>NC_091623.1:44519292-45830680 GCF_027580195.1 Bos mutus
GAAGCCACTTGCATGTGGCTTAGTCCTGAAATACAGCCTAATGCATAGAGGCGATTGGCACTGAGCATGCCTCTGTATTTTCTTTATAGATTGGGGATTAAGTGGCTGTTCATTTTCTGCCCAGGTTACATTTTACCAAAGCCTGCTCTCATAAGCTCCATCGATCATTTGTGGTTTGAACTTGGACCCGTGGCTCCTGGAGTTAGCTCTCCCCAGCCTGGCTCAAGCCCTGGCTTCTCCTTAGAGTCCCATTCATTCATTCCTTCAGGGAGGCGGATGATATACGTGTAAGTGCTTGCTAAACCACGCAGCACCACGTAGATCTATTGCTCTTCCTTTTTTTTTTACGCAGCCATCTTTTCCCCAGTGCCTGCTGCACACCAGGCATCTGGCTCAGTGTAGGAGCTGGAGGGGTGACTTGGATGGATCAGGAGGAAGCGGAACTGTTAACTAACTAGGCCTGCAGTCAAAGTTTGTGTGCAGGACTAAGTGATCAGCTTCTAGCAAATACATACTCAACCCCTGCTGCACTTGGTCACTGGAAATGCAATCATAAATAAAGAGCACCTGCCCTCCTGGAGCTTATGTTCTAAAGGCCAGTACTCAGATGCAGGCTTACATTCCCTCTCGTCCACAGGACAGCTCCTAAGGCAGGCAAGGATGGAATTAGCATTCCCCTGCAGGGTTCTGGGCTTCCCAGGTGGCTCAGTGGTTGAAGAATGCACCTGCCAATGCAGGAGACACAAGAGACCAGCTTCAGTCCCCAGGTCAGGAAGATCCCCTGGAGGAGGAAATAGTAATTCACTCCTGTATTCTTGCCTGGAGAATCCCTAAGAGGTATTCTAGTGGGCTATAGTCCGTGGGGTCGGAAAGAGTCCAACTGCAACTGAACATCTGAGCACACACACGTGAACCCTAGGTTCTAAGGGTCAAGCCAGGCCTCAGTCTCAAAGGTTGACAGGTGGAGATTAAATATATAGATATAGATATAGATTGATTGATTTGGGTGCACCAGGGCTTAATTGTGGCATGTGAACTCTTAGTTGCTGTGTGTGGGATCTAGTTCCCTGACCAGAGATCCAGCCTGGGTCCCCTGCATTGGGAGTGCAGTCTCAGCCACAGGATACCAGGGAAGTCCCCACAGGTAGAGCTTCAGAACAAACTCCTAGGGGCAGGGACTGGACTTAGCTGTTACTCCTCCACACAGGCCATTCAGATCATCACGTTTTGCTCCTAGCGTCATGGAGTGAATAAACAATGTCAGGGGTAATACATGAAGAAGATGAAGCAGGTTGGAGGGGAGAGGATGGTTAGGAAGGCTCCCCGAGGAGGTGACTGGAACAGAGACCTGAGTGAAGGGAGAGGGGAGCCAGGTGGCCATGAAATGAAAGAACATTCCAGGAGGGGAAAGAGCAAACCTAAAAGCCTTGAGGCTGAAACATGCTTGGGCGATGTGGCCAGAGAGGAGGCTGAGAGCCATGGGTTCTGAGGGGGCCAGGTTAGCGCACTTGGGCAACTGTTTTCACTTTATCTTGGGGCCAAGGAGTCAGTGGGAAGCCACTGAAAGGTGTTGGGGGAAATTTTTAAACAATCTTATTATGGGAAGTTCCCTGGTGGCCTGGTGGTAAGGATCCCAGGCTTTCATTGCTGTGGCTCATTTCAGTCCCTGGTCAGGAAACTGAGATCCTGCATGTTGTATGGCATGGCCAAAAAAAAAAAACGTTTTATTGACATATAATTCAACTCACCCATTTAAAGTGTATAAGTCAGTGGCTTCAGACCCATTTACAGAGTTGTACAGCCATCATCACAGTCAATTTGAGAACATTTTCATTATGACAGAAAGACAGCCCACACCCCTCAGCAACCAATAGTCTCCTTTCTGTCACTCTGGATTTGCCATTTCTGGATGTTTCATGACTGGGATTATATACTATGTGACCTTCCCTGTCCGGCTTCTCTCACTCAGTGTCATATTTCCAGAGTTCATCTGCGTAGCAGCATGTGTCAGGGCTCCATTCCTTTTTATGGCTGAGTAATATTCCTCTGTAGGGACGGACTGTGTTTTGTTTATCCACTCGCGTGCTGGTGAACACACTGGAAGGTTTAGAGCCGAGGTTAGCTCAGTGACATGGTTGAGTGTGTGTTTTGGAAGCTCGGGAGGGGATTGAGGGAACAGTGGTGGGAGAGCCTGGAGGGCAGTTAAGAAGGCTGAGAGGTCGCCCTGATGCTGGGGAAAGGGGCCTGGGGCCAGAGGGTGGGAGAGAAGGAGGGCAGGGTCAGGAAGGCTTCTTGGGAGGGGGTCTTTCAGCAGGTTTTGTCAGGCTAACAGGCAGGCAGGTGGGGACCACTCACAGAGAAGGACCTACATGTGTAAATGCCAGCCCTCCATCTGCATCAGGCACATCTCAGGCCCAGCGCCCTTGTGCTTGGAGGGCCAGGTACGGGTGGCGGGAAGTGGGAGGCTCTGGCACCCATTCCATGAGGCCGCCGACCAGGGAAGGGAAGAGAGCAAGGCTTCGGCACCTGACCTGCCTGGGTTTGCCCGCCAGCCCTGCGCCTCGCCAGCTTCCTTCTGTGCAGCTCCATTCTGTCCTCTGAGCCTCAGCCTCCCCTTCTGTGAGAGGAGAAAGTTCACCAGGCACCTCCAGATTTGTTTGAGGGGTTTAGAGATCCTGCCTGCCCAAGCGCCAGCAGGTGCCCCCGAGACTGTGACTGCACAGGTTGGCAGCACCCACCGCAGATGCAGCTTGGGAGAGAGGCTGACAGTGATGTGCCTTTTTTCTTTTCTTTTCTTTCAGGAATTGACTTTAAAATTAGGACCATAGAGCTCGATGGCAAGAGAATTAAGCTACAGATATGGTAAGCATTGTGGCCTTCATCAGCCCCTCCGCCAGCAAGTGCTTTGAGCTAGAAGCCCCTGGTTCCGCGCCCCGCACCACCCGACCATGGCCCTCATCTCTTTGTGCCTAGCCCAAACACTTTGGGCTTTCTTCAGAAGCCCCAGGTGAAGGGACTTCCCTGGTGGTCCAGTGGTTAAGACTCTGCACTTCCACTGCATGGGGCATGGGTTCGATCCCTGATCAGACTAAGATCCCACATACCCAGAAATGTGAATGTTAGTCGCTCAGTCGTGTCTGACTCTTTGCGACCCCATGGACTACAGCCCATGAGGCTTCTCTGTCCATGGAAGTCTCCAGGCAAGAATACTGGAGTGCGTTGCCATTCCCTTCTCCAGGGGATCTTCCCTACCCAGGGTTGAACCCAGGTCTCCTGCATTGCAGGCAGATTCTTTACCATCTGAGTCACTAGGGAAGCCCCATATCCCCAGCTATATGGCCAGAAAAGGAAAGGAGGAGCCGACAGAAGCCCCAGGAACGGTGCTTTGCTGGTTGATGGGGCTTAGAGTCAGTGTCCACCCGCTCTGAGGACATAGCCACCAGACCCAGCTCACATGTGGGCACACACTGCGCCTCAGAGCAGCCTGCTCCCCTTGAGCTCTCAGAGAACCCTCGTGGCGGCAGTGAAGGCCGCCAAAATAGCAGGATACGTCTGCCCGGCCTCTCCATGAGCCCATCAGCTTGATGAAGGAGGCCTGACATCACTTCCTCTTTTCTCTCCTGGGGACACCCAGGCCTCTCTTCCTAACATGCAGACCTGAAACCCCAGAACCAAAAATGAGCTGAGGCCAGGCCCAACAGTGAGATCTGTTTCTGTTCGGCTCACCAGGGACTGACTTCCTGTGCTCCATAAAATCAGAATTTGTGAGTCCCCATCATGGATTGTGGTCTGTAGGCTACCGGCCTTGGAAAGGCTGGGCTCAGG
The DNA here is from genome assembly GCF_027580195.1 of Bos mutus. NCBI lineage: Eukaryota > Metazoa > Chordata > Mammalia > Artiodactyla > Bovidae > Bos > Bos mutus. The sequence goes on from NC_091623.1 coordinate 44,523,118, forward strand.
TGGTCAGATGTAGGAGAGCCTCAGCCTGCAGCCCCGTCACTCGCAGGGGAAACACAAACCCTGAACCACACAGAGAGAGGTCACGTTGGGGAGGGTAACTCAGTCCTTCCAATCCAGGCACATGCCTGTGTGTGGGATGGGGGCTGTGAGATGGGCTGCGGAGCCCCCTCCCTGCAGCTCATCTCCCCAGCTCAAGTCTCAGATGCTGAGCGCTGCCCCATCTGCCTGGCGGGTCCCCTCAACTTCAGGGGTCTCCACCTCTGAGCCCGACTTCAGAATTGAATTCTGTTTGTGGCCTAACTGATCCTCCTGAGCTCGGGAGGCAGCCGGTCTCTAGCCGCCTCGTAAGTTACAGGCCATTCAGATTCCTCTATTTTACAACACGTTGGCTCCCTGGCAGCCTCAGTGCCCAAGTTCAAAGGGACACTGCACCAGCAAGGAGGAGTTGTGCTTTCTTTTCCTCCCCTCCTCCTGCTTCTGCTCTTAGCAATCACAGTGGGGTTAATGACTGTCTTAAAACTCTTCTAGAACAGTCGTAAAATCATAACTGATCATAACCGCTAACGTCACCTGCTATTGGCGGCCAAAAGTCAACATGGCCCCAAATCAGGTGTGTCTGTCTGGTCCGGACATGCTGAGCCCTGAGCAGAGGGTGGTGCAGGGTCGCAGGAGGAGCCCTGGGCCCAGAGACAAAAGCTGTGGTCTTGTCCTGGCTCTGCCACCGGCCAGTTGTCACCTTCAAACAGAATAATGAATACCCTCCGTGCCAGGAGCTGGCTGGGCAGGGGCATATCTGACCCAGGTGTCGCCACCGTACCCACAAGGAAGGCCTTTCCCCCGGGGTCTCCACCAAGATGGTGAGCATGGAGCTGCTTCCTGAGCTTCTTGGGGCTCCCCTAATTCAGCCTACCAAGGAGGGCTGTGTCCCCCTGCCACCTGACCAGCCCCTTCCACACACCTGGCCCCAGATTTTCAGATAATACCATCCAACCTTGGCTCTTCTGGGGCCCATAAACCCTGGGGGAAATCCCCAGGAAGACAGGGTATGGAAGAGAAGTCATTCTGCCATATCCCTGGCCAGGAGACGTCAGACAGCTGCCCTGGCCGTGGTTTCTTTCTCTAATGATGGGGGGCAGTGCCCCACAGCAGAGTAATGAATCAGGAGCTGATGGCCCATGAGAAAGCTGGCTGTCCGTCCTGGGTAAATGCCCCTCATTCTCACTGTGATGATTGTTCTGCATCACTGCTAATATCCCTTCTCCTTCTCATCGTTAGGGACACAGCTGGTCAGGAACGGTTTCGGACGATCACAACGGCCTACTACAGGGGTGCAATGGTATGTATTGGTTTGCGTGGGGTTTGAGGCTCTTTTTTTTTCAAGTCAAGTGAACATCTCGTCCTTGGACACTGATACCTGAAGTTTCTGAAGAGCCCATGGTCTGGCTTCTCAGGGGTCCTTGGTTCCAGGTTAGTTTTAGGAAAAGGCTCTGTGCCCCACCTCCACCCCCTTGTCCATGCATCCCCTTCCAGCTCCAGAGACAATGCAGGGTTCAAGGAAACCTAATTCCCCAGGAATGAAGGAAGACACAGGAAGCCGGTTCTTCCAGGTAAGGTCAGGTAAATCAGAGCTGGCATGCCCCAACGCTGAGGAGCGCTCACGTGGCCCACGTCAGTCTCTGTGGAATTTGCTACCGAAAACTTGAAGATCTTCCAGGAGCCGACTCGCTCTGGGTTGTTGTCTGTTATATCTGCTTCCTGGGCCTGGGGCAGAATGAGGCGACTGGGGACACTCGCTCTTCATCCATCAGATATTTTCACCAAGCACCTTCTCTAGGCCAGGCCCAAATCAGATGCAGAGAGCAACCTGGCCTGGGCCAGGGTCCTGTCCTCAGGATCTCCAAGCAGGTCCTGCACCTGTGAGGAGTGTATACAAAGCAGGGTGCCCAGGGGCTGCGGGGAGTGGGAGGAAGGTTCACAAGACCTACTCAGCCACCTGGGTCGCTCTCTGAGCACGTTCGCCTTCCTTGGAAAGTGGTACAGAGAACAGGAGTGTCCCAGGCAGTTGTGAGCATAAATGGCCAGTTCCCCGTTTCCAGCTCCAGCTTTGCCCCATCAATCAGCTGCTTAGACCTGTTTCCTCCACTAGGCCGAAAGCTCCAGGAGGGCTGGGCTGCCTCTGGGTCCCCAGCACATGCCCGATACCTGGGACCAAACTGAGGGTGCTAGGAGCTTGGGAATTGCTGGCAGACAGCAGCAATGAATAGAAGCATTAAGTATTTAGAGCATCCCACACAGCATCTGAACATAATAGAAACTCAATCATGTGGGTTGCAACCTTAGTGCTCCTCATTAAAATTAATTTACTAATTTTCCCCTCACCTTGCTGTGCTCTGGTACAGCAGAGGTCTTGGGGCACTTGGGTCCTGGGGGAGCTTTTGCTGTGTGGCCTCAGGCAGACCCTGTCCCTCTCTGGGCTGAAATAATACCCCCACCCACCAGCCACTTACCCCATTTGCCAAACCCTTCTCTGCAGCTGGCAGGGGGCCTAGGTCTTGACCATAAATCCCTGAGTGTAGGTGCCGTGATCGTCCCCATTGTACAGATGAGGAGCCTGAGGCTTGGCACCATTTCAGGCCCTGCTTAAATTCACACAGAAGATAAATGTCTGGGCTGGTAGTGAGGGGCTCTTCCCAGCCCTCGTGTCCTCAGCGAGCTCCCGAGAAGGCAGGACTGAGCCATCTGTGAGACCCTGTCCAGCCCCAAGATGACTGTGTCCTCCCAGACCTACGCTAACTCATACGGAAGCTGCCAGCTGGGTGTGGCCATTTGAATCTAAATCTGTTAACGTTGGCAACCCAGGCCCTCAGTCACACCTGCCACACTTCCGGTGCCCCAGAGCCTTGTACAGCCAGGGGTGACCATAAAGGATAGGGTGGGGAGCATTGCCACCGCTGCAGCCCGTCATCACCTTTCCTTTGTCCTTGTGGCACTAGACCCTTGGGTCCAAAGTTTGGGGAGCATCGGACATCCGGTGTCCAGTTGTAAGCTTGCAGTCAGGTCTGGGGAGCTGTGCCCTAACAGGCCAGGAAGAAGCTCACTGGAGCCTTGAGGGGAGCTTCAGGGAGGACCAGAGATAGAGTGATCCTGTGTTTTTGGTTTCCCTGGTGACTTAGCGGTAAAGATTCCACCTGCCAATGTAGGAGACGCAGGTTCGAGCCCTGGGTCGGGACGATCCCCTGGAGAAGGAAGTGGCAACCCACTTCTTACACAGAAGACTTTTACCTTCTGTAGGAATGTAAAGAGGTCTTCTTGCCTGGAAAATCCCATGGACATAGGAGCCTGGTGGGTTACAGTCCATGTGGTCGCAAAGAGTTGCACATGACTGAGCAACAACAGATGTTTTCCAGGGACTCCTGTGCCTTCCTGATAGAGTTGTATTCATTAACCACCCCCCCCCCCAAGCCCCTACAGGTAAAAATCTGGGACCTGATTCCAAGGCGCCAACCCAGCAGTGGTGGCTGCAGAATCCTAGGCCATCAGAGGGGCCAGTCCCTGAATAAAGGGGCAGAAAGGCCTCCCAAGCCTGTGGTGTTTCTTGCCCCATGGGTAGAGGCCCCAGTGATGCTCGATTCAGAGTGTCCACCTGCCGGAGTCGTCTTCTCACGCTCCCCTTGGCTGGAGCGTGGCGCACATCACAGCCACTAAAAGCTCCTCCAAAGTCTTCCTGTCCGCAATCTCCGTTTAGTCTCTGCAAGAGACCACTGAACGAGGGTTCCCAGGTGGCATTTTTGAGAAGTCGTGGCTGTGGCGGGCTATACGGCCACTTACATAGCCTCACAGTCACAACGGGGACTGGGAATTGCAGTGGCTTGCTTGCCCTCTCTGTGGTTTTGTCACAGCCTCGCCCTGTAGTTATCTGCCCAGGACACATGGCCCGCGTTCTTACTCTGCAAATTCAGGCGGCCTTAGAGACATCTTGGCCAGCACCAGAGCTTGTGAACAGAGGGTTTAGGCCCCTGGAGCAGGTTGTGCTTGTTTAGTTACTAAGTCGTGTCTGACTCTTTGCAACCCCATGGGCTGTAGCCCACCAGGCTCCTCGGTCCATTGGATTCTCCAGGCAGGAATACTGGAGTGGGTTGCCATTTCCTTCTCTGGGGGATATTCCCAGCCCAGGGATCAAACCCACGTCCCCTGCATTGCGTCGCAGGCAGATTCTCTACCACTGACCCCCACCCAGGGAACCATGTAACGTGATGGAATGGAGTGAGCCGGGCCTCGGCAGGACAGCTGGGGCCGTGTGCGTCGGAACCCAGGGGCTGAGCCTCACGGGGCCGGAGATCCTGTTGCAGGCTGGCTCACCACGTGCCCTGTGGGGATGTCCAGGGTGGCAGGGGGCCTGTCACAGGGTCGCCCTGAGCACTGCTGGATCCTGTGGAGGGTCCAAGGCAGTTCCTGTCATCAGCTGCATTAGAGCCGGGTTGGAATCATAAAGGTCACTTCTCTCTGTACTTCAGTTTTCTCTTTTATCAAGTAGGGTATTTGTCCTTCTTGGCGATGGCAGATTGTAGGCTCAAGCGAAGGCGGGTTCACTTTGCAGCTGTTTCAGAACCCATGGACCATCTCCCAGTTGCTCACACGTTGGTTACAGAACCACAGAGGCCTCAGCGTTGTCTGCCCCAGGGCTTAAAGCCAGCCCAATAACAGTGGGGTTGCTGGAAGGCACATGGGCATCAGGGTTTGTCCCCCTAGGCTTAGACTCCAGTTGGGTCCTTTACTTTCTCATGTGTCCAGAGAGAGGGACCTAGCCCCCCTCTCCCCGCTCCCACTTGCAGCCTCAGGGTCCCCGTTCTCACAGTGGGGACAGTGGGGCACCCGACCCAAGCCTGTGGATCTCAGGGAGACTCTATTACAGTGCCCAGCTCATGGTGGGCACCAGATGAGGGGTGATGCTGGGATAAACAGAGGAGGCGGCCCTGGCTGAGTCTAGGAGAAGGCTCGGCAGGGTGCGTGCGGGGTGAGTGGGTGTGGAAGAGGCCGAGCATCGCCAAGGGTGGCAAGAGGGGGAGCACGGTGGGCATCAGGACCACGGAGCACAGTCTGTAGAGCAGGGGCTGCAGGAGGCGAGGTTGGGAGGCCAGCCACTGGGACCTCGCTGGCTGCCAAGGCATGCGAGCTTGTGTTTTTCCTGCCTGCAGGGCTCCTCTGTAAGCATGAGGGTAGTAGTGTCTGGGCTTCTGAGGAAGGGTCACATTGGTGGCCAAGGAACAGGACTAGAGCCTGCGCCACCAGGGGGAGGCTGGTGCCTGAGCCCAGCAGAAGGAAGGGTCCGGGAGGGTGTCCTGTCGGGTCCCTGCTGCCCGCCTCCTGGGTCCTCCCTCCGAGAGAGCTTGCAGCTTGTCCAGAGCCTGTGTGTCTGTCTCCCCCTGCTCAGGGCATCATGCTGGTCTATGACATCACCAACGAGAAGTCCTTTGATAACATCCGGAACTGGATTCGGAACATTGAAGAGGTGAGTCTCTAGGAGCGCCCTGGTTTTACCCATGAGATCCTGAGCACAGAGGCACCTCGAAGTAACTCACTAGGAACAAAGAGGGACGGGAATCCACACAGTCGACCCCAGAAACCACCCAAGTGTGGCTTCGTCACAGAGCAGCCCCGAGAGCCCGTTCCGCCAGCCGGGCTGTCTGGTTTGGGCAGCCCCAGATCAAGGAAGAAGGATACCCAGGCCCAGTGAGCACTCTGCTTTCTAGAGAAGGAAAGGTCTCGAAGTGGCGTGACCTTTGTACTTGGAGGGTGTGGTGAGGGCATGTCAGGCCAGACTTTGAGCTGCCACGGAGCGGGCTATGAGCTGGGAGGAGGGACCCATGCTCAGGCCGACCGTGCTGGCCCCGCAGCAGCCCGTGGGAGGAGACCTTGAGCCCCAAGGGAAGAGAACCCCAGGCCCCCCTTCCTGCCCCACTGGTCCCAAAACCAGTGTGGTCATCTTCCTGCTCTCCAAAGAGCTTGCCCTCACCCCAAAGCCTCCCCCAATGACAAACTTGTGGCTTTTGATGACTCACCGGGTGAGGCTTCCGATCTGAGAATTTCATGCACCTGTGAAGCCAGGGCTGAAGGTCCCAGCACGGTCGGCACCTGTGGACAGGTGCTCTGGCCTGAGGACCCCATGTGTGCTGGCAGGCAGGGGCTGCAGCCTCTGGAAGCTCTCCATTCTGGCCAGTAGGCAAGAGCCTTCCAGTTAGTAGGACGTTTGGAAGCAGCAGAGGGCGTTTTTCTGAGGCCAGATCTGAGCTACAGCAAGAAGAACCTTTTCTTTTTTTAAAAAAGTGTATTTACTTATTTACCTAAAGCAATAACGTTAAACCATTCTGTGCTCGAACGAAAAAGCACACACACTTTTTGAAAAAGAACTATATTTTTGAGAACAGAAAGGTTCTGTTTTCTTTAGTTACCTTTGACCCACTTTTTAAAGATAAGAAACGTTATCACTTCATTTATAACACCAAAATGGAGACCCAGGGTCAGAGTGGTGAAAAGCGACACTGTCAGTGGTGGCAGAGCTGAGGTTCAGACCCTCCTCTGTTTTTCTGATGTCTCTGATTTAAAGCGAGTGACCATGAAGTCAGCCCACTCTTTTTTTCCCTCCTTGAGAAACTAGATAGGCTTGATCGTGGGTCTGGATAACTTTCCATTTCCTGTACTTTAGGGACCTTTTGAAATCCTCCTGTAATAGTTTGCACGCTGGTGTATCTCTAAGGGCCTCTCATGGCCTAATCCTTCAGGAAGTGGGGCCCACTGTGGATTGTAGAGGAGAGATGGAAGAAGGAAGCATTGTCAGGCATGAAGTGAAAGTGAAAGTCACTCAGTCATATCTGACTCTTTGCGACACCATGGACTGTAGCCTGCCAGGCTCTTCTGTCTATGGAATTCTCCAGGCCAGAATTCTGGAGTGAGTAGCCATTCCCTTCTCCAGGGGATCTTCCCAGCCCAGGAATTGAACCCAGGTCTCCCACTTTGCAGGTGGATTCTTTACAGTCTGAGCTATCAGGGAAGCCCAAGAACACTGGAGTGGGTAGCCTATCCCTTCTCCAGCGGATCTTCCCAACCCAGGAATTGAACTGGGGTCTCCTGCTTTACATACAAATTATTTACCAGCTGAGCTACCAGGGAAGCCCTTTCAGGCATGAGTGCAGAGTTAAGGAAACACCCTTAAGGCAGAGCACCCAGGGCTGGTGACTGCCAAGGGCTAGGACCACCCCGGGCACAGCCTGTGTCTGGAGCCCAAAACAAGGGGAGCTGGAGCCAGGCAGACAGTCCTAGGACAGCAGCTGACGCCTCTAGCAGGGGAGCCAGGGAAGGAGAGAGGCAAGCAGGGGTCAGGACCTGGTCGCTTGCCTCCCATAGGAGGTCACTTGCCTCCCACAGGCCAGACACCGCCAGGAGTCCAAGGACAAGCGCGGTAACCTGGTTGATGCAGCCCGTAGAGAAGGCGTCCTTGGCCGCCAGAAAGTGTGCGCTTGGTCGGGGTGGCAGGCAGAACCCTGTGCTCGGCCCTGGCACTGGCTCTCAGACACGGGACAGGCCCCTCGCCCTCTCTGAGCTGCAGCCTGCCCTGTGTTTGGGGCGTGTCCAGCCGTCCGGGCCATGCCACTCTGGCCTTGGACACGGGTTGGCAGTGGGCCTACAGTCCAGTCTGCTTCACCCCTCCCCTCCCCCACCTGCCCCTCCTCCCCAGCACGCCTCTGCAGACGTCGAAAAGATGATCCTTGGGAACAAGTGCGACGTGAATGACAAGAGACAAGTTTCCAAGGAACGGGGAGAAAAGGTGGGTGTGGTGACCAGTGTGGGCCTGGCACTGCCAGATGCTGTGGGGCAGAGGGACCTCAGGGTCTAGAGTTTCCTGCACGGAGGCCAGCCCTGCCCTGCCCCAGATGGGCCCCCTGATGGGGTTGGGGAGCAGGCTTTAGAAGGGGAGAATCCCTCACCATCTTTATGAACAAAGGTGACCCACCCTCCCGGGATGCTAGGCTTCGCTAAGGCACACAGTGGAGTTGGATGTCAGTGGGCATGTGCCGTGGGAAGGGAAGGTGGGACGCACGTGCCTAGCCAGGCTTCACCTAAAGATTGAAAGCAGCGAGGGCTTCCTGGCGTGCCCTGCTGCCCCCACCCCACATCGCGTGAGTCCCCGTGAGGCCGGAGGGGCAGAGGACAGAGCCACGGTTTGAGCCAGGCCCCGCAACCCTCCTGCCAGGGACGCTCACCACTTGCTCTCCGCCGTCCCCAGCTGGAGGGCGTAGGCCCCCCTCACTGTTACCCACTTACGTGCTCTTTGGGGGTCAAAGCACCCAGCAGCTGGTGTTCACATGTGTGTCTCCCTCCCTCCCAGCTGGCCCTGGACTATGGAATCAAGTTCATGGAGACAAGCGCAAAGGCCAACATCAACGTGGAGAACGTGAGTCCCAGGCTCGCAGCACCAGCCCCTTTGGGCCGAGGTTCAGATAGTACCCTCCAAGGAGGCTCTGTCTCGGGGACCGGCCACAGGCTCCCGCGGCCTCTAGACTGATGACCGAGAGGTTCTCCTTGAGCAGCAGCACGTGCCAGGCCCCTTGCAAGGCCCAAGCAGTCTGGGGAAATCGCCCCCTTGTTCTGACACCAGCAGGGGCTGGTCCCAGCTGGGTACCTGGGACAGGATCTCACTGGCTCTCGGGCCACGCTCGGGGAGCAGGCGCGGTTTTGTGGGTGGGGGGACCGAGGCGCAGAGAGTGCTCCAGCGGCCGGCGCCCAGCCCCGCCTCCGGGTGCGTGCTTTCATTCACAGCGCCCGCCCATCCAGAGCAGGGGCCCTGCCAAGACTTGGCCAAGGCAGGCCTTCCTCTCTGCTCCACCAGCCCTGTAGCTCCCCTGCCTTCTGCTGCATTTTGCCACTTCTGAGATCTTTCCAGAATGGATCTTCCACGCCACTCCCGACCTCAGCCACCTACAAGAGGCACAGAAGGCCGTCCCCAGCTGGCCCAGCCAATGTGTGTCGCCCATGACTCGGGCCTCACCCACCTCTCTCTGTCCCTGGCCCCCTGGGCGGTGCCCTCCTCCAAGCCTTCTGTGGTCCCGTCCCCCTTCCCTTTCCCATTACGGATGAGCCTATGCAGCCCCTCCCCCAGGAGGCCTGTGCCATCCCCCAGGCCCTTAGGCCCACCACTTTGGGGATCCCCAGCACCCCGAGACCCTCTCCACAGCAGAACTTGACCACATCAACGAGTCTTCGGTGAGACTCTGCCTCTCCCCAGACCAGGAGCCCCTCAACAGCACATGCTAAGGCTGATTCGTCCCTGTATTAGGCCTGGGGCAGGGCTGGTGCCAGAGTGGGGTTTGGAAGTGTTGCCCAGATGAGGGAAGGGAGGGAATAAATGGTCAGGAGACTGGGACCAGCAGCAGCCTAGGGCCAGGTCAGCTCAAGCCTTCACCCATCCTGGGAAGATGAACCTTTGACCCTACCTACCAGGCCTTTCAGGGCAGCAACCCAGAATGAAGCTTGTTTGGCCAGGGAGCCAGCCACTTGTCTTTATGCCCTGCCTCTGACTGTTAGAAGCAGGGCAGAGCAGGCAGACAGAGCACAGGGGTCGAGGACGAGAGCTCAAGGAGTCAATGAGCCACTGGCTGCCTTGGGACAAGTCACGTGGCCCCCTCCAAGCCTCAGCTTCCTGTCTCACCAGTCAAGGGTGATCCCACCTCCCAGGATCATTGGCTCAGAGGAAGTGGTGGTCTGGGTGAGGGGGGTATCCCTGCAGTGACAGGAGATAGATGGGGATGGACAGGTGAGCCCCATGCCTGGGTCTCTGCCCTAACACTGTTACACGCACTGGCTCCACCGTTGAGCCACACGCATTGCGTGGCAGAGGCCAGGAGCCAGCCAGCCCCCATCTGCCTCCCACCCCCAGGGTGCTAACTGTGTGCTTACTCCACAGGCATTTTACACTCTCGCCAGAGACATCAAAGCAAAAATGGATAAAAAATTGGTGAGTGGGTGTCCCTGTTGGAACGGGCCAGCATCGCCACCAGTGGTGTGGTGCGTCCCTGGGCCCGGCCCTGCTTCTGAGGGCTGCACCTAGTAGGGCATCGCTAGGAAGGGGGGCGAGTTAGCAGGTGGGGTGGGGCATCCACCCTGAGCTTGCTCATCAGCTTCATGTTTTTTTCACGAATGGCATAGTTGTTTTTGTTGTTTTTAATTTATTTATTGTATCATTTATTTGGCTGCACTGGTCTTGGTTGCAGAGTTGGGGGCTACTCTTAAATTATGGTGCGCTGGCTTCTCTTACAGTCGGTGGCTTCTCTTGTTGTGGGTCACGGGCTCTAGGCTCGAGGGCTTCAGTAGTTGCAACGAACGGGCTCGGTAGTGGTGCACGGGCTTAGTTGCCCCACAGCATGTGGCATCTTCCCAGATGGGAGATCGAGGCCGTGTCCCCTGCTTTGGCGGGCGGATTCGTATCACTGTGCCACGAGGGAAGTCTGTCATAAGCTTCATCTTTCCTCTGGCTGAGAGCTACTCAGTAGCACCCACTGCTCACTAAGCCCACCAGCTGGCTGGGGACACACGGCCCTTTCCTCCCCTCTCAGGAGCCAAGCACGCAGGAAGATGGAGGGCCTCCTGCAGAAAAACCCGCCAGGCAGGCTTAGAACCACAGTCTACCCAGTAGCAAGGCCCCCAAGCAAGGCTTGTGTCTTGACAGCTGCTGGTTTTCCATCCTGACACGTCTGGCAAGTTGATAGGCTTTTTCCTTCCAGCCTCAGTCTGCAAGTTGTGGCAACCTTCGGTGCATCCCAGGGCTCTGAGGCTTCTACGAGGTCCTGCCTGAGTCCCTCCCCATGCACCCTTTGATTCATCTCCAGCTTGTTGGTTTACCACACGAGCAGTTTCATGGTCCCAAAGCATCACTCGTGCTTTCTTGGTAGGGTCTGAACGCTGGACTGTGTTTTGGCTATGTTCAGCACCTACATGCTGTCGTGAGTCTTGCTCCAGGACCTCTGTTCCAGGAACCATTCTTTTCCTGCCGAGTGATGCTTCCTATTGTCTGATACAAGAGCTTGAAGCACTCTTTATGACCCATTCTACATCTGGTCATTAATTCTAAGATGCTCTGAATTGAATTGCAGGGCACATGATGGATAGAGTAGCAGCTCTTTAGCCAAAACAGCAAACAGTCTATGTAAGCCAATGTACTTATAGAAAAATTTTCTTACGGTTGTAATTTTCTTAGAATGCTTTTCTCTTCAATATAACAGTAAAATTTTGATTCTTAAGCATCGTTCTGACTCACTTGGGCCCACTGGGAGTTACACTGGCCATCATGACAACGCTTTATGCTTTTCTTTTTTTTATTTTATTGTACGATTATTATTTTTTATTTCAGCTGTGCTGGATCTTTGTTGTGGCACGTGGGTTTTTTCTCTAATTTCAGCGCGTAGGCTTCTCTTACGAAGCGTGAGCTCTGGAGTGCACAGGCTTAGTTGTCCCATGGCATGTGGGATCTTAATTCCCTTACCAGGGATCAAACCCACGTTCCCTGCGTTGGAAGGTGGATTCTTAAGCGCTGGCCCACCAGGAACGTCCCTGCCTGTGCTTTTCATCCAGGCCTGTTGGTTGCCTCCTTCCAAGGCGTAGATTATGAGATGCTGATGCTCAGTGATAATCTGTGTAATTTCTTTTTTTTTTTTAACTGAGTTGCAAATCACCAACAGTTAAACTCTGTCCAGTTCTTACTACCTTTGTTTATGTTCAGAGTGGCAGTCCCGGATCATTTCCTATCGGTCTTTTTATTTATTAATGTAATTGACATGGAACATTGTATAAGTTGGGCATTGTTATAACATTCAACAGTTACTGTCAAATAAATTCAGATTTTACCTGAGAGCTGGAAGATGAGAAGAAATTAGCCAAAGAAACAGCACCTGTACCCTTCCAAACATGTCAGAAAAAACAGGATTTCAGATGTCGGGGCTGGCAGGGCCAGATCAGAGGCTTCAGATGCTGGGCAGCAGCACTGATGGGTTTAGAAGGGCTCGAGTTTAGGGTGCGCCTCACCTGCAGCAGGGTGGAGGGCGGACCGTGGGGAGAGGTGGGAGCCGGAGCCTTGGCACAGGGACAGGGAGGCCAGAGGGTGTGAGTGGCAGCGGGACCTGGGACGCAGCACCTCCACATCCCAAGAGGCAGAGCCTTTCGCTGCCCCTCGGCTGCCTCACTGATAGGAGATGGAAAGGAGGGAAGGATGGGTGACTGGAAAGAAGGAAATAGGGAGAAGAGCGTGAGATGGGTGAATCAGTGGTTGGAAAGATGTTGGAGAGGGTGGATGGGTAGATGAATGAGTGATTGAAGGAATACACAGTTAGAAGGAGCGATAGATGGCTAGTAGATGAAAAGCAGATCTACGGGGGTTTGAAATTTGAGTTGTCAGTTGGAGGGGACAGCTGGAAGGATTGATGGATGATAAAAGGGGATGGTTGGGATGGTTGGTTGGAAGGAGATGGATGGATGATTGGATGGAAGGGGATGGATGGAAAGAAGGAAGAGGGTATATGGATGATGGATGGGAGGGAGTGGGTGGTTGGATGGAAGGGGATGGATGGATGGTTGGATGGAAGGAAGGAAGGAGACAGGTGGACAGTTGGTTGGAAGGTGACAGATGGATACATTGGCTGGTTGATTGAGGGATGTAGAGCTCATGTTACTTGGCTGTAACCCCAGAAAACCCCTTGTGATTTCAGGAAGGCAACAGCCCCCAGGGGAGCAACCAAGGAGTCAAAATCACCCCGGACCAGCAGAAGAGGAGCAGCTTCTTCCGATGTGTTCTTCTGTGAGGAGTGCCGCCTTACTCTGAGCCTCGCTCGGCCCAGCTGACTGTGCCTGTCCTGAGTGAGCCCCTCACTCAGCCGGGGCCCTCCCCCCTCCAGCACCCCCAGCCGCACCGCGGCCACTGGGCCCACGGCCACCAGAACACAATCGAGAAATCGTTTATTTTAGCAACTGCTCTTTTTCAACTCTGGAGATGGAATGAGTGAAAAGAACCTGCTGTCTTTCCTGCGACGTCCGCTGAATGGGTCCACACAGTGTAACTAGAGAGAGAGATGGAGTCGCGGCGTGGCCGTCAGCAGCAGCCCACGCGGCAGGCCACCACCTCTGGGCCTCGAGAGCCAGAGCCCCACTGGGAAGCCCGCCCACCATCCACGTCCCCCTGCGGCAGAAGCGAGGCCCCCAGAGGCTGGCGACCGCTCCCGGAGCGCTCGGCTCCACACGCTGAGCACGATGAGCCACGTCAGGCCGGGAAGCACCCGCCCTGCACATCCGACGCCCGCTGTCAGCTCTTCTCTCGGTTTCTGGACAAGTGACAGAAACCATTATCCCCAGCCCCGCCCCGTTCCCCCCATCCCATCTCATTTTAACTGTCAAACCAAAGGGAAGCACAAATTAAGGAAATCCTGAGGAAAGAAGCATGGCGTGGCCTTTCCTGTTTACAGCCAGGTTTGGTCCCCTGATCCAGCCGGGCCTTGCACTCGGCTGGTAGGTCTCTCCCGCAGCCCCCCTGAGCGCTGAGGGGTCACGTGCGTGCCTCGGGGGCCCCACTCAAGCACCGTCTCCACTCAGCCCGCCCTCTGCCAGGGCGCCCGCTCCTCCTCCTCCTCCTCCCCTGTCGTCTCCAAATTGAACGTTCTTGCTAGAGATTTTTATTTTTCCAGATCTGTAGTGTCAGGAGGTGATTCCGTCTTTGATTTACAATGGCAGGCCCAGGTGATCTATCGGGAACACACGCACACCCTTCCCGCGCCAAGAGCTCGGGGTGGCCTGCAGGGCCTGGCTGCAGAGCAGTCTGGGTGGGTTTTCAACTGCCGTCGTCGCCCACTGCTGTTTCAACAGCTCTTAAGTTCCTGGAGAGACGGCAGTCAGGACCAGGTCGCCAGGTCAGAGGGGTGTCACCAGGGAGCCTTTCTCTTTCTTTTTTGAATTAAAACCAACATACCAGCAATAGTCTGCTCTCCCCTGGAAATCTCTTTAACCTGCTCTGTTTACGTCGATAAATGCACTTACAGAAAACAAATTAAAGCTCATTTCAAAGCTAACGGATCTTTATGTCCGCATTTTCCGTGTAGGTACACGGATGTGGCCAGACTTGGGTTCACAGGATGCCTGCTATTTAAAACGCAGCCCAGGTCAGCAGGGGCCTCGGGTCTGGACGGGATCAACGTGGAGGCGGCAGGTTAACCCAAGCTGGAGGAAAAGGTAGCCTCAAGCTCTGAGGAGGTGACACAATTAGAAGAAGACTGACGGGAAAATAAGCTTTCCAGCACCCCCAAACACACATACACATACAGCATAGGAAAACAGAGCGCTCACTGCCAGCATCGTGCCCTCTACTGAGCCCACTGTGTCCACATTTACCCTGCCATGCCACCAAGCTTCTCTTGGTCCTGCTGACACCTTTTTTGCCAAGCTGAGCACTCCACTGTGAGCTCCCTCCCTCACCTATCAGGAGATCCTGCTTCAGACCCCGCTCTCAACCAGGGCTGAGCCTCAGTTCCCTCATCTGTAAAGTGGACAGTGTCATGGTCTCCACCTTACGGGATGGCTCTGAAAAGTCCTGAGGGCACATCCCTGACTTGCTGCTAAGGCCTCTGTCATTATCTGATTCATTACCATTAGCACTGTTAACTTGTCTCCCAAGAGCAAAGCTCACCTCTTGTTTTACATCTTGTCTAACAGGGACAGGTCATCCAAGTTACCAGCTTTGAGCTGTAAAGTATTTGCTCCATTATGCCCCAAGTTTCCATCGGTTGCTCCCACCCAGGTCAGGTGGGATCCTTAAGCTCAGTCCCACCTTGTATCAGCCTCCTGCTCAGAGAGTCATTATTTTTCCTTGTTTCTAAAGATCTTGATGAGGCGGCAGGTAGAGAATCAGCTTCTCCACTACCATCTCCCCCGCCGTACAGAGACACACGATACCTCGGCTCTTTCTAATAACAGCTTCTGTTGTTGAGTCACCCAGTTGTGTCCAACTCTGTGACCCCATGGACTGTAGTACGCCAGGCTTCCCTGTCCTTCACCATCTCCTGGAGTTTGCTCAGACTCACGTCCACTGAGTTGGTGATGCCATCCAGCCACCTCATCTGTTCCCCTCTGCCTTCGGTCTTTCCCAGCATCAGTGTCTTTCCCAATAACAGCTCTAGTGAGATGTGATTCACACACATAGCATTCACCCAGCGCAGAGTGCAGCGTTGTGCAACCATCACCAGTTTGGGAACATTTTTATCACCTGCTACCCATTAGCAGTCACTCCCCATTTCTCAGCCCCCAGCAACCACTGATCTGCTTTCTGTCTCTATGGATTTGCCTGTCCTGAACGTTTCATATAAATAGAATCATACACTGTGTGACCTGCATCTGGCTTCTTTCGCTCAGCATAAAGTTTTGGGGATCAGTCATGCGCTTCATGCCGTTTTACAGCTGGGTAATATCCCACTGTGTGAATGGACCGCGTCTTTTCTGCGTTCACCTGCTGATGGATGTTTGGGTTGTCTCCACCTTTTGGATACTTGCCTGTCTGCTCTGCAAGCCTGCTGAGTTTGTTCCTCTCCCAGGACATTTCCCCTGCTGTTCTCTCTCCTGCCAGCCTCTCCTGCATGTGGATTTGCATGGCATCAGTCTCCTCATGGACCATAATGAGCTCCGGCAGGACAAGAACAGAATCTCTTTGGTCTTCTTTACCAGCATCTAGCGTGGAGAAGGAAATGGCAACCCACTCCAGTGTTCTTGCCTGGAGAATCCCAGGGACTCGGGAGCCTGGTGGGCTGCCGTCTATGGGGTCACACAGAGTCAGACACGACTGAAGTGACTTAGCAGCAGCAGCATGGTGCCCACAGGTCGGGCTCGCCAGTGTCTGTGGAATGAACGAATGAATGAATTGATAGAATGGAGGCATTGGAGCACAAACGTGAGACCATGAAGCCACGTGAAGCCCAGAGTTGACAGAGCCTAGTTGACAGGGCTTCCCCAGCCCTGACGTCCACAGCCCAGAGTGTCCCAGGGCTGAGACTCCCTTGTGGCCACTGCTACCAGAGAGCCACGCCACACGGGGTCCACTGAATGTCACACCAGCTGAGGGCTCCAGCGAGGATTGCAGATCCTAGAGTAAGGGGCTGACTTAAGGGGGTGGACAGGGGTTTTAGAGCCCCCCAGCCCTACTGTGTCCCTGCTGGTCCCCTTCTGGAATGTTCCTCCGAGGACCACGTGTCTATTCACAGGTTCAAAGACTGGTCACCAAGAGGTGGGGGTGATTCTGTTGTGACAGCCTCAGGGGAGGACTTGGCCTGTGAAAGAACACATCCCCCACGCAGTCAGCATCATCAGAGTGGCGCCCTTTATGGTGGGGCCTCAGGAAGGTGGCCTGGAGACTGAAAAACCTCATGTTTCTAGAGACTGAGCTTCATGTAAATGAGGTCCCTGATGGTCAGACTTTCTGTGATAAAGGTCTGTTGGTCGATTCTGTCCCTCCACAACAGCATTGCTCTCCTCCTCAAGGCTGGGAGCCCATCCATCGGGCCGGGGAAGGCATAGAGGATCCGAGAGGTGAAGTGGGGAGGCCAAGCTTGCCTCTCCCCCAGCCAGGAACAAAGGCATCAGCTTAAATCACAGTGAAGAGTCCCCGTGTTCCTCTTAATTGAACGCCATGCTGCATGCTGCAAGGTTGTCTCACCTTATCATCACGTGGCTCAGGAGGGCTGTCCCTGTGCCCACTTCACAGATGCAGAAACTGAAAGGGAGTCTGACTCACGCAAAGCCACACAGTGGGTGAGTGAGTGAGAAACCGAGCTCCACGCGTCTCCTATTTGAGCACAGTGGACTCATGAGCTCAGGACCAGTACCCCCAACTCCCGTCACAACCCCTGGTGCGAGGGGTCAGCAGGGGGCTGGGGGCAATCCAACTGGAGCCTTCAATTGGCGGTGGGGGTTGGGGGAGGCAGCTATCTAGACCAGCTGTACCAGGGCGATAGGTCCGCAGGGAGGCCCCAGCTTAGCCGCAGCGATCTGGGCCGTTTCTGTCTGAGAAGGTCAGAGGAAGTGGTTTTGCCGGGGAGGGGTGAGGTAGCCAGCATACATGTGGGGCTAGCTGATCCGTTAGGCCGGGTTCCCACCCTCGGGGCCCACAGTGTGTGTAGGATGCCCGTCAAAATGTCTTAGTTCTGTTTTTGTTTTAATCAGAAAAAAAAATGGGTACAATAATAATGAACATATAAAATGTATCCAGCCTGGCCTGCATTGGTCTTGATGTCAATGCGGTCATAAAGTAGAATGTTAAATGGGTGCTTTGTTTGTTTGCTTACGGAGGAAGTCGTAATGTAGCCCTGCTTATGCAGTGCGGCCTTTGCCCCTTCAGGCTCAGCCCTGCTGCCTCAGGCCCTTTGCTTCTGCTGTTCTCACCCCACCCTCACCCAGAGCATTCTTCCCATGCAACAACCCCCAAGTCAAGTTGACTCCAACCTGCCCCTCCCTAGCCCTTCCTCCAGATCAGTTTGGCCTCCTCTGGGGGTTCTTGCAACACCAGTTCCCCCTTCCTAATAGGCTGTCCACTTTAAAACGACGACATGAATCACTTCTCACTCCTCTTCGTTGCTTGCCAGGTTATCAATGCTGGGAGGGCAGGGCCTATATGCCTGTCTTGGGGTCACCTCTGTGTCTCCTGAGGATCTAGCACACAATAGGTGTTCAGTAAAGACCTGTCAAGGTCTGGGCTTCCCTGGCAGCTGGTGGATAGGAATCTGCCTGCCAGTGCAAGGGACACGGGTTCGATCCCTGGTCTGGGAAGATCCCATATGCTGAGAACCCGCTAGGCCCGAGAGCTACAACTACTGAGCCTACACACTGAAGCTGTGGAAGCCTGCGCGCCCTGGAGCCCATGCTCTGCAACAAGAAAAACAGAAATGAAGAGCAGCCCCAGCTCACCGCAACTAGAGAAAACCCACCTGCAGCAACGAAGACCCAACCAAAAAAAAACGTAAAAAAAGGAAAAAGACTTGTCAAGGTCTGGATGGAGGAAGGGTGTCCATCCGCCTGCACACAGCAGCTCGGCTGGCCTGCAGATGGGGCCGAGGGTGGGGGTGGGGGCCAGTTGGCGTCCTAGTCCCCGCCCAGGGCTCACCTACTTAAGGAAACAGGAACCACTTGGGGCAGAGTGCCCCGCCCTGCTGACGTGCAGACCCTAAACCGAAACCCAAGGCTCCTGTAGTTGCGGAGGCAGAGCCAGAGTGAGGGCCTTGGGCCCCACAGGGGTCTCCCAGGTACGTGCCTATTTCTGTGCCCACCCCATGCTGGGTGAGACTGGGGCCCCAAGAGCTTCAGCCTCATCTCCACCCTTGAGGAGATAACACATGGGAACCAGGCTGGACCAGAAGGAGAGCCAGGGCTGGCGGGGTCCAGAGAGGCAGGAAGAACCTTCTGGGGGCACTGGTAGGTGACCATTGGAAAATAGAGCTGGAATTTGGAAAAGAGCATCCCTGACAGGGGCACAGCTGGGGCAGACACATGGAGAGGAGAGAGCGAGCTTGGTCAATGTGGAGCAGAGCAAGGATGTAGGTGATGAGGATGTGGGTGATGAGGAGGTGGGGGAGGCTCCGAGGCTGTGGTCAGGAGCTTAAAACTTAGTATGACTTCACTCATCACCCTGCACCCTCCCCTGTGCCACCCTCTCAGTGCCAGGTGATGCTGGGGACCCAGAAAAATCCAAAAGAACCTAGCCCTGGACCTGATCCCCAAGAGCCCCTAATATGGGAGAGACAGAACCAGACACAGATGTTCCACGAGGCAAGGCTAAGGCAGAGGCGGGAATGATAGGAAAGATGGAAGACAGAGATGGATGCCAGGGCTTTGTCCTGGAGAAGAGGCAAGAAAGCTGCCTGGAGGAGGGATATTCTTGCTGGGTCTTGAAGGATAAGTAAGAGTTCTCCCAGGTAGCAAAAAGAACAAGCCTGTGAATATTTCCTCATTCTGCGTCACTACTGGATTCATGAATATTCATTATATGAGTACATGCTGACCTCTGTGCTAACTGTACCTTCTCAGGCAATTACCATCATTAGCCCCAAATGGCAGATGACAATTCAGGCACAGGGAGGTTAAGTGAGATGCTCAAGATCACACAGCAGCCAAGTGGGAGAGCTGCGGTCTGAACCCAGTTTGTCTGGCTCTGATTGGGCTCAGTTGATTTATCACCCTGCTTTATTAAACATTTCTTAATAGATTTCTTTAATTTCACTCACTACAGTTTCTTTGGGTTCTTCCCCAGAGGGTGTGCTTAGCATCTGTCTTCTGGCAAGAGAAAGTCAATATTGGCTGGGTTGATAAACACACCCTCCCTGTAGAAACAGCTTGGTAACAAAGACCTTCTGAGATATTGAAAAATCAGACCAATGGGGAACGGGGGAGGGTTGAGCTCTGGTGTGGGCACAGAATTAAGGGTAAGAGTGAAGGGTCATGTGTGGACAACCAAGCAGGGCACAACCCTTTGGCTGATTCTTCACTCAATTAATACAATTTTGCGAATTGCTGCTGTTTTCTTTCTGTGTTTTCCAGCTCTGTGTCATTGCCTCATGAAGTCCATTGGTACCTGAGCTTAAAACTGTTGAGAATGTGTGTGAATTAATCATGCATTTGTCAAGTTATAGATATGCCATCTGTAGCCGCCACCCTCGGTGACAACAGTGGCGGCGGCAGCTGTTTGGGGCCACATCTCTGTAGTGTTTAATGAAACCATGGCAACATTTTACGACACCCACTGTGTACCTGCTGTTTCATTCATTCACTCATTATTTTGCCATCTCCACATCCCTCCTGGGAAAGTGATAGTTACTAAATTTAACCTTTACATAAATTCGGACTTCTCTGGTGGCTCAGATGGTCAAGAAACTGCCTGCAATGCAGGAGACCTGGGTTTGATCCCTGGGTCGGGTCGCTGCAGTATTCTTGCCTGGAATACTGAATTCCATCCAACTGCTGAATTCCATCCAATTCCATAGACAGAGGAGCTACCATCCATGGAGTCGCAAAGAGTCAGACACGACTGAGTGACACAAGCTCAGTTCTTAAACTTAAATGGTGGTGGTTTAGTCGCTCAGGCGTGTCTAACTCTTTGCAACCCCATGCTCTGTAGCCCACCAGGCTCCTCTGTCCATGGGATTTTTCTCGGCAAGAATACTGGAGTGGGTTGCCATTTCCTTCTCCAGGGGATCTACCCTATCCAGGGATTGAACCCAGGTCTCCCTGCATTGCAGGTGGATTCTTTACCAACTGAGCCACCAGGGAAGCTCTAAACTTAAGTACATGTATGTATAAAAGGGGCTTTCTAATATTTGTAGTAATGGTACACATAATAAGAATAAAACGAAAAGGAAGAATCCTTGGGAGGGGGTTTTGGGGGAATGAGTCAATGAATGAATGTGCTTTAAGTGCCAACACATAGTAGGTGCTCAAGAAACAAGTTGATTTCAATCCTGTTGGCTCTGTCCAACCTGGAGGACTTCTCAAAGGAGGAGGCAGCATGAACTGCATGAATGAAGCGAAGGTGGGAAGTGGACCACACTTGACTCTCTTTCCTCCTTCCCATTGCCAGGTCAGCCCTCACCCCTGGAAGCCATGACTGAGGCCAGAAGGCTGCCCCCACCACTGCCTCCACGACTGGACTGGTTCGTGCAGACGCAGGTGGACCAGCTGACCTGTGAAGGGGTCCCTGAGTGGTTCCACGGTGCCATCTCAAGAGAGTAAGGACACCGCCACACCTTCCACCCTGCCCTTCACCTTCTTTCCTGGTCTACCCCCACCCTAGGCAGGTTTTGACTTTAGGATCCTGGGCTCAGCTGTGCTAAGTGAGTTAAGAGGGTTAAATTCTGTCTCCTCCATGGACTTACTATGCGACCTTGGGCAAGTTACTGGACCTCAGCTCTCTCTATACACGTGGCCACCAGAGCAGTCCTGCCCAGGACCTGACAGGCCCCTTCCCCTCACCTCGCTCAGGCTGGGCTGCAACCTCACTGAGTCAGTGATGGTGAAATGCAGGTTCAGAATCTTTCTTTACACAGTGCCCCCCAAACAGCTGCTCTCTGTCCATCAGGGTTTAGCCAGAATGCACTTTCTACATCAGACTGAGCTCCTAGGACACGAACAAATCCACCTAGTCACCCCCAGGGGCTAGCTCTAAATAAACAGCGAAAAGAACCTTTATTGCCACATTCTAAATGCAGGAAGTTGAGGAAACCTTGTGAAAGCCACAGAAAGGAGGAATTGGGCATGGTTTCTAAGTTCTGGGGTGCACAGCAGAAGTATAATATAAGCCATGCACTGTAATTTTATGTCATTTTAGTAGCTTTATTAAAAGAGGTGAACAGAAAGAAGTGGAATTAACGTTAATCATATTTTTTTATTTAAACCAGTATATTCAACATGTAATTAGCCCTAAGTCCTTAAAATCTGGCACGTATTATATGCTTTTAGTATATCTCGATTCCTACCAGCCATATTTCAAGTGCTTGGCAGCCACACGTGGCCAGTGGCCTCTGTAGTAGATGTTAGTTGCCCAGTTGTGTCCGACTCTTTGTGACCCCGTGGACTGTAGCCCACCAGGCTCCTCTGTCTGTGGAATTCTCCAGGCAAGAATACTAGAGTGGGTTTCCATTTCCTTTTGCACTGTAGTAGATAGCTCATGTCCAAAATCCCCCTTCTGTCTCCTAGAAGGCTACGTCTCACTAGGTGTGAACCCAAGATAATAGTAATAATAATAGTGAGCACCTTGTGTGTTCCCACCAGCCGGCAGTTCCCATATGCATACCATGTGCATTTCATCTGTCCTCCCATGGGCCCTGGGAGTTAGGGTTTACTTTCCCCTTAAGGAAGCTGAAGGTCAGAAAGGGACTGACCCTCGCCAGGGGTCACACAGCTAATGAAAAACAAATGCATTTAAAATCAAATGCGTGTGGTGGTCCCATGGCTGAGACTCCGCGCTCCCGATGCAGGAGGCCCAGGTTCAACCTCTGGTCAGGGAATTAGATTCCACAAGCCTCAACTAAAGGGTTCGCAGGTCACAGCAAAGATGGAAGACCCCGTGTGCTGCAACTGAGACCAGCACAGCCAAATAAATAAAATATTTTTAAAAAATTTTTAAATCAAAAGCATTTGAGAGTAGCTCCTGCTTTATTACCTGTGACACCTTGATCTACCCAAAGCTGTCTTTGATTTGCCTTCCAGTTGTTGGGAAGGCAAGCAGGGGCTGTGAGAGATGGTCAAGGTCATCAGAGACTTCCTACCACCTCTGGGAGAACATCCTTGTCTCTGAATATCCCAAGGTCTGAAACAACCGAGAGAAGAAGTGATGTTAAGCTGTTTGTTCACTTAGGAAATGGAAAACCATATGCAAGTGTGATGCATGAAGCAGGACATCCTAAGCTGGTGCCGTGTGACAACCCAGAGGGAAAGGGTGGGGGGGAGGGAGGGAGGAGCAGTATTCAGGATGGGGGACACATGTATATCTATGGCCGATTCATGTTGATGTACGGCAAAAACATCACAATACTGTGAAGTAATTATCCTCCAATGGACAGAGGAGCCTGGTGGGCTACAGTCCATGGAGTCGCAAAGAGTCGGACACAACTGAGCAACTAAACCACCACAATTATCCTCCAGTTAAAATAAATAAATAAAAATTTTTTTAAAAAAGAAAAGCACAGACCACTGTGGCTCAGGGGTGCCACTACTGGGTGATTGGTATACCAGATGTCTGGCCAGTGTGTTTATCCATCTCTTTCCTGTATTTGCCTTCCAGGGATGCTGAAAATTTACTGGAGTCACAGCCCCTGGGATCCTTCCTCATCAGGGTCAGTCACAGTCACGTGGGCTACACACTGTCTTACAAGTAAGGCCTGGGCTAGGGGAGGCAGCAGGGGGACTCTGGGGCCTACTTGGAGGGGGCATGGGTGCTTCACACCACAGCTTCTCAGGGAGCAACACTATGAGGGTCTGGTAGAATCTAACTGAAGAGTGGGCAGCTGCAGGTATGGCTGAAGCCAGCAGACGTGGGCTTGGTGGTAACTGAGACTGTGTGATAACAGGGATTGCGTGAGACCCAAGAGTAGCTATTGCCTTTCCTCTAACTCCCTCTCCCCAGCCATTTACATGGCAACTCCCTGGACTTCCCTGGTGACTCAGTGGTAAAGAATCCGCCTGCCAATGCAAGAGATGCAAGAGACACGGATTCGATCTCTGGTCTGGGAAGATCCCATATGCCATGGAGCAGCTAAGCCCGTGTACCACAGCTATGCTCTAGAGCCCAGGAGCCGCTACTACTGAGCACCATAACTGCTGAAGCCCACGCTCTAGAGCCTGCGCTGTGCAATAAGAGAAGCCACTGCAATGAGAAGCCCGGGAACCAAAAGTAGAGAGTTGCCCCTGCTCTCCACAACTAGAGAAAAGCCTGCCCAGTATAGAAGACCCAGCACAGCCAAAAATAAAATTATTAAATAAGTTAACTTAAAAATAAATAAATAAATGGCAACCCTCTGACTTCCTTGGGGACATGTTATGGAAAACCAGGGCAGCTCAGCTCCCTAAGTTTTCAATGCCTGATCCAGCATCTCAGTTAGAGGAGTTAGTAGCAGAGACTACTTTTCAAAAGGATTCCAGGCCAAAGGAATTTTTCTTTTTCCAAAGGAATTTTTTAAATGGTCCTATTACAGAGTTACCCACAGAGGGAAAAGCTCACGCCTTCAGTCACTTAGGCAGCCCAAGGCTGCCAGTTAACATGCTGTGTGGTCTTGGACAAGCTACTCACTCTTTCTGTGCCTCCTTCCAAGTCCTCACCTCTAACATCAAAATGCTAAAGTTAATTCAGAGTCTTGATGTGAGGACTAAATGAGACATAACAAGCACATGCTTGCATTCATGCTAAGTCACTCTAATTGTGTCTGACTCTTTGCAGCCCTATGGACCATAGCCTACCAGGCTCCTCTGTCCATGGAATTTTTTAGACAAGAATACTGGAGTGGGTTTCCATGCCCTCCTCTAGGAGATCTTCCTGACCCAGGGATTGAACCTATGTCTCTAATGTCTCCTGCATTGGCAGGTGGGTTCTTTACCACTAGCGCCACCTGGGAAGCTCAGTAAGCACACAGTGGCCAATCAGTAAATGCATTCATTCATTAATAATGAAACATTTTTGAGTATCTGTACCAATTTTCATTGTCATTTCTATTGATCAATTACCCTTGCCAGGCATGGAGCTAAGCTTTTACCTGCAGTAGATTTTTCCATCTTCACAAGAAGGCCTGAATAGCCTCCCATTATAAAGGGGGAAACTGAGGCACAGTACAGTCACCTGCCAAGTGTCACATGGCTAATGAGTGGAGGAGTGTACAAGGGAATCTAGGCAGCGGGCTGTAGACATGATGCTGCCAGCTCAAGAGCTGGGGGTGGAGTGGGGAGGAGGGGTTGGGTTGGGAACCATATGATGGAGAATGGGATAGCCTAGCTCCAACCGTATCTCCACAGAGCTCAGAACTGCTGCCACCACTTCATGGTGAAACTGTTGGATGATGGGAGCTTCACGATCCCTGGGGAAGAGAGGGTCCATGACTCTCTAGATGCTTTGGTCACCTTCTATCAGCAGCAACCGCTGCGACCACATGGGGACCTGCTGATGCAGTCCTGCCCACAGGTGAGGATTGGGACCCCCCAAGGGCCAAGCCCCCCAAACTCTTGCTCCTGCATGCCCCCTCTGCCTCTTGAGATTCCATCATTCTTGCAGTCCCTGTTCCCCTGGGGCCCCGCCCCTCCTGGTCCTTGTTCCCTGGGTCCCCAGGCTGGTTTTTTTACAGGGATTCACGTACCAGGTATAACCTTGTCTGACCTACCAGAATAGCATATTTCCTTATAAGCCTCAGTGGGTGGGGCCTAGCCCTGAGAAGCTGCTGTGGGAGGGACATATCTCCTTATAAGGATTGATGGGCGTGGCCTAGGCCCCCAGAAGCTGTTGTGGGAGGGGTGTGTCTCCTTATAAGGACTGATGAGTGTGGCCTAGGCCCTCAGAAACTGGCTGTGAGTGTAGCATAATCCTTATAAGGCCCAGAGGACAGAGCCTAGCCCTCAGTCATTGCTGTGGGAAGTTTTGTGGGTGGGACAGGACCCCAGCCCCATCCCTGTCCCCTGCCTTGGGACTGAGCTATAGGTCCCCTCTGCCTTGCAGAGGGATCCAGTAAATGTGGATTATGAAGATCTCTTCCTTTACTCCAACGCACTGGTTGAGGAAGCCTCCAGCTCTGCTCTTGGCTTCAGTGAACATCAGACTCCCTCGTCTTATCCCATAGCCCCACTCAAGGAGGTATGTGACAGAAAGGTGGCATCTCCGATCTGGAAAGTGGGAGGTGGGGTGGCAGGATGCAGGGGCAGAGGTGACCCACAGCTGCCAGAGAAGAGTCTCTAGAATGAAGATTAGATCCTGCTGTTGTTCAAGTCCCTAGGTTGTGTCTAAGGTGGAGCTTGCCGATGACTTGGAGGTGGAGGGTAAGCAGGGAAGAAGGTCATCGTCATGGTTTGAATCCCCATGCCTGCATGCATGCTCAGTCACTTCAGTCATGTCTGACTCTTTGTGACCCTATGGACTGTAGCCCTCCAGGCTCCTCAGTCCATGGGATTCTCCAGGCAAGAATACTGGAGTGGCCGCCCTCTTTGTGGCCCATGAGCTAAGTGCACCTTTTGTGTTTTTGAGTGTTTGAAAGAAATCAAAAGAAAAATAGTATTTCATGACCTGTGAAAATCAGGTGAAACCCACATTTCTGTGTCCATATTTTGGGAACACGGACATGCTGGCTCACTGACTATAATCTCTGGCTGCTTCCCACAATAGCAGAGCTGAGTAATGAAGCACAGACTATTGGACTCGCAAAGCTGAAAACACTGGCTCTCTGAACCTTTATGGGAAAAGTCTGCTGCATGCTGGGGGAGACAGTGAAGCCCTTTACTGAGACAGGAAGGATGGGCCGTGGGATCAGGTTTGGGGGGTTCTCTTGGGATCTTTGTCTATCCCGGGGTGTCTGGGTGGGACCTGGGTCCCAGTTTCTGGGGGAGATTCAGCGCTCTGGTGGGTGGGGTGGCCCCAGGTCTCATCTGTTCTCCGTTTCAGGCCTCTGCAAAGCCAGACCCGCTCCATCGGTCAAAGGAAAGGAAGCTGTCAGCAGGGCTGAAAGGTGCATCCATGGAGGGTCGTCTCGAGGAGGCTCGTCAGAAACTCTGGAGGAATCTCAGGATGCTCCCCAAGACGGGCAGGAAGGTCCAGCAGCAGCTGAAATCCCACCTGGAGACTTTGAGCTCATCGTCAGTGACCGACGGCTCGGAAACTGGGACAGGTGACACAGTCTGGGAAAATAACATCAACAAGGACCCCTTTGTGGCCACGTCCCTCACAAGCCCCGCACAGCCCCAAGCTCCAAGAAACAGACAGGGCCCCTCCAGGAAAACCTCAAGGTCGGTCAGCTGGAACGAGGCAGCCTCGAAGGTCAAGGACTGGCACCAGACGGTGGTGAGGGTCCTGTCCTTACAGGCGTCCAAACCAGGACCAGCGGACTTGAAAGAACCCCAGGACTCTCTCCCTGAGGAGTACCTCCCCCCGCCACCCTTCGCCCCTGGGTACTGCTAGGTTCGCCCTGGCTCTGGGACCCTCACTGCTGGGAGCTGTTCATGCCTGGGCCTCTTGCTTTCTGCCGTAACCCACTAGCCCTCAGGGACCTGAGAAATGTAATAAAAACATTGCTTGGGTCTGGTCCTATGATTGCCAGTGGGGCAACCTGGTCATTTTAATAATAATAATGAGGACTTCCCTGATGGTCCAGTGGTTAAGACTCCACACTTCCACTGCAGGGGGCACAGGTTTGATCCCTGGTTGGGGCACTAAGATCCTACCTGCCATGTGGCACAATCAAAACATAATAACAATGAGTTATAGCAATGGGGCTAGGACACCTACTGTGCGCCAGGCCTCACACTAGACCCTCCACATTCATTATTTCTTTCACGCCTCTCAGCAGACCTAGGGACTTCCCGGGTGGCTCAAATGGTAAAGAATCTGCCTGCAATGCAGGAGACCTAGGTTCAATCTCTGGGTCAGGAAGATCCCTTGGAGAAGGGAATGGCAGCCCACGCCAGTATTCTTGCCTGGAGAATCCCATGGACAGAAGAGCCTGACAGGAACTAACACTTTCACTTTTTTTCACCTTCTGTGTAGGTGTACCAAGTAGGCTCATTCTGCATGTTTTAAAGAAGAGGCAGGGGAATTCCCTGGCAGTCCAGTGGTTAGGATTCTGCTCTCTCACCGCCAAGGGCCCAGGTTTGATCCCTGGTCGGGGAACTAAGATCCCACAAGCCTTGAGGTGCAACCAAAAAAAAATTAAATTAAATTTAGAAAATAAAGAAGAAGACAGGTTCAGAGAAGAGAAGAGGTATGGCCAAAGTCACACACACGGCTGGGGTGTCAGCACCAGGACTTGAAGCCAGGCCTTTGAACTCTTTCTCCGCATCCCCTGTGCCTGAGCACAGCTGTTCATGCCTTCCCCCTGGGTTTTTGTGCAAATGGAGGAGATGAGACTTGAGGAAAGCGTGGCACAGTAGCATTCCTGACATCAGTGGCAGCTGTAGGAGAAGCATAGGAGGCCTTGCTTTAAGAAGGGAGAGGCAGTCCAGGGCTGTGGTTGGGAGTGGGCTCAGGAGGAAATCTTGGGTTGTGGGGCTGTGTGACCTTTGGTGAGTCACTAGGCCTCTCTGGGCCTGTTTCCTCATCCAGAAAATGAGAAGAGCAGTCTCTGTTTTCTCAGGATGAACCAGCAGAATGTGAATAAAACCTAGGGCTTTGGTGCACAGTTGGTGCTTAATAAATGGGGATTTGGGTTGGAGGGGGCACCCTAGAAATTATGCACAGTGGAGGTGTCTGGGAAGGTCCCTGGAGTCTGGTTTCAGTCACAAGAATGATTACTCCTTGGATGGATCAGAGCCATGGAATGGGCCCCCAAGATGACTCTAGGTGGAGTAGAGTGCTGTGCTGTGCTGTGCTTAGTCGCTCAGTTGTATCCAACTCTTTGCGACCCCATGGGTTGTAGCCCACCAGTCTCCTCTGTCCATGGGGTTTCTCCAGGCAAGAATACTAGTGGGTTGCTATGCCCTCCTCCAGGGGATCATCCCACCCCAGGGACTAAACCTAGGTCTCCCACATTGCAGGCGGATTCCTTACTGTCTGAGCCACCAGGGAAGCCCAAGAATACTAGAGTGGGTAGCCTATCCCTTCTCCAGGGGATCTTCCTGACTCAGGAATCGAACCAGGGTCTCCTGCATTGCAGGTGGATTCTTTACCGGCTGAGCTACCAGGGAGGCCCAAGTGAAATAGTGTGTGGCTTCCCAAATCTGCAAGATGTAGAGGTTTGGGATCTGGAGTGAGGTGGGCCTGGGCTCAAGTCTGCCCCTGCAAATGACTTCAGGTGTGGCCTTGGGCAAGTCACTCCACTGTCTCTGAATGAAGTGGGAGTGCTTCTCTGCCAGGGATGTCACAGGGAGTCAATGCAATGGCAGAATAGCAGGTGCTTTGTGACGATAAAGCACTGTGCCAGCCTCAGTGAGTGACATTCTTGCCCAGAGGTCTCCCCTGGCAGTTCTGATGATTCAACGATGAGGTGAAGCTTTAGTCTCCTTGAGAAAGTCAGGGATTGAAGGGGGGAAAGGGGAACTTGAGTAGTCATGTTCCACCCCTGGGGATGCCCTGGGGCGGGACGCAGCAGGGGCCTCATCTCCTCTGCCCACCAGGTGAGTCACTTCCAGCCCTCACAGTGGAGAGATGTCCAGAGTCAGCCCTTTCCTTGTACAAATGGGAAGATCATGGCCCACAGAGGGTGCAGCCACACCAGAATCACACAGTGAGGACAGAGGTGCGATCCCAGGCTGCCTCCCTCTGATCTACCAGGTTTAGAGGGGAAACACATTGTCCAGGCAGCTGTGACTCAGTGACGTGCATTTATTCCCGGAGCCCAGGGAAAGCAGATTTCACAACAGGATGAGGGGTCACCCCGACGTCCTCTGGCCCGGCTGCTCCTCCATGGTGCCCTCAGATGCGGATGTGGAAGGTGCTGGGTGCAAAGAGGAAAGGAGTCTGTCAGCAGGCAGAGAGCAGCCTCTCTTCATCCCCCTCCCCAACACTCCCACCGCGAGTCCCCAAGGCAGGCAAGGAGCCATGGTGGTTGGGGTGAGGGGGAGATGGACCCCTTCAATAAACCCTAGGCCATGGTCTTCCTGGCCCCTACAGGGGTTGAGAGCACACATCATTTTGGATCAGAGATTACATCCTGGCTCTGCCCCAGACTCTAAGGCTACCTCTCTAGGCCTCCATTTACTTCCCTGTAAAATGAGGATAATGGCAACCTCCTAAAAAGGACTTATTACCTACAGTCATTGCACCTGCCATAGTTTGACCTTAGGCCGAACTACAGGGAGGGAACACAGCCCCACCCATCAGCAGAAAATTGGATTAAAGAGTTACTGAGTGTGGCCCCGCCCACCAGAGCAAGACCTACTTTTCCCCACAGCCAGTCCCTCCCACCAGGAAGTTTCCACAAACCTCATCCTCATCCATCAAAGGGCAGACAGAATGAAAACCACAATTACAAGAAAACTAACCAAACTGATCACATGGATCACAGCCTTGTCCAACTCAACAAAACTATGAGCCATGCCGTGTAGGGCCACCCAAGATAGATGGGTCATGGTGGAGAGCTTTGACAAAACGTGGTCCACTGAACAAGGGAATGGCAAACCACTTCAGCATTCTTGCCTTGAGAACCCCATGAACAGTATGAAAAGGCAAAAAGATATGACACTGAAAGATGAACTCCCCAGGTCGGTAGGTGCCCAATATGCTACTGGAGAAGAGTGGAGAAATAGCTTCAGAAGGAATGAAGAGGCTGAGCCAAAGCGGTAACAGTGCCCAGTCTGGAGGTGAAAGTAAAGTCAGATGCTGTAACGAACAATACTGGAAAGGAACATGGAATGCTAGGTCCCTGTGTGCTGTGCTGTGCTTAGTCGCTCAGTCGTGGCCTATTCTTTGCGACCGTATGGACTGTAGCCCACCAGGCTTCTCTGTCCGTGGGGATTCTCCAGGCAAGAATACTGGAGTGGGTTGTCATCCCTCCTCCAGGAGATCTTCCCAACCCAGGGATCGAACCCAGGTCTCTCACACTGCAGATGGATTCTTTACCATCTGAGACACCAGGGAAGTCCATTAATCAAGACAAACTGAAAGTGGTCAAACAGGAGATGGCAAGAGTGAACACTGACATTTCAGAAATCAGTGAACTAAAATGGCTGGGAATGGGAGAATTTAATTCAGATGACCATTATATCTATCACCATGGGCAAGAATCCCTCAAAAAAAAAAAAAATGGAGTAGTCCTCATGGTCAACAAAACAGTCCAAAATGCAGTACTTGGGTGCAATCTCAAAAATGACAGAATGATCTCAGTTTGTTTCCAAGGCAAACCATTCAGTATCACAGTAATCCAAGCCTATGCCCCAAGTATGCCCCAATGGCACAGTGATCCAAGCCTGAAGAAGCTAAAGTTGAACAGTTCTATGAAGACATACAAGATCTTCTAGAACTAACACCAAAAAAAAGATGTCCTTTTCATCATAGGGGACTGGAATGCAAAAGTAGGGAGTCAAGAGACACCTGGATTACAGGCAAGTTTGGCCCTGTACAAAATGAAGCAGGGCAAACGCTAACAGAGTTTTGCCAAGAGAACGCACTGGTCATAGCAAACACCCTCTTCCAACAACACAAGAGACAACTATATGCATGGACATCGCCAGATGGTCAATACAAAATCAGATTGATTATATTCTTTGCAGCCAAAGATGGAGAAGCTCTATATAGTCAGCAAAAACAAGACCAGGAGCTGACTGTGGCTCAGATCATAAACTGCTTATAACAAAATTCAGACTAAAATTGAAGTAGTGAAAACCACTAGGCCATTCACATATGACCTAAATCAAATCCCTTATGATTATACGGTGGAAGTGACAAATAGATTCAAGGGATTAGATCTGATAGAGTGCCTGAAACTATGGATGGAGGTTCATAACATTGTATGTGAGACAGTGATCAAAACCATCCCCAAGAAAAAGAAATGCAAAAAGGCAAAATGGCTGTCTGAGGAGGCCTTACAAATAGCTGAGAAAAGAAGAGAAGCGAAAGGCAAAGGAGAAAAGGAAAGATAAACCCATCTATATGCAGAGTTCCAAAAAAGAGCAAGGAGAGATGAGAAAGCCTTCCTAAGTGAACAATGCAAAGAAAAAGAGGAAAACAATAGAATGGGAAAGACTAGACGTCTCTTTAAGAAAATTGGAGAAACCAAGGGAACATTTCATGCAAAGATGGGCACAATAAAGGACAGAAATGGTATGGACCTAATAGAAGCAGAAGATATTAAGAAGAGGTGGCAAGAAAACACAGAAGAACTATACAGAAAAGATCTTAGTGACCTGGATAACCACGATGGTGTGATCACTCACCTAGAGCCAGACATCCTGGAGTGCAAAGTCAAGCGGGCTTTAGGAAGCATCACTGTGAACAAAGCTACTGGAGGTGATGTATTCCAGCTGAGCTACTTTAAATCCTAAAAGAACCACACTCAATATGCCAGAAAATTTGGAAGACTCGGCAGTGGCCAAAGGACTGGAAAAGGTCAGTTTTCATTCCAATCCCAAAGAAGGGCAATGCCAAAGAATGTTCAAACTACCACACAATTGCACTCATTTCACATGCTAGCAAAGTCATGTTCAAAATTCTCCAAGCTAGGCTTCAACAGTACGTGAACTGAGAACTTCCAGAAGTACAAGATGGATTAAGAAAAGGCAGAGGAACCAGAAATCAAGTTGCCAACATTCACTGGATCATAGAAAAAGCAAGAGAATTCCAGAAAAATACTTGCTTCTGCTTCATTGGCTACTCTAAAGCCTTTGACTGTATGGATCACAACAAACTGTGGAAAATTCTTAAAAAGATGGGAATACCAGACCACCTTACCTGTCTCCTGAGAAATCTGTATGCAGGTCAAGAAGAAACAGTTAGAACAAGACATGGAACAATGGACTAGTTCCAAATTGAGAAAGGAGTACATCAAGGCCATATATTGTCACCCTGCTTATTTAAATTATGTGCAGAGTACGTCATGTGAAATGCCAGGCTGGATAAGGCACAAGCTGGAATCAAGATTGCCGAGAGAAATATCAATAACCTCAGATATTCAGATGACACAACCCTTATGCCTGAAAGCTAAGAGGAACTAAAAGCCTCTTAATGAAAATGAAAGAGGAGAGTGAAAAAGCTGGCTTAAAACTCAACATTTAAAAAACTAAGATCACGACATCTGGTCCCATCACTTCATGGCAAATAGAAGGGGAAACAATGGAAATGGTGATAGACTTTATTTTCTTGGGCTCGAAAATCACTGCAGACAGTGACTTCAGCCGTGAAATTAAAAGACACATGCCGCTTTGAAGGGAAGCTATGACAAACCTGGACAGCATATTAAAAAGCAGAGACATTGCTTTGCTGACAAAGGTCTTTATAGTCAAAGCTATGGTTTTTCTAGCAGTCTAGGCTGGGACAGCTGGACCATAAAGTAGGCTGAGCCCTGAAGAATTGATGCTTTTGAACTGTGGTATTGGAGAAGACTCTTGAAGAGTCCCTAGAATACAAAGGAGATCAAACCAGTCCATCCTAAAGGAAATCAGTCCTGAATATTCATTGGAAGGACGGATGCTGAAGCTGAAGCTCCAATACTTTGGCAACCTGATGCGAAGAGCTGACTCACTGGAAAGACCCTGATGCTGGGAAAGAAGGAAGGCAGGAAGAGTAGGGGACGATAGAGGAAGAGAAGATTGGATGGCATCACGGGCTCAATGGATATGAGTTTGGGCAAGCTCCGGGAGATGGTGAATTACGGGGAAGCCTGGCGTGCTGCAGTCCGTGGAGTTGCAGAGAGTCAGACACAACTGAGAGACTGAAAAACAAAATGGGAGTAACAGCTATCCCTCCCTAACTGAACTGTAATGAGGGCTGAAAGAATGGAAAGTGTTTGTCGCTCAGTCTTTTCCAACTCTTTGCGACCCCAGGGTTGTAGCCGCCCAGGCTCCCCTGGCCATGGGATTCTCTAGGCAAGAATACTGGAGTGTGTAACCATTCCCTTCTCCAGGGTATCTTCCCCACCCAAGGATCAAACCCAGGTCTCCTGCATTGCAGGCAGATTCTTTAACATCTGAGCTTCTAGGGAAGTTGATGGCTCAGACAGTAATGAGGGCTAAAAAGAGGCAAATATACAGAGCAGGATGCACATTAGGTACTCAGTTAGTGGCAAGGGACTCATCATGGCATCATTATTCATGTCTCAGTGGTCAGGAGACCAGCCTTGTTATCCAGGATAGAGGAAGGAGGTCCTCTGGGCATGAAAGCCACAACAGTAACAATAGCGCACAGTTATTGAGCACCTGCTGTATGCAAAGAACTGCTGTAAATTCTTTCCATGTACTAGCTCAAGGTCAGTCAACTTTCTTCTGCCAAGGGCCAAATGATTGATATTTACAACTTTGCACAATGACTCAATGTCACCTTAAAGCTCAAAAGAAGCTGTGAACACTATGAACACAAATAGGCATGGCTGTATGCCAATAAAACCAGCAATGGACATGGAAATATGAGTTTTATATCACTTTCATGTGTTGTGGAGTATGATTTTTTCCCCCAACCATTTAAAAATGTAAAAACTATTCCAAGCTCATGGGAGATATAAAAACATCTCCCATGTATTCCCACCCACTCCCTGTATTAACTCATTTAATCTGTGCTGGATCCCCTGGAGAAGGAAATGGCAACCCCCTCCAGTATTCTTGCTGGGAAAATCCCCTGGACTGGCAGACTACAGTCCATGGGGTCGCAAAAGAGTTGGACATGATTGAGCGACTGAACAACAATCCTCCCTAGAGTGCTGATTTTCCCTAGTGTTGCCAAGTACAGTTGTCCAGTCTGTTCACTGCAAAATGTTCAGGCAAGTAAGGGCTGAAGTTCCAACCATGTTCTACTCACCCAAAGAGCTGTGTCCACCCACAAGAGGTGTCCCCAGGGTCTCTAATCAGCCCCATTCAAAAGACACAGCCTGAGGCCAGGGAGGTCAGGAAAGTTCCCCAAGGTCACAAATGAAAAAATGGAGGAAATTTCACAGAGTCTGTGGATCTAATCCGTGAGCACTCCTCTCGTACATAGGAATGGATTGTGCAGGATGGCAAGGAACATCACCTGAGGAAGTCTGGTGCCCGAAGGATCATGTTCTGGAAGTCTTCCAGGGACAGCCGCCCGTCGTGGTCCCCATCGGCTTCATCCAGCACCTTCTCACATATCAGGCTCACCTCCTCAGTACTCAGCTCCCCCCGCGTCAGCTTAGTCACCGTCTGCTCCAGGTCCCACGCACAGATGTAGTCATCATTGTTAAAGTCTGCAAAGCAGGACAGGTGGGGACATGGGGGTGACCAGACAACAGGGACCAGGCAGGCTGGGCCAGTGGTGAACACATCTTGTCCCCATGTGACAAAGGAAGAAACTGAGGCACTGGAGGGAACCCAAGACCCTGGGCTATTAGCCAGATCTTGCTTTGGAATTGGGTAGGTAACTGCTAGGAGGTCATTCATTCACTCAAGTATTAATGAGCACTTATTATGTGTCAATCTCTGGGGGCCTAGATGGTAAAGAATCTGCCTGCAATACAGGAGACTCAGGTTCGATCCCCAGGTGGGGAAGATCTCCTGGAGAGAATGGCTACCCACTCCAGTATTCTTGCCTGGAGCATCCCATGGACAGAGGAGGCTGGCAAGCTGCAGTCCATGGGGTCGCAAAGAGTTGGACACAACTGAGAGACTAACACTACTATGTGTCAGGCGAGTGATCATTGTTTTTCATTCATTCCCTCTTTCAATAAGTATTTACTGAGTGCCTACTTTGTGCCAGGCACTGTGATAAATTTTCATTCATTCATTCAACAAGTATTTACTGAATACCTACTATGTGCCAGAGACAGATGGCAAACCAAACACTGCCACTGCTCTAGGGTCTCTTCAGAGAGAAAATCAATAAGATGTGAACAGATGAATGAACAAGAAGTTAAGCAGCACTGCTCCATGCCAGGAGAGAAATTGAATGTGGCATGGGAGTGACTAGGAGGCAGGGACTACTTTGGACGGAGATATCAAGGTAAGAAGGAACTAGGGGAAAGGTATTCCAGACAAAAAGCACAGCAGAGGCAAAGGCCCAGAGGCAGAAAGGGTTTGATGTGTTGGGGAAACAGCCAGACCAGTGTTCAGTTCAGTTCAGTTCAGTTCAGTCGCTCAGTCGTGTCCAGCTCTTTTGCGACCCCATGAATCGCAGCACGCCAGGCCTCCCTGTCCATCACCAACTCCCGGAGTTCACTCAAACTCACGTCCATTGAGTCAGTGATGCCATCCAGCCATCTCATCCTCTGTCATCCCCCTCTCCTCCTGCCCCCAATCCCTCCCAGCATCAGAGTCTTTTCCAGGCCAGTGTAGCTAGATGGAATTAGCAGAGGGATAGAGTGGAGGGGGAGGTACCAAGTTGGGATGAAGGACAGGGCCAGGCAGGGCCTCAGAACCCTTGGTGAGACATATATGATGGCCATGCAGTCCCTGACCCAAGACCTGGGTTCATTCCCACTTCCTCACCCTGGGGTCTGTGCACGCACCATAAATTTTAAAAGCATAGTAGGCTTTGAGGTCACGGGGAGCCATTTCACTCATCACAGAAAACATGTCCAGGAAGTTGTCCAAGGTCATATGGCCATCCCCATCCTCGGAGAAGACCTGGGCGATCCTCTGACGGAAGGGGTTGTCCTAGAGACAGGAAATCCATCCCTTACCAGGTTTTCTGGGGCTCCGTGTGGTTTCACTGTCAGCCCCCACCTTCCTGGAAACCTCTGAGTACCCTTCACTAAGACTCTCTTCCTCGTATGATCCCTGGAGAGGACCCCAGGCAATTCCAGTCTCTTCCTCTATGGCCTGGGTGCCAGTTAACCCCCATTCTGGCTTCAGAGGCAGTCACATGACCCCAGTGAGGCCAATCAGGGATTTCCATTCACCTGGCAATGGCGATTGCCTCTAGGATGATCATGTGACTCCAGATGGCCAATCAGAGGCTGCCTTGGGAGGGTTTCTGAACAGTTGGAGTGGAGGAACCTCATTTCTGCTTGTTGCAGAGCTGATGGGAGGAAATCTCGGGCAGTTGGTGTTTCCCTTCACTACCTCAAGAGATCAGGCTGCCTGAGACTGAAGCCTTTTCCTGGGAGAAGCTGAATTATGGAGGGGGATTCTGAAGCACAACACTTTCTGCCCCTCTTGAATGAGGCTTCTGTCCTTGTGATAAATAATCTCTATTCTCTGTCCTTTATCCCACAAGTCCCCTCCAGAGTCACAAACTAGTGTCAAACATCCTGCTGAGAAGAATCTGTCTTTAATGGCTTCTACTATGAAAAAGAAGAGCTAATGTTCCTGAGTGGGCTTCCCAGGTGGCACTAGCAGTAAAGAATCTGCCTGCCAATGCTGGAGACATAAGAGATGCAGGTTCGATCCCTGGGTTGGGAAGATCCCCTGGAGGACGACACAGCAACCCACTTCTAGTATTCTTGCCTGGAAAATCCCCATGTACAGAGGAGCCTGGCGGGCTTACAGTCCATCGGGTTGCAAAGAGATGGACATGCCTGAAGAGACTTAGCACGTACTCAGTGCAATGTTCCTGAGTACTTACCATGTCACAGGCCCTGTGCTAAGCCCTTTACCTGCATTATCTCATCTCATCTTTCCCACAACCCAGAGTTTGAATTGTGTCTCTCTCATGTCCTAGCTGTGTGATCATAAACAAGTGTCTTAACCTCTCTGAAATTCAGTTTCTTCACCTGTAAAATAGAAATAATTGCAACAGTCACCTCATAGAAATACAGCAAGGCACATCCCTTCTTTTTTATCCCATGCCTGCCCCAGGGCCCCGGGCATACCTTCAGCTCAGGCATGCTGCCAATGAGCTCATAGGGCACCTTCACGTCAGGGCAGCTGGTATAGTCAAGAGGGACAAGCTGAGGGGCCAGGTCCTGGTAGCGATAGAAGAGCCTGGTATGGGGAGGGAAACAATGAGAAGGTCTGGGAGATGAGTGAGGGTGAGCTTGTCTCTACTCTCTCACTTTCACAGATGCTCACTATACACTGAAGGATGCTGAGCCATCAGCCCTGGGTCCAGCCCTCACACAGAGACATCTTTATCTCCCTAGGGACAAGGCCAAGGTAAAGAGAGGACCCCAGGGACTTCCCTGGAGGTCCAGTGATTAAGAATCCACCTGCCAATGCAGGGGCCACAGGTTTGGTCCCTGGTCTGGGAAGATCCCACATGCCATGAGGCAACTACTGAGCTCATACACCACAACCACTGAAGCCCGCACACCTTTGAGCCCATGCTCCCAAGAGAAGCCACTGCAGTGAGAAGCCCACATATCACAACCAGAGAGCAGCCCCTGCTCACCAAAACTGGAGAAACCTACACAGCAACCAAGACCCAGAGCAGCCAGAAAATTAATTCATTCATTGTTTTTAAAATGTAAAAAAGAGAGAGAGAAGACCCCAAAGCTAGGGGAAACTAGAGTGGGAAAAGTAAGCCAAGGAGAAGGAAGGACTTCCTGGAGGAGGGGGCATGGGTGCTAGGTGCTGGGCTTTGAAGCACAAATAAGAGCTCAGCAGGCAGGTGGGGTTGACAGAAAAGAGAGTGCTTAAGGCAAGGTCATCTCACATTGAGCATTCAGAGACTCTGAGTCAATCTACGATTTGCTAGACATCATCACACTGTTGGCAAGACCCTCATCCTCACACTTTCCCTCTGTCCTTCCATAATGGGGGTTGCAGTTCCCTCAAGGGGCCAGAGACACAGTCTAATATTCAGGTTTTTCAAAGGGGTAAATGGAAGGCATTTTGCAAAACAGCAAAGGCCATACACACTGCCCAGATGGTGGGGTCAGGTGTCTACTCCAATGCCCTTGCCTGGTGATACCGTACCGTCACTGGAACATGCTGAGCAGTCACCTGTACAGACCATCCTTGATGGGCCAGAGATCCTGAAGTTGTTAGGGACGTCTCAGGGGGGGATAGAAGCCTCTGGGTCATATGATGGCTAGGAACTGGAAGAGGGGTTATCTGGAACTTCACTGCTGGGTCCCTTCAGAGAATAGCCTGGGTTTGGGTTTCTGTATGGCCTCGAGTAAGTCCCTCTTCCCCTTTTCCCCTCTTTCTGCTCAGTAGGTCTGTGTGAGAAGCAAGAAGCTTGAGACACACAAAGTGTTAGCCTCAAACTCTTTGGGGCTCTACCCATCTACCCAGGGGTCTGAGGTCAGCCTCCCCTGTGTGAGCCTCAGTTTCCCCATAAGTAATCCAATCATGATGGTCAGGGTGACCCTGTGAACTGTCCTCCCGCAGACAATGGGGCTTACTGGTGGAAGTTGTGCCCATCAATAATGGATGTCCTGCACCCACGCAATTGGGACCTTGGCCCTGATCACTCTGCAGTCAAACCCCAGCCAGCTTGGGTTTCACAAGTCAAAGTTCATGGGTGGGTCCGGAATCTGGATAATGGCTCCATGGGCTGAGTGATGCTGTAGGAGGATCAGTGCTCACACCAGGAACCTGCAGTAGCCTGGGGCCACCTCTTCACCCTCTAACCTTGATGTCAACCCCACCACCCAGAGCTGGCTCTAGACTCTGCCTCCTGGGGTCCCAGCCTGTTCTCACTGGGCCTCAGGGGGAAGTTTTGATCTGTATCACCCCTGCTCACACACTCTCTATGGCTCCCTGCCACCTTCAGGAGAAAGCCCAAGCTCGTCAGCCTAGAGGTGTGGCAATAGGGCCAGATGGGACGTCTCAGCAGCCTTCCCATCTCTGCGTCATCCACCAACTGAGCACACGATTCCCCCATTAAGCATCGAGTGCAGTCAAATTGCAAAGCATATAGAAAGGGCCCAGCTCTTTTTCCCTTCCTCCTCAGACTGACCTCATGATTTCCTTTCTCGTGAAGAAGGTGCAGTCCTGTGGAGAGAGATGTTGGCTTAACCCAGACCCTGCCTGATGCGGAGGGTGCCTCCTTCCTCTCCCACAACCCATCACTGCCTGAATCCACACACAGAGCCACCCCAGGACCTCTTGCTGACTGCGCCCCCCACCCCCCCAGGATGAAGGGATGCTGTCCCCATTTCTTCAGCCAAGAAAACAACCAGGCTGCCAAACCCACCGACGGCTTGGTCCATCACCCCTACCTGATAAGCTTCCAGTTGCTCATGAGTGAAGACTGTTTGCTTGTTGCCCATTAGTGGAGACCTCTGCCTGGACTCTGGAACAGGCTCCCAAAGCCCCCCAATCTCCTCAGGGCCACACCGGTTGCCAGGCTGCTGCTCACCAGTGTCTGGGCAAATCTCCCTGCCCTGGCTGTCACCTGCCCACCCTCCTCATCACCCCCAGCCTGGGTGAGACTCAAGTTACAGCCAAGCTCTCTGGGCAACGGCCTGAGTATATGTCCACAGTCATCAGGGCAAGGAGAAGGGCTCAGGGAGGTCACAGGGCATCCCTCAGTGGGGAGACCACACTTGCCATCACCAGTGAGACTGGTGTGGGGTGTGGGGCATCTTTGAGAAATGGGCAGGGTGATGGAGAGGCTGCCGGCATACTTCAGGTCAAATTCCAGCTCTTCACCCACTGGTCTTAGGCGGGTCACCTGGCCTCTCTGAGCCTTGTTTGCAAGATGGAAATTATATTAGTACCTACTTCATAGAGTAGTAAAGAATCTGCCTGCCAAAGCAGGAGACTTGGTTTCAATCCCTGGGGTCGGAAAGATCCCCTGGAGAAGGAAATGGCACCCACTCCAGTATTCTTGTCTGGGAAATCTTACGGACAGAGGAGTCTGGTGGGCTACGATCCTTGGGGTCACAAAGAGTCGGACAGGACTTAGTGACAAAGCAACAAAAACACAGAGTTGTTCTGAAGATCTGATGAGATCATTCACTCAACTTCCCCAACCAAAAGCAAAATTTTTTTGACCATTGAATGTAAGCCAATTGTAGACATATGATAGTGAACAAGCTAGATGAGGTGTGCATTGGAGATGATGATGAGAAT
Organism: Bos mutus; assembly: GCF_027580195.1. Taxonomy (NCBI): domain Eukaryota; kingdom Metazoa; phylum Chordata; class Mammalia; order Artiodactyla; family Bovidae; genus Bos; species Bos mutus. The sequence continues at coordinate 44,563,423 of NC_091623.1, forward strand.
GATGTTATGGCTTGAGAAAAGCAATCTAACGTCTAAGTTTGGGTTAAATTAACACCATAGTTCTTTATTGCAGGACTCGTCAGACCCTTTAATATGTTAATGTGCACCACGCATCCTCAAGGGGTAAATTCAGTAATTTCCCCTACGTACTGAATGAATTTCATTCCAAGAGCACGTTCTTAAGTCCAATTCATTCATTAAGTCCAACAAAGTTAGTCTAAGCACTCAACTAATACAATTGGCTTTTTGTACTGTTCATACAGTAATAATACTTTTCACATACATGGTACATACAAAGCAAACACACAAAATAAAACATTTCAAATCCTACAGTACAGTCCCTTGAAAAGTGCAGTAGTACAGTACAATAGCTGGCGTACAGGGGCTGGCATCAAATGAACAGTCAAGAAGAGGAACCGACTGGAGGAGGGAGAGGAGGGGAGACGTGGTAAAGCTGGAGGACTATCAGCAATAGGAGATGGAGGGCAAGCTGCAATTTCACTCCCGTCTGACATCGATGGCACCAATTCCGACTCCTTGCTGGAGCCAGATGCGGGTTCACATCTTTGAGTTTGTAACTTGAAGGTTCATATGTAGAGAACTTACTGGCAACGTAGCAGCTGCCAATGTTATTAAGACCCAGAATCCTCCTGGGCAGAAGGTCTGGGAGTCGGACATTCCCAGCCTGGTATTCCCTGCCCTTCTGACTCAGGATCTAGCCTCCTTCCACTTTCCTCTCCTGCCTATCCACTTCCAGCCCCACACTCTAGACCCCCTGAACCACCCTTGAGGCTTCCCCTTCCCTCATCCCTGCTCTCCATGGCATGAACCATCACAATTCCTCCCACCAGGCTCCTCTGGCCCCTGCCTCAGCTTCCAAATATGCGAAGCCATCTTATATAATATGACTACGATCAAGCTTTAAAGAACCCCTGAGGATGATTTTTTGGGGAAAAAAAATGACAATACCAAGTACTGACAAGGATATAGAGCAACTGGAACTCTTATACATTGCTCATGGTGATGCAAAATGGTACAGCCACTCCGAAAAATGAGTTGGCAGTTTTTTAATAAAGTTAAACAGACACTTATACATGACTTAGCAATCCCACTCCTGGGCATTTGCCCAGAGGACATGAAAACCTATGTGTACACAATAACCCGCCCACAAAACAGAGACAACATTTGCCAATCACATAACTGGCAAGGGACTGGTCGCCAAGCTACATAAAGAACGGTCACAAGTCTACAAAAAAAAAAAAAAAGAGGAGAAGGAAATGGCAACCCACTCCAGTACTCTTGCCTGGGAAATCCCATGACAGAGGAGCCTGGCAGACTACAGTCCATGGGGTCGCAAGAGTCAGACACTACTTAGAGACTACACCATCACCACCATCACAATAAAAAGGCAAATAACCCAAGTGAAAAATGGGCGAAGGTTAAGGGGAGGGAGGGATGAATAGGCGAAACACAGGGGATTTTTAGGGCAGTGAAACTACTCTGAATGATACTATAATGATGAGTCTGCATCATTACACTTGCATCATTATACATTTGTCCAAACCCACAGAATAAACAACACCAAGAGTGAATTCTAATTTAAAACTATGGACTCTGACTGATTATGGGTCAGTGTAGATTCATTAATTATAACAAATGCACCACTCTGATGGGGGGTGTTGGCAACTGGGGAGATGGTACATTAGTAGGGCAGGAGATGTAAGGGAAGTCTCTGCACCTTCCTCTCGGTTTTGCCGTGAACTTAAAACTGCTCTAAAAATGTCTATTAAAGCAAAACAAAATGGTTGAAGGATTTGAATAGACGTCTCTCCAAAGAAGATATACAAATGATAAGCACATGAAAACATGCTCCACATCACTAGTCATTAGATAAGTTAAATGCAAATCAAAACCACACTCACTAGGATGGCTATAATATAAAAAGGCACACAATAACCAGTGTTAACCAGGAGGTAAATGTATCAGAACCAGCATACACTGCTGGTGTGTGTTCATGCATGCATGCTCAGTCACTCAGTCATATCCAACTCTTTGTGACCCTATGGACTATAGCCTGCCAGGCTCAGAAGTCCATGGGATTCTCCAGGCAAGAATATTGGAGTGGGTTGCCATGCCTTCCTCTAGGGGATCTTCCTGACCCAGGACTGAACCCACATCTTCAGTGTCTCCTGCACTGCACGTGGATTCTTTACCACTGACCCATTGGGGAAGCCCTCACACTGCTGACAAAAATGCAAAATTATGCAGCCACTTTGGGAAACAATCCGGCAGGTCTTTAAAAAGTTAAACTTAGAGTTACCATATGACCCAGCGATTTTTACTCCTAGGTGAAGAGAATTGAAAATCTATGTCCCCATAAAAACTTGTACGTGAATGTTCACTGAAGCATTATTCAAAACGGACAAAAAGTAGAAACAACACAAATGGCCATCAATCAGTGAATAGATAAAGAAACTGTGGTCTATCCATACAATGGAATATTATCCAGTCATAATAGGGAATGATTCATTGATTCATGCTACATCGTAGATGAACCTCAGAAACATTATGCTGAGTTAAAGAAGTCAGATGCAAAAGGCCACATGTTGTATGATCCCATTTATTTGAAATGTCCAGAACAGACAAATTCACAGAGACAGAGAACAAATTCATGGTTGCCAGAGGCTGAGGGAGGGGGCATGGGGAGTGACTGTTAATGGCATAGGGCTCCTTTAAAATTTTTTATTTTATTTTTGCCTGTGCTGGGTCTCTGTTGCTGTGAGCAGGGTTTCTCTACCTGAGGTGAGTGGGGGCTGCTCTTTAGAGCAGTGTGCTCTAAAGAAGAAGTGTGCAGGCTTCTCACTGAGGCGGCTTCTCTTGTTGCTGTTCTCAGACTCCAGAGCGCAGGCTCAGTAGTTGTGGCACATGGGCTTAGCTGCCCCACGGCACGTGGGGTTCTCCCGGACCAAAGATCGAACCCGTGTTGTAGAATGTGTCAGAATCCCCTTCCTTTTTAAGACTGAATAATATTCCATGTTATGGATCTACCATGCTTTGTTCATCTATTCATCCAACCATGGAGACTTGGGGTTCTTTCATTCACCTTTTGGCTATTGTGAATAACACTGCTGTGAAGACTAGTGTACACGGCAGTTATGTCCTTTGTTCTGTTGCGGGATATTGTGTTTAATCACCATGTCTCCTTAGGCCCCTGATCAGTCTGTGGTTTGGGGTTTTGGGGAAGTTTGGTGGGTTTTTTTCATTACTTTGATAGTCTGGATCAAACTAGTCAATCCTAAAGGAAATCAACCCTGAATATTCATTGAAAGGACTGATGCTGATGCTGAAACTCCAATGTTTTGGCCACCTGATGTGATGAGCCAACTCATTGGAAAGATTGGAGACAAAATAAGAAGGGGGTGGCAGAAGATGAGGTGGTTGGATGGCATCACCAACTCAGTGGACATGAATTTGAGCAAAGTCCGGGAGATAGTGAAGGACAGAGGAGCCTGACATGCTGCTGTCCATGGGGTTGCAAAGAGTCAGACACGACTTAGTGACTGAACAACAACAACAAAAACAGTCTTGAGGCGTACTAGTTAGAGCCTTTGTAGAATGGCCCTCATTTTGATTTGTCTGATGCTTTCTTATGATTGGACTGAATTTATGGGTTGGTGGGGGAAAGACCTCAGAGGTGATGTACCTAGCTCATTGGAACTGCACCAAACTTGGGTCTGATCCCCTGCCTGTAGTCAAGCCAATCTAATGACACCGGATTGTTCGGAAGGAAATTTCAGCATTTATGGCAAGGTGCCCAATGCAGAGCCCAACAAGAAGCATGGGCAGCTCATATTCAAAAGACCTGAAAACCGTAATGCTTTTCAGGAAAGGGTTTTTAAAAGCAAGGTGAAAGAGCAAGTCACAGGGTGAATGGTCAGCTCTTGTATGTCCTTTTCACTGGGTGGTGGTGAGGTATCAAGGTGGCTATTTGGGTGAATCTCAATCGTCAACCTTCTGATTCCAACCAGTCTGGGGTTACCTGCTTGTGGGCAGCATACAGTTAACTTCTTCCACCTGCTTGGGGTTTCAATATCTGCTGTCTGTGCTGTGCTTAGTCACTCAGTCGTGTCTGACTCTTTGGGACCCCATGGACTGTAGCCCATGAGGCTCCTCTGTCCGTGTGGATTCTCCAGGCAAGAATACTGGAGTGAGTTGTCATGCCTTCCTCCAGGGGATCTTCCCAACCCAGGGATCAAACCCAGGTCTCCCGCATCGCAGCCGGATTCTTTACCGTCTGAGCCATTAGGGAAACCAAAACAGCTCAATTAGGGCTTGGAATATCATCTATAGTTTTTGAGGAGGAACTAAAGGTCTTTTACTATGTCAATGACTAAACTATTACTATTTTGTTTGCTTAACTGTTTTCCTTTCTTTCTACATTTTCTCACTTCTCTGATTAAGTTCACTCTTCAGAACTTTGGAAAGGCCTAGGACACTAAAACTTTTCTAAGAACAAAAGGCAGAAGACAAGAGGGTCTGTCTCAGGCAAGGCTCTACAGGGTCCTGCTCAATTTCATTACCATGTCATACCAGGGATTACTTTTTTTTTAAGGTTTTTTTTAATGTGGGCCTTTTTTTTTTTTTAAGTCTTTACTGAATTTGTTACAATATTATTTCTGTGTTGTGTTTTGGTAGTTTGGCCATGAGGTAGGTGGGACCTTAGCTCTCTGATCAGGGATCGAAACCGCACCCCTTGCAGTAGGAGGTGACGTCTTAACCACTGGGCCACCAGTGAAGTCCCACCAGGGATTACCTGAGGGCTGTGCCACGTTACCGACAACTCTGTCTTGCTTGGAAGGCACTATTTCCCCTGTTTTCCCACCATACCATATGTGTTTTTCCCCCTTTCCATACCTTATTCTTTGAAAACAATGCAGATTGTCTTAAAGAAATGCTCCTTGCAAGAATCCTTGATAGCACAGAGGGAGATGTCATGTGATAAAGCAAAGACATTGACAACCTGGAAAAGTTGGAAAGTGATTTTGAAGAATATACTTTCAGGATGAAGATGTTGAGGAAGCCCTAACTGATTCATTGTATTTTCTTTGTTTGTAGACAAAGCAGCAGTACATGATGAAACTCTTGAGACTCTTTAAGAGGATATAAATTAAGGGGTGGTGGTCTAGTCATTAAGAATCTGCCTTGCAATGCAGAGGACTCAGGTCTGATCCCTGGTAGGGGAACTACGATCCCACAGGCCTCAGAGCAGCCAGGCCCATGCACCGCAGCTACTGAAACACACACGCCCTGGAGCCTGTGAGCTGCAGCTACTGGGTCAGCCTGCCACAAAGAGTCCATGCACCACACCAAAAATCCGCACAACTAAGGCCCGACAAAGCCAAATAAAATACAAATGAAAAGAAATGAACTAAAAATTTTCAGTGATCAAAAGCATTGTGTCATAGTTTATTTGCCACATTTACCCCCTTAGAACACAAATTATCAGTGAAGTTAATACCACCCTCAAGAGGATGAAAATTGGTTCAGGAGAGTGGGGGACAAGAAAACAAATATTTCAATAGGCCACAAAGTGGCCCTCCAAAGCTTAAACCTCCCTGACAAAATCTTAATTCATCAGTGTTTAACTTTCTCTTTAAATTAAATTAAAGTGGTCTCTTTAGGAGGTAATAATGGGGAAGGTTGAGAAACACTTTCCTAAGATTTATAAAATAATGCATAGTCTTTATAAAAAGATTTATAAAAGTAATCCTCTTATTTGAGACGATGGCCTCATAGTGGGTGACAAGGGCCGAACACTCAGTATGCATGGATTACATTTGTGCCTCAGTGTCTATACCTGTTAATATAAAACTAGGATGTTAATTAAAATTAGGTTTAGGGTTAGGGTTTTATTAATGTATAATTAGGATGATCAAACCAGTCAATCCTAAAGGAAATCAGTCCTGAATATTCATTGGAAGGACTGATGCTGAAGCTGAAACTCCAATACTTTGGCCACCTGATGTGAAGAACTGACTCATTGGAAAAGACCCTGATGCTGGGAAAGATTGAAGGCAGGAGAAAGGGATGACAGAGGGTGAGATGAGACGGTTGGATGGCATCACTGTTTCAATGCTCATGAGTCTGAGCAAGCTCCAACAGTTGGTTATGGACAGGGAAGCCTGGCATGCTGCAGTCCATGGGGTTGCAGAGTTGGACACAACTGAGTGACTGAATTGAACTGAGGATGATTTACATAAAAGGGTGACTGTGAGAGTAAATGAGGTTACCATATGAATTCATGTAAGTATTACCTGTTGTTGTTGTGATCATCATTCTCATTTTATAATAGAGGGAAGAGAAATTCAAAGAAGTCAGGCCACTTGCTCCAGGGCACACAGCCTTGGAAGTGACAAAAAGGGAGCTCCTAAGCTGCTGGGTTGCCTAGGGGAGAACAGATCTTCCCACCTGAGTCTGTCCTGTCCCTCCCTGAGAAGTTGGTATTACCTGGTTGCCGCCATCCGCTGGCATGGGAAAGCTGTTCCTTCCTTGGCAATCTCGTCAATTCCAGCTAGCCAAAGGTTGAGCCTATGGCTGGAAATTGGGCAGTCGTTTGCTGCCCCCTGCAGGTAGAATGGGAAAAGGCTGACATCTTGCCCTCTTTCGTCAGGCCCCCTCTAGATTTATGAGAGCTTGCTTCTTTTCACTTTTTCTCCCTCTCCACACTGCTAATGCCCTCCCAAAAAAGTCCCTGGCACAGTTTGGGCAACAGAAATACAAATTTAAATGCATAAACGCAGATACTCTTGGACTCAGCAATTCCACTGCTACAGATTCAGTTCAGTTCCAGTTCAGCTCAGTTGTGTCTAACTCTTTGCAATCCCACGAACTGCAGCACACCAGGCCTCCCTGTCCATCACCAACTCCTGGAGTCCACCCAAACCCATGTCCATCGAGTCGGTGAGGCCATCCAGCCATCTTATCCTCTGTTGTCCCCTTCTCCGCCTGCCCTCAATCTTTCCCAGCATCAGGGTCTTTTCAAATGAGTCAGCTCTTCGCATCAGGTGGCCAAAGTATTGGAGTTTCAGCTTCAACATCAGTCCTTCCAATGAACACCCAGGACTGATCTCCTTTAGGATGGACTGGTTGGATCTCCTTGCAGTCCAAGGGACTCTCAAGAGTCTTCTCCAATACCACAGTTCAAAAGCATCAATTCTTCAGCACTCAGCTTTCTTTACAGTCCAACTCTTACATCCATACACGACTACTGGAAAAACCATAGCCTTGACTAGATGGACCTTTGTTGGCAAAGTAATGTCTCTGCTTTTTAATATGCTCTCTAGGTTGGTCATGACTTTCTTTCCAAGGAGTAAGTGTCTTTTAATTTCACTGCTGCAGTCACCATCTGCAGTGATTTTGGAGCCCAAAAAAATAAAGTCTGACACTGTTTCCACTATTTCCCCATCTATTTGCCATGAAGTGATGGGACCGGATGCCATGATCTTTGTTTTTTGGATGTTGAGCTTTAAGCCAACTTTTTCACTCTCTTCTTTCACATTCATCAATAGGCTCTTTAGTTCTTCTTCACTTTCTCCCATAAGGGTTGTCTCATCTGCATATCTGAGGTTATTGATATTTCTCCCAGCAATCTTGATTTCAGCTTGTGCTTCCTCCAGCCCAGCGTTTCTCATGATGTACTCTGCATAGAAGTTAAATAAGCAGGGTAACAATATACAGCCTTGACGTACTCCTTTTCCTATTTGGAACCAGTCTGTTGTTCCATGTCCAGTTCCAACTGTTGCTTCCTGACCTCAAGAAGCAGGTCAGGTGGTCTGGTATTCCCATCTCTTTCAGAATTTTCCACAGTTTATTGTGATCCACACAGTCAAAGGCTTTGGCATAGTCAATAAAGCAGAAAGATGTTTTTCTGGAACTTTCTTGCTTTTTCGATGATCCAGTGAATGTTGGTAATTTCATCTCTGGTTCCTCTGCCTTTTCTAAAACCAGCTTGAACATCTGGAAGTTCACGGTTCATGTATTGCTGAAGCCTGGATTGGAGAATTTTAAGCATTACTTTACTAGTGTGTAAGATGAGTGCAATTGTGCGGTAGTTTGAGCATTCTTTGGCATTGCCTTTCTTTGGGACTGGAATGAAAACTGACCTTTTCCAGTCCTGTGGCCACTGCTGAATTTTCCAAATTTGCTGGCATATTGAAAAAATAGCAAATTTGCTGAAATTGAAGAAAGTGGGGAAAACCACTAGACCATTCAGGTATGACCTAAATCAAATCCCTTATGACTATACAGTAGAAGTGAGAAGTAGATTTAAGGGACTAGATCTGATAGACAGAGTGCCTGATGAACTATGGATGGAGGTTTCTTGACATTGTGCAGGAGACAGGAATCAAGAACATTGCCAAAAAAAAGAAATGCGAAAAAGCAAAATGGTTGTCTGAGGAGGCCTTACAAATAGCTGTGAAAAGAAGAGAAGTGAAAAGCAAAGGAGAAAAGGAAAGATATACCCATTTGAATGCAGAGTTCCAAAGAATAGCAAGGAGAGATAAGAAAGCCTTCCTCAGTGATCAATGCAAAGAAATAGAGGAAAACAATAGAATGGGAAAGACTAGAGATCTCTTCAAGAAAATTAGAGATACCAAGGGAACATTTCATGCAAAGATGGGCTCAATAAAGGACAGAAATGGTAGGGACCTAACAGAAGCAGATGATATTAAGAAGAGGTGGCAAGAATACACAGAAGAACTGTACAAAAAAGAGCTTCACGACCCAGATAATCACAATGGTGTGATCACTCACCTAGAGCTAGACATCCTGGAATGTGAAGTCAAGTGGGCCTTAGGAAGCATCACTACGAACAAAGCTAGTGGAGGTGATGGAATTCCAGTTGAGCTCTTTCAAATCCTGAAAGATGATGCTGTGAAAGTGCTGCAGTCAATATGCCAGCTACAGATTCAGGCCACTTGCAAAAGTCAGGTGAAATTTATGGGCAGGTAGATGGTCACTGGGGAGGGCGTCACTCAGCCACCAGACATGCAGCTTTGAGAAAGGTGGGGTAGAGGTGGACCTGCTTTCTTGTGAAGCGTTTCGAGATATTTTGATAAGAAAAATCAGAGACAGAAATACAAGAACATCACACAGATATATATATATATATATATATGTGCCTATATAGGCATATACACACTTTTCTCTTTCCCAGGTGGCTCAGCAGTAAAGTATCTGCCTACCGTGTGTGAGATGTGGGTGCCATCCCTGGTCGGGAAGTTCCCTGAGGGAAGGAAATGGCAACCCACTCCAGTATTCTTGCCTGGGAAATTCCATGGACAGAGGAGCCTGGCAGGCTACAGTTCATGGGGTCTCAAAGAATCGGACATGACTTAGTGACTATACAACAACCAACACACATTTCTGTGCTGTAAAGAATCAAAATGAACGTGTTAATCGGTTTGGAAAGAAACGGGAAGTTTCTACTCTTTTGTTTTTCTACTCTTGTTTTCCTTTTTTTTCTTTCTTTTAACCTTTTCTGTACTGCATGGTTTTCTTACATGGAGCATGCGCACGTATGTGTGTGTGTGTGTGTGTGTGTGTGTGTGTGTATATTTATTTTTAATGTTAGAAAAAAATTATGGGAGATTTTAGGTTTCTTCCCTGTTTTCCTCAGTATTAAAAATTCAACAATAAAAAATTTTAACTCAATACATGAAAAGAAAAAATAAAAAAAATCCATAAAGGCAGTCATGATATTCTGATAGAGAAAAGAGTCAAAGAGAAAGCAAGCATGGAGTAAGATCCCATTTTTACTTTTTAAAATTAGAGATAAGAGATTGAAATAAAGAAATTAACACAGCAACAGATTTTTTTTCCCCCTAGATGGGTTCTAATGTCTTCTTTGGGTTTTTCTGTATTTTTTTTAATTACATATTCCACAGTTAATGTTTGTGTATCTTTTGTAATCTGATAAAAAATAAATAGATAGATGCACAATACTGTGAACGTATTTAATGCTAACGATTTGTGCCAAAGAACTGATGCTTTCCAATTGTGGTGCTGGAGAAGACTCTTGAGAGTCCTTTGCACAGCAAGGAGATCAAACCAGTCATCCTTAAGGAAATCAACTCTGAGTATTCATTGGAAGGAATGATGCTTAAGCTGAAACTCCAATACTTTCTCCACCTGATGCGAAGAACTGACTCATTGTAAAAGACTCTGATGCAGGGAAAGATTGAAGGCAGGAGAAGAAGGGGACCACAGAGGATGAGATGGTTGGATGGCATCATAGGCTCCATGGATATGAGTCTGGGCAAGTCTGGGCACTATCCGGGAAACAGTGGCAGACAGAGAAGCCTGGAGGCCACAGTCCATGAGGTGGCAGAGTCAGACACGACCTAGTGACTGAACAACAAAACAACATACAAGTTACAATGTTCGTGAAAGGGTACAATTTAAATGGGTGCATTTTACTGTCTATAAATTGTACCCCAAATAAATCGATTTTTAAAAATATTTTAAATACCACAAAAGTATTTCACATACTATCCTCATTTACCTGAAAAACTAACTATTACTTATACGGTTTACAAAATCAGTTTATCCATTGAACCCTCAAATATGGCAGTGACAGAGAACACAATATCCAAATACGTGCAAACCACTCAAGAAAACGTTGCTGTGCTGTGCTTAGTCGCTCAGTCGTGTCCGACTCTTTGCGACCCCATGGACTGTGGCCCATCAGGCTCCTCTACCCCTCGGGATTCTCCAAGCAAGAATACTGGAGTGGGTTGCCGTGCCCTCCTCCAGTGGATCTTCCCAACCCAGGGATGGAACCCAGATGTCCCGCATTGCAGACGGATCCTTTACAGTCTGAGCCACCAGGGAAGCCCCAAGAAAACGCTGGGTTTTAGGAAATACGGCCTGTGTTCAATTGGCTTCCCGGGTCCAGGCGCCCAAGGCGGGGGAAATCGGGGTCGGGAGCCAAAGTCGGCAATACTGGCAGGAAACAGGATACAAAGACTGGGACGAGCTTGACTCTGCCAGCCAGCCGCCCGGAACCCGGAAGTGTGGCTTAAGTCAAGATTCCAAGACCGCATGCGCGCCGCCGAGATGACCAATAAAAACGAAGGGAGGCGGGTATGGGGGAGGGGCTATCAAACCGGAAGTGTGGCGTTTTACGTCCTGAACTTTCCAGGAGGCCATGGAGGCCTACGAGCAGGTCCAAAAGGGGCCCCTGAAGCTGAAAGGCGTCGCAGAGCTCGGAGTGACTAAGCGGTAAGTCCTGAGATCCCAGGAGACCCTGTATTCTCTTTTTAAAACCTCTCCCTGAGACCTCCGGGTGTTGCCCTCTGATGCGCCGTTATGCACCTCTCCTACCCAACTCATCTTCTAGGAAGAAGAAAAAGAAAGACAAAGACAAGGCGAAACTCCTGGAAGCGATGGGAACGAGCAAAAAGAACGAGGAGGAGAAGCGACGCGGACTGGACAAGCGGACACCGGCCCAAGCGGCATTTGAGAAGATGCAGGAGAAGCGGGTAAGGCGGGTGGGAGGCCTCGGGATGCCCCTCATCGCGAGTCGGGGTCTCCCTGGATGGATTCAGAGGCAAGACCCGGGACGCACGGGGGAGGAAGAGCGGTCAGAGAGGACCTTAATTCCGGGGAGAAGATAGTGCATAAGAGAGGAAGAGTTCACGGTGGGGAGGACAAGAAGGTTCTTCGGCCAGAGTGGACCACAAAGGGGAGAGACAGAGACCCAGATTTGGATTCCAACGCTGTCGCTCATTTGCCCCGTGACACTGGGTCAGTGATTCACCTCTTGGTGCCTCAGTTTCCACAAAAATAAGGGTCAGGATAATGCTGTCTCCTAAGAGGGATGGAAACTTTGCATGAGGTGACGTGGATAAATGGCACTTAGTCTGGCATAAAGTCAGTGCTCAGTTGATGTTCCCAGTTGATGTTAAATGAGCGTACCCGCTGCTGTAAGTCACCACAAAGTGTTTCCATGACAACTTTGGCAGCTTCAAATATGTTGTATTTTCAAGCTCTGATGAATGAATTCTCTTCATGTTAAATATTTAATAAATTCAGGTGACGGAAGGATAGGTCAGCGTGGGATAGATAAGTTCTGCCCATTATGCTTGGGGAAGGGAGTAATCAGTCTAGGTCCCCTGGTTCCCACCGGGATGTTGTTCCTCCCCAACCTCGGCAATGTTTAGAGACTTTTTGTTTAGAGACTTTTTTTTTCTTTTTTTACAACTTAGGTGTGTTGAGGGGTGGGGAGGGGTGCTGCTATTGTTTGGGACAGTGTGGGCACCCCCCCCCCCCCGCCCCGCCCACGCAAAGATTGATCTAGCCCAAAATGTCATTAGTGCCCAGGCTGAGAAACACTAACCCTGACTTGGTGGTTTGGTCCAGTAATATCAGCAAAAGTTAACTCATTACTTCCAGGCCTAATTGAGTCATAGGAGAAAAGAGAGAGACAGACAACTCACTGGCTTTGACAAGATTGCGTCCCATTCTGTCTCCGCTGCTCTTGATGATGTAACTCTGGGCGAGCTGGCTCACCTCCCATACCTTAATTTCTTCATCTCTGTAATGGACTCAAGTCCCAGCCTCAAACCAGTAGGTTTGTGGTGAGGATTTAACAAGTGAATGCTAAGCTGCTTCCTTAAGATTCTAGTCAGAGGCAGGGCTGGGGTTTTACTGCTGGAGTTGGGATGGCATGGGAGAGAGAGATTCATACAACTCTCAAAATGACCAATAATGGCCCCTCAGAGTAGGGCAGTCATAGTGGAAGTAATGGAAGGTATCAGGTTTGGGATAGGTTTTGAAGGAAGAATAGCCAGATAAGCTGATGGGTTGGGTGTGGGTTGGGAAAGAGGAATCAAGGATGATCAAGGTTTTTGGTGGGAGAAACTGGGTGAATGGAGGTACTGGTTTACTGAAATTGGAAGGACTGTGAGTAAAGCAGGTTTCTATAAAGTGGGGGAGCAAGATCTTAGTTTTAGGGACTTCTTGGGCTTCCAGGTGGCACTAGTGGTAAAGAATTCACTTGCCAATGTAGGAGACATGGTACCAATACAGGAGACATAGACACAGTTCCTGGGTCAGGAAGATCCCCTGGAGTAGGAAGCAGCACCCCACTCCAGTATTCTTTATATATATATAATTTTATTTGTTTTTGGCTGTAATGGGTCTTCATTGCTGTGAGGGCCTTTTGTCTAGTTGTGGCCAGCAGTGGCTACTCTTCCTTGTATTGTGAGGGCTTCTCATTGAAGTGGCTTCTCTTATTGCCCCACTCCAGTATTCTTGCCTGGAAAATTTCATGAGCAGAGGAGCCTGATGGGCTACAGTCCGTGGGGCAACTGAGCAACAGAGCTTGCTCGTGCGCGCACGCGCGCACACACACACACACACACTCCAATGGTTATGAATCTGTCTTCCAGTGCAAGGGACATGGGTTCCATCCATGGTCAGGGAACTAAGATCCACTTATCTTGAAGCAGCTAAGCCTGTGTGCAGCAAGGCAGCATGCATGGCAGTGAAGACCCCGAATGCTGCAACAAAGACCCAGTGCAGCCAAAAAAAGGAAAGATCTTTGTTTTAGAGGTTAAATTTGAGTGCCTGTTAAAAATTCAAGCAGAGAATTCTCATGGACATTCTTTGATACCTGAACCTGCAGTTTGGAGGAAAGGTCTGGGTAGTTGTTCTGGGACTGCATGAGATCCTTCGAGGAGGCATAATGACAGAAGAGGTCTAGGATCAAACCTCTGATGATCAGAGGGTGGGAGAGAGGAAATTGCAAGGGAGCACAAGCCAGAAGGATACCAGGACAGAGCATGTTCTTAGGAGCTGAGTGGAGAAAGTGTTCCAGGAGGAATAAGCAGGACTTCCCTGGTGGTCCAGTGGTTAAGGATCCACAGAACTAAGATCCCACAGGCTGCAGGACAGCTACACCCAAGTGCCACAACTAGAGAGAAAGACCGAACACCGCCATTAAGAGCCCACCCTCACACAGCCATAAATAAATCTGATTTACCCTGAATTCCTTAAAAAATTTTTTTTAATTGGAAGTGATCACCTGCACTCCGAGCCGTTGGTTGGCGTTTGTGGTGGGGAGGGAAGGAAGACTGATTTGAGTGGATCCACGTTGGGGTGGGGAAAGGCAGAGGTGCAGACAAGGATTTGAAATAAGTCTCAGGAGATTTGCTGTCAAAGGGAATGGAGAAACTCCTCCAGCTGGAGGGTAGAAGATCAAGGTGAAATTTTTGTTGTTGGAAATGAAGTACTCCTGAGGGTTTTGTTTGACGGAGGAGAGGGGCGTGGGGGAGCAGGTGCAGGCAAAGCGAGGACAGTTGGGAAATGCGGATTCCTTCATGGAAGAGTGTTGGATTGAGCACAGTGGGTGTTATAGGCTGGACAGCTCCTAGAAGGCTCCAGCCTGGTGGAAAGGGTCAAGGCTTGGCATCTCCAGCTCCATTACCCACTCTTCACTCTGGTCCTGGTTTTTTCTTATCTGTGAAGTGGGGTATGTGACAGCACCCGTGATAGCCTGTGAATTTGGTGCATGGAGTGGGAGGAGGGAGGGCAGAGCCCCGCCAAGTGCCTGGCATTGGTGACAGCTGGTCAGGTCAGCATGGCCTCTTGTGAGGAGACACGAACCCCACTGGACTCACAGCAGGAAGAGGCAGGGATGGACAAAGCAGAGACTTGAGAGAGAGAGGAAGTGTCAGCTAGGTGGGAGCCAGCTGGATACAGAGGGAGATGAGGAGGCAGCAAAGGAGACAGCCAGGTGGCAGTCTACAGTATATCTCAAGCTTCCCTGGGTTGACTGGCTTTAATTGGGTGCTTCTTCTGCTGGCCTCCCTGGGAACCTGGTATACCAAGATGGCAGCTGGAGCCCAGCTGGGCTGGAACATCTGAGATAGCTTCACCATGGCATGTCTGGTACCTCAGTGCTCCTTCCAGGACATCTCTCCCCACACGTCATCTCATTCTCCAGGTCCGTCCTTTCCAGCAAGGTCATCAGACTTCGCGCATGATGACTAGCTTCTAAGAACACAAAGCAAAAGCTGCTAAGTCTTCTTATGTTTTCAGCACTGGCACTGAATTCTGTTAAGTAAACTGTGTCACAGGACCAGCCCAGAGTCAGCATGGTAGGGGACTGCACCGGGGCAGCAGTACCAGGCAGCTGGGTTCATTTGCAGGGGAGGTGGAGGAGCACCACAGTGAGTTGGCCGCAGTCACCCAGCTAGTGAGTGAGAGCCGGGTATGGCCCCACGTCAGTCTGACTCTGCATCTCGTGCTTTTAACTCATACCAGGTACCGCTGGTGTTAAGCAAGGAATGGGGGAGGGCATGGTGGTACAGGATGGATGTTCCAGCATTATGCTTGTCAAGGTGATCTGGATCATGTAGCCCCCTTGATACTGTGTACCATCACTCAGGAGGCTCAGTGGTAAAGAATCTGCCTCCAGTACAGAAGATACAGGAGACACGGGTTCGATTCCTGGGTTGGGAAGATCCCCTGGACAAGGAAATGGCAACCCACTCTAGTATTCTTGCCTGGAAAAATGCCATAGACAGAGGAGCCTGGTGGGCTATAGTCCATGGGGTCGCAGAGAGTCGGACGCGATTGAGCACTCACACACTGTCACTCAAGCTCCTACTATGTGTCAGGTCCTTTGCCTTCCTCATTTATTATCCTTCCTCAGACCCCTTCTGAGACTTTTCTTTTTCTGCAAACTGGGAAAGCAGTCAGTTGCCCAAGGATGCAGGAAGCGCATATATAGCTCCCAGCAGGGTCTCCTTAAGTCAATGGTAGTATGTCTCCCACCATTCAGACCAAACGGCAGCTGATGAGAGTTCCTAGTGGGGCATGTTATGGCCAAGCATCCCTGTTAGACCCTCCTGAGTGGAGTCAAGGGAGGGGCGGGGTGTATATCCTGAGACCTGCAGCCATACTGAGTGTGAGAGCCAGGCTGGCCCGGGCTGCACCAGGCATGTGACTCACCTCCACTTCTCTCCTCTCTTCAGCAAATGGAAAGGATCCTGAAGAAAGCATCCAAAACCCACAAGCAGAGAGTAGAGGTACGTCACGTGCTGGTGGGGGAGACTGGGCCACATAGGGGCCAGGCTGGGCCGAGAGGCTGGGAGCCTGGCAGAGGAGCATTGGCGTGCTGGCAGATCTACCCAACCTCCCCAGGGTCATTTAAGGGCAGGGCATCCAGGAGGCCTAGCAGGGTGGATTTGAGAGGGGGTGGGGGTTCACTGAGAAGAGAGAGCATGGAGAAAGGGGACTGGGCACTGCTGACATGGCATTTCCCCTTGGCTTTCCCAGGACTTCAACAGACACCTGGACACGCTCACAGAGCACTATGACATTCCCAAAGTCAGCTGGACCAAGTAGCAGGCCCACCATGGGTACCGAGTGGCATCGAGGAGGAGCAGAAGGCAACGTCGCGGCTATGTTTGGGGCCTTTGGTATTTTCTAGAAACATTCTGTGCACACATCCTTGCATCTTCTGCTGAGACAGTGCTTTGCAAAGCTGTGTGTCCTCATTTGGAACTTGATTAAAGTAAGACTGTCCTTTTCCTCAGTTTTGATTTCTCAGTAGCACATAGAAGAGAGACCTCTTAGTTTGAAAAGTTTATCCAGAGATGAAGGTTATTTCTGGGTAAGTGCTGTGGAAAAGTGTTCTTAACCCCAAATTGCTTCTGACTCTTCAACAGCCAGCCAGCTGGCTTTGTGTGGCTAAAACTGACTCCAGAGAACAAAGAGCTGATGTCGTCGCGGCCCTGAGCATGTACATCCCTATAGAGCCCTGCACGGGCTGCCCTTCTAAGTTCCTTCTAGCTTGGGGCTTGTGCTCTCCTAGGGCCTGGAGAAGCCACTTGGAGCTCCGTAGCCTTCAGACTGCTTCCTCAGCCACCTGGCAGTGAAGCAGGACAGCCTGGGAAACAGAACCACCACCTAAGGCACCGATGGAACATACACCTCGTCCCTTTCTGATCCTGTGGCCAGCGTGTAGCCGCTTCTCCCAGCATCCCCATTCCAGACATGGGTCTAGTGGGTGTCACCATGGCAGACATTGCCGGTCAACACAACTTTCTTTGTAAGGGAACCCAGCCAGACACAGCCTGCCATCTTACCCTCAACCCTGGGCTCCAAGCAGCCCCCTGTATTTATTCAGAGTTGGTACATTACGCATTTGGCATTCACCAAGGCAGAGCCCCAGCACAGACAGACGTGCACACAATTGAAAGGAAGGACTCAGGTCCCCATACTGGAGAGCCAGGATCTTTGAGGGTCTCTGTGTACCCACCAGATGAAAATCAAGTTGTATTTGCTATTGGGAGAAAGTGTGTTGACAGAGATGCTGAAAGAATAAGAAAGGGAAAAAAAAACAAATATTGGGTTTGGGGACTGCCACATGTGGAATGCAGAATAAAACAAAAAAGTTATTAAGTATAAGTCTGAGTAGCTTAATTACAGACTGTTTGCCACTAGAAATGTTGTCTCTTGTATTGTCACTCACAGAGAATGTCCATACTGCAAAATCAGTATCCCTCAATTTGGAAAAATTAGATGACACGTTTTCACCTGTGGTTTGCAACCCACCTAAGGGAGGTGATGTACTGTCTCATTAGCAGTGGCTGCTTGGGGCAGATTCCCCCATTGACTGGAAGGCGCTATCAGGCCTTTACCACCCATGAGTCAGCAGTTGGGGTCTTCAGGCATGATGTGGTGCTTTGAAAAGCATGCATTGGCAGTGGGGAAGACGGCTATTCCAGTTCTCCCTGCCCATCAGACCACTCCAAAACAGACCGAAAACAATGGGCTTTCTCATGATTCTGTGGGTTGACCAAGCTCAGCTGGGAGGTTCTGCTTCATGAGGTATAGTTTATTTCACGTAAGTTACAGTGACTTGCATGGTGCCAGAGGTCTTCCAGAATCTCTTCTTGTAACCTATTCCATGGGGCCAACACAAGTCACTGCCAAACCCTCTCTGGGCACGGACAACCAGGAGATGTGGTTTATTGAGGGCCGACAGTCTACCACAGTGGTTCTCAAAATCTATGGTAGGCTCCCCAAGGGAGCATTAAGAACCACTGATGCTGGGACTTCCCTGCTGGTTCAGTGGTTAAGAATCTGCCCTCCGGTGTAGCAGATGTGGGTTCCTTCCCTGATTGGGGGAACTAAGATCCTACATGCTTTGGGACAGCTAAGCCCAAGCGCCACAACTAGAGAAGTGTACACACCCAACAGAGCCTATACACTGCAAGAAAGACCCAGGGCAGCAAGAATCAAAAAACACACCGGTGCTTCCTGGGTGGGCTTCCATCATGGAGGTTTTTCAGAGCTCCCCTGGTGACCCCACTGTGCAGCAAAGTTTGAGAGATTCCGGTCTAGCACAATCAGTATGGTCTACAGAGGTCCGTTCATTGACTGCAGCTTCCCTGGTGGCTCAAACAGTAAAGAATCTGCCTGCAATGCAGGAGACCCAGTTTCAATCCCTGGGTCAGGAAGATCCCCGGGAGAAGGTAATAGCAACCAACTTCAGGATTCTTGCCTCGAAAATTGCATGGACAGAGGAGCCTGGCAAGCTACAGTCCATGGGGTCGCAAAGATTCAGACGCAACTGAGCAACTATTGTCCTATACATTCACTGCCAAGGATGAAATTCAGGTGTGATTCAAATTCCTCCAAATATGGAGAAAAGCAGGTTACAGGTAATTTATGTATAGCGTTTGGGGCTTCACTGGTGGCTCAGACAGTAAAGAACACCTGCAAGCAGATAAACTCATTCACTCTCAGGTGTGACCAATAATAGCTTAAAAATCAAAAAAAAAAACACCTGCAATGTGGGAGACCTGCGTTTAGTCCCTCGGTTGGGAAGATCTGAAGAAGGGATGGCAACCCACTCCAGTATTCTTGCCTGGAGAGTCCCACGAACAGAAGATTGCAAGGAGTCAGACATGACTGAGCAACTAAGCACAGCACACATACTGTGAGAGTACTTTTGGCACTTGGAAGTCTGTTTCCTCAAAAGATTTTGTCCTCCTAGCCCTGCTGACACTGTATTCCAACCATCTCATCTGCCTCCCCCGTCTCCTCCTGCCTTCATCTAAAATGCCCAGCTGCCATTGTTCAGTCGCCAGTCCTGTCCGACTCTGTGATCCCATGGACTGCAGCACACTAGGCTTCCCTATCCTTCACTATTCCCTGGAGTTGCTCAGACTCCTATCCATGAAGTCGATAAAACCATCCAACCATCTCATCTGCCTCCCCCTTCTCCTCCTGCCTTCAACCTTTCCCAGCATCAGGGAAATGGCTGGTGATGGGAATTTTCCAGTGAATTGGCTCTTCACATCAGGTGGCCAAAGTATCGGAGCTTCAGCATCAGTCCTTCTAATGAAAATTCAGGGTTGATTTCCTTTAGGATTGACTGGTTTGATCTCCTTGCTGTCCAAGGGACTTTCAAGAGCCTTCCAGCACCGCAGTTCAAAAGCATCAAGTCTTCCAGCACCGCAGTTTGAAAGCATCAATTCTTCGGCGCTCAGCCTTCTTTATAGTTCAACTTTCACATCCATACTACTGGAAAAACCATAGCTTTGACTGTATGGACCTTTGTTGGCCCAGAGCAAGCCTGAATAGGAAATGCTTCATAATGGAAGGTGTTACCTCTCCTGGGTGGTTTTTCTTTTTGTCTTATGCTTTTGTCATTTCCTCAGTTTTTCTTCAGTAAGATATTTGTAATTAAAAAAGAGACATGTTTTTCTAAAACACTGCAATAAATTAGGGAAGAATGAGGCCAGGTAATATAGGATTTCTTAAGACAGTTGGTGTCAAAAAGGCTCTTTGTCTTTATTGGGCAAGGATTCTTCCAGCCCAGGATTCACTTGATAATCTTTAAAGATTTGTCATCAGAATCTTGGCTGTCTGCATACCAGTGCCAAACAGAAATACTGAGACAGTTATGGAGGAGAAAGACAGACTGGCTTTATTACTTTGCCAGGCAAAGGGGGAACACAGTCTGCTAGCATCTCAAGAACTGTGTCCCCCCCACCCACCCACCCCCAGTGAGCAGGGAATATAGTCAGGCTGAGTATGTGATAAGGATCAAGGTAGTAACAGTTGTGTATTTTTTCTTCTGCAGGGTCCTAGGTGGTTCATCTTCTAATTTTGATGAGTCCCTGTCTCAGGTGGTTTTGTTGCTGCTGCTTTGATTAGCAACTCTTCTGCCCTTTGGAACTCAGAGAAGGTCATGGAGGCCAAGAGTTCTGCCTACAAGGAATGGGGGACAAAAGGACCTCCATGGCCCGGAGTCCCACAGGGCCCTGCTCAGCATCAATTCTACTTTTCTTCTCTGGATTTTCTTGTAATTACATCTTTACCCCAAGTATAGTATATATAATCACAGAGTTGCAAAAACTCTCTTTCAAAACCCCAAATGGAGGTAATGGGGAAGATAAAAAGATAAGTGAGAGGCAGGCAGCCTGGGTAAATGGTTCTGACACTGTTGGACTGGGCCCAGGGCACCGTGATGGTTCATTGGGATGAAATGCAGGCATTTCTCCAGTGTTCATAAAGCAAAAGAGATAAAATTGAGTTAGATTAATCAGGAATCACAATCTGCATTACCCACGGTAACCGCTAACTTACCACATTTTTTTGCCTAGGTTCAGTGGGGTTTGGTGTTCAAGAGATCATTTCCGGCAGTAAACTGGCACACTTGTTCTTGACAAGTGTTAACACTGACAGGTGACAGGCACTGTTGATAAGACTCGACTTAGGGCCGTTAAGAGAGTTTGTCTGACCTCTTTCCAAGTAACCACCCACTTTGTTGCTGTTGTTCAGTCCCTAAGTTATGTCCAACTCTTTGCAACCCCATGAACTGCAGCAAACCAGGCTTCCTTGTCCTTCACTGTCTGCCAGTGTTTGCTCAAACTCATGTCCATTGAGTTGGTGATGCCATCCAACCATCTTACTGCTCCCTATAAACCTACACAGCATTTTAAAAACCAGCGACATTTCTTTGCCAACAAAGGTCCGAATAGTCAAAGCTATGGTTTTTCCAGTAGTCATGTATGGATGTGAGAGGTGGACCGTAAAGGCCGAAGAATTGATGCCTTTGAACTGTGGTGTTGGAGAAGACTCTTGAGAGTCCCTTGACCTGCAAGGAGATCCAACCAGTCCATCCTAAAGGAAATCAGTCCTGAATATTCACTGGAAGGACTGATGCTGAAGCTGAAGGTCCAGTACTTCGGCCACCTGATGCAAAGAGCTGACTCATTGGAAAAGACCCTGATGCTGGGACAGATTGAGGGCAGGAGGAGAAGGGGACAACAGAGGATGAGATGGTTGGATGGCATCACCGACTCAATGGACCTGAGTTTGAGCAGGCTCTGGGAGTTGGTAATGGACAGGGAAGCCTGGCGTGCTGCAGTCCATGGGGTCGCAGAGAGTTGGACACGACTGAGTGACTGAACTGATAAAGGGTGTCACAATTGGTGACTATATTTGTTTCCTAGACTTCCCCACCAGACTGTGAGTTCCGTATGGCTCTAGGTGGGTTCCACCACCAGAATCTCTCACCTAACTTGGCCTGCAAAGTGGGAGTTTCCAGCTGCTATGGCTTCGCCCAGCCTGGCACCTTACAGTGCCCTGCTCCAGTTGGCCCCGCCCGCCGCCTCCAGGCCTCTCCCCGCCCCGCCCCTCTGGGCTTACTTCCGGGATGCTTGAGGGAGGAGCGGGAAATAGGGCACATCGGACAAACTGCGCCTGTGCACAGTGCACCCTGCGCCGGCGCATTCTTGACTGTTCCCCCTCGGCCGGACATAACGGTTCGCGCGCGGCTCCCCCGACCGGAAGTGGAGACGAACTGTCGCTGGGTGCGCCCGGCCCGGCTCACCGCCTGGCAGTCCCCGCTGTTGCCGCCGCCCTCGGCCACTGCCGAGGCTTTCCAGAGCCGCCATGTCCGCCAGTGCCGTCTACGTGCTGGACCTGAAGGGCAAGGTACCAAGGGCTCCCAACCCTCCGCGTTGCCAGGCAACCGGCGGGGGCCTCGCCCCGTGGGGACCCACCCTGTTGCTAGGTAGCCGTCCAATGGGAGCCACCTTGGTCTTAGGCAAGGAAGCCGTTTGTCCTCACCGGAGGACTCCACCCTTTTGCTGGGTATCCAGGAACGGGTCTTAGGACCGCGAGACCTGCCTGTTGCCAGGTAACGCGGTGGGCTGCCGCAGTTGCCAGATAACCGACTGCACGACCCTCATCCCCACCTATGTAACCGACTGCACGACCCTCATCCCCACCTCTGTGGGTTGGCGGTTTTAGGCCTCTGTGGAGGTCCGGGGCAACCCGAGGCGGTGGAGAGCGCGGGCCGCAGCCGGCTGGGAAACCAATCCTGGAGCCAAGGGGCTGCGCGACCCTTGACCAGAGGTGGTGAAGCGTGTCGGGGACAGTGTACCTTCGGGCCAGTACCGCCCTCTGGGATCTCGGCCCGTTTTCTTTATGCAGCAATTTTTGTGTATTAGTCCCTGAAGCAATTTCTTAACGTTCACTGTGACACTGAGTTACAAGGGCTAGGGGAGGTGGTTGGCGGGAGTGCTATTTTCGCGGAGGGAGAGACCGAGGCACACAGTGCTCACGGCCACATCGGTCACAGAAAAGTGGCGGGTCTAGGAGCTGAATCCAGAGTCATTTGTTCATTTAGCTGATAGTTGAGGAGCACTTACTAAATGCCAAGCAGGGTGCTAAGCCTTGGGCTGCCTTTGATGAGCGAAACCAGGGTCAGTCCCTGAACCTTGGCCTTCTGGAGCCCACGATCTGGTGAGTGAGAGGACACTCATCTTAAAAAGCACAAATAAAGGTAAATTGCTGTGGTGGAGCAGTGAGGATCTAATAGAGTCAGCCTCCACTGGGGATAAGGAAGCACTGCCCAGGGGGAGTGACAACCCTGCTGAAATACGAAGGAGCAGCAGAACCCTAGGACCCACTCCCAGGGGGCTTTTCTGGGGGGGTTTCTAGGAAAGCTTTTTATAGGAGGGATCTTGAAGCCTTTCAGAAGTGGCCTGCTGCCTTCCCTCAAGTCTGTCCTGGCTAGAGGGCAAGTGATACCTGGTCTCTTGCATTGAGGAGTAACAAGAATAGGACAGTTTGTTGTTGTTGAGTCACTAAGTCCTATCCGACTCTTTTTGCGATCCCATGGACTGTAGCCCACCAGGCTCCTCTGTCCATGGGATTCTCCAGGCAAGAATACTGGAGTGGGTTGCCATGCCCTCCTGCAGGGGGTCTTCCCAACGCAGGGATCGAACCCATGTCTTCTGCATTGGCAGGCACGAACAGGCAGATTCTTTAGCACTGAGCCACCAGGGCTTCCTATAATAGGACAGGGCCAACAATATTTAACCAGCCCCACATCAGTGAGTGAAGGAAACATGGGTGCCAGTCCCAGGTGGAGTGGGCAGGAGCGTGCCCAGAAGCAGTAGGGAATGAAGAGCTGAAATGCCTGCCCTCGCTGCCTCACTCCCCACCCCCAGTACTTTCCCAAACCTCCCTTAAGTGGGTTGCCTTCCTTGGATGCCACCCAAAGTCAACAACTAGTGAGGCCCTGTGTTCGGCTCCCTTCTGAGGACGGGAGGTTGAGAAAGTTGAGTCCTTGGAGGCAAGGAAAGACACAGGACACCCCAGGGGTGGGAGGGTGCAGTATTCCCTGAGTTTTTGTAGCATGTTTGTTTGTTTTTTAATATTTATTTTTAATTGGAGTATAGTTGCTTTACAGTGTTGTTTTGGTTTCTGCATATATCAACATGAATCAGCCATCGGTTTACACATGTTCCCTCTTGAACTTCCCTCCCACCTCCAACTCCCCCACCCCATGTAGCGTGTGTTCTTGTTTCCTCCCTGGCCACCATGTCACCAGAGGTCCCATAGGCCACCTCCTCAGATCACTCATTCTTCCAGCAAACATTTCATGAGCACCTTGCATGCAGCAGGTTGGGGGCTGAGCTCAAAACCTGCCCCTGCTGCTCAGTTGCATGACCTCGGGCCAGCGTGTGAACTCGCTGAGCAGACACACGAGACAAGCGCAGCACCACCCATGGTCCACAGTCGCCATGGCCCTTGAGGTCTTGTAGGCGAGGTGCGTGGAAACTGACAGATCCAAGCAGCTGCATGGGTCCAGATGATCAGTTAGCCACCACAGCAAGGTCGAGGCCCTCAGGTAACCCCGTTGCCCAACCTCAGTGTGGGCTGGCTGGATAAGTGGTTACAAAAGGCTCCCTGGAGGAGGGAGATGCCAGCGCTGGGCAGGCGACCAGGTGGCAGTCAGGTGGACGCACAGGTGTCACACTAGGCCCACGGGGTCAGGGGCAGCCCGCTGAGGCTGGGTAGTCGTGGGTAATGCTGGAGCCTGGAGGATGGGACCCAGAGGGCCGTGGGTGAAGGGGCTCCAGAGGGGAGAGTGGGAGGAGACCACTTTGATCCCAAGAAGGAACAGCTGCCATGAGGAGACTGTAGCCTGGGAGAAGTCTGATTATATGTGTCTTTCAGAAGAGGCTGCCATGGGTGGGTTTGCCTCCCATCCCCGCTGACCACCCCGCATTTGTTACTCCACTCCCCTTGGGCCTCGTGTTTTGAAAGTCTGCCTTCTGCAGAAACTGCGTTCAATAAAAAAGGAAGGTAATGGGACATCAAGTAGATTCTCATCCACACGTGTACCTGCCAGCCAGCACCTCTGATCTCCAAGGAAACCAGCGGGGCCACATTGAGCTGATGGAAAGCCCTCTAGGACGCTTCGCTGCCCTTATCTTTCTCACCTCTCTGCAGCTTCTGGCACCACTACTCTGCTCCTCAGCAGGCTTCCATTGGCCTCGTGGTTGCTGAGTCTCTGTTTCCCCCGTTTCACTGCTGCCCCTTCTCTCCTGCCCGCCCCTCGGATGTTGGCTCCTCTTGCTTGGGCCTGGCATGCCTCACATACCGTTGCTCTACTTGGGGTAGGCTTTGACTCATTCATTCATTCCTGTTTTTTGGCCATGCCTCGCCACCTGCAGGATCTTAGTTTCACGAGCAGGGATTGAACCTGTATCCCCTGCAGTGGAAGCACAGTGTCTTAACCACTGGACTGCCAGGGAAGTCCCAAGGGGCAGGCTTTGATTTCTGTCCCTGTGCCAATGACCCCTGAATTTGTACCAAAGTCCGGAGCACTCATCTGGAGATCCGCGGGCTGTCAGGACACCCTGGAGGTCTCACAGCTGTCACAAACTCGGCATTTCCTCAGATGAGGTCTGCACCACCCCCCAGCCCTGCTGTCTCTCTCCCTCTCAGGGAGTGACACCGCTATCCACACAGGTGCCCATTTAGAGACCTGGGCATTATCCTGCCCTTGTTTGCCTCACCACCACGCTCAGTGCAGAGACATTTACTGAATAGCTGCTATGGGGCCAGGGTCCGAGGCTGCCCTCACTCTACTTAACCAGTGCTCCTAGGTACCCACCGTGGGCTCTGCCTCCCATCCCATGGCTTTAGCTCCACTGGCCCCTCTGCCTCTATCCCACCTGTATCCTAAGGGCTCAGTTTGAAGGTCACACCCTTGCCGAGTCTCTCATCTCCCTTCAAGCAAATAGCTCAGTGCAGGGACCCTGTTTGTCTTGGTCTCCCTGGTGTCCCCAGGCCCTGCATAGTGTATGGCAGAGAGCATGAGTGAGTGGGCCTCTGCAGCCTGTGTGATGAAGGTGAGCAAAATATATTGCTCCCTGCTCTTTCCTCGGAATATACTGGGGCCTCAGGGGCTCCATGCCAATTGAATCCCCCAAAGTTGGATAACCTGGAGTAGAAGCTGGGCTTCGGAAGCCCAGGAGAGCAATGTTTATTGAGTGGAAGTGGCCCTGCAGGGATTGAGAAGTGGGGTTAGAACCCGGGCTCTCCTTTGTTCACTGTGACCTCAGGCGGGTGGTGCCACCTCTCCAGACATCGCTTTAAAAATATCAGTCCACTTCATAGTAGTGGGGATTTATATGAAGTAGTATATACTTCTGGCAAAGAATATATGAGAGGGTATGTCATAGTCCCTGGGCCAGGTACCCATAAGCTCACCCACTGGGTGCTGGGTCTCTAAGAGGCCTTCCGAACAGCAATGAGTGCACAGGGTCCCTTGCCCGTAGGCCACAAAGGAGAAACTAAGAAAGGAAGGTTCTTTCTCGGTCACTCACTTGACTACTCTCTCTCTCTGGCTTGCAGCAGTAAGACAATGTATTTTACGAAACGAAGATTCTGTGGGAAGGAAATGGCAACCCACGCCAGTATTTTCCCATGGACAGAGGAACCTGGAGGACTACAGTCCGTGGGGGTCACAAAAGAGCCGGGCACGACTTAGCAAGCATGCAGCAACAAAGGTCCTGAGGCAGGCGGTTCCCAGGCTGGTTGGCGCAGTGGTGTCATTCTTTGCACACTGCTGCGTCCTGCAGCTGGCTGTCCTCAGGGATGCACGCGAGCAGCAGCTGCTCTGGGCAGCACCTCCAAATAGAGCCTTGCTCACCGTGGTGTAGCTCACACTCCTCTTTCCTTCAGTGAGTTACATGTAATTGACTGCTCATATAAAGCATATCGTTCGATGAGTTCAGTCATTGTATACTCCCAGAAAACCGTGGGCACACTGTCACTTCCTAAAGGTTCCCCACACCATCCATGTCCAGCCTGTCCCCAAGCAGCCACTAATGTATTTTCTGTTACCATTTCCCAGCATGTGTTTGTGTAGGTGGAATCACATTCCATTGTCTGGTTTCTTTCCCTTTGTTCAGTGATCCTGGAATTCCCTCCTGCTGTCACCGGTCTCAGGAGTCATTCCTTTTCATAGCTGAGCAGTTTTCTGTAGTGTGGTTGGACACAATTCTTGTCTCCACTCACCTGTTGAAGGATGTTGGCATTCTCGGCAACCTGAGTCTACTTAAAATAATGCGCTGTGAGCATCCGCACATGTGTCTTCATGTGGATGTCTGGTCTCCTTTCTCTTGGATAAATAAATACCTAAGAGAGGAATGGCTGGGTTATAAGCTGATTTTAGCTTTCTGAGAACCTGTCAGACTTTACCAAAGTGGTTGTCCCATTTTACATTTCCATCAGCAGTGATGCTGCACATCTGGACCCATGAGAGAGAGATGAGGAGAAGGGTTTCTTTTCAGGTCACGGGGGATCTAGTAGGTGTACACACTCAGCAGTGTCCCTCTCCTGACAGAGCCAGAAGAGCAGGGTGCATGAACATGGAAAGGCATGGAGAAGGTCTGCATTGAGAGCCTGCAGGACCTTTAACCTGGTCTCCCCATGATTCAGTGCTGGACTCTTGCCCCACAGCCCCCTCCCATGGCCCCCATACAAGGACTCTCAGTAGCCCCAGTAGATGTTCACGTGGGTATGTGCTGTCCTTGAGGAGTTCCCTGGGGCGTGGAGATCAAATGGCCCTTTGATGGACAGGCGTGACTGGGGTTCCCAGGAGGGCCAGAGGCTGGTGGAACTCGAGGTGAAAGTGCCTTCCCTCTCTCCCACCCACACAGGTACTCATCTGCCGGAACTACCGTGGCGACGTTGACATGTCAGAGGTGGAGCACTTCATGCCCATCCTGATGGAGAAGGAGGAGGAGGGCATGCTGTCACCCATCCTGGCCCACGGGGGAGTCCGCTTCATGTGGATCAAGCACAACAACCTGTATCGTATCCCTTTGTTGGGGGGTGGGGGAGATGGCTCCTGTGTGGGCTTGTGTGTGCGTGTGTGCACACATGTACACACGTGTAACTGAGAGCTGCTGTCCGCAGGGCTGGCTGGCTCAGGCCAACGGGGGGCCATCAGGCACAGCCCTGTCTTAGGCACAGCTCCCTGCTGCCTAAGGATAAGTGTGACAGGTCCAAGGAGCCAGGACAGGTTGCTTGGGGAGGGAACATCCCAGTGGAGACCTGCAGGAAGGCCAGATGTCTGCCACAGGTGTCTGCTGGCACGAGGCATGTGAGGCCTGGGTGAAGTCTCACTCGGCAGCTGCAGTGGGGATGACTGGAGCCCTAGAGTGGGGTGCATGGTAGGAGCAAGGCCCCGTGGTCAGCAGGGTGTGCGCTGCAGGGCCCTGTAGGAAACCACCTGGATGAAGTGTGTTGGGAAGTCTTGGGAGGGTTTCAGGCAGAGGGCTGACACGGTCTGATTTGCATTTTCTGCATTTTCTCTGGCTGCTGAGTGGAGAGCAGACTTCAGGGATCAGAAGTGGACATGGGGAGGTGGGGGGGTGCGCAGAAGCCTGGACTGTGAGGGGTGGTGGGATACAGAGAAGGGGAGAGGTTCCTCCCCACCCTGCCCACATCTCAGAGCCCCCTACACTCAGGCCCATGGGGAGGCCTGGCTAAGCCAGTTCCCATCCAGGAGGGCTGACCGGCCATCCCGTGGCTTTGGCCAACCCTTCTAGGTGCATTCTGGTATCTACACTGCTGCAGGAAGAGCCTGGCTTCGCAGCCCACAGCCCCGTGCTCCGGTCGCCATGTGAGTGGAGGCAGGTCCTCACCTCCCCCTGGTCCAGTGAAAGCAGTGACCCCTCCTTGCAGCGCTGTTAGTGTCAGCTGAGCTGTGGATGTGCAACACACCCAGGCACCATGGGCTCTGTCCCCTTTTCCATGTTCTTGGACACAGACGGGACCTTGCTAGTGAAGGTGTGGTCCACGGGCCAGAGCATCCCCTGGGAGCCTTCTGGGAATGCAGAATCCTGGGTCCATACAGCCTTGCCAGGTCAAAGCTACACTAGAGCAGGGCCATCCCTCGTGATGTGTGTGCACGTTGCAGGGTGGAAGGTGTTGGCCCGGGACGCTTACCCACGGCCCTGAGGCCTGGCTCCCTGCAGTGCACCTCTGTTTCTTCACCTCTCTCTAGAAGGGGCAGCTCTGCAGAGTGTGGCAGGCAGCCCATGAGCCAGGAAGAAATTGTCTGAGAAGCTGCCCTGGGTCTGGGCATGGGTGCCCAGCTGTGGGGGGTTGGGGAGTAGCGGTTCCGGCTCAGCAGGAGCCGTCAGACCAGTTCCCAGTGGGGCTCTGGTGCCCATGCGTGGGCAGCCGGTGAGGAGACGGCGAGGGCTCATCCCTCTGGATGCCAGTGCTCAGCGCACCCTGCCTGAGTGGGCATCTACTCACCTTCAGCCCAAGTTCCATTGTCAGGTGGCAGTCTCCAAGCCCAGCCAAAGGGTTGGAGGTGCCCGTTGCCCCTCCTTGGAAAGCACCTGGAACCCGTGTTGCCTGGACTAGGGAAGCCAGCACTCCCCTGATTGGCCCAGCGTCCATTTCCTGAGGTCCTGTGCTGGGCTGGGATGAGGCTGGAAGTGGGGTGGAGACGGCCCCTTTCTCCCTCCTGCCTCCACAGCTTGGCACTGGGGTGGCCAGGGTGCAGTGCAGAGGAGCTGTTCTCCCAGGTGATCAAGCCCTTAGGGAAAGAGGAACAGGAAGTTCCCAGTACGCACTGACCCCAGGAGCTGGGGACACGTCCCATGTCCAGAGTGTGTGCCAGTTTACGCCTCACCTCGGTGAATCCATTCCCGGGCCCCTGTTATGCTGTTAGCGTTGTTCAGTTGCTAAGCCATGTCTGGCTCTTGGTGACCCTGTGGACCGTTGCCTGCCAGGCTCCTCTGTCCATGGGATTCTCCAGGCAAGAATACTGGAGTGGGTTGCCATTTCCTGTTCCAGGGCATCTTCCTGACCCAGGGATCGAACCCACAGCTCCTTCTTGGCAGGCGGGTTCTTTACCACTGAGCCACCTGGAAGCCCATGGGTGAGAAAATGGAGGCTTCATTCAAAAGGTTTGCTTCAGGGGAAAAGACACAGGCGCGAGCCAGAATCAGCCCAGGCCAGGGAGCCCGGAACCTCAGGAGGGTCTTGTAGGCGATGGGCTTTGGAGGAGAGCAGATTGTGCTCCTGGTTTCCGCTCTAGGATGAGTCATGCTGCTCTCCTGGGACTGCTCACCTTACTGAAGTGCCCTCTGCCATACCTCGAGCTTCAGCCCTCCGCTCAGGTGTCACCTCCCCTGGGCAGTGCCCCTCACCCGGCAGCTGCGGTGGGTTTCCTGTGCCCCTGCTGCCCCTCTGTCAGCTGAGCACCCCCTGGGAGCCGGGACCACCCCTGTCTGTGACCATGGTGCCCAGGCCTGGCTCAGACCAGGAGCTGGGGAACCCTGAGCGCTGAGTCAGTGACTGGGGGCGGCTCCAAAACATGCAGGGCACGGGAGTCTGGGAGGTGGCAGCCCTACCTCTGAACGCTCCTTAACTGTGGCCGCCGTGCAGTGGTCGCCACCTCCAAGAAGAACGCGTGCGTGTCGCTGGTGTTCTCCTTCCTCTACAAGGTGGTGCAGGTAAGTAGAGGCACAGGGGCCGTGAAGGGTATCCGTCGCCCTGCCCTTCAGTGTGCCTCCCTATCTTGGCCACCCGAGGGCCGTAGCGTCCCTGGGGGAGCTGGAACCCCAGGAAAAAGACTGAGGGAGCAGGACAGGTGTGCCCACAGCTGGCTGTGGAAGGCTGGAGAGTGACCCGCTGAGTCAGGGATTAGGGAGGTGGGTTAACCAGGAGGAGGGTGGAGCTAAGTTCTGCTCAGAATCTCCTTGTGGGAGCTCTAAAGGCACAGTGGCCTGAGGCCCCACCTTAGAGAATGGTGACACATGCCAGGCCCACATGCCAGGCCCAGCTGCCAGCGAGATGGGGAGACAGAGCAGCATGTGCAAAGGCCCTGAGGCAGAAGTGCCTGTGGTGCCCAGTGTTCCGGGACAGAGTGTGGAGCTGTCAGCAGGGTGGCCAGGCTGGACTTCAGGGTGGGGCTTGCTGCACAGGGCCTAGTGAGGCGTTTAGATTTTGTTACAAGTCTGGTGAGAGATGGTGGACGGCTTTAAGCAGGAGCCTGACAAGACCTGATTTAAGATCCTCTCCGGCAGCTGGGTGGGAAAAGAACCTAAAGGCAGCAGGGAGGAGGGGGTGGAGGGGCCTGGCTGACGTAGGGCTTCATGGGGTTGAACAGAGTGGACAGTCCGACCCAGGAGGCTTGGGGTCTGCCCAGGAAAGCTTTCATACTCCAGATGGTGTCGTGTGCAGCCTGCTCAGCAGTCTCCTCTGCTCCACGGTGGGGGGTGGGGCAGTGAGGACACGGGGCAGGAGAGGCCCCACGTGCGGGCTGAGGGGCAGCCGGCATCCCCAGGCTGTCGCGGGCTAGTCGGCGCTATTTGTGATTTCAGAGGAGCAGCCCAGCAGTTGCCATCCTGGGGTGTAGAGATGGGGAAGCAGGAAGGAGGAAGGTTCTCCCAGCAGTGACTGGCATTGCCTTCCTGCTTCCTTGTTTGTGCTCCCGAAAGACCTTCTGTCAAGTTGCTCTTCCTCTTGGCTCCCCTGGTGCCCCTGCTTTCATCATGTGAACTTTCTGTTGAAATGGGGCAGGCTTATCTGCAGGCACAACTGTACAGACTGGGGTTCAGGGAGGTCACGAGAGGCCTAAAGAGCTCCTTGTCCTGTCCACAGGGGCCTTTGTCCCTCATCTGAATCACTCCTGATTCAGAGGCAAAGGGTCAGGGTGAAAGAGAAGCTGGGAAGAGGCCCCAGGCCTGGAGGTGTCTGTCAGGGAGAGGAGGAGAGTGGGCCTGCAGGTGTGGGAACTTGGGCTTCTGAGCAGGTCTCAGTCCCCTGCACACCCCCAGTCTGGCTTGCGCGTCACAGCCACTGCTGTCCGCCTGCCCACATTCCCTGAGCCCAAGACCTCATCCAAGCACCCCTGGGAACCAGGCAAACACAGCTTGTGAACAGAAGGGCTATTGGCAGGGGCCTCGGGGCACGAAGTGCAAATGAACTTGTGCAGGCGTTCATCCCCTCCTCATCTCTCCTCTCACTGATCTGCCTCCCACGGCAACACTGCAGGTATTTTCGGAATACTTCAAAGAGCTGGAGGAGGAGAGCATTCGAGACAACTTCGTCATCATCTATGAGCTGCTGGATGAGCTCATGGACTTTGGCTACCCCCAGACCACAGACAGCAAGATCCTACAGGAGTGAGTGGCTGGGATGGGGCCCGGGGACGGGTGAGTGGGGGTCAGGCCAGGGCTATGTCATGTGTTGAAGTCATGGGCAGGTTTGGAGGTGCAGGAGGCAAATGTGTAATCACGTCGCTGGTCCCCTGCCTGTCTCCAGCCCACCAGGAGTTTCCTAAGTTCCTGGGGCAGCTTTGGGTCCTTTTGCACTCAGCATCACTGCATGGCATGAGCACTTTTCCTGTTGCTGGGTCTTCGTTTCTGTCCACAGACGTGCGCTCGGTGCTGTGTTTGTAGGGAGTCGCCTGCCGCTGTTCTGTTTTTGTTTTTAACATGCTTGTTTAGTTTTGACGGCTTTGGGTTTCAGTTAGGACACGCGAGGTCTTCCTTGCAGCACGCAGGCTTCACTCTAGTTGTGGCATGCAGGCTCCAGAGCGAGTGGGCTCTGTAGTTTGCGGCCCAAGGGCTCTCTAGTAAAGGCACAGGGGCTTAGTTGCCCCGTAGCCTGTGGAATCTTAGTTCCCTGGCCAGGGATCGAACCTGCGTCCCCTACGTTGGAAGGCAGATTCTCAACCACTAGACCACCAGGAAAGTCCCACTGCCTTTGTTTTTACTGTCATAAATGAGATTGTGATGAAAAAGCTCCCTCCTTTGGAATCCTGTGCACCAAATAATGGTCACCATTGATTAAGCACGTCTTGGGAAGCAGGCCTCTTGTGAGAGCTTTTTTCCATTTCACTTAGAGCTGCTGTCTTCCCATCTTACCGGGGAGCAGAGGGGCACTCAGAGAAGCCATGTGACTTCAGCACACCCCACATCTGTTGTTCCCCAGGTGTCTCAGTGGTAAAGAATCCACCTGCCAATGCAGGGGATGTGGGTTTCATCCCTGGGTCAGGAAGATCCCCTGGAAGAGGGCATGGCAACCCACTCCAGTGTTCTTGCCTGGGAAGTCCCATGGGCAGAGGAGCCTGGTGGGCTGCAGTCCACAGGGTCAGGTGGCACATGACTTCTGACTAAATAGTGAGTGGAATCAGGGTCACCAGGTCACTCTCCTAGGGAGGTCAGTCTCCTCTGCATGCCCAGCTGGGAAGCATTTCATGCCCACTGCTTGTTTTCTCTTTTTTTTTTTTTTTTGCTTGTTTTCTTCACCAGTGCTGGCTCCTTGCTGCCCTGAGACTGAGAACTCTGTACTCATTGTAACTGAAGAGTGTGTTGGGGTTTTAGAAATCGTGATTTTGTTGTGTTAAATGGCCCCAGGTGAAACCAGAACCTGCCTCTCCTGGCGCCTGCTACAGGGAGGGGCTGTTTTCAATATGTCAGTGCCTGAGCCAGCTAACTCTGAGCCCGGGCCCACAGGTACATCACTCAGGAAGGCCACAAGCTGGAAACGGGGGCCCCGCGGCCCCCGGCCACTGTCACCAATGCAGTGTCCTGGCGCTCGGAGGGCATCAAGTACCGGAAGAACGAGGTGTTCTTGGATGTCATCGAGTCCGTCAATCTCCTGGTAGGCTTCCTTTTCTTTTTTAAAAAATGTGTCTTCTTCGTGATTGGAAATAAAGCAAACTTGACTTTTAAAATTAGCAAGGCCCTGAGAAACAGTTTCTGTGTGATAGCAGATCAGCGGGATTCATTAGGGACTCATTGCAACACGAGCTTGTTTTACCTTCATTAGTTTCTGTTCTTATTTAGAACGAACGCATGCATATCATTTAAAAAAAAAAAGTCTAGGGTTAGACAGCCAAGAGCTCCAGGACTTCCTGGTGGGCCAGCGGCTGACCCTATGCTACCACTTCAGGGGGCCTGGGTTCGACCTTGGTTGGGGAACTAGGATCCTGCATGCTTCCAGGCAAAAGTAAAACAATAATTAGAAAGCAGGCAAGTGCAGGGCTCCGCAATCTGAAAGGCCACATCACAGAAGGATTCATTGTCATCTTTCAGCCCCTCCTGCTGTAGGTTTGCAGACAGATATTGTTTTGTGTAAAACTGAGAGCGTAAGGTGTAGTTCTCCTACAGCTGGCTTTTGGAGTTGCTTGGGGTTTGGTTTGTACTGTTTTGTGCATGTTTGTTTCTTTAGTTTTATTTATTAAGTTATTGTTAGTTGGTAACTGACCACATCTTCTGTGAATTTGAGCACATGTACAAACTTGTGTACCCATGATCATAACTGGGCAGCAGAATAGCTCCATCCCCTCAAACACCCCGCCCCTGCTGCCTCTCAGTAGCCACACCCTCCCACCTGTCCCGCCCCAGCAGCTGCGCCTGCGGATCACAGCAGCTGTGTCTTTTTGAGATTGTTGTGTGAGTGGAATCATACAGTGTGTGTCAGTTTGAATCTGACTTCTTTCAATATATGGCCTTGAGATTCATCCACGTTGCTCTGTTTATCCAAATTGTATGTCTTCTTTGGTTCATTTATTTTATACTGTGAATCACAGTTGGTTCATCCATTCACCCATCAAAGGACATCTGGGTTGTTTCCAGTGTTTGGCAATTGTGAAGAGTTGCTATGAGCATTTTCTGTATAGATTTATGTGTAGACAGAAGTTTCCATCTCTCTAGGGCAAATACCCAGGAGTGGGATTGCTGGGTCATCTGGTAAGTGTATGTTTGACTTTATAAGCAACTGTCCAACTGTTCTCCAGTAACATGTTTGCGTTTTCACCAGCAGTGGATGAGAATTCCAGTCGCTCCACATCCTTGATCAGCGTTTTCATTCTTGTCATCCCACTAGCTATCGTGTTATGGCTTTCATGTACATTTCCCTAATGGCTAATGATCTTGCTGTATGCCTCTTTGTCATCCATATATCTGTGGAGGCATGTCTTTTCATGCCTTTGATCATTTTTAAGTTGAGTTTGTTTTCTGATTGCTGAGTTTTGAAAATTCTTTGTATTGGATAGTCTTTTTTTTTTTTTTTTCTTTATCCAATGTGATGTGTGATTTGCAAATATTTTCTCCTGAGTCTGTCATTTTTCATTCTGTTGGCATTTCTTTCACAGAGCAGAAGTTTTTGAGAAAGTCCACGTATCAAGTATTTAGGGACTTCCCTGGCAGTCCCATTGGTTAACACTTCACCTTCCAATGAAGGGGGTACAGGTTTGATCCTGAGTTGAGGATCTAAGATCTCACATACTTCTCAGCCAAAAAACCAAAACAAAACAGAAACAGTATTATAACAAATTCAATAAAGGATTTTAAAATGGTCCACAGAAAAAAAATATTCAGAAAAAAACCCCAAATATCAAAATTTTAAACTGATTATGCTTTTGGTGCCATGTCTGAGAACTCATTGCCAAACCCAAGGTCACATAGATTTTTCTCCTGAGTTTTCTTCTAAAAGATTATAGTTTTATATTTAGATCTATGATCAATTTTTAGTTAAATTTTGTGTAAGGTATGAGGCTTATATCCATTTTTTGCACATTGAACAATTTTTTTCCTTGTTCTAACATCATTTTTTTAAAAAGATTATCCTTTCTCCATTGAATTGCTTTTGCATTTCTGTCAAAAATTAATTTGCTATATTGTACAAGTCTGCTTCTGGTTTCTGTTCTTTTCCGTTGATCTGCGTACCTGTTTCTTCACCAGTACCACACAGTCTTAATAACTATCTTTATAGTACGTCTGAAAACCAGATAATGTGATCCTCCTGACAGTCTTGTTTTTCAAAATTGTTTAGCTCTTTAGTTCCTTTTATAGAATTTTAGAATCCACTTGCTTTGGGGTTTTGATTGGAATTGAGTTAAATAACTCTGTTAAATCAATTTGGAGAGATTTGATATCTTTAGTATATTAAGTCTCACAATCCATGAGAAATATGTCTCTCTCTATATATTTAGATAATATTTTATTTCTTTCATCAACATTTTATAGTTTTTACCATGTACAAATTTTCATGTTAGATTTACACCTGAGTATTTCATTTTGGGGAAGCTATCGCAAATTGCTTATTTTTAATTTTATTTGTTAGAATTCACCTGTAAAACTATCTGAGCCTGGAGATTTCTTTTTCAGAGTATTTTTCACTACAGATTTCAATTATATAACAGCTGTAGGATGGATTAGGTTTTCTGTTTCATCTTGAGTGAGTTTTGGTAGTTTGCGGTTTTTAAGAAATTGGTCTGTTTCATCTAAGTCAGAGTTCATATGCAGTGTTGTTTGTAGTATTCCCTTATTAGCTTTTTAATATGTGCAAGGTCTGTACTGACACCGCTCTTTCATTTCTGATATTGGTAATTTATGTTGTCTTTCTTTTCTCTTTGTCACTCTTATGAGAGATTTATCTGTTTCGTTGACCTACACAAAGAATCGGCTTTGATTTCATCGATTTCCCCTATTGTCTTTCTGTTTCAATTACATTGACTTCTGCTTTTGTCTTCCTTGTGATTTTGGCTCACTTTGCTCTTCTTTTGCTAGCTTTTTAAAGTGGTAACTGAAGATACTTGCCGGGGTCCTGCCCCGGCTGATCCAGGGTATTCGAAGCGGGGACGGCGTCGGCGACCTATTTATTTAAATATTTTATCAAAGATATAAAGAGTACTAGGATGAGGATAGCTCAGTAGGAAAATTCAGTGGAGAAAAGAGGCTGAGTAGCTTGGTTTACGCGGGAGACCAATAAAACTTCAAGGCAAGAAGTTTGCACCACTTACGTAGGCCGCAGGCGTCCTTCCGTTCTCCCGAAGGAGAGGAGACACTGAGGCCTCCCCAGGCGGATCTTAGAAGCCCAGGCATAATTAGTAAGCATGGCGGGTTCCGCGCTCCAGATGGACACTCAACCAGAGTGAGAGAGAGAGAGCGACATGGGGAGACCAGTATTTCGAGAAACTGATCCCAATTTTTTATTTTCCATGGTCTACTTTTATACACTGAGATGTTATGCAAAAGTCACACGGGGTCAGCAGTCCTGACTTTTATCAAAGTCAGGTGCTTCATACAAATGTATACAGAGGTCTTAGGGGTGTTACATCATCTTCTGGCCAGGGGGCCTGCTGACAATTTATGACCCTCTCCTTGTGACAGCGGTCAGTCAACCAGGACACTTATTTCTCCAGGGGTGATTATCCTTAAAACAGACGCCACCCAAATAAAGTTACATTCCTATAGGGTGAGGGTGTAGTGGGTTTTAGTTAAGGAAAGAATTTACTTAGCCTAAGGTCTAACGTGATTAATATCAAAGGTTAATACTTATTTCTTCTATATACTCATTAAGGTGTGTAAGGGCAGGGGATGTGGAGACTTAGCAACAAACATTGGCTCAACAAATGAAAAACCCTTCACCAATACAGTTTCTCATCAGCCCATTATACTTATACTAATAGTTTTCTAACTTTTCTAAGGAACCTGTTTTTAGAAGGTTTAAAGCATCTCGTGCCTCTCACGGTTGGGAGGCTGTGAGCGATCACATGTGGCTGGACAAGGCTGTCAGGCAGGCCAGAGAACCTTCAGAGGAGTTTGTAGGTTAAAACACTCTTGTCACGCCCAGGAGTTTTTATTAACTGGAGCTCTAGGTTAACTCCTACTCCGAAAGAGGTGGTGGGGGACAGCCCCTCATAAAGTCAGAGGTGTAGGTGAGAGCACAAAGTAGTAAAGTAGGCAGGCTCTGGTTATGGGGGTAGATGCTCGAGGATTTCCAGGGGGACTCCTGAGGCTCGATCCCGCCTTTGCATATGTCGAGCCTCCTTCTTCATGACCTTTGCCATGGGCGGAGTACCTCACTCTGGCCCCCAGCAGATACTAATTTGAAGCCTTTCTTCTTTCTAATACAAACATTTAATGCTATAAATTTCTCTCTAAGCACTGCTTTAGCTGTATTCTAGACTGATAACATTGGGTTTTCATTTTTGTTGAAGATATTTTCACATTTTCCTGGAGACTTCCATTGACCCATGGATTACTTAATGAGTGTGTTGTTTAATTTCTAAATGTTTACAGATTTTTCTGTTATCTTGTCATTGACTTTTAATTTAATTCTGTTATTGTCTGAGAATATAGTTTATATTACTGTCAGTTCTTTAAAGTTTGTTAAGATTAATGATCCAAAATATGATCGATCTGTCTGGGTGAATGTCCATGTACATTTGAAAAAAGTGTACATTCTGCCCTTTTTGGAGAGAGTGTTCTGTAAATACCAGTTAAACTTGAACACTTGTCGTGTTCCATTTTGTTTCTTCACTCTTGTCATTTTTTCTTTGGATAGTTTTTTTTAGTGGTTGCTATAAAATACATACTTTCTTATCATTTACTTAGAGTTAATATTTTACAACTTTATTTGAAATTTAGAAACTTTACTACCCCATTGTAGAGTTGTCCTATACAATTGTCTCTCTATACTGAAAACCGTATTAGTGTTAAACATTTTTGCTTTCAATTACCAAGCATACTTTAAAGAACTGAGGAGGAAAAGAAGACTCTCTACCTTATTTTCCCAGGTATTTACTATTCCTGCTGCTCTCCCCTCACTCCCAGTTTTCCAGGTTTCCTTCTGGTACAGTTTTACTTCTGTCTAAAATGCTCCTTTTAGCAGTTCTTTCAGAACAGGGCAACAGGCTACAGAGTCCCTTGGTTTTCCTTCATCTGAGAATGTCTTCATTTCACCTTCTTTCCAGAAGGATGCTGTCTCTGGATATCAAATTCTGGGTTGACAGCTCTCCTTTAGTACCTTAAAAACGTTGTACCACTTCCTTCTGGGCTCAGTGATTTCTGATGAAAATCCAGTCACTCACATCAGTATTCCCCTGTAGGTAATAATAATATGTAGTTTTTCTCTGGCCGCTTTTCAGATTTTTCCTTTGTCTTTAGTTTTCAGCAGATAGTTTATGATGTGTCTAGGTATGGATATTTTTGAGTTCCTGCTGTTTGGGTTTTGTTCAGCTCCTTGGATCTATAGACTTATGTATTTCACCAAACTTGAGATGTTTTTATTCATCATTTCTTCAAATATGTTTTTACTGTTTCACTCTTGTTTCCTTCTGGACCCCAGTAACATAAATGGTAGCCCTTTTGTGATTGTCCCCAGGGTCTCTGAGCCTCTGTTCATTCTGCTCCATCTTTCTTTCTGTTGTTTAGATTGGATAATTCCTGTTGATCAGCTTTCAAGTTCACTGGCCCTTTTCCTACTATGTTATCTCCATTCTGCTCTTGAGCCCATCCAGTGAGTTTTTAGTTTGTTACTGTATTTTTCGGATCTAAGATTTCCATTTGATCCTTCTCCTTATAGTCTTACTTCTTTCCTGAGACTTTCTAGTTTGACATTTGTTGTAAGAGTATTTGTGATTTTTCCCATAGTGGTTTAAAGTCTTCTTCATAGAATCGCAACATCCATGTCAGTATTGGTGGCTGTTGATTGTATTTTCATGTGAGCTGAAATTTTCGTGGTTCTTTGTATGCTACGTAATTTTAGGTTATATGTTGCAGTAGGATTCTAGGTCTTATTTAAATTATACTGAAAATGGTGATTTTTTTTGGTTTGTTTTAGCTGACAATTGACCTGGTTAGGTTCAGGCCATAAGTTTCAGTCTATGAGCCATGAGTATCAGTTCAGTTTTCAAAGCCTTTGTGCCCTTTGCTTTTGCATCTGTTCCAAATATGCAGCATCCAGCGGTCCATCTGGGCCTGGGAACAGTTTGGTTCTCAAGGCCTTTGGCCGTAGGATCTTGTCTGTGCACACCTGGTTCTAGAGAGGTCTGGAGACATAAACAACTTCCTGAGGTTGCTCTCCTGAACCTCTCACTGTCTGCTGTATACCTGTGCTCTCTGGCTGCCTGGGCCTTCCTTTCTTGGGTCTGTAGCCAAAAACTTAGGGCTCTAGATGCCTCCTCTTGTGCTGGTCTGCACTTGGGCTGGAATCCTAGGTTTAGCACCCCCACCCCTGGAAAAGCAGCTCAGTTGCCTGGGCCCCAGACAGCCGTGAGAAAACTGAAAGGGGGGAGAAACGGGGGATTTCCGTATTCCCTCTGAGCGGCAGGAG
Organism: Bos mutus; assembly: GCF_027580195.1. Taxonomy (NCBI): domain Eukaryota; kingdom Metazoa; phylum Chordata; class Mammalia; order Artiodactyla; family Bovidae; genus Bos; species Bos mutus. The sequence goes on from NC_091623.1 coordinate 44,603,416, forward strand.
TTCCCCTTCCGGCCCTGAAGTCAGAACTAGAGGCTTCTGCAAGCTCTGGCTACACCCCACTGCTCAGTTCCACTCCCAGGCCTCTGCTGCACCTTCACGTCACGGCGGGCGGGAGACACTGCCCGTCCGGCCAGCTCTTCTGGATCCGCCTTTTTGGTCTCCCAATAGTTGCCCATGCATTCTGCCCAGGTTTTTTGTTATTGCTGATTTTTAACTTTATTTAATTAATTAACATGCTGTGTTAATGCTTGGGCTGTTCTCTAGTTGCAGCGCACGGGCGTCTCACTGCAGTGGCTTCTCTTGTCGTGGGGCACAGGTTCTAGGGTGTGTGGGCTTCAATAGTCACAGTTCCCAGGCTCAGCAGTTGTGGCGTATGGGCTTAGTTGCTCTGCAACTAAGGGATGATGTGGGATCTTCCTAGATCAAGGGTCAACCCTGCATCTCCTGCATTGGCAGGTGGATTCTTTACCACTGAGCCATCAGGGAAACGCCCTGCCCAGATTTTATAGCTGTGGTCGGTGGCAGAGAACGGGTGATGCGAGCCAATTTCATCTCACTTGCAGCCTGCCTGTCTCCACACAGAAGACCTCCACTCCCAGTACTTGGGCAAACCAGGGCAGACTGGGCCAAACCCGTCACATGGGCTACTTAGGTTTGCCCATTTTTGGCTGTTCCAACCAGTGCAGAAATGAGCATGATTGCTCATCCTCATGTGTGTTTGGGCATCTCCCTTACCTGGGCAGGATCTCTGGAGGGCTGAGTGCCCAGGCGTGGAATTCCTGAGTGAGACACTTTCCAAAAAATTCTTCAGTGGACTGCATGTAAATGTATCTCCCATCTTTATTTTCTAAGCCTTGAGGCGACAGTGGCTCACTGCACTCCCCTCCTGCCGGAGGACCTTCATCTGGATCATTTACTGAGCCCAGACATGTTTTCAGGTGTCCTGAGGTGCAGAAGCAAATCCCAGGGAGCAGTTTGTAAGCAGCTGCCCAGGAGAGCACTGGGAGCTCCGGGCTGCCCCAGCCCCTGTGTCCGCACACATGGCACCGTCCAGGGAGCCCTGTCCTCTCATACAAGGGGCAGCACGAGGCAGTGTGGGCATCCCAGGCATGTTAGAGTACACCTTCCTGAGTCTGACGGCAGAGCTGGCGGCCTCCAAAATCAACACTGGCCTCCAGATTCTGAAAATCTGGTTCTACAGGTATAATTAGCAGCCGTATTGCTGACACTCGGCTCTTCCACGCTTGCCCTGGGACGGCACCGACTTTGGGCCGCCTGTCACGGCCAGCATTGGCCTTAAAGGCTGCATGGCTTTTGTCTCCACTTCCCAAGCCTCCTTTGCCATCGTTCAGCTCTAGAGGGCTGCACAGCCCCCGCTCCCCCAGGGGGGATAGCCCCCCAGAGAAGGAGAACTCAGTCCAGTTGGGGGGAGCACTGAGAACCCGCAGAGTAAGGCGGTGGCGTGCCAGCTGCCCAGAGCTCAGGGGTGAGGGGCCATGTCTGCACGGACTCACGAGTGCACGCTGCCCCAGGCACCGTCCTCACGCTGGACCCCGCAGTGAGCAACCCTACCCGACTCCTCACCAGGGTGTGGACGGAGGTGGACGGGCAGGCAGATGGGGGTCAGGTCACGCGCTGCCTGCTGAGGCAAGGACAGCGAGAGGCCAGCGAGGTCAGAGCGTGGTGAGTGACGGGAGGTGGCAGGGCCTCCCGTGCTGTTTTGTGCCTTTTTCTGAGTCATTTCCCTCAGAGGTGAAGGTCTCCCATGCCTGCCCACGGCACTTCCAGATATTTGAGTTAAAGACTGGACAGATTTTCCTGCTTCTCCGCAGAAATTTGGGAGTCAGGGCCTCCCAAGGAGTGGCCAGTGTGGCCCTAGGGCTCTGAGTTTGCTTTGCTTGCCGGTGTGGATGTGGCATCCTCACAGAAGGGCACTATGGGGTGGCGGGCCGGGCTGCGGCCCCAGAACCTCTGCCAGCTGCTCCATGCCTCAGTGTCCGCATCTCTAAAATGGGGCCGTGGAGATGTGCTGCAGCAGCCCGGCTCCCTCCAGACACCCCCCGGGTTTACCCATCGTCCTGCTGTGATGTTTATTCCATTTATTTATAAAAATGTATGTATTTTTAACTGAAGGATAATTGATTTACAGTACTGTGATGGTTTCTGCCATACATGTGCATACCTGTGGATCAGCCATAGGACCCACCCCTCTAGGTTGTCACGGAGCACTGGGTTGCGCTCCCTGCGTCATGCAGCAGGTTCCCGCCGGCTGTCCATTTTCCATACGGTGGTGTATGTTTCCCTTCTGTGTGCCGTCTCATTCATCCCACCCTTTCTTTCCCCGGCTGTGTCCACAAGGCTGTTTCCTGTGTGCTGTGATTTTCAGTTGCACTCTCAGATGCCTTCCAGTCTGCACAGGAGTTAAAAGTCGCCCGAGTCTCTGCCCCTCCCGGTCAAGGAGGAACTGCCCAGGCAGTGTTAGAGCTGGGATTGTATTTGCTTAAGTGTAATTGTTACTTTGCATCAGACCTCAGAGCAGCCCTGGGAGCAGGACCCAGGCAGCTCCATCTTCAACAAGCCCTAGGCTCACCTAGAACATAAAGTAGCCTCACCTGGCCCATGAAGAAATAGATTTCCGGAAAGTGAGTCCGCTCTGCTCTGAGAAAAGCTCACAGAGCCCAGTAGATGAGCAGACACTGATAGAATCCCTGCCCAGGCCAGCCAAGCACACAGCCTCCAGCCACCAGGTCTGCCCTGGGCATCCTAGGGCACCTCAGAGGGGTCAGTGTGTGCAAGAGCCCCCAAAAGGATTCCAGGCACAGCATCAGCTGGCCCATCCAAGAAGGAGGAGCCTGCTGTGGCCTGAGACCTAGAGGGCAGGGCCCACGGGTGTCTGCCTTCCAGGTCTGCCCTGACACTGCCTCCTCAGCCAGGGGACAGAGAAGGGCTTCGCTAGTGGGATTGGCTGGGAGGGTCACACAGCGTGGTGAGGGACAGTGGCCGCTGGTGCGGGGCCTCCCCTCACCCCCGGCCCCCCAACCCCCCAGGTCAGTGCCAACGGGAACGTCCTGCGCAGTGAGATTGTAGGCTCCATCAAGATGCGCGTCTTCCTGTCCGGCATGCCTGAGCTGCGCCTGGGGCTCAACGACAAGGTCCTCTTCGACAACACGGGCCGTGAGTACCCCGCCCAGGCCCGGGAGCGTCCACCTGAGTGGTCAACAAGTTCACCTTAGGCATATTGCCTTAGAAACATTGTCGCGTTGTTTACAATGGTGAAAACTGGTCAGCTAACGCCTGGGCCTGGAGGACACGGGGGAGTGAAAAATCCTCCAGTCCAATCCCCATGTCGCCTCTCAGGCCACACGTGCACATGGGCACCTCGGTGGTCACACAGAAGGTCCTCAGCCCCGCCCTCCTGCAGGGACTGCAGGGCTCGTCTCCTCCTGGGCCCAGTTTCTGTCCTCACCCCTGGCGTTGGGGCTGGGCTGTGCAGAAACCACAACAGCGGCTCAAGCTCGCCCTGCCTGGCTTGAGTATAATGCTTTGTGGAGTGGCAGCCTGGGATGGCCTCAGAAGCCCAGGGCTGCTGGGGCTCTGGTGCTCCCAAGCTTGACCTCCAGCCTCCCCTCCCACCCACAGGAAGGTTGTCGTAGTTACATCAGCAGTAGCGCTCGTGAGGGCCTCTCAGACATCCACCCAGCAGAGCAGCTCCCCTCCCAGGACTGGGCCCGACCCTCAGCCTCTCTGGGCCGAGAAACTGAGATGGGATCCCAGGGACTACAGGCCCAGGGCCCTCAGGGGACCCCGAGTCATCCCTGAGCACGCCCAGTGGGGTCTGTTCGTCATTCAGCAAACACGTCCCAGGCAGCACCCTAGGCTAGGGGCTCAGAGTGAACCGCCCACCAGCTCTGCCCTCAGCCCAGTGTTGAGATGTGATGGGGCTTCCTGGGGTGAGGAGAGGTGGGGATGCCTGTCTCAAGAGCCAGCCACCTTGGTGTTTGTGGCCCAAGACGCTCTCACAGATTTGGAAGCAGCTCTGCTCTGCAGGGCTGGGCCCCAGACCGAGGGGCACCATTGCTGAGAGAGGGCCCTGGGGACCCAGGGTCTGCCTGTCACGCCCTCACACCCCCACTCCCTGCAGGTGGCAAAAGCAAGTCCGTGGAGCTGGAGGACGTGAAGTTCCACCAGTGCGTGCGGCTCTCGCGCTTTGAGAACGACCGCACCATCTCCTTCATCCCGCCCGACGGCGAGTTCGAGCTCATGTCCTACCGCCTCAACACGCACGTGAGTGCACAGTCGCCGGCGCCTGGGCCCCAGGCTCCCACCCCCGCCTCGCCCCGGCAGCGCCCCCCTTCCCTGCTGGGTGGGAGCCGCCGCCTCCATGGTGAGTCTCGGGTCTGTGAGGTGATCCGTGGGACGGGCACAGTGCCCCAGGGGCAGCCGGGCTCCAAGGAGCCTGCTTGTCAACACGAGGCTCCGAACTTTGAGGAGGTCAGACCCTTTGCGCCATTGCCCCCTTTCCCCAGCAGCGCCCCAGAGTGTCCTCTGTGATGCTTTCTGCATTCTCTCTCTGTTCTGACCCATCCTGGCACCGGCTTGGATTCTCCCAAGAGCCCCGGTGCTGGGCTCACACCAGGCCCAGTGGTCACTTGCCCTGTTTCTCCTCTGTGAAAGGGAGCTTTGTAAAACAACTAGGCGAGAGCACCGTGTTCCCTCTCCCCAACAGGTCAAGCCCTTGATCTGGATCGAGTCCGTGATTGAAAAGCATTCCCACAGCCGCATCGAGTACATGATCAAGGTGCGTGTGCATCCTGCACGCAGCGTCAGCCAGATGTGCAGGGCATAAGAGAGGGGGACGTGGGTGGCCCCGCATGGTACGGGCTTTCCGGAATCTCTGGCCTGTCTAGCGCCTTTGACACAGGGTCCTAACGCAGAACTAGGGGCACACGGGGGCTCTTGTGAGCCCTGCCCCGGGGCTCAACCTGTGGCTGCCATCCATGTTGTCTCCCTGTGAGCTCACCGAGAGTGGGCCTGGGACACGGGACACACACCCCAGGTCCTAGGTGCTGCCACCGTGGAAGCAGGCTGTGACTGAGTGTCCAGGTGGCACACATCTGCCACCCAGTGACTTCATCCATCCCAGGCCAGTCCGGGTGATGCAGACATTGTCCCCGGAGGCCAGGACTGCAGAGAAGGATGGGAAGCCCCAAAGGCTGAGGAGACAGGCGGGTAGAGGTTACCTTCCAAAGTTGAGCTTAAAGAAAACCTCAGAGGGCAGGAGAGGCTGGGGGAATCCCACAGGCCAGGCTAAGGGGTTTGTGGCCCTTGGGGAGCAGGCTGAGTGGGAGCTGGGCTGTCTCACCTTCACCCTCCTCACCCTTGGCCCCACTGCCTCATCTCCAGGCCAAGAGCCAGTTCAAGCGGCGATCAACAGCCAACAATGTGGAAATCCACATCCCTGTGCCCAACGATGCCGACTCACCCAAGTTCAAGACGACAGTGGGGAGCGTCAAGTGGGTGCCCGAGAACAGTGAGATCGTTTGGTCCATCAAGTCCTTCCCGGTGAGCACCCTCTCGGCAGGGCACCCCCCAGACCCTCACCCACACCCGCCTGCTCCCTGGGTCCCACGCAGCGTGGCAGCCTGACCAGTGCGGGCCCCTCAAGCCCACGGCCGGGATCCCCGCCTGCGGCTTCAGGGAGGCTCAGAAGGGAGGGTGGGTGGAGAACAGGGGCGGGTGGGGTGGGGGTGTTCCACCTTCGTCTTGTGCGTGCACCCGCCTGTCTCCAGAGTCAGGTTAGCACCCCCGCCCCAGCCTCCTGTTGCCCTTCTTTCTCTGCCTGCCGCTCCTGTTTGGAACTCAGCTTGCCTCCAGGGGCGCAGACTGCCTGCCTTGGGGCAGAGCAGCACCAGCTCCAGGAACATAGAGCACCTGCTGCCCGACCCACAAGCTGGCATGGCCGCCTGGCTGGTGTTCAGGATTTCGAGCTCTTGAGTCTGGGTTTGTGGGCAGAGTGCCCAGGGACTGGAAGGCAGGAATGAGGCTGCACGGACTGCACGTTCCTCATGGTAAAAAGACGCGGTGCCTTTTCCCTTTGTCTCGGGGCCGTTTGTGTTCCTTGCTCTGGAAACTGGAGTAGCTGTCCTTTTGCTCACTTTTCTGTCAAGTTTGGTCACTTTCCTGTTGGTTTCCAAAAGCCGTTTGCACACGGGCAGGTGAGTACTTTTCTCTGACAGCAGTTGCAGAGGGTTTCCTTAGTTTGCTGCTTGTCTTTCAGCCTTGCCTCTGGGCTATTTTCGCTTTGTAATCTTTTTGATTGTGGTAGTTTTTTTTCAGTTCTCTTGGGTTCTTAGATATTCTTTCATATGTGTGCGGCAGTTGCAGTTACCCCTTTTCCTCTCCTATTCTTGGGCACCTTATGACCCTGGCATCTCCCTGCTTCCATTCCTGTCTCCATGCCTGTAAGTGGTGGTAGAGAGCAGCCTCCTGGCTTTGCCTCCAACCGGAACTGCTAGGGTTTCCCTTTTTCAGTGTCTTGCTGCTTTGGGCTGCAATTTATTCCAGTTCTGCTTTGCTGTGTTTTTAGCACAAAAGGGCAACAAATGTAGCCAAATGCCTCTTCAGTGTCTGTAAGTTCAGGTATCAACACAGGATGGGTCTTGAACCGTCCTTGCATTCTGGCAAACTCCAGTTGATCATGATACGTCTTCTCTTTGATGTGCCATTAATGCTGTTGGTTAACATTGTATGTAGTATTTTTACATTGAGATTCATGACTGAGATTGACCTTTTTTTGGTACCTCTATCTCAGGTGTCAATGTTGTACCTGTTTCATAGTTTTTTTGGTCTCCCTCTTCCATGCTGCAGAACAGCTTTAAAGTGGCCCTGAGATCATCTGGCCTTGAGGGGATTGATAGATTTGGCTGTGTATGGCCATCTGTCTCTCTGATACTCTTTCTAACTCATCTGTGGAAATTAGGCCATTTCGAGTTTCTATTTCTGTTGGAGTCAGTTTGGGTAAATTTTTATTTTCCTACAAAATAAAGACCTATCCATCCTAACCAGGTTTTCAAATTTGCCTACACAGAGTTGTAGAAAGGAGTTTCTTTTTCCCCTTCTCTTATGACAGTGACTTCTGCCTTGTTATATCTTATTTTGCATTTTTGTTACTTCTTTTCCTTGATAAGGTTACCTAGTGGTTTGTCTATTTTTTTTCCAGATTCACTTTTTAGTTTGTTTGTCATATTTTTCAGTTTTATAAGTCTTTAATTTCTTCATCCTTTGTCCTGATTTTCAAGTTTTAAAAATTTTATTATTTTCTTTTAAAATTTGTATTGATATAAATATTTAAACCACAGATATTCTTCTGAACCCTGCCTTAGCTATATAACCCATAGAACGGGCATGTAATATTTGGTACTATTATCTAGAAATTCTGTAATCGAATGAGTATTTTTTCGTTTTGTTCGTTTTCTGTTTTTCTGGTCAAAGGGACTTTTCTTTTCCATTTTATCTTCACTTTGAGTTTGGTGCACTGAGGTTAGAAAAGGTTATTCATGCTATTCTGCTTATAAGATGTATTGAAGTATTCATTGTGTGTTAATATAAGGTCAAAGTTTGTGAATATCCCACATGTACTTGAGAAGACAAGGCCTCTGTAACTGGGGTAGAGAACTTGACACAAGCACCGTGAGGTCTGCTATGATGCCATGACGGCATCAGCCACACAGAGAGCTGGGCCAGCTCTGCCTTCCTCTGGTTCCTGTCTCCTCTCTCGTAGCATCTGCTTCACAGAAGTTGTGCGTGTTACCTGGTGCATAGACACTCATAACTACTGTGTCTTCCCTGTGGATTTGTAGGACAGCAGCCTTTCAGGCTGTGAACAGTTGTCCTCTGCACCTGGAATTCTTTGCCCTTAATTCTCCCCTGTGGCAGCAGTCCTGCTGTGCTTTTTTTTTTTTTTTTTTTTTAAAAACATTTTTGGTTGTGCTGGGTCTTCATTGCTATGTACGGGCTTTCTCTAATTATGGTGAGTGAAGGCTACCCTCTAGTTGCTGTGCATAGGCTCTCATTGCAGGGGCTTCTCTCCTGGTGCAGAGCACAGGCTTCAGTAGTTCAGTTGCAGCTTGCAGGCTGTAGAATGTGGGCTCAGCAGTTGTGGCGCATTGGCTCAGTTGCCTTGCAGCATGTGAGATCCAACAGGGATCAAATCTGTCCCCTGCATTGGTCAGCAGATTCTGAACCACTGGACTGCAGGGAAGCCCAGCCCTGCTCTGCTTTGTTTGACTTTAGCCAGCATGCCTTCACCCATTCTTTCTACTGGTTTCGTCTTTCTGACTCTGCTTTTACAGTGGAGAGATGGGTTTTGGTCTGTGAGCCAGTCTCCAAGTCTCATTAACAGAGGAAATTAAAGCCATTTACATGGACATGACTGACAAAGGTAGGCTTGCAGACTTCTGCCACCCGCCGGGGAGGGCCCACCTCTGCATATTCTTTTGCTTTCATTTTCCTCTTGGTTTTTATAAAGCTGAGGTTTTTGGTCTGGTTATTGTTTCATGCACAGGCTGATGCAGCTGGTTTTATTCCTTTGCTGCCTGCTTTGTCTATTTTTTTACATAATTTTATTTATTTGGGGCTGTGCTGGGTCTTCGCTGCTGCGTGGACTTTCCTCTAGTTTCGGTAAACAGGAACAGGGGCCACTCTCCAGTTGTGGTGCTGGGCTTCTCGTTGCGGTGGCTCCTCTTGTCGTGGAGCACAGGTCTAGGGTGTGTGGGCTCAGTAGTTGCGGTTCCTCGGCTGTAGGGCACAGGTTCCACAGCTGTGGAGCATGGGCTTAGTTGCTCCACAGCCTGTGGGATCTTCCCAGATCAGGGATCGATTCTGTGTCTCCTGCGTTGGCAAGCACTCTTTACCACTGAGCCACCAGGGAAGCCCTGCTTTGTCTGTTGCTGAGACTGCGTTATTCTCCCCTTGTCCCAGAATCTTCACTGAGCACGCAGCACCAAGTCAGGCAGAGTCCACACGCCTGCACTGATGAGCAGATCCTGACCACTCACTTCATCCCTGGAAGGGGGGGCTGAGCACTGGGGAGGCAGAGCTCTGTGCTGCTCTGCCGAGGCCATGCAAAGGCAGCCCTGGTCAGCAGTGACTCATGTTGCCAAAGGCCTGAGGATCAAAACCCTCTGTGTCCTGGTGTGATGGGAGCTGCATTTCCTACTGCTCCCTGCAGTTCTGTGTTACTCACCAGGCCCTGGGACAACCAGGCCAGGACTCCTGACCCCTCACGGCTGAGAGTTCAGTCTCTGAGTCGTGTCCGATTCTTTGCAACCCCGTGGACTGTAGCCTGCTAGGCTCCCCTGTCCATGGGATTTCCCAGGCAAGAATACTGGAGTGCGTGGCCATTTCCTTCTCCAGGGGATCTTCCTGATCCAGGGATCGAACCAGCATCTCCTGCATTGGCAGGTGGATTCTTTACCACTGCACCAGCAGGGAAGCCATTCCTTCCCCCACTACAGGTCCCATCTCTGGAGTCATTGTTCAGCTCCCCGGACCAGAGCCTTTCCCTTCCAGGGGAAGACCTAGGGCCAGCTCATGAGTCCCAGGCAGCCCTGTTGCCCCCTGCCAGTGCTCGCTCTTCCTGTCCCTTCTTCCTCCCCAAGCCCTAGTGTTCTTTTCCTTGACGCAACTAGGCTTCTGTGCCTGGGAACTTGTAGAAGTTTCTCTTCATCCTCAGAATTAGAGGACTAATTTTCCCCAGCGGGGCTGGTGTGGGTGTGAGTGTGTTGCAGGAGCCGAGGCCCTGAGTGACCACAGACCATGCAGGAAGGGACTCGTTGGCCAGGCCGCAGCCTGGCATCCTCCAGGGGCAGCTGTTGGATGAACCTGCCAGGGTCTCCGCCTGACCATCTCCTCTGTGGTCTGCTCCCCCAGGGCGGTAAGGAGTACCTGATGCGGGCCCACTTTGGCCTGCCCAGCGTGGAGGCAGAGGACAAGGAGGGCAAGCCCCCGATCAGCGTCAAGTTCGAGATCCCCTACTTCACTACCTCTGGCATCCAGGTACGTGCCACCAGGGCTGCCGGGGCCCCAAAGCAGGCATGGACGGCCCAGTGGGGCCTCTCAGGGACCAGGCATCAGTCCAGGTTCAGAGGGTTAAAGGTGACAGACACCAGTGCAGCCAGTTAGCAAAGGGCGCTAGCTGACTTGTCCCGGGGCTCCAAGCTGCTCCCCAGCCCTGCCCATCTCCGTGGGCAGCCTGGCTCTGATGGAAAGAGGCCCGCAGTGGTCTTCTCAGACCTGACCTGTGCTCCAAGCTCAGAGATGCATTCAGCCCCCAAAACTATTGTTCACACACTTGCCACCGTGGGGCCCATTTTCCTGGGCACCTCCACGGAAGCCCTGTATGGGGCTGAAAACCCTGGGATTGGCCCCTTCTCTAGGAATCTGCTAGAGGGTCATGCCTGCGACTGCACATCTGGCTCTTTGCCACACCTTCTAGAAGCATCTCCACCCTCCCTTGGCCTGAGTGTGATACAGACTAAGGTGCTTCGTCTCTCCCTGGCCCTCTTGGTCTCAGCCCAGCCCCGGGAGGAATGACTCGGTGGGCAGCCAGGAGCGGGGGTGGCGTGTGCATGCTTAGGGCCCTGGTACCTGTGCTGCAGGTGCGCTACCTGAAGATCATCGAGAAGAGTGGCTACCAGGCCTTACCGTGGGTTCGTTACATCACTCAGAATGGAGGTACGTGCGACCCGCCCATGGGGCAGGTGGGGGATGCTGAAAAGGTCCCTGGTGGGGGTGCCACTGTCCCCAGGGTGGTGCTCAGGGAGCAACCCCAGGGCCAGGGCAGGTGGGGCGGCCCCTCCTCTAGGGTCAGAGCAGACAATGGACACCCCCCTCCCTCTTTCTAGATTACCAGCTCCGGACCCAGTGAAGGGCCGTCGTGGCCCACGCTCCCAGCATGGGGGCTCCTGGTGGAAGCGCCTGCCCAGCCTGCCAGAAGGAGGGGCTCCCCTGGACCCCGGCGCCCCTCCAGGCTCCACCCAGGGGCCCCTCCTCCAGGTGCACCTGCTCTGCCACCGCCGCTCTCACCTCCCAAGTCCCCTTTTCCCAGAAGAGGCTCATCTTCAAGAGGTCTTGTCTCTCAGCCCCTAAGTCAATTTGGGGGGAGCGAAAGGCATCTTTCCCTCCAGAGGTCAAATACAGCCTCTGTGCTGTTCAGCTCCCAGTCACAAAAAGATTGGGAAGCGCTGCCCAGACCGCTCTTTGGCCGGGCTGGCAGGGCTGCCGTCGTGTTGCCATTGTGTTGAACGTTGTGGGTTTATCGAGCATTCCTAGATTTTGTCTCGGGCCGTCGCTGTGTACGTGATCCTCATCGTCTGCGCCTCCCTCCCCCATCCTGAAGCTCTCAGGCAGCACTTAGCGAGGACAGGCTTCCTCTTCCTCACCCTCCTCCCCAGTGAGGCTGATACCGGGTCGCCCTCCCAGCGCCTGGCACTTCGACTGGAGGCTCCTGGTCTGGAGCTTTGAATAGAGACGCCTTCTCAGGGCCAGCCCGTGCCACATGATGCTGTCACTCAGCCACATCAGTGTTTGTCCCACCAGGGGAAGAGGGGTCCGGCGTGGGCCCCCAGCCTCAGAGGGTGGGGGTCCCAGGCCATCCCCATCTGTGTTTGGACACCACCGCCCCAACCTGGTCCGTGTTTGTGTCATGAATACATTAAACTCCATCGGTTAAACATGCTTTCCTTCTGGTGCAGCGTTGTGCTGATTCCTGGGTGCCCGGGAGAGGGGCGGGCTCACACCAACCTGGGTGTGGCACCAGTTCCTGGGACCCCTACATCCCCTGGGGAAGACGGGACCAGGCAATGAGCGAGCAGAGCCACTGCCCAGGGGCCTCCCAGAGGGGCTGCAGAGGGGAGGGCACACGGGCAGACTTTTCCATCTCGTCTGAGATGACTGTTACAGCCCTCAGCCCTTGGGCCACCAGCAGCCCGCTCCCCTCCCCAGCCCGGTGGGCTTCCTCGAGTGTGTGGTCCTGCTGCCAGCAGCATCAGCATCCCCCTGCACACGCAGCTTCACAGGTGCCCTCCTTTACCCGCCGAGGCAGTCTCTGGAGATGGGGCCAGGAGACCGGCTCACAGGCTCTGCATGTGATTCATACGTGCCCTGGAGCCTGAGGACCGCTGCCTGGCCCATAGAGGGGGGTCTCGGCAGGGGCGTGGGCAGAAGACAGCTTGTCTGCCCACTGCAGTCACAGGCCTGCCCGTTCCTGCCTCCAAGGGCTATGTTTTCCTTTCCCTCTCCCATATCACCCAGCTCCCCCTTGGAGGTCTGGTGGGCATCAGCCCGAGTGGAGTCTTGGTCATCCACCACATGGAGGAAAGGACACTGCCCTGGCCCAGGGCTCAGGCCAAAGCCCTTATAGGCGCCCCTGATGCCCCACCCCTCACTGCCATGCCTGCATCTGCAGCAAGCCCTGGCGGCCCCCTCCAGAAGACCCTGGGGAGCCACAGCGTACAAAGAGACAGTGGCCAGAATTTCCCCAGATGAATGAAAATCTAAATTCTCAGATTCAGGAAACCAGTGAGCCCAAATCAGGATCAATAAACCTAAGTCTATAACTAAGAAATATCACAGTCAAAACACAAAATATCAGACACTCAGTGAAGCGTATAAAAGCAATGCAAAGAAGATTAAAAACACAGAACACAAAAAGAAGAAAAAAACAGGCTGAGAGCTGGCTTCATGATGGCAACAATGCTCAGATTGCTCAGAGAAGATGACCAATCTTGACAACCAATTCTGTGCCCGGCTAAGCTACAAAAGAAGATGAAACATTCAGCAGTAACGACCCTCAGTGAAGCAATGTGTGTACATCAGGGAGATTCAAAGGCTTCCCGGGTGGCTCGGTAGTAGAGAATCCACTTGCCATTGCAAGAGACGCAGTTTCGATCTCTGATCTGGGAAGATCCCACATGCTGCAGAGCAACTAAGCCCATGCACCACAACTGCTGAGCCTGTGCTCTAGAGCTCCGGAACGGAACCACTGAAGGCGGTGTGCTGTGGAGCCCATGCTTCGCAACGAGAAAAGCCGCCACAACGAGAAGCCTGCTTACTGCAACGCAGAGTAACCTCCACTCTCCGAAACTGGAGAAAAGCCCTCTCACAGCAGCAAAGACCCAGCACAGCCAAAAGTCTATAAAATTATTTTTAAAAAGGAGATTCAATGCACGAGGAAGGAAAGAGACAAGGAATGCTGAAAATGCTTGGAAGCCATTGGGAATATCTAAACTATTGTTGACTATATAGCAGTCATAATATTGAACGAGTAATGTCTGAGTAGTAATCTAAGGTACAACTAAAATTCTGCACAGCATCCTGCAAAATAGAGGAGATAGGAGGTTGGCATCAGTGGCTCCCAACATCTTTATACTGTTTGGGAGGAAGATGGACTACAGTCTAAAACAGCTATGTATCCACGTATAAAGCTCAAACCAGTGGTTGGGAAAGGATTTAAAGAAAATTTTAACGAACCAACAGGAGAAAGAAGCATAGGAAAATCAGAATAAATGCAAGTGTCCTAAGAATCTTTTAATGATAAACAGCACTTAGAACTGCACCACGTGAGATTTCCCTGGTGGTCCAGTGGTTAAGACTCCACACTTACAATGCAGGAATGCAGGGGGCACGGGTTTATCCCTGGTCAGGGAACTAAGATCCCACATGCCACCCAGCGTGGCCAAAAAGAAAAAACTCCACTACAACTTTTCATTTTGTGCCATAGAAACTAAAAGTAAGATTGTAAAAATAAGTTCAAACATTAGGAGTCATACACATAAATGTAAATGATGCACATCTGCTAGTTTAAGATACTGTTAAAGAGACTGAACTAAAATCCCAAATCCAGCTATACCTTGTTTATGAAATACGTGCTGAGTCACTTCAGTCGTGTCTGACTCTGTGACCACATGGACTGTAGCCCGCTGGGCTCCTCTGTCCATGGGATTCTCCAGGCAAGAATACTGGAGTCGGTTGTCATTTTCTCCTCCAGGGGATCTTCCCGACCCAGGGGTCAAACCCACCTCTCTTATGTTTCCTGCTGTGGCAGGTGGGTTCTTTACCACTAGCGCCACCTGGGAAGCCCGTTTATGAAATACACACGTAAACATAAGTACACAGCACAGTTAAAAGTAAAAAGATGCTAACTTACCAAGATAAACCTCATGTAGTTACATTGATATCAGACCAAACAGACCTCAGGCAAAAAAAAAATGTGATAGACCCTGAAAAAGTTTTCACAAATTTCTAAGAATTCTTAGTATTAGAGTCTACATTCTCTAAGAAATTCTCAAGAGAATTGAGCTAGAATTAACAACAAATGAGTTTTTTTTTTTTTAATTTCCAAATATAATTAGCTTTTAAAGGACACTTCTAAATTACCATGTGTCAAAGAAGAACATGTAATGGAAATTAGAAAATAATAGTGAATTTTTTTTAATCTGTATGTAGATTACAAAAGTCTTACTTTTGAAAATGCATCAACAACTTACAATTTACTCACTCTTCTGTATATAACATTTCAGTAAAATGTTTACAGAAAAAACTAAAACCTTTAAAGCAGCCAGGGGGGGAAATATTAAGTTCAAAAGCATGACAGTGAGATAAACAGCTTACTTTACATCAGCAACAAAGGAAGCCAGATGAAAGCAAAGTGACATTCTCAGCATGCTGAAAGAAAACTGCCCACCCAACAAAAACACTTCAAGACTGAGGTTGAAATAAAAACTTTTTCAGACAAAACCCGTTAGTTTGCCAGCAGCCGACTCACACTAAAGAAAATATTAAATTATAGTACTTCAGGCAAGAGGAAAGTAATGGCAAGTCCAGATGCGAGAAGGAGTAAGGAATAAAGTAAATACATGTGAAAACATAAACCTAGGTTGTGTAAGACAGTGTTTCCTGAAGTTAAGAAAAATGGTAGAATTAAAATATACACAAGAAAAAAAACACATCCTGAAGAAGTAAATGGAGGTAAAGTTTCCTGGTACGTGATTGTGACGGAGGACAGTGAAAAGCATGGATGGAATCTGCATTTTCATAAGCGTGCATTATCGTCTCTAAGGGCTCCTCTGGTGGCTCAGCTGGTAAAGAATCTGCCTGCAACGTGGGAGACCTGGGTTCAACTCCTGGGTTGGGAAGATCCCCTGGAGGAGGAAATGGCAACCACTCCAGTGTTCTTGCCTGGAGAATCCCATGGGCAGAGGAGCCTGGTGGTCCACAGTCCATGGGGTTGCGACCGAGCGACTAAGCAGAGCACATTATATTTGCTAAGAGAATCACTAAAATAATAAAATAATTGCAATTTCCAAATGTTCCGAGGGAAAGCAATGATTTTTTTAAGGCCACACACACACACTGCTGCTGCTGCTGCTAAGTCGCTTCAGTCGTGTCCGACTCTGTGCGACCCCATAGACAGCAGCCCATCAGGCTCCCCCGTCCCTGGATTCTCCAGGCAAGAACACTGGAGTGGGTTGCCATTTCCTTCTCCAATGCATGAAAGTGAAAAGTGAAAGTGAAGTCACTCAGTCGTATCCGACCCTCAGCGACTCCATGGACTGCAGCCCACCAGGCTCCTCCGTCCGTGGGATTTTCCAGGCAAGAGTACTGGAGTGGGGTGCCATTGCCTTCTCCGACACACACACACAAAACAACCTTAAAGACGGCCAGAGAAGATAAAAAGGAACCTAAGGGGAAGAAACAGCAAACAATACAGTAGATTTAAACCTAGGTTTCAGTGTCAGATCGGTTCTTACATTAAATATAGACGGGCTAAATATTCCAGCTAAAGGTCAGTTTGTCACGCTGGATTTCTTAAAATTCCAACTCTATGTTGTTTATAAGAGATGCATCAAAACCATTAAGATGCAGGCAATTTAAAAATAACAGCATGGGGAAAGTAACCATAGAAATACCAAAAGAAAGCTGGAATTAAGTTAATATTAGACAACATATGCTTTAAGGCAAAATCATTGCTGGAGATAAAGGACATCATAATAAAAATAATAAAAGATGTACTTCATTAGGAAGATAAATTTTTTTTTAATTTGTGTGACCCTAATAGCATGGTCTCAAAATACATAAAGCCGAAATCGACACAACTACAAGGGTAGCTAAGTCCAGAGTAAAAATGAGCACCTTAAATTCATCTCTCTCAGCAGCTGATAGAACAAGTAACCCCGAAGAAGTAAAGGGAGTATTTGAACAGGGCAGTGAATCTTACCTAATGGCCCTGTATTTGTGGAACACAGTATTCAGCAACTCCAGAAGACATTTCCCTTTGTTATAAAGCAAGCCTGAAGGAAGTAGTCCCTTGGCCAAATGCTGCTTAGTTAGGAATCAGTTTTAAAACAATAAGGAGAAAAATCTCCATTCTTTGGGAACCAGTTCTAAATAATCCATTGACCAAGGAAGGAATTCTAGGAAAATTATAGATTTTGAACTGAAAAGTAATGAAAATACTGCATTTCAAAACATGTGCAATGCAGCTAAACCAGCACTTTGAAGGAAATTTGTGTGGCCTTAGGTTTATAAATACTAGATATTACAATATATGTTTATGTGATGTATGTTGCATATATGTAACATATAATGCATGCTGCATGCCAAATCACCTCAGTCATGTCCAACTTTTTGTGACCCTGTGGACTGTAGCCTGCCAGGCTCCTCTGTCCATGGGACTTCCCAGGCAGGAATACTGGAGTGGGTTGCCTCTTCCTTCTCCAGAGATCTTTTCGACCCAGGGATTGAACCCACGTCTCCTGCATTAGCAGGCAGATTCTTTACCACTGAGCCACCTGGGAAGTCCACTGTATATAAAATATAAAAGAAAGACTGAAAAGAATGAGCTTAGCATCCATCTCAAAAAGTTAGAAAAAGAATAAAATAAATCTACGAGCATAGAAAGGAAATAACAAAGAACAGATATGAGGGAAATAGAAAGCTTTCAATAAAGGGAATCAACAAAACAAGTTGGCTATTTAAAATTGAAGATCTTCTGGAAATTTTGAGCAAGATAAAGGCACTAAGGCTCTTATTGGAAATGGGGGAGAAACATTATTACGGCTTAAAAGTATTAAAAAGATGAGCGCAGGGCATGTGCCACTTCACAAAGACACTCAGTCCACTTTCTGTCCACCAAGTTGTGTGCCCGGCTCAGACTTCATCCACACTGGGGAGAGGTATGTTTTTCTGATCCTCCTGAATTAAACCATACGGGCAAGAGGAGCACTGGATAAAGAGAGATTATGAGCAACTTTATGCAAGCGAACTTGAAAATTTTAGATACCTTGGATAAATTCCTGGAAGGGAAAAATACAACCTCAAAAAGAAATTAAAATCTAAATAGTCCTATAACTACTATAGAAATTAAGCTAGTCAGAACTCCAAATCCAAATGACTTTATTGGGAAAGTTCTACCAAGCATTCAAGGAAAAAAAAAAAGAATTTAACAAACTCTCCCAAAGAATAAATAAATATGAAACACTCATTTTACGAGACTAGCATGTCCCTGAAGCAATATGAGACAAGAAAATTATAATCTCTTAGTGGGATTAGATGTGACCATAGATGTGGAAATCCTAAATAAAATTCCAGGGGTTCAGGGCAGGCGGTGGAGTTGGCATTGTATAGAAAGGGCATACCATTGTGACTAAATTCAGGGTAAATCCTGGGAAGGCAAAGTTGGCTTCATACTGGAAAATCCATCCACTGTCTTAAAAAAAAGTAAGGGAGGAAAGCATATGTGATCATTTCAATAGGTAGGTGCAGGTAAAGTATTTGATAAAATTAAACATCCATTCATGATTTAAATGAATAAACAACCCTTTAGCAAACTACAGGGCTTTCCTGGTGGCTCAGTGGTAAAGAACCCACCTAGAAACACAGGAGATGCGGGTTCGATCCCTGAGTCGGAAAGATCCCCTGGAGGAGGAAATGGCAACCCACTCCAGTATTCTTGCCTAGGAAATCTAATGGACAGAGAAGCCTGGTGGGCTACAGCCCATGGGGTCACAAAGAGTCTGACACGAGTGAGCACAGGCATGAAGCAAACTACAACTAAGCCACAGTGTCAAAAAATGAAGCACCCAGGGTTAAATTTAAAGAACTCTCCAAGGTCTGCATGGGGACTTCATGCAGGTCATTGGAACCTCCTGGAGAAGGGACTGGCAACCCACTCCAATATTCTTGCAAGGACAATTCCATGGACAGAGGAGCCTGGTGTGCCACAGTCCTTGGAGTCGCCAAGAGTCTGACACGACTGAGTGACTAACACACACACACATGGTTAGATACACCCTGAGTATAGAGTCGCAATATCAAAGAGGCCAACACTCCTTGTGGGTTCTCAAAGAGTCGGGCTCAACTTACCGACAAAACAGCAACAGCAACACTTCTTGTGGAAGGCAGAAGAGTGCTTCCCCCCACCCCAACTCAAGATGCCCACGTTCTAATCCATCAAATCTATGAATATGTTAAGTTATACGGCAGAGGGGAGTTAAGTTTGCTAATGGGCTTGATTGCTAATCAGCTGACCTCAGTAGGGAGATTGCCTTGAATAACCTAGGTGAGCCCAACATAATTACAGTAGTCCTTAAATGTGGAATAAAGTGGCAGAAGAGGAGGAGCCGGAAAGTGGCAGTGTGAGCACTCTGCCTAGTGTTGCTGGGCTCTGAAGATGGACGAAGGGGTCAGGGGCAAGGACGCAGGCAGCCTCGAGAGGCTAGAAACACTGAGGAGACATATTCTCCTCTAGAGACCCCAGAAAGGATACTTTCCTGCTGATAACCTGCTTGTTAGCCTGGTAAGACCCATTTTAGACTTCTGACCTCCAGAACTGTTATGTTCATCCATCTGTGTTGTTTTAACCTGGTAATTTGTTACCACAGCAATAAGAACTAATACACTCCTCAAGTTGAATTATAGATTAAATGCATTTCCCAATAAAATCTCCATCAGGTTTCTGTGAAACTTGACAAACGAATTCGGAAATGGACATAGAAGGACTTCTCCGGTGGTCCAGTGGTTAAGTATCCACCTGCCAGTGCAGGGGACATGGGTTCAATCCCTGGTCCGGGAAGATTCCACATGCCTTGGAGCAACTAAGCCCATAGGCCACAGCTACTGAAGCCCACACACTGTAAAGCCCGTGCTCAACGAGAGAAGTCACTGCTATGAGAAGCTCCCACTTGCTGCAACTAGTGAGGAGCCCCCATTTGCGGCAACTGGAGAAAACCCAGTGCATCCAAAAATTAACTAATTAAATGTACATAGAAGATCAAAGGGCCAAGAAGAGGAATCTTGAAAAAGAATAAGATGGGATGGCTTTCTTAGCTGGGCACTAAGACCTACTTGGGCTTCCCTGGTGGTTCAGAGGTTAAAGTATCTGCCTGGAATGAGGGAGACCTGGGTTCAATCCCTGGGTCAGGAAGATCCCCTAAAGAAGGAAATGGCAATGCACTCCAGTACTCTTGCCTGGAGAATCCCATGGTGGGAGGAGCCTGGTAGGTTACAGTCCACGGGGTCGCAAAGAGTCGGACACAACTGAGCGACTTCACTCACTCACTCAAGACTGACTCAGTGAGCAGTGATTCAGACACAAAACAACATAGACAGTGTGATTCTTTTGGGATGAAGTTTAAAAACAGGCTTAACCTAAACTATATTCTTCAGGGATGTTTCTAGGGTCAAGGAAAACCTCTAAAGAGTGAGATGAAGATCAAGTCAGAGCACAGCTACCTGGGGGAGTGGGGAGGAGAGGAGAAGGACCAGAGGGTGTGGGTTGGGATGCTGGCCGTATTCTATTTCTTTTCTTTAATTTATTTTAATTGGAGGATAATTGCTTTACAATGTTGTGTTGGTTTCTGCCATCCATCAACATGAATCAGCCATAGGTATACATATGTCCCCTCCCTCTTGGATCTCCCTGCCACCTTCCACACCTCCAGGTTGTCACAGAGCCCCAGGTTGAGCTCCCTGTATTATACAGCAACTTCCCATCAGCTCTCTGTTTTACACATGGTAATATATATATGTCAATGCTACTCTCTCAGTTTGTCCCACCCTCTCCTGCCCCCACTGTGTAATAATCTCTTCTTCATCTGAGTCTCTATTCCTACCCTACAAATAGGTTCATCAGTACTATTTTTTCTAGATTCCATATATATGCATTAATATACAATATTTATTTTTTCTCTTTCTGATTTACTTCACTCTGTAATAACAGGCTCTGGGTTCATCCACCTCACTCAAACTGACTCAAATTCATTCCTTTTTATGGCTGAGTAATATTCCATCGTGTGTATGCACCATGACTTCTTTATCCGTTCATCCGTAGACAGACATCTAGGTTGCTTCACGTCCTGGCTCCAGTAAGTAGTGCTGCAATGAACACTGGGCATGTGTCTTTTTCAGTGGTGGTTTTCTTGGAGTTTGCTCAGTTGTGGGATTGTTGGATCATGTGGTCGTTTTACTTTTAGTTTTTAAAGAAATCTCCATACTATTCTCTATAGTGGCTGTATCAACTTACATTCCTACCAACAGTGCAAGAGGGTTCCCTTTTCCCCACATCCTCTCCAGCGTGTATTGTTTATAGATTTTTGATGGTGGCTGTTCTGACTGGTGTGAGGTGATACCTGATTGTAGTTTTGATTTGCATTTACTATGCCAAAGCCTTTGACTGTGTGGATCACAATAAACTGTGGAAAATTCTGAAAGAGATGGGAATACCAGACCACCTGACCTGCTTCTTGAGAAATCTGTATGCAGGTCAGGAAGCAACAGTTAGAACTGGACATGGAACAACAGACTGGTTCCAAATAGGAAAAGGAGTACGTCAAGGCTGTATATTGTCACCCTGCTTATTTAACTTCTATGCAGAGTACATCATAAGAAATGCTGGACTGGAAGAAGCACAAGCTGGAATCAAGATTGCCAGGAGAAATATCAATAACCTCAGATATGCAGATGACACCACCCTTATGGCAGAAAGTGAAGAGGAACTAAAAAGCCTCTTGATGAAAGTGAAAGAGGAGAGTGAAAAAGTTGGCTTAAAGCTTAACATTCAGAAAACTAAGATCATGGCATCTGGTCCCATCACTTCATGGGAAATAGATGGGGAAACAGTGGAAACAGTGTCAGACTTTATTTTTTGGGGCTCCAAAATCACTGCAGATGGTGATTGCAGCCATGAAATTAAAAGACACTTACTCCTTGGAAGGAAAGTTATGACCAACCTAGATAGCATATTCAAAAGCAGAGACATTACTTTGCCAACAAAGGTCCGTCTAATCAAGGCTATGGTTTTTCCAGTGGTCATGTATGGATGTGAGAGTTGGACTGTGAAGAAGGCTGAGCACCGAAGAATTGATGCTTTTGAACTGTGGTGTTGGAGAAGACTCTTGAGAGTCCCTTGGACTGCAAGGAGATCCAACCAGTCCATTCTGAAGGAGATCAGCCCTGGGATTTCTTTGGAAGGAAAGATGCTAAAGCTGAAACTCCAGTACTTTGGCCACCTCATGCGAAGAGTTGACTCATTGGAAAAGACTCTGATGCTGGGAGGGATTGGGGGCAGGAGGAGAAGGGGACGACAGAGGATGAGATGGCTGGATGGCATCACTGACTCGATGGACATGAGTCTGAGTGAACTCCGGGAGATGGTGATGGACAGGGAGGCCTGGCGTGCTGTGATCCATAGGGTCGTAAAGAGTCGGACACGACTGAGTGACTGAACTGAACTGAACTGAATTGAATAATAAGTGATGCTGAGCATTTTTTTCATGTGCTTATTAGCCATCTGTATGTCTTCTTTGGAGAAAAGTCTGTTTAGATCTTCTACCCACTTTGATTGGGTTGTTTGTTTTTCTGATATTGAACTGCATGAGCTGCTTATATATTTTGGAAATTAATCCTTTGTCAGTTGTTTCATTTGCAATTATTTTCTCCCTTTCTGGGGGCTGTCTTTTCATCTTGTTTATGGTTTCCTTTGCTGTGCAAAAACTTTTAAGTTTGCTGTTAAGTCTCGTCAGTTGTGTCCGACTCTGTGTGACCCCATAGACGGCAGCCCACCAGGCTCCTCCGTCCATGGGATTTTCCAGGCAAAAGTACTGGAGTAGGTTGCCATTTCCTTCTCTTTTGCTGTGCAAAAACTTTTAAGTTTAATTAGGTCCAATAAAAAAGTGGTTAGATGCCATGAAGTAGGAGGCAATGCCTTAACGATATGGATGTTGTCAGGCCCAAGGGTCTCTTCCATCCTTGTTAAAGGGAGTGCTAACCTTCTCTCCTTTCATACAACACCATATTCTATGTCTCAAGTGGGTGGTCATGACACAGATGTTTGCCTCATAATTCTGTTAAATTGTACATTTTTTTAAAGGAACATTACAAGTATAATATTATAATCCCCCCAATTTAATGCATTAAAATCAGATGACTCTAATTCAGGCAGTCAAAATGGTGGAAAGCTCCCGAATTCATTCTTTGAAGGATCCAGCACTTGAATACTAAAACAAGTTAAAGATAGGAAAAAAAAAGGCAACTGTAGATGAGCCTTAGTTTAGGGCTTCCAAACAGAATATTCAATTCAGTTCAGTTCAGTCACTCAGTCATGTCCGACTCTTTACGACCCCATGAATCACAGCACTCCAGGCCTCCCTGTCCATCACCAACTCCTGGAGTTCACCCAAACTCATGTGCATTGAGTCGGTGATGCCATCCAGCCATCTCATCCTCTGTCATTCCCTTCTCCTCCAGCCCCCAATCCCTCCCAGCATCAGAGTCTTTTCCAACGAGTAAACTGTTCGCATGAGGTGGCCAAAGTACTGGAGTTTCAGCCTCAGCATCAGTCCTTCCAGTGAACACCCAGGACTGGTCTCCTTTAGGATGGACTGGTTGGATCTCCTTTCAGTCCAAGGGACTCACAAGAGTCTTCTCCAACACCACAGTTCAAAAACATCAATTCTTTGGCACTCAGCTTTCTTCACAGTCCAACTCTCATATCCATATATGACCACTGGAAAAACCATAGCCTTGACTAGACGGACCTTTGTTGGCAAAGTAATATCTTTGCTTTTTAATATGCTATCTAGGTTGGTCATAAGTTTCTTTCCAAGGAGTAAGTGTCTTTTAATTTCACGGCTGCAGTCACCATCTGCAGTGATTTTGGAGCCCCCCAAAATAAAGTCTGACACTGTTTCCACTGTTTCCCCATCTATTTCCCATGAACACAGAGTTCCAAAGAATAGCAAGGAGAGATAAGAAAGCCTTCCTCAGCGATCAATGCAAAGAAATAGAGGAAAACAATAGAATGGGAAAGACTAGAGATCTCTTCAAGAAAATTTAGAGATACCAAGGGAACATTTCATGCAAAGATGGGCACAATAAAGGACAGAAATGGTATGGTGCTGGGGACCAGCTTCAGCAGAGTCCAGGGATACCCTCAAGATGAACGGCGTTGGTGAATGAATGACATGGGGAGGCCAAGCTTCGGTGAGCAAGGCCCATAACTTTATTTTCAAAAGGAGCTTTTATACCCTGACTTGTACATAAAGGGAAATGAAAGATGTAAGGTCATGTAGAGTCAGCCCAAACACTCCAGCAGTTTTGTCCTTATCAAAACCAGAATTTTTTCCATTATGGAAATTATGCCTTTCCATAAATAAGGGTTTTATGTTATTTATTATATTTTGGCCTGGAGGCCTGTTGACATTTTATGACCCTTTTTTGATAAAGGTTGATCAACCAGAAAACTTGTTGTCCCTTGAAGTGTTTTTTCTTTATATTTTTAATCTGTATCAGCCTCAGAAAGTACTAAACAGAGTTACATTCTCACGGAGCAAAGGTGCAGTGGGTCACAACAAAGAAAGAACTTATTAGCTCAAAGGCTTGATGTGGTTAATTCCAAGGCCACTACTTGTTTTTCTTACGTTCCAACTACATTAACTAACGCACTCCCAGGTGCACAATGGATAAGGGATATGGGAACTTGGCAGCAAGCATTGGCCCAATAATGAAGCCCTTTACCAGTGCTATTTTAATAATTTTTCACCCCTTAAAGGGCTCTATGCCCATTAGGACTTTTAGAATGCTTAGGCTTCCCGTGCCTTTCATGGTTGGGGAGTTGTGAACAATCATGTGTGTAAGAGTAAGGAAAAACCTGTCAAGCAAGCTAGAATGCCAACAGCGGGGTTAAAATAGAAATATTCCTTTTATGCCCTGGAGACTTATCAACTTAGAGCCCTAAGTTGATTTTCTCCAGAGAAAGGTGGTCGGGTATAGCCCCCTGCTAATATCAGAAGAGTGGTTGAAAGGCATAATATAGTAGACAGTAGACAGACAGATTTTGGTTTCAGGGCAGATGTTCTAGCAGGTCCAGGGAATCCCTCGAGTCCTGATCCGCTTTTGCCTGTCAGGTCTTCTCCGCATGACCTTTGTCATGGGTGGGATCTCCTGTGGTAGCTCCGGAAGTATGGACCTAACAGAAGCAGAAGATATTAAGAAGAGGTGGCAAGAATACACAGAAGAACTGACAAAAAAGATCTTCACAACCCAGATAATCACGATGGTGTGATCACTCACCTAGAGCCAGATATCGTGGAATGTGAAGTCAAGTGGGCCTTAGGAAGCATCACTACAAACAAAGCTAGTGGAGGTGATGGAATACCAGTTGAGCTATTTCAAATCCTGAAAGATGATGCTGTGAAAGTGCTGCACTCAGTATGCCAGCAAATTTGGAAAACTCAGCAGTGGCCACAGGACTGGAAATGGTCCGTTTTCATTCCAATCCCAAAGAAAGGCAATGCCAAAGAATGCTCAAACTACCACACAATTGCATTCATCTTCCATGCTAGTAAAGTAATGCTTAAAATTTTCCAGGCTAGTCTTCAGCAATACGTGAACCATGAACTTCCAGACATTCAAGCTGGTTTTATAAAAGGCAGAGGAACCAGAGATCAAATTACCAACATCTGCTGGATCATTGAAAAAGCAAGAGAGTTCCAGAAAAACATCTATTTCTGCTTTATTGACTATGCCAAAGCCTTTGACTGTGTGGATCACAATCAACTGTGGAAAATTCTGAAAGAGATGGGAATACAAGACCACCTGACCTGCCTCTTGAGAAACCACTATGCAGGTCAGGAAGCAACAGTTAGAACTGGACATGGAACAACAGACTGGTTCCAAATAGGAAAAGGAGTACATCAAGGCTGTATATTGTCACCCTGCTTATTTAACTTCTATGCAGAGTACATCATGGGAAACGCTGGGCTGGAAGAAGCACAAGCTGAAATCAAGATTGCTGGGAAAAATATCAATAACCTCAGATATGCAGATGACACAACTCTTATGGCAGAAAGTGAAGAGGAACTAAAAAGCCTCTTGTTGAAAGTGAAAGAGGAAAAAAAAAAAGAAAGTGAAAGAGGAGAGTGAAAAAGTTGGCTTAATGTTCAACATTCAGAAAACAGAATATTAGCAATCAGAATTGAGTGGTGGTCAATATTACAACATGACCAAGCAGGATTTACTCTTAGGAAAATATCTTTCCACAGAGTCTAATTGAGCCACATAACTCATCCCACCACCAAACTGAACCACATCAGTAAATTTGGGAAAGGAATGCTTAAATATAGCAGACATTTCTAACAGGAACAGGTGTAGAAATAGTCAGAAGCTACTTCCCCTTCACAAAGGAGTCCCATTCACCATCAAGCATCAGAAAGTGCTTCCCAGGTGGCGCTAGTGGTAAAGAATCCACCTGCCAGCACAGGCATAAGAGATGAGTCTCCACACAGAAGAGATATGAGTTCCATCCCTGGGTCAGGAAGCTCCCCTGGAGGAGGGCACGGCAACCCACTCCAGTAATTCTTGCCTGAAGAATCCCCAAGAACAGAGGAGCCTGGCAAGCTGCAGTCCATGGGGTCACAAAGAGTCAGACACAACTGAGCATCTAAACACACACAGCAGAAAGTGCTCGTCTTGGAGGTCCTTGGAGGTTCTTTGCTTCTTGAATCACAGAAGGAAAGGTGTAGTAATGGCCTTCTCTGGCAGAAGCTCACAGCAGGGAAGAAGGGCCAGGAATCAATACCCCCCAGCCCGTTGAGATTTCATAGCCCTGGCTCAGAAATGCTGAATTTTAATTGCGTGCTCAGTCACTGAGTGCAGTGGTGTCTGACTCTTTGCGACCACATGCACTATAGCCCTCGAGGCTCCTCTGTCCATGGGATTTTTCAGGCAAGAATACTGGAGCAGGTTGCCATTTCCTCCTCCAGGTATCATCCTGAGCCAGGGATATAACCCACGTCTCCTGCTTGGCAAGCTGATTCTTTACCACTGAGCCATCTGGGAAGCCAAATTTTCATTAATTTTAATTAACTTAAAGTAACGATGCCATTGTTTTCCCCTGGCCCAGGTCCAAATTCCATCGCAGGCCCCCCTATACCCCTCACACAAGCGCAAAAGGTCTAAGAACACTCACCACGGCTCTGTAAGAGCTAACAGTGGAAAACAACCAAATGGGAACAGGTGGGATGATGGCAGAGCAGTTGTCAATTCATCCATGCGAATATTCCGCTCACTCAGTGAACGGCCCAGGGCTGGGAATGCTAACACATCTCTCAGCTCCACCCAGTAGTCTTACCAAAGTTGACCGTTTGCCCAGCCTGGGATTCTGCCATTCCACCCCTGGGAACTCACCCCAGACAACTGAGCACACATATCATGAAAAGACAGGGGCTCCAAAGTTCACAGCAGCCTGACACACGAGAGCTTCAGACTAGAAACACAAGGAGTGGATGAGCCACGCGACGGAAGAGTTACAGCAGTGAGAAAGCCACGAGAGCCCGCCCATAACATCACAGAGTCACCCCACACGCGAAAGCAGCAGCTGCTGGGGCCAGGAGGCTGCTGCCCAGACGGGGCCTTCTGGAATGATGGGAGATCGATTTCTACATAGTCCGCTGGGTGCCGCTTGTGGGCATGCAGCTCACGTGCACTGAAGACTCGCACTTTAAACACTTCGTGCACACGTGCTGTCCCTCAGCTTTTCAACGCTTAAAAACCAACGGAAAATACTAACAACTAGAAATCTGGCAACGTTGTTGATGAGATGAGCAAACCGCAGGAGGATGTGTCTGCCCCCCCCACCCCGCCCCATTCATACAAAGTTTAAAATCGCCTAGAACAGCACTACAACATTAATAGCCACATGGTTCACTGGTTCACGTGCTCAGTCACGTTCGGCTCTCTGCGACTCCGTGGACTGTAGCCTGCCAGGCTCTTCTGTTCATGGGATTCTCCAGGCCAGAATACTGGAGTGGGTTGCCATTTCCTCCTCCAGGGGATCTTCCCAACCCGAGGAACGAACCCAGGTCTCCTGCATTAGTAGGCAGATTCTTCAGCACTAGTACCACCTGGGAAGCCCTTATGGTCACATCAGTTCAGTTCAGTCGCTCAGTCGTGTCCGACTCTTTGCAACCCCATGAATCGCAGCACGCCAGGCCTCCCTGTCCATCACCAACTCCCGGAGTTCACTCAGACTCACGTCCATAGTATATAATAAAATGCAAAATCACATAAGGGAAAGACTGGGGCTTCCTTGGCTCAGATGGTAAAGAATCTGCCTCCAATTCGGGAGACCCGGGTTGGATCTCTGGGTCAGGAAGAGCCCCTGGAGAAGGGAATGGAATGGGAATGGCAACCTACTTCAGTATTCTTGCCTGGGAAATCCCATGGACAGAGGAGCATGGCAGACTACAGTCCACGGGGTCGCAAGGAGTCATACACAACTGAGCGACTAACACACACACACACACACACACACACACACAAGAAAAGACTAACTCCAAATTCTAGATAACAGCACCTTCTGGGGCAGGGAGAGGAATGTCCAGGGCTGAGCTGGGGACCATGAACCTTGATTGCAATTGTCAAGTTTTATTTCTTCTGGTCAGTGATGCATACATGTTAAACTATCACCAGTGTTTTTGTGACAAGCCTAGGATCACTCTTTTTTTTAAAAAAAAAAAGTACTTATGGTTGTGCTGGGTCTTCGTCACAGCTCACAGGTTTTCTCTAGTTGTGAGAAAGGCAGAGAGCAGGCTTGGTAGTTGTGGCTCAGGGGCTACATTCCTCCTTGACATGTGGAATCTTCCCAGACCAGGGATTGAACCCACACCCTCTGCACTGGCAGGCGGATTCTTATCCACTGCACCACCAGGGACATCCCCTAAGATCACTCTCAATACAGACTGTAATTGAGATCATGTCCCACCCTTGCTCAAAATCCTGCCTTGGCTTCCCAGTGCCCCCCAGAGTAAGACCGTCCCTCTTGGCCTGAGTGTCTGGCCCCGTTCCGTCTAGATTTCCACTCTTGCGCTCCTCTCCCGCTTTGTGTTCTTCCCATCCCCGCATCTCTGCCCCAGGCTGTCTCCACCTCGGAGCCCGTGCACTCGCTGTTCCCTCTGCCTTGTGTACCCGTCTTTCGGCCGCCTCTTTCCTGACACTGCTTAACTCAAATCTCAAGTTCCCCCAGCCACGCCAGCTTGTTCCTACAGACAAAAGTTCTTTGTCCCACATTTCCTGTGTCCCCAGTCTGCCTAGAAGCTCCCGAAGGGAAGGATCCCCTGTGTGGTTTATCGTTGCTGTGTCCCCAGGGTCCAGGGCAGTGCTGAGCTGAGTTTCAAGCCTGTGGACACTCCCACAGGCTCTGCCAGTCGTGACCACCAGGAGGCACCCACAGGTCATAAGTAAATGCTTGGCTACCTTTGAATAGGGCAGGTCCAAGGCCACAGAGATAGGTGAGCGGTACAGACCTGCGGATGGGAAGGATCAGGCCCTCTCTGAGCACAGAGCTGCCCCCAAACACCTGTTATCCTGTATGGGGATTCTCATTCAGCCTGAGCAGGACAGATGTAGAAACCGAGGCTTGGATTCGTCCTAGAAAGGTCTCAGGTTCTGACTGCTCCCAGATTGCCTGGTTGTGCCCTCTCAGCCCCTGATGGGTGGAGGGTGGGCAGAGTTGCTGGGGACTCTGATCTCAGGTAGTGCCTGTGGTACCCACCGAGCGGCCTGTCCTGGCTAGAAGGATCAAGTCAGGGCCACCAAGGGCTCAGGCTGACTCTGCCAAACTCAGGGGAACTTAGCTCATGTAGGTGGCCCAGTACCTGCCTGAACCTCACAGCCCCGCTGTACACATGGGGAAACTGAGGCCCAAAGACAGGCTGGAGCAGTCCCCAGGGCACCAGGACTGCACATGTCCCCTATACCCAACTGCCCCCTGGGGGCATGCAGGCAGGGGACCCCTCACCTGCTTCCTTCCAGCCATTCAACAGATGGGGAACTGGGTCTGTGCCTCATTCAAGCTCACCCGGGAGCCCCAGTCCACAGCCGAGCCTTGCTGTGTGACCTCAAGCAGACTCCCGACCCTCTCTGGGCCTGTGTCCATGACCACATGGAGCTTCTACATGCCATTTTGTTAGAAGAAAGCGAGTTCTAGGTTGCTGTCCCCCAAGTTGGAATGACTCGTTGCCCTTTCCGAGGGGTCGAGATCCTTTGAGAAGGGGTAAGACCCTGGTGTTACCAGTTCACTGTGTGTGTGTGCTGTGTGCTCAGTCGTGTCTGACTCTTTGCGACCCCATGGACCGTAGCCCACCAAGCTCCTCCATCCATGGCATTTTCCAAGCAAGAATACTGGAGTGGGCTGCCGTTTCCTCATGCAGGGGACCTTCCCTACCCAGAGACTGAACCTGAGTCTCCGCAGTGGCAGGCGGTGCTGTGTTTTCAGCTGAGGTGAAATTCACATAACCTATCACCATTCGCAAAACCCTTTTGAAGTGGGCAATCCCATGGCATCTGGCACATCCAGAATACTATGCAGAAACAAGTAACATGAAAGGGAAACCCTGGATGAGTAACAGCTGAGCTTTCAGCAGAATCTCTGCAGGCCAGAAGGGAACGGCAGGATATATTCAAAGTGCTGAAAGGGAAAAATCTACAACCAAGATTACTCTACCTGGCAAGGATTTCATTCAAAATTGATGGAGAAATGAAAAGCTTTACAGACAAGCAAAGGTTAAGAGGATTCAGCACCACCAAGCCAGCTTTACAACGAATGCTGAAGGGACTCCTGTAGGCAGAAAACATAAGAGAAGGAAAAGACCTACAGAAATAAACCCAAAGCAATTAAGAAAATGCCAGTAGGAACGCATATATCAATAATTACTTTAAATGTAAACGGGTTAAACGCTTCAACCAAAAGACACAGACTGGCTGACTGGATACAAAAACAAGACCCATATACATGCTGTCTACAGGAGACCCGCTTCAGACCAGAGATCCATACAGACTGAAAGGGAGGGGATGGAAAAAGATACGCCTTGCAAATGGAACTCAAAAGAGCCTGGATAGCAATTCTCGTATCAGACAAAATAGACCTTAAAGAATATCATAAACGGTAAGGAAGGACACTAACACAGCTAACAAGGACCTAGAGGAAACAAAGAATGAGAGGCAAGCAACTTTGTGCAACCACAACCTCCGTCGGATCCCAGACCTTTCTCCACCCCACATGGAAACCTGTCCCCGTGAGCAGCCACTCCCATCCTCCGCCCTCAGGCCCTGGCAGCCACCAGCCTGCTTCCCACCCCTGTGCTTTTGCCTGTTCTCTTCATTTCCCGTAGACGGAATCGCGCTCTGTGTGCTCTTTTGTGTCTGGCTGCTTTCACTCGGCATGCTGTTTTCAAGACACGTCCACATGGAAGCGTGTGTCACTGCTTCCCTTTCTATGGCAGAATAATATTCCGTTGAATGGATTGACTCATCTGTCGACGGATACTTGAGTTGTTTCCCCCTTTCAGCTCAGGGGAATTGTGTTGTTAAAAACACGGGTGTGAAAATGTCTATTTGCATCCTTGCCTTCAGTTCTTTTCGTTATGTACCTAGGACTGAAACTTCTGGATTATAAGGTAGTTTCATGTTTTTTTGAGGCGTTTAACTGGTATTTTTTAATAAGACTAAAAGGTCATGGCCAAACTGGGAATACCATGCTTGGAAATTTCCAGCAAGTTCTTTCCAGTAATCACTGCCCAGCCTCCCTACCAGCGAATCACATGCATTTCACGTGCTGTCCAAATTGTTTTTGCCTTGTGTGCTTAGTCATGTCTGACTCTGCGACCCCATGGACTACAGCCTGCCAGGCTCCTGTGTCCATGGAATTCTCCAGGCAAGAATACTGGAGTGGGTTGCTGTTTCCTCCTCCAGGGGATCTCCCTGACCCAGGGATTGAAACTGGGTCTCCTGCATTGCAGGCAGATTCTTTACCATCTTGAGTTTTTAGTGACTATATATTTACCTTTGGATTGAGAGATACACAGAAATTCGTGCCAAATACTCAGATCTGAGGTGTGCAGCCTGATGCATTTTTAACTCTGTGGCTGTTCAAACTGACACATAACAGCCCTCCATCCCCTGGGCAGTATCTCCCAGAAGGAACTATCCTGTTGGCCAACACCATTGGTTCATTTTGCCTATTCTTGAACTTCAGATGCACAGATTCACACCATGTGTCCTGTTTGGGATCTGTCCA
The DNA here is from genome assembly GCF_027580195.1 of Bos mutus. Lineage (NCBI taxonomy): Eukaryota > Metazoa > Chordata > Mammalia > Artiodactyla > Bovidae > Bos > Bos mutus. The sequence goes on from NC_091623.1 coordinate 44,635,046, forward strand.
CTTTTGCTCAGCATCATAACTTCAAGACTCACCCACATCCCCCTATCTTTTTGCTTTGCTGTAAACTATCCCACAGCACAACTGTGGGATACAAACAACTCAGCGGTTTGTTGGCTCAGTCCTGTCACTGGGCGTTTGGTTTGTGTTCAGAGCTGCTCCGAGCACGTGTGCCCAGGTCTTGTGGCTGCTGCATGTCTTCATCTCTTGCGGGTAAATACCGAAGGGCGTGACGTCTCGGTTATAGAGGAGGGGGAGACCTACGCTCCGTGGACACTGCCACACCATCTTGCAAAGTGGCTGGACCATTTTACCTCCCACAGCAGTGAGTGAGAGTTCCATCTGCTCCACGTCTTCACCACTTAGGGGCCAGTCTTCTCCATTTCATGCCTGCAGGTGGGGCTGTGGTCCATGCATGTTCCAACTCCACTGCACTGGGACTCTGTGCCCTCCAGATTTTTTTTTTTTTAATATACTTACTTATTTGGCTGCTCCGGGTCTTGGTTGAGACACATGGGATCTTTGATCTTCACTGTAGCATGCACGATCTTTACTTGTGGCATGTGGGATCGAGTTCCCTGACCAGGGATCAAACCCAGGCTCCCTGCATTGGGAGCCCAGAGTCTCAGCCATCGGACCACCAGGGAAGTCCCTGCCCACTGGATTCTATGCCAAGCTCCCCTCTGGGAACTACAGGAGTGCAGACCACACCCACATCTTTGAAGGTTGGGGGGCGTCTGTCCTTGGCTTCCAGGCCACCATCTCCTTCTGTGTTTTGTCTACCCCTGTTTCTTCTCCATTCCCTCAGGGGATCCTCTATCTCAGCTTGATCTGGAAACAAAGTCTCCAGGTCCTCCCTCCTCGCAGGAAATGGCCACAGAGTCAAGGGATCCCCAGAAGGACTCAGCATTCTACTTTGCCTCCTCGGCCTGAGTGAGCAATTGCCCAGCCAATTCAAGGCACAAACGGGAACTCAAGGAGCGTGTATCACTGACTCTCCTGCCCTTTTCACCTCACTAGTCTCAGCTCTCCCGCTCCTCCCCTCGCCTCCCATCCCCATCTAGCCTAAGCCCCTGCATCTCCACCATCTCCACCGGATGAGCCCAGCTCCTGACACAACCTCCCATACCTGGCACTTGCCTCTTGTCCAACCCACACCAAAGTGATGCTTCTAAGACCACCTGTGGCCCCCTTAGGTGTTCAGATAGCTTCTCAGCATCGGTCCCTTGCCTAAGCCCTCAGGTGCATACCTGCTGGATCTGGCTCCTCTGACCTCTCCAGCCCCTCCTCCCACACTCATTCATTCATTCATTTGGGCATTTATTGAGCACCTGCTGTGTACCAGATCTCATTCTCAATGCAGAGAGGCAACTGTACCAGACCAAAAAACCTCTACTCTGGAAAGCATGAAGTAGGGGGTGGGGACAATAGTTATCTCCATGCTCACAGCATGTGGGGGGCTGTGTGAGGGCAGGGACGCCTCAGCCTGACAGGGGGTGGGGAGACATCCCCAGGGAACTCAGTGGAGAGGCCGAGGCTGGGCGTGGCAGGGAGAACAAAGACCAGGAGCCCCCAGAGAATGGGATGGGGAGCCCCAGAGAGGTTGAGGTTTTCACAGCTTCCCCTGGTGGCTGATGGGAGAGCGGTGAACCCAGGCAGGAGGGAGGTGGGGAGGCCAGGAGTGCTGGGTGATGGAGAGAAGAGGTCGGATTTGGAGTGTGGCCCGAGAGCCAAGAAGGCCTGGGGACACAGGACTGTGGGATGGGGAGGGTGTGGGGGGTGATGACGCCGTGGAGAGACTTCCCATAGTCTCTGGGCAGCAAACACATCTGAGCGGGGGATTCACTTCCTCAAAATTGCCACATATGCACGTGTGCATTTGCACACACACACACACGGGTGCATCACACACACGGGTGCATCACACACACGGGTGCATCACACACACGGGTGCATCACACATATGGGTGCATCACACATACATGCGTACACACCCAGAGACACATGAAAAGCACAGATATACACATGACAGACACAGAGAGACACACCTGCAACACAGATACACAGAAGGACACACACACAGCTCACACCTACAGGACACAGGCACGCATTCACCCTCTCCAACCCAGCCTTCAAGCGACAATCCTTTCTGCCCCTCTATCTCCCGGCCAGGGCCTCCAGCTCCCCCTGGCAGGGCCAGGCCAGGTGCTGGAGTCACTGAGGCAGAGCCAAAGGGCCCCACTGCCGCTCAGCCCCAGCCCCATCCTGACCACACGCTGTGCGTCCTGCTCTGTCCCCCACAGTGGGAGCTCCTCAGGGCACAGGGCAGGTGTGGGAGGGGCGGTCAATGCCTACTGAACAAATGGTCTTGGTTCCCAAGCCTCTCTCCCATGCCGTTGCCCCATACTCAAAGCAAGATTCCCCACTCCCCAACTCCTCACCAGTTCAGCCTCATCCCTTGACTAGCCAGACACACACACCCCATCTCAGAGAGGTCAGGGATGAGCCAGAAGAAGGAAAGGGCTGGGAGGCCCAGTGGCAAAGCAGGATCTACTAGGGAGATCCGAGAGGGCTGCCTGGAAGAGGGGGTGTTCGAGCTGGGTTTTGTAGGATGAGCTGGAGCTTGGCAGGCAGATGGTTTGGGGGTCTTCTAATCAGAGAGACAAACCTGGTAACTTCCTCTAGTGCAGTCTGAGCCCAGAGCAGCTCCAAGAGGAGGGATCATTGGGCTCTTTCCTTCTTTCTTAAAATCGTGATAAGACACATAAAATTCACCAGCTTAGCCAATTTGTAAAAATTTCCCAGGTGGCACTAGTGGTAAAGAATCCACCTGCCAATGCAGGAGACGCAAGAGATGAGGGTGCGATTCCTGGGTTGGGAAGATTCCCCTGAAGGAGGGCATGGCAACCCACTCTGGTATTCTTGACTGGAAAATCCCACAGACAGAGGAGTTACGTTCCATGAGGCCGCAGAGAGTCAGACACGACTGAGCGACTAGCGCATGCACACGTGCACTTATTTATTTGCTCAGCTTGCCAGGTTTTCGTTTCGGCATGTGGCATCTCCGATTTTTCACTGTGGCATGCAGAATCGTTTGGTTTAGGAGCGTGGGAACTCTTAGTTGCGGCGCATGAGATCTAGTTCCCTGAGCAGGGCCCAAGCCCGGGCCTCTGCATGGGGAGCGCAGTCACTGGACCCCCAGGGCCGTCCTACCGTCTTAGCCGTTTTAAAGAGCACAGGTCATGACATTAAGTACATTCACACTGTTGTGCAACCATCACCACTGTCCATCTCCAGAATTTTTCATCTTGCAAAACTGAAACTCTGTCCCCATTAAATGCTAACCCCCCTCATTTCCCTCCTTCCCTGGCAACTCCCATTCGACTTCCTGTCTCTACGAACGTGACTACCTTCGGGCTCTCGCATAAGTGGGATCACATGGTATCTGTCCTTCCACGACCGGCTTCTTCCACCCAGTGTAACATCCTCCTGGTTCATTCCACCTGCAGCAGGTGTCAGAATTTCCTTCCTTTTAAAGGCTGAATAATAGCTCATCAAACATATATGCCACATTGGGTTTATCAATTCATCTGTTGCAATTCTATTTTCAATTTTTTGAGGAACTGCCAAAATATACTGTTTGCTTTTTTTTTTCTTTTTGGCTGCACCGTGAGGCATGCGGAACTTCCTCTGACCAGAGATCGAACCCCTGGCCCCTGCAGTGGAAGTGCAGTTTTAACCACTAGACCCCCGGGGAAAGTGTTAATTGCTCAGTGGTGTGCAGCTCTTTGCGACCCCATGGACTATAGCCCACCAGATTCCTCTGTCCGTGGGATTCTCCAGGCAAGAATACTGGAGTGGGTTGCCATTCCCTTCTCTAGGGGATCTTCCTGACCCAGGGATTGAACCCAGGTCTCCTGCATCTCAGGCAGATTCTTTACCGTCTGAAGCCCAGAGTGTTTCTCGCGTGTCCCATCTAGGATCCAAACAGTCCTTCCTGTCCCAACTTCCACCTGCCAAGCAGGGCTCCCCCTTGCCTGAACCCCTAATTGTCTCATCCATCCCTCACACTGGGCTTCCCAGGTGGCTCAGTGGTAAAGAATCCACTTGCCAATGCAGGAGACACGGGTTTGATCTCAGGATCAGGAAGATCCCCTGGAGAAGGGGATCCAAAATTCTTGCCTAGGAAATGCTATGGACCGAGGAGGCTGGCGGGCTCCATGGGGTTGCAAAGAGTCGGACGTGAACTAGCGACTAAACAACAACAGTAATCCCTCAGATTTGCTCTGAGAGGCAGTAGCTCTCATAAAGCCCGTTTCATGGCAGAAAACTGAGGTTGGAGAGCAGGAGTGATGTGCCTAGCGATCACCCAGCAGGGGCTGCCCTGGCCCTCCTCCCGCGAAGCTCAGACTGCTCCCAGCTGCTCCCCCGAGCAGTTCCCGCAGAGCCCCTCCCCCACCCCGCCTGCAATCAGATGCTGAGCGCATTTCCCATCCCACTGCTGGCTCTGCTCCCTTCCAAGAGAAACAGGTTACACCTGGCACGGCTTCCCAGAAGGCCCAGGGCAGCAGGAGTCCAGCCACGTGAGTGGGTGTGTGGGGGCGTGTGGTCACATTGCAGCCCCCGCCGCACCGCCGCCTGGGGGAGGGAGGGGTCCTAGATCCGAAAGCGAGGGCTGGGGAGGTATACCAAGCACACCGTGCTGGAGCCAGCCGGACCTGAGTGCAGCCGGGACTCGGCTGCTTGCCTTCTGTCTGGGTGACCAAGGGAATCTGAGCCTCAACTCATCATCTGGGAAGTGGGCTCACAATGGCCCTTAGGAGGGTTCTGTGGGGGGACTGGGAGCTGGTGGGGGGCGGGGCGTGTGTGGCGCAAGGTCCAGCAGGCAGGCAGAGCTAAAGCTTGCAGGCATTTCATTACAGCAGGGTGGGGCCACCTCGCCCCAGCTCTAGAAGCAGGTCTTCCTATGGAGCACTGACTGCCTAAGGGCACATCCCGTCCTCAGCCAAGAAAATCAGATCATAGCACAAGGCTTCACCATTTGAAATTTTAAACACCCCCCCCCCCCCAGCCCTAGGACACTGCCACACAGCTAAAAAATCTTTTTTTTTTTTTGTAAATAAGCTGAAATTCACATGACATGAAACAAACCATCTTAAAGTGAACAAACAATTCAGGGGCACTCTGCATTTACAAAATTGTGCAAGCACCAGCAGTATCTAATTGTAGATCGTTTTCATCACCCCAAAAGGGAACCCTGTTCTCATAAGCAGTCCCTTCTCGTAACCCCTCCCTCAGCCCCTGGAGCCACTAGGCAGCTTCCTGTCTTGATGAATCTGCCTCTTCTGGACATTTCATATAAATGGAATTACGCACTGTGTGACCTTCTGAGTCTGGCTTCTTTTGCTCTGGGTGATGAACTTGAGGTTGATCCACACTGTATCGTGTATCAGGCTCCATTCATTTTTATGGCTGAGTAATATTTCCTCATATGATGGACTACATTTTGTTTACCTTTCACCCATCAACAGGTATTTGGTTTGTTTCCACTTTCTGGCTACTGTGAAAATGCTGTTGTGAATATTCATGTACATGTATTTGTTTGAGTGGGGCTTCCCAGGTGGCGCAGTGGTACAGAATCCACCTGCTAATGCAGGAGATGCAAGAGACTGGGGTTCGATCCCTGGGTCAGGAAGATCCCCTGAAGGAGGAAATGGCAACCCACTCTAGTATTCCTGCCTGGAGAATTCCGTGGACAGAGGAGCCTGGCGGGCTGCAGTCCTTGGGGTCGCAAACAGTTGGATATGATTGAGTGCACACACACGTTTGTTTGAGTCCTCCAACCAGGAGCCCCAAATAGCTGAGGCCCCACAGAGGTAGCACTGATTTATGAACGAAGTTCCATATTTCACTCACGTCTCTTAAAAATGAAAGAGGAGATGAAAGCCAGCGGTTCCCTCACCTCTCACCCCATTGACCCTCCTTGTGTTCTGCACAAAAGCTCTAAACTTGAGCCAGTATGGGATATATGGGCCCAGCAGGCAGGGGCTGGGTCCTCCTGGAGAAACAGTCCTAGGACCCTGCTGTTCTGTGGCATCTTGGTCCCTGCCTCCAAGGGCAGGGAGGTGTGGACCACGTCCCTGAAGCCAGAGGCCAAAACAGCGGCAGGGCCAGCTACCCTGTCTCAGGCCTCAGCTGGAACCTGGAGATGCATCATTGACCCCGGTCCCTCCCTGCTTCTCCCATCAGAGCCCCCAGACTCAGGCCCCAGGGCTCAGAGGACCACAGTGGAGCCGGCGAGAGTCAGAGGTGAAAGACTGTTTTGAGAATCAGAGTGAAATGAGTAATGTTTAATCACAGTGTATCAGTCTGATAAAGCGGTAGACACAGTGACTGAGCAGGACACAGCAAGGCAAGAAAATGTGTCACACTTTTACAAAATTGAGGATGTTGAGTTATGACTAGAAGCAACTTTAATTTTACACCTGCTGCCAAAATGAACTTTGTTTCCTAGAAAATATTATTCCTTTTATTGCCTATAATTTAAAATGTGCATACATATATATATATATAGTTTATTATGTGAATGAACTAATGCTATTATTTTGGTTGCAATAAAATCTATTTGGAAATTAAAAAAAAAAATCCCCCAGATCCCAGGGTCTCAACCGAGATGGAATAAGTCCTCTCCCAGGAGCTCAGGTCTTGGTCGGCAGATCTAGGAGGAAGAATCAGGTTTCAGAGCCATGCAATCACCCCCTCTTGGAATCTCAGCTTCCTTCTCTGTGAAATAGGGAGAGTGTCACTTGACTCCAAGCCTTCACACACACTGTTCCCTCAGCCTGGTCATCCCTTCCATGCCTTCTGCCTGATGAACTCCTACATATCCGCTAAACCCTAGCTATGACACCATTCCTCCAGGCAGTCCCCCTAGACAGACACCTGGATTCTTCCAGCCTCCTTCTAGCTGAGCTCTGAGCCTGTAGGGCTGTGTGTGCAGGAGGCATCTCCCCCAGACTGGAGGCTCCTTGATGCCCAGGCTGGGAAGGCCAGGGTGGGGAATGTTAAGTGAAAATGAAGCCACCACTATCCCCATTTGATGGATGAGGGTGACTCTGAGTGGGACTCAGCTCCTGAGGGTCACACAGTCACTGTAGCCGCAGAGCTGCAGTTTCACTTGGGGCAGTCGGGCTCCACTCCATCTCAAAACTTGAGAGTGGACCTAACTACCCACCACCCTCAGAGGGCTGCTCGCCCTGACCCCCTCCTGGGTCCCTGCAGCCCCTTCCCTGGGGCCTAGAACAGTCTGTCCCCTTGTTGGGGGGGGGTGTCCTCCTGGTGGCCCCAGGGTCACAGATAAGGCCACTGGGCCCAGCTATCAGCAGGAAACATCTTGGCAGGACAGGAAGCCACGGCATTGGCCTGCCGCACCCTCAGCCGCCTCAGCCTATCCACGGCCTGATATTTTGGGAGCCGCTATATAAACCCTGACTGGGCTGCCAGTTGTTCCCGGGGGAAGCGCGAAGCTTCACGTTCTTCGGCAGCCCTGTGGCCCCTGGGCAAGATGCTCGGAGCGGGGTGAACCAGAGCGCCAGGCTCACTGGAGCGGCCGGGGCCCGTGTGCGACTCCCCCGCCCCATTCAATCTCAGTGCCTCAGTGCGGCCACTGGCTGGCTGAGCGACCCAGGGCAAACAGCTTCACCTCTCCGGGCCTTGGTGTTTCCATCCCCACAGCCCTCCCCGGTCCTGTCCCAGGAAACAGTGCGTGCTCCGTTGCTTTAGTCGTGTCCAGTTCTATGCTACCCTACGGACTCCAGCCCACCAGGCCCCTCTGTCCATGGGATTCTCCAGGCAAGAATACTGGAGTGGGTTGCCATGCCCTCCTCCAGGGGCTCTTCCCGACCCGGGGATCGAATGTGCATCTCCTGTGTCACAGGCAGATTCTTCACCGGCTGAGCCACCAGGGAAGCCCCTCAGGAAACACTCACCGGACTCCAACCACACTCACGGGTTCTAGAGCGTTTCCTGAAGTTTGTTGGCCTGACATGGCATCTGCTGACACCTGAGGGCCAACCCTCCCCTGCTCCCTCCACACCCCCGGAAGTGCCTGGGAATCTGCATTTTATTTTTTTAGTTGCTAGTTAATTTTTATTGGGGACAAAATGAGGACTGCAGCCCAGGAGACAGCACCTCTGCTTCCAAAGAGGCTGGAAGTGGGGACGTCAATATATGTGATTTTGGTGAGGGGGGAGCTCAGGAATCTGCACTTTAAACTAGCCTCATACAAGCTCAAGCTTCTCAAGTTCAAGGACACACCGTTGGTTCAAAGTCTCCAGGACTCCTCACCTCCCCCGGACAACCACCCAACCAGACCCCAAACAACCGCTGGGTCAGAGAAGCAACATTCCAAGGACGTGGTCGCAGTTATTCCCATCTTACAGAGAAGAGAACTGAGGTCCAGAGTGGAGAAGGGACTTGCCTGAGGCTGCACGGCAGGCCAGAAGCAGGGTGGCATCAGAACCCAGGCCCAAGGTCCCCTCCTGCACCCCACGCCCCTCTCAGGAGGCTCAGAGGGGCTAAGGATCGCTCCAGAGGCCACACAGCCCGCCGATGTCAGGGATAGAATTCAAACCCGGGTCTGTGTGCCCGCCCCCATCCCCACCCCTGATCGACACACAAGGGAACCAGCCCAGACGCAGCAGCTACTGCTTGGAGCCTGACTAAAATGTACATGTCACCCACGACCAGTAAAAGTGAAACGCAGAAGTGAAATAAAAATACTCAAGAGCTCACTGGTGCTCAGAGTCGGCTCCTGCTCTGAGACCCCGGGGCCCTTTCCTGGTGAGAGTCGAGGGGGCAGGCCGGCAAGCCAGGCGGGGGAGGCCAAGCATGGCTATGTAAAGCGGCCGGCCCAGCACCTGCGGCGGCCTGACTGTGCGGGTGGTGGAGCGTGCCCAGTGGCCCCCCGCCCCGGGCAGCTGCAGCCAGCGAGAGGGAACCGCCATGCCAGATATAACCTGACCTGAACTCCACCCAAAACCAGAGCCCCAAGGCCAGCCCGTGCCTGGAAAGCCAGTTTGGGCCCCGTGAGTTCGGGTAGGTTCTGGGCTTCTGTCTCCCTCCCAAGAAAGGTCCCAGAATGGCCACACGTCTCCTGCAGACCTCCTCCACGCCCTTCTCTCTGCCAGGCCTGGTGTGATGTAAGAGGCTAGACTACCCCTGTCTTGGCGAGCCTGCAGTAATGAGCTCCTGCTCAGCTTGCTGTCCTGGGGAATCAGGCTTCCATCCCTCTCCTAACGGGATGCTCACTACCATTAAAGGAGCCCAAAAATCCACACGTTGCTCAGAGGGGACCCTCTGCCCCTGCTCTGCCTTGCTCTGCCATTGAGCCACCTACAGCCGGTGACAAGGACCTGGGCCTGTCCTTCTCTAAGTTAAATGCATTAAAGCCTCCAATGCCTTCTCCCAGGGCACACACAAGCACACATACCATGGTGGTCTTCACTGAACCCTCTGTCTCTGTGCCCCATTTCAAAGCGGCAGGGGCCACCGTCTGCCTGCTCTGATCAACCCAAAATGAGGAGAGAAATCACCTCCCTTGTTCTGGAGCCTATAACTCTATTAATGCAACCCATGGACCCAGCAGCTTATCTGGCAGCTACATCACAGACAGCAGGGCTATTATGTAATCATTAACCATCAATTCAAAAATTTTGAGCCCACCAGGGTTTGGCAGGAAGGATTAGGGCTGGGAATGTTCTGTTTCTTAATCTGGGTGCTAGTTACACTGGTGTGTTCACTTGAGGAAAAGTTATTGAGCTGTAGATGTCTATATGCTATACTTGAACGAAACATTTAAAAAGAAGGAAAGAGTTTGATATCAGGCTGAGACTGACAGGTAAGTAGACAACAACTAGATGAGGTTTGGAGACATGGGTGGATGCAGGAAGAGCGAGTGCTGGGGTCCTAGGGGATTCTGATGTGTTTGAGGATCTGGCAGAGACCCAGGTCTGGGGTGGGGGCAGGGACTGGCCACGTAGAACCTCCAAAGCCACCAGCAAGAGCATGGACATGACTCTGAAACCAATGCAATGCCAACAAGAGGTTAAAGTGGAGGCTGACGATATGGAGTGGACACATACAAAGGCCGCTAAAGCCGCAAGCAGAAGTGGTCCCCAGTCCATGTGCCAGAGGGGGATACTGAGACCCAGTGAGGCCAGGCTACTTGGCTCCATGTTGCTGGTGGAGATGCAATGTGAGCCTCCTTGACCCTTCCAGGGTCTCTTTCTTTCTAGTCTGATGCCCTTGTGGAGGGTAGGCAGGCTCACTGCACCCAAGAGGTGAGGCTCCCTGAATTCAAGTCCTGGTCTAAGCTCGCTGGCCTCGGGGTCTCCTCTGTAAAATGGGGCTGGCGAGGAGTTGTCCTTTCCAGCCTCAGGTGCAGGGGGCGCTCGGTAGGCAGCGAGTCCAGCAGGGTCTTCCTGGCCAGCCCAGGGGTCATTTCACAAGCCGGGGACCGCGGAGGTGGCTTTTCTGAGAAGCCTGAAGCTGAGGAGGAATTCCTCTGCTCATGGGGAACCGTGTGGTAGGAGCTGCACCGCCCCCCACCTCAGCCTGCACCAAGAGAAGGCAGGAGGCAGAAGTTTTAAAAAGAAGAAATGTCCCAATGATGCAAATTCAGACCCGTGGGGGTGAAACCAAAGCAGGAAAGAGAGCGACGAAAGAGATGCCTTGTCAGGTACCTTGTCAGGGGGTCACCATCAAGACCCCGCCAGCCCGTTTCCCCCGAGCAGGCCCTCGTTGCAGCTCTCAGACCCCACTACCACCCCACCATACTCTGTAGAATCACCTTGCTCATTTGTTTCTCTCTCATCTGTCCCCTGGCTATAGGCCATCAGTCATCTGGAGAGTAAGACCATTCTGGCTTGCTCCCCATCAAATTTCCGGCTCCCAGCCCCAGACCCTGGCACCAGGAGGAACTTAGTAAATATTTGTTGCCTGAATAAATGGTGGCAGGCCGTCTCCCCAGCTTATCTCAACAGGGGCTTTATCAGCCTTGGCTTGGCAACAGGCCAGCACCTCAAACCCTAGCCTGGCTTTGGTCTGGCCATCACACCTCTATGAACCCCATGTTCTCAGCTGAACTGTGGGCCTGGGGCTAACACATCGTTTGGGGGTCCCAGGAGATGACCCACAGCACAGAGAAAGCCAGGGACATAGGAAGTGCTCTGTAAATGGGCCCTGTCACCTTCCCCCACCCCAACCCTTGGCCTTGATCCCCTGCTGACCCCAGGATAGAGCTGCAATCTGCACCCCACCCCAGGGAAAGAGAGGACAAAGGTGGTGCCCGGAGTTGGTGGGGGTTGGCAGGCTCCCCCACTTTGAGCTCTTTCTAAGAAGACAGTAGTGATAACATTCCCCCAAAACAGGAACCAGCGGGTCACACTGGGTATTGCAGAAGCTTCCAGCGAGGGCTTCCCTGGTGGCTCAGGTAAAGAAGCCGCCTGCCAATGAAGGAGACTGTGGGTTCGATCCCTGGGTTGGGAAGACACCTCAGAGAAGGAAACAGCAACCCACTCCAGTATTCTTGCCTGGGAAATCCCATGGACAGAGGAGCCTGGCGGGCTACAGTCCATGGGGTCGCAAAAGAGCTGGACATGACTTAGCAACTAAACTAGCGAGGTCACCCCTTGTGCACAGCCCGAGGACCCCATGGCCGGCTTCAGGGCCCACTGGGCACAGCCTGGAAAGATTTTTATGTAAAAGTGGCCGATGCAAATCCAGGGGCCCTGGAACCACGAAAAGCCCCACTTCCCCCTTTACCATTCTAGCCTGAGTAGCTGCCACCTGGGCATGGCGGGCGGGGTGTCATTAGACACCCCAAATCTATCCTGGTCACTGAGTCAAAAAAGGGGGAAGGGACAGTACCTGTGGCCACCCCCCGCCACCAGCCCCCTGCTTTAGGGATGGTCTTAGAGGCTAGCTCTGATTTTTTTAAATCGAGACAAAATTTACATAACATAAAATGCACCATTTTAACCATTTTAAAGTATACAATCCAGTGGTTTTTTAGCGTACTCACAGTGTTATGCAATCATCACCCCTATCTAATTACAGAACATTATCACCCCACAGAGAACTCCTGCCCCCTTTACCAATCACTCCTTATGGCCCCACCCCCAACCCCTGTCAACCACACATCTGCCTTCCGTCTCCACGGATTTGCCTGTTTGGATATTTCTTATAAATGGAATTGCACAGTATGTGGCATCTGGGGCTTGGCTTCTTCCACTCAGCATATTTTTGAGGTTCATCCACATTGTAATATGTATCAGAGCTTCATTCCTTTTTATGGCTGAATAATGGGTTTTCCCCATGGCTCGGCAGTAAACAATCCGCCTGTGATGCAGGAGCTGCAGGAGACGTGGGTTTGATCCCTGAGTCGGTCCCTGGAGGAGGGTGTGGCCACCCGCTCCAGTGGTCTTGCCTGGAGAATCCCATGGGCAGAGGAGCCTGGCGGGCTGCAGTCCACGGGGTCACAGAGAGACACCACTGAAGTCAGTGAGCATAAACGCATGTGGTGAATAATATTCTATTGTATGGAGGGACCGCATTCTGTTTATCCCCTCACCTATCAATGGGCATTTAGTTGTTTCTGCTTTTCGGAGACTGTGACTATTGCTGCTGTGGATGTGTGTGTGTGCAAGTGTTTGTGGGGACATGTGTTTTCACTTCTCCTGGGTCTGTACCGAGAAGTGGAATTGCTGGGTCATATGGCAACTCGATGTTTAACTCTGCAGAACAACCAGATTTTTCTCCAAGCTACTAAGCCAGTTTACATTCTGATCCGCAGTGTGGGGACTTCCCTGGCAGTCCAGTGGTTACGACTCGGCACTCCCAATGCAAGGGGCACAGGTACAATCCCTGGTCAGGGAATTAAGATCCCTGCACTGGGAAGTCCAAAGATTAAAAAAAAAAAAAAAATTTACTCTCTGTATGTTCCAATTTCTCTACATCCTCGCCAACCCTTGATCGTTTTCATCTTTTTGAAGATAGTCATCCCAGTGTGTGAGAAGTCTCTGTTTTATAGATGGGGAAGCTGAGGCTCAGAGAGAGGGACCCGCTTGCCCTACATGAAAACTCAGCTCCTCAGACTTGAAGGCAAAGAGGAACGTGGGTGTATCACAAGGAGAACAAGATGGAAATGCTCCAGGGAATTCTTCTCAAGTGGGAATTGGACATCTGCTCATCCCATCCAACTTCCCTGTGCTTGCCAGAGCACTCCATAAGATCTCCTTAGGAACCCTTGGATGGCAAGGAGATCAAAGCAGTCAATCCTAAAGGAAATTGATCCTGAATACTCATTGGAGGGACTGATGCTGAAGCTGACGCTCCAATACTTTGGCCACCTGATGCAAACAGCTGACTCATTGGAAAAGACCCTGATGCTGGGAAAGACTGAAGGCAAAAGGAGAGGAGGGTGACAGAGAATGAGATGGCTGGATGTCATCACTGATGCAATGGACATGAACTTGGGAAAACTCCGGGAGATGGTGAAGGACAGGGAAGCCTCGTGTGCTGCTGTCTATGGGGTCTCAATGAGTCAGACATGACCTGATGACTGAACAACAGAAGCCCAAACAGAACTTCCTTACATGCCCCCATGACGGGGCACTTACTACCTACAGAGCAGCCTGGTGGGACCCTCACCCCTGACAGCTCCCAGAATTAGCAGATTCTTTCCCAGATGGAGCCTCAATTTTTCCCTGGCTTCCTCGAAGCATGCCTTTGACCTTAGGGACCTCCTGCTCAGGGACAGCCTCACAGAAGTCCACAGACACCACCCAGCCCTTCATTCAAACCTTCTCCAGCTTCCCAGCTGGGTTTCCAATATATGTGTGTGTTTGTCACTCGGATTTGTCTGACTCTTTGCGACCCCGTGGGCTGTGGCCTGCCGCCTGCCAGGCTTCTCTGTACATGGAATTCTCCAAGCAAGAATACTGGAGTGGGTTGCCATTCCCCTCTCCAGGGGATCTTCCTGACCCAGGGATCGAACCTTGGTCTCCTACATTACAGGCAGATTCTTCACCATCAGAGCCACCAGGGAAGCCCTTCCAATACGTGGAATCCGTATTTTAATTTTATTTATTTATTTGAGAGGAGAAAAAATTCCTTTATTTAATTTTTTAAAAACTTTATTTTTGTCTGGGCTGGGTCTTTGTTGCTGCAAAAGGGCTTTCTCTAGTTGCAGTAAGCAGGACTGAGGTACGTGGGATTCTCATTGTGGTGGCTTCTCTTATTACGGGGGACGAGCTCTAGGTATGCAGGCTCAGTAGCTGTGACTCACAGGCTTAGTTGTCCCGTGGCATGTGGGATCTTCCCAGACCAGGAATCGAACCCATGTCCCCTGTATTGGCAGGCGGGTTCCCAACCACTGGACCACCAGGGAAGCCCTAGTGTCCATATTTTTAAAACAGCGCAGTGACTAAATGCAGTGTGGGATCCCGGAACCAAAGCTGGATGCCAGTGGAAAAGCTGGTGATGTTCAAATAAAATGTGGCATTTCATTAATAGTAACGTAAACATGAACGTCCCTTGAATTTGGCGAAGATACTGTGAAAATGTCAAATGTCGAAAGAGGAGGGTGAGGGGAGGGCTGCAGCGCTCCCTGCACTTCCTGTGTGACTTGCTGGGAAGCCTGAAATTATTCCAAAATAAAAAGTTTATTTAAAGAGTTAGCCGGACCTGAACACACATCAACCCTCAGATCCCATGGACAAGGGTGGGGAACAGAGAAAGAGATAATCTCAGAACCTGGGGCCTGAGCAAAGCCTGGGGACTCCAGCGACCCCTTTGCCTGGTGGTTCCTGGTGGCTCTGTGCCTGTCCTGGGTCACACCTGGGCCGACTTCCCCAGGAGCAAACTCTTCAAGCCTCCTTTCCAATGTCAGGTCAGAGAGGTCCCCCACAGACCTCCCCAAACCCAAACCAGCCCCACCTCACACCTCCGCTTGACTTTATCCATCTGTTCACAGCGATTTATTTTATTTTATTTTTTACTTTTTATTTTGTATTGGGGTATAGCCGATGAACAAACAATGGCGTGAGAGTTTTGAGTGAACAGGGAAGGGACTCAGTCATACATACACATATATCCATTCTCCCCCAGACTTGTTCACAGCTATTTACTATGCAGTTGCTGCATGCCCGGCTAGGGTACCACAGCGAGCAAGAAAGCCAAGATTCCTGGCCATGGAGGAAAAAAAAATGTATAACAAGCAACATGACATCAACATTGTTGTTCAGCCACCAAGTCACGTCCAACTCTTTGCGACCCCATGGACTGCAGCACACCAGGCTTCCTTCTCCTTCACTATCTCCCAGAGTTTGCTCAAATTCATGTGCATTGAGTCGGTGATGCCATCCAACCATCTCATCCTCTGTCACCCTCTTCTCCTCCTGCCTTCAATCTTTCCCAGCATCAGGGTCTTTTCCAATGAGTCGACTGTTCACATCAGGTGGCCAAAGACTGGAGCTTCAGCTTCAGCATTAGTCCTTGCAGTGAATATTCAGGGTCTATTTCCTTTAGGAACATAACATCAGGAAAAATCTCTGTAATACAGAAAAACGAATCAGGGCAAGGAGGTGGGCAGGACTAGGGAGGTTATTTCTGCTGAGAAGGTCAAGGAAGGCCTTATTTGAGCTCAGACCTGCAGGAAGTGAGGGAGTGAACCAGAGGGAGTTATCCATGGGAACAGCATTCTTGGCAGAAGGAACAGCTAATGTAAAGCCCAGAGGCAGACTGAACCCAGTGTGATCACAGCACAGGAGAGAGGCTAGTGAGTTAGGAATGAGAGAAGATGGGGTCAAAGGACATTAGGGATCAGATCACAGGGTCTGGATTTTTTCCCAAACGTGCCTGTGGGTATACCTGGGACAGGGCCTGCATGCTCTGGTTGTTCTGAAAATATTTGCTCAAAATGGGTGGATGTACTGCAGACCCAGCCCTGCCTTTGGAGCTTGGGAGCTTTCAGGCCTATCCTTGGAGACCCCAGGGTGCAGGGAATTTGAGCCTGTTTTCCTGAGAAAGCTGAAACAGTGCGAAACTGTGTGGAATAGCATGCATGCATTCTGGAGCCAAGGCTCTGTTTCCAGCAGGGTTCAGCTGAGTTGGCCTCTCCAGGTCCCAAGTCCTTGGCTGGCAACTGCCAGCCTCAAACCTGAACCCAGGAAGACTGAAGCGCCCCTTTGCAGAGACATGACCATGTGACAGAAAAGAAGCCACCATTCTAGACATAGTCTTCTAAGCTACTGGCACTTCCTGCCAACCCCTAAGACAATCCACAGTCCCCCTGGATAGCTCCGGGCCTGATGGCAGCTCATTCCACTACTCCTGAACCCTATCTATGAACCAAGAGTGTTTGAGACCCATCTGGATGCCCACTTGGCCAAGATAGACCCAAGGCATGTGGCTTGTGGACCAACCAGACCTCAATTTCTCTTTTGTTGTTAATAACTTTATTTTTACTTATTTATTTAGTTTTGACTGCACTAGGTCCTCGTTGCCGCGTGCAGACTTTCTCTAGTTGCAGCAAGCAGAGCTATTCTTCATTGCTATGTACAAGCTCCTCACTGCAATGGCTTCTCTTGTTGCAGAGCACAGGCTCTCTTTGCACCGGCTTCAGTAGCTGTGGCTTGTGGACTCTGGAGAATTGGTTTAGTAATTTCGGCGCATGGGCTTAGTTGCCCTGCAGCATGCGGAATCTTCAGGGATAGAACCCATTTCCCCCGCATTTGCGGGTGGATTCTTAACCACCAGGCCTGACCAGGGAAGTCCCGGACCTCAATTTCTTCAGTGTGAAATGGATGGAAAAAGCCCCACTGTGCATAATACCAACCCACTGCTTTCATCAGACGCTGGGGGCCCCCTGCCTCCCCCTCGTATCCCTGAGTGCCCCACGCGCGGCCCTTCACTTCTGACCACGGCTGGGCCCAGATACTGTTTTGATCTCACTCGGCTCGGTCGACCTAGCACCACAAGTCTGACTGCTGCGAAAACCACAGCTCGGGCGCTGTTATCTGCTATCAGCGCCGGGTGGGGGAGGGCGGTTTGGGGGCCTCTCCATATGCGTACTTCTGAGAAGAGTTGGCCCATGTCATCACAGGGCAGCTAGCACAAAACAGCTGGGTTATCAGGCCCCCCCATCGCGATTCCGGCCTATGAGAGCCTTTAATGCTGCCAGTGACTTGTTTACAGGACTTATTTTTCAGATTTTCAGCCGGATGCCTCCTGGTCTCACAGCCAAGGGCTCAGGGCTGGGGAGGGGGCAGGGAACGGCTATACCAGGGCCTCCAGAGGGTTTCCTGGGGGAAGGGATGCTGGAAGGGGTCTCGGGGGAAAGAGTGAGGGTTAGTTGCAGAAAGTGGGGAGGATGCTCCAGGAAAAAGGACCCACATGGGCAAAAGCTTAGAGGGGAGGACCACTTGACAAATTGAAGTTAATAGGCTGGGCCTTATCTCAAGGGCAGTGGGGACTTTGCAGAGCTAAAGCTGGGGAGGTGAAGGTTCAAATCCCAGCCCCCGCTCTGTAACAGGACCCAGAGCTTGCAGTCTCTGAGCCTTGGTTTTCTCATCTGTGAACTGGGCACAGTGAGTAGCACTCACCCCATGTGGGTGATGTGAAGATAAAGCGACACCACTTGACGTGGGCTGGAGGGAGACGTGCCAAGCAGGGACAGGCTGGAGGGAGCTGGACCAGTGATGCCGTCAAGAAATGGAAGCTTCGGGGACTTCCCTGGTGGTCCAGTGGTTAAGGATCCGCCTTGCAAAGCAGGAGATGTGGGTTCAGGCTTTGGTTGGGGAAGTAAGATCCCATGTGCCAGGGAGCAATTTAGCCCTTAATTGCTGGCGACTGCTGAGCCAGCAAGCTCTGGAGCCTGCGAGCCACAACTAGAGAATACACGCGCTGCAGCCAAAGATCCCTCCTGGTGCGACCAAGACCCAGTGCAACCAAATAAATAAAGGAAAGGAAGAAAGACAGAATTGGAAAATCCGCATGGCTGGAAAGTAGATTAGTGGTCGCTTAGGGTCAGGGGAGGCGACTGGAGCAGTAGGGAGATGATAGCTAAAGAGTAGGGCTTTCCCAGTGGCTAAGCGGTGAAGAATCTGCCTGCAAGGTAGGAGATGCGGGTTCGATCCCTGGGTCGGGAAGATCCCCTGGAGGAGGAAATGGCAACCCACTCCAGTATTCTTGCCTGGAAAATCCCATGGACAGAGGAGCCTGGAGGGCTACAGTCCATGGGGGTCTCAAAGAGTTGGACACAACTGAGCACGCACACAGCTGAAGGGTACAGGGTTACTTCCTGAGGTGATGAAAATGTTGGAAAATGGACCGTGGTGATAGATGCACAGCTCTGTGAATACACTAGAAACCATTGCATAAGATACTTCAAATGGGCGAATTAAAGGGTATGTGCATTTATATCTCAATAAAACTTAAAAACAAAGGAGGGGAACTTCCTGGGTGGTGCAATGAATAAGAATCCACCTGCCAAAGCAGGAGACGTGGGTTCAACCCTCGGTCCGGGAAGATTCCACATGCCTCGGGGCAGCTAAATCAGTGTGCCTCAACTACTGAGCCTGGGAGCCGCAACCACTGAAGCCTGCGGGCCTAGAGCCTGTGCTCCACAGCAAGAGGAGCCACCGCAGTGAGAAGCCTGAGCATCCAGCTAGACAGGAGCCCCACTCACTGCGGCTGGAGAAAAGCCCGCACAAAAGCAACGAAGACCAAGCGCAGCCAAAAATAAACAATGTAAAGAACAGAGGAGGCCTTTTCTTTCTTGGAGCTGGAAAATGCAGGAGGCAGTGGCGAACCTCCTGTAAGAGATGTTTCGAGGGATGCTGAAGGACAGAGCTCATGAGTGCTCTGACACCCAAGCCGGGACTACGTGAGCCTCCACCGGGAACCCCAGCTGCCACAGCTGTTCCTGCCTCTCCTCAGCGGGGGAGGTGCCAGGGGCTGCCCTTCAGATGTGGCAGCAGGCACCGGGCCCCCCGCCCGCCCACAGCACCGGGCCAGCCTGGGGTTTCCATGCATTTGTTACCTGTCTACCTGCTAAGCCACTTCCTCTGCCGGCTGCCACCCGCCTGTCTGTCTGTCTGCTCACAGGTGTTTGGGTTCTCCTGGCCCTGACATGCCAAGGCCCTCCTTCACCTCGCCCCTCACCTGCAACCCACCATTTGACATTTTGGTAATACCTCCCAGAATGAACTGGGGACAAGTTGAGAGGAAGGCCTAGTCCCGACCCTCTTCCAAGAAAAAAGGGTCCGAAGTCAGAGACGGCTTTGCCACAAACCCCCCGGGGGTACTTCTCTGGGATAGCTGAGCCTCAGTTTTTTCACCTGAGCAATGGGGTTAAAATTGCCAACCACTGGACTTCCCTAGTGGCTCAGTGGTAAAGAATCAGCCGGCCAGTGCAGGAGACGTAGGCTCGATCCCTGGACAGGGAAGATCCCACATGCCACGTGCGTGGGGAGCAACCAAACCAGTGTGCCGCAAAAATTCAGCCTGCACTCTAGAGCTGGATATCCGCAACTACTGAGCCCTCGAGCCACAACTCCTGAAGCCTGCGTGCTAGAGCCGGTGCTCCCTAACAAGAGAAGCCACTGCAGTGAGAAACCCAGGTACCACAACTAGAGAATAGCCCCTGCTTGCCACAACGAGAGAAAAGCCCATGCAGCAATGAAGACCCAGTTCAGTTCAGTTGCTCAGTTGTGTCCGACTCTTTGCAACCCCATGAACTGCAGCACGCCAGGCCTCGCTGTCCATCACCAACTCCCAGAGTTCACTCAGACTCACATCCATCGAGTCAGTGATGCCGTCCCGCCATCTCATACTCTGTCGTCCACTTCTCCTGCTCCCAATCCCTCCCAGCATCAGTCTTTTCCAATGAGTCAACTCTTCGCATGAGTACTGGAGTTTCAGCTTTAGCATCAGTCCTTCCAAAGAAATCCCAGGGCTGATCTCCTTCAGAATGGACTGGTTGGATCTCCTTGCAGTCCAAGGGACTCTCAAGAGTCTTCTCCAACACCACAGTTCAAAAGCATCAATTCTTCGGTGCTCAGCTTTCTTCACAGTCCAACTCTCACATCCATACATGACCACTGGAAAAACCATAGCCTTGACTAGACGGACCTTTGTTGGCAAAGTAATGTCTCTGCTTTTGAATATGCTATCTAGGTTGGTCATAACTTTCCTTCCAAGGAGTAAGCGTCTTTTAATTTCATGGCTGCAATCACCATCTGCAGTGATTTTGGAGCCCAAAAAATAAAGTCTGCCACTGTTTCCACTATTTCCCCATCTATTTCCCATGAAGTGATGGGACCAGATGCCATGATCTTCATTTCCTGAATGTTGAGCTTTAAGCCAACTTTTTCACTCTCCTCTTTCACTTTCATCAAGAGGCTTTTTAGTTCCTCTTCACTTTCTGCCATAAGGGTGGTGTCATCTGCATATCTGAGGTTATTCATATTTCTCCCGGCAATCTTGATTCCAGCTTGTGCTTCTTTCAGCCCAGCGTTTCTCATCATGTACTCTGCATAGAAGTTAAATAAGCAGGGTGACAATATACAGCCTTGACGTACTCCTTTTCCTATTTGGAACCAGTCTGTTGTTCCATGTCCAGTTCTAACTGTTGCTTCCTGACCTGCATACAGGTTTCTCAAGGGGCAGGTCAGGTGGTCTAGTATTCCCATCTCTTTCAGAATTTTTCACAGTTTATAGAAACTGTGATCCACACAGTTTATGGAAACTATGATCCATACAGTCAAAGGCTTTGGCACAGTCAATAAAGTAGAAATAGATGTTTTTCTGGAACTCTCTTGTTTTTTCGATGATCCATCGGGTGTTGGCAATTTGATCTCTGGTTCCTCTGCCTTTTCTAAAACCAGCTTGAACATCTGGAAGTTCATGGTTCACGTACTGCTGAAGTCTGGCTTGGAGAATTTTGAGCATTGCTTTACTAGCGTGTGAGATGAGTGCAACTGTGCGGTAGTTTGAGCATTCTTTGGCATTGCCTTTCTTTGGGATTGGAATGAAAACTGACCTTTTCCAGTCCCGTGGCCACTGCTGAGTTTTCCAAATTTGCTGGCATATTGAGTGCAGCACTTTCACAGCATCATCTTTCAGGATTTGAAATAGCAAGACCCAGCACAGCCAAAAAATAATTTTTTTTTTCAAAAAATAAATTTAAAAAAAATTTTTTTTTAAATCACCAACCATGCAGGATGGCTGTGAGGAGCACGGGGCCTTTGCACTGGCTGTTCCCTCTGACCTCTCTCACCTCATGGAAGACGCCCTCCTGCCTCCTTCCAGCCTCAGGCATGAATAAGCCCCCCTCTCCCCCTAAGAGCAAGCACCTCAATGCCTAGAATTCTTTTCTGTGCCTGTTTACCAGTTCCTCTGGTGGCTTAGATGGTAAAGGAATCTGCCTGTAATATGGGAGACCTTGGTTCAGTCCCTGGGTTGGGGAGATACCCCGTGGGGAAGGGAATGGCAAATCACTCCAGTTCTTACGTGGAGAATCCCATGGACAAAGGAACCTGGTGGGCTACAGTCCATGGGGTCACGAAGAGTCAGACACAACTGAGCGACTAACACTTTCCAGTGGTCATGTGTGGATGTGAGAGCTGGACCATTAAGAAGGCTGAGCACCAAAGAATTGATGCTTTTAAACTGTGGTGCTGGAGGAGACTCTTGAGAGTCCCTTGGACTGCAAGGAGATCAAACCAGTCAATCCTAAAGGAAATCAACCCTGAATATTCTTTGGAAGGACTGATGCTAAAGCTGACGCTCCAGTACTTTGGCCACCTGATGCGAGGAGCTGTCTCATTGGAGAAGACCCTGATGCTGGGAAAGATTGAAGGCAAAAGGAGAAGAGGGGGCGATGAAGGATGAGATGATTAGAGAGCATCACCGACTCAAAGGACATGAACTTGAGCAGACTCCGGGAGATAGTGGAGGACAGGGAAGCCTGGTGTGTTGCAGTCTATGGGGTGGCAAAGAGTCGGACACAACTTAGCAAATGAACAGCAACAAATATTGCTATATCTTCTAGTGTTGGCTTTAGGAACAGGAACAACCCAATTAGCAGGAACATAAGAAAGATAGAAAGCTCATTTCATTCTCTTACCAAACTTGGAGACAGATTGACCACAGCTTGATTTTCTCATTTATACAATTGATGATGGCAGTACCTAGTTCATGGGCTTGTTGTGGCTTATTATCATCATTTCTTTTCTTTCACATTAAAAAAATTATTTTTAATTGAAGGGTAATCGCTGTACAATATTACGTTGATTCCTGCCATTCATCAACACGAATTAGCCATAGATATCCATATGTCCACTTCTCCTGAACCTCCTTCCCATCCCCACCACTTCCCACTCCCACCCCTTCCCACTCCCACCACTACCCTGCCTCTAGGCTGTCACAGCACTGGGTTGAGCTCCCCACATCATTGCAGCGAGTTCCCACTGGCTGTCTATTTTACGTACAGTAACGTATATGTTTCCATGCTACTCTCTATCTGCCCCATATCGCTTGTTTCTATGTTTTGGTGTTTGGGCCGGGAGGCAGCTAGGATCTTAGCTCCCTGACCAGGGATCAAACCTACAACCCCTGCATTGGAAGGAGAACTTCCAGTCGCTGGACGCTGGACTTGGGGACGTCCTATCCCATGTGGTTTCTTTGTATCTTGTTGCCGGCAGAGGTGTGTCCAGGTAGAAGGATGGCAACATGGCAGCAAAGGGTCCCGGGTCCCAGGCCTGCCTCAGATTTAGTGACTATTCACTCGGTAATGATAGGATTGAGTCTGGGGAAGTGTACGCACAGATTCAACAGAAAATTGCATGTGGTTTTACAGCAAAGTTAACAAGAAAATGTCAAGGGGGTGAGCGAAAACTTCAGAGATGTTTCAAAATACATCCTGAAACCTCAAAGAAATTCTCTGCTTGAGGTGGGTCAGGTTGGATCCAACCTCACTCCACCCCCACCTCCCACCTCCAAGAGGCAAGGTTTGAGCAGCAGAACCCTGGGAACCCCCCAAGGCCTGCCCTGGTCTCACCCCTGTCTTCAGATAGTCCCAAAACTGGCAGAAAAAAAATGGTAAAGGACACTTCCCTCCAGACCTTTGGGTGCTACAGAGCTCCTGGTGGTTCAGGGACTGTCCTAAGCCCCAGGCCTAAAAGAAGGAAGAGCCAGGATTCAAAAACACTGGGCCTCTCAAAGCCAACCGGAGCTCCAGGCAGGGGCCTGAGCTACAGCATACGGCTACCCCATACGGCTGCTTGGGGGCAGGCCCCGGTTTGGACACTGCCTCTGAGAAGCCCTCTAGGATACTCTTGCTCATCCTGGGTCAGACTGGGGGTTCCTAGGGCTCTGCCATGGTTCCTACACCCTCCCCGACCACCACACACACAGACATGCACCTGGAACCTAGAGGGACCTGGCGAAATGCTCACCGCTTCCCTCACCCTCACCTCGAGCACTTATCCTTGTTGTTCAGTCGCTAAGTCGTGTCCAGCTCTTTGCGACCCCATAGACTGCAGCACACCAGGCTTCCCTGTCCTCCACCATCTCCCAGAGTCTGCTCAAGTTCATGTCTTTTGAGTCGGTGATGCTCTCTAATCGTCTCATCCTCTGTCATACCACCCACCCCCCCCCCCCAACCCCACATCAGGGTCTTCTCCAATGAGTCGGCTTCTTGCATCAGGTGGCCAAAGTACTGGAGCTTCAGCTTTAGCATCAGTCCTTCCAAAGAATATTCAGGGTTGATTTCCTTTAGGATTGACTGGTTTGATCTCCTTGCAGTCCAAGGGACTCTCAAGAGTCTTCTCCAGCACCACAGTTGGAAAGCATTAATTCTTTGGCGCTCAATCTTTTTTATGGTCCAGTTCTCACATCTGTACATAACTACTGGAAACTAAGCTTTAAGTAAGTGCAGTATTTATAAGTCGTTGCAAAGCCAGGGGAGATGATTCTACTTTCCAATGCACACCTCCAAGATGAGAGGCAGGCAGATGGGGATGCGAGGGTAGATGGAGGGCTTCAGAGGCACTACACAGCCACATGGCCCCAGAAAGGCAGATGCTATGAGAAATTACATCTGAAAGCCTGATTCGAATGTTTATCCCCAAACTGATCTCCTGGTTTCCTGAGGTTTCTGGCAAACCTCCACCCACCTCTCCACCCCGGCTCCCTCCCTGCCTGGGCCACAGGCTTTCAAAAGCCCAGCTTGTTCTCTACCCCAGGATCTTTGCACATGCCGTTCCCTCTGTCCAAAGCATCTTCCCCCAGATTCTCACACAGTGCATTCCTTCACCTCCTTCAGGCCTCAGCTTAAATGTCACCTCCTCAGAGAGGGCCCCCTTGGGTCCCCTAGCTACTAAACAGCCCCCATAGCACCCCTACCTCAACACCCTATTTATGTAATTCCCCGTCTCTGTCATGACCTGTCATCAAATCATCAGACGTGATCCCCTTGGAATGTCAGGACCATCAGGCAGGACTCGACCTGTCCTATTCACTGCTGTGGCCCTGGGACAGGGGTGGGGCTGAGCTCAGCACGTAGTAGGTGTTCAGGAAACTCAGAGAACCGGGGAGGTCAGTTTTTGGAAGCCTGAAGTCTGTAGACAGAGAGGGAAGCAGAAGAATGGGGCTGCCATCTCAAACTACAGGTGAAGCAACAGAGTCAGGGAGGGCAGGAAGGTGACCGGGTCCTCTCTCCCCTACCCCTCCACTCAGCAACCAGGTGACCTTTTTCTTTCTCAGTTTCCCTGTTTGAACCACTTCCCTTCCAGGACCACCTTGTCCTGGGGGAGGGAGGGGGCCAAAAACACTCTCCTGCCTGTGGGTTCCTTCCAACCTCACTCCAACCCCATGGTGGTAGGGGGGAAGATATTATTACTCTTATCCCATGCAGATGAGGATCAAAGTTAAAGGGGTCCAGAGGAGGGAGGTGGGGGGCCCAGAGTGCTCTAAGAATAGACATCAATAATATGTAATGCAATCTTTTTGAAAATCAAATGAGTGCAAAAATATCCATGATGAACAAAGTATTCCCTTTCTAAATAAAGACGAGTCTGAGCCAGCAGGGGTGGGATTCACCTTGCTGTCCTAACCCCAGTCCCAGGGGGAATCCGGGCTTTAGAGGGACAGCTGTCCGGCCCCAAACGCAGCCCACTCAGAGGCTGGGGCTCCAGTAGGTGGTCACTGGAGGCTGTGAGGACAGGACGTGACATTGCGGGGTCCCTCAGATGGCACAGAGCCCCGGGACCTGTCCTGTGTCTCAAGGGGGCCAACCATGCTGGAAAATCCACACCGAGCCACAACCAGGTGAGTGACACACACGGATGCCAGTGGCAGAATCTAGAGGCGACCCCGGCCCCTCAACAAATAGAAAGCAAAGGGGAAAATGAAAGGAGAGAGGAAAAACTACATGTTAAAGAGACAAAAGAGACATTCCAACCTAATGCACATTGGCTTGGAACAGGATTCAAACAAACCAACCGTAAAAAAGAAAAAAAAATGTATATATCAGTTCAGTTCAGTCGCTCAGCTGTATCTGACTCTTTGCGACTCAGTGGACTACAGCACACCAGGCTTCCCTGTCCATCACCAACTCCCAGAGCCTGCTCAAACTCATATCCTTCGATTCGGTGATGCCATCCAACCATCTTATCCTCTGTCGTCCCCTTCTCCTCCTGCCTTCAATCTCTTCCAGCATCAGGGTCTTTTCAAATAGGTCATCTATTCGCATCGGGTGGCCAAAATCTTGGAGTTTCAGCTTCATCATCAGTCCTTCCAGTGAATATTCAGGACTGATTTCCTTAAGGATTGACTGGTTGGATCTCCTTGCAGTCCAAGGGATTCTCAAGAGTCTTATCCAACACCACAGCTCAAAAACATCAATTCTTCCACACTTAGCTTTCTTTATGGTCCGACTTTCACATCCATACATGACTACTGGAAAAACCATAGCTTTGACTACACGGACCTTTGTCAGCAAAGTAATGCCTCTGCTTTTTAATATGCTGTCTAGGTTAGTCATAGTTTTTCTTCCAAGGAGCAAGCGTCTTTTAATTTCATGGCTGCAGTCACCATCTGCAGTGATTTTGGAGCCCAAGAAAAGAAAGTATCTCACTGTTCCCATTGTTGCCCCATCTATTTGCCATGAAGTGATGGGACCGGATGCCATGATCTTAGCTTTTGGAATGTTGAGTTTTAAGCCATTTTTTTACTCTCCTCTTTCACTTTCATCAAGAGGCTCTTTAGTTCTTCTTCACTTTCTGCCATAAGGGTGGTGTCATCTGTGTATCTGAGATTATTGATACTTCTCCTGGCAATCTTGATTCCAGCTTGTGTTTCATCCAGCCCAGCGTTTCTCATGATGTACTCTGCATATAAGTTAAATAAGCAGGGTGACAATATACAGACTTGACATACTCCTTTCCCAATTTGGAACCAGTCTATTGTTCCATGTCCAGTTCTAACTGTTGCTTCCTGACCTGTATACAGATTTCTCAGGAAGCAGGAAAGGTGGTCTGGTATTCCCATCTTTTTAAGAATTTTCCACAGTTTGTTATGATCCACACAGTCAAAGGCTTTGGCATAGTCAACAAAGCAAAAATAAATTTTTAAATTAATTGTATTGGAGTATAGCTCCTTTACAATGTTGTGTTTATATATATATATATATATAGTATTTTTAAAATGTGTGTAAATGTAAGTTTATATATAAAACTTTACATGTATTACACATTTGTGTATTATCACGTATTTGCATATATTTACATATGTTCCCATATTGTGTGTGTGTATAGTCAGTTCTCATTATACTCCTAAAACACTGAATTAGCCAATATTGGACCCATAGCCCCTAAAGAAAATACAAGGCTAGGTTCCTGCAAGCCTCTGGTCACAACATCTTCATCAACCAGTAAATGCATAACCTTGTTTTCCACATGTTTCTATTTCAATACACTTTTTAAAAAAATTTATTGATTTGCATTAATTTTTTTAAAATTTTTAATTGAAAGATAATTGCTTTAAAGTATTGCATTGGTTTATACCAAACATCAACATGAATCAGCCATAGGTGTTGTTTTTTTTTTTAAGATATTTTTGGTTGCACTAGGTCTTCGTTGCTGCGAGAGGGCTTTCTCTAGTTGCGGAGAGCAGGGGCTACTCTTCATCGTGGTGTACGGGCTTCTCGTTCCAGTGGCTTCTCGAATCAGGGAGCACAGGCTCTAGGCACGTGGGCTTCAATAGTTGCAGCACGTGGGCTCAGGAGTTGTGGTGCATGGGCTTAGCTGCTCCAAGGCATGTGAGATCTTCGGAGACCAGGGATCGAACCCATGTCTGACAACATTGCAGGCAGATTCTTATCCACTGCACCGCCAGGGAAGTCCTAAATACACTTTGTTTAATATATATTGTTGATTCACTCACATTCACCTCACTGCCAACAGAACTCACACCTGAATGAAGTGACACGTGTTTTTCCCCAACATGCATCCCAGCCTCTATTCTCCTAGGCACACCAGACAGTACGTGAGCATTACCCTTGGGGCCTTCTTAAACGGCAGGATCATCAATGAGAAGCATAGAAGTGGGGAAACTGTGGCACTAAAAAGGTATGAAAAGGATGCTTGTTTACAGTCTGAACAGGAAGGCAGAGTGTCGCCTTGTCCGGCCTCGGATGGGATCCTGCACTAAGTGATTCAGATTTGTCGCCCCTCTGTGTGTGTCCTTGAATTGATTTGGGTGTTATAGGTAAATTTTAGCAAGTTGGAGAATTCACAGACTCTCTGACTAACAAGGATTGACTGTCTATATCTGCATGTAATAATTGTGGAGCTGGAGAAGACTCTTCAGAGTCCCATCGACACCACGCAGACCAAATCAGCCAATCCTAAAGAAAATCAACCCTGAGTATTCATTGGAAAGACTGATGCTGAAGCTAAAGCTCCAATACTTTGGCTACCTGATGCAAAGAGATTGGAAAAGACCCTGATGCTTGGAAAGACTGAGGGCAGGAGGAGAAGCGGGGGACAGAGGATGAGATGGTTGGATGACATCATTGGCTCAATGGACATGAATCTGAGCAAATTCCAGGAGACAGTGAAGGACAGGGAAACCTGGCATGCTGCAGTCCATGGTTTGCAAATATTCAGACACAACTTAGTGACTGAACAAAAACAGCAAATATAGTAAATTATATAAGATATATAATATATTGATACATAAATATACAAATAGTTATATAAATAAATATATAAGAAAAATATTTATATATTTTTATACTTATAAATATTTGTTTAGGTAATTATATATTGGGAGAAGGCAATGGCACCCCACTCCAGTACTCTTGCCTGGAAAATCCCATGGGCGGAGGAGCCTGGTAGGCTGTAGTCCATGGGGTCGCTGAGGGTCGGACACGACTGAGCGATTTCACTTTCACTTTTCACTTTCATGTATTGGAGAAGGAAATGGCAACCCACTCCAGTGTTCTTGCCTGGAGAATCCCAGGGACGGGGGAACCTGGTGGGCTGCCGTCTATGGGGTCGCACAGAGTTGGACACAACTGAAGCGACTTAGCAGCAGCACTTATATATTGATACTATATGTATAGGATGTTGGATATTTGCTAGTTAAAAACAATAAAGATAAATGAGCCTTGATCCACCCCAGCTTGCCCCTCCTCTTGGTCTCACCTCCTAGAATTTGACTTGATGGGACCAAGTGTCGTAGTCACAGCTATGAACTCCACTCACACGAGACCCTCAATAAATCTCTTATGGAATAGGAAAGCGGTGACTTCCTTGGTGGCCCAATGGGTGAGACTCCGAGCCCCAAAGCAGGTGGCCCAGGTTTGAGCTCTGTTCAGTGAACTAGATCCCACAGGCTGCAACTGAAAAAAAAAATATCCTGCATGCTGCATCTAAGATCCTGGTGCAGGCTAATTAATTGTATGTGTTAGTTGCTCAGTCGTGTCTGACTCTTTGTGACCCTATGGACTGTAGCTCTGTCTATGGGATTCTCTAGGCAAGAATACTGGAGAGGGTAGCCACTCCCTTTGCCAGGGGATCTTCCCCACCTGGGGATCGAACCCAGGTCTCCTGCATTGCAGGCAGATTCTTTACCGTTTGAACCAAAACAGAGGAAAGGGAAGATCAGGATGGTGGCTGCCCTGCCTGGGCTCACACAATGACAGCGGCAGAGCTAGGGTTCGAACCAAGTCCCCTGAAACCAGATCAACCACTGGCCTCTATGCAGTTTGATCCTTCTTGCCTCGTTCCTGGGGCCCTTGCAGAGTCCTTGCTAACCCCACATCTTCCTCAGAGGTGCTCTCAGAGCCTCAGATTCCCCCTCTGTAAAATGGGACTTGTGCTGTGGATGAACTGAGGACTGTTTGCTGGCCAGCACATGGAGCTATACTGTAACCCAGATGCCCTAGGGTCTCCAGACATCAGGGGGCATCTCCCTCCTCAACACTTATCAGATGTAGTCCAGGCCCCATCTGTGTATTTCAGAAACCACCCCAGGAGTCATCACGGTCATTCATTTATTCACATATTCAACAAATAATATTTATTTAACACCTGCATGAGCCAGGGCTGGCTCTGGGTGAACTAGGCAGAAAAAAACACTGACTCTTAACGGGTGGATCAGTTGGAACTCTCAAACACAGCAGCAAGAATGTAAAAAGGGTACAACCAGTTTGGAAAACAGCCTGGCAGTTTTAAAAGGTTAAATATCTTGGGGCGATGGAAATGGTCTAGAATTAGATAGAGACGATGTTGCACAACATTGTGGATGTACTGAATGCTCTGCTGAACTGTTCACTTGAAAATGGTTAAGTTCATGGCATGCAAATTTTACCTCTATTAAAAAAGTGAGACACATACTTAGAATTTGACCCGGTCATTCCACGCCTAGGTATTTACTTAAGAGAAATGAAAACACGTGTTCAGAGGAATGTTCATAGCAGCTTTATTCAGAATTGTCAAGAATGGCAACAACCCAGATGCCCATCAATGAAGGGAGAAACTGTGTCGGTGGCCACCACAGAACCCTCCTCCACTCACAGGAAGGAATGGACTGCAGATGCACGTGATGGCCTGGAGGGAGCTCAAGACTGTGTTGCTGAGTGGAAAAAACCAGCCAGGAAAACTCCTGATGATTTCGTTTATGTGAAATTCTAGCAGGTGCAAACCAATCCATAGTCAGAGAGAGCAGACTGTGGATGCCTGGGATGAGGGAAGGGGTGGAGATGGGAGGGACGGGTGAGGAAGGGGAGGGGAGAAAGGAATTACCAAGAGACTCGGGAAATTTACAGGCGTAAACACGCTCGCCAGTTCCACTGTATGCGTGCAGTTTTACCAAAACCCATCCAGGTGCGTGCTTTGAAAGGGTTAGTTGTGTCCGACTTTATGTGACTCCATGGACTGTACCTGCCTGGCTCCTCTGTGCACGGAATTCTCTAGGCAGGAATACTGGAGTGGGTTGCCATTCCCTTCTGCAGGGGCTCTTCCTGACCCAGGGATCAAACCTGGGTCTCCTGCACTGAGGGCGTTTTTTTGTTTTTTGTTTTTTTACTGTCTGAGCTACCAGGGAATTCTTCATGCAGCCACTGTATCACAGTAAAGCTGCAAGGAAGCTGAGACAGGTTGGGACCTGGGACCCCTTGCCGCAGTGTTGCCAAGCTTGCACCTGGACACACCTCTCCTCCAGCAACAAAATACCAAGAAACTGAATGGGACTAAAAATAACTGGGTGCATCCAGCAGTTAGGGCCAATTCTAAAAGACACAAGGAGACCAAAAAACCTAATTGCCACTTTTAAAGAGCCTGGATCAAAAGCAAAGCGTTGGGGCAAAAGCAGCTTAGTGTGCACGCACCCTGCACACAAAACCACCTAAGGGGTGGGCAAACCACCTAAGCCATCCCTCCAGCCTGACCCTCAGACACATTCTCTACCCTCATCCCATGAACGGAATGAGCTTGACTCCCCCGCCCCAGGGAGCAAGCAAGCAAGGAAAGCTGGTACATGCAGCTGCTCTCTCCTGCTGCAGTAGGGGCCCCAGTAAAGCCTTGCCTGAATATTTTGTCTGGCCTCTAGTCAATTTCTACTGGCTGGGGAACACCAAGGACCCTGGTGGGTAACACCTGTCCTCCTGGAAAGTGAAGACCTGGCAGGGGAGACAGATGATTCAGCAAAGCAGCAAACAGATGAGAGGGGACTGTTTAATTCAGAGTGACAAGGATGACTGCTCCCAGGTGACTCTGGAGCACAGAACAGGAGGAAGTTAGAGGAGGAGCCACATGGCTTCCTGCGGGGAAGGGTATTCTAGGCAGATGGAATAGCCAGTGCAAAGGCCCGGAGGCTGAAAAGTCCTGGACAAGGGGGTCAGGGTGGCTGGAACAGAGTGATGGAGGAGACGAGGCTGAAGAGGCCAGAGGGATGGGTTGGAGCAGGGATGAAGGCTGGGTGGTGCCAGGTAGTAGAGAGAACAAAATCAGGATGCATTTTGGAGGCAGAACCAACAAGACTTTCTGGTGATCCAGAGGAGAAGGGGAGAAAAAGGAAAGGGTTGGGTACTTATCCCTCTTGTTCCCAAGCCTGCTCCTCCCTCCAATCCTCTTGGCCCCGAGGCGGCCTTACACTCATGTCTGGTGAGCCAAGGCCCCCTGACCCAACGTCACCGATTCTCGAGGGTGACAAAGGGCTCCGTGTACTCTGTAGCCTGAAGCATAAGCCTCCCCCAGAGACACAGCCCCATCTGGGCCAAAATTCATGTTGACTTCATGAAAAGGAAGTTTTTACTTTGGATAGGTTTAGCTCATCCAGACTATTATTTCAGAAAAGTTGCAATGATGTACAAAGAGTTCTGTCTCCCCTACCTCCACTCCTCAGCCTCCCCAAAGCAATCTTCTCCCATGTCTGCAGTCCATTTGTCAAAAGGGAGCAATTAAATAGCTGCAGACGGTGACTGCAGCCATGAAATTAAAGGATGCTTGCTCCTTGGACGAAAACTATGACAAACTTGGACAGCATATTAAAAAGTAGAGATACCACTCTGCTGACAAAGGTCTATCTAGTCAAAGCTATGGTTTTTCCAGTAGTCATGTACAGAAGTGAGAATTGGACCATAAAGAAGTCTCAGTGCCGAAGAACTGATGCTTTTGAACTGCGGTGCTGGAGAAGACGCTTGAGAGTCCCTTGGCCTACAAGGAGATCAAATCAGTCAATCCTAAAGGAAATCAACCCTGAATACATGTTGGAGGGACTGATGCTGAAGCTGAAGCTCTGATACTTGGGCTGATTTGAAGAGCCGACTCATCGGAAAAGACTCTGATTCTGGGAAAGATTGAATGCTGAAAGAGAAGAGGACAACAGAGGATGAGATGGTTGGAAGGCATCACCGACTCAATGGACATGAGTTTGGGTAACATTGTTGACTAAACAACAACCTTGGAACAATTCTGGTTTGCCGAACTCCAGACCTTTTTTGGATTTTCTCCAGGTGTCCCTTTGCTGTTCCCCAGGCTCATCGGGAATGATCCCTCCTCCCCACAATAGCATTTAGGTAGCACATTTTTAAAATAGCTCTTTCCCCCACTTCCTCACCATAGTGAAGAAAACGAATATATTTTGCATTTATGAAAGAGTTGTACAGCTAGGACAGAGTTCTGATCACCCAACCACGCTGTGTTGTATCAGAAGAACCCAACGCTGCCCCTGTCTCTGAACCATCAAGGGGAGCCTTCCCCTGTTTTTCAGGGCCTTCACAGCTTGGGCTCAGGCAAATTAGGGCTTCTAGTTCCACCCCAGCCACATCCTGCTGGGTGACCTGGAGCGAGTCACTTCACCTCTCTGAGCCTCAGTTCCCTCTTCTGTAAAATGGGTGGATACAATGCTGGCCAGGCACGTGGCAGGCACGGGACAAACACCAGCACGTTTGGGGGTTTTGTTTTCTTGTTTTTTTTTTTTTTAGAATTTTATTTATTTACTTTTGGCTGTGCCGGGTCTTCATCGCTGCCCAGGCTTTCCTCTTGTTGCAGAGAGCAGGGGCTCCTCTCTGGTCTGGGCACGCAGGCTTCCCGTTGTGGCAGCTTCTCTTGCTGCAGACCACAAGCTCAGTACTTGTGGTGCAGGGTTTAGTTACTCCTCAGCATGTGGGATCTTTCTGGACCAGGGATCGAACCTGCGTCTCCTGCATCGGCAGGCAGATTCCTTACCACGGAGCCACCAGGGAAGCCCCAAGTTTTAGTTTTACGGTTGCTCAAGGTGCTTGGCATCTTTCTGTGCAATAAAGTGCAGGCATGGTGCTCAGTCAGCCAAAACAGAACATTCAAGGTTTGATTTCCCAAGCAGGACCTGCAAAATGTGGGGCGCCCCTTCCCAACCCCATCTGGTTTCCCTACATGACATGTTAACCTTCCCAGTGACACCGGGAGGGGGGCCCCCACACCCCCAGTTTGCAGTGGAGGAAACAGGCACCCAGAGAATGAGCTGTTCACCCTGCATCACCCAGC
The DNA here is from genome assembly GCF_027580195.1 of Bos mutus. Lineage (NCBI taxonomy): Eukaryota > Metazoa > Chordata > Mammalia > Artiodactyla > Bovidae > Bos > Bos mutus. The sequence goes on from NC_091623.1 coordinate 44,668,639, forward strand.
GAGCCCCACCCTGGGTACAAATGAATTATCTATTCTCTTACAGACACATCTCAGAGTGTGTGTGGTTTTTTTTCAAATTGTGGTAAAAATTGTGGTAAAATTCACGTAACATATAATTCACCATCTTAACTATTTTTAAATGCACAGCTCAGTGGCCCTGAGTACATTCACACCATCATCACCATCCATCTCCAAATGCCCTTCACCTTGCAAAAACGAAACCCTGTCCTGGTTAAATGCTAACTCCCCACTCCCCCTCCCCCAGCCCCTAGCAACTAGCATTCTGCTTTCTGTCTCTGAACCTGCTCTAGGAATTTCCCATAAGCAGAATCATGCCCGCTTGTCTTTTTGTTACTGGCTTATTTTACTCAGCATAATGTCTTCAAGGGTTATCCACGTACTGTGCGACAGCTTTCTTTCTTTTAAAGGCTGAATAATATTCTGCTGTATGGATGGACCGCGTTGTGCTTGATCATCCGTCCTTTGCTAGACACTTGGGTGGCTTCCACCTTTCAGCTATTGTGGAAAATGCTGCTATGAACACGAGTGGACAAGGATCTCTTAGAGACCCCAATTTCAGTTCTTTGCGGGATCTACCCAGAAGTGAGACTGCTGGATCATAAGGTCGTTCTATTTTTAATTTTTCGAGGAACTCCTCTACTCTTTCCACGGCAGCTGCACTTTTTCACTTTCCCCCCCCAACAGTGCACAAGTGTTCCAATTTCTCGACCTCCTTGATAACATTTGTTATTTTCTGTGTTTTTGATAGGAGCCGCCCTCATGGGTGTGAGGTGGTATCGCTTTGTGGTTTTGATTTGCATTTCCCTGGTGATTAATGATGTTGAGCATCTTTTTATGTGCTTGCTCATTTGTATAACTTCTTTAAACTAGAACTGGGGCGGGTGGGGGGCGGCTTTAATTCCTAGGGGCCAACCTGAAGCAAAGAGGATGGAATTGGCTCATTTCCTCCAGGCCAGGGCAGGTATCTGAAGCCGTCTGAACACCTACTGTGTGCTGGGTGTGTCTGAGGCGGAAACCCAGCCTCTCTCCAGGTCTGCCCACTGTTCATCATCAGTCTGCCACACAGCTTCACATCTCCAGAGCTTTCCCTATGCCATTCCCTCTGCTGGGAATAGTGCATTTACCCCAAGCCACTGAGTTCTCACAGCTGTTATGAAACAGGTCCTATTCTTTTATTTTCTTTTTAATATTTATTCATCCGGCTGTGCTGAGTCTTAGTTGTGGCACTTGGGATCCGCAGCATGCAAACTCATAGCATGTAGGATCGTTCCCCAACCAGGGATGGAACCCAGACCCTCCACCCTGACCCTCACCACACTGGGAGCGCGATGTCCCAACCACTGGACCACCAGAGAAGTCTCAAAACAGGTCCTCTTCTTAACCCCATTTCACAGTTGAGGAAACTGAGACTCAGAGAGGCCCAGTGGCTTGCCCAAGGCCATAACGGCTGGTAAGTGGCAGAGTTTGGGATTTGAATGCCATCAGCCCAGCTCTAGAGTTAACACTGACTATTTCTCTTTGAAGGGATGGGTTCTGAAATTTTCTCAGCCCTGCAGAGCTCTTCCCCAAATCCCCTGCTCTTTGTCTTTGCCTCACTCCACGGCTGTGGTCTGGCCAGGGAACCCACCTCCCTCTTCCAGACCCTATACCCCTGTTGAGGGGCAGAGATTCACTGCGTCCCGGCCCCGCCCCTCCCCCCGCTGAGTCATATCAACCCAACGGAACCCCGAAGTTTTTTTTCACAGGTGTTGCTGATATGCCGTTATCTCCCCCACCTGCTTCCAGACACTTCCTTTCCTTGAACCCAAGGGTAGAGCTGAGTTGCTTTTTTTTTGCAATGAAATTCACATAATGTGAAATTTACCATTTTGAAGTAAATTTAGTGGGCTTTGTAGGTTCACAAGGTTATGCAGCCAACATCTCTAGTTCACCACCTAGTTCCAGAACATTTTCATCACCCCCAAAAGAGAGCCTGTCCCCATAAGCAGTCACTGCCCATCTGCCCCTCCCCCAGCCCCTGGCAACCACTAGTCTACTTCCTGTCCCTACAGATTTGCTGATTCTGGGCAATTCCTGTAGATGGGATCGTACACTCTGTGGCCTTCTGTGTCTGGCTTCTTTCAATCAGCATGATGTCTTCAAAGTTTATCCACATGGTAGCATGCATCAGTGTTTTTTCTTTTGATGGCTGAGTAATATTCTATTGTACACCTCACCTCATGCTTGCTCAGTCATGTCCAACTCTTTGCGACCCTGTGGACTGTAGCCCACCAGGCTCCTCAGCCCACGGGCTTTCCCAGGCAAGAATACTGGAGTGGGTTGCCATGCCCTCCTCCCAAGCCAGGGATTGAACCTGCATCTCTTGTGTCTCCTGCATTGGCACACGAATTCTCTACCACTGTGCCACCTAGGATCAATTGCATGCATGGACTGCATTTTGTTTATCCATTCATCCTCTGGTGGACATTTGGGTTGTTTCCACCTTTCAGAGACTCTGACTAGCGCTGCTGTGAACATGCATGCACAAGTTTTATTTGAACGGGTACAGGAAGCACATGCATGGATGCTCAGTCGCTCAATCGTGTCTGACTCTTTGCAACCTCGTGAACTGTGGCTCACCAGGCTCCTCTGTCCATGGAATTTTTCAGGCAAGAATACTGGAGTCGGTTGCCATTTCTTACTCCAGGGGATCTTCCTGACCCAGGGACTAAACCCCATCTCTTATGTCTTCTGCATTGGACTCTGTATCACTGTGCCACCTAGGAAGCCCTTTTTCATTTGAACCCCTGTTTTCAATTCTTTGTGGTAGGACTGGAATGAATGGATCATTGTGTAATTCTAGGCTTCCCTGATAGCTCAGTTGGTAAAGAATCTGCCTGCAATGCAGGAGACCCTGGTTCGATTCCTGGGTCGGGAAGATCCCCTGGAGAAGGGATAGGCTACCCACTCCAGTATTCTTAGGCTTCCCTTGTGGCTCAGCTGGTAATTCTACCTTTAACTTTTGGAGGACCCACCAAACTTCAGCGACTTGACCATTTTACACTCCCACCAGCCAGGGCTCAACACTAACCCTGTGACGTTCACCTAGGTAGGGCCCAACTTCAAATCTTGGCTCAACCACTGTGACCACATGACTGTTTTCATTCCCATCATGCATCCTGCTTTCTCTGGTAGAAACACCCAGGCCTCCTTCCAGGAATTGTTCATCTCATCCTAGCCAGTCAGCCCATCAATCCCAGAGACCCACCCTCTCCAGGCTTGGGGTGATGGGGAAGTGGAAATTTGGGGAACCAGGGACAGCTCCTGCAGGTAGGAAAATCTCCACGGACAAGGCAAACCTGAGATTCCCCTTGAGGGGAGTTGAGAGAACAGGGCGGCCTTGGCAGCTGCCAGCGGCTTCTGAGCCATCGAGATTTTAAATCTGTTTTTGCACAGAAATAGTCGGATAGACCTTAAAACAGGAATAAAAAAGAACCTGTGTTTAGAGCCTCAAGCCGAGCGTCTAGGCAGCTGGCAGCATTTAGCCTGGCACAGACTATCGAAGGCAAGTGTGCGGTTACGGTCGTGTTCAAAAATACGGCTTCGACGCAGCAAGCTTGGGGCTGGGCTGCACGCCCTGTAATTCTCTTTCCAAATAAAAGGCAGAACTATTCCTGGCTCAGCTTGGGGACTTCTGCGGCTGCTGGGCTCCAAGGAGACTGGCCTGGAATGTCAGGCACGGCCGGGCCTTCTATGCCTGGGAGTTTACATTTCAAGTCTGTCATTCTAAGACCTTTTTAATTAAAATGTTAGTCCCACGGGGGCCATCGAAGGATGTCCAAACCCCGAATCTTTTCAATAGGAGACCCTTGGGCTTGTGGTTAAGCGTTGGGAGTGTGTGATGTTTGGCAGCTTGAGTCAATTTTGAGCTATTTGTGGAGGGGATAAAAAAAAAAATGAAACCAAACATCGTTTGATGTTTGCCAAATATAGCATTTTGCATTTCTATAAGCAAAGCCCTGATTTTAAAAAATAACATATTTGGTCAGCCCTAAAAAGGAACAACTGAAGGCAAAAGGAGAAGGGGCAGCAAAGGATGAGACGGTTAGAGAGCAACATCAACTTAATGGACATGAGTTTGAGCAAACTCCTGGAGACAGTGAAGGACTGGAAGCCTGGTGCACTGCTGTCCATCGAGCTGCAAAGAGCTGGACACAACTTAGCGACTCAACAACAACAAGGAAGAAAGCACTGACATAGGCTGCAACACGTAGGAAGCCCGAAAACTGATGAGCAATAGAAGCCAGACCCGAAAGGTCACATTGTATGTGATTCCATGTATATGAAACATCCAGAACAGGCAAATCCACCGAGATAGGAAAGAGACTGGCAGGTGCCAGGTGTGGGGGGAGAGGAACGAGGAGTGACAGCTTGTGGGGACGGGGTTTCTCTGCCCTCAGGCGTGACAAGCACGTCAGTGTGTGGCCGACAGGCCTGTCAATGCCCACTTCTGCAAAATGGAGCAAACACTGCTCTCATGAGGGACAACTCAAGAGACCAGAAGAGAAAGGGACTGAGGCCATTAAGGTGGGGGAGAGGCCGGAAAGGGGCAGTGTGGACCTTGCCCAAGACTGTACCCCGACGCCCACCCTGGCACCACCATCCCCACTGGCCCTCGGAGAAGGGCCCCTGCCCTGATCCTGCTGTTGCAACCACGATGCTTCCATAGTCCATGGACAGAGCAGCCTAGCAGGCTACAGTCCATGGGGTCACAATGAGTCAGACACGACCGAGCGACTAAGCGTGCACATAAGGACACCAGTCGGACTGGGTTAGAGCCCACTGCGAGGCATCATTTTAACATAATCATCTTTTTAAAGACCATACCTCCAAATACAGTTATATTCTGAGGTACATCGGAGAAGGCAATGGCACCCCACTCCAGATGGGGTTAGGGCTGCAACACATGCATGGGGAGGGATATAAATATTAAGTGCAGAGCAATGTAATATAATTTTTAACTATTTGAGAATACACAGCTGACATCATGTTCCATGGCTCCTAAATTCTTCTGTTTGTATATCCTGAGATACAGGCGATTCCTGAGAACCAGGAGATTCCCACCCAACTCCAGGACAAATGTTGCACTCCCCAAATTTTTCATTGAGAAATGCCATGATCTTACTCACATTTTGTAGGGTTTCCCTGGTGGCTCAGCAGTGAAGAATCTGCCTGCCAATGCAGAAGACCCAGGTCCCATTCCTAAGTCAGGAATATCCCCTGGAGAAGGGAATGGCAACCCACTCCAGTATTCATGCCTGGAAAATCCCATGGACAGAGGAGCCTGTTGGGCTACAGTCAATGGGGGTGGCAAAGAGTTGGACATGACTTAGCAACTAAACAACAATAAACTGACATTTTGCAGTCAAGTGAACCCCACTGCTGCTGGTCTGATGCTTGTGTCCTCCCAAAATGCATACTCTGGGATCCTAACACTCAGGTGGTGGTATCAAGGAGGTGGGCCCTTTGGGGGATGATTAGCTCATGAAGGTGGAACTCCTGTGAATGGGATTGCTACTGCTAAGTCACTTCAGTGGTGTCCGACTCTGTGCGACCCCATAGACGGCAGCCCACCAGGCTCCCCCGTCCCTGGGATTCTCCAGGCAAGAACACTGGAGTGGGTTGCCATTTCCTTCTCCAATGCATGAAAGTGAAAAGTGAAAGTGAAGTCGCTCAGTCGTGTCCGACACTTAGAGACCCCATGGACTGCGGCCCACCAGGCTCCTCCGTCCATGGGATTTTCCAGGCAAGAGTACTGGAGTGGGGTGCCATTGCCTTCTCTGGTGAATGGGATTAGGGCCTTTATAAAGAGATCCCAGAGGGCTCCCTTGCCCCTTCTGCCATGTAAAACCCCAGTGAAAAGACAACAACTATGAGCCAGGAAGACCTTATCAGGTGCCGAATCAGCCCTTACCTTGAACTTGGACTTCCAGCCTCCGGATCTGTGAGATATAAGTTTGTGTTTATAAGCCACTGAGTCTCTGGTATTGTGTGGCGTGCATGTGTGCCCAATTGTGTCTGAGTCTGTGACCCCATAGGCTATAGTCCGCCAGGCTCCCCTGTCCATGGGATTTTCCAGGCACGAATACTGGAGTGGGTTGCCATTCCCTTCTCCAGGGAATCTTCCCACCCCAGGGGTCGAACACTTGCCTTCTGCATTGCAGGCAGATTCTTACCACTGAGCCACCTGGGAAGCCTTGATATTGTGTTATGGTTGCACAAGCAGACTAAGTCAATATCCCTTAAGGCAACATTTTCTTTCCTCATTTAGGATCCAGTCCAGACTCACCTGTTGTCTTTTTTAATAATTTTTTTTAATATGCATCACTTTTAAAGTCCTTATTGGATTTGTTACAATGTTGCTTCTGTTTTTTGTTCTGGTATTTTGGCTGTGAGGCACACGGGATCTCAGCTCCCCCACCAGGGATCGAAGCAGCATCCTGTGCATTGGGAGACAAAGTTTTCATCCCTGGACTACCAGGGAAGTTTCTCACTGGTTGTCTTTTGTTCTCATGTCTTTCCGTTGTTGTTGTTGTTCAGTCACTAAGTCGTGTCCAAGTGACCCCATGGACTGCAGCACGCCAGGCTTCCACGTCCTTCACTCTCTCCCAGAGTTTGCCCAAACTCATATCCATTGAGTCGATGATGCTATATAACCATCGCATCCTCTGTCACCCCCTTCTCCTCCCGCCTTCAATCTTTCCCAGCATCAGGGTCTTTTCCAATGAGTCGGCCCTTCTCATCAGGTGGCCAAAGCACTGGAGCTTCAGCTTCGACATCAGTCCTTCCAATGAATATTATATTCAGGACTGATTTCCTTTAGGATGGACTGATTTGATCTCCTTGCTGTCCAAGGGACTCTCGAGAGTCTTCTTCAGGACCTAGTCTCCTTTATCAGGAGCATTTTTTTTTTCAGCCTTTCTGTGTCTTTCAAGAAAGTGACATTTTTGCCGAGTGCAGTTAGTTATCTTACAGCCATTTACCAATAAGCACGCCTGCTGGTTGCTGGTGCCCAGGCTTGGTTGTGCATCTTGGGGGCAGGATCTGGAGAAGCCATGATGGTCCTCCCCGTCCCTCGTATCCCAAGGCACCTGACCCTGGCTTATCCCTTTGCCGGGGATACCGTGTTCACTGAGTTCAGGTGGGATCGTAGGTCTTCAGGTCTCCCCGAGGTCACTCGAATATTCAGGCAGAGTTGGAAACAACCAGCTTCAATAGCCTTCTCTTTTCTGAAAATGCAGAGAAGCCTCAAAGCTCTAACAGCCTGAGCCTCTAACAGCCTTCTCTTTTCTGAAAATGCAGAGAAGCCTCAAAGCTCTAACAGCCTGAGCCTCCACGCTCTTCTCAAGGTTCCCTCACCTCGACATCTTGTCTCACCAGTTGGTGAGGAGCCTTCAGGGCCCAGGGGTGGAGGCTTCCTAAACTTGAGGAGTTTTATAAAGCAGACCAGGTGAGAATGGAAGGAATGCACTCCTGGAGGCTTCCTGGAGGAGGTGACCTCTAATCCATGCCTCCAAAGCTGCACCCAGCACCATCTCAGGGTCCCACATTCTCACCAAAATGTCTGTAGGAGCCTCCTTCTGAGCTCACTGAGCAGAACAGCCTGGGGTGGGACTCACTGGCAGGGGCTCATTTTGTGATGGTTCCCCACTGCCGTGGGCAAATACAACCAGGCCCCCTCATCAGGGACCAGACTGCTCTGCCTTCTTTAAAGCTTGTGATCTCCAGTGGATGAGAATTGAAGCTTTTAAAAAAAAATCTCTGCAGCTGGGAGTCTGAACCACAGGCTAGTGTGTTCAGCAGCTGCCTTGGAGAGAGAGAAACAAGCTATTTGGGACTCTGAGGGCTGTAATTTCTGCTGCCTGGAGACAACTTGAGGGAGCAGGAAGATAGATTACTGGCTTTCCTGGCTAGGTCTCAGTTTACCCATCTGCTAAAGAGGCGAGTAATCGACATATTACAGGAGGGCGGTGAGGAGTGGGAGAGGTGTCAGGTGTGAAAAGCCCAACTCTTGGTGTGTCTGCGTGATGAGGGGGAGGTCTCTATTCACTTTCTATGCTAAGTCACTTCAGTCGTGTCCGACTCTGTGCGACCCCAGAGACAGCAGCCCACCAGGCTCCCCCGTCCCTGGGATTCTCCAGGCAAGAACACTGGAGTGGGTTGCCATTTCCTTCTCCAATGCATGAAAGTGAAAAGTGAAAGTGAAGTCGCTCAGTCATATCTGACTCTTAGCGACCCCATGGACTGCAGCCTAACAGGCTCCTCCGTCCATGGGATTTTCCAGGCAGGAGTACTGGAGTGGGGTGCCACTGCCTTCTCCGATTCACTTTCTACCACCCACCAAGCCAGGCCTGGTGGGGTCAGACAAAAGGGGAAGGTGATTTTAAGCCCTGGGGACGCTGGGCAATGTCAGGGGACATTTTTGGTTATGTTGGTGGGGGAGGTTTTATTGGGGGCTGCTGGTATCTGGTGAGTGGAAACCAGAAATGCTGCAATGCACCCCACAATGCACAGGACAGAGGTCTACAGCAAAGAAGGGTCCCCGTCCACGTGTCAGCAGTGCCCAGGCTGAGAGGTTACCGGGGACGAATACTGTTTCTCAAACAGCCAGATGAGTCTCACGTAGGTCCTTTTGTGATTTAAAATATGACTCAATGTTACACACAGGAAGCGTGTTACATTATTTCTAAGAAAGGGGAAAAACCAGAAGTAGCAGACGCATCTATCAGCAGGGAAAGAGCTACATATACACGTAATATTGAATATTAAACTGCTTACGTACAAATGAAGCAGTTCTATTGCAGGGATCCTCACTCAGGGGCAATCCTGCCCTGAAGGGACATGTAGCTACATGGGGCCATTGTTGGTCATCAGTGCCAGCAGGTAGAGGCTGCTGCACGCGTGTGGTGGGCAGACATCAGGGTTGCTGCTTAAAACTCTACAATCTGGGGCTTCCCTGGTGGTCCAGTGGCCAACACTCCACGCTCCCAAGGCTAGAGGCCTGGGTTTTATCCCTGCTCAGGGAACTAGATTCCACATGCTGCAGCTCAAGAGTTCACATGCCAAAACCAGAGATCCAGAACCCTTCGACAAAGATCAAAGGTTCCAGGTGCCACAAATAAGACCCAGCACAGCCAAATAAACAAACACTCAGAAAAGCACCCCTACCATGCGCGGGATGGCCCCCCACAGAGGACAATCCGGTCCCAGATGTCCGCGGTGCTGGCGCTCAGAATTCCAAGCTAAGGGAGCCACTGGACGGGACATCTGAATTGAACTCTGAACACACCATCCACAGTGATGTTTGCAGGGCCTCCCTGAAGGAGGCATCCTTGACACTCGTGCTCCTGGGCATAACGGTCTTTCAAGGAAGGAAGCAGGAGGCTGGTGCTGACATCCCTGGGCAAGATGGAGGGGGCTCAGCTGGATTGGGGGGCTTCTCAGGTGACCGTAGCAGTAAAGAACCCACCTGCCAATGCAGGAAACATGATGAGACGTGAGTTCTATCCCTGGGTCGGGAAGATCCCCTGGAGGCGGGCACGGCAACCCACTCCGCTCTTCTTGCCTGGAGAATCCCATGGACAGAGGAGCGTGGCGGGCTACGGTCCACAGGGTCACAAAGAATCAGACACGACCTAAGTGACTTAGCATGCACACACAGCAGGACTGGAGCCTGGATGATGAGGTGCAGAGAAATTGCAGGGTCAGCAAACTTTTCCTGCAAAGGTATACACGGTACCAAGGCTCAGCTTTGTGAACTATACAGTCTCTGCCCAAACCACCCAACTCTGCTACTGTGGCTTGAGAGTAGCCAGGGACAAGATACACATCTGGGACTCCTCTGGTGGTCCAGTGGCAAAGAACCCGCCTGTCAATGCAGGAGACATGGGTTCAACCCCTGGTCTGGGAAGATCCCACGTGCCATGGAGCAACTAAGCCCGTGAACCACAACCACTGAAGCCTGGGCTCTAGAGCCTGGGCTCCGCAACAAGGGAACTCATTGCAAAGAGAAGCCAGCACAGCACAGCACAGAGTAGCCCCCACTCACTGCAACTAGAGGAAAGCCCACGCAGCAACGAAGACCCAGTGCTGCCAATAAATAAATAAATAATTTTTTTAAAAGACTCTGTGCTTCTAATGTAGGGGGTATGGGTTCAATTCCTGGTCAAGGGATTAAGATTCCACATGCCACGCACCAGAAAGAGAGAGAGAGAAAAAAATTAGTATGATTATGCTGTGGGTGAAAGAATAAAACTTAAAAAAAAAAACTTCTTAAAAAAAACAACCAGATGTACATCAATGGGCAGGGCCAGGTGCCAATAAAACGTTATTTATGGACACCATTTGAATTTCATAGAGCTTCCTTTTGTCTCCAAATAGTATGTTTCCTTTTGTATTTTTTCAACTACTAAAAAATATAAAATGATTTGTATCAGGGGGTTACAGTTACGAGATACAGGTTTCTTTCACGGTAATGAACATGTTCCAAGATCAATTGTGGTGACAGCTCTGTGAATACACAAAAATCATGGAATCGTACACCCTGGGTGGGTGAAATTATATGGGATGTGAACTATATCTTAGTAAAGCTGTTATAAAAAGAAAACACACAATAGCTAAAGGTGGAAACAACCCAAATGTCCATTGATGAATGAATGAATAAGCAAACTATGGTCCATCTGCACAATGCAATATTATTCAGCCTCAAAAAGGAAGGAAATTCTGACACAGGCTACAACACGGATGAATTTGGAGGACGTTACGCTAAATGAAATAAGCCAGACACAGAAGGACAAATACTGATCTCACTTATATGACCTCACTGAAATGATCTCACTTATATGAGGTCCCTAGAGGAGTCAGACTCACAAGAGACAGGAAGGAGCATGGTGGGTGTCAGGGTCGGGGGAGAGGGAGGGGGAATGCAGAGTTCATGTTTAATGGGGACAGAGTTTCAGTTTGGGACGATGAAAGAGTTCTGAGGATGGACGATGGTGGCACAGCAACGTGAATGTACTTACTGCTACTCAACTGTGCATTTTTAAAATGAATTTTATGTTATGCACCAGGCTTTCCCTGGTGGCTCAGACAGAACAGTAAAGAATCTGCCTGCAATGTGGGAGACCCAGATTTGATCCCTGGGTTGGGAAGATCCCCTGGAGGAGGGAACGGCAATCTACTCCAGTATTCTCACCTGGAGAATCCCATGGACAGAGAGGAGCCTGACAGACTACAGTCCATGGGGTCGCAAAGAGTTGGACATGACTGAGAGACTAACACTTTCAATTTATGCATATTTTACCACAATTTAAAAAAGAAAAGATAACAAATAGTCTCAGCTCCCAGGCTTTACAAACGCAAGCGGCAGGCAGGATTGTCGCCCGCCCCAGGCTATAGTTTTAGACCCCTTGTGGTGTTGGGCTTAGTTGCTCAGTCGTGTCTGGCTCTGCGACCCCATGGACTGTAGCCTACCAAGCTCCTCTGTCCATGGACTCCTGGGCCACCCCATATGGGTTGGTTGGCACTGGGATTAGCAACGTGTGAATCCCAGCTGGTGGTGGCCAGTGGAAATCAAAGGGGAATTTGTTCCTGAGGCAAAACTGGGTGAGGAACGCATCTGCTCTGGTAGATGAGCCAGGGGTCGTGGAGGACCAAAGCAGGCTGAGTGCCAGGCTCCCCAGGGACAGGGAAGGCATGACTGAGATGACTGAGTAAATGAATAAAGGAATGAGTGAGTGGGTGCGGAGATAAATTGTGGGAGGCAGAGGGGGCATCCATCATGGAGTAAAATGCTCCACATTTAGACAAGCCACAGGTCTTGGAAATGAGAAACCAGGAGATGTTTGCAGCTCTTCTAGGTGAAGGCAGCAAGATTCCTCCAGCTCAGCTGCCCCCGCACTCCCCCCTGCCATGGACCCTCCCGAGTAGGATGGAACCCAGCTGTCTCTCCCTGTCAAGAAGGCCCCTCGGGGAGAATGGATACAGGTTTGTATGGATGAGTCCCTTCGCCATTCACCCAAAACCATTACAACACTGCTATTCGGCTATGCTGTCGAGTCATGCGCAGTCGTGTCCGACTCTTTGCAACCCCATGGACTGTAGCCCGCCAGACTCCTCTCTCCGTGGAGTTTTCCAGGTAAGAATAGTGGAGTGGGTTGCCATTTCCTTCTCCAGGGGATCTTCCTGACCCAGGATTGAACCTGAGTCTCTTGAGTCTTCTGCATTGGCAGTAGGATTCTTTACCAGTAGAGCCACCTGGAAAGCCCCTGTTAATCGGCTATATCCCAATACAAATTAAGTTGTTTTTTTTTTTTTTAAAAGAAACCCTCTTGGGCTTCCCTGGTGGCTCAGTAGTAAAGAATCCACCTCCCAGTGCAGGAGACGCAGATTCAATCCCTGCTCCAGGAAGAGTCCACGTGCCGTGGAGCAACTAAGCCCCTGGGCCACAGCTACTGAGCCAGAGTGCTCGAGCCTGGGAGCCGCGGAGAGGGAGCCCACGTGCTGTGGAGCAACTAAGCCCCTGGGCCGCAGCTACTGGGCCAGAGCGCTCGAGCCCGGGAGCCGCAACGAGGGAGCCCACGTGCCACAACTGCTGCAGCCCCTGCACCCTAGAGTCCGAGCTCCAACACCAGAGGAGCCACCCGCACACCACAGCTAGTCAGTAGCCCTCGCTCGCTGCAATTAGAGAAAGCCCACGCCGAGCGACAAAGACCGGGCATAGCGAAAAATAAATACAGAAATAAAACAAAAGCTTAAAAGAAAGAGAAATCTGCTTGCCTTCAGGTCAAGTCCAGGCTTCCAGTCTTCAGGCACCGCTGACCTGGCCCTGGGCATCTCCACCCCTCTTGGCTGGCCCAGGCTGCCTCAGTTCTCCAGGTCTTTGCACATGCGGTTTCCCTACCAGGGGATCCCCTCTCTGCCCCCGCATCTCAATTCCATGTGTCAGATCCCATTATGGAGCCTGCTGTCTCCCCCTCCCCACATCCCGTCCCGCCCTCGGGTCCAGCCCTGACTGCAGTCTGGGGTGTCTGTGTCCTGCTCTTTCTCCCCGGACCCAGGGCTCCTCGGGCATGGCCTGCAGGGGGTTGTATCCCCCAGCCTCACGCAGCCCAGAGGCTGAGGGTTTGCTGAGTGACTTCAGGGACCCGTAGCTATGACAAGGGGCTCCACCCGGGGCTATGCGAGGTCAGAGGGTTAAGTTCAGTGCTGGGACCTGGCTGGTGGAGCCAGCTACAAAGGGTTAGGTGTCCAGGGCAGCAGACCCAAAATAAGGTGACAAGAAATAGCTGCAGGCTTGGAAGCTGCTTCGGGTATAAATTTAGGTGCAACTTTTAAACTTGCCCTGAGTTGAGGTCCCCTGTTCCTACTGGGATGAGGTTCCCAACCACAGCTGCTGCCACCTTGTAAGATGCTGGGGCAGGGATGGGAGGTGACAAGAGAGAGGATCCGGTCCCCATAACTGCTCTTCACACCACCTCCAACTCTCAGTGTCGTTGCTGAGTCTCTGAGTCGTGTCCAACTCATTGCGACCCCATGGACTGTAGCCCGCCAGGCGCTTCTCTGGGATTTCCCAGGCAAGAATGCTGGAATGGGTTACCATTTCTTCCTCCAGGGGATCTTCCTGACCCAGAGGCCCGACCCACATCTCCAGCCCTGCAGGCCGTTTCTTTGCAGATGAGCCACCGGGAAGAGCCACTCACATTACAATCTTTTCTAATCTAGGTTCACTTCCCTAGATTTCCTTCTGACATACTGAATTCCTCCTGTTTCCCAAATTTGCTGAAGTCTCGCCTCCAGACCCATGCCCTCTACCTGGAACACCGCTCTGCTTGTTTGCCTGAACCTACATACCATTTCCCTGGGCGGTGCTCCCCAGTCCCAGGCAGAGACCCTGTTCCCGCTCTGGGAGCCCCCAGCACTGGGTCCTTCCCACTGCCCCGTCCGAATCCCACAGAATTGGGGATGTCTATGTCCAAATGTCCCCCTCAGGCTGGAGCCCCCCCACATGCCAGTTCCTCACCAGAAGTCTGTGTCCCTACTGAACCGTACCTGGCCTAGATAAACACTGATGAAGGCTTATTCAGTGACAAGCTGGGCTGCCATTCCCCTCTTCAGCGGACCTCCCCTCCCCAGGGACAGATATAGTGGTCCATGCCTGGACCCCCAGGAGGAGCCCAATGAAGCTGCCCCCCTCCCTTCTGCAGCCACAGCCTGCAGCTGCTGTTACAGAAACAGCCCTGCTCGTCTCTTTCTCTCTCCAGTACCTCTCCTGAACCCTACTTGGGTCGCCCCCTCCTTCTTGGAGTCCTTTAGCTCTCCCAAAGGGGTCCCCTCGAGACTCCCTGCCTCAGTCAAGCCCACATCCGGGGCCCAAAGCCATCTCCCCAACACAGACTCAACTGGTTTCCTCCCTTGCTTTAACACCTCTCATGGCTCCCTACTGCCCTCAGAGTGCAGCCTGAGCTCCGCTTCATATGCAAGGCCCCTCCCCTCCCTGGGTCCCAGTTTCCTCACCTGGGGATAAAGGATCCCACCTCAGAGGGCTGTAGGAGGATTCCAAGTCTTGGGAGGTGGGAAGGAGCCAGCCCACAGAGGACCCCGGCCCTTTCTGATACAGACACATGAATCATCGCTGGGTTGGGATTTCTTGGCACTGCTGATATTTGAGACTGGCTTGTTATCTGTGATAGGTTAAGTAGGTAGATAGATAGGAGATAGATAATTGATAGATTATAGATATGGCGAAAGTGATAGTCGTTCAGTCCAACTCTTTTTGACCCCATGCACGTGGGATTTCCCAGGCAAGAATGCTGGAGGGGGTTGCCACTCCCTTCTCCAGGGGATCTTTCCTCCCCAGGGATTGAACCTGGGTCTCCTGCATTGCAGGCAGATTCTTTACCACCTGAGCCAACAGGAATAAATATGGTAGATAGATATAGACAGATGACTAACAGATAGATGCCGGATAATTAGATGGATGGTAGATACATAACTGATAGATGATTGATTGATGATTGAAAGATGATAGCTAGATGATCAATTGACAGATGATAGACTGGTTGATGATAGATAGACAGCAAACAGATCTCTTGCATGTTGAGGCAGGGTCTCTCTCATGTCAGTGCTGACATTTGGGGTCCATCATCCCTGTGGGTAGGGGACATCCTGGGCCCTGTAGAGTGTTGAACAACATCTCTGGTCTCTACCCACTCAAAGCAAATAGCACCCTCTACCCCAAGTTGTGACAACAAAAAATGTCCCCAGACATTGCCAGACATCCCCTGGAGTGCAGAATCTCCATCAGGTAAGAACCACTGACTCAGGCAAATGTCTTTAGACATGGTGACAAGATCTTATCTCAGACAAAGCCACAAAGGAGCAAACAACAGGATGGGTGACTCCAACAGGTACTGACAAGAAAAACTGGAAAAGGAGGCAGTGGCTCCTCTGAGGGGCCAAAGAAAGGACCCCGGGAGGGTCAGGAGAAGGCTGCTCACAAGGATGCCAGCCCCCAACCAGGAGAGGAGCCCACCCAAGATCAAGCTGGGGCTGCATCCCTGGCATTTTTGTTTTGTTTTGTTTCCTTTTTATTCCCCTTTGGCTGCACTACGTGGCATGTGGGATCTTAGTTCCCCGACCAGGGATGGAACCCGCACCCCCTGAAATGGAAGCATAGAGTCTTAACCACCAGACCACCAGGGGAGCCCCACCTCTGAGCTTCTTGTACCCCTGAGACCCTGGGCAAGTCATACGCCCTCTTTAAGTCTCGGTTTCTTCATCTGCAAAGGAGAGGGCCCTCCCAGCACAAAGATCTCTGGATACTGGGGGCTGATGTCAAAGAATAAGGGTTTTAGGCTTTAAGAGAACCAAAGGGCTTTGTCCAGCGTCCCACAGTTGTTAAGCAAAGGAGGCTGGACTGAACCAGATCCTAGCTGCCCCCAGCAGCTCACTGCCCCCCCGGTGAGAAACCATCACTGCGCACAAAAGACCACGGGAAGAATAGGTCCAACCAGAACGGAAGTGCTGAGATGCCTCTGTCGCCAAGCGCTTTTCCTCCGCACCTGCTGCCAAATCGCAGACACTATGGGTGACTCGCTCTGCTCTCAAACGGCCACACTTCCCAAAAAAAATGACACAGCATTGACAAAAATAGTTTCTTCTGAACCTAAGCCTTCAAAGTATGCTGGAAAGCAACATCCATCCATCAACAAGTAGGGACTTCTCTGGCAGTCCAGTAGTCAGGACTCCCACCGCAGGGGGCATGGATTCAGTCCCTGGTCGGGGAGCTAAAATCTTGCCTGCTGCCGCCAAAACAAACAGAAGAGCACAGTGGGGTGGATAACACAAAACACGGGGGCCTCCATGCAGTGGAATAGTACTCAGTCATAAAAAGGAGTGAAGCGCTGATTCATCCTGCAGGGTGGATGAACCTCGAAAACTGCTATGGGAGAGAAGACAGACGCTAGAAGCCACACAACGCACGATTCCATCTCTAAGAAATGTCCACGAGAGGCCAAGCCGTAGAGACAGAAAGCAGATCAGTGGTTGCCGGAGGCTGGAGGAGGAGGAACGGGGAGTGACTGCTGATGGGGGCTGGATTTCCTTCTGGTGTGGTGGAAATGTTTGGGAACTCGGTAGAGGTGATAGTTGCACAGCACGGAGAATGGACTCAATGCCACCAAATTTTCCCCTTGAAAATGACTAATTTTATGTTACGTGAATTTCCCCTCAGTAAAAATACACAGGTAAAAATTAAAAAAAAAACAGAAGCATAAAAAAATCCACCAAGGCAAGTATTTGTCTCTCCAAGGGGCGTGGTGGGGGTGGGGTGGAGAGCACAGGTTTTTCTACCCACCTTGGGAAGGGGTGATGGAGTTGGGGGCCCCCTGCCTGAGGGCCCTGGACACAGTCTGGACCAATCTGTCAGCCCTGTGGGGGCCATGCTCTGGCTGGCGGGAGCGCTGGGCTCTTAAAGGGTTTTGTCAGGGCTTTGAAAGGGGGCCAGGTTTTTTTTTTCCCCGGAGCCGAGCAGTCTTGAGCCTGTTGTTCTCAGCAATCTCAGGGCCGCGTGTTAGCAGGAAACACAGCCAAGTAGGGCTTCCTGCGAGTCGGAGAGAGGAAGCTCCGTAATGTTCTGGAAGGCCGGGTTAAAAATAACCCCGGTATATAAGGACGGCGGAGGGTCCCCTCTCTGCCTCACTCACACGCAGGCCGGCTGGACGCTGGGCCGAGCAGGTGGTTTGGGGCCTAAGACAGGCCAAATCCTGGTCCCTGGGCCCCTGGGGCTAGGGGAAAACACCAGCCAAGTTCAGAGTCCTGAGGCTGCCCCGCTTCCAGAACTTAGGCAGACTCAGGGCCACCGTGGGTGTTCCTGTTTTAAATCACTTTTCTCCAGCTGAATATGCAAACCCAAGCAGAGAGGAACGCGGGTGGAGCTGTGATTTCGGTCGGCAGTGATGACCAAAGCGCACACAGGCTGGGGGGCTGACAGCCAGAGTTCGAATCCTGTCTCTGCCACCAGCTCTGGATCTCAGTGTTCTCATCTGTAAAATGGAGCAAATAATGGCTCTAAGGAAGCTAAATAATTATTATGAATCCTTCCAAGGTGGCTCAGCAGCAAAGAATCCGCCTGCCAATGCAGGAGACACGAGTTTGATCTCTGAGTTGGGAAGATCCCCTAGAGGAGGAAATGGCAACCCATTCCAGTGTTCCTTGCCTGGAGAATCCCATGGACAGAGGAGCCTGGAGGGCCACAGTCCATGGAGTCACAAAGACTGGGACACAACTGAGCATGCACACACCATCATTATTTTCAGGATGTTTACTTCCCTGGGTGTGGCATCCATATATTATTATATATTTAATCCCTGCATCGGTTCTAATTCCATCTCCTCCCCCTCTTCACAGGTGTAGCAAGCAGGGATTAGCATCACCTGTTGTCATGGTAACCCAAGACACCGTGGCCAAGTTGTCTCTGTGAGCTTTCTCCAACCTTGCCTTCCACAAGCCTGCTGATGGACACCTCTTTCCATTTTACACTTGGAGGCCTCACTTTGCCTTACCCTAGCCCAGTCCTGACAAAAAGGAACGGATTTGAGCCAGGGACTTTGGACTTCACAGGGCCCAAAGTTCTTTCTGTTCTATGCTTAGAAGTTAAAGTTAGGGAGCTCGAAGGGTGCAGCCAGAAGATGGGTTGACCATCACCTTTACATAGGCAGGTTGTTCGCACAGGCGGGGTGGCCTTTCCAAAAGGACCTCTGATGTCATTGCCATCAGAACAGTGAGAACCACAAGCCCACTACTGCCCGAATTTTGGGACAAAGTCAACACCAAGGTGTGGAGCTTCTCATCCTGGGCTGAGCCACATGGATCAGAAAAACAAAAGAAGACACAAATGATCAATGTCAGGAAGGAGAGAGGGGACCCTGGGGACAAGTCCTACACATATCAAAAGGTTCACCAGGGCATTCTATAAAAAACTTGCTGCTGCTAAGTCGCTTCAGTCGTGTCCGACTCTGTGTGACCCCATAGACGGCAGCCCACCAGGCTCCCCCGTCCCTGGGATTCTCCAGGCAAGAACACTGGAGTGGGTTGCCATTTCCTTCTCCAATGCATCAAAGTGAAAAGTGAAAGTGAAGTCGCTCAGTCGTGTCCGACCCTCAGCGACCCCATGGACTACAGCCTTCCAGGCTCCTCCGTTCAAAAACAACTTGATTCCAATCAATTCAATGGCTCAGATGACACGGACAAATTCCTTGAAAGACTCAAATTCCCCCAACTTACTCAAGAAGAAGCAGATCACCAGGGGACCACCCTGGTGGTCCAGTGGCTAAGACTCCACACTCCCGATGCAGGGGGCCCTGGGTTCAATCCCTGGTCTGGGAACCAGATACCACATGCCACAGCTAAGAGTTCACATGTGGCAACTGAAGATCTGGGGTGTTGCCACCAAGATCTAACTCAGCCAAATAAACAAATATTCTTAAAAAGAAGACAGAGATCGCCAGGATAGCCCTGTATCTATGGAAGAAACCGATGGGCTGGTGGAGAACTTTCCCGCGTAGCAAGCCAGGTCTGAACAGCGTCACTGGTAAATTTCCCCAAGCATTTGGGAAAGAAAGAATGCCAGTGCTACAGAGCCGCTTTCATAACACTGGAGAAGGAAGCCTTCCCAACTTACTCTAAATGGGGGAAGGGGGCTGCCTTGGGGTGCCCCGGGAGCTTCTCTCTGTGCCAGCATTCAGTAGAGCCCTGGGGCTCCCCCCACACCCCCAAAGAGATCCTGTTCCCTTCCAGGGGATGTTTTCTTCTGCCGTTAGGGCAGATCCCTGCCGGGGCTCAGGGAAATGAAAGAAGCGTTTGCTCTCCAGAAATCCGATCCAGACACGCCGGTTCCCCTGAAGGCGCCTTTGTACTCTGAGTGCTGCCACAGTGAATGCCGTCACTGGCTGTGGCCTGCACGTCGTGGCTGGCTGGGCTGAGGCCCCTTTCAGAAGTCACCATGGTCCTCCACTAGCTATTTTTAACTGGACTTGTGGGCCAGGGGGATGCAGGAGTAGGGACAGAGGACATCCGTGAGGCTGGGGGATGTTGGGGGCTCCACCAGAGCTGCACCCACGGGTGCAGGTGATGATGAAAGGAGGGCACTCCCTCCACCTCTCAGCTTCTTTCTGCATCTGTCAGATGAAGGTTTGAATCCCATC
Organism: Bos mutus; assembly: GCF_027580195.1. NCBI lineage: Eukaryota > Metazoa > Chordata > Mammalia > Artiodactyla > Bovidae > Bos > Bos mutus. Next base: position 44,688,402 of record NC_091623.1, read on the forward strand.
AGAGGCTTCAATTCAAAGTAGCTCAAAGGCTGAATTCTATCAGCCAATCTCAGGGTCCCTCTCTCACTTTCTCTGTCTCTCCCCATCTCTCTGCAGTCCCCTCTCTGTCTCTTTCTCTCTGCCTTTAACTCCCCTTTGCATGGGACGCTGTGCCTTTCTGTTCAGCTCTGCCTGAGCAGGGAACCTCTCTCTCTTGCAAGAACAAGATGATCCCATCTGCTACCTTGTTTTCTTGAAAGTATTATCCATCGTTCAATCCATCAGTCAATGGATTATCCTAAATCTCCCACCCAGAGCACCCTGTGTGTGCTTGCCCCCCAGCCCCCAGTTCTCAGCAGGGTGGACTGACTTTGGTCCTGTTTAAACATTTCAGAATAGCCGGTATCCTCTCCGCGATGCTCATTTCTCAAACAGATAACTAGATGTCCAAGCTCCTCGGGGGAGGGGTTTCAAGGCTCGATCGAGATGTCCTGGGGTGTGGTGAACTCTCTAGGGATTGGGTTCAACGCCACACCAGCCCACGCATAGCATCACCTTCTGCTAATGCTGACCCTCGGGGGGAGGGGCAGGTTCAGGGGGGAAATTGAGGCTCAGAGGGGTGAAGCCCTTCCCCTAGCCCAACAAAGCCAGCTACTTGGTTCCAGGAACCCAGCTCTTAACCAAAGCATCTCCTGATTATGGGGATTCTGGCCTTTTTCTGATCCTCCGTCAGCCCCTGTATGCTGGGCCTGCCAGGGGCTGTCAGAGGAGAAGCCCTTGGCTCTCCCCGCTACAATGTCCTGCGATGGCTTTCCTGGGCCCACCCCCAGTGTGACTTGAGCACCTTTGGCCTGCAAATGGTATTTCCCTGGAAGGACCTGCTGGGCTTGAGGTCCCACAGGCAATCCCAGCTGCTCACGCTGAGTCCCTGGGCGAGTTCCCTGACCTCAAGGGCCTCAGTCGCCACTTCTGTAAGGGGGCAGCACACCAGTGGTCCTGCCTCCCAGCATTCAGTGGAGCCTGACATCTATAAACGGCACAGCTCCTGACAGCAAGTAACCAACCAAAGTGGGCGCGTGCCTGCATGCACGCTCTGTCACTGTCGTGTCCGGCTCTTTGCAACCCTATGGACGGTAGCCCGCCAGGCTCCTCTGCCCATGGGATTTCCCAGGCAAGAATACTGCTGTGGGTTGCCACGTCCTCCTCCAGGGGATCTTCCTGACCCGGGGACTTGAACCCGCGTCTCCTGCATTGTGGGTGGTTTCTTTACCCACTGAGCCACCTGGGAAGCCCACCAAAGAGGGTCCCTGCTCACAACTTTTCCAGGAATCTGGCCACAGGCCTGATGATAGCCCAAGTTTCCTCTTAGCCAGCCCCTCCCTAATATTTTTTAAAAGTTGTGGTCAAATAAACAATATAAAATTTACCATTTTAACCATTTTCAAGTTTGTGTTTCAGTGGCATTTACTACATTTATAGTGTTGGGCAATCAGCGCCTTTATCTAGTGCCTAAACATTTCCTTCACCCCCAAAAGGACAGCCCATCTCATTAGCAATCACTCCCCACGTCCCCTCCCCCAGCCCCTGGCAACCACCAAATCTACTTCCTGTCTCTGTGGATTTGCCTATTCTGGATCTTTCATATAAATGGAATCACATATAAACTTTTATGTTTGGGCTTCCTTCACGCGGCATGGTGTTTTTGAGGTTTATCCACATCATAGCATGAATCAGTGCTCCATTCCTTTGTATTATTCCTTTGTAATTGTATGGACGATCACATTGTGTTTATCCATTCATCCACTGATGGACATTGGGCTTGTTTCTACCTTTTCCCTTTTTCTTTTGGCCACAACTCACAGCCAGCAGGATCTTAGTTCCCCAAACAGGGATTGAACCGAGCCCCCTGCAGTGGAAGCTTGAAGCCCTGACCACTGGACCGCCAGGAAATTCCTTTGTTTCTACATTCTGGCGATTGGGACCAGTGATACTGTGGACATGTGTGTGCCAAAACTCGTGAAAACACTTGTTTTCAGTTTGGTGCGGGTGGGATGGGGTAGATCCCCAGGAGTGGAGTAGCTGTGTCATGTTGCAATGCTACATTTAATTACTTGAGGAGCTCTGCTCTGGCAGGATTAAACCTGAATTCTGCATGCCTGTGTGGACACGCCTGCAGCCGCCCACCAGAAAGACCTCCACTCCGCACCAGCATCCCGCAGCCCTCAGCCTCCTCATCTGTTCACTGGCTGTGTGATGACGTAAGGAGATGACACTGCTGGCCTGGCACCCACTACCACCTCAAGCTAGGATGCGTGCTCCCCCACCACCTCCCGACAAAACACAGGACACCCAGTTACATCCGAATTTCGATAAACACTGGGTGACTTTTCAGCATATCTCATTCCATGCAAAATTTAGGATATACTTACATTTTAAAATCTTTGTTTAGGACTTCCCTAGCGGACCAGCAGTTAAGACTCCACGCTTCCAATGCAGGGGGTGAGGGTTCAATCTCTGGTCAGGGAACCAAGATCCCACATGCCGTGTGGCCATGAGGTGGAGGGAGGGGAAATGGTTGTTTATCTGAAATCCCAGTTTAATTGGGTATCCTGCCTTTTATTTTCTCATTCTGGTGACTGGATTTTGTTACAGCTTGTTTCCTTTTTTAAAAAATTTATTTTTTTTAATTGGAGGATAATTGCTTCCCAATATTGTGTTGTTTTTTTGCTATACTTCAACAGGAACCAAGCATAGGTATAGGTATGTCCCCTCCCTCTTGAACCTCCTCATAATCAGGCAGAAATCACGCAAAAATCATGGACATCATAGCCAGACAGAAATCAAAGGCAGTTCTGGGTATTTGGGGCCCCAAATATCTGATCCACCTGGCTCATCTCAACAAAACCCAGCTGGGGCCCAAGCTGCCAAGATGGCTCTGACCCTCTAGTGGTTCCTCGAGAAAGGTCTGGTGACAACTTGTTAAAACCCTGGGAAATTGTTGAAGGTCTACTTCAGTCAGATGACCAATGATCTAAATTTGTCCTCAAACCCCAGGCTGCCGGAAGGCCAGTGAGCAAAGGGGTGAGCATTCAGGGTAGCCCCTTGGAAAGACACCTCACTGGGCCTGCCTCCGGGGGCGCCGAGGTCTGATTCATGCTTCCTTGTATTCAAACAGAGCCCCTCAGGACCGGAAGCATCTCTGTGAGGGGCAGAGCAACCTGAACCAGCGACACTTCTCCCCGATTTTTCCCAGAACTGGCCTGAGGCCTGGGAGATGCCGGACGGTGTCACTTAAGGGAATCTCTGTGGTCACTGTCCACCCAGGGAACTTGGACTTAAATGAAGGCCACCTTTTCCAGGGCCAGCTGATACATCACGGACAGGAAGTCCAGAGCCCTGGTACTTTTAAGAGTTCACAGAAATGTTGTAATTTCTTTTTTTTAAGATTTTTTTTTTTAACGTGGGCCATTTTTTAAAAAAAGTCTTTATTGAATTTGTCACAACACTGCTTCTGCGTTATGGTTCAGTTTTTTGGCCTCAGGGGATGTGGGATCTTAGCTTCCCGACCAGGGATCAAACCCACACCCCCTGCATTGGAAGGATAAGTCCTAACTACTGGGACTGCCAGGGAAGTCCCTTGATATCTTTTCAAATCAGAAGAAAAAAAAAATTTAGGGCAGAGGAAAAGAAAAGTTTTATTTTTTCTTACTTCAGAGGGTGAAAATGAAATTTTTAGGTTCTAAAACCTAAAAAAAATTTTAAATGGAGGAAGTATGTCCCATTTCATGTGAAATTTGGTATATATTTATGCTAAAAATGTGCTGTTTCAATCTCCATTTAACTGGGTACCTCACGTTTTATCTGATGAGGTTAAATTCTGTGATGTTAAATCTGACGACCCAATCATTTGGTAACACTTAGACCTCTTGGCCAGGCAGAAAACTAATGAAAAAGGAAATGTGCCTCAGACCCCGTGAAGACATTTTTTTTTTCTTTTTCATAAAAATAAACAGGTAACTTTCTTTTAAAAAAAAATATTTATCTGGCTGCGTTGGGTCTTAGTTGCAGCACACGGGATCTATAGTTGGGGCATGCAGGATCTAGTTCCCTGACCAGGGATTGAATCCAGGCCTCCTGCATTGGAAATGTGGACTGTTAGTCACTGGACCACCAGGAAGTCCCTCCCAGAGGTCATATTTCAACCCTGAGCTTTACTCACAAAGATCAAGGTGGCCTTGTTACAAGTTTGCACTACAAAGGCAGGAAAAAGCCTCCTCCAGCGGACATGTCAGTATCTGGTGGAGTGTGGGGAGGGACTCCAGACCACATATCTAGCAAGTATCAGGAGATAAACCCATTTCTCAGATAACAAAACTGAGGACTGGAGAAGAGAAGCAACTTGACCCAAGCTCTAGGCCATGGTTCTCTAAAAAATCTCTTTGGAGGAGCGGTTTTGTATTTTTTTTTTTTTTAATATTTATTTAGCTGCCCCAAGTCTTAGTTTCAGCTCATGGGATCTTTAGTTGCGGCTTGTGGGATTTAGTTCCCTGACCAGGGGTCGAACCCAAGCTCCCCGCATTGAGAGGGGAAGTCACTGGTTTTGTGTCTTTTTGATGTCCTGGGGCCCTGCGTGATGAAAGCTGGAATTATTCATGGTAGACATATGCCAGCAACTTACCTTCAGTTTCAGGGGGTCCATGGAGGCTAGGTTCATACAGGGAAACAAGCCTGGGTCAGGATCAGAGACTTCACACTCGGACAGTGGAACTCCTGGCTAGCCAAGGATTAGCAGTACCTCTGATTCCTTCCCCCACCCCCAGAAAAACTAATGGCTCTCTGAGTCCTGAGGCCCAATGGGGGCTCCACATAGGCTCTGGCACATTGTAGGTCTTCAATATTAGTAGGTCCCTCAATCCTCAAACACACATACACACACACAACCCTGGGCTGGCCATTTTAAACTCAAGCCTTCATATCTACTCTTGGGAGAAAGAAAAGGAAAACTCCTACTACACATATTTAAAAAAAACTGCCCTTGCGGTGGAAAAGTTTTTACATCTGAAGAAAACCCTGATTGTTAGACTCAGGTCTGCAATAAACCGTGGCTATTTTTAAGCGCCTGGGGACATGTGCTCACAACCCCGGGAAAAGAAGCAGCCGTTCGCCCTCCTCAGCACGTCCGGAGTGGCCCGAGTGATGTGGTGTGGAGGGTGAGGGGCACGGGCTGTCAGCCTGCCAAGAGCACAAGGGCCTCCTAGAGTATTCCGGAACATTCTTCCCCAGGTCGTTAGAAATCCTGCAATCGGGGCCGTGCCTCCAAGTTCCAGTTCTGCCAGCAGTTGTTTTCCATTTCATTTTTCCTCTTTTTTTTTTTTTTTTTTTTTTCCTTTTTCGATTTCTCAAATCACATTTGTTTTTCCACAATCGAAAGCACTCACACACATTTTGGCCGGGCCTCCAGACACGCTGTTCTAACCAAGACGTGTAAACAACCCCTTCCCCATCCCCCCTCCTGCAGCTGGGTATTTGGGTGACACTGGAAAATCTGGAGGGAAAGAAAAAAAAAAAGGTGCTGGGAGGAGGGGGTGGGAGTTTTCCAAAAATCAGCTCAGGACTTACGTAACACAGAGTTTATGCAAGCGGCCCCTGGACACACACCCGAGGCTGCGAACCAGCGAACGAGCGCGGGGCGGAGGGCTCCGCTGGCAGCAGGCGGACGCGGAGAAGGGAAAGTGACGCCTTGGCTGGGATCTCTGACTCCTCCACCGGAGTGATAAGGGGAATGTGGATGCGGCTGGGAGGCCAAGCACATATTTGAAATATGTTGGCAAGCCCCAGCGCTTGTAAACCGTCACAAATCTTCCGAGGAAAGTAAAGGAATCTTCCTCTAAGAACCACCGGCAGCTGGGATCCAGCGCTCATCTGCGGGTCGCCCACAGTGAGCCGGGATTTTTAAGTCACTTTCTATCAACGTCTCCCTTTAAATATATATATTTGGCTGTGCTAGGTCTTAGTTTCGACATTCGGAATCTTTAGTTTCAGCATGTGAACTCTTAGCTGGGATCTAGTTCCCTGACCAGGGATCCAATCGGGGCCCCTTACACTGACGCTGTGGAGTCTTAGCCGCTGGAGCACAAAGTCCACTAGCAGCGTCTCCGTACTGCTCATAGTGCCCTTGGGAGTTCCCAACGCCTTTCCCATTTTACAGAAAAGGAAGGCCGAGGCACAGAGAGGGGAGGCGACTTAGCCCAGCAAAGTCACACTTGGCTGAATCCGAAGCCACAGTCAATGTTTTTCAATATTTTCCTGAAAGGCCACTTCCGTGGGCATAGAAGCTGGTGATTGTCAGAATAAGCACCTGTGTGTGTGTGTGTGTGTGTGTGTTAGTTGCTCAGTCATCTCTGACTCTGTGACCCCGTGGACTATAGCCCACCCGGCTCTTCTGTCCATGGGACTCTTCAGGCAAGAACACTGGAGTGGGTTGTCATTTCCTCCTCCAGGGGCTCTTCCTGACCCAGAGATCAAGCCGGAGTCTCCTGCCTTGCAGGCAGATTCTTTACTGTCTGAGCCACCAGGGAAGGCCATCAGGACCTGAGTGGGCATAATAAATGTTCTCCGGCTCAGATGTAGTGGGGATGTCTCATTTCACAAAATTCAACCCGAGCATTATTCGCTTACCTGCTACATGCCCCCTCATCAGCCAGTCTAGGGGGTACTCTCAAATCTTGTCCACGGTTCGTGTTCCGGATTTTCTTTTTGCAGACTCTGCAGGCCATGCTCCTTAAGTAGCTGCAGTCTCCCCTCGGGGTGGTTGTTCTGTTTTCACGAGCAATAAATTGGTCCAGCCACTTTGGAAAAGTGTTTGTCAGTATCTCCTAAAGTTACAATCCTGTAATCCTGCTCCTAGATGTGTACCCCTAAAGGAATAAATCTGTATGTTTGCACTAAAGAAATATAGCCACAGTATTCACAGTGAAGAAAGAAGGAAGGGAGGGAGAGAGAGAGGGAGGAAGAAAGAAAGAGAGGAAGGAAGGGAAGAAAGAACCCAAATGTCATCAATGAATGAACTATAGTATATTCATTTAATGCAAGGAGAGAAAACCAGTCAGTCCTTAAGGAAATCAACCCTGAATATTCACTGGAAAGACTGGTGCTGAAGCTGAAGCTCCAATACTTTGGCGCCCTGATGCAAAGCTCTGACTCATTGGAAAAACCCTAATGCTGGGAAAGGTTGAGGGGAAAAGGATCAGGGGGCACCAGAGGATGAAATTGTTTAGCATCACAGACCCAACGGACATGAATTTGAGCAAACTCGGAGACAGTGAAGGACAGAGGAGCTGGAGTGCTGCAGTCCAGGGCTTGCAAAGAATGGGATATAACTTAGTGACCGAATAATAACAATACACCAATGGCAGGGTAGGCTGAGGTGGAGGAGTTCTACTACATACAGAACGTGGGAACCCCTAAGCACCAAATTGAGCAAAGGGACCAGACATGACAGAGGGCATAATGGTGATTCTACAGTGAATTCCATCAGTGAAATCAACAGCTGGCAAAACTCATCTCCTGGGATAGAGGGCAGAAGCACGGTTTCCTCAATGGCAGACGGAACCTTGGGGACACTGGATGTTCCCACGTTTTGATCTGGGTGATGGTCACATCAGTGCAATCCACTGAGCGTACCCTCCAGGTTAGAGCCCTAAGCTGTGTGCAAGTTTTTTCCTCCTTTGAAAAAAATTGGGCAGGTATTTATTGAGCACCTAGTGTATTCACTAAGGGGCAGCAATGACTTAGGCTTCAGCATAACCTTCCACACCTGGATCGGAGCTGGTGCTCAGAGTCCCACCAGCCCCAGGACCCAGGGAACCCTGCTCTAATGGTGCTAACTCTGGCGGGATTTCCCAGAGGAAGGATAAGGCTTCGTCTTACAGGCCATGGAAGGGTGGTAGTGAAAGGATCTGGGCTCACAGGGGCCACCTCCCTGCCCACGAGGAGCTGTCACTGATGATGGTGGCCACTGTAGGTGACTGCTCTCCATGCACCACGTGCTTTATAGCCATGGACTCACGATCCACCCCTCCCCCACCCCAAGCCCCACATGGAAGCAGCCTCAGTGACATGCCCAAGGACCCCAAACTGAACCCAAATGTGAAACAGGAATCCCTAAAGGAGCTGATGATCCACGTGGAACCCCTTAGGCCGCCCCCTCCAACCTGCCGGTGTCCCCACCGCCCAGCGGTTTCCCTGGTGACTCAACCAGGTGTGGCCGGGAGCCACACGCATGCACACACGCAGCCTCCCCTGACAGTCACCACCTTTGGTACACAGCCTCCAGGTGCCTAGGACACCATGAGTCATGGGGACTCAGCCCTCTGATTGTCTGCAAAAGGTCCTTCATCGCAACAATCAATAACCTCAGTAAGAGGTCTGGCCATCAGCCAGTCGGTCCTTTGAAAACCTTTCCGAGGGGTCCCCTTGGACCCAATAGGGACAAAAACCAATGGCCAGTCACTTCCAAAAGGTCTCAAAAGTGAGCAGATGCTTCCTCTGTGCATGGGGACAGAGGACTTGCAACTTGAATGCGGTCCCTCCATTCCTGCCTGCAGGGTCTTGTCATCCAGGGCATTGACACTCAGCCCAGAGGACAAAGGACTATCATTATCTCAATGCACGTGGTCTTTATTTGGAAGGATGGGGCACTGTGTTTCTGATGAGGAACTCCCCACTCCCAATTCCACCCCCCAGCCTCCAGAGCAATCCTTTCTAACTGCCCATGGGCAATGGGAGGTGGTGGGGCTCATGGTAGGAGGGACTCAGGTTCCTAAGATTCCTGTCTGGTGTAATACCTTACTTATGGGTGGGACCAGTGAATAGTTGGGACATTGCTCCCTTCATTAGGTTACATTATAGGGCCAAAGTGAAGGGATTTTTGCAGATGCAGTTAAGGTTCCAAATCATTTGATTTCTGAGTCTGTGTAAAGGAGGGTGGGCCTGGCCTAATCAGGTAATTTTAGGTTATGTCTTTGTTTTTTAACAACAGTTTTCTTAATCAAAAAAATTTTTAACTAAGTTGGATAGTAGAAGCAACCCAGGTGTCATCAATGGATAAATGGATAAACAAAATATGGTATATCTGTACACCACAATATTAACCATAAAAGAAATGAAATTCTGACCCATATGACATGAATGTACCTTGAGAATATGACTGTGTGTGAAACAAGCCAGGCGCAAAAGGACAAATGCAGTATGATTCCACTTACCCGAGGTCCCTAGGGTAGACAGATTCATAGACAGAATGTAGAATGGTAGTTCCAAGGGCTGGGGGAGGAGATATTGGGGAGTTAGTGTTTAATAAAGGCAGAGTTTTAGTTGGGGGAAATGAAAAGTTCTGGACATAAACAGTGGTGATGGTTGCACAATAATGTAAATGTACTTAATGCCACTGAGCTGTACATTTAAAAGGGGTTATACCCAATATTCTTTAATAACCTATAAGGGAAAAGAATATGAAAAGGAATATATACACATATGGACAGAGGAGACTGGTGGACTATGGCCCAGAGGGCCACAAAGAGTTGGACATGACTGAAGAGAGTTAGCACACACACATATGTGTGTGTGTGTGTGTGTACATATATATTTGAATGACGTTTCTGTATACCTAAAACTAACACAACACTGTAAATCAACTACACTTCAAATTTTAAAAATTAAACAAAGCATAAAAGGGGGGCTAATGTTATGTATACTTTATTTTACACAATTTTACAAAAACAATGTTGGACAATCCAAATTAAATTAAGTATTTGAAGGACAATTCTTTTAGAGAAGAAGGTCTAGCAGCCAGAAGTTGGAGGCAGCAGAGAACTGCGATGCCACGAGCCTCGAGGAAGCCTGTGGCCAGGTTGTAAGGAGGAAGAACAAGCAGCCTACAGGAGCCGAGGGGCTCAGTCCTACACCCACAAGGAACTGGATTCTGCCCGCACCCAGGGAGGAGGACCCCAAGTCTCAGGTGAGGCTCCCCCACCTGGACCTTTGCTGGCAAAGTGATGGCTCTGCTTTTTTACACCTTGACTACAGCTTTGTGGGACCCTGCGTAGAGGACCATCTATGTCATGCTGGGCTCCTGACCTGTAAATTGGGAGATAATACAGACTGTCTCCATCAGCACAGGCTGCTGTTAGCAGAATACCATAGACTTGGTGGCTTGTAAACAGTAGATTTAAAAAAAAAAATTTTTTTTTTTAATTTGTTTGTCCGAGCCAGGTCTTAGCCAAGCATCTGGGATCTTTAGTTGCAGCATGCAGGATCTTTAGTTGAAGGCGGCATGCGGGCTCTTAGCTGAAGCACACAGGATCTAGTTCCCTGCAGGGATTAAACCCCGGCCTCCAGCACTAGCACTGCAGAGTCTTAACCCTGGAGCACCAGGGAAGTCCCTAAACAACAGATTTTCACCTCTCACAGTTCCGAAGGCTAGTAGTCTGAGATCAAAGTTCCAGCATGGTCAGGTTCTGACACAAGCCTGATTCCCAGCTGCAGACAATATATATTGATATAAACACTGATACAGTATATATGGTATCCTCAGAGACGGATTTTATCTTCTTGGGCTCCCAAAGCACTGCGAACAATGACTGCAGCTGCAAAATTAAAAGACACTTGCTCCTTGGAAGAAAAGCTATGACAAACCTAGACAGCATTAAAGAACAGAAACATCACTTTGCAAACAAAGGTCCAGATAGTGAAAGCTATGGTTTTTCCGGTGGTCATGTACAGATGTGAGAGCTGGACGATAAAGAAGGCTGAGTGTCGAAGAATTGATGCTTTCGAATTGTGTTGGAGAAGACTCTTGAGAGTCCCTTGGACAGCAAGGAGATCAAACCAGTCAATCCTCAAGGAAATCAACCCTGAATACACATTGGAAGGACTGATGCTGAAGGTGAAGCTCAAATACTTTGGCCACCTGATGCGATGAGCCGACTCATTTGAAAAGACCCTGATCCTGGGAAAGATTGAAGGCAGGAGAAGGGGACGACAGAGGATGAGACTGTTGGATGGCATCACTGACTTAATGGACATGAGTTTGAGCAAGCTCTGGGAGACAGTAAACGACAGGGAATCCTGGCGTGCTGCAGTCCATGGGGTCACAAAGATTTGGACGTGACCTAGCAACTGAACAACACATGGCAGAAGGGGTGAGCAAGCTCTCTGGGGTCTCTTGTATAAGGGTGCTAATCCCATTCATGACAACTCCACCCTCATGACTTAATCACCTCCCAAAGGCCCCACCTCCCAATCCCATCACATTGTGGGTTAGGAGATCAACATGTGAATTTTAAGGGGACATAAACATTCAGTCCATAAAAAAATAAGTTCTGTTTTCACCCACTAAAAAAAAAGGAGAAAATCTTTTGGGGGACAGCTGGGTCAATGCATCCCCCAGGACACAGCCCAGATAGATGCTCACCCTGGGTGATTGGGGAAAAGAGGCAAAGGGACAGGGTTTGGGAAGCCAGCCAGGCTGGTCCAGCCTCCAGGATGAGCAGTGCTGGGGGGACACCCAAGGCAGCAGGGGTAAGGGAGGGGCAGGCAGGGTGTCCTGGGGAGGGCAGTGTAGCCCTCAGCAGAAAACAGAGCCACCACAGCCTCCCGCAGGAGGGACCCCAGAGAACCAATTCCCTAGTCACTTTCTTTCTGCCCTCTGGGCCAAACTCAACAAGGAGCCTTTGATGTTTTAAAGGCCAGCCTCCCAGCCCAGGGCAGGATGAAAAAACAGGGTGGAATCAGCAGAGGAGATGACTGGCCGCAGAGCAGACACCCACCTCCGACCCCAACCCTTGGCCTCATCTCTCACACTCCTCTCAGGTACTGGACAACCCAACCAGACAGAAAACCTAGAACACCATTCCTGATCATGCCAGCTCATGAGTCGGAGTGATGTACACACTGATCCTTCTTAGCTTAAGAGTTGGCAAAGTTTTTCTATAAAGAGCCTGACATAAACATTTTTACCTTTCTCAGTCATACATTCTCTCGAAATGATTCAATTCTGCTGTTATAGTGAAAAGCAGACATAGGCAACATGTAAATGAGTGAGCATGGCTGTGTTCCAATAAAATTTTATTTGCAGGCTTCCCTGGTGGTCCAGTGGCTAAGAATCCACCTGCCAATGCAGGGGACATGGGTTTGATCCCTGGTACGGGAAGTTTCCACATGCCCTGGGGCACCCAAGCCTGTGCGCCGTAACTACTGAGCCTGTGCTCTAGAGCCTGGGAGCCGCAACTACTGAAGCCCTTTCCCCCTAGAGCCTGTGCTCTGCCACAAGAGGAGCCGCCGCAATGAGAAGCCCAGGCATCATAACTTAAGGGTAGCCCCTGCTTGCTGCAGCTAGAGAAAGCCTGCTCGCAGGAACAAAGACCCTAGTGCATGCAAAAATAAACAAAAATTTATTTGTAAAAACAGGCAGCTGACCCATGGGCCATAGCGCAAGACCCTTGTAAAAGTGAAAGTGTTAGTCGCTCAGTCCTGACTCTGCAGACCCCATGGACTATAGCCTGGGAGGATGCATGGGATTCTCCAAGCAAGAATACTGGAGTGGGTTGCCATGCCCTTCTCCAGGGGATCTTCCCAACTCAGGGATCGAATCCTGGTCCATCTGCACTGCAGATGGATTCTTTACTGTCTGAGCCACAAGTGAACTTCTGTCTAACCCATTTCTCCCAGGAAGTCTTCCTGGGTGCCCCTCCTAGCCTGGTCAAGAGACATATGCTCCCACTGTTCCAAGAGTCCCTATAAATTCTTCCAGGCCCCAGGGACCACTCCCCCTCCCCCCACCCCCATAATACTTGAGACAGAGTCTACACAGAGCAGATGCTTTAAAGTGGATGCAAATCAAATTCACTAGGTTGCCTCCTGCTCCCCACCAAAAAAAAAAAACACAAAAAAAATAAAACAGGAAAATAACAAGTGTTAGTGTGGAGAAATTGGAACCTTTGTGCACCACTGGCGGGAACGTAAAATGCTGTAGCCGCCATGGAAATCACTTTGCCGGTTCCTTGAAAGGTTAAACATAGAATTATCACGTGAGCCAGCAACTCTGCTCCTAAGTGTAGACCCCCCAAAATTGAAAACAGGTGTTCAAACAAATATTCGTACACACATGTTTGGAACAGCACTACTCACAATAGCCAAGAAATATGTATATATCCATCAATTGATGAAGAGATTTAAAAACTGTGGTTCATCTACACAATGGAATATTATCCTGCCTTAAAAAGGAATGAAACCCTGATTCCTGTGCTAATGTAGGTGGACCTTGAAAACAAACGGAGTGAAATAAATCAGCCGGCACCTTGATCTTTAACTTGCAACCTTCAGAACTTTGAGAAACGAAGTCCTGCTGTTTCTAAGTCACCTGGCCTATGGTAGTTTGTTATAGCAGGACTAAAACAGGTTAATTTTTGTTGTTGTTTAGTCATTAAGTCGTGTCTGACTCTGCAACCCCATGAACTGTAGCCTCCCAGGCTCCTCTGTCCATGGGATTTCCCAGGCAAGAATACTGGAGTGGATTGCCATTTCCTCCTCCAGGGGATCTTCCCAGACCAGGGATCAAACCCGAGTCTCCTGAATTGGCAGGCAGCTTCTTTACCTCTAAGCCACCAGGGAAGCCCAGGTTAATTCTATGTAATAGGAATTTCATCTCACTTTTTCTTTTAAGTTAAAGACAAAAATGAATACACAGAACCAGAAGGCACGTGTCTGAAGTTCTGCTCCCCTGCCCCTTTCTCCATCCCCAGGAGTCTCGGCCCAGCACCACCCTCCATAGCTGACTCAGCCTGCCTACTGCAAACAGCCCGGGGCTCCCCAGGAAGGTGCAAAGCCATCGTGGGTCCCACACCCCTTCACACCCTGGGTGCCGCGAGCAAGCACAGGGCCGAGCCTAATGGCCATGGCTTGAGCCAATATTTTCTCAGAAGGGTGCCGTCCCTGGGCTGCAGCACAGGTATGACATCGCCGTGAGTCAGCGCTTGGCCGAACTCCCAGCACAGCAGCATATGAGTCAGGAGAGCTGACAGCCCCTCTGGTTTTTCTTGCTCTTCACATACCCACATGTGACAGGCTTTCTGCAATTCCTCAGTCATTGTTTGGTGTAAACAGTACTGATCGCTGAGTACAAGGCTCCCCTGAGTCAGGGGAGCTTAGACTTTTATTAAATTGCCAAAGTCCAACGTCTTCCAAGCTGGCTGCTGATGGTGACAATGGATGGAGGGAGATTTCCTTCCAGCGCTGGGAAGCGGGCCCACCGCCCAGCTGGGCTCCTGGGTTTGTTGGAAATGCAAATCACAGCTGAGTAGCAGGCTCGCCTCCTGTGTTTACATGGAGGGTCTCTCTGCTCCCTTGGGGAAAGCTTGGAGACATTTTTGGTTGTCACGACTAGAGGATGCTATTGGCATCTGGTTGGTGGAGACCAGAGACGCTGCTCAATACCCTGCAGTGCACAGGGCAGTCCCATCCGGCCCCAAATGTCAGCAGCACCGAGCTTGGAAAATCCTGCTCACAGGCCGCCCTGACCCAGCTCTCATGATGGCCTGCCCCCACCCCAACCTTTTAAGAACATATCCTAGGTCTTGCCTGGTGGTCCACTGGTTAAGAGTCTGCCTCCAATGCAGGGGACACCGGTTCGATCCCTGGTCCAGGAAGATCCCATATGCTGCGAAGCAGCTAAGTCCATGTGCCACAACTATTGAGTCCAAGTGCCCTAGAACCTGTGGCCTGCAACAGGAGAAGCCACCACAATGAGAAGCCCGGTCACTACAACAAAGAGTAAGCCGCCACTCACCGCAACTAGAGAAAGCCCACATGAAGCAGCAAAGACCAGGCACGGCCAAAAATGATTAACTAAAACATGTAGGTATGCTTGCACAGTCGCTGAGTCGTGTCCTACTCTTTGCAACCCCAAGGACAAGAACCTGCCAGGCACCTCTGTCCATGGGGTTTCCCAGGTAAGAATACTGAAGTGGGTTGCCATTTCCTCCTCCAGGGGATCTTCCTGACCCAGGGATCGAACCTGAGTCTCCTGTGTCTCCTGCATTGGAGGTGGATTCTTTACCACTGAGCCAAATAAATGGATTAAGTAAAAAAAAGAACATATTCTAGGGAAGATGCAATTTAACTACTGAGGTTTCTTGCAATAGGGAGCAGATTTGGTGGAAGCAAGCAAACCCAAGCTGCTGTGTGATCTTCAAGAGGCTCTCTGAGCCTCCATTCTCCTTGGGAGAATTTGGGTAACATCACAGAGCTGCTGTGAAGATGAAATCAATTCCGAGAGTTAAAATGGCTCAGCCCAAGTTCTTCAGGCTATTAAATGAGGAACACGCTTCAGGCACACTTCTCAAAAATGGCTGCCTCTCTTATTGCTTAAAGAAGCTGCAAAGTATGCAGCCTCGGGAAACTGGGCAGAAGATAAGAGGACCATTTCAGGATTCCAGGCTCTGAAGTTGGAGAAGTTCTTCTACATCCACTTTCTCCCATTAAAATCTGTCGTCTGGGACTTCCCTGGCGATCCAGTGGTTAAGAACCAATCTGTCAATGCAGGGGACACGGGACCTTAAAGATTCCACATGCTGCTGAGTAACTAAGTAAGGCCGGGTCCACAACTTACTAAACCTGTGTGCTCTAAACTCTTGAGCCTGTGCAACCCAGAGCTCATGATCAGCAACAAGAGAAGCCACCGCAGTGAGAAGCCCTCGCTCCTCAACGAAAAGTAGCCGCTGCTTGCCGCAACTAGAGAAAACCCATGCACAGCAATGAAGGCCCAGCACAACCAAAGATAATTAACTCATTTTTAAAAATCTGTCTTCCAGCAGCTCGAAGTGGGTTCCTCCCAGGGCCTGGCCCAGTGCCTGATGCGTCCTGTCGCTGCCTTCCGCTTTCAAGGAACCAACGCTCCATCTGGTTCCTGAAGATGTTTAGGGGTATGCTCATGGTGCCCCCAAGCATGAAGCGCAGTGTTCACATTACAGTAAGAAGTCATGACGACATCAGAGACCCCTGGGACGGTGTGACACTGAGGACCCCTCACCTCGGTGGTCCTCTCCCTAAATCCCCTCGTCTAGTCACAAGAAAACGGCAGACAAACCCAGATGGGGGAACATTCTGTGGTCCTGGGGGACAGCCAGCTGGCACTCTGCAGGACTGTGAAGGTGATGGAAAAACCAGACCCAAGAAACTGTCACAGACCAGAGGAGACTGGGGTGACGTGATGACTAAACGCTGGACGGGACCCAAAACTGAAAAAGGACACTCATGGACGATGCGGGGGCATCGGATACAGTCTGGAGTGTAGCATCAATAGTTTTGCCCAGTGTTAATTTCTCAGTCTCGACAAACACACCGTGGTCTTGTGAGACGTTAACTTTCAGGAAAGCTGGGTCGGGGAGACTTGGAAACTCTGCGTATGATTTTCATAGCTTTTCTGCAATTAGCTCTGTCACTTCAAAAGTAAAAGGTTATTTGTAGGGGTTTCCCTGGTGGTCCAGGGGTTAATTTTATTTACTTATTTGTTTTTGTTCGTGCTGGGTCTTCTTTGCCTCGTAGGCTTTCTCCGGTTGCACCGAGTGGGGGCTGCTCCTTGTCACCGTGCGTGGGCTTCTCTTTGTAGTGGCTTCTCTTGTTACAGAGCACGGCTCTAGGCCTGTGGGCTCTACAGTTTCGTCTCCCAGGGTCTGGAGCACGGGCTTTGTTGCTCTGCGTTCCAGTGGTTAAGACTCCACACTTCCATGGAAGGTAGCACGGATTCAGTCCACTGCAGGGGGCTCGGGTTCAATCCCTGGTTGGGGAGCTAAGATCCCACATGCACATGGCACAGCCAAGTTGTAAAAACAACTCTAGGCTAAGCATGGGGAGGGGAAGGCAGTTATATGGGGAGATTCTTATATGAAAACATCTTTCCTCAGCTCTCTGAAATTCATATTTCACTGGGCGTCTTATGTTTGATCTGGCAACTCTAGCCTCAGCAAAAGAAGGGGGTTCCATTAACTGGGGTGGGGAAGGGAGGGATGGGCTGGAGTAGGGGGAATAATGAGCCCCCCATTTCACGGAGACCAGTAATGACTCAACAATAATGATAATGAGAACGATAATAATTGTGCCTCTTTCATGGCATTTATCTTGCTCCACCCTGGCTGTTTGTGGGCACGCCTTACTCCCGGCTGGGCCCAGGGCACCTCAGCCTCAGCGGGCGATCTCAGTCACAATCAGGCCAGGTTCAGTGTGCAGAGACCCCTGACCACCCCTCCTGTCCCCGCCTTGCTGTGGCTGCTTTAAAAAATGATTACAAACTGGGTAGCGTCGCACAGACATATTTGTCTCTCAGTCCTGGAGGCCAAGGTGTGAGATGAAGGTGCAGGCAGGGTTGGCTCCTTCCAGAGGTTCGCAGGGAGCATCTGTCCCACCTCTCTCCCAGCTTCTGGTGGCTGCCAGCAACCCGCCCTCATCACTCCTTGGCTTGTGGGTGCATCACCCCTTTCTCTTCCTCTGTCTTCACATGGCCTGCCTTTCTCTCTCTCTTTCCCCTTCTTTTTCTCTGCAAAGACACCTGTCCCTGAACTTAGAGTCCACTCTAAATCCAGAATGATCTCAAGATCTTTCATTTAATCACATGTGCACGTGCTCATTCAGTTGTGTCCGACTCTTTGCAACCCCGTGGACTGCAGCCTGCCAGGCTCCTCTGTCCATGGGATTTCCCAGGCAAGAATACTGGAGTGGGTTACCATTTCCCATTCCAGGGGATCTTCTCTACCGAGGGATTGAACCCGAGTTTCTTGCGCCTCCTGCGTTAGCAGGCAGATTCTTTGCCACTATGCATCCTGGGAAGAAGGTCGAATTCACGGATATGGGAGGCTAGGATGCGGGTGTGTCTTTTAGTGGGGACACCACTGACCCCATGATACTGTAGATATTTTTCCATCAGGGCCTATCACTCTTTAAGGTTTTGTTTAACCTCCCTCCCCCAGATTCAATCAGAAAAGCATTTGTAGTTCAGGGACCACAAGCCAGCATTTGCCCAGGGTTGATGAGCATAGATGTTGAAGAACTGGGGATGAGAGGGGGCTGGTGTGGTGGCAGTGAGCCTCAGGTTCCTCATAAAGGGGGCTGACTGCACCGTCCAGGTGTGTTCCATCCGGTCAAAGCTGCAGTGTTACTCATCCATCCCATGGCTTGGCTCCCAGTGGGAAGTGGGAAAAGGCTTGTGTTCCTGGAACAGGGGGAGAAAGCGTTTGGTAGAGAGAGCCATCATGGGGTGTCTGGAGGGAAGACATGAGACTGTGCTTGTATAGGCTCAAATCAATGTCATCAGAAGAAGAAATATCCTGGGGCAGCGGTGGGGGGTGCAGTCAAGGCTAGAAGACCCAGTACTGTCTCCGACCCAGGTGAGCCTTTTCAAAATGGATTTGATCAGGCAGCTCCCCCAAAAGTTAAACATAACGTTATTATAAGATCCAGCCATTCCACTCCCAGGCGTAGACCCCAGAGAGCTGAAAACAGGGACTCAAGCAAATACCTGTACACAAATGTTCACAGCAGCACGAGTCACCATCACCCAAAGGTCGAAAGAGCCCAAATGTCCATCAACAGATAAACAAAATGTGGTCCTCTAGATCTTGGAATATTATTCAGCCATTAAAAGGAATGAAGCACTGAGACACGAATGTGCCTACAATGTGGGAGACCTGGGTTTGATCCCTGAGTGGGGAAGATCCCCTGGAGAAGGCAGTGGCTACCCACTCCAGTATTCTTGCCTGGAGACTTCCAAGGACTGAGGAGTCTGGTGGGATACAGTCCATAGGGTCACAAAGGATTGGACATGACTGAGCAACTGTGACACATGTTAAAACATGGATGAAGTCTGAAAACATTACACTGAGTATAAGAAGCTAGACGCAAAATGCCACTTACTGAATGTTTCCATTTATGAAACCTCCAGAACAGGCAAATTCATAGAGACAGAAAGCAGATGAATGGTTGCCAGGGACTGAGATGGGAAGGGAGTAATGGGGAGTGAGTGTACCCACTAATGGGTCCAGGGTCTCCTTTTGGGGTGATTAAAGTGTTCTGGAACTAGCTCGAGGGGATGTTTGTACATTTTGAATGGACTTAATGCCACTGAGCTGTACACTTTAAGTGGTTAATTTTTCCTTTTGTGAATTTCACCTCAACTTAAAAAAATGAAAGTAAAAAAAAAAAGGTGGATCTGAAAAATATTTATGCTTCTTTGCTTTCCAGAGAAGCTGTTCCAGGCATCCAGAAATTCCTTATCCCCTTGCCCAAATAAAAGATGTGGAGATTTAGAAATAAACTTTAGCAATGTTAAATGGGGTCCTTAAACTCTGCATCCCTTGAAGAGCACTGGCCAAACTGTCTAGTGCCCATCATTATTAACAATATATAATAATGATATAATAACATAATAACTTAATCGTGTCATTATTATTTTCCACCCTGATTACAGCATTGCAGGTCAGCAGGGTGAAGCAATGTGCCTGAGGCCATCTACCAAGGAAGGAGCAGAGGCAGATTCAAACGAGGTCAGTGCCAAAACCAGCTCCTTCAGCTGACGACAGGAAATCAAAGCAAGCTGTGTGACAACGGGCCGTGATCCCTAAGGAGAGGAGGCTCTGTGCAGGCTTGTTATGCATACGAGCGAGGCTCAAGCCTTTCTTGAAGTCAGAATGCAAGTCAGGGGACTGTGCGAGGAAAAGGGTCTCCCAGGTGCCAAACATGGGGGGCTCAAAATTGGTGGTTGTTGCCCCAGCGCCCAGGCCTTTCCTGTTCCTCTTGTTAGGTCAAGCTGTTTGATTATGCTGGGCACGTGAGTGCAGAGAACCCATGGATTTCTCAGAGGGCAGGACGCTATCCTCCTCCTCCTGGCTAGGTGTGGCAGGGAACCACACAGGTCTAACCAGCCGCCCAAAGGGGTGACTTTGCAAACAGTGCTAGAGTCCCCAGCCAATGAGGGACGGGAGGCCAGGGCACACGAGGTGGGAAAGGACATTACTGCATTTTCTTTAAAAATTGTATATATTTTTCACTGTGCTGGGTCTTCATTGCTGGGCAGGCTTCCACTGGTTGTGGTGAGTAGGGGCCACTCTCTAGCGGCGGAGCGCAGGCTCCTCACTGCAGTGGCCTCTCTCGTTGCAGAGCACAGGCTCTAGGGCCCACGGCCCTCAGCAGCTACCACATGTAGGCTTCGTAGCTGCGACTCCCAGGCTCTAGAGCACAGGTTCAACAGTTGTGGCTCACGGGCTTAGTTACCCTGCTGCGTGTGGGATCTTCCTGGATCAGCGACTACACCTGTGTCTCCAGCACTGGCAGGTGGATTCTTTACCACTGAGCCATCAGGGAGGCCCTACTGCCCTTTCTAAGCTATGCGTGTGGGATTGTTCTTGGGCTCCAAGAAGTTACAAGGACAACACAGTATTACTGTGTCCATCAATAGACGAAGGGGTGACGAAGTTGTGGCTCACACGTAAGATGGAATACTATTCAGCAACGAAAAGAAACCAGGGGCCGTTACGCTCTGCCTCAAATTATGTATAGTGAAAGTAACCAGATGAAAAGGTTGCGTTTACATGGAATATCTGGGAGAGGCAAATCTATAGACTTAGCACATCAGTGGGTGCCTGGGGCTGGGGGGGAAGTGGGGATGGATTGAAAGGGGGCCATGAGAGATTCCCCTGGAGTGATGGGAACAGTTCTAAAGCTGGACTGTGGTGATGGTCGCACCACGTGGAAATTTCAGAGTATGCAAAAGATCCCACAGTAAATCGAAACAAAATTAAAATTTAGAAAATCTGAATAATATTCAAAATTTTAAACGAAAAGAATTAAACCTAAACAAAACTTAATTTTTTTTTTTTTTTGACTCTGCTGTGCGGCTTGCAGGATCTCAGTTCCCAACCGGGTATTGAACCTAGGCCACAGCAGTGAAAGCCCAGAATTCTAACCACTAGGCTACCAAGGAAAACTCTGAAACTTAAAAATTTTTAAATCTAAATAAAACTAAAAATTTTTAAGTAAAAAATTAAAATTTAGACATTTGAAATCTAAATAAAACAAAATATTAATAAAATAAAAATTTTAAATCGAAATAAAACTGTTTTAAAAGTAAAAATGAAGTAAAAATAAAACAAAAAGGCAGCCCCTAGCCCAGATGCTATGGCCAAAAGGTAACAAAAAATCTAAGCAGAAAAAACAAAAAACCTATGAAGTCAGTCATCACTAAAAACTGTACCTCTACAACCAGGTGTTGTGATATCCCAGATGCTGAATGTCCCTACATCCCTGATCTAAAGGATGTCTTGCGATTCATCTCCGTATCTATTTGGCTAGTTATCCATTTAACACTTGGGAGCTAAGTAAGGGCAGAGACCCACTCACTCTTGATGACAACTCACTCTTCAGGACCTGCTTAGTAAGAAGAATTCCATAAATGTCTATTAAATCCACACTCAGAGGCAGTTATGGTTTGGGGACCCAGCTCAGTCTCTGGAGTCCAGAAGGGATTCAACTTCTCTAAGCTTTGGTCCAGAGATTCAGTGTTTTCTGCTTGAGTTCATCCAGTCTCTTTTCTGTGCATAGTCTCAATACATCCATGAATGGGTGTGTCTGTGTGCCAATAAAACATATTTAGGAAGGCTTCCCTGGTGGCTCAGCAGGAAAGAGTCCACCTGCCAATGGCAAGAGACACAGATTTGAGCCCTGGTCCGGGAGGATCCACATAGTATGGAGCAACTGAGCCACGCGATACAACTATTGAGCCTGTGCTCCAGAGCCGGGGAGCTGCAACCACTGAAGCTCGTGCGCCCTAAAGCCCGTGCTCCACAGCCAGAGAGTAGCCCTCACTCCCTGCAACTAGAGAAAAGCCCGCACAGCAACAAAGACCCAGCACAGCCAAACACATAAAGTTATTTAAAAATAAATAAAAAATATATTTATGGACATTGAAATCTGATTTTCATAGAATATTCATGTATCCTGAAACAGTATTCTTTTGGTTTTCTCCAAATTATTCATATGGGGCTTCCCTTAAGAAGCCGCTTGCAATGCAGGAGACCCAGGTTTGATCTCTGGGTCAGGAAGATCCACTGGAGAAAGAAATAGCAACCCACTCCAGTATTCTGGCCTGGAGAATTCCATGGACGGAGGAGCCTGGTGGGCTACAGTCCATGGCGTCACAAAGAGTCAGACACGACTGAGTGACTTCCACAATCTATCTAATCATTCATAAAGGGGAAAATAACGCATGTAACTATTGGGCAAACAAAAGCTGCTTTGGTCACAAAGTGTGCAATTCCCTTCAGTTGAAATGTCCAGAACAGGCAAATCCATAGAGACTAAAAGCGCATTTGTGATTACCAGGGGCTGGGGGAGAAGGGGATATGGAGCGCTGGCTGATGGGAACGGGGTTTCCTTTTGAGGGGATGGAAATATTCTGGAACTATATAGAGGGGATGGTTGCATAATACTGTGAATGTCCTCAATGCTCTGAATTTCTCACTTTAAAATGGTTAATTTTATATTATGTGAATCCCACCTTCATAAAAATCATACACACATATGTACACATCTATAATTAAAATTGAAATATATGGGAGATATGACGAACACTTTGTTGTACACCAGAAATTAACACAGCATTGTTAATCAACTATACTTAAAATAATCTTTTTGAAAAAAGAACAATATTCATGACATCTTCATACACACACACACACACACACACACACAAACATTTGTAAAAAGCTACAAGCAAGGATGTACCAGCCCTTGATTTAGTCAAATAAAAATAGCTTCCAGGAACAGAGGGCCTCTTCTGGGAAAAGTTTTTTTACATGGGGTGTCTCTTATCTTCATTAACATGTGACAAGGTATTCTCATGCTCCTGTGATGGAAGAGGGACAAAGCTTCAAAAAAGAAAAAGCCATTCACTCAAAGTTACTGATCTATAAGTGCCAGGGCCAGGATCTGACCTGGGGTCCTGGCTCAGGACCCCCATTCTGTTCATTGCTCACCATGCTGAACAGACCTGCTGTGATGATTAAACATGAGAAAATACATGCAGCTCTTTAGTGCAGGAGCTGGCATACAGTAGGTGCTTAATAATTGTTCCCCTCTCCTGTCCCTGCATTGATGAGACTGAGTCACAGCCTGACTGGTGAGGAGATGATGAAAGGTCCTCATAGAAATCCATCAGTCATCAACCAAACACATTCTGCAGCCTCCCTACACGCTCACTACTTAATTGTTCATAAGCGATAAGAAAACCCCAGAGACTGGAAGGCAAATCGGCAAGTGCCCTTTCTCAATGGGTCTCTGCCACAAGCATGGCAGTGGCAAGGTGGTGACCTGCAGGAAAAGCCCACTTGCAGGGTCATCCCTGCCTGCATCATTTCTCATCCTCGAGAAACACCGAGCCTCGAAACGTCAGGGAGCCGAGTTTGGCAACGTGCTGCAAAAAACTTGTGCAAACTTAAGCAGAAATACCCTGATTGCCCCAGCTGGGAGTCATCGTCCAGTTGCTGCTGTCATGCGACTGTAATTCCTCTAGAGCGTTCACAATTTGTCTTGGAAGCTCAGCTGTATTTTAAGTGACGTGTTTTCTGTAGAATTCCTGAGTGCTTGCTCTTGGGAGCTGAGCCAAGTACACACAATAGCTATTTGGGACAGAACAGCTGTTAAAGGGAGAGGCAATCTAGACTTGAGAAGTAAAGGGGAAAGAAGTACAGGATCCTAGAAATGGCCAGGACCCAGTCAAAGGAGACTGTAAGCTCTCTGTGGGCAGAAACGGAGCTGTGTACATTTTTATTTTCCTCTCCATGTCCAGTAGAATGTGGAGAGGAAGCTCAACATTTATTTGTTGCTCAGACTCAAAATTTCTGATTTGCAAGTTTTCCGAGTTCTTAAAGACAGCCTGGCAAGAGACGGTAAACGTGAAGCTGCATGCCTACTCCCCTGAAGAGCAGCCCTCTCCGGTATTCCTGCCTGGAGAGTTTCATGGGCAGAGGAGCCTGGCATGCCTACTACCCCTACAAGGCTTCACTGGTGACCGACATCACTAATCGATCACGGCACTCTTTTCCAGCACTGAACCTGGATGTAATCTCAGAATCTGTGCAACCACAGTGCTCCAAACATTATTGATGGATCTGAGAGGCTTAGACTATTCATGTGGGGCTGCTAGGAGAGGGTGGGAGGACTGGGGAAAGAGATGAGAGCAAGCACATCACTATCAAGAGACATAAACTTCCTGACTGGAAGAGAGGGCTGGTGGGGCGGACAGGGCCAGTCCCTAGCCTTTAGGAATTTACCCATGACAGGGAGAAGGGTACTCAACACCCACTGTGAGCTTCAGCATCAGCAGTTTGATTACTGACCATGTAATGCTTGGACACATGCCTTATTCTCCCCCGCTTAGCAATGGGACAGGCTGCTCGGAAGCTTTGCCAAGACACCCCAAGTCTCCCCCCCTGGTGGTCCAGTGGTTAAGAATCCGCTTGCCAATGCAGGAGACGTGGGGTTGACCCACGCTCGGGGAAGGTTCCCAGGTGGAGCTAGTAGTAAAGAAGCTGCCTGCCAGTGCAGGTGATGCAAGAGATGTCAGTTCAACCCCTGGCTGGGAAGATCCCCTGACTAAGCCCATGCGCCGTAAATCCTGAGCCCATGTGCTCCAGAGCCCATGAGCCGTGATGACTGAGGCCCACATGCCCTAGAGCCCACGCCTGGCAATGAGAGAAGTCTGTGTACCACAACGAGAAAGTTGCCCCTGCCTGCCTCAAGTAGAGCAAGCTCACATACAGCCACAAAGACCCAGCACAGCCAAAAATAAATAAATAAAATTTTTTAAAAAGGAGTAAGTCACCCCACTTGTAAGAGGTGAACTTGGGGGTCCAGAGCTCGTTTTCCAAAAGTATCATCATCTGAGACATCACACACATACCCACACAGGATGGGACGCAGCCTGGATAGTAGGGAGACAGACCCGCAGCCAGAGAGGGGCCGTACCCCGAACTCCTCGGTGCCAAGTCTCTCCCTCGGCCCAGGATCTCCTATCCGGCTCACTCCTCCATGCCCATAATCAGGCAGTAAGGACTCCTATCTCACCATGAAACTGAGGCTCGGTTACATGATGCGCCCGCGGTAACCCAGCTATGTGGTAACTAAAGCGCATGTTCCTTCCACCCCCTGGAGGGACGCTGTGTGGGTTCCCTTCCCTGGATGCTCTGCTGAAGTGTTTCACGCTGCCCCGGGAGGTCCTCGGTGGGTGGCCATCACGTCGTCTTTGTTTCCACACCAGGTCCGCAGCTGGGCCCGGGGGACACAGAGAGTGAGGGGCTCCCTTTCTGAATGGAAACCAGGAGGGCAGAACAGCTGGTTACCATGACATCTGAGCTTCCTGGGGCTGCCACCACACAATGACACAAACTGGGGGGCTTAAGATAACAAAAATGTAGCCTCTCTTTAGCCCTAAGGGCCAGAATTCCAAAATAAAGGTACTGATAGGGTTGGTTCCTTCTGATGGCTCCGAGGAAAATATCTGTCCCAGGCCTCTCCGCTGGCCTCTGGTGACCCCTGGCAATCTCCAGTGCCCCTTGGCTTACAGCTACCAATCTCCGGTCTCTGTCCCACCTTTGTATGGCCTTCTCTGTGTTCGTGTCTCTGTGTCCTTTCTCTTTTAAGGACACTTATCATTGGATTTAGGACCCATCCTCACCCAGGATGGTCTCATTTCGAGGCCCCTAATTATATCTGCAGAGATCCCCTTTCCAATTAAAGTCACAATCACAGGAACCAGGAGTGAGGACTTGGACATAACTTTTGGGGACATATTTAACGTATTATCACCCACGGTGATGAGGAAGGTGCGCAGGAGGCTGGGTGAAGGGGAGAGAGTATAGACAATCCCGCAGGAGTAGAGAGCTACCCGCAGAAGTTCCTATGGCTGCAAGAGATGTAGCTGATCATCTGCTTGCTCATCCCTCTGGCGAACATTTATTGAGCACCCACTGTGTGCTGAACTGGGCTTGAAGAACACACGCAATGGATCCAATATACACCTGGCTCCCATCCTCCCCGAGAGTGATCCA
Organism: Bos mutus; assembly: GCF_027580195.1. NCBI lineage: Eukaryota > Metazoa > Chordata > Mammalia > Artiodactyla > Bovidae > Bos > Bos mutus. The sequence continues at coordinate 44,714,528 of NC_091623.1, forward strand.
CTATTTGTAGGACAAACAAACAAAAAAAAAGGAAACGGGTGGATTAAAATAATGATCAATGGTGAAAAGTGCCGTACAACAAAAATACAAGGGGTGGAGGAAGGCACTGTATGGCCTGGGGAGGGGTCAGTATCTGTGGGGTCAGGGAGCCAGGGAAGCTCATATTTACACTGAAACACACAGTCAGATGAGCTGAGGACAGCCTTTTCAACAGAGGATGCTGGAGCCACTGTGCATCCACAAGCAAAACCAAACTATCAGCCAAGCAACAACAAAGTTAACTCAAAATGATCGTTCACTTCAACATAAAATGCAAAACTGTAAATCTCCTAGATGATAACATAAGGGAACATCGAGATGACCTTGGGTTTGGCACTGACTTTTCAGATACAAGACCAAAAGCACAATTTGTGAAATGGAAAACTGACAAGCTAGGCTTCATTAAAATGAAAAACTTCTGTTCTACAAAAGGCACTGTTAAGAGAATCAAAAGACAAGCCACAGACTGGGAGAAAATCTTCACAAAACATCTACCTGGAAAGGGCTAGTGTTCAAAATACACAAAGAATTCTTAAAATCCAATAAGAAAATTAAAAAAACAGTTAACAACTGGTCCAAAGAAGACATACAGATGGCAAATAAGCACATGGAAGGGTGTTCCACATCAGATGTCATCAAGGGATTGTAAACTAAAACAAGATACCACCAAACATCTATTAAAATGGCTGAAATATAAAAAAATTGACACCAGTAAATGCTGACGATACTAGAGATGTAGAGATACCAAAGGAATATTTCATGCAAAGATGGGCACAATAAAGGACAGAAACGGTATGGACCTAAGAGAAGCAGAAGATATTAAGAAAAGGTGGCAAGAAAATGCAGAAGAACTATACAAAAAAGATCTTAATGACCCAGATAACCACGATGATGTGATCACTCATCTAGAGCCAGACATCTTGAAGTGTGAAGTCAAGAGGGCCTTAAGAAGCATCACTACGAACAAAGCTAGTGGAGGTAAAGGAATTCCAGTTGAGCTATTTCAAATCCTAAAAGATGATGCTGTGAAAGTGCTGCACTCAATATACCAGCAAATTTGGAAAACTCAGCAGTGGCCACAGGACCGGAAAAGGTCAGTTTTCATTCCAATCCCAAAGAAAAGCAATGCCAAAGAATGTTCAGACTACCACACAATTGCACTCATTTCAAATGCTGTCAAAGTCATGCTCAAAATCCTCCAAGCTAGGTTTCAACAGTACATGAACCAAGAACTTCCAGATGTTAAAGCTGGACTTTAGAAAATGCAGAGGAATCAAATTGCCAACATCCATTGGATCATAGAAAAAGCAAGCGAATTCCAAAATAACATCTACTTCTGCTTCATTGACTACACTAAAGCCTTTGACTGTGTGGATCACAACAAACTCTGGAAAATTCTTCAAGTGATGGGAATACCAGACCACCTGACCTGCCTCCTGAGAAATCTGTATGCAGGTCAAGAAGCAACAGTTAGAACCCAACATGGAACAACAGACTGGTTCTAAATTGGAAAAGGAGTATGTCAAGGGTGTATATCGTCACCCTGCTTATTTAACCAATATGGAAAGTTCAGTTCAGTTCAGTCGCTCAGTTGTGTCTGACTCTTTGCAACCTCAAGGACTGCAGCATGCCAGGCCTCCCTGTCCATCACCAATTCCCAGAGTTTACTCAAACTCATGTCCATCGAGTCGGTGATGCCATCCAACCATCTCATCCTCTGTCATCCCCTTCTCCTCCTGCCTTCAATCTTTCCCAGCATCAAGGTCTTTTCAAATGAGTCATCTCTTCGTATCAGGTGGCCAAAGTATTGGAGTTTCAGCTTCAACATCAGTCCTTCCAATGAACACCCAGGACTGATCTCCTTTAGGATGGACTGGTTGGATCTCCTTGCAGTCCAAGGGACTCTCAAGAGTCTTCTCCAACACCACAGTTCCAAAGCATCAATTCTTCGGCGCTCAGCTTTCTTTATAGTCCAACTTTCACATCCATACATGACCACTGGAAAAACCATAGCCTTGACTAGACAGACCTTTGTTGGCAAAGTAATGTGTCTGCTTTTGAATATGCTATCTAGGTTGGTCATAACTTTCCTTCCAAGGAGTAAGTGTCTTTTAATTTCATGGCAGCAGTCACCATCTGCAGTGATTTTGGAGCCCCCAAAAATAAAGTCTGCCACTGTTTCCCATACACAGAGTACATCATGTGAAATGCCGGGTTGGATGAAGCACAAGCTGGAATCAAGATTGCCCAGAGAAATATCAATAACCTCATATATGCAAATGACACCACCCTAATGGTAGAAAGTGAACAGGAATTAAAGAGCCTTTTTGATGAAGGTGAAAGAGGAGAGGGAAAAAGCTGGCATTCAAAAATGCAACATTCAAAAACTGAAGATCATGGCTTCCATTCCCATTACTTCATGGAAAACAGATGGGGAAACAATGGAAATGGTGACAGACTTTATTTTCTTGGGCTCCAAAGTCACTGCAGATGGTGACTGAAGCCATGAAATTAAAAGACATTTACTCCTTGTCTAGGAAGAAAAGCTATGACAAATCTAGCCAGCATATTAAAAAGCAGAGACATTAATTTGTCTGCAAAAGTCTGTATAGTCAAAGCTATGATTTTTCCAGTAGTCATGTATGGATGTGAGACCTGGACAATAAAAAGGCTCAGCACTGAAGAACTGATGCTTTCAAACTATGGTGCTGGAGAAGACTAATGAGAGCCCCTTGACAGCAAGGAGATCAAATCAGTCATTCCTAAAGGAAATCAACCTTGAATATTCATTGAAAAGACTGATGCTGAAGCTGAAGCTCTAATACTTTCGTCACCTGATGTGAAGAGCCAGCTCATTGGAAAAGATCCTGATGCTGGGAAAGATTGAAGGTAGGAGGAGAAGAGGATGACAGACGATGAGTTGGCTGGATGGCCTCACTGACTCAATGGACATGAGTTTGAGCAAACTCTGGGAGATGGTGAAGAACAGGGAAGCCTGGCGTGCTACAGTTCATGCAAAGAGTCGGACACGATTGAGCAACTGAACAACAAAATGTTGACAAGGATGTGGAGCAACCAAAATTCTCATTCATTCCTTGCTGATGGAAACGCAAATGGTACAGCTCTTTTGGAAGGCAGTTTGGTGTTCTCTTACACCAAGCTAAATACAGTCTTATCCTACAGTCCATCAGTTGTGTTCCTAGATATTGATTCAATTAATTTGAAAACTTATCCAGGCAAAACCTGCACATGAAATTTTACAGCAGCCATAATCAATGCCTAGTCAATTGCAACTATATGGCCCCAAACTGGAAGCAACCAAGATGTCCTTCCAAGTGAATAGACGGACTTCCCTGGTGGTCCAGTGGCTAAGACTCCACACTCCCAGTGCAGGGGGCCTGGGATTGATCCCTGATCAGGGAACTAGATCTCGCAAGCCACAACTAAAGATCCCACATGTTGCAACTATGACCTGGTGCACCCAAATAAATACATAAAAATAAGTATTTAAGAAATAATTTACTACTATCATCATTATAAAAAAATAGGTAAATGGACGTGAAAGTTGCTCAGTCATGTCCAACTCTCTGTGACCCCATAGACTGTAGCCCGCCAGGCTCCTCTGTGCATGGGGATTCTCCAGGCAAGAATATCAGTGTGGGTTGCCATGCCCTCCTCCAGGGGATCTTCCTGACCCAAGGATCAAACTGGGGTCTCCCGCAGATTGTTTACCATGAATGGATAAACTGTGGTGTATCTATACCATGCATGGTATGGATATAACTGGACTATTATTACAATGGACTGTTATTCCTTGATACAAAGAAATGAGCTATCAAGCCACCAAGAGACATGGAAGAACCTTTTTTTTTTTAACTTTACAATATTGTATTGGTTTTGCCATATATCAAAATGAATCTGCCACAGGTATACATGTGTTCCCTATCCTGAACCCTCCTCCCTCCTCCCTCCCCATACCATCCCTCTGGGTCATCCCAGTGCACCAGCCCCAAGCATCCAGTATCGTGCATTGAACCTGGACTGGCGACTCATTTCATATATGATATTATACATATTTCAATGCCATTCTCCCAAATCATCCCACCCTCTCCCTCTCCCACAGAGTCCAAAATACTGTTCTATACATCAGTGTCTCTTTTGCTGTCTCGTACACAGGGTTATTGTTACCATCTTTCTGAATTCCATATATATGCGTTAGTATACTGTATTGGTGTTTTTCTTTCTGGCTTACTTCACTCTGTATAATAGGCTCCAGTTTCATCCACCTCATTAGAACTGATTCAAATGCATTCTTTTTAACGGCTAAGTAATACTCCATTGTGTATATGTACCACAGCTTTCTTATCCGTTCATCTGTTGATGGACATCTAGGTTGCTTCCATGTCCTGGCTATTATAAACAGTGCTGCGATGAACATGGGGGTACACGTGTCTCTTTCCCTTCTGGTTTCCTCAGTGTGTATGCCCAGCAGTGGGATTGCTGGGTTATATGGCAGTTCTATTTCCAGTTTTTTAAGGAGTCTCCACATTGTTCTCCATAGTGGCTGTACTAGTTTGCATTCCTACCAACAGTGTAAGAGGGTTCCCTTTTCTCCACATCGTCTCCAGTATTTATTGCTTGTAGACTTTTGGATTGCAGCCATTCTGACTGGCGTGAAATGGTACCTCATAGTGGTTTTGATTTGCATTTCTCTGATAGTGAGTGATGTTGAGCATCTTTTCATGTGTTTATTAGCCATCTGTATGTCTTTTTTGGAGAAATGTCTATTTAGTTCTTTGGCCCATTTTTTGATTGGGTCATTTGTTTTTCTGGAATTGAGCTGTAGGAGTTGCTTGTATATTTTTGAGATTAGTTGTTTGTCTGTTGCTTCATTCGCTATTATTTTCTCCCATTCAAAAGACATGGAAGAATCTTAAATGCATGCTGCTGAGTGAAAGAAGCCAGTGTGAAAAAGATACATACATTGTGATTCCATCTGAATGACATTCCAAGAAAGGCAAAACTATAGAGCCTAACCCAGGACTAAGAGGCAGGGAGGGAGGGATTTTTAGGGCAGTAAAATGGAGTAGCCATCATGGTCAACAAAACAGTCTGAAATGCAGTACTTGGATGCAATCTCAAAAACGACAGAATGATCTCTGTTCATTTCCAAGGCAGACCATTCAATATCACAGTAATCCAAGTCTATGCCCCAACCAGCAATGCTGAACAAGCTGAAGTTGAACGGTTCTATGAAGACCTACAAGACCTTTTAGAACTAACACCCAAAATAGATGTCCTTTTCATTATAGGGGACTGGAATGCAAAAGTAGGAAGTCAAGAAACACCTGGAGTAACAGGCAAATTTGGCCTTGGAGTATAGAATGAAGCAGGGCAAAGGCTAATAGAGTTCTGCCAAGAGAATACACTGGTCATAGCAAACACCCTCTTCCAACAACACAAGAGAAGACTCTATACATGGACATCACTGGATGGTTGACACCAAAATCAGATTGATTATATTCTCTGCAGCCAAAGATAGAGAAGCTCTATACAGTCAACAAAAACAAGACTGGGAGCTGACTGTGGCTGAGATCATGATCTCCTTATTGCCAAATTCAGACTTAAATTGAAGAAAGTAGGGAAAACCACTAGGCCATTCAGGTATGACCTAAATCAAATCCCTTATGATTATACAGTAGAAGTGAGAAATAGTTTTAAGGGCCTAGGTCTGATAGATAGAGTGCCTGATGAACTATGGACGGAGGTTCGTGACATTGTACAGGAGACAGGGATGAAGACCATCCCCAAGAAAAAGAAATGCAAAAAAGCAAAGTGGCTGTCTGAGGAGGCCTTACAAATAGCTGTGAAAAGAAGAGAAGTGAAAAGCAAAGGAGAAAAAGAAAGATATAAGCATCTGAATGCAGAGTTCCAAAGAATAGCAAGGAGAGATAAGAAAGCCTTCCTCAGTGATCAATGCAAAGAAATAGAGGAAAACAACAGAATGGGTAAGACTAGAGATCTCTTCAAGAAAATTAGAGATACCAAGGGAACATTTCATACAAAGATGGGCTCGATAAAGGACAGAAATGGTATGGACCTAAGAGAAGCAGAAGATATTAAGAAGAGGTGGCAAGAATACACAGAAGAACTGTACAAAAAAGATCTTCACAACCCAGATAATCACGATGGTGTGATCACTCACCTAGAGCCAGACATCCTGGAATGTGAAGTCAAGTGGGCCTTAGAAAGCATCACTACGAACAAAGCTAGTGGAGGTGATGGAATCCCAGTTGAGCTATTTCAAATCCTAAAAGATGATGCTGTGAAAGTGCTGCACTCAATATGCCAGCAAATTTGGAAAACTCAGCAGTGGCCACAGGACTGGAAAAAGTCAGTTTTCATTTCAATCCCAAAGAAAGGCAGTGCCAAAGAATGCTCAAACTACCGCACAATTGCACTCATTTCACATGCTAGTAAAGTAATGCTCAAAATTGTCCAAGCCAGGCTTCAGCAATACATGAACCGTGAACTTCCAGACATTCAAGCTGGTTTTAGAAAAGGCAGAGGAACCAGAGATCAAATTACCAATATCCGCTGGATCATGGGAAAAGCAAGAGAGTCCCAGAAAAACATCTATTTCTGCTTTATTGACTATGCCAAAGCCTTTGACTGTGTGGATCACAATAAACTGTGGAAAATTCTGAAAGCGATGGGAATACCAGACCACCTGACCTGCCTCTTGAGAAACCTGTATGCAGGTCAGGAAGCAACAGTTAGAACTGGACATGGAACAACAGACTGGTTCCAAATAGGAAAAGGAGTACGTCAAGGCTGTATATTGTCACCCTGCTTATTTAACTTATATGCAGAGTACATCATGAGAAACGCTGGGCTGGAAGAAGCACAAGCTGGAATCAAGATTGCCAGGAGAAATATCAATAACCTCAGATATGCAGATGACACCACCCTTATGGCAGAAAGTGAAGAGGAACTAAAAAGCCTCTTGATGAAAGTGAAAGAGGAGAGTGAAAAAGTTGGCTTAAAGCTCAACATTCAGAAAACTAAGATCATGGCATCTGGTCCCATCACTTCATGGGAAATAGATGGGGAAACAGTGGAAACAGTGTCAGACTTTATTTTTGGGGGCTCCAAAATCACTGCAGATGGTGACTGCAGCCATGAAATTAAAAGACACTTACTCCTTGAAAGGAAAGTTATGACCAACCTAGATAGCATATTCAAAAGCAGAGACATTACTTTGCCAACAAAGGTCCGTCTAGTCAAGGCTAGTGGTCATGTATGGATGTGAAAGTTGGACTATAAAGAAAGCTGAGCGCCGAAGAATTGATGCTTTTGAACTGTGTTGTTGGAGAAGACTCTTGAGAGTCCCTTGGACTTCAAGGAGATCCAACCAGTCCATTCTGAAGGAGATCAGTCCTGGGTGTTCACTGGAAGGACTGATGCTGAAGCTGAAACTCCAATACTTTGGCCACCTCATGCAAAGAGATGACTCATTGGAAAAGACCCTGATGCTGGGAGGGATTGGGGGCTGGAGGAGAAGGGGATGACAGAGGATGAGATGGCTGGATGGCATCACTGACTCGATGGACACGAGTTTGAGTGAACTCTGGGAGATGGTGATGGACAGGGAGGCCTGGCGTGCTGTGATTCATGGGGTTGCAAAGAGTCAGACATGACTGAGCGACTGAACTGGACTGAAAACTGTTGTATATGATAGTATAACAGTATATCAATGTCACTATGCATTTGTTGCAACCCCTAGAGTGTCCAACACAAAGAGTGCACCCTAAGGTAAACTGCGGGCTTGAATTAATAATATTGTATTGAGATTGGCTCCATAATGATGTATCAGTAGGTAACAAATGTATCTAACGCAGGGTGTTAATAACAGGGGAAACTGTCATGGGAGGATATATGGGGACTCTTTGTACTTTCTGCTCATTTTTTCTGTAAACCTGACACTCCTCTATAAAAATAAAGTTCATTAGCTAAGGGAGGAGGGGGTGGGAGATGAGCCAGAGCCCAGCAAGTGGAAAGTGAGAGGACTGAAGGCTTGGTGGAAGGCACAGAAGTACCAAAGCCTGGGGGGCAGGGGCAAGGTAATGTGCTTGGTGTGTTTCAGAACCTGCAGGGAAACAAGAGTAGGGAAGGAACAGGGATGGGCTGGAGAGAGCTGTAGGACCTCTCTGAGGGGAAGGAGGACCCAGGGGCCATCTGAGCAGAGGTCTGCGATTGCCTGAGAATCACACAACCTGGGAAACACATTCTCTTTCCCTTTGACTTCCGCTCATTATCGTTTGGGGAAACTGAGGCCCAGAGAATGTCAATGAGCAAAGCAATCAGCCCTTCAGGTAAGGTCACAGGATCTCATCAACACTTCCACCAAAGAAAAAGCATCTGCATGACTCTTACAATATCCCTGTGGGGGTAAGGCATTATTATGTTCTGTGAGCTCAGAGAGGCAAAGCTACTTGTTTGCGGTCACACAGGGAGCGGTCAGTGGCCAAGACTGACTCTCCACCATCACAGTGGCTGGCCGCAGGAAGCATGCTGGAGCTCAACTTGAAGTCGTGAACTGTGACTGGGACTGAAAGCACCTCTGGGTGCCCCACAGCTGGCAAACAGGGCTTATCAACAAGTGTTTGCCTAATCCACAATCTGATGAATCACGATGAGATGGCACACCCCTGAGCTCCTTCCAGCTGGGAGAATCCAGGACTGTGAACCCCAAAGAGGGTCTCTTGGTATCTGTGTGATGGCAAGGCGGTCCCCCTGCAGTGGCCCTGGGCTTTGGTGGGGGTTGGGGGTCCAGATGCTATCCGTGACAAAGTCTCCTGACCCCAGGGAAGGTTTTCAGGTTAGGAGCTGCCTGCACCCCTCCCCACCTGGCCGTGGGACTCTACCTGATTATGGACACCTCCAAGCCTGAACGTGGGTGCTGGTATCAAGAGATCAAGGCTGGATACTGGCTCCAGGTTACACCATGAGATACTCTCCCTTTGATACCCACTTGGGCTCCCCTTTCCCCCACATCTTGACTCACACAACTCCTCTTGGGTGAGGTTCAAAATTCCACACATTCTCTCTCTCCGTTTCACACACACTCACTACCTATCTCCGGCCCCTGCTTTCCCCCAAATAGTCGTTCATTTGACATCTCCTCCCCACCCCCCATTACAGTGAAAGCCTCGAGGGCAGGGATTTGTCTGCCTGTTGGCAAATGCGTTCCCAGTGCCCACAGAGAACAGCACACAGTAACAGCAGAAGGGACAGTCCCTTCCCGGCAGGTCGTCAAGCATGGCGTGGGGCACCTAGGAGGCCGTGTTTAAGATGCTCCCAGGGGAGGCTTGTTGCCACTGGCCCCGCTGGTTCTGGGTCTGTGTTGTCAGATTCCTTGTCTTGAGTCTGTTCACTTACATGAGTCAGAAAAGGCACGAAGCCTGTGGACAGCTGTCAGACCTCAAGCCTCTCCCACCACGTCTGGAATCTCAGTTTCCCCTCCCTGAAGGGCTTCTTTGAGACGGAGAGTCTCAAAAATTTAACACTTCTTGATATCATCATGAAAGCAGAGTGGTGGGCCTAGCAGTGATCAGGGCTTGGTGGGTCCCAAGGAAATGAGCCGCAGAGTCTCTCCATCCATCAGGAGTCGAGGGAACACCACCCTGAGCTCGCCAGACCCATTACCCCCATCCATCAAGGATTCTGGGGACCCTTCTGTGACTGCGGGGCCCATTTCCCCATCCGTCGGGGATCCCGGTCCATTCACAGTCCCGGGTCCCCGATGCCATCCCCCGCTCCGGGTCCTCACGCAGGTGGGAGCCCAGGACAGGACAGCGGGGATCCCTGAGCGTCACGCTGCTGTTGTGGAGCGTGTGTTGACGCCGTCGCCTGGGAGACGGGCGGGGGCGGGCCCGGGGTGGGGGAGCGGCCTGGCTGCTTGCGCTAGGGGCCGAGCCGGCCGTGCAGGGCCCTGGCGGCCTCAGTGGCCACGGCCGCCGCCGCCCGCCGGCTTATATACCGCGGCTAAATTTAGGCTGCGCCCGGAGCTCGTCCCCATCCGGGACGCGTTTCCGCCGCCGCCGCCTTGGCCCGGCCCCCGCGCGCGCCGCGCCTATAAGGCTTGGGCGGGCCCGGCCGCGGCCCGCAGAGCCGTCCCCGCCCGCCCGCGCCCCGACCAGCCCGGCTTCGGGCAGCCACTCACCGGTGTCCCGAGTCCGCGTCAGCCCCAAGTCCCAACCATGGCGCTGAGCGAGCCCATCCTCCCGTCCTTCTCCACTTTCGCTAGCCCGTGCCGGGAGCGCGGCCTGCAGGAGGTGAGGGCGGCAGGGACCGCGGGCGGCGGGGGCGGCTGGCTCAGGGTAGCAGAACGTGGGCTGCGGGGTAGGAGAACGCAGGCGGCAGGCACTGCGGGCTCAGGGTAATGGAAGGCGGGTAGCGGGCTGCGATCTCCGCCCACCGCGCGCTCACGCCCGCGCCTATCGCCCTGTCACCCGCAGCGCTGGCCGCGCACCGAGCCCGAGGCAGGCGGCACCGACGACGACCTCAACAGCGTGTTGGACTTCATCCTGTCCATGGGGCTGGACGGTCTGGGAACTGAGTCCGCCCCAGAGCCCCCGCCGCCCCCGCCGCCTGCGTTCTACTACCCGGACCCTGGCGCGCCGCCTCCCTATGGCGCCCCCGCGGGCGGTTTGGTGTCCGAGCTGCTGCGGCCCGAACTGGACGTGCCACCGGGACCCTCGCTGCACGGTCGCTTTCTGCTGGCGCCGCCGGGCCGCCTGGTGAAGGCTGAGCCCCCCGAGGCGGACGGTGGCGGCGGCGGCTACGGCTGCCCGCCCGGCCTGGCCCGCGGACCACGGGGCCTCAAGCGCGAGGGTGCCCCGGGCCCGGCAGCCGCGTGCATGCGAGGCCCCGGGGGCCGGCCCCCGCCACCGGCCGACACGCCACCGCTCAGTCCCGATGGCCCCGCGCGCCTGCCTGCACCCGGCCCGCGCGCCCCCTTCCCGCCTCCCTTCGGCGGCCCTGGCTTCGGCGCGCCCGGGCCCAGCCTGCATTACGCGCCGTCCGCGCCCGCCGCCTTCGGTCTCTTTGACGACGCGGCCGCCGCCGCCGCGGCTCTGGGTTTGGCGCCACCCGCTGCCCGAGGTCTCCTCACGCCGCCTGCGTCTCCGCTGGAGCTGCTGGAGGCCAAGCCCAAGCGCGGCCGCCGGTCCTGGCCGCGGAAACGCACGGCCACTCACACCTGCAGCTACGCGGGCTGCGGCAAGACCTACACCAAGAGCTCGCACCTCAAGGCGCACCTGCGCACGCATACAGGTGGGCGGCGAGCTCGGGCTGGGGACCACTGCGAGGGCGCGCTAGAGGAAGGGCATGCTTAGGAACCCCCAGAGGGCGTAGCCCAAGGGTTGGGCAGTGGGCTAGGTCTTAGAAAGCCCCCTGGGGGCGTGGTTCGGGAACCTGGGGCGTGAGTGCGCCCCTAGATCCTCCTGGGAGCGTGGCTCGGGACTTTGGGCAAGGGTGAGCACTTAGGAAACCTAGGGGAACCCTGTGTCTCAGACTGTTGCGGAGAGAGTGCAGGCTTAGGAGCCCCCTGGGGGCTTGGCTCTAGACACCGAGGAGGAGCGGACAGGGTGCGCCTCGGACCCCGGGGGAGTGAGGATCGCGAGACCGGGGAGTGAGGGATAATGTGCCTAGGATGCCTACAGGTTTAAAAAGTAGCCGGGAGCACTTCGGAGAGCTGGTTAGGGGTAGGATGTGCGCACCCGAGTAGCCACTAAGCAGCGGGGTGAGTACCGGGAGTCTCCGGCAGGAGGAAAGCTAAGACCGGCTCTCGCCCTCTCCCTGCAGGCGAGAAGCCCTACCACTGCAACTGGGAAGGCTGCGGCTGGAAGTTCGCGCGATCGGACGAGCTCACGCGCCACTACCGCAAGCACACGGGCCACCGGCCCTTCCAGTGCCACCTGTGCGACCGTGCCTTCTCGCGCTCCGACCACCTGGCGCTGCACATGAAGCGGCACATGTAGCCCGGACGCCCCCCACCCCCACCCGCGCGCGGCCGTGGCGGGTCCCACGCGCCGGGCACGGCCCACTTCCAAACTGTGACTGGTATTTATTGGACCCAGAGGACCGGGGCCAGGCACAGCGTGGCCACCGAGGGGGTGCTCCTCTCCGCACCCCCCCCCCCACGATGCCCGACCCCCAGCAGAGACTGAAGGCCCGGTGGGAGAAGACCACGATCCTCCTTGACGAGTTTTGTTTTCAAAATGGTGCAATAATTAAGCGTCGTCTTCCCCCGGCCCCACCGGGTCTACACTAGAGGATCGAGGCTTGATGCCTTGTGAAAAATAACGCCTTAACTTGTACTGTGCAACCTTTTTTATAATATTGTACATAGAAACTGTGACATATTGTATTATTGTAAATGAGACAAGTGGGCATTTTGACTACCTGGTAGAACATTTTTATAAGATTTTACTGTTTTTTCTAATTAAAAAAAAAGTTTTGCATCGTTTGAAAAAAATCACAGCCCTGGTCTGGCCGCTTGGATAACTGGGGGCTTGGGACAGTTGGGAGGGGTGAGAGGATGTGGGGACAGGCAGCTTAGATGGAGGGCAGCCTGGCAGTGTCTGGGTGAGGGGGGTCCGGCCCCAGCTAGCACCCGGGGTTGCCAGTTGCAGCCCCCAGCTGCCAGGAACCTGTGGGTTTTTCTATAAATTTAAACACTGCATTTTAGGACTGAAGGAGTTATTTTAAGGTTGTTCCCTGAACCATAAATTGCCTGCTTTTCCCTAGAGCTGGAGAAACTGCTTGCTGGTCCCACTGACGTGGCCTTCTCTAGGCTGAAAAAAGTCTTACCTCTTTTTGGAAGCTTCTGAGGTTTTAGCCAAACTTTTGTAAAGCACAGACTTTTTTTTTTTTTGAAGGGGTAAAATGCTGAGTTTCTGACCTTCATTGCCTTTCACTAGTCTTGCCTTTTAGTAGAATTTTTTTTTTTTTTTAAAGATGAGTTCCCCATCCTGTTAGGAAAAAAAAATGAAATCCATGTTTGAGGGTCATGAATGGTGAGTGTTCTTTTCCAGAGGAGAAAACAAGAGGCCCAGAGAGATAGCTATGGAACAGTGATGTCAAGGTGTCAACCTGGTCTGTCTGCCTCCCAAGGGTCCCCAGATCCCACTAGAGGGATTTCTGTAACAAGCCACCTGCTGCTGGTGTTGGAGGGTTAGAAGACCCTCCCCTGCAGCCTTTGTGTGACAGAGTCACATCAGAGCCCCAGCCTTGGTGGTTGGAGGTGTCCACTCAAGAAGTCGTGAGCAAGGCAGCATCCCCACACAGCCCCCTGGATGCCTCGGATCAGGCACGGAGGTACCGCTCCCTGCCAGGTTCCCCCTCTTCCCCCTTCTCGGAGCCCTGGGTGGGTAACTATGGCCACTAACAATTGCACAAGTTGTTTGCAGAAAGTGAAAATAGCTTGTAAGCAGTGCCTGTTTTAAAAACACTCTTGCCCTGTTGCGACAGAGGCTGGGATTTCCTCCCTCCCTCCCTCTCTTCATCCTTCCTACCACCACCACCCCCGCTCCCCGCCTCCCCAGCAGCCCTGGAAACAGCTGAGAGTGTTTGGCAATCCACAAAAAGCAGAAATGGAAGATGACAATCTGATTCATCTTTCTTGAGTCAATAGCCTGGACCCACTTCCGCTAGCGATACAGGGCATGCGAGTGTGTGTGTGTGAGCCTCTGTATCCTCTCTCTGCAGCTTTTGCAAAAAAACAAAAACGATTCCAGAGCAGAGCACTGGCCCCCTCCATCTCTGGAAACACCCCCTCTTTGCTCAGAGCTGGTTTCAGAGGCAATAGGAATAGAAGAATGACTTGAAAGAGATTTTAAGTAATTTTTGGTAGGGTCCTCTGATCTTTCTTATTGAGTTTTGGGGTAAAACCATTTTTCTCACTGGCTTGAAAACACCTCCCAGAGGCCTCTGGCTCCAGTGAGAGGCTACTTGTGAAGGGACTGATGCTGCTGAAGTTTCTGTTTCCTGAGTACCTCTGACTGATACAATAGAAAGTGTCAGGCTCCTACACAGCTGTACCTTTCGGCAAGAGACACAGGCCTGCAAAGAGCCGGCTCGCACTGATTAATGCAGAAACCCTCGCTTATTGTTTTCTCTGCCCCTTTCTGAAACCCAAAGCTTGACTAACATCTTCCAGATGAGTGGTTCTCAGCCAGTGGCAACCTGGTCTGGAGATATTTGGGGTTGCCACAACTGGGGGATGCTTCTTGCATCGAGTGGGCGGGAGCCAGGGATGCCGCAGAAGCATTGTAGCAGACCCAAGGCAGTTCGCTCCTCAGAGAGTCATTCGGTCCCAGTGTCGTTAATGTCACAGTTGAAATGCTCAGGTTCCTAAACGATCATCTTCATTCATCACTTTTATCAGCAAGGAGGGGGCTCCATCTCAGGGATCAAGCTTCCATGATAGATGATGCTACCCAGATAAAAGTATGAATAAAACTTCACTGCTGGGCCCCGTCTCCATCCCTGTGAGAAGATGCAGAACACTTTTCCTTCCTGGTGTCCACTTGAGAAAATACAAAGTATTAAACCAGAAAAAAAAAGAAATAAGTTTTGCCCTTCATTCGATAACCCAGTTCCTATCAAAGGTTTTTTGGAGAAAGGGATTGCTGGTCAGTGATTGAGCTGTTTTCACATGCCTGTGACTATCACTGTATCTTTTGGCTTTTTTCCAGGAAAGATTATAACTATTTTTCCATCTATTTTCCTCCATGATATGGTTTTATCATCATTTTAAATGGCTGCATAATATTCCATTTAGATGGGCCAGGAGTTGCTTATGCAGACAAGCACTGGGCATCTGTATATACATGCTGGGCCATATTTCAGATTGTCCCCCTAGGGTTGAAAAAGATAACAGTTTTGGAGGGCTTTGGGTATTGCCCAAAATGCTCTCCCAAGAGTGACTCCAGTGATGGGAGAAAGATATAGGAGCTGTTTTTCTCACAGGAGTTTCCTGTATGTCAGGGAGGTCCAGGCATCCTGCAGAATGATGTGGTGTGAAATGGGGGCAGGGAGAGCCTTCAGAGGAGGAGGTGAGTCCCAGTACACGCCTGACTCAGCACCCTACCCCATCAGCAAAGCTGAGCTAGCACCCAGATTCAGCCACACCCTACAGAGTTTCAAGGCGACAGGTCAGTGATGAATGGTTTTCAGAGGCACCAGCACGAGGCAGGTGCCTGGACTCATGCTGAGTAGGTGTGTGACATGTCTCTAGATATAGAAACAGATAGACAGATAGATGGATATGACGGATGGGCAGATGATAGATCGATAGATAGATGATAGATGGATAGATATGATGGATAAATGAATGGATAGACAACTGGATGGATGGATGGATATATAGATATGATGGATAGATATGATGGATGAATGTGGATGAATGTATGGATAGATAGATGATATATATGATGGATGGTTGGATAGATGATGGTTAGATATAATGAATGGACAGATGAATAGTTGAATAGATGGATGGACAGATAGATGATGGATGGATAGATGAATGAATGGATAGATGACTGGATAGATGGATGGATATATAGATATGATGGATAGATATGATGGATGAATGTATGGATGGATAGACAGATGATAGCTGATATGATGGATGGATAGATGATGGTTAGATATGATGAATGGATGGATGGATAGATAGATGATGGATAGATAGGTATGACGGATAGATGGATAGATGATAGATACATATGAAGGATGCATAGATAGCTGATAATCTTTCTCTCAATCTCTCTTCCTTTCCTTCTCTCCACCTCTGTCCCATTCTCTGTCTCTCTCAATCTGTCTCTCTCTTCCACGCATTCATTCAGCAAATACTCCCAATACCTCAGTCCTGAGCAGAGTTCTGGGGAAGCAGAAGTGATTCAGCCTCACCTCATTACCCAGAGCCAGTATCCACAAGTGTTTGTTGAGTGACTAAGGCAGTGAGAACTTGAGCTGAGCTCTTGGCTGGGGCAGGTACTTTTATCCCTTAACACAAATTCTCTCTTTCAACCTTCCCACTAAGCTGTGGTGTGTGGGGGCAGAGAATAGCCACCCCCATCTTCCAAATGTGGATAGTGGGCACCAACAGAGGAAGGCTAGCCCTTAGCCCTGTGCAGGGGTAGGTGGTGGAGGCTGGGTTCAAACCCAGGTTGGCCCAATCTTGATGTCACAGCTCCTATCCACACCTGGAAAGACCTACATGCTAAACTGCATCAAACTCACCCTCTTCTTCCTGCACACTACCTGGCGGGCCTGGAAGCCCCCAGTGAGTCCTTGAGAGGCTCCCCTCTGAATATCCTGGAAAACTCATATTCCAGAAAATCTTGGGCAAAGAGGAGCAGGCTCAGGAAACATAGGTGTCTGGCGGAAGGGAGCCTAACTGGGTGGATGGACTTATTTGAGATTTTGCAATAAAAAGCAAAAGAAGGGAACATCTCTGGTGGTCCAGTGGTTAAAAATCTGCCTGCCAATGCAGGAGTCATGAGTTCAATCCCTGATCTGGGAAGATCCCATGTGCCATGGGGGCAACTAAGCCTGTGCCCTACAACTACTGAGCTCACACTCTAAAGCCTGCGAGCTCCAACTGCTGAGGCCTGTGTGCCCCAGAGCCCATACTCTGAAACAAGAGAAGCCACCATGATGAGAAGACCACACATTGCAGCTAGAGAGTCGGCCCCAGCTTGCCGCAACCAGAGAAGGTTCACATGCCACAGCAAAGGCCCCGTGCAGCCAAAACACAGACCAACTAGGGCATTGGACCCAGGGGCTCCTCTACATGGGCCACATACTGGGGACAATTTCACCTCCCCAGTAAAACCAGATGGTATCATATAGCAGGTTGTTATCATTCTAGAATAAGTCCAAAGATTTCACTGTGGTCTGTGGGGCCCCACCTCCTCCTGCCCAGCTCTCTTTCATGCCTACGTGCTCCGTCAGCCACACTCTTCTCCTTACTGTCTACCAGACATGCTCCTCTTCAGTCCTGCCTCAGGGCCTTTGCACCTGCTGTTCTCCAGATGTGAAATGTTGTTCCCTGCTTTCTTCCCATAGCCACCAGTAGCAGCCAAGCCAAGCTGTACTGGGGGAATATTTGAGGCCTCAAAGCCAGACACCACCAGATCTTCAGGGGACAGGCAGGAGGCCACCAGGCAAGGGGCGGGGGCCCCACTGGCTGTCACCAGACACCAGGGGAAAGAAGCTGGCCCTGGAATCTCAAGTCCCAACACCTCTGCTTGTCGATCTGACCCAGGGGAAAGCCCCTCAGAGGCATCCTCTCCCTGTCCTTGTAGAAGAGGAAACTGAGGCCCGGAGGTGTTTCCCAGAGTCTTTCACTGGTGCTAGGACTCCCGCTCTGAAGGTAGGGGTTTTCCCTTCACTGTGCACCTTCAGAAGGCCAGGTTCACTCTAGTTCATGAGAGAGGCAGAGGGAGGAGGCAAACCTCAATGCCCCATCCTCCACCCATTTTAATTCTTCTTTTAGAAGAGAGAGCGGGTGGGGGCAGGGTTACATGTATGGCCACACGCGGCTCTGCCAATAAACAGACATGCCTTCCAGCCCTGCCTCAGGGCCTTTGCACTTGCCATTCACGCAGCTGGAAATGCTGGCCAGCTGCTCCTTGCCCTTCCAGGCCCTGTCTGTCCAGCTAACCTTACACACTCTCTGGGGTAGAGGATTCAATGCCATCCTCCTGCTGGACCACACTCCCTGGGTGGGACCTTGGCTGAGACCAACCATTTGACTTCTTTCAAATGACTGGGCTCCTCCGGGCCTGACTGCACGTTGGCCAATGTTACCCAAATAGGTGGAACTGGGGCGGGCAGGGCCGATGAACTCTTTGATGTGCCAGGGAGGTGAGCAGTGCACAGGGAGGCTCAGAGAAGAGAGGAGCCCGCCTGAGGCCACACAGCAGGAAAAGCCAGAGTTTCTTGGAGTGCTGTCCCCCTACATCCTCACCCAGATCCCCAAGGCTGACCCAGCGGCCATCCAGTCCCACACGGCTCTGCACCCTGCCCCACTGGCCTCCTCCACAGGCCCCTGAGCCTCTGCTGGGCTTCTCAGAGGACATAGCTGACTCAGCCTTGTGGGACCACCACTGATCCTGCCTCCAATGCTAGGGCTTATGGATTGACCCACCTGGGAGGCAGAGGGGTGGATGGAGGTCCCACCTAGGGGGCTTTCAAGAGGGAGAAGGTGGATCTGGCTGGAACCCACAGGAGGAGGCAGGGGTGAGTCCGGGATGCAGGACTGAAGGGCAGTGGGAGCCACAGAAGGATGCAGGCCAGGGTGACCCCCAGCCTTGTGCCATGTCCCTCAAGCCCATTAACATGGTTCCTGCACCATGACTGTGGCCGGGAAGGCACCCCCCTTTCTCTCTGAGGCCACACACCCTTCCCTACTCTTCTCTTGGTTCCCTTAGTATTTTTCACCCCAGACCCTGGAGGCTGGTTCTGACTAGGGGGCTCCCTGGGTGGGACCTTGGCTGAGACCAACCATGAGAAGTGAGCTCACTGTTCTAGGAGTCACACAGTTCAGAGAAAATGGGGACAGGGACTCTGACAAGACCCTGCTTCAGGACTGAGTACCATATCCATCCTCTGTCTTCTCCATTTCCTCATCTTCCTCCCGTCCATCTCTTGTTTTCTTTCTTTTTTCACTGTCATAAAATACAAGACTCTAGGAAGTCCCTTGGACAGCAAGGAGATCAAACCAGTCAATCCTAAAAGAAATCAACCCTAAATATTCCTTGGAAGGACTGACGCTGAAGCTGAAGTACCACCTGATGTGAAGAGCCGACTCATTGGAAAAGACCATGATGCTGGGAAAGATTGAGGGCAGGAGGAGAAGGGGGACGACAGAGGATGAGATGGTTGGATGGCATCACCGATTCAATGGACATGAGTTTGAGCAAACTCCAGGAGATGATGAAGGACAGGAGTCCATGGGGTCACAAAGAGTCAAACACGACTAAGCGACTGAACAACAGCAACAAAAGTACACATAACAAAACTAACCCTTTTTTAAAGATTTTTTTTTAATGTGGACCATGAAGTGTGGTGTTGGAGAAGACTCTTGAGAGTGCCTTGCACAGCAAGGAGATCCAACCAGTCCATTCTAAAGGAGTTCAGCTCTGGGATTTCTTTGGAAGGAATGATGCTAAAGCTGAAACTCCAGTACTTTGGCCACCTCATGCGAAGAGTTGACTCATTGGAAAAGACTCTGATGCTGGGAGGGATTGGGGGCAAGAGGAGAAGGGGACGACAGAGGATGAGATGGCTGGATGGCATCACTGACTCGATGGATGTGAGTCTGGGTGAACTCCGGGAGTTGGTGATGGACAGGGAGGCCTGGCGTGCTGTGATTCATGGGGTTGCAAAGAGTTGGACTCGACTGAGCGACTGAACTGATCCGATCTGATGTTTAAAGTCTTTACTGAATTTGTTACAATTCTGTGTGTGTGTGCGTGTGTGTGTGCCCACTCTCAAACCCGGGTCTCCTGCACTGCAGGCAGATTCTTCACCATCTGAGCCCCCATGGAAGCCCTGTTACAATATTGGCCCCATTTTATGTTTTGGTTTCATGGCTGCATGGCAGGTAGGATCTTAGCTCTCCATCTGGGGATCAAACCTTCCCCCCGTGCATCTGAGGGCAAAGTCTTAACCACTGGACCCCTAGGGAAGTCCCCAAATCAACCATTTTAACCAGTATTAGGTGTACATATGGTTCTGTGGCATTAAACACTCACACTGTGGTTCAGCCATTATCACCATCCATCTCCAGAAATTTTTCATCTTCCTCAAGTGAACCTCTGACCCCATTCAACACAAACTCCCCAGCTCCAACCCCAGGCCCTGGCACCCTTCTCTCTACCTTCTATCTCTATGAATCTGACTACTTTAGGGACCTCGTGTGAGTGGAGCCACACCACATATGTCCTTTTGAGGCTGGCCTATCTCACTCAGCATCATGTCCTCGAGGTTTTTCCATGCTATCACATAGTTCAGAATTTCTTTCCTGTTTAAGGCTGAGTAATATTCCTTCGTGTGGATAGCCCACATTTGTGTATCTTTTCATCCACTGATGGACACTTGGGCCGCTCTCTCGTGTTGACTGCTGTGGGTAGAGCTGCCATGAACATGGGTATGCACACATGTCTTTGAGACCCTGCTTTCAGTTCTTTGGCGATCGACCCAGAAGTAGAATCCTGGATCTCTTGTTTTCTTTTGAAAGCTTTATTCACCGCTTCTCGGAAACTCGGATGTTTTTCTTTTCTGAGCAGCTCGCCCAGGCCCAGCTGCAAATCGCTCAAGGCGCCCATCTCTCATCAACACCAGCTCACCACCGTCAGCTCCAACCAGCCACACTCTGCGCCTCGGTTTCCTCCTCTGTAAAATGGGGGCAACAGCAGAGGGGAGGGGAGCGCTGCCAGTGGCCTGCCTTTGGGGTGGTCCGGAAATTGTGTTTTCGCAGCAGCACAGGCTGTGCAGAGAGGCTGAGAGGCCCAGGGAGCTGGACCGGCCTGCGGTAGAGGTGCCGCTCACACCCGGCACACCCGCCTGCCCGCTCAGCCTACAAGATGCTCTGTGTGAAGCCAGTACCCGACCCTACCAGGTGCAGAAGGTCCAGGACAGCCTTCTCGAGAGGGCGCACAGACGCCTGGAGGCCAGACCACGAGACCCTCCACCAGGCCAGGGCCTGAGCTAGGCCAACATCATCTGCCTTCACTCCGAAGCAGCAGAGGCCACTCAGTGGGATCGGCCAGCCAGACCTCCTGGGTCCCTTGGCTGCCCTGAGTCACAAGAGCCAGACACACAGGCCGAGTGCCTGCCAATGGCCCTTGCTTCCCAGGACCTGCTCTGTTTTAACCTAGATCAGCGTGAACAGAACATGTTATTGACAAGCCTTTCTGTTCTTCTCTCCCCTCCACCACTGTTTTTTTGTTCTTCTTCGATAGAGGGAGTCTGGAAACCAATTGGGCTTTCCTGATGGCTCAGTGGTAAAGAATCTGCCTGCAATGCAGGAGACGTGGGTTCGATCCCTGGGTCGGGAAGATCCCCTGGAGGAGGAAATGGCAACCCACTCAAGTATTCTTGCCTTGGAAATGTTATGAGCAAAGGAGTCTGGCAGGCTACAGTCCATGGGGTCACAGAGTCAGACACGACTGAACATGCAGGCATGGAAACCAACAAGACTGAACAGACGTGTCTAGAACACTCCACCCAAAGGCGGCAGAATACACATGAACATTCCCCAGGATGGGCCACCAACCAACCTCAACAAATTGAAGAGGCTTGAGATAATACCAAGTATGTTCTCCGACCACAGTGGAATGAAATTAGAAACCCCAAACACGAGAAAGCTGGCAACCTTGGAAATACGTGGAAATGAAGTAACAATAGTACAGAGAGACCTGCTTCAAGATAGAGCCAGCAAATCCCAGAGGTGGGAGATTCGCTGCAGGGACCTGAGCTCCAAGGCTGGGGGGAGGCAGGACACGCATCCGGCTTTGCTTGGGGGCCTGTGTGGACCCGGGGCTCATCTGCAGATATGGGGGGGGTGGGATCTGTGAAGTCTCTGGTGTCCCCAGGGGATTTCTTGTGGTTCGGAAAGGGGTGTGGCCTACAGAATGGCAGCCTGTCCCGCTGCACATGAGTGACCCCCAAACCCCCAAGGGCAGCTCCTCATGGCTCCGGTGGGGTTCACATGGGGGTTGCTTCTGAGAGTATCCCCCAGCCATCCAGATACGCTTCTCCCTGGCTTGTTGAGAATATGCTGAAAACACTCTGCATTCCAGTCTTTAACGGTCAGCAGTCTCTCTCCTCTGAACCTCTGCTTCTTCCCTCTCACCCTTCACCTTTCATCTTAATCTCTGTCTCCCCACCACTCTGACTCACCCTGGCTCCTCCCCAACCCCACATCCTTGCAGAGACTGTCCCTGATGCTCAAAAGCCCTTTCCATGCATCCATGGAAACCTTAGTCCATCCTTCAAGGCCTAGCTCAAGCATCACCTCCTCCAGGAAGTCTGCCCTGATTCCCCCAGCAAACCCTCTTCTTCCCACCGTGCAGGCCTGACTTCACTGGGGTGGAGACACTTGCATGGGTACCTGGCACCCTCATCCAGTGAAGCCTGAGCAGCCAGGAGTGAGGGGTGCTACCTACATGGCAGGGGAGGGGGGCAGTTGAGAAGTCAGTACCCACGAATGGGCCTAGCACTTGTGTCCCCAGGTCCTCATATGCAACCAAACCCCAAATTCAGGCCTTCCTGGGATGACAGGATTTCTGATCAACTCCAGGAGTTTGTGCTAATGCTAATGCGGCATTGTATGCAGTAGGCAGTGTAGACAGGACTTGGAGTCTGGTGGCCTAGGTCACCCCAGCTCTAACACTGGTCTTCTGGCTGTGGCCCCAGGCAACTGCTCAGTCTCTGAGAGTGACAGCTTCCATCTGGGCTGGTCAGAAAAGTAAATCAAAGTCAGGTTCCTTCCCCCACACTATGGGACCTCAGCCTCCGCTCTTTCCTACCCCTCCATTCCTCCAGAAGAAGTTGAATCTCATCTGGGGGGGCTCAGGCAAGGCCCAGAAGTTGACATCTGTGCCACGCTCTGGGGACTGGCTCAGCCATACTTTGAGACGTGCGGCTCTAAACTGTCACAGTTATTCAGGAAATAGTTCTGCACCCTCCGAGTGCCAGATGCTGTTCATTGTTCATGAGGTTGCCGTCTGGCCTTCTCCAGTACATCTGGATTGCCCTCCACCTCCAACACCCCTGATTTCAACCTTGACCCCGAGTTGGCCTTTTGGGGACTGTCCCAAGACCGAAAGACACACTCCTTGGCTAACCCCCCGCTGTCTGTGGCCTCGGGGGTTCTATGATATTTCAAAGCAAGGAGAGAAACCAGGATCAGGAGTCCAGCCAGCCCCATTTTTCACTTGGCTTTAAAATGTGCCCAGAGGCACCAATTCCAGCTCTCGGGAGCAGAATTCTCCACATTCCCAGTGTGTTTCTGTTGAACCCCAAACCTCAAATACATCCTGATGTCTCATTTCCTCAGTGCACCCCGGGGTGACTTAGGGCAGCTCACTGGGGGCTCGTCAGTTCGTTTTGAGTCACACAGAGGTTTGTCAAAGGAAGGGTTTCTCATCTCAGAAGTTGGCGCCTGTTCCATCAAGCACGGCTGGTTCCCACCAACCCTCTGCCTGCATCTGTGCTGTTCATCGCAGGAGCCTGTAGCCAGCTTGGCCCTACCTGCCAAAATCTGAGCCCCTGCTGACTCAAAGGGGCAGCCCCAGCAACCAGCAGGGGCTTGTGGTCATCAGCCAGGTGTGAGCTGAGCTCCTGGGTTCACTCTTGTCAATCTGTGACTCCCAGGATCCCTTTCCTCCACTATCAAAAGGACCTTAGCATGTGTCTTGGTGGCTGCTGTCCAATGGCTGGGGTCTGTGCTATGCCCGGCACACAGTAGGTGCTCAATGAGGAACTCGTTATTAAGTGCAAAGTGAAACTGTTAGTCGCTCAGTCATGTCCAACTCTTTGTGACCCCATGGACTGAAGCCCACCCTCTGTCTGTCTGGCTCCTCTGTCCATGGAATTCTCCAGGCAAGAATACTGGAGTGGATAGCCATTCCCTTCTCCAGGGATCCTCCTGACCCAGGGATCGAACCTGAGTCTCCTACTTTGCAAGCAGATTGTTTGCCATCTATGCCACCAGGGAAGCCCTCATTATTAAGAGAGAGACAGGGAAATCTCTGGCGGGCCAGTGGTTAGGATTCTGCATTTTCACTGCTGAGGGCCCCAGTTCAATCCCTGGTTGGAGAGACGCATGGTGCAACCAAAACAAAAAAGAGAGACAGAGACATACACACACAGCGGAACTTCAAAGTAACAAGCCATCTCTTGCTGCTGAATCCTGCCGGCCCCTGGGAGGTGGAACTGGAAGTGAGGGGACTGCCGTGTCTCGGGACAGACCTGATACCATTGACAACTGTCGGCCTCCAAGCTGACTTCTGCACGAGAAAGTCAGGAGGCCAATGGAAATGCACAAGGAGAGCGTCAGTTTGGGTGACCTCGCCCTCCAGTGTAAGCATGTATCTCAAGGATGTCTTTTTGAGTGGGAGGGGCTCCTGCAAGATTTTTGCCTGGAAGAAAAGTTTTGGCAATTATTTCCATTACTGGTGTTGCTGTTGTTGGCTTGTCTGTTTCAGAAACAACTGGGATGTTCATGGGCTTCCCTGATGGCTCAGATGGTAAAGAACCCGCTTGCAATGCAGGAGACCCAGGTTCGATCCCTGGGTTGGGCAGATCCCCTGGAGGAGGGCATGGCAACCTACTCCACCATTGCAGCAGCATTCATGGTAGCCAAAAAGCAGGAGGAAGCCAAGTGGCCATCAAATAATGAATAAATAGGGAACTCCCCTGGTGGCCCCTGGGCTTCCCTGATGGCTCAGCAGCAAAGAATCTGCCTTCAATGTAGGAGACGCAGCCAATCTCGGGCTCAGGGAGATCCCCTGCGCCAGGAAGGAAGGAAGCATGAGAAGGAAATGGCAACCCACTCCAGTATTCTTGCCTGGGAAACCCCATGGACTGGTGGGCTACAGTCCACGGGACCCCAAGAGTCAGAGATGACTTAGTGGCTAAACCAGTGGTGGTCCAGTGGTTAAGACTTTGTATTTTCAATACAAGGGGCATGTGTTTAACCCCTGATTGGAGAACTAAGATCCCTCATGCCACATAGCGCAGCCAAGAAATTTTTTAAAAAAGAAGAAAACAAAATGTGGCCCACCCACAAAATGGAATATTACTCAGCTATGAAAAGGAAGAACAGACACATGCTCCAACATGGATGAAACTCAAAGACATCAGGCTGAGAGAGAAAAGCCAGAAAAGAAAGGCCACCTAATACATGATCCCATGTATCTGAAATGTCCAGAACAGGCGAATCCATGGACTTGGAAAGAAGATCAGTGGTTGTCAGTGGCTGGGGAGGGGAAGTGAGGAGTGACTGCTAATGGAGACAGGTTTTTTTTTTTTTTTTGTGGGGGATGATAGAAATGTTCTGGAACTAGAAGTGGTGGCTGCACAGCATGGTGAGCATACTAAATGCCACTGAATTATACATTTTAAATGAGTAATTTTACTTTACGTGGATCTCACCTCAATAAAAACAATTTTTAAAAAGAAACAATTGGGAATAGAGACTTCAATTGTAAAATGTTGCTGTATTGAATGAAATTCTTTTCATGCATGGAAATGTAAAATAAAATTTCATCAAGGTATGTGCAGATAACAAAATATGGTACATACACACAGGGGCAGACAGAGTGCACAATGCACACACACCTGTACGACGGAATATTATTCAGCCTTAAAAAGAAGGACATTCTGACACACCACGACGTGGATGAACCTTGAGGACATCATGGTTCAACCCTACGTCATGTTGAGTAGGGTAAGCCAATCACAGAAGGACAAATACTGCTCGATTCCATTTATATGAGGTCCCCAGAGGAGTCACCACCAGAAAGTAGAAAAATGGGAGCCAGGGGCTGCGGGAGGGGCGTGGGAAGTCAGTGCTCAACGGGGACAGAGTTTCAATTGGGGAGATGAAAAAATTGTGGCAACGGTTGAACAACAATGTGAAGATATTTAATGCCACTAAACTCTACACTTGAAATTGGCTAAGACGGTGAATTTTAAGTTCTGTGTATTTTACCACAATTTAATACATAAGCAAATAGGTAGGAAAATCAGAGTAATAACACAGAACTGACCTGTAGCCTCTTGGTCCCACAAACCGTAATTTTGCATCTCCTTTGCTAACAGTATTACATTAGCAACAGACACACAGAAAGGGTGAAAATTCAAACCCTCTTTTCTATTTTCATTAGGTAATTCTACGTAGAATTCTAATTCATTGTAGAATTGGCTAATGGCTACAGTCCATGGGGTTGTAAAGGGTAGGACATGACTGAGCGACTTAGCATGCACACGCACCAGGGTTCCTAGGAGAAAGTTACAGATGACCAACAGCAGAAAAGGGTGTCCAGGACTCAGGGCTTGAATAGACTAATCCCAGCCTCTTGGGTAACAGGAAGAAGGTGATTTGGTGAGAACAGGCTCTGCTGTCTACTCCAACTGGGAGGAATTTTCTAGATCCAGTATCACAGACACCACAGACCCTCGGTGAAAGCAGGACCTAGACGAGAGTAGCTCCCTGAGTCTCACTGGCTGACTTCAGCTCTTCAGATGCCTTGCAAAATCTCCCATCTATCCACGGTCCCTGCAGCCCCCAAGAAAACACACAAGCCCAGGGGACCCCTCAGTCTGTTTTGCTGGGAGGTGACTCAGCCCATGACCAATGGAAAACACCTGCTTGTTTGCTCAGCCACGCTTCCGAAGAATTTTAGTTCAGGGAATACACGTGGCAGTGACCTAGGATTTGGGGTACAGTGTCAGCAAGACAATGTGTGCAAAAACAGGGTTCAAAGGGGCTGGTGTGGATGTGAGAGAAGCAGTCAGAGACAGAGAAAAAGAATTGCTGGAAAACAAAAAGAGACTCACAGACTTAGAGAACTTAAGGTTGGGGGGAAGGATTAGGGAAGGGATAGTTAGGGAGTTTGGAATTGACATGTACACACTGCTATATTTAAAATGGGTAACCAACAAGGTCCTATAGCACAGGGAATTCTGCTCAATGTTATATGACAGCTTGGATGGGAAGGGAGGTTCAGGGAGTGTGTGTATGGCTGAGTCCCTTCACTGTTCACCTGAAACACCTCAATACAAAATAAAAGTATTAAAAAAATTGCTGGAAATGTGACAAATGCCCTGAAGACACACTGTCCCCCAAATGCCACATGCGGGGACTTCTCCCGAGCCAGGACACAGGTGGGGGAACAGAGATGATGCTGTCATGGGTGACATATTCTATGTCCCCGCTTCCACCCTCCCAGCTGCAAATCAGGCTCCTGTCACTTCCTCCATCAAAGGAACCACCTTCCTTGGTCCAGTCAATGTTTGAGAGAGAGAGAGGGCATCTGGGAAAAGCTTACAGCTCGAGAAAGTGGGATGAGGAATGGAAAATGGGAGAACTCTCTGCCCCTGTTGTTGTTCGGCCACTGAATCATGTCCGACTCTTTGCGAACCCATGGACTGCAGCACACCAGGCCTCCCTGTGCGTCACTATACCCTGGAGCCTGCTCAAACTCACGTGAGTCAGGGACACCTTCCAACCATCTTGTCCTCTGTTGTCCCCTTCTCCCTCTGCCTTCAATCCTGGCAGATCTATTTCTTTCCTGGGAGGGCCAGGCAGGGGAGGCAAAGTAAGCCTTGCAGGTCAGAGAACTGTGACACAGGAGAGAGGGCGATGGCTCTGTGGCCTCAAACAAGTGTCCTAAGAGAACTGGTCCTCGGGAAGGCTGAGCATCCCTGGAATTCTTCCTGGGCTGGAAGTGATCTGCTCTGTGGGAATGTCTCAGTCAAGGGCTCATGCCACGGCTCATGCATTCCAACTACCCAGGTTTAAGTGCAGGAGCTTTCTATACAAGAAGGCCAAGCCATTTCCAGGAAAGTCTCATCATCAGCTATAAAAATAACCACGGTTAAAAAAAAAAAAAAGTAACCACGGTGGAAGTGGTGGCAAGCTCATGATACAGTCCTATGGTGCCACAGATGGGCCATGGCATCTGGTCCCCCTTGAGTAGAAAGCCTCCGGATTAATGGTACCATCTTGGTTTCAGATAAGACTGCCGTTTTCCTGAATGGTGGCTGACAATGGACTTGGTATGTACAGGGTGTTCAGTACACTTGAGCCCCCCTCTCTCCTAAGACCACAGACTCATACAGAAAGTTAATGGCAGGGCTGGGCTTCCTGTCTTCTTCAACCCTATATGAGTTCTTTTAGAACAAGACTCCTGTAATAAGAAATAATATAGTAGCTTATTTTTAATATGGATGGAGCTACCTCTCAGTCTGTTCCTGGGTAGTAGAACCAGGATATATACACCCTACTCTCAAAATGCAAAGCAATCACTATCGAAGTAGCCACAGCTTTAATAATAACCATGTGAATCAGTAATAACAAAACCCGCTACTACTGTCTGGGGGGAGGGGGAAATTGGGAGCTGTTGTTGTTCCATGGGTACGTTCACAGTTTCAGTTTTGCAAGATGAAAACGTTCTAGAGAGCTATTGCACAGCAAAGTCTGTGTACTTAACACTACTGAACCGTACACTTGAAAGGGGTTGAGATGGTAAATTGCATGTTACATGTTTTTTTTTCAAACCACAATTCGTAATAAAAAATAAAACACACAACAACTACTACTGTTCTGACTACCTTAAGCATCTAGAAGGTTCTGGATTCTCACCACAGCCTGTGGATTCTACTGTGGATTCTCACAACAGCCCTGAGAGGTAGATGTTATTATCGCTACTTTACAGATGAGGAAAAATGACTGCAGAGGTCAAACTGGCTTCCCAGGCTCATCCCACTACCGAGAGGGGAGCTGGATTTACACCAAGTCAGTGTGACTCCAAGGCTGTGTCCTCTCCAACACACCCATGGCCTCTGCACGGCTTCATGTCTTCCGTGGTTTCCCTCAGAGAAGAGAAACTGTGGGACTCTTATCCCAGGATCTAGAACCGGAAAGGAATCAGAGTTCTGGTCTACCACGTTGCTCTCTTAGACCCAGGATCCCTACTTCCTTTAAAAAGTATGTTTACTGTGGAACAATGGCTACATCTTGTCTTGGGTCTTTTTTTGGCTCTTGGATTGGAAATTCTGTCCTTTGTCTTTAGTACAAAGAAACAGTATTCATAGCAGACCACTATCTCAAAAGTCCTTATGCTTCTGGTCTTTGGGAAGGCCTCTCTCTCCCCTTGGTTGAAGTTAGTGTAGAAGAAAAACCGTTGGCAATTCAGTATTGTTCACTTATTAAACTAGTGTTTCTTATACTAGTTTTTTAAAGCTTATAAGATATACTTATATTATTAATATATTTATATCAATACATTATTGATGGTGATATAATTATGTTACTGATTTACACCATTTATATTCCATATTACATTATATGATATCACACTATACCATATGAAACTCGTGTTACTTTGTAAATTTTTATTTGGCTGTGTCAGGTCTTGGTTGCAGCACACAGGCTCCAGAGGACCGGGCTCAGAAGTCGTGGTGCTTAGTTGCCCTGCAGCATATGGGATCTTAATTCCCCGACTGGGGACAGAACTTGCATTCCCTGCATTGCAAGTTGGATTCTTTGAAAAGGAAGGCATTTGAGTCAGTTCTAATGAGGTGAATGAACCTAGAGCCTACTACACAGAATTAAGTAAGTCAGAAAGAGAAAAACAAATATATCAGCACATGTATACGGAATCTAGAAAGACGGTATTGATGAACCGATCTGCAGAGCAGCAATAGAAACACAGACATACAGGACAGACATGCGGATACCGTAGGGAAAGGAGAGATTGGGACAAACTGCGAGCGGAACGTTGAAACCTACACGTTACCGTGTGTAAAAGAGATAGCCAGTGGGAATTTGCCGTATGACGTAGGGAGCTCAAACCTAGGGAGGTCTAGGTGGTGATATGTGACTACCTAGAGGGGTGGGATGGGGTGGGAGGTGGGCGGGAGGTTCAAGAGGGAGGGAACATCTATATACCTATGGCTGAATCATGTTGAGTTGATGTATGGCAGAAACTAACACAATTTCGTAAACCAATTATCCTCCAATTAAAATAAATAATAAGGAAAAAAAAAAGGATTCTTAACCCCTGGACCACCAGGAAAGTCCCTAGTGTTATTTAAATTAATATTTCTCCCTTAGCTATCAAATCATTATCAAGAGTGGGCAAAATGTTTTTAAATTTTTTTTACATTCCCACCAGCAGTGTATGGAATTCCTGGTTGTTTTACATTCTCATCAATGTTTAATGCTGTCAGCCTTTTTTATTTGACCACCTATGTAGCATGTGGCTTTAGTTTGTATTTCCTAAATCACTATTATTGGTGAGCACTTAAGCTTGTTTGCCGTTGGCACATCTTCCTTTGTGAAAGGTCTTTTTTTAAGTCCTTGACCCTTTTTATATGAGCTGTTTGTAGGAGTGGTTTATATATTCTGAATACAATTTTTTTTTGTCAGATATGGGCATGGCAAATGTTTTATTTCAGTCATTTACCTATTTATTTTTAATAACACCTTTGGTGGGATATTTTTAAAAATTTCATGCATGGAAAATGTTTTATTTTATTCAGAAAATTTTTTGAAATATATTTGACATTTAACACTGGGTCAACTTAAGGTATACGACATGTTGGTTTTATACATTTCTACATACTTTTCATTAAACTTTTTGTTTTGTATTGGAGTGTAGTCAATTAACAATGTTGTGATAGTTTCAAGTGGACAGGAAGTGACACATTTCTCTATTGTAATATGATTGCCATGGTAGCAATTAGCACCTCTATCATATTACATAACGATCATTTATTTTGAGTGGTGGAAATAACCAAGTTCCAGTCTCTTAGCAATTTTGATGATTATAATGCAATATGGTTGTCTACATGTGGACAAAATATTTTCAGCAAAGATGAGGCTGGCAGAATGACATCTACTCCATTTTCTCCTTATACATTAACCGAGATCCTAAAATATGTGCCTTTATAGAGATCTGAACAATCATTTTAAGGACCCTGTAGCTAGAAAGTCTTCTTTAGTTGCATAGTCCAAACTCCTCGGCCAAATGAGGAAACTGAGGCTGGGAAGCCAAGTCACAAAGCAGAGACCACACAGCATGGCCATCAGAAAGCAAATCAAAGTGAGATATTTAAAGACCCGCTAAAGACAAACACAACTGCAGCCGTGCAAGCCCACATCACGTAATTTCTCTGGAATACGCTCGTGATAAGATCACATTTCCATTTCCCTCTATGTTTTTCCAGCAACAGCTCATGATACAATTTGTACAGCTCCTGGTAACTTTTACTGGGGAAAATTTTGGGGAAAAAAAAAGGACCATGTTTCAAAGGCACCAGATCTGATAAGGAGGCAGAAATATTTACTCCATTATTTCAAGAGGCAGGTTCTTTTGTTGCTCAGATACTTCCTGTTTTAAAAATAGCTTTCCACCACTGTTCCAGGACTAGAATGTCCTTTTAAATGAACTTGGCTTTGAAGATGTGATTTCATGTCATTGGAGCAAGTGTGTAGATAATCAGGCATCCTCTGGCAAAATGCTGCTCAGACCAGGTAGCCCAGACCCTTGGGTTCCGGTCCAATTGTAGCTGGAGCTGGGTTGCTGGACCGTGAAGGGGTTGGGAACCAGTTGCCATGGGTGGGAGCCTGCGGGGGGAGGGTGCATCAGCCCCTAAGCACTCCCAAGCTCCAGCATGGTAAATCGATGATGCTGCAGAATCACAAGCTGCTGCCCATCTGACGGATGTGACTGGTAAAAGGAAGGTGTTAGTCTTGATTTTCTTAGGTGTGACCATGCCTGCCAGTTACGAGAGAAGGTCCCACAGGTCTTAGCTGAGTGCACTTGACCATGGAAGGGTGAAGTGATGTCATCACTGAACTTTAAAGCATGTTTGCAGAGAGAGGGTGAGAAAGAAAGGGGTGGGTGAAGAGAAAGTGGCAAAATCCAGAGAGTGAGGCTAGGTGACGGGGTTTATTGTACTCTTCTCACTATTATGTTTGGAATTTTTCACAACAAAGTTTTTCAAACTGGATACTCTTTGTTTTTCAGGAAAGGGTGTGAGTATTCTCTGCCAAGGAAGAGGCTGAGCGAGAACCCATGGGAGTGTGAATGGATGGGTGGATTTGAAACTGGCTACTTACGCAGCAGCTTCCCAGGTGGTGCAGTGGTAAAGAATCTGCCTGCCAATGCAGGAGATGCAGGTTCAATCCCTGGGTGGGGAAGATCCCCTGGAGGAGGGCATGGCAACATGCCCTAACATTCTTGCTTGGAAAATTCCATGGACGGAGGAGCCTGGTGGGCTACAGTCCATGGGGTCACAAAGAGTTGGACGCAACTAAGCATGCACACACACACGCACATTTAGACATCAGGGGGGTATGTGTGTGTGTACCTGGGGAAGAAGGAGACAGGATTTAAAACTGGTTAAGGGGGAGGTCCTTCAACACCCCACTTACACCAAAGGACAGATCATCAGACAGAAAAATAAGGAAACACCAGCCTGAAATGACACATTTCAGTTCAGTTCAGTTGCTCAGTTGTGTCCGACTCTTTGCCACCCCATGGACTGCAGCACGCCAGGCTTCCCTGCCCATCATCAACTCACAGTTTACTCAAACTCACATCCATTGAGTCGGTGATGCCATCCAGCCATCTCATCCTTTGTCTTCCCCTTCTCCCACCTTCAATCTTTCCCAGCATCAGGGTCTTTTCAAATGAGTCAGTTCTTCCCATCAGGTGGCCAAAGTACTGGAGTTTCAGCTTCAACATCAGTCTTTCCAATGAACACCCAGGACTAATCTCCTTTAAGATGGACTGGCTGGATCTCCTTGCAGTCCAAGGGACTCTCAAAAGTCTTCTCCAACACCACAGTTCAAAAGCATCAATTCTTTGGCACTCAGCTTTCTTTATAGTCCAACTCTCACAGCCACACATGACTACTGGAAAAACCATAGCTTTGACTAGATGGACCTTTGTTGGCAAAGTGATGTCTCTGCTTTTTAATATGCTGTCTAGGTTGGTCATAGCTTTTCTTCAAGGAGCAAGTGTCTTTTAATTTCATGGCTGTAGTCACCATCTGTGGTGATTTTGGAGCCCCAGAAATAAAGGCTCTCACTATTTCCATTGTTTCCCCATCTATTTGCCATGAAGTGATGGGACCAGATGCCATGATCTTAGTTTTCTGAATGTTGGGTTTTAAGCCAACTTTTTCTCTCTCCTCTTTCACTTTCAAGAGACTCTTTAGTTCTTCTTCACTTTCTGCCATAAGGGTGGTGTCATCTGACATTATTGATACTTCTCCCAGCAATCTTGATTCCAGCTTGAGCTTCATCCAGCCCAGCATTTCTCATGATGTACTCTGCATATAAGTTAAATAAGCAGGGTGACAATATACAGCCTTGACGTACTCCTTTCCTGATTTGGAACCAGTCTGTTATTCCATGTCCAGTTCTAACTGTTGCTTCCTGACTTGCATACAGATTTCTCAGGAAATAGATGGGGAAACAGTGGAAACAGTGTCAGACTTTATTTTTTGGGCTCCAAAATCACTGCAGATGGTGACTGCAGCCATGAAATTAAAAGATGCTTACTCCTTGGAAGGGAAGTTGTGACCAACCTAGATAGCATATTCAAAAGCAGAGACATTACTTTGCCAACAAAGGTCCATCTAGTCAAGGCTATGGTTTTTCCAGTGGTCATGTATGGATGTGAGAGTTGGACTGTGAAGAAAGCTGAGCACCGAAGAATTGATGCTTTTGAACTGTGGTGTTGGAGAAGACTCTTGAGAGTCCCTTGGACTGCAAGGAGATCCAACCAGTCCATTGTGAAGGAGATCAGTCCTGGGATTTCTTTGGGAGGAATGATGCTAAAGCTGAAACTCCAGTACTTTGGCCACCTCATGCAAAGAGTTGACTCATTGGAAAAGACTCTGATGCTGGGAGGGATTGGGGGCAGGAGGAGAAGGGGACGATAGAGGATGAGATGGCTGGATGGCATCGACTCGATGGACATGAGTTTGAGTGAACTCTGGGAGTTGGTGATGGACAGGGAGGCCCGACGTGCTGCGATTCATGGGGTCGCGAAGAGTCCGACTCGACTGAGCGACTGAACTGAACCGAACTGAAGGTCAGGTGGCCTGGTATTCCTATCTCTTTAAGATTTTTCCACAGTTTGTTGTGATCTACACAGTCAAAGCTTTATATTCAATAAAGCAGAAGTAGATATTTTTCTGGTATTCTCTTGCTTTTTCGGTGATCCAACAGATGTTGGCAATTTGCTGTCTGGTTCCTCTGCCTTTTCTAAATCCAGCTTGAACATCTGGAAGTTCATGGTTCACATACTGTTGAAGCCTGACTTGAATTTTGAGCATTACTTTGCTAGTGTGTGAAATGACTGCAATTGTGCAGTAGTTTGAACATTCTTTGGTATTGCCTTTCTTTGGGATTGGAATGAAAACTGACCTTTTCCAGTCCCGTGGCCACTGCTGAGGCAAAAATAAGGAAACACCAGCCTGAAATGACACATTAGACCTGAAAGAGTTACAGGAAGTCCCCTACATATGAACAAGTCATTCTGAGAGCATGTTTGTAAGTTTAATTTGTTCAAAGTTAGCCTAGGTACCCAACTGACACAATCAGCTGTATCATACTGTACTGTAGTAGGTTTAGGATATTTTTCACACAAATAGTACGTAAAAACAAACACAAAAAAATAAACACCTTTAACCTTACAGTAGCACAGCTGACACGCAGGGGCTGGCATCGAGCGCACAGGCAGGAAGAGTCCTTGGCTAGAGGAGGGAGAGGAGGTGAGATGGTGGAGCCGAGGGATCTTTAGCAACAGGAGTCGGAGGGCGAGCTGCAGTCTCCCTCACGCCTGTGATTTCACTCACTCACGTTGATGGCACAGATTCTGGCTTCCCTGGTGGCTCAGGCAGTAAAGAACCTGCCTGCAACGTGGGAGACACAGGAGACAGAGTCTGATCTCTGGGTTGGGAAGACCCCTTGGAGAAGGGAATGGCAACCCACTCCAGTATTCTTGCCTGGGGAATTCTATGACAAGAGGCTGCTGGGCTCCAGTCCACGGGGTCACAGAGTAAGAAACGGCTGAGTGACCAACACTTTCACTCTCACTGCTCTATACAGTGCTGTAAAGCACACACAGGCACAGCCACTTGTAGAGAAGGCATGCACGTGCCAGTGTACACCAGACACGTGAGCTAACTTACGTGACTGGACATGTGAACACACGTTTGCATTGTTTTGAAAGTTTGCAACTCAAAGTTTCCTAAGTAAGGGACCTTGAGTTTTGAGGAGTGGTCAGCTGTGAGCAAGGGCTTCCTCGATGGCTCAGAGGTAAAGAATCCGTCTGCAATGCAGGAGCCACGGGAGCCATGGGTTCGATCCCTGGGTCAGGAAGATTCCCCTGGAGAAGGGAATGTCACCCCACTCCAGTATTCTTGCCTGGAGAGTCCAAGGACAGAGAAGCCTGGCGGGCTGCTGGGGCTCGCAAAGAGTCGGACACGACAGAAGTGACTTAGCATGCATATGGCTCTGAGCACCTCAGGGAGAGGTGGCCCAGTCAGTTCCCTCCCCAAAGGGATACCGTGGGACAAGAAGCATGGGTTTTCAGATTTATTCTCATGGTTCCGCGGCAGGAAGAGAAAGCCTTATAAGGATTGCCTCCAGCCATGTTCTAAAAACTGCTTCCTCTTCTAGAAAGGATTAGGGCCACGTCAGAGGTTAGGAAGCCCACGAACCTCACACAGGTACCAGGTCCCAGACCCAGATCACCGTTGCCGACAGAGAGGCAAGGACCTTCCACGGACACAAAGCAATCCCTCCCCGTCCAGGACCTCAGGGAGATCTACCAAGACTTGCACTGTCCTGGCTGATCTCACTCTCCTAAATCTACTATGTGACTGAACACCTGGGTCTGAAAAGCTGTCTTTCCAACACAAACCTCTCAGACTTTCCTGGCAGTTTGGTGGTAAAGAATCCACCTGCCAATGCAGGGGACAGGGGTTCACTCCCTGGTCTGGGAAGATTCCACATGTTGCGAGCAACTAAGCCTGTGCTCCACGCCTGCTCAGCCCATGTGCCGTGACTACTGAAGCCTGTGCGCCCCAGAGCCGTTCTCCACAAGAGAAGCCACCACAATGAGAAGCCCCTGCACCTCAACGAAGAGTAGACCGCACTCGCTGCAACGAGAGAAAGCCCTTGCAGAAAGACCCAGCACAGCCAAAAAATTAAAAACATCCGTCGCCAGGTGATGAAGGTCAACATTAATGGTGATGAATCCGGTTGATGACATGGACTCAATGCGATGTGACAAGAAGGGTGTTTCACCCCAGAGGTCCTCCCCAAACTCGTCACCCCAGACTAACCATGAGAAAAACATGGACACGTCTCAACAGGAGACCACATACAAGACAGCTGACCACTCCTCACAACCGTCGAGGTCGTCAAAATCAAGGCAAGTCTTGAGCAACTATCTCAGGCCAGAGGCACCTAAGGAGACACGACAACCAAATGTCATGTGAAATACTGGGATAGAAGAGGGGCATTCGGGGACAAAACTGACGAGACGTGAATCAGGCGTGTGTGCTCACTCAGTCGTGTCCAACTCTTTGCCACCCCATGGACTGTGGCCCACCAGGCTCCTCTGTCCACGCGATTCTCCAGGCAAGAACACTGGGGTGGGTGGCCATGTCCTCCTCCAGGGGATTTTCCTGACCCAGGGATCGAACCTGCATCTCTTGCATCTCCTTGGATTGACAGGCCGATTCTTTACACTAGTACCACGTAGGAAGCCCCATGAGTCAGGTGTAGACTATAATCGTGTCCCAGTATTGGGTTCCTTTATAACAAACATACCAGCCGGAGGTAAGATGTTAAAAAGAAAGGAAGTCATGAGGGGCTTATGGGAACTCTTCCTCTTCTCTGTGTGATTTTTCTGCACATCTCAAACCGGTCTAAAAAATTAAGTTTCTTAAAGTGAAAAAATAAGCAAAGAGATGCCTCTCTCAGAACGATTCCCTGGTTGGGCTAAAGCATCTCGGGTAGGAAGGGGGTTGTCAACAGCTGCCCAAGCTGAGGACAGAAGGGGACAAGGACTGGAACCCAGAGACCCAGAACACGCTCTCAACAGGAACTTCTCAAGAAAGGACATTTATGGGAATTCCCTGGGGGTCCTGTGGTGAGGACTCCAGACTTTCACTGCTGAGGGTGTGGGTTCAATCCCTTGTTGGGGAACTAAGATCTTGCAAGTTGTGAGGCTTGCAGGAAAAAAACAAGAGGGAGAGAGAGAGAGGGGCTTCTAGGTAGCAGAGGGCTGGGCCTGCGTGTGCCCTGCCATTTCCAGTAAAGGCTGCTTCTGACGTGGAACAGTCTGGGCCTCGTTAGTCTTGGAAGGGTGTCTCGCCCCCTTCCTGCCTGGTTTTAAGGTCAGGGCTTCTCTACTCCATTTCTCTGTGCTCAGGCTGCTCAGTCACAAGTTTGGACCATCTTCACCTGAGAGATGTCTGTCTGGGCCGTCTTGTCTCCCTGGGGATGGAAGAGGCCCAGCAGAAAGCAAATGTGTGACAGTCTCAGCTACACCAGAGGTCGTCCCAACAGTGATGTCCACGCTTCTGGAAGGTTCTAGGGGTTTCTGGGGACTGCATGCTGGTGGAAGTCTCTCCCTGTGTGCTGATTCTGAGTATGGGTTCCTGCTGAGGAGGCCCGCCCCGCCGGCCTTGCTCCTCGTGCAGACTGGACGGGGCTCCAGTGAACTGTATGGTGGGAATCTCATTTCAAATGGCAGCATGGTGACCGAGGGCCGCCTGCCCTGCTTACAGGGCAGTGAGGTCACCGCCCACCGTTCCAGAAGCACTCTGCAACCGGAGGTACAGGGTGACCTCTGAACACTTCCCAAGCTGGCTGTTTTCTGTGGCCTCTGCTCAAACACTCAGAATTTTTTTTTTCTTTTCCCTTCAGCATGCAGGACCTTAGGTCCTCGACTAGGGATTGAACCCATGCTCCCTGCACAGGCAGCGTGGACTGCAAGGAACTCTCTCAAACACTTAGGATTTAACCAGAGATGTTTGACCTGGTTTTCCACGCCTGCCCGAAGCCAGTCTGCCTTTGTGACATCACGCATGGACCTTCATGCAAGGAAAACAACAGGTAAGTGAAAAAAAAAGGATTCTTGTGTTTTTGTATTAAAATATTTTATATTAATCATTCAAACTTAATTTTTATACAATGAATGCATACATCACTGGGGTGTCTGTCTGAGAGGGGAGTCAGGGAGGCGTCAGGTGGGTGTGCCCAGGTGTGAGCAGCGGGGGAGGGTAAGGAGACAGGCGCGTCCTCTGCTCGCCCTGTGCTTTGCCTGCCGGTTCCAGGAGGGAGGCGGGCGTGTCACAGCGAACAGGTGGATCCTCGGCCTCTCCTCAGGCCTTGCTCTGCTAGGGTGAACCATGTCTCCCCTTCCCGGCTGAGGCATCCAGCGCCCGGGGCTCTCTGACCAGCAAGTCCTTGACGTAACAGTGGCTGTGACTTGGGGACCGCCAAGAGCGAGTGTGTGTATACGTAGGGATTTCCACGTCCTCTCCTGCCTCATGCCCGACCCGTGGCCGTCCT
This sequence comes from Bos mutus, assembly GCF_027580195.1. Classification (NCBI taxonomy): domain Eukaryota; kingdom Metazoa; phylum Chordata; class Mammalia; order Artiodactyla; family Bovidae; genus Bos; species Bos mutus. Next base: position 44,752,989 of record NC_091623.1, read on the forward strand.
GCCTCCGGGCACCTGCGTGCGGGGCCGCACCTAGGCGGCAGGCATGTCGGCCTTGCTGAGCGCGATGGCCAGCTCCAGGTCTTCCTGCTCCTGCCGCCGCAGCCGCGCCAGCCTCTCCTGCTCCGCCTTCTCACTCTCCCGCTTGGCCCATGCCAGCTGCTGCTCCTCATTGCCAAACTGCAAAGGAAAAACGGAGGGTGGGTTACACGGTCCCCGAAATGGTGCCTGCCTGCCAGCTGGCTGGGGCACAGAGGATGTGGAGGTCTCCCCTGGGGGGATCGGTGGGGTGTGGGGAAACGCCAGGCTGGGATGCATTGAGGGGAGGTACCTGATGTGTGGGGGTGAAAACCAGGAAAAGCCAGAAGCCCCCTCTTGGTTGGGGATGCAGAGGGGACGCGCGTGCCCCAGTCCTGACCCCCAGCCTGGAAGGCGGTCACATGCACTGAGATACGCAGGGCTGAGTCTGACCTTAACCGCCACCTCCACCTCGGAGAGAAACCAGACGCCCCATCCCTGCTGGGAGCTGAAGCAGGTGGAGGCCAGGCATCAGATTAGGGACATTGAGAGACTTCTGGGGACCCTCCCCCGGCCTGGAGGAGGCTTCACGGGGGGTGGGGAGGTGAGACGGAGAAGCTCTACTGGGCCTCCTGTCGGGGGACGGCAGAGGCGTCTGGAAGCAGCTGGGAGCGGAGTCAGCTGAATCCCAAGGAGATGGGACGCCGAACCCGTGAGCCTGGGCCTCCATGACAGCCCGTGATGCCTGGGCGAGAGGCGCTGGGGCTGGAGACCTCATGCTCAAATAGATCTCCGAGTCTCCAACGTGTACACGGGCCTTGAGGCCAAACGAGACGACAGGTCCAGAGATGCGGGAGCTCTGCCTCAGCCACGGTCCCAGGGGTTCTGGGAGATGCTAAGAGCCACTTTGTACTTGAACGTTCACAGGAGCCCTTGGCAATCACGCTGTCTTTTGGTCCAGGAGTTTTTCATTCTTGGTGGTGGTGGTGGAGGGGGGCGGGGGTCCTTTTCCAAAAGGTACTTTTTAAAAAAATCTTAAAACAAGGGAAGAAACTGTTTTGATCCCAAGATGGTGGTTTAGTTGCTAAGTCATGTCCGACTCTTTTGACCCCATGGACTGTAGCCCGCCAGGCTCAGAGAGTCCATGGGATTCTCCAGGCAAGAATACTGGAGTGGGCTGCCATTTCCTTCTCCTGAGATAGGTGATTTCAAACCATTCGAGCGATGGACGTCCAGCTCTATGCAAAGGAAAGCAAAGCCGGATGTCACACACTCTTCCCCTGGCGGAGTCCCCGCCCCCGAGGCCCCCAGTCACTGTGCCCTGTCTCCAGGTGAGGTGCCTCCAGCACCGCTGACCCCCAGCGGAGCTGCAGCCTGTTTGGGCCCCTAGCCTGCCTGCGTCGGCATCTCTCCTCTGTGTGGAGAAGTCAGCTGAACCCCAAGGATCTGGGACAGCGAACCCATGTGCACCAGAAAGGAGCTAAGATTTTCCCAAGGACACTCCTGGGACAAGCAAGTGGGGCAATCAGACTGGCGGTTTGTCCATGTTTCATGACCTGACCGCCAGTCTGGGGGTGACGAGGCCAGGCAGTGGGGGCTGGGCAGGGGAGGGCTGGCTTGGGGGAGCCTGGTTTGGAGCCAAAGGAGGGGGAGGAGATGGGACAGCCCAGAAGGCCTCCCTCCACCTGTCTGGGGAGTCAGGCAGGGGCAGGTGAGGGTCAAAAAGAAGAGGAGCCGCCCTCCAGGCACAAAGGTCGAGTCCTAGTTTCTTAAAGAAATGGCCCAGAAAAACACTCAGGGATCAGATGGGTCTCCAGCTTGGACTCCTGAAAGCCAGTCCCCGCCCCTCGTTTTTCCACCACTGGCCACAGATAACTGCCCTCCCCTCCCCCACCTCGTACTCTATGGGGAATTTTCCAACACCTCTTCAGGAGAAAAACAAGGAAAGAACAACAAATGCCGATGGGAATGAGTGGTGGGAGGCGACAGGCAGCTGGGTGGACAGGGGACCTCGCCCTCGCCAGCCCGGAGGAGCAGGCGGGTGGGTGGGGGGGGCCGACGAGAAACAGGCCCGCACCTCAGTGGGGCCTGCTCAGCCCGGGAACCTCCCGCTCCAGGAGTCTGTGAGTTCAAAGCAAACGTGCTGACGGGAATGTTCTAGATGCCTTCGGGGAGGACTCGTCGGAGGCGAGCTTAGGCTCCAGGGTGGAGACTCACAGCGGGCACGCGGGCAGAGGCAGGCTGAAGGCAGGGGCTTCTCTGTAGCTCCCTCCGTGTCTTGAATCAGCGGAGCACCCCCTCCCCGGCCCTGGCGGTGGGCCCACGCCCAGGCCACGCTCTGGTCCTCTGACCTGGATACGTCAGGTGCGTCACGCGACGGCCCGGATCTGGAACACCAGCGTGTGCAGGGGCTGCTCGGCGAATGGCCGGCTCCAGGTTTTACTTCTCTCATGACAGCGAGGGACCGAGGCAACCCGGCAGGTCGGGAGCACTCTGCCCCCTTGAGACACCTCACACACTGGGGCCCGGCAGACTCTGGGTGGTTTGATTTTGGCGGCCTCTCCATGGAAATCTGAGGTTCAGAGCCCTCTGCACGTGAAGTAACAGTATCCTTCCTCCACGGGGATGGACGTGTGCGCCCCGTCTGCTGTCACCACGTGTGGGGACACTTCTCGCCGCTTCCCGTTAGCTCGCTTATCCTGCTGTTGAAAACGCATCCAACTCATCTGACGAGGCAAAGCGCAACTTATCCCATCCGATATTTGCTCTTAATGCACACTTCCGAAAGAAAGCGCTGTTTGGCCCACCTAGAAATACGACTTCCTAATAAAACACATTTGCCTGAGACAAAGAAGGCCCGTTTTAAAAGAAACGCCAGAGAGGTTTCCTGTGAGCTGCTACAAGCACAAGAAACCCATTGATGGAAACTCGGGGTCTGTGAATCAGAGGGTTCCAGAGTGGCAGCGCTGGGGCACCAAGGGGGTGGGGAGCGGACTGGGTACATGCGTGACACTGGCTTCCCTGACGGCCAACGCGGACCAAGCTGCCTCTGCATGGGTTAACAACGTGTCCTGACCACACACTTAGAACGTCTGATCTGAGAGTCACGCTGCCAGGCTGCTGAGCAGTCAAGAGACCACTCTGCGTCTCCCCCGGGGAAGCTGAAACACACACACTCGAGGAACCAACTTTGGCCTTCTTTCAGTTGGCACCTATCTCTCAGGTCCAGTGAACAAACAAAACATCGGGCAATGGACCAAATCCCTGGACACCACGAACATGAAAGACACTGCGAGCCCCCAGAGGTGGAACAGTTCTGTATGGCTGAGGGGACAACACAAATCAGCTAGATGTCCTGCCTTCCCCCACTTCCTGTCCTATCACAAGGGGCTGAACCTCCCAGTCAGCTGATTTTCCCCAGGAAGACTGGGGGGCCCGAAGTGGGAAAGGCGATTTGAAACGTAAGGCAGCAGGGCTGCAGACTGAGTGCAAGTCCATCAGTCGTGTCCAGCTCTTTGCAACCCCATGGACTGTAGCCCGCCAGGCTCCTGTGTCCATGGGATTCTCCAGGCAAGAATACTAGAGTGGGTTGCCATGCCCCCCTCCAGGGGATCTTCCCAACCCAGGGATGAAACCCAGGTCTCCTGTATTGCACCTGAGAACTGGCAGAACCCAATTCCTTGCCTGGAACTAAGGGTGACTCAACCCCATGGGTGTTTTAAAATAGGAAGTTAACAACTGTGCTTGAAATGACCAGAAATGATGAACTAAATGATAACTTGAAATCTTGGGGGGTTAAAAAAAAAAAAAGTGTTCCAAAAACCAGCCATTGGGTGGCAGGAGGGGGACTGTAAGAAATAGAACTGTGCATTTCAGAGAGAGAACAATCATTTCTTCAAACTGCTGTTCAAACCCACTTACCCTTCCCCCCTACCCTAAACACAGTACCCAAGTCACATGTGAATAGCTCAATTTTTTTCCATCAGTGTTTCATTTTTTTTTTTTTCTAACCAAAAAATAAAAGCGGTGCTATTCAAGAAACTGTAGATAAAGCGGGTTTTGTTTCTGGCTTTTATTTAACAATGTCACCGTTTGTATATGTCCAGCGTGCACTAGCTGTCAACAAAACCGGGCCAACTGCAGTTGTAAAATATCTACAGGTTGCCAAGAGCCAGGAACGTGTCAGCATCTTGGGCAATGTCAATAAGCCACAGCCTAGCTGTGCATGAGCTGGATCTGACATGAGTCAGGCATGCCCTGGGCACTGGAACGGCGGTGCTCACTTTAAGATAGACATTCTAGGAGCTGGAGCATCTATAAACAATACATCTCACACCTAACGAGGAAACAAGGTTCTCTGTCAAACCAAGCGAAGAAAGCCTTTTCAAAAAAATATTAGGTGCGCAACGGACAGGGAAACCGTTTCTGGGAAAACAACATCTGAAGCTCTCTGAGAACAAGATCTTTGGGTACTCACGAAGGTGCAGAAAGCACACTAACATGAAAGCCTTTTACAGCCTGGAATCTTTTTTTCAAACTGAGACACGGAGCCAGGCTTTCAAAATCCCCGGGTTAGCTTCTGAAAAGGCATTTCACGCTGCTGAACGGCTTTCTGAGTTTTGGTTTTGTTTTTTTTTTCTTCTTCTCCCTGCACAAGGAAGGGGCTTCAGAGCAGCTGTTCTCGTTTGCATTTCGGTTTTCTCCAAAGCTGATAAAAAGTGTTTTTAAAACAAATCAAACTGCTTTCCCTTGGTGTGATCTGCCTGAATCCTTGCTGCCCTAAACTGGGACCATGAGAACTCTCGCACAGACACTTTTTTAGGACAGCAGCACCCAGATTAACTTTAGCGATCTTGTTTTCGTACTTCAGAAGTGTTTGACGTGGTGGCTTCCCCCCCACCCCCGAAAAAAAAAACTGAACGAACACAAAAGCCTCTGGGCGACAGAACTACTACAGAGAGTCTACCGTGAAACACAAAGAAACGGGCATTCTGGGCCATCCTGCTGGAAGGAAAATGCATCCTCATCACAGAGTATCCAAACCAGTGCTCTTTTTCTTTTATTGAGAAACCGTTTTTTTCTTACAGCAAGAAACAGTACAGAATAAATAACACGGGTGATGGTGTGAGGTTCCGGGAGACTTGGGCCAGAAGGAGCTTTGCCATTTCAAAGAGACAAATAATAATAATAATGATAACCCCAAGGAAGCTGCAAGCGGAGCAGGGGGGAGGAGGGGATGGCACGGAAGGCAGAGAACTCAACTTACAGAGGTGAAGTCTGCAAAGCCCAAAGAGGAGGCTTTAGAAGGTTTAGCTGAAGAGGAGGGAGCAAATGGATCTTTTCCACTAAACGGGTCCCCAAACCCCTTTTTATTTTGGAACGGGTCACTGCTGTCGGCCCCAAGTGGCTGGAATGGATCAGGGGGTTCGGTAAAGTCTGCAGAACCAAGCTGGTTTACGGGTGTACTTTTACCTGGAAAATTTAGGAGAAAAAAAAAAAAGGAGAAAAAAAAAAAGAAGAAGAAATACAAGTTACTGACCAGGGACAGAACAAGAGTCCTGACTGAGGAGCCGGGTGCTAGCTCCCTGGGAAACTCTATCCTTCACTTGGAAAGAGCTGGAATGTGGCTCGTGGGACGGACTCCAGGGGGAATTGGCATGGGTCTCCGCTTTCCTCTTCCTTTATCCCGGAGGCTTAATGATTTTGTGGGAGGTCTCAGAAAACCAATTCAGATGACCCTTCTCTCCCCACCCACCACAGCTAAAATTTACATCATCTTTAGAAAGCTCACATGCAGGCGTGTTTCAAAGTGATTCATTTTAGCAGGGCAACACATTCACGATCACACTGAGTTTTTACAAAGTCATGGTCGAGCAGAAAAAGATGACTGTAAGAGCCCAATTAAAAAAAAAGGGGGGGTGGAGGATTACTTGCAACTAAACAGGAAGGATGGGGAATTAGTTTCATGACGTGATGTAGAGTTAGCCATGTTAGTGGTGAGGGTCTGTATGCAGCTCACCAGACAAACCCACTCGGCCATCCTGGGTTTAAATTCATCCTGGGTTGAAATTCATTTCCGGCTCCTGCGTCTGTCCCTTTGACTCCAAGGGGGCAGGCTTTGGGCTTTTGTGGGCTCTTGCCAAGAGGGTGGCTCTGGGAGACCCAGGTCCCAGCAAGGTAGATCTCCACGAGGACATGGGAGACAGGTGTTTAGAATTGGTGGGAAATGAGGCTGTGAGGCTACGCTTGGGGGGTGTGGCCCAAGGACAAGGGGCTTCTCCCAGTGAGTCCTGCCAACACGTCAGAACCATCCACGAGCAACCAGACCCCTCTCCAGGCCTGCTTGGCAAGGGGGGCCCATGGGATGAGCCTCCAGGATCTGCTGGGTTTGGAGGCCAGGTTCCTGCCTGACGCCATTCATTTGCCCAACAGCTGCCTGGGGTAACTAAGGTACCCTGGGGTGAGACGGTCAATTCGGCAGCTCTGTGTCCAAGCCCAGGCTAGGGCACACTTAACATGATTCTGATCTGTTAACTGAGTTGCCCATGTTCTGCTCTTGCAATTTTAAAACTAATGTGCGAGAAGAAGCCAAAAGCCGAGGGCCACGTTCCATACAGAACCCTGGACATAGGCTGCATGTCCAGAGGCAGGCCCTGACCCTGAGTCACGCCTGACCTGTCTGCAGCGCCTGAGCGCAGGGCACCTGCCTTCCCACCCTGCTGGCCTCTGCCACGCCACCTGCCCACACGTCCACCTCCAGGCCCAGCTCCAAAACCACACTCTCTGACGCTGCTTCCTAAGGCCACATTTCTCAGGGTTCCCAGGGGTCCCTAAGGACTTCTGCCTCTGTCCCCTTGAGTTCTGAGACCCAGACCAGGCCCAGGGCCTCAGGCCCAGCTGGCCTGCTTCTGTCTGGGAAGTGGGCATGAAGGGTCAGGGGTCAGAGTCCATGATTGATGCCCTACTGCGGGCGCAAGCGGGGCTCGGCATATGTGGGGCCTGTGACCACTTGACCTCAGGCCCCTCTGGATACACGAGTCTTTTTACTTGTCACTTGACATAGCAGCTGGGTGGCCCTAAGGTACAAAGGCCACCCCGACTCCATCAGTTTCACTCAGAACCTCGAGTCACCGGAGACGTGGTTCTGCCCCCAGGAGAGCCCACAGAGAAGAGATGGGGGCGGAGCCCACCAGAAGCGGTGGTGAAAATCCCCACGCCCCCTCCCACCTGAGCTGGGACCTCTGGGTGGGCGGGTGATGCCAGCAGTGTGGCTGGGACACAGAGGCCCTGAGCCACCCCCGCCCCCGAGAGCTGCTGTTGGTTTCTGTCTGCGTGTTTAAGGAAACGCTGAGAGTCTTGACTTCCCGAGGCTCGCACAGGGCTCTTGAGACACAGGCCGCTCTGCACCCGGCTCTCCGTCACCTCCGGAGGCTGGATCAAAGGACTATGCCCTTGCCTGTGGCCTCATGGGGCCCCCATGCTGACCTCTGGCCTTCCCAGGTTCTTACTGTCACAAACAGCACAGCCTCACCCACCTGTGTCTATTTATAGAGACGTTCCCTGGTGGCTCAGATGGTAAAGAAACTGCCTACGAGGCAGGGGACCCGGGTTCGATCCCTGGATTGGGAAGATCCCCTGGAGAAGGAAATGGCAACCCACTCCAGTACTCTTGCCTGGAGAATCCCATGGACAGAAGAGCCTGGTGGGCTACAGTCCATGGGGCTGCAAAGAGTTGGACACGACTGAGCGACTCACACTTTCACACACTTTCTGGAGGTGGGGCTGTGAGTCAGGAGGCGTGCCCACTGCAGCCTGACCTTCCGAGTACCTGCCCCAGGCTCTGACAGGAGACACCCTGACCTAGAAGGGCGGGGAGGGGGAAGGCTGCAGACTTGGGGAGGCTCTCTGAGGTTCCCGGTGGCCACAAGTCAGGTCACAATCAACCATGAGGTTCAGTGGGCCAGGCGAACATCTCTCTGCCAAAACCCCTGGGTGGGCCCCACCTGCTGGGGCGGGGACACTTCCCCGGAAGGACGGGCCAAGTCCACTGCCAAGACAGTAGGAATTAGGGCCCCTCTTCCCCAGGGCAACTGGCTTCTTCAAGTGAAGTCCTGGGGGCTGTGCCCACACCCCACCTTCCATACAGGTCGAGACTTCTGGTCCCTCCTCTTCTATCTGTGACAGAGCCGCAGACTTCGGGCTGCTCCCCCTCCAGCACCAAATGCTCCTCCCTGACCTGTCCTCCTAGCTGCTGGCTTTGCTCTCCCTCCCAGACCTCAGCCCCGTGGGCTTCAGACAACAGGGAGACCCGATCTGGGTGCCGGGCTGAAGAGCCACCTCCCCCAAGCCCATCTTCCACAGCAGCCTACTCCCTGGTCCGAGGGATGAGCTGACGGGTGAGCGCGGGCCCCCTGGGCTGGCACCACAGGCAGAGGAGAGCCCCTCTTTGGAGGTGAGCAGGCAGCACAGGCGGGAGGGATCAGGCAAGCCCTGCCCCGCAGCTCATCAACTCCAGGCTGTACAGCCGGGAGCCATGAATGAACGGGAAGCCGGGCAGATCACAGGGGCACCCTGGGCAAGGAGGATGGGCATGAGCCCCGGGAGCCTGGGTCCCCACAGTGGCACCACCACCCGAGGCAAGTGGTCCTCGCCTCTCCTGGGTCCCTGGGAACCAGCCCTGCGACAGCCACTGGGCAGCTCACTCTCTCAGCTTTCAGCCCCGTGGGCCCCTGCACTCAGCGAGGTGGCCTTTTAACTCAGAGTTGCGCCGAACCTGCTGAGCTCTCTCCAGCTCTCTGGGAGCACCCACCCCAGCCTCGGCCATCCTTCCCCAGCTCAGTGCAGTGCCCTGCGCTCACTGCTACAGGCCAGAGCACCCCTCCCCACAGGGGTGCCGCACATTCAGAGGCCGCCCTCCCCACTTCTGGCGCAGACACCGCTGCAGCCCGTCCTGCTCTGTCATTAGGTCACTCGTTGTGTATTTTCTCTCTTGCCCAAGAGAACATGAGCTCCAGAAGGCAGAGCGCTTGGCTGCCCACAGCTGTGTCCCCGCTCCCCAGACAGCTCTGCTGAACACAGCTTTCTAACGTGCAAGCTCCACCGTGACGAACTAAGAAAGCCCGCACAAAACCCTTCCCCACCTTGTCCCCCGACACCCCTCCAGGGGCCCGAGCCATACCTCGCTCCCCAGGACCCCAGCCCAGGGCTTCTCTCCAGACAGTCCCTCTGCCTTAAGTGCCTGGGCCCACCATCTCCCTAGGCCTGTGTTCAGCCCTCCTGGCCCAGCCCTTGGAGACAGTGGGCCGTGGACCCCTGGAAGATGGGGAGGAACATGGCAACCGCCCCCCTCAGCCTCAGCTTCCTTATCCATGAAATGGGGTTGTGATGGGATGAACTGGTCCCCCACCCCCAATTCATTATGCTCAGGTCTTCTCCCCCGGTACCTCAGGATGTGGCTGTCTTGGGACAAGGGATCTTTGCAGAGCTAATTAAGTTAGAATGAGGTCCTCTGAATGGGCCCTAATCCAGGAGGACTGGTGACCTCGGGAGAAAAGAGGAGAGCAGGACACGCACATGCACAGAGGGGAGGCCGCGGGAAGGCACAGGGGTGGACGCCGTCTACAAGCCAACCAGAGCAGCCTCAGGAGAAGCCAACCCGGACTCCACCTCAATCTCAGACTTCCGGCCTCCACAGCTCTGAGACGCTCTGTCTCGGCTGTCTCTGCTGCCCGGTCTGCAGTATGTGGTACGGCGGCCCTAGGATACTCGGGCGGCGTAAAGGAGTGTCCGCTCTCCACGGCCACCAGAGCTGAGGTCAGCCTGTGAGGGGGCTGTCTGCTTTTGTAAATCACGTTTTATCAGTCTGCCAACTCCAGGCTGGCATGGCTCCAATACCCAGAGGGCAGGACAGTTCGGCAGTCCCCCATGAGCTCCACAAGGAGACTGAGAACCCCGCGTGCAGAGCTGCTCAGATGCCCCCCGAGCAGGGTGGTGGGTGGGCATGTGTAGCCCCTGGGCAGGGTGGCCTCCCCTGAACTTCCGGGTTACCTGCGCTGGCCCCCACCTGTTGGGCTTCCTCAAACCCTCCATGCGGCCTCCCCCTGCCGCAGTGCAGCAGCACCACAGCCCAGGCGTGCCCCCCGAGAGAAGAGCCCCCCGCAGCGTACACCCAGATGCAGACCCTGCCTCGCTTTCCAAACCCCAAGGGGTGGCGTCACCAAAGGCTGATTGTGAATAGACAGGATCCTGAGCGAACCCTGTGCCGGGGTCCCCTGGGACACCGGCAGCCTTCCCTAGGCCCCAAGGGACGAGGCCTCACCTGCCAACCAACCCGATGCATGCACCTCTGCTGGGGCGCCCAGGGGTATGCCATCCTGAGGCATGGGCACACTGACCTCAGCTGGCATGGTCCCTGCAGCCTGGCTACCGTGGTTTCCCTCCCACAGGTACCTCCACCAGGCAGACCTCCCCATGCCGTCCAGCACGGCAAACATCTGAGCACGCATAACAGGGTTGGCTGACCCTAGCCAGGCCCTGAGAGTGACCCCAACAGTGCAGATATTCAAATACACCATCACCCACTTCTGTGCCTTGTTTTTTTTTTTATTTTAAGAAGAGCTTCCTCTCTTGGTCTGGGGGATTTTTTTTTTTCAGTCACTTTGGGGGCAGAGGTTGGAGGGTGGGAGGCAGTTAAGAATCCAGCCGGCAAGAATGTCAAGCTGAGGTTTCTAACAGGCATGGAGATGATCAATCGGGGAGATCTTGAAAGGAGGCACTCACACCCAAGAACGAACGGCCCGGGGCCTGGTTTTTGCTTGGTTGCCGAAACCGTTGTTATTTAGAAATCATGACTGTGTTAATATGAAACCAGGGCACATCAACTGCTCCTGTTTTGGAGTGGTGGTGGTGGGGGAAACGGTTTTTTCTCGGTTATCTGTTTTTGTGCTCGGGCATAGAGACTGAGTTATCGGACCTCACACGTGCAAAACTGGTGGCCTCCCGGCTTTGGCCTGACACGACGCTCACGAGCAGAGACGCCTTTTACAAAAGACGCCCTTGCCCTGACTGCCCTTGGTCCACAACACTTCCCACTCTGCGCCCCCGTTTATTTTTAGCAGCTGCACTTTTCATACATTCTGGGGCTGGTTCCTGCTTTTATGTAACCACTTCTGCTAGGTCCTTAATTGTTTTTTTCTGAAGTGGTGCTCATATTAAACGTGACAGGGTAACCCAATCTGCCTCCGTGCCCCTGGGCAGACCTGCCGCCCGTTTTACGCCTTTCTGCGGCTCCAGGCACTGAGAGTAAAGGAAAGAGGCTTGTCTGGGGCGTGTTTCAGAGAAGAGAGCACAAATCTTTTTTTTTTTTTTGCCTTAAATTTTGGTATACAACTAATAACCAGGATGACACCTGGCCTGTCATTCCTAGACATCTGCCCAGGGCAGGGAGGCCTGAGTGGACAGGAGGATGTGACTGTAGACAATCAGATAAAGACCCTCCCCCAGCTCGGGGCTGGAAGCTGCCGAGCCCCCTGGTGACTCCCTGGCACTTAGAGGAGGCTTCATTACCAGGGTGGGGAACCAAGGTTGAAGACAGGACAGAACACGGCTGATTTGAAACCGCAGCAGTTTCAGCAGCTACCCTAGCGGTGCACCGAAACCGCACTCAGGACGGCCTTGAGCAAAAACAATATGAACCTGATGGTTTACCACGGTGTGTGCTGTTAAAAAAACCCTGCTGGCCGGCCCCACCCTGGGAGCAGTATCTTTAATTCTCCTGCTTCTGAACTTTCCGAGACCAAGAGGGCCCCCAGCACCCAGGATCGGGGACTGGCAGGCCGGGGGCGCTGGAGGGCGTGAAGCCCTGAGCCGACCTCCCCCTCCTGGCTTCTCCGGGAAGGTCTCAGCCCGGAGAGTCGGCAGGGAGGGGAGAAAACGGTGGAATACAATCCCCTCCACGACTCACAAACGTGAACACTGAAGGAAGGCAGGCTCTTCTGCTTGCAAATTTTTACCTCGAAGGAGAGTTTAACACGTTTGGGTGACTTGCGGGAGGGTCTCAATAAATCAGATGAACAGAACATAATCAAAAGCAGACGTGAGCCAGAGTGTGTGTTTCATCCCGACCAGATAGTGGCTGGGCTCTGTTTATAAGGTTCAGGGCTGCAGTTGGAAAGTGCAGCTCTGTAGATGAGAGATAAATACAAAAACAACCAAACACAAAAATAAAAAACAAAGGTCTGTGGTCAAGACAGCTGCCCCACCTGAGCTATTACTCTCCACAACACAGGACGTTCCCAAGCTGCCATTTGTGGCAACACGGGACCCACACAACTGCCTCTAGTCCCACACAACACGGGACCCACACAACTGTCACTCGTCCCACACAACACGGGACCCACAACTGTCACTCGTCCCACACAACACGGGACCCACAACTGTCACTCGTCCCACACAACACGGGACCCACAACTGTCACTCGTCCCACACAACACGGGACCCACAACTGTCACTCGTCCCACACAACACGGGACCCACAACTGTCACTCGTCCCACACAACACGGGACCCACAACTGTCACTCGTCCCACACAACACGGGACACACACCACAGTCACTCGTCCCACACAACACAGGACACCCACACAACTGCCTCTCGTCCTACACAACATGGCGCACCCACAACTGTCACTCGTCCCACACAACACGGGACCCACACAACTGCCTCTCATCCCACACAACACGGGACCCACGCAACTGCCTCTCGTCCTACACAACACGGGACCCACACAACTGTCACTCGTCCCACACAACACGGGACCCACAACTGTCACTCGTCCCACACAACACAGGACCCACAACTGTCACTCGTCCCACACAACACAGGACCCACAACTGTCACTCGTCCCACACAACACAGGACACCCACACAACTGCCTCTCGTCCTACACAATACGGCGCACCCACACAACCACCAGACTTCTGAAAGTCGTACTACGGGAGAGCTATGGCTGTGGAGGTGCCCTCCTTGTCACCTTGGCTGCTCCCTTCCTGCCCCCTGAACCCAGCGAAGAAGCTGAACTGGGGGAAGAGAAAAAGCAGGCTGTCCAGAGCTTCACCTTTCACACCCATCATCACTCGGAAACTTTTTATTTGCTGAAAAAGATCGCTTTTCAGCAACGCACAAGAGAAACACCCGGCCCCCTCTGGTGGGACGAGGTGACCTAACTTCTTGGGCCACGACCCACAGGGCCACGCAAGCGGTGTGCCAGCCAGGAGCCCTGCAGACTCCAGCCCACTCACTCTGGCTCAAGCACACGCAAGGAGAAGGCAAACCCCACAGATCAAAGCCGTGCCAAGCAGCAGAGCCCCAGCAAGATAAAATCTGAGGTCCCCACCATCACAACATTGAGATTTTCCACTAAAAATATTTACTGAATTTTAAGACAAATTTGCTGAATGCATTGAAGGGAGCAGGATGAGGTTTGGTTCTGAACTGTTGAGAAAAGCTGAACAAATATTTACTATCATCCACCAGGCACCCCCACACCTGATGAGCTTGTCTCACCCTCTGCAAGGTGCCAGGGGTGGTCAGAGGTAGCGAGCCCAAGGGGAGTGGGGTCACTGCCCGGTCAGAGGGAGAAGGCGAGAAGGGGAAAGTGTCGCCACACTTCTGGGGTCCTCAAAGGACAGATTCCCTTAGGACTGAAAAACACTTTTTAAGAGGTTTCCACAGAGGACTCCAAAGACATTCGTAAGAAACCTGGCGGGGGCTGTTTTGGTTCTGTGGCAAACACGGGGAGGGGGTACGTGACTTATCAATGAGTTTACAAACCATAAATCAGCCTTCACAACAAAAATAATACAACCTGGCAGGTCTCACAATTTGTTTTTTTTTTAAATTATATTTGTTTTTTGATTTGCGCCTGCAACACTCTGCTGAGTCAGCCGTGTGCTGGCCTTACACGTCCCCTTGAGGGGCCTTTTGGGGTGCCTTGGGGGGATAGGGAGATGCTAGCTACAGCCAGGTGGGGGGAGCCCTGGGGCCGCAGTGGCCCAGCCTTGGTTCCTCCCTACAGAGCGGCGCCCGTGCAGCCAGGACACCACCTCGGCACGGGCAGGGAGGCGCCGTGCCCACATTTAACAAAGTCCCCAGGGTGCCGTGCGGCGGGTCTGGAGAGGTGAGAAAGCACTCGTGTGCGCTGGAGTCAGGGGCGGGGGGCAGAGCCCACCGGGAGCCCTCCCAGCGTGGGGGCAGTGAGAAAGGAGAGAGAGCCTGGAGCGGGGGGCCCGCCCGCCCCCGCACTCCTGAGGGCTGGTTCCCAGCACCCACTCACACACACACGTGCTGCTTCTCAGCTGACAGTGGAGGCAGGAGCGGGGTTGACTCAGTGCTTTGAATGCGAGGAGTGAAGAGCTGGGGGTTAACATTCACCCCATCAGAAAAGCCAGCACCTCGTGGAGAACGTCTCCCTGGGTCCCCCCCACCTTGCTGTAGGTAGAACCAAGGGGCTGGGGGAGGTACACAGGGCCTCTGCCGTGGGCGAGGGGGGTGCCAGGGCCAGGGTGGTAGCTGCTGTCTGTTCACACCTATACACAGACGCCAGACTGGGGAGTCCAGGCTCTTGCACCCCACCTCAAGGCCTTGCTATAAAGCCCCCCAGACCCCAGCAGGCTGAGCCCCGACTCCTCTGCTCCAGGCCCCCCAGGTCTGGGCACTTTCACCCCGCTATACAACAGGTGACAAGCGTGTCACTGAACTCCCACTCAATCCACCACGCGACTCTGGGTGCAGGAGGGCGGGCGTGGGCTAAGGCAGGCAAACGCTTCTATTTTCAAACTCGGCCGACTTTGCAAAACAGAAATTCACCCCAGAGAACAATTCGTCTCCAGGCGTTTCACACCTTAAGAAGCTGAGAGGAAAGTGACTTTCTTTCCTTGGCCAGGAGCCGGCTCATGAGCACTGTGGTCAGGGGTCCTGCCCAGTCCCAGCATGGACGCTCCTGATAGGCGGCGGGGGCGGTGGGCAGCCCACGGGAAAAGGAGGGCTCCACCAGGCTGGGTGCCTGAGGTTCCCTGGAGCTCCCCGACCCTGGAGCACCCCAACCCTGGCTGGCCGGCAACTGTCGCATTTTTCCACATTCGAGCTGGCAATGAACTGCATTTGTCCTGTTCTAGAACTATCACATGTACCCACTGAATTATCTCTCTGAAATCATCGTGGGAACGGAATTCAAGTAGTTAACTTCAAGGCCGAGGTGCTAACCGCTACGGCTCAACTGGAGAAGCCATTTTCAGAGTGGATCCTGCGCGATAAACAAGGGGTTGGGATCCACAGGGGCACTGCTTAACCGCCCTGGTTTCACGCCACGCTGCCTGGCCTCTCAGAGCCGGGCACACACCCCGGCTGGCGCCACGGAGGGGCCTGAGGCTTCCTCTGCAGCTGGCTCCCGGGTGGCAGCTCCCGGGACGGCCAAGCTGACCACCGGGCGGATGGGCTGGCCCCGGGGGCGGGCAGACACCAGAAAGGCGCCAGAAGAAAGATGCCACCTTCTGTGACCCTGTTCTGTTACCGCGTGGGGTCAGTCACAGATGTGGGAGGGGACTCGGGTTCCAGGGGAGAAATGATGATTTATTTATTTTTTCAGAATCACTTGAATCAAACAGGACCCTAGTTATTAAATAGTATCCCGTTGTCTGGTATGGGTTGGAAGGATACTGAGAAGGGGGAGGGGGCAGAAAGACACCACCAGAGTGTGCGTGGCTTTATTCTGCAGGTGAAAAGGTCATTAGCTGTAATAATAATTAAACTGGGGAGAGGTTAAAGGTGACTGGCTGGTTAGCGGTGAAGGCACGCTAGCTGGTGTCACCCAGGCGCTGCAGGAACCGCAATGTGGGGCTGCGCTTACAGGAAGTGGCAAGGGTGGGGCCCAGGGCACAGGATCCCGCTATCTGTCGCCGCAGGCGCGAGGGCCCAATCACTGACACCCACACAGCCATTTCCTGCACTTGAAAAAAAAATCTGTTTCTCCCTTTGCAAATCAACAACTTTTACCTAGAAACTCTTCGGCGGTGAGTTCTGACTGATCTCGATCTCTGGTCCGTTGCAGAGAGCACACGGCTGTTTACCTGGGGGAGGTGTACCAGCGCTAATTCTAACTGACAGGTTTCGGCGGCTGCCAGAGTGATCTGTTTTGCATCTGCCTAGAAGAAACCAAGTCTCTACCCAAACAGACACCTGCTTGTTACTGCATACCTTGATAGACCTTTCTAGAAAACACCTCTGGGCTCAGAGAACTCAGTGCCAACTCCAGAGCGCCATGCACTGCCCCAGAGGGTGATTCTCAAAGGTTCTCGAGCAAAGCTTTCTGGCCTGGGTCAGAGCAGATGGCCGGCCTGAGGGCTGCTCCAGTCACGCGCCTCGGATGCCAGAACTCTTTCCCAGAGAACCCTGGTGAGGCTCCCGGCTGGTGGGATCCCCATCGTGACTCCACAGGCTGACGCTGTGTGTTGATCTCATGTCAGCTAATCTTTCATCAAACTTAAAGATGCAACCAAAACTCAGCTCCCACAGGCTGTGAACACTGCAGCCTCTGGGGCATAAGGCTGGCATCCCCAAAGCCAGGAGTTAACTCAGACCCAAACATCCACCTGGTCCCACACGAGTGACGACAGCTGAGCTTTGCCAGAGAGGACCCTGGAGCCCTCTTTGAAGTTCAACTACCCACGCTATTTTTTTTCGGCTGCAAAGATTTCTGCTGAACTGCCAACTCATGGGGGAAAAGGATCCCTTGAGAACTCCCTGTACGCATATGACAGCCTCAGGCCCAGCCTCTGTCTTTCCCCGGGGAAGGAGGGCCCTGAGTCCTGGTCCCTGTACCCCAGGGCCGGGTTGGTGGGTACACACCACACTCGTCACGACGCTCATCAGCTGTGCAAGGCACTTACCAGAGAGGCCACACGCTAGGCCACAGGTGCGCCCGAGTTCAGGTGGGGAAACAGGCTCGGCAAGGTTAAGACACTTGCCCAGAGCCCCTCCGGGAAACGGAAGCAGCCAGAACGTGCAACCAGTCTGATCAAGCATCCTCCTGGGATGCTAGCAGGACAGGGGACCCAGATGCCCGAGGGAGGCAGCATCAGACTCGCCTCTCCTGGCCTCACACGTCGGAGCTGACTCCAGACACAAAGACCTAGTGGGGTTCCAGAAGCTCTGGGTCCCCTCCAGGTGAGCCTCGAGTGGGCATGTGCTCAATCAGACCCATTTCCCATACAGAGTGGTGAAGGTGAGCCTGCTCCTTCCTCGTGGTTTCTGGAGTGTGGGTATGAAGCTGTGTATGTAAGAAAAGCCACAGTCACCCGGCTGGCTGGACTGTCTGCTCACCTACCTCCATGAAGGAAGGGGTCATGGCTCCGCCGCCAAGGCCACCCGGCCTCGGGAGCAGGGGACCCGCCTCAGCCCCTCCCTGCTCGCCCTCCCCAGACCAACACCCCCACACGTCCGGTGGCCCTTGACCGTGACAACACGGCACGTTCACGCGCTGGCCACGTGGCCCCTCCAAGCACGAAAGGGCTGGATCAGCAAGAAGCCCTCACTCGCCAACTGCTGGACTCTGATTCCTCACAAAGACAACCACCACCACCCGTGGACATCCCCTTGGCTGCTTCCCATCGCAGGAGCCAAGAGAGCGAGAGCTGAGCCCGAAGCTTCCGTAACAAACATTCCAAGCGGGATTTTCTGACTCTCATCTGCTGACCTGTCTTGCTAATAAGCAGACACGGCCAGGTGGCTCCAATTGAAGAGGCCTTGCTCCCTGTGACGTAGACAGGGGAGAGAGGCCGTGCACACGGCTGGGCTCCAATCCCCCAATCGGGGAAGTAGCCTGGAGAGGACAAGTGCATGCCCGCCACCAACATCCACCCTGCTCAATGACGCCTGCTGGGTCGGGCGGCCCTCGCGGGGCATCGACGCAGCCGGCAGTCTCCAGTTGTTACAGGTTAGTGTGGAATCACAGCAGAAGCACCGCTGGAAGTGCTCTCACAGCACCCGCCACACAGCGTGTACCTACCACCCAGCAACGTGTACAGCGCGGGGGTTTCCTGTTCAGCCACTGCTTCTAGGTAAGAGAATCAGACGAAAGATGTTTAGGCCTCATGCGGGCACAGTGTGGCCGCTCACAGGTGCAGCACTGCACACAGGCTGGCTGCTGTCCAGAGCACCCAAAGCTCGTGGCATGGTTCTCAATACAGCTTGGGGGCGTGGGGGAGCGGGAGGCCTGGGAGGGGGTGGGGGTCACCAGGTGTAGGGCTGGCCCTGCTGCCCACCCTTGCTGCGTGACCTCGGGCGCCCACGTGAACCTCTCCCTTCCCTCTCCAGGTCTGATAAGACAGCATCATGGTGCCTGTCCAGTCTTGCGGGTCTTGCCAGAATCTGGTGGGCTTATAGTCGTGACCTTGCACCCTGAGGGTCATGATGTGAAGAGGATACTTGGGGCACCTGGCCAGCTGTGGCTCAGCAAGGGTGCAGCAGGCCAAAGCCACGACGAGCAGAGGCGGCCTGAGACCCCCGGGTTACACGCCCAGACTTCCCCCGACACGGATAGGGCTCTGAAAAGCCTGAGCCCTGGAGCCAGCCCCCAGGAGCTGAGCTGCGGCTCCAGCGGGCTCTGCTTTCCAAGTCCACGGCACACTGAGAGCAGAAGCCGCGGTGGGTGGGGAGACTCACTGAGGGAGACACAAGGGGAGGTGCCAGCCGAGGGCGACTTCAAAGGCACCCCCGCGCTGGTTCAGGGAAGGGGAGGAGGCTGAGATGAATGTTTCCAAGAAACCCTGAGAACGAAGCTCGGCGCCTGCCGCAGCCAGCGAGGGGAGCAGCTCCTCCACGAGGCCCAACAGATGCTGAGCTGCCGGGTGTGTGTGTGCATGTGTGCACAGGCGCGTGCAGGCACTGTGTGAGAGCGTGTGCGTGCACAGGTTTGCTATGGCTCCCGTCTTTCTGATAGAGAAGGCCCAACACCACTGCGTCAGGAGACCAGCCAGTGTCCCTCGAGGGTCACAGCCTCTAAGGTGTAAGCGGCCTCTCGCAGACGCAGGGAATTCCTTCACAGTTCTTGCTTCCCCCTCAACTCCCCACCCCGTTTCAGGGTGAATGCCTTTGAAGCATGGTTTATAGAAAATCTGTCATAAATTCACCCCACCCACTGGGCGTGCTTTCTCTCGTGTCCCATCCACAAGGAGGCCAAACTGGGCACTGCGGGCGGAGGGCCTGTCCTCCTGAGACAAGGCCCTGCCAGCAGGCGACAGGAGTGGGGAGGGTGCGTTTTTAAACGGCTTCCCCTCTGTGAGGTTCTAGTGACGGGTGTAGGAAGGCTGGCCATCCTTGAACTCATGACCCCCTGTACCTAGTGACCTCAGGGTGCGGGCGGAGGCCCTGGGGGCTGACTGCAGGGGCAGGGTGCACTCAGGTGGGAAGGAGAGAGTCACCTTCCAACAGAAAGGACCAGGAGAGGAGGCCATGAGAAGAAGGCACGACCGCAGGAAGGCGCGGTTCTTCTATGAGCTACAGTCTAGGGACAGCACAGGGGATTCTGCTGGGGGACCAGAGCAGACCACAAAGGGGGAACAGACTAACGATTGGGAAACTGCAGTGAATCCTTCTGCCACTGGGAGCAACAGCTTCCTGCTTTTAAGTCTGATAACCTGGCCTGTTGAACCATCGCCATCACCCAAGACAGGTACCCTGCATGAGCTAACCATCCTTGGCACCCTCAGAGGGCTCAATGCTGCGAGAAGCCAGCAACATCCCATAACCAGGAGAAGGAAGGGCTGCAGGAAGCCCCCTGTTCAGAGCTATCTGCCTAGATGCTGGGGCAGGAGCAGAGGGCAAGGGAGCCCCAAGCCATGTGGCTCCTCTCACGTTAAACATGACCAAGGAAGAGCCCCACCCCTCCCCAAGTCCTGAACCAATGTGGAGGCACAGGATGGATGAAGTGGCTTCAGCCACTGCTTCCGCCGCCCCCAGCCCTGGGCCCCCCCTGAGCCAACCTGGGAAAGAGCTCGGTAGGGGTGGGGAGGTCGGAGGGGCCACAACTACATGCTGAGCCAGGGGCCATGCAGCAGCTCTGCCAACCGCCAGGAGGGTTCTTAGCCCCCGGCCTCTGAAGACCACTCTGTAGCCCCACACAGAGCCCAGAGCCCAGGGGCCCACAGGACGAGGCGAGGATAGAAGGGACCGGAGGCGCTTCCAGGCACATGGGGTGCGCAGAGCCATGTGACGGGCAGAGGGGAGCCCCTCTGGCTCCGAACACGGACCCTCTGGGCTGGTGAGCGGAGGGGCCCGCCATCCCCCGCCGCCCAGCGACGGTGGGCAGGAAGCTTCAAGAGAAGGAAGCGTACTGACCGCTCGGCGGTTTAGGCCGCGGAGGAGCAGGTTTCTTCGGAGGCACAGCGGGAGTGTCCTGTTTACTTTTAAAGGGGTCATCTGAGAATCCTGCCCCTCCAAAGGAGGAGGTGAAAGGCCCAGAAGTTGGGGGCTGCAAGAGAGGACACGAAAAGAGAGGCAGAAACAATCATTAACATGGAGGCAGGGACGCCCACTGAGCCCTCCGCGCTGTGCGGCACGGCCCCCGCTCGGCCCGAGGGCTGCTCGCCAGCCCCCTGCTTTCCTCCACCCTCGACAGACGGCGTCCTCTGGCCCACAAGGGGGCAGCTGGCAGACACAAGGAGCAAGCGGGAATACCCACCGCCTTGATGGGCTAATGTCATGCGGCGGGGCGTGGGGGTGGGGAGCTGTTCCCTGCCACCCGCCTAGGGGTATCGGGGCTTCCTGCTCACACTTCAGAGACGTGTCCCACCCCTCTCCCTTCGGTCAGCGTCAGGCACTCAGTCAGAGTGGCACCAGACCCTCTCTGTGCCGCTGAGCTGCCCCCCCAGGGACTCAAGCTGGAGCCCACCCCACCCACACTGGCACAGCCACTGCCACCTCTGATGGGCTCTTGTCGCCTCTGGCCTGGACCCTCCACGGGCTTCCTCCAGCCCTAGTCTCACCCACGCCCCGCTCCCCCCAGATATCTACCATCTCACACCCAAATCGGACCACATCACACCAGCCACAGAGAGATGCCTGGAGGGATGGGTGGGCAGGAAGGCAGGAGGGAAGGTAAACACAGCAGGTGGGCAGGGAGGCAGGAAGATGGGCAGGCAGGAGCGCGGCCAGGCCCTGAAGCTTAAAGGCAACTCCCAGTACTCCTCAAGGCACACTGGGCCTTCCTCATAGCCCCCCCAACCCCTCACTGCGCAATGCTTTGGCCTCACCCCTGCAGTGGGCCCTCTCTTGGCAATTCTCTGATGCCTGGAGCCCCGGGTGCCCCATCCCTAGGCCTCCATACATACAGGGTCCCTGATTCGGGGCGCTCAGCCCTTCCCATCCACCGAGCCCGTGCTCCTTCTCAGAGACGGGCTGGAGCTCACTGCCACCCCCAGACCCCTCCCTGCCACACCTTCCTGGACCGGCTCAGATGTCCTAGGGGGGAGCTGACAGGACACAGCTTATCACGCCAGGGTCAGGCAGCCAGGACCCTCCTGTCTTAATTGAGTGGCCTGAAAGGCAAGAGGCACCGATAGGGCGCACACCTGCCCGTGGCGGGCAAGGACTCGTCTATATGGGCTCCCTCTCCTGAAGCCCCAGCACGGCGCTGGGCACGACAAACCTCCACTGACGGACAGATGAGCGCAGAGGACCAGTGGCGCCCGGAAGGGAGATCGCTCTCTCTATGGGTGGGGGATCGTGTTCACTCACACAGAAAAGAACTAGGGAAAAGTAGAGAGGAGACTCAGAGCTGTTGGACACAAAGGGAAGTAGTGGACACTGGAGTGAAAGCGCTGATATGATCCTCAAAAGAGCAAAGGAAAGGAGACGCACGGTGGGCACGCAGCGGCGCGAGGAGGGGCGCTTGCAATGCTCTCCCCAGTGCGGGGGGAGGGGCTGGCCGAGGGACAGGAGAGCCCACTTTGGGGACTTCCCTAGGCACCTGGTTCCCACACGTGGATGGAGCAGTGGGGAGAAGGGCGGGCATCAGTCACAGGGTCGTGGTCACGGGGACACAGATGCGGCCACCCCTGTCCCTCGTACCTAGTCCCAGATACTCGTTTCAGGTGGGAGAGAGGCGGCTGGTCCACAGAGATAAGGAGGGGGCCTGGAGAGGGCGGCGGCACCCTCAGCCAGGACCGCTGGGAACCCCAGTTCCTCCCCCAGAACCTCAGAAGGCCCAAGGGTAGGAGACGTCCACTCTGTGCTGGTCTCACCACATCATCCCACCGGCCTGGGGACAGAGTCCTCTGGCCACCCCTTCCATCTCACAGGCAGGGAAGCTAAGGAACTGGGAGGAGACACGGCCTGCTGACAGCACAGCACCTCAGGGTGGGACCTGGAGGCCCCGGTCCCGGCTCCGTGCCTCTGTTTCCTCTTCTGTGAAATGACCATCATGACTGGCCTGCGCTCGCAGGGCTGGGCGAGAAGTTGAAAGGGAGTGCATAAGCGGCTCCACCCGGCACCCGAACCACATCAGCAGAGACAGCGCAAGCAGAATCATGCCGAGGATGTGGATGTGACTAGGATTCCCCTGGATGCCCGCAAGAATCTGCAAATGCCTGCTGGCCACCGACACTGTGTTTCTGCTGTTTCCTGTCATCCACAGAGCCCTTCCCAGACTGAGCGAGCCGGAGAGCCAAGGTGCAGCGTGGACCTGCAGCTCAGCTCTGAAGTGAATGGGTTAGGGTCTGCTGTTTGGGAAAGAAGATGGAGCAGCCGCTGAGGAGATGAGAGCGCGCGCTGCTTCTGCTTTTGCTGTTCCCAGGACACGCCCCGGGTTGACAGCTCTCTCCACGCTTGCCACAACCTGAGACGAGCAGGCAAGAACCAAAATCAATTTCTTGGCAAACAGGGGGCGTGACCAGCTCCCAAGGCCCCTGCGTGGACCCGTTCTTGTCCTGGGAGCTGGGTGTGCGCCAGCTCTGGGGAAGGGGTGCAGAGGGACACCTGGGAGCCTCTGGGTGCAGAGCCCCCGCCCCTAGAGCTGCATGGCGCATGGTGAGGCCCTTGTCCACCCGGCCTGTGCACCGCACCCGAGCGCGAGCTGCACTGAGCCTCCCGGCTGGCTGGGCACACCGTGGGCCAAGCTGACCCTCCGCACACCGCCCCCCCATCTGTCTAAACCCACCGCGTGGCTGGTGGACCCGCTCCAAGGAGAAAGAGTTCGCCCACAGCAGGGAGTTTTATCACTTCTGACACCAAAAAGCCTGCGTCATTTCCGAATCCTGACTTTCATGACTTGAAGTTTCCCAAGAAGCCTCCTCTGGGACCTGACTGGTTCCTACTCAGGCTGCAGCTTCAGGGAAAGTTGCTATTTTTAGAAGGGTTTCAGTAAAGCCGGTAGGGGCTCTCTGGCTGGGCTATAGTGAAGTGTGCTCCAAAAACAGAGAAAAAAAAAGGAAAACGCACAGACAAAAAAGCTACTATACAAGACGCAGCTCTAAAAGGTTTACAGTTTAAAAAACTGACTTAAAACAAATGACTCTCAACTTAAAAAAAAAAGCCCTAAATAGAAATGCATGCTTGAAAAACAACTGAAAATGGGCTGACAAAGGGCAGTCAAGTATTTCATAGCTGGCTTTTTAAAAAAAAAATCCTAGGGTGGGAGGGGTGAAATAATTAAGTTGGAGTCTTGTTTTTATTCTCAGATGCTTTCTGAGATCTATTTTGGGGAAAGTGTTCTTAACGCAAGGTAATACTGCCTAGAAAAACCGCCTCAGGTACGAGGGGACCTCAACTAAGGGTACAGGCCCAGAGCAACTCCCAGAGGAGGCCAGGGGATCGGACTGTTGGCTGGCACTCTCTCCTCCAGCACTGCCGGGCAGCGGGGGCACACTCCAGCTTTGGGTGAAGTTAAGGAAGGGCGCCAGCCCGCACGGCCTCCCCACCCCACTCAGGTGGAGAAGAGACAGCGATGTTCAAAACACACACACACACACACACACACACACACCCCAAGCACTTAAAAAAAACACCTTCTTGCCACTTTACTTTCATTTCCTTCGGCATTTTATTTATACACACAATGTTGTTCTTGAAAAACAGAAAGGGAACCAAAAGGGAAAAACAGAGACCTATGAGGTTAGGGCGCTGAACTGAGCTGGGCAAGCGGCATGAGATCAGGAGCTGATGGGATCGTGGAAACAAAACAACGGAGAACTGGACAAACTTTCCACGGCCCCAGCCAGCCCTGTCCCGCCCAGTGCCACCAACAGGAAGGGGCGCTGGCTCTGAAGTCACAAGTGCACGTGTGTGTGGCCTGATCCGGGACACGAGATCAAGGAGAGGGAAAGTGGAATAAAAGAGGGAAAACGCAACTGTAGGTTAGAACGGGCGCCAAGAGGGAAGGGCCAGGCTCTGAAGTGCCTGGCTCGGGGTCGCCTCTGCAGCTAGCAGAGACGCAGGTGGGTGCTGCCTGGAGGCGGCGGCTCGGGTCCCGCCAGGCGGCCACTCCACACAGCCTCCAACGCTCCCTGATACAGAGGGTTGGCTCACGCCTCGTCCTTGTCCCCTGGTCCCAGCTCGGGGGCACTGCTCGCCCTCATTCCCCTGCCTCTGGGGGAGAGGGCCCACTCGTGCTGGGTTGAGATCACAGCGTGAGCCCCTTCCCTGGAGACTGCCGCCCCCACGTGGCAGAGGTTTCTTCATTTCAGGGGATAGTTTCCCGCCCGCTAAGCAGGGACATAAGCCAAGGACACACAGCTCCACTAGGGGAGTGCATGTAACAGCCACACAGTGACAGGTGAACACAAAGGCACATCTCGGGCTCTGGTCCCTTCTGGCTGATCCCAGACCACAAGCATCCCAGTTCCCACAGGAGGATGACTCCCTCCAGGCGCTGGAAGGAGACAGGACGGAAACCCTGGCACCCCCAGGCTCCCTCCCACGGCAGCCAATGGGCAAACAGATGCTCTGCCTCCAGCCAGGACTTAGATTTGCTACCTCGACAGTTTACACTCACGCGCTTCTCTGAAAACCTGAACAAAACCTCAAACGTTTCTTGGAAGCCACATGCCACAATCACATGTTGCTAACCACAAGCGCTCAGCACCCAGACAGCCGTGCGCCCCTCAGGCTGAGTGAAGCAGGAGGGATGCCCCTCTGAGGAGCTGGCATGTGGGGTGCAAGGTCAGGGGAGGTACGGGACTCCAGGCTGTGGGTGCCTGCTCCCACACGCTCCAGTGTTCGTTCTCCAGCCACCCCCCCACCCTCCAGCTAAGCGGCAAGATCAGGGACAGGAACTGTATCTGCATGTGGTCACCAGTGCCCCAGTGGCCATGGAGCCCGGGCCACCTGGACGGGAGCAGGTGGCTGGAAAAAACCGGAGGAATAAGTGGAGAACACGGGGGCTTCAACAGGCTGTGCTGCACCCGGTTCTGTATCCTTGAGGGGACCCCACCCTCCTGACGAGGCCAAGACACATACACCGAACGCTTCGCTAAACTCCTGTTAACCCGGGCTCGCAGTCGAAACCAAGGGATGCTAAAGGTTAGGACGGAGAACAGGAGCTGCAAATCAACTCCCCACGGCCAACGTTTTCAACATCTCAGCAGTTTCTTCTGGAATGTACCTCAGAGTCATGGGCTTCTACTCTCACTGCTTGCTCTGTTTTGGACAATCTCTACCGACGGACTTCTTGCTATGTAAAGATTTAACTCTCCAGGCACACCTCCTTCGAGCCCCTCTCGACAGTGTGATCACACCACGTGTGGGGCTACATTTACAGTCAGTTCAGGTAATTACGGCCACGCACACACCGCCCAGGCAGAACAGGAGTGACTTGGGGGCCTTCCTGAACAGCTCACTTCTCACCCGCGTATTTATTCACCGACTGAGCCCAGCCCTCGCTTTCCACATTCTTCTCGGGTTCTGCCCACAGGCAGCTCCAGACACATCTCCTGCGTGTGGGCCCGTGGCCCCCTGTTCTGGCCTCGCAGGCTGCACGCCAGGCCTGGCCCCTGTGCCCAACACCTTCTTGCTTTGTTTGGCCATTGGGAGACTTTATCACCTGAGGTCGTGAGACACCAGCGAGGGCAGGAGGGAGCCCCTCGCACCTATGCTTGGGCAGGGGGGGACTCAGGGCTCTGGCAGCACCACTTGGAGGAAGGGAAATGGGTCCAGCCACAGCCATGGACACCTTCCAGACCCTGTCTGTGCACTCACGACGTCACGTGAGCATGCATTCTGCATTTCAGAGTTCGACAGGTGCCAAGGAAATACATACGTGGCATGAAACTACCATGCCCGGCAGCCACAAGACCACGATCACGACCGCAGCACACGGACACCAGCAGAGGCACAGGGGCTCCACGCGAGAGCTTTACCTTGGACATCTGGCTGAAGTCGGCAAAGCCCTCAGCACTATTGAAGGACCCGCTTCCGAAGGGGTCCAGGGCTCCGAAGGGACCTGCAAGCAGCACCGGGAGAGGCAGAGTCACGGCGCGCTCAGGAGCACGCCTCGTGGGGCCAGCCCACGCGTCGCCTCCCAGTTCCCCACGGCACCAGAGCACAGCCAGGGTGGTCACATCTGCTTGTGGGGTGGTGACTCTGGTGCAGGTTCTCAACCAGGAGCACCCCCCGCCCCGCCCGGCCCACTCTGGCTTGTGGTTGGTGTGGCTCAGCCAGACAGTTTGCGGCCACGCGAGCTAGGGGCACTCAGCCCTGTGGCTGGGCTGCCAGCCAGCATCGTTCACACTCATGGAAGGAGTGACAAGCCCCCCATGGAAGGACAGACAGGGTCTGGTGTCTGTCCTTCTGGACCAGGAAGGGGGAGTGAGAGGGAGGGGACTGCCGCCCACACGGCTCATGTGGGGACATCATCTGTGGATAGAGATTTCTGCTGAGATTTTTCCTTTGGTGGGTGGTGTGATTTTCCTGGAGTAGCCCACAAGCCCACCTATGAAGTCAAGCTCTGTAACTAACAAGCCAAGATGCTAGGCAAGGTGGCAGTACCAAGTGGGGCCTGTTCCCACAGGCAAGGTGGGGCGGGGGTGCAATCCGCAAACGCTCCCCTCCCTTAGCGGCACCTAAGGGTTTTGTGCTGTGAAGGGAGGGTCCCTCAAACCCAGCGCCCATAGGACAAGCCTCAACAGACCTTTGGATTTATTTAGGAAAAAAAGCCAAACATACAAACCAAACATTCATAAGAAAGACCGAGTAACAAGTAACTAATACGTTAGTGTTATTACCGAATTAATCCCTACAGCCAAGCTTCCTTCCCAGCAGATGCCAGCTCCCGCTCAGGAAGACGAGGGCCGTGGCGTGGGCCACTGCCTCAGGTGAGGATCTGGGTGCTACTTACTAACCACACAAACGCTGAGGACGCACCAGCTTTGGAAACAGGTGGGCCATTCTACTGCCCAGGGACGAGTGAGAAGTAAAAGCAGCCATTGGTCTCACCTGATCCTTTTGAGGAGACAGTGGAGGATGAAAACGGATCGCTGGATTCAAAGGGGTCGAGCTGAATGAAAAGGACAGAGGAGAGAGTGAAAAGCAGTTCCTGTGCCCATCACCCATTCATTCAACCACAAACTCTCTGGATATCTGCCCCAGCCATGGGGAGGACACAGTGATTTAAACCAAATCCTGGCAGAGTCCAACAGACCAACCACTCCTGCATGTAATACCAACAAATACCCTGGACTGGGGGAAAAAAAAAAAAGCAATCACCTGAAGACATAGGAAGTGAATCAAAGCAGCAAGACTTTGGAAGAGGACTGAAATTTGGCAGTAAACACACAGCACAGGCTGAGCTTTCCAGGCTTTGTTTCATCTTGGCCCACTGCTCAGCTTGTGGGAGCTCAGCTCCCTGACCAGGGACTTAACCCCGGCCGCAGCCGTGAAAATACTGAATCCTAACCACCAGACCACCAGGGAACTCCCAGGTTTTCCGTCTTGATAGCTACAGTCTGAGAATATTGAGAGGCTACGGACTCCAAAAGAAAACTCACTGTCTTTCTGCACTGAAGCTCAGAGGCGAGAATCCCAGGACAGCCACAGCCATGAAAAAGGGATGTGGCCCAGCAAAAAACAAAAAGCCCAGTGGAGAATTAAGCTGTCTTCATACCTGCAAATGAGGCAGGCTATTTTTGTTAAGACTGTTGGAATTTACTGACCATAATTACAACATATAATCCAAAGAATATTAAGTAACATCCTTACCATGTTAATCAACTGTTCTCTTATGAAGATCTATTGTGTTGACTAATTGAACAATAATTCAAGTAGAGTGTCCCAGAAAGAAACCTGCTTGCACTCCTTCTCTAGAGTCTGGCCGGCGGTGCTGAGTATTGCCAGCGGCCCCGACGTGCCCTGACTTGGTGTCCTCGTTTAGAAGCCTCGTCTTCTGCACATGGCTTCATCCCCAGATGGCTGCAAACAGCCTGAGGCTGCGTTTTATTGGGGAGTTATTTGGCCAGGGCCTTCTGAACAGCAGTGTCCCAGTGAAGTGCTGGATATTATTTATTTAAGAATGAACTTTTCTTTTTTTTTTTTAACAATAATATCCTTTCAGAAATTTCTAACTACCTTGTAACTGCATGACTTAACATGGTGATAAAACAGTTATTAAAAGACTATTTTTTCCAAAGCTTAAAAAGAGGGGGCGGGATGTGGGGTCTAGAAAGGAGAGGCAGAGAATGGGAGTCCCAAATTCCATGATAAGCTCCGCCCAGATCTCAGGCTGACCCCTACACTGTGTGTGGGTGGGCAGACTTAGAGCAGCCTATAGCTAAGGCCACAGGAATGAAACCACAGGCCAGACAGGGAGAGACTACAGTGTGAGTCTCACCAGTTAGCTGCCTGCTGAAACAAAACCATCCACACTCTTTGGAAGAATGCAACAGAATCAAGTCTCCACAACAGAGTACGCACAATGCACAGGATATATCTCTAAGTTATTCAAAATACAGAGAACAAGAAAAATGTGATTCTCAAGGGAAAAAGATAATCAATGGAGACAATCTCAAGATGACCCAGATACTGGAATTCTCAGATGAGAATGACTTTACAGCAGCAGTGACTGGGCTTAATGAGATAAAGGAAAATACACTTCAGATGAACGACAAGATAGGAGATCTTAGTAGAGAAGTGGAAACTACACAGATGAAACATGGACATTCTAAAACTGTAAACTACAGTACCCAGAATAAAAGCGTCAGTAGATTAGCTAGCCAGCAAAGGACAAAAATGGGACTGAAGCTGAGATAAATCAGTAGAAATTACATAATCGGATGGAAAAAAGAGAAAAAAAAAGAAAAACAGGGCCTCAGGGAACTTTGAGGATAATATTAACACCTGTGTAACTAGAATCCCACAAAGAGAGAGAATAAAAAAGAAAAATTTTTTCGAAGAAATACTGGCTGAAAACATACCAAATTTGGTGAAAGACCTAATTTATAGATGTAAGAACTTCAGCAAACCCCAAGCACCATAAATAAAAAGAAAAGTATATCCAGACCCTACATAAACTACTGAAAAGCAAAGATAAAGAGAGGTTCTTTAAAACAACCAAAGGAACATGTTACATGCAGGGAACAACTACATGAAAGGCTGGCAACTTTTCATTAAGAACATCAGAGACTAGAAGATAACAGGACAACATCCTACAAGAACCAAAAGGAAAAATGATACTAGATTGGCCACAAATACACTCAAGGACGGCAACAAAGCAGCCCTGCATACAAGGGCTAATGTGAGCTCTTCAGGCTGAAGGAGGCAAAACCAGATCTTGAGAAAGGGATGAAGAGCTTGAGAAATGGTGACTATATGGTGAAAGTAACAACTACTTTCTTCCTCTTTAAAACTGATCAGTTTAGTTCAGTTGCTCAGTCGTGTCCGAGTCTTTGTGACTGCATGGACCGCAGCACGGCAGGCTTCCCTGTCCATCACCAACTCCCAGAGCTTGCTCAAACTCACGTCCATAGAGTCGGCGATGCCATCCAACCATCTCATCCTCTGTCGTCTCCTTCTCCTCCTGCCTTCAATCTTTCCCAGCATCAGGGTCTTTTCCAATGAGTCAGTTCTTTGCATCGGGTGGCCAAAGTGTTGGAGTTTCAGTTTCAGGATCAGTCCTTCCAATGAATAATCAGGACTGATTTCCTTTAGAACTGACAGGTTTAAAACTGACTGTAAAACTGGTTTAAAACTGATACAGTGGATTAAAGCAAAAATTATAATACTGTCTTAAGACATTTAATATATTTAGACATGTTACATTCTTAAGACAACTGTAACAGAGACACTGCTGTTGGGGGGGGGTGGATAAATGGATCTACATGGTGGCAAGGTTTTCACATTTTACATTGCGTTGTTTGTTGCTGTTGTTCAGTCACTAACTTTTGTCCAACTTGCTGCGACCCCATAGACTGTAGCATGCCAGGCTTCTCTGTCCTTCACTATCTCCCAGAGTTTGCTCAAATTCATGTCCATTGAGTCTGTGATGCTCTCTAACCATCTCATCCTATACCACCCCCTTCTCCTTTTGCCTTCAATCTTTCCCAGCATCAGGGTCTTTTCCAATGAGTCACCTCTTTGCAATCTGTGTCCAAAGTATTGGAGCTTCTGCTTCAGCAAATGACACAGTAATAATTCCAAGTAGCCTACAAAAAGTTAAGGGTGAAAATGGCAATCCCTAAACCAACCTCTAAAAAAAAAAAAATAAATAGTATAGTTAAAAGAGGCCAATAAGTACTACAAAATGGAATCCCAGAAAACATGCAAATAACCCAAAAGAAGACAGAGAGGAACAGACGAATAAAACACAGAGAATAAAAGAAAGTAAATAATAAAATAGTAGATTTGAATCTAATTATACCGATCAGTTCAGTTCAGTCGCTCAGTCGTGTCCGACTCTTCGCAACCCCATGAATCGCAGCACACCAGGCCTCCCTGTCCATCACCAACTCCCAGAGTCCACCCAAACTCACGTCCATTGAGTTGGTGATGCCATCCAGCCATCTTATCCTCTGTTGTCCCCTTCTCCTCCTGCCCCCAATCCCTCCCAGCATCAGAGTCTTTTCTAATGAGTCAACTCTTCGCATGAGGTGGCCAAAGTAATGGAGTTTCAGCTTTAGCATCAGTCCTTCCAAAGAACACCTAGGACTGATCTCCTTTAGAATGGACTGGTTGGATCTCCTTGCAGTCCAAGGGACTCTCAAGAGTTTTCTCCAACACCACAGTTCAAAAGCATCAATTCTTCGGTGCTCAGCTTTCTTCACAGTCCAACTCTCACATCCATACATGACCACTGGAAAAACCATAGCCTTGACTAGACGGATCTTTGTTGGCAAAGTGATGTCTCTGCTTTTTAATATGCTATCTAGGTTGGTCATAACTTTCCTTCCAAGGAGTAAGCATCTTTTAATTTCATGGCTGCAATCACCATCTGCAGTGATTTTGGAGCCCCAAAAAATAAAGTCTGACACTGTTTCCCCATCTATTTGCCATGAAGTGATGGGACCAGATGCCATGATCTTTGTTTTCTGAATGTTGAGCTTTAAGCCAACTTTTTCACTCTCCACTTTCACTTTCATCAAGAGGCTTTTAGTTCCTCTTTACTTTCTGCCATAGGGGTGGTGTCATCTGCATATCTGAGGTTATTGATATTTCTCCCGGCAATCTTGATTCCAGCTTGTGCTTCCTCCAGCCCAGCGTTTCTCATGATGTACTCTGCATGTAAGTTAAATAAGCAGGGTGACAATATACAGCCTTGATGTACTTCTTTTCCTATGTGGAACCAGTCTGTTGTTCCATGCCCAGTTCTAACTGTTGCTTCCTGACCTGCATACAGATTTCTCAAGAAGCAGGTCAGGTGGTCTGGTATTCCCATCTCTTTCAGAATTTTCCACAGTTCATTGTGATCCACACGGTCAAAGGCTTTGGCATAGTCAATAAAGCGGAAGTAGGTGTTTTTCTGGAACTCTCTTTCTTTTTCCATGATCCAGTGGATGTTTAATGCAATTATACTGATAACTGCATTAAATGTGAATGGACTAGATACTCCATTTAGAAAGCAGAGATTTCCAGACTGTTTAGAAAAGCAAGGCCCAACTGTTGATATATGCTCAACACAAAAGACATCAACTTCAACTCCCAGATAGGTTGAAAGTAAGTGGATAAGAAAAGATAAAGCATGCAAAGAATAAGCATAAGAAAAATGAGGTGGCTATTTTAAAATGTGATAAAAACAGATTAAGACAAAGATTATCACCAGAGGAAAAATGGAACCCTTTTAAAGAAAAAAGGTCTCTGCATCAGGATGATACAACAATCATCAATATGTAGGCAACTGACAGCTTCAAAATATATGTAGCTAAACTTGACAGAATTAAGGGGGATATGGACAATGCTACAATCATAGAAGAGTTTAACATCTCAGCAACTGGTAGAGCTAACAAACACCTTAAAAATAGATGATCAGTCCTTTATAGAACATAATGGAAAAGAGTATGAAAAAGAATATATATGTATGTATAACTGAATCACTGTGGTGTACACTAGAAACTAGCACAACGTTGTAAATCAGCTAAACTTTCAATTAAAAAAAGGAAAGAGGGGGAATTCCCTGGCCGCCCACTGGTTAGAACTCAGCACTTTCACTGATGTGGCCCAGGTTCAATCCCTGGTTGGAGCACTAAGATCCCCCAAGCTACATGGGTGTGACCCACTTTAAAAAAATGGGGGAAAAAATAGACCTTCAGAACAACCACCTTGACCTAGGTGGCATTTACAGAACATTATACCCAACAATGGCAAATAGATACTCTTCTCAACTGTACCCTGTTATGTTCTCCAACAAAGACCATAAAACGAGTCTCAATAAATCAAAAAGGACTGAAAACACACAAAATATATTCTCTAACAACAATAAATCTAGTTAGAAACCAATATTATAAAACACCTGGAGGGGGGCAGTACTTTGAAATGAAACAACACCCTTTAAGTAATCCACGGTTCAACAGAGCATTCACAAGGGAAATTGAAAAATATCTCAAACTGAATGACAAGGAAGATACAACATATCAAAATGTGTGGAATGCACCTAAAGCAGTGCCTGAAGAGAAATGCGTAGGTTTTTTATAAAAATAACTTTATACCTGTGGTGGAAAAAATAAATTAAAAAAATAAATAAATAAAATAACTTTATTTATTTTTGGCTGTGCTGGGACTCCGCTGCTCGTGGGCTTTCCTCTAGCTGTGGCAAATGGGGAGTATTCTCTACTTGTGGCGTGCAGGCTTCTCATTGTGGAGGCTTCTCTTGCTGTGGAGCCCAAGCTCCAGGCGCTCGGACTCAGCAGTTACGGTTCCTGGGCTCTAGGGCACAGCTTCAATAGTTGCAGTGCACAGGCTCAGCTGCCTCGCAGCATGTGGGATCTTTCCAGACCAGGGATCAAACCCATGTCTCCTGCAGTGGCTAGGTGGATTATTTACCACTGAGCCACCAGGGAAGCCCAGAAATACATAGCATTAAACAATTACATTAGAAAAAGAAGATCCAAGATCAATGACCTAAGGTTGGATCTTAAGAAGTTAGAAACAGAAGGCCAAAGTAGGGAGAAGGAAATCGTGAGCAGAAATCAGTGAGACAGAGAACAAACAGGAGAGGAAAGTAACACAGCCAATAGCTGGCTTGTGGAAAAGATGAATCAAATCGATCCACACGGAGGTGAGAACACAGACCACCAACATCAGGAATGAAAGGGGGCCCTCACAACCGGTCGCAGAGACAGAAACGCTCCGGGTTAATCCCTGCCTTCAAGGAGCTCTGGGGCTAGGGCGGCAGACCAGTAGGTCCACGGACAAGTGAAAAACCAAGGCGTGGGTAAAATGAGGGCAGAGGCGCAGCCTAGAGCGCAGGAAAGCTACATGTGGCCCTCACTTAGACGCAAAATCCTCATTCCATCACAAAGTCTCTTCTCTGCGTTTTAAGTCCTCGCTGACACCAATTTACACCAGGCTGTTGGGCCTAATGTACAAAACACAGGGCTTACTGCTTGCTGAGGGGTGGGGAGCACACTCAGCGCGGCAGCCTGTGCGTCTGGATTTCTCCTGCCACGGCGGGGACCCCCTGGGGCAGGCTGATGCCAGTGTCGCCATCTGCACTGGGCACTCAGGCAGCAGGGCAAACCTGTGGGCGCGTGTGGCGCTCTGTTTCGTCTTTGTTGGGGGATGCGGTGGCCAAGCAGAGAACCCAGCCAGTGGGCCTGAGCTGAAGTAAAGGGGCACCGAAAGGGATGGAGGGGTGACAGCTGTTCAGGACACAGAACACCCTGATGTGGGCTCACCAGACTGCTGGACGTGATACCCGGCTTCACAGGGCAAGCCTCCACAGGGGCCAGCAGAGATGGTCACGTGCCATCCAGGAAGGAGGCTGGGCCTTCTCGCCAGCTCCCAGGGAATGGCCCAGCCCCCGACGGCTCTCACTTGCCAGGCTTAGCAAGCTCAGTCTGAGAGAGGGAGGCCCTGATTTGGTCCATGCGGGTGGGAAGGGCTGCCTTCATACAAAGAGCCCGCAGACGGGCAGCACCGGGACAGCGGCCCTCCTGAGGGCACTCACCTTTGACGGTAAGGAAGGGTTCTTTGTGAACGGGTCTGAGGTAAATGGGTCGCTCTTTGTCTGCTTCTTAAAGAAGTCATCAGGGGTGGAGCCACGGAATGGGTCGCTTTCTTTGAAAGGATCCCCACCGAATGGATCTGGAAGGTGTTTTGGAAAGAGAAGGAAAAAACTGTCCCATGAATAAACGCTATGCTTAGTGAGAAAACTCCCATTAAAAAAAAAAAAAAAAACCAACCACAACTGACTGACACCACTTATGTGAAATTCTAGAAAATGGAAAAACCATAGTGGCAGAAAGCCAGTTAGTGGCTGCCAGAGATCTGGTGGCACAGGGGTGGAGGAGCAGGAGGGGGCCTTTAGGGACAATGCAGACAGTTGCTCTCTCATCTGGCTACACACAGGTTGAAACGCATCCGATTCTACACTCAAAATGGGCGAGTTCTGTGGCGTGTTCATTACACCTCTCAACAAAATCAGTAGGAACAAACAATGTGCGAAAGTCCAGAAGGACAGAAAGCAGACTGGCGGCTGCCAGGGGCTGAGTGGAGGGCACTGGCAGACGCGGTCTCCTTTCAGGGTGACGGAGACGTTCTGGAACTACATGGAGGTGGTAAGTGCACAGCACGGCGAACTGACCACAGGCCAGTGGCATGTGCACTTTAAGACGGTTAACCTGTACTATGCACATTTGTCAGGCTTGTGTTACATGAATCCTACCTCAAGAGAAACAGATAAACAGCAAGGGAAAAGGAAATAAACAGGCAGCACGATGCCAACACTGCCATGCCCAGAGTGTGTTCACGTGGGGCGCGGGCCTGGCGACCAGGAGGGGAGCCCCCACCACCCAGAAGAAACAAAACACTGGCCTTTCTTTCTTTTCTCTATGATGTGTACCAATTTTTTTTTAAGTATTTAAAAAAAAACCTTCCGTTTATTTTTGGCTGTGCTAGGTCTCTGCTGCCGCTCGGGCTTTTCTCTAGCTGCAGGGAGTGGGGGCTGCCCTCTGGCTGTGGTGCCAGGCTTCTCACTGCGGGGGCTTCTCTTGTTGCAGAGCACAGGCTCTGGGGCACATGGGTTCAGAAGCTGTGGTGCACAGGGCTAGCTGCTTCCAGGCGTCTGGGGTCCTCCCGAGGCAGTGACTGAACCTGTGTCTCCTGCATCGGCAGGTGGATTCTTTACCACTGAGCCACCGGGGAAGCCCAAGATGCTGGGCTTTGGTGCAAAGTGATGCTGTCCTTCCCTGCTCACTGCACCGCCACCCCGAGTATCGAGCAGAAGTGCCACTGAGCGTGGGCACCACACAGGACACCTTGATGGTGGCACAGCGGGCACAGCAGGCACAAGCGACCGGGAGTCTGCACAGTCGTCAAGCACCAGGGGCTGGCGTTCTGGCTCTCGTTCTCATTGTGCTGTGCGACCAGCAGGAAGGGGCACCAGACTGAGAAAGGGAGGCACAACGGAGCTTCCTTCAGAAGCTCGCCTAGCACAGGAGGCGGCAAGGTGTTTCTCCATTTCCCTCAAGCTGAACTAGGAATGGGAATACTCTTCTTTTTAAGTTTTTATTGGAGGAGGGCACAGCAACCCACTCCGGTATGCTTACCTGGGAAATTCTACGGACAGAGGAGCCTGGTGGGCTATAGTCCATGGGGTCATGACGAGTCAGACACAACTCAGCCACTCAACAACAACAACAAAATAATTGCTTTCCAATGTTGTGTTGGTTTCTGGTGTAGAGCAAAATAAATCAGATCTATCTACACATATATTGCCTCTGTTTTGGATTTCCTTCCCATTTAGGTCATCACAGAGCACGGAGCAAAGTTCCCTGTGCTATACAGTAGGTTCTCGTTAGTTATCTAGGAATGGGAATATTCTGAGGACCAGTTCACAGAACATTTCTTTTAAGTAACGAAGGTTGTTTTTTTTGTTTTTTTTTTTTACCTGTTGAAGCCGTCTGTTGCTCGGCAAAGGGGTCACTCTGGAATGGGTCACCTGGATTAGAGAAGAGAGAACCATTCAGCTCTGTGGTAGAAATGACCTGGGCAGGGCAAAGTGGGAAAGCAAGGGTGGCCAGTGGCTGAGGGAGTTCATCACGGCAAAGATGATGAAGATGAAGCAGAAAGAACTCGGGCTACTCAACGTGGGCCCAACGGTGGGTAAACACAGGACCAGCCTGAATTCACTCTCTTTCTATGCCCTGCTCATGGCTCACCCCTCCCCTCCCCATCACCCACCCCCCTGGGGTTCCAAGAACCTGAGCCCCCAGAGCGGCCCCCTCCTCAGCCTCCTGGGACACCTGAGCCTCGGCAGCTGCCCGAGTCATCTCTCAGAACTCGGGTGCTTCTACTCCAAGTCTCTAACTGGAAAGGCACTCCCACTGCCCTCTCCCTGCCCTGGCATTTTTCTCAGGAAAATACAGATAGCCTTCTTGGAAATAGTTTTGCTCTGCAAAAAAAAAAAAGAAAAC
This sequence comes from Bos mutus, assembly GCF_027580195.1. NCBI lineage: Eukaryota > Metazoa > Chordata > Mammalia > Artiodactyla > Bovidae > Bos > Bos mutus. The sequence goes on from NC_091623.1 coordinate 44,790,107, forward strand.
TTAGGAAATCTTGTTTCTAGAATTCTTAGTTATTCCTGACCCGTGTGGCTCTGGGTGAACTCGCTGTGGGAAGGCCTTAGAGCCTGTGCATGTGGGGATCCGCTGTTTACTAGGGGCTCCATAATCACTGCTATGCCTACTTATCTTAGTCCTGCAAGGTGGATGCAGTCTCAGGGCCAAGCCAGTTACCCGTGAACGTGGGCGTGTCACAGTGAGCTTGGAGCTCTTCCCTCCCCCATGCAACACCACAGCTCTTCAATCACCCAGGGGAACTGAGAGATTCAAGAGGCCAGTTAGGTTCCAAGAATTTCTTTCCTCCCCGCACGTCAGAGGGTGCCGCCAGTCACGAGACAACCCAGAGGGGCACAAAACAAACAGCCTTGCAGTGACAAAGTGGGCGCCAAATGAGGTACCTTTGAAGGGATCGGCTCCTTTAAATGGGTCTGATTTGAAGGGGTCTTCTGCTTGAAAGGGATCCGGATGCAATTCTTGGGCGTTGTTGCTAAATAACAAGGCTTTATTTTTGAAAGGATCGTCCTGTAATTTTGCGAAGAGACAGGACAGGGATTTCATTATTTCAGATTTAAAGCCAAGCACAGAATTCTATACCTAACCGGTGTATTTTCCCCTCTTAAGTGATGTGACCCTGATGAGAGTAGTTTTTATAAAAAAAAAAAAAAACAGAGAAGACGGATTTTAGTTAATAACGTCAACAACAGTCCATTCATTGTGATAAATGTACAAGACATTAATAACAGGGTAAGCTGGCTGTGGGTTATACAGGAACCCTCTGCACTATCTTTGCAACTTTTCCTTAAGTCTTCTAAAGTGAAAGTCTATTTAAAAATCGTTCGGTGGAAGCAACCCAGGCATCCAGTGATGAATGAATGAACAGGCAAAGTGTGGCATGTCCATACGATGGGGTGTCACTCAGCCTTTAGAAGAAAGGAAATTCTGACACACGCAACACGGATGAAGCCTGAAGACATCAGGCTAAGAGAAAGAAGCCAGTCACCGGAAGACAAACACTGTGGGATTCTACTTCCACGAAGTCCCTAGAGCCATCAGATTCAGAGACACAGAAAGCAGAACAGTAGGCGGTCAGGAGGATGGGGAGCAGTGCTTAATGGTATGAAGAAGTTCTAGAGCTTGGCTGTACAACATGAACACAGTTAACGCGACTGAACTGTATAATGAAAGATGGTTATGATGGTAAACTTTACGTTATGTGTCTTTTACCATAATTAAAAATATTTTTTAATATATCACTGTGTCAGAAAAAAAGTCCTATTTTTGGAAATGTCAGAAAGAAAATGTAACAAGTCCCTCCAACGACTGCAGCTCAAAGCCTCCTGGTTCAAAGGTGCACCTCCCTCAAGCAGCTTTTCAGAGAGCGTGTGCCTATGTGCGCATTTTTAAAAATGCCTGTTTCCACACCAAGAGGCACGATGGCTATTTACATCCAGAGAGGAAGTGCGTGCTTATACAGTTAGAACTACTAGAGCATACACAGCACTTTGCATTTTTTCTTTAAAAAGTGCTTATTTGTAGAAACAAACAGCATATTTAAATCAGCGGTGGATGGGGGGGACTTGCTTTTGAAGAGCAAGTTTTTATAGTGGAAAAATTACCTGAAAGGGGTTGGGGACGGACCTCACAATATATGCGGGAAAACAGTGCACTTGGTTTAGAAATACTGAGATATTTTGGTTCAGAAAGACACACCCTCAGTGAAAACACAAAGGTTTCACTATGACATTAAAAAGCACAACATCCTCCTTGAATCTGGCAAATGTGTCAGCATGCTTGGGGCTGGCGAATTCAGCCATTATTCCAACTGACCGAGACCAGGTGATGAGAGAGCCGGGGCTTCCATGAAAACACAGGGCAGTGACGTCAGAGGTGCCCACGGGAGGTTCCTGACTAGGCTGGGTGACTCCAGGGAGCGGGATGTGTCTCAGAGGTACCAGGGCAACAGAAGCCCCAGGCTCCCGAGGAATGGACCAAACACCCCTGCCCTCTGACGGACGTGGAACGGTTTTCCTTACCTGAGAAAGATTACCTAGGGCCTCCAACCACAGGGCTTCCCGAGGTGGATAAGCCAAGCCAGGTCTTGGGCAATTGAGTGCCGATGTCCCCAAGCGCGGCGCCCATGTCTGCGACACACAGACTCAGTAAGGATGCTGTGGTGCCAACTACCATGAGATGCCCATGCCAGCAAGCACCCAGTGGGGGTCTGAAACAGACCAACATGCTGGAGGAGTCCTAACCTACGGAAGCCAGGCGGCCAGCAGGGAAAATCAACACCCTGCAGCCCTGGGGAAAGGAACATGTTTGTTCCAGAAGAAGAAACAGAGATGGTGAGCGACCTGGATAAAGTAGTGAACTGAGAACGACAACTTGGAAAACTAAATAGAATGGAAGCTTCTATTTGGTTTTTAATTAGCAGTGACGTACCACTGCTAATTGGTACTTTTTTTTTTTAATGTTTTCAATTGCCACTTGGAAGACTTGACAAGTAACAGTGGACGATGGCAGAGAAGACACTGATTCCTGGGTGCTCCGGCTGCAGTCCCCCTAACTGAAAGGCAGGTCTGCCATCTCTCTCTCAGGAGCGACTGCTTGGCCTGAGGTAGTAGCCGCTCCCTCCCCTTCAAAGGAGAAGCCTAAGACGACCCCGGCAGGATTCACGTGGTTAGGGTAACCATTTACCATTTACGGATTCCATTTCAGGTTCAGAGCAGAAAGCTAGATTTGCCCTGGCACAAAGACGCCATCAACTCCACCATCTGCTGACCACCTACTGAGGAGCACGGAGCCATCCGCCCACCTGGGAGATTCAAGTGTCGTGGCCAAGCTCGCGGCAGAGAGCAAGCATCATGAACAAGGAGCTCCCTGACCAGTCTTAAGTTCTGCACGTCTCAGGAAACAGACGTGACAACTCCGAAAGGGCATCAAGGTGGCATTCTGCGACGCTCCTCGCCTTTAGACAGGGGCTGGGCGGTGGTGTGCCGGTGCAATCAACACTCTCAAGAGAAAATAAAAGCTCTGCCTGATAGCCACTGCCAATTCCCATGGTGCCACTACCCCACTGTGGCTGATGTCCAGTTACCAAAGGTGGAGCTTAGGTTTACAAAATTGCTATTCAGTCATCGGCTCTGAAGAGTCAGTAAAAGCGGCTCCAGTAGGCCAGGGGCTGAATGTGACAGGCCAGCCCGGCCTCCGTGATGAGTCTGTGGTGAAGCTGAATTCTGCTCCTCTCTAGCAGACAGGCTGGCTGAGCACCGACTCCAAGGATGAGAAGCCAGTACCCTTATCAGCAGATGAGACACAGGAATAAACACGGCTTTCAGATCCCTGCCATCTTGGACAAAGTCAAGTCACGTGGGCCTAACAGAAACCCAGTGACTTCAGTAAAACCGTCCAGACTTAGAACGCTCTAGACACACCTCTTTGGTTACACTGGTTCTCAGGAAATTAAGCCCCTTACTTTCATCCCCTCCGAAGAGAACTAAGAGACCTCCCTCTCCTTGGGAACAGTCTTGAAATGTCCAGGAGTGAACAAAAGCCCTCTTCACAGTGTTTATTAAGAAATGGAAACAAACCAAAAAGTGAGTGCTTTAAAGATTGTATTTGTGCAACAAGATATAGTTTTTCTTCCAAACAGTGGTTGTGGGTTTCTATGTAACACATGTGACGTCAACGTTTCAAGATGATTGACCATCATGTAAACATCTGTAATGAGATGAATAAAAATAAAGGCAAAAAAATCTGGGGGGATGCCGGCAAGGGTGGGGAGAATCCCTATTTTCCAAATGACACTTCCCTGCCAACTTTTTATCCAAGGAAACCCATCTTATCAAAGCCTGCGCGACAGAATTTAAGAGTGAGCTGTCCCATGAACTAAGACGGAACGGGCAAGCCAAGAGCTGTGAGGGTACCTGGACAGACGGCACAAGTAAGAGCAAGGCTATGAGGCTGGAACACACGCTGAGGCAGACAGACGGTCAAGCAGGAAATTCCGCCTCAGGCGGTGCATGAAAGAGGACCGTTCACAGTCTATTCAGACGATGAAGCTGCCTAAACCGGCCCTGGAGCGGATACGGAAATCCCTTGTTTTGCCACTTCCAAGTGGAGAGGAATGTGTGAAGGGCAGAGGGAGGAGGTGAGGGCCAGAGATGGGAGACAGATGAGAACACCAAGAGCATCTTCTCAGCGCTCTGGAGAATTAGGCATAAGCTTTCCCGTAAATCCTAGGGACAGAGCACTTGGCCACTGAGAAAACAGACATGTCGAGAAAGGCCCAGAGTCTCACATAAAGAGAGAGAGAGAGGCTGAACAGTTACGAGGAGGGGAAGGACTCCACAAAGCGAACAAGGCCAAGAGCAGGAGCCTGGAAGAGAGAGACGGCAGTGCAGGGCGTGCGGCCAAAGGCTTTGGGGCAGCGCACAAGGGAACTAGAGACCAGCTGTGTCCCCCTGGCTCCCGCAGCAGCACAGAGACGCCCTCATTAGTCCGAGTGAGCCAGAAACCGCACACGCCAGGACTCAGGGCCACGGCAGTGAACTCCAGCCACAACAGGCGACTAAGTAACACTGTCTGGAAGCCAGCAGCCCCCCACCAGGACCACCAGGGTCCTGCGGTGTGAACCCAAGTGCTGACATTTCAAATGTGACCAACATTTCAGGAGACGGACCAATTCGTGGGTGATGCAGCAACACCCCGGGAGGGCTGATTGCCATTCCTATTGCTCTTTATCTCCACCTGTGATTCTTCAAGATGCTCCTTGTAGAAACATGGACACACACACACACTTTTCCATCTTCCCAATGAGGAGAATGTGGGGTTTCACAATGTGTGAGAATTGATCCCATTTTAGGGAAGCCCTCCCAATGGGAGGCACTAGCCCACAGAGATGGAGGTCTTCACAAACTGGTTTCACAAAGGATCCAGGCCTATCCTCGGCTTTGTCCCGGAGGATGCCGGGCTGCAGGGCTGGTGGGGAAGAGGCAGAGCAGCTGCAAAAAATGAGCAACACCCTGCACTTGGATAGGATTAAGGCTGGCGAGGGCTGGATCCAGCAGGAAGGGCCTTCTCTGGGCCCAACATGGGACCCAATCCCAGGACTGGGAAACACTTATTCAACCTTTACCATGGCTCCAAAACCTCCCCTCTCTGTCAGGGAGACGCCCGTGCTCAGGTCTGCTAGGCTGCTCAGGCTGACGCCGGGGGCCCCGTCCAGCATCTCATCGTGCTGCTCCAGGCCGCGCTGGGCTTCCCGGTGGCTCTCGTGCAGCTGGGAGAGCCTGCTTCTGGCCTGGACAAGGAAGACATGGTTGGCGTGGAGGAGGGTTCAGGCGGAATGCATCAGGCAACGCATTTATCTCTCAGGGCATCCCGCCCCAGATGATTCACGCAGATAAGTGAATTACCTGTCTACAGAGCCAAGTTTACAAGACTTGAGGCTGCTCATAAACCGAGAGGGAGAAAGAGAGACCGAGAGAGAGAGAGAGAGAGAGAGAGAGAGAGAGAGGGGAGACCCCCTTCTGGCTGCCCTCAGGCGGCCTCTTTGTATCCCCGGTCCCCAAGAGAGGCAAGTGTTCAAATACACGTTTGCTGATTTGGAATGAACTGAAATGGGACAAAACCCAGATTCACTATTTATTCAGAGTGGTGTTCAGCAGCCATTTCACTTTGCGGGATTTTTATTGCCCCATTTGCTCCTCCTTGTTCCTGGAGAAGGCATGCGAGGCCAGGGAAAGGACGGTGATCTGTGGAGGCAGACAGACCCGGCTTTATCTTAACTGTCTCCTGCACACTGGTGACCTCACCTGTTTCCTCTTCTCAAAAATGGAATTGATGAGTAAGAGCCCTCTCGCACTGTCTGGCAGGGTGGCCTTAGTAAGTAGTAGCTATCATGTTTAATATCATTATTATTATCACTAACATACATTTATGTCTTGGCTGCTGTTTTATAAAGGCTGGAGGACTGATGCTCAAGCTCCACTGCTTTGGCCACCTGATGCTAATAAGAACTGACTCACTGGAAAAGACCCTTCGGCTCGGAAAGATCGAAGCCAGGAGGAGAAGGGGGCAACAGAGGATGAAGTGGTTGGATGGCATCATCAACTCAACGGACATGAGTTTGAGCAAACTCCAGGAGATGGTGAAGGAAAGAAGAACCTGGAGCGCTGCAGTCCACGGGCCACAAAGAGTCAGACACTGAGCGACTGAACAACAACAACAAGGCTGAGTGGGAGAAGACTCTACAGATATTAACTAACAGTAAAGCACACTGTCAGTGTTAGCTGCTCAGTCGTGTCCGACTCTGTGACCCCATGGACTGTATGTAGCTCACCAGGCTCCACTGTCCATGGAATTTTTCAGGCAAGAATACTGGAGTTACGGTAGCCATTGCCTTCTCCAGGGGATCTTCCCACCCAGTGATCAAACTCAGGTCTCCCATATGGTAGGCAGATTCTTTACCATCTGAGCCACTAGGGAAGCCCCAAAAAGCACCAAACCCCAAAAGAGGTTTGAGTTTGTAATCAACTTTTGCCTGTAAACTGGCAAAAAGAGCCAAGAGATCAATTCAGTCAAAAAAGGAAGCACAGATGTGCATTCTGATATTGCCAAGGTCAAACATAACCTTCAGTGTGTAGGTGGGACATCCAAGGGCCAGCAAGGAGGCCTCTGGCCGTTCCACGCAGGGCAGCGGCCACAGGCCTTGGGGCCTTCTCCCCAGAGAGGGCCAGGGAGGGCGGAGCTCCTGAGGGGGCGGGGCCTCCTCGCTGTGCCGCCTTTGAGCTGCACCGGGACAGAAAGCATCCTGGACTCTGTCCTCTTGCGTGTGCAAGGACCCAGGCTGCTGAGACAGGTCCTGAACCTAGACTCTCTTCAAACCAGTTAACGTCCTGCGCTCAGTCAGCCCGCACCCGCTCCAGCAGGGAAGCAGAAGGCTGGTGAGGCAAAGCGGACCCCACAAGACCAAAGTCAACATGACGGGGGAACATATGCTGGGGGTTCTCAGCACTTCACCTTCAGGCTGAACAAAGCCTCCCAAGGAGAGAACCTAATGTGGATGAGGTGGGCAGGAGCCACGGAGACACCTACTGCAGCGCAGACACCTGGGACCGCGGTCGCACACACCTCCGTAACTGCTGTGCTTGTGGCACCCCCCTGCTTGGCAGGAGACCCCAGAAGCCGCATCCCACTCCCACCCCCAGCCCCAGCCAGGGGTGGCAGGCCCTGCCCCACCCCACCCCCTTGGAGATACCTGGTTGATTTCATCTTGAGTGGATTTTAGGGACTTGATGATAGTTTCCAGTTGAACTTTCCCAGCCTGGATGCTCTGTTCCAGCTGAGTCTCCTCCTGCTGCAGTCGGTTCAGCTCAGACTTGGCCCGGTTCAGGTCGTCTTCCTGGGACTTGAGGTCAGATTCCTGAGACTGGATCTGCGTCTTCAACGAGGAAATCTGAAATGAGATGAAATGCGACTTCGAGGAAGAATTCTGGTTCGTGTTTCTTGAGATGAGCTGACCCAGGGAGGGAGATACCAGCCCAAAAAGTGGATGCCTGGCTTCCTTACAGGGACTCCTCCCCACATGTGGGAGAGGCATCAGCAATCTGTCTGTCCCTTGAGGCTGAACATCCCCTCATCTCAGAGATCTGCTGAGGTCACAGCCTCCCTGCTTTGTGACAAGCAGCAAAGACACCCGGGGGAGGTGAGATGGGCATGCTGTGTCCATGGGCCAGGGTGGTGTGTCCACACATAGATTCACACTTATATGTCTGACAAGGCGGCTAAGATGGAGGTCAGGCCATAGATGCTTGGACACTTTCTCAAATGATCCGTTCAACAACTCTACTAAACCAGTAGGATGTCTTAGCCTTGATTCAAGGTCATGGTGAGCTCAGGGAAGTTCCCAAAAAGCATTCTCCTCCTGCTGGGCCTGGGGCATAGGGAGATGATGACTCACCATCTGGGTCTCATCCTGGCACTTCTGCCTGACGTCACTCAGCATGTCTCGGAGCTTGGCCTTCTGCTGGTCCATTTCATCCAGGCGGTCTTGGGCATCCTGTTTTTGAGCTTCCAGCTCTTGCAAACTACTTGTTTCCCGGTCTAAATCATTTTGTAATTCCTAGGGAAGGGTCACATGAATTTACCCAAGACTCGTTAAAATGGGGACACGTCCAAGCTAACTGTCACAGCCGAGGCCGGAGCCCCCAAGACGGCCTCCCTGGGGGTCCAGTGGCTGGGACGCCAAGCTTCCACTGCAGGGAGCCAGGGTTCAATCCCTGGTTGGGGAACAGAAGATCCTGCATGCTGTGCAGTATGGCCAAAAAATAATAAAAATTATTTCAAAAAATAGAAAGATGGCCTACAGAACGACACATACCACAGCAAACAATGCACACATCCCGGTGCAGTGGCTCCAGTTCGGTCTCTCACTAAGGCCCTCAGGAAGTATTTACTGACGTCCTAAGAGAGGCCAGGCACCAGCAGAGGGGCTGGGTTCCTGGCAAGAGGAGCACTTCAGTGACTGGTGGTCATGAGCGGGGAGGGAAGAGGCGTTAGTCAGACATAAATGAGCAGAAATGAATGGACAGCTTGGGTGCTGTCGGTCAGGGTCTCAGGGGCGTGGGGAGACCAGACCAATGCTGCATGAGGGGGGAAGAGCCCAGGGAAGCACGTGGACCCAAAGGATGAGCAGGTGGCAGCCAGGAAAAAAGCCAGGAAGGTGAAGAGAAGAGGGGGCCACAGAGGACCTGTAAGAGAAGAGGATGCCGTGCTCCACCTGGATCAAAGGAGAGCAGGCTGAGAGCACCCGAGGTCACATGCCACGCCACAGATGCCATTGGCTTCTGCAGCCAGAAACCCCTGCAGTTGGCTGAACACAGGGAGCAGGACATGATGGTTCCCAACCGCTAAAGCTCCTCCAGGTAGGAGGAGCTTGGCTCCAAGACAGCCAGTGCAGGTGTCCTCGGACTTCACTGTTAAGACTTCCAGGGGAAGGATCCTAGAGGTGGAAGGGCGAGTGTGAATATGTGCACTGTCTATGATGGCAAAATCTGAAAGCGATGTAAATTTCCAAGCGGAGCTGGCTGGACTTTTAGCACAACGCGCCCTGAGGGGCACTGCACCCTGCGGCCGAGCTATAGAGCAAAAAGAACAAGGCACGCGGCAGAGCATGCACGTGCGAGGCACACCAGCACTTGTGCACACAGGAAGGCAAGAACAGGCACAGATCTCTCTCCTTAAACACACACAAGACCTTTGTGCGAGGCCTCGCGGGAGCTGACGGACTGTGCCTGTGGGGGAAAGGGGGTGGGGGTGGGGGGTAGGAGGCGTCTCTGTCTTATTTTCAACCAGGTGAATGTCACATCTACCTGCAAGGCAGAGAACTAAAGGAGACAGAGGGGGAGGGGAGAGTGCGGCCTGAGGCTGACACGAGGAAGCAGTGGAGCTGGGGCAGGGACTCAAGCTGTGGCCCAGGGCAAGGCGGCGGCAGCCTGGGCACGGGGGTGGCTGTAGGACTCGAGGGGAGCGGTGGACTCGAGGTGACCCCTGGGGGGTCGGGGAGACAGGAGTGGAGAGACCGATCCCCAGGACCGGCTGGGGCTGCCAGAGGCTGACGTCATTTCAGAGCACAACCCAAAGGGGGTGCAGGGTCTCCCTTTCCCTGCTTTTCTAGTGTTTACGGAATACGTATTCACGCGTTTGGCTGTGTCGGGCCTCAGGTGTCTCACGCGGGATCTCAGGCTGTGCGCGGACTCTCTAGCTGTGGCACCTGGCCTTAGTTGCCCCTCGGCCTGTGGGATCTCAGTTCCCCGACCGGGGATCGAACCCGCACCCCCTGCACTGGAAGTCAGATTCTTTACCACTGGACCACCAGGGAAGTCCCTCCCTCTCCCTGCTTTGACAACAAAAAGTCATGGCTCGCTCCTCTTTGTCCGCCAAAGCACATCTCTGAGTTATTTGTGGGACTGGGTTTTCTGCTGCCCAGTCTCCTTGTCCCTGACCTCTAATTTGAAGAACAGACCTTGAGCGTGACAAGTCTGGAAGGGATAAAGCCAAATGTCTCTGAGAGGAGGCTAGTGGCAGAGTGGAAACGTGGGTCCGCCACATCCAAGGGAAGGACAAGTGACGGTGGAGGCGGGGAGACAGAGGAAGAAGGAGGGTCAGACCCAGCAGCTTCGGCACGCGGGACGTCAAGGAATCTGGGCCTCTTTCTGTAACACAGAGGCAGTCGTGGAGGAGCCCAGGGGAAGACGGACTGCCAGCTGCTGGTTAGGAAGGATGCCGGGGTCAGAGTGGAGGAGGTATCTGAGCCAAGAGAAGACAGAAAAAAAAACCCAGACAACCTACAGACCCAGGTCAATCCCAACTGGAATGCCAGTCGTCTTCTGACAGGCAGACTCCAAGACTCAAAAGGAAATGCAAGGGATCCAGAACAGACAAAACAGCCTTGAAAAATCCAAAGTTGAGGATGCGTATTTTCTGATTTCAAAACTTACTACAGAGCAACAGCAATCAAGACAGTGTGATTCTGGCATAAGGAGAGACAGGAATCAGTGGGACAGAACTGAGAGGTCAAAAATAAATCCACATGTCTATGACCAACTGATTTTTGAAAAGGGTGCCAAAACAATTGAGTGAGGGGAAAAAAAGAACAGTCTCTTCAAGAAAAGGATCTAACTGGCCCTCCTCGTGCAAAACAATGAGGCTGGACCTCTACCTCACACCATACGTAAATATTCCCTCAAAATGGATCAAAAGTATAAATTTAACAGCTAAAACTACAAAACTCTTAGAAGAGAATGTGGGGTAAATCTTTGTGACCTTGGATTTGAGAATGGGTTCCTGGATATGACACCAAAAGTAAGGGTAGCGACTTCCCTGGGGGTCCTGTGGTTAAGACTCCTCACTTCCAATATAGAGGGTACAGGTTCATCCCCGGTGAACTAAGATCCTACAGGTCGAGTGGCACAGCCAAAATATTAAAAAAAATTTTTAAAAGAGCAAAAAATGGAATAAATAAGCCAGACTTCATCAAAATTTAAAACTTTTGTGCTTCAAAGGACCAACGTCAAGAAAGCAAAAAGACAACCCAAGGATGGGGACATGATATTTGCAAATCATTTAACTGATAAGAGAATTTATCTGGAAAATATAAAGAACTCTTAACAACTCAGCTACAAAAAGGCAAATAATCCAATAAAAAATGGGCAAAGGAGATGAGTTGGCTTTCTCCAAGAAGATATACAAATGGCCAATGAGCACATGGTAAGATGCTCACCATCATTAGGGGAAGCATTATGGGGAATGAGATACCACTCCACACCCACTAGGAAGGCTATTAAAAAAAATAGGACTAACATCAAGTGTTGGCGAGGATGTGGCAAAACTGGAATCCTTATGCATTATTACTGGTGAGAATGAGAAATGGTGCAGCCACTTTGGAAAACAGTCTGGAATTGCCTCAAGGGTTACACACAGAGTTACCAAGTGACCCAGCAATTTCACTCTTAAATATACATACCCAAGAGACGTGAAATCACAGGTCCACACAAAAACCTGCACGTTAATATTCACAGTGGCATCATTTGCAATAGCTAAAAAACAGAAAAACCCGAATAGCGATGAACTGGTGAACAGATGACTAAAGTGCGGTGCAGCCACACAGTGAAGCACAGAGTCAGCTATGGGGCTTCCCTGGTGGCTCAGTGGTAAAGAATGTGCCTGTAAATGCAGGGGACATGGGTTCCGTCTTTGGTCCGGGAAGGTTCCACATGCAGCAGGGAAACGAAGCCCGTGCACACAGCTACTGAGCCTGTGCCCTGGAGCCTGTGAGCCGCCACTACTGAAGCCCGCGTGCCTAGAGCCTGTGCTCCGCACCCCAACCAGAGAGCGGTCCCGCTCACCCCAAGTGAAAAAGGCCCACACGCAGCAACGGAGACCCAGCACAGTCAACAACAAATAAATAAAACAGAGAATAAAAAATAAATAAAAACCAAATAAAAGATAAATAAATAAATCTTTAAAAGAAAAAGAAGAAGAAATGAAGCACTGATACATGCAACATGAATGAACCTTGAAACTACACTGAGTGAAGAGAGGCCAGACACAAAAGGCCACAGTATATGATTCCACTGACAGGAAATGTCCAGACAGGTAAATCCAGAGGCGGAAGGTACACTGGTGGATGCCAAGGGCCGGGAAGGACTGGGGACCGCTAATGGGTATGGAGGCGCTTTTTGAAGGGATGAGAATGTTTTGTAATTGACTGTGGGGACAGCTGTGCAACTTCGTGCATATTCTAAAACCCACCGAATTATACACTTTAAATGGATGAATTGTAAGGTATGTGAGTTACATCTCAATAAAGCTGTTGTTAGAAACACAAAACAGAACGGTAAACCAGGCAAAGATGCCACAGGACCTCACTAGGACGATAGTCATGGAAACGGAGAGACCCCCTCAGGCAGGAGGGGGAAGGGGGGCCTTTGGGGGCAGAAGCTGAAGCTCCCACTGCTTAAAACCCAACATAAACTGGCCTGAGGACCAAGGCCTCCTAGTCAATGCTAGGCCCTCTGAAGCCCATGCTGGCAGGCATGACAGATGATCTCCTGGACAAACCCATCTGGGAAAAGGCAACAGGAACCGGAGTCAAACCTGGTTCTCACAAAAGAGCTTTAATACATACAGTGCTCTGAGGGGACCCTGGTGGTCCAGTGGTTAAGACTCTGCCTTCCAATGCAGGGGGCACAGTTTCAATCCCCGGCCGGGGAAGTAAGATCCCCCATGCTGCACATGTCATGGCCTGAATAAATAAATAAATAGTGTTTTGTTGCTGCCTAAGGAGCTGCCATCTCGTTAGACTAGAGCCCCATCCTGGTCTGAGTACAAATGAGGCTCCCATGCAGCAGGGGCTGGCCTGGCTGGCACTGGCCCCGCTCCAGCTCCGAGGGGCTGTGGGGTGCACAGGGACACCACATCTCAAAGGCTACAGGAGTGTGCTGTCAGAGCCCAGCAGCAAGGTTCTGGGGGGGCCTCATCCAGCCTGCTGTGCAGACCAAAGGGACAGCACCTCCAGACACCAGACTGACCTGACGGCTTTCTCAGAATCGCCGAGGACCTGGGGACTGGTTTTCCTGGAGTTCAAGGACGTCACAGCACCCAGATCCCCGGGGACAGCAGACCGTATGGAATGACAAAGACACGAGAGGGAGGACCGGCCAGGCATTCGAGTGGCTGGCTGGGCCAGGGCCGAGGGGAGATGGGGGATGAGACCAGCGTCCCTGCACCAAACAGGGTGGAGAGTGAGTGATACGGGAGGGCAGTTCCAGGACATGGGTAGAAATCAGAGGGCTGAGATGACAGCAATACACCAGAACAAGCAAACACCCAGAAAAATAGTCCCTTCACCCGTGGCCTCATACATGATGCAGCTTACTTGAGCAAAAAAGCAAAACAAAAAATATGACGACAGAGGCAGGCGGTTCCCTGCCTTTTGATCCAAAACATACCAGGGGACCATCTAAGGCCCAACCCCTGATGCCAGCGTGTACAGAGTGAGAAGCCAGGAAAGAAGCGTCTGGACACTGCAATGTGTGAACCAATGAGAACCCACCCTACCCCGCCTGCAGATGGAAGCTGTGACAAAGGACACCTCCTGCCTGGTGAGCGGGCACTGCGCGTCGCCAGTCCGCTGGGTGTCTCATGACATCCCCCAGCCCTCGTGGGACAGGGGATGGGGAGGGCGACAGAGTGCTGCCCAGACCCCTGAGCCTCACGGAGTCGGGTGCTGCCGCCCTAGGAGGCGGCCCAGAAGAAGCACCCACTTCAGGGTGGTGGGAGGGCCTGCACATCACGGCCAGACGCTGCTCCCGGCACTGGCCCTCGCTGCCGGCGGGAAGCTGCCGGCGGGAAGACTGAGGCCGGGAGGCTGAGCCAGCTCCCGCAGTCCCCCAGGTGAGCCACGCTGGGGCCACAGTGCTGACTGCTCCGCCTCACTCCTCTCCCCCCAGCTCTGAGCTCAGAGCACTCAAAGGCCCCACACAGAGACCAACAGGCCCAGCAGTAGGCATTCTTGGGGCGGGGCGGGGGGGGGGGGCGGGCGGGTGGAGACAGACAACTCGCGTTTCCCCCTGGTGGCAGGGCCATTCTCTATTCATTGAGACCTGAGGCATCTTGGGAACCAAGGTGTCTTCGAGGGTGCGGCTCCTAGGCACTGACCACTGTGTTTCCAGCATAGCCTCACTCTGCCCAGATGAGTGAGCGCCTGCCAGATCCCGGGCACCAGCCCACTGCCTGGAGGAGCGGAACACTCATTACCAATGTTGCGTAAGGTCTAGAGATGTTACATAACTAGCCCAAAAGCGTACAGCTGCTAAGAAGAGCCAGGTTTGAGCCCTGGCACTCAGACCCCAAACAGCCGACTCAGTGGAAAAGACCCTGATGCTTGGAAAGACTGAAGGCAAAAGGAGAAGGTGGCAGAGGATGAGATGATTGGATGGCATCACCGATTCAATGGACATAAACTTGGGCAGACTCCAGAAGACGGTGAGGGACAGGGAGGCTGGGTGTGCTGCAGTCCATGGGGTTGCAAAAAGTCGGACATAACTGAAAAACAACTCAGACCCCCAGTGTCCATCGTCACCACCCTCCACAAGGAGACTCTTCAAGCAGGGCCGTCCCGAGAACAGGTTAGAGAGCATTGCCTGAACCTCAGAACTTCAGGCTAAGTGGGAGAAAGCAGACGTCAAGGATGGGATGTAGTATGATTCCCTTTCTGTGAAATGTCCACAAGAGGCAAATCCATAGAGACAGAAAAGAGCTTATCAGGGGCTAGAGGAGGAGATGGGGAGTCACTGTTAATGGTGATGGGATCTCCTTTCGGGGTGATGGAAATGTTATGGAGCTAGACAGAGGTGATGGTTAAGCAATATAAAGAATATGCTAAAAATGACTGAATTATATACTTCAGAAGAATGGATGCTACGTTACGTGAATATCTTTTTTCTAAAAAAAACCCACTATCTACGGTTATGGGAAACTCAAAATAAATCACTTGTAAATCCCTAAAAGCTTGAGTTTCCAATGAGCGCCACACTGCCCCCTCTGCCCTGCCCCACTACCCCCACCGGGAGTCCCTGAACCACATCTGATACAAGGTCCATCCTACTAAAACCAGCCGCGTGCTTACCTGTACTTCGTTGGTTTTCTGTCTGATTGCCTCTTCCTTTTCTCGAATGTCTTGTTCCAGTGAGTATTTCTCTCTGTGTGTTTGAATAGTCCATGAAAGCACAAAGAGAGGGCATGAGGCACGAGCTGACCGTCTCCCCCACACTTCTCCCCAACGACCGTCTGCTTTTAGTCACCCCCTCCCCTCCAAGTGTGGGTGAAGCCTGCGGATGCCACAAGGCCTGGCCCCCAACATGGTCACGTGAGCCTCTGAAAGTAGAGAGTGCTGGAGTGACGTTCAGGGTGAGAAGGGCTGGACATGCCTCTGCTGACTTTGAAGATGGAGGGGTCACAGGAGAGCGGCACAGGGCCGCCCCTCAGAGCAGAATGAGCCCCACCAACATACAGTAGGAAAGGAGGCCCCAGCCTCCCAGCTCTGAGGAACTTGGACAGCACCCTGAACTCGGCCCTGTGAAGCCCTGAGCAGGGGCCAAGCTGAGCCCTCCTGGATTCCCGGGCTGCAGAGCTGCACACGAATGAATCTGTGCTGTCTTAAGCCATTCCATACACAGCAAGAGAAAATGAATATGCTCTCTAAATCCTTGGTGCGCCTGCCCATGAATGGTGAGTGCCTGCTTCTCAGGAGACCAGGCACCGAGGACACGTGGAAAGGGGCCTGGCTTTCAAGGAGCTCACAGGGGACAGGTGAACACACGAATGCACACAATCTAAGTGCCGAGAGGGAAACCCAACGGGGTAAGGAAGGGGGTGGAGTGTCCCACAGTGGACGACCAGGAAGGACCGAGGACACGGCCTGCGAGGGGACAATGTGATGGCAAAACATTCCTGTCAATGGGCACAGGGAGGCAGAGCTCAGCGGGGGAGCCACGGTCGAGTCCAGAGTGATGCAAAGTGGGCCAGGGACTCCAGAGGGCTGGCCACAAGGAGTGGGTGAGGGTCTCTGAGCCCGGCTACTGCTCACAGGAGGCTGTGGTGGGCCGCTGTGCACTCCGGGTCCCTGCTGGGGCCTTGTCTGCCACCTCAGCTGCAGACAGCTCCCCACCCCCGGCAGCAACCAGCCTGGCTCTTCTCCTGAGAGACAAAGGCTTGTGTGCCCCTCCCCCAAGTCCATACAGTGAAACCCTAACCCCCTGTGATGGTGTTAGGAGGTAGGCCTGTTGGGAGGTGACTGGGTCATGAGGACAGGGCTCCCAGGACGGGGATTAGTGCCCTTATAAGAGACCCCAGAAACCTTCCGCGCCCCTCCAGCATGTGACAACACCCTAAGAAGACGCTGTCTGTGGACCAGGAGACACACCATACTGGACACTGGATCTGTCTACACCTCTATCTGGACCCCCAGTCTCCATGATGAGGAGACTATGTATCTGCTGTGTAAGCCCCTTCAGTCTGGGGCGGCTTGTTACAGCAGCCTGAATGCACCAAGTGCCAGAAGGGGCTGCCTCCGTGTCAGAAACCTCACGTGGCCAACGCACCCTGCCTCCCCTGCCAGGAACCCAGCACTCACTCAGCAAGGCCTCCTCTGGATCACCGGGTCAGACATGAAACAACCGTGAGAGCTTGCATATTCGTTCCCACAAGTCTAAGGACCACCTAACAATACAACGTCCCCTTCAGATCCATTAGACGGGGTCCCGTCTCCCGGGGAGAGGCGCCAGTTTGCCACGCCCCCAGGCAACAGGCCTGAAGGTCACTCTCGAGGTCACCCAGGCAGGCTTCCTGCACAGGCCTGCTCTACACACGCTCGCCTCTCACCTTCACTGGGAAATGCTCCAGGCTGCCCAAGGCTGCGCAGCTGTGCAGAGGCAGTCCTGGCCTGACACAGACACCAAGACCCCAACCTTCACGTTAGAGGGTCCCCTCCCTCCTCTATCTGCACGCCTGATTAACAGCCTCACCCTGGCTCTAAGAAACTAGCCCTCCATCCTCACAGACCCTCTCTGCCTTGCCAGGCTGCCTGCACTGATCTCTGGTTTGGAAATCTGGCCTCGGGGAAGCTGGGGACAGAACAGGAGCCATGTTCTGGGCTGAGCATGAAGCAGAGAATCTGGCTTCAGGAGATTAGTGGCCAGCCAGACACCCACCCAACTGGTCTTCCACGATATCTGATCTGCCTCTGCCTCTCAGAGTTCTGCTCCAGTCAGGTGCAAACCATGCCCGAGGGGCACCCAGCTGTGAGCAGGGCCTCACCTGCTCTGGCAAAGTGACACCGTTTCCACTTTCGGCCCAGATAAACACTCCCTTTCTGGTGGACGGCGGGTGCCCTTGGTCCTTAACTGGCTACGCCCCACCCCCCGGCCCCAGAATAAGCTGGTAAGAGGATGCTGCTGTACAGAAGACCACATACGCTGAGAATACAGACACAGCCACCAAAGCCCTTGTTTACAGGTGGGCGCTGGAAGCGAAGGTGGAAACCTGGACACGAGGCCTCTCTCTCAGAGCCCAGCGGCTCCTCCTAGGCCACAGTCTCGCCACCTGAGACTAGCTGCTTTACTTGTCTGGATACTATGCCTTCCTGCGGAGGGCATGGGGTGCTCTCAGTGCTGGAGACCCCACAACCCACACTGGCTCCCACTGAGGGGCTCAGGACTTGAGCTCATTAAGTCATTTCAGGAACCTGGGAGAATCTGTGTCCCTTTGCTCCTGCTGAACAAACTCGTGATGGCCAAGTTGAGAGTTCGTCCACAAGCCTCTGCTGCTTCCAGTAGCAACCTGGGAAAACAGACTGGAATTGGAGGGCAAGGGGGCATTTTAGCATACCTCTGTAACTGGCTGATCTCCTGACTGATGTCGTCAAGTTCCTTCACCCCGGTAAACTCCCCCGATCCAAGAGTGCTTGAACTATCCTGGAACCAAATTCAGACACAGAATTAAAACCACAAAGTTGACCTCATAAGACAGCAGGGGCAACAGGTCTTGGAATAAGGTATAAAATCATTCATCTCCATCCCCCAGCCTGGATGGAAACCATCTGGGCAGTCCAGACACACCCCGCGGGGCCCCTGGCGAAGGCTGGGCAGACCGCCAGCACCTGCCTGCTCGGTGGGCTGCCGGCGCCACCTGGTGGCGGGCTGAGGGGAGCACCGCGAACACTAGAGGAATGAATGGGAATGAACGGACCTGCAGCTACTCACCGGGATGGGAGTGCCTCTCTCTGAGGGTGGCACCATGTCCGGCGAGAGCACTTGAGGGGGGTCGATGCCTTTACTGACCTTCTGCTGAATGAAATACATAGCTAACGCGAACTGGTCTTTGCTTAACTTTCCCGTTTGCCTCGTATCGGCCAGGGCCCTGGGAGAAACACGGCAATGCTGATTACACATCCCAAGCACCAGCATCGGTTCTGAGTATGAGGAACCCACACTTCTGAAACATGGACCGTGACAGGAACTGAAAACAACAGACCACACCTGCGCTTCCTTTCCTACTGAAGAGCAGCCACCCCCCCCCACCAGCAGCCCCCAACCCAAGCGTCAGGCAGGAGGGGGCTCCTCTCCCGGCTGGAGAACTGCCTCGGGCCCAAACAGCAGCCAACAGGGCTGGGAGAGATCCCACTAAGTGTCTCTATTAAAGGCTGGTTTTAAGACATCTTTGTTCTTGCTCCCATTCAAGGGCAGGATAGGAAAGCTTGAACTGCAACTATTTCTCCCAGTTCTCTGGGTGAGGGCCAGTCCTGCAGCACACCCAGCCCACAGCGGCTCTCAATCTGCAGTCTCGTCTCTCCGGCCCGCCCCGTTTCCCGGTCACTGAAGGCACAGGGGCTCTGGCCCACATGTTGCGGCTGCTCTGTCCGTGTGCACTGGGCAGCGTCGCTCTGCTTGTTCTCACAGGCTCCCTGGGCACTTGCAGGGGACAGGCCCACATCCTTATGCGGTCCCTGCACCCTTCCTGGCATGTTATCTCTGCTTTGGTTGCGTCCCCCTCCCGAGTCCCCAGCCGCCTGCAGACAACCCCAGACTGTCCTCTGAGCGTGCCGGTGGTTGAGTGTAGAGCTCGCTCTTCCTGACCTCGGCCTTCACTCTCGGTATGCCACCCCCTCCACGTGCCTTCCTTTAATCCGAGTATATCTGTGATTTCATTATGTCATTTATGGGTCGGCCCTTACAGGTCGAGATCCATGTTATAAATTACCTTCCTTTATGTGATGATCGGGCCATAATTCGAATCCCGTTCACAGGCACTTCAGCACCCAAGGGCGCAGGCCGCCCGAGTCGTCACCAGGAGCTGGGCCTCCCCCAGTGACTGACTGGGAGGCACGTGCTCCCTGAGGAGGGACAGCCCGTTTTCTCAGCAGGGCCTCGCCTCACAATGCGGCCATCTCTCACTTATTGCAAAGGACAGTTATTTCCCCAGTTACTCCCAGTCAATGTCACAGCTCTGCTGAGAGGGCTTCATCCCTCCAGCTGCATGGAAATTCTCTTACAGCCCCCAGGCAAAGCCCTCTAAGGGAGGACTCGCCCCTCCGAGAAGAAAGCTAGGAAGTGACTGCCACTGCTGGCCATCCCAGGGCCGTGAAGACTGTCCTGCCGGCCCGGGAGGAAACGGGCAGCGGAGATGGCTCCCTGACCGGTCCTGAGGTGCAGACTGGAGCCTCCCTCTCCCCAACCCCGTATCACTGACCTTCATGGGGCAGGGCCTCTCAGGGATGTGGCCACAGCCCTGAGGCCCAGGGTGGCCCTGCTGGAGCCTTTGGCATCCTCACTGCACACTGCACCCCCAAGGGGTCCGGATCGAGCGCCTGCAGCTCCAGTGGCTGTGCTGAAAGCTGCAGGTCCACTAGCAAGAACTGGCCCCGGCCATTCAGATCGCCCCTGAGCTCCCCAGAGGGACACAACAGGAAGCCTTCCCACTGGAGGAGACTACGTGGACACGCATGGAATACAGGGAACGGGCGTACACTCGGCCCTGACAGCCGCCCGCTCCGGCCTTGCCTACACACAGCCCAAATCTCACTGGGAGGGTCAGTGAGGCCCCCAGTGCTGAGGAGCAGAGGTCCGTCTGTCCGCCCTTACCATATGTGTGCTAGAAGGTTCTGGGTGAGGCCCGAGTGCATGAAGATCTCCTTCACCTCCTGGCCGCTCACATAGCCATCCAAGTCCAGGTCGGTCTTCAGGAAAATCTCGTCAAATCGCATCTTGTCCGCCACCGGCACCACCCAGCTCACTGTTGGCTGAAAGGGGTTTTCAGACGTTAATTCTCAAGCTTTGGGGCTTCCCTGGTGGCTCGGTGGTAAAGAATCCACCTGCCAACGCAGGAGACATGGGTTCAATCCCTGGTTCGGGAAGACTCCAGGTGAAGTAGAGCAGCTAAGCCTGTGCTTGAGGGCCCAGGAATCGCAACTACTGAAGCCCGCGCGCCCTAGAGCCTGTGCTCCGCGACCAGAGAGAAGTCTTCGGACTACAACCCTGCTCTCCACAATGAGAGAAAAGCAACGAAGACCCAGCACAGCCAAAAATAAGTAAATAAACTTCTATTTTTAAAAATCCTCAGGCTTTTTATCACCTACAGATATTACACTATCAAAGTCTTCTCGTGCTCATTTCAGCAGAAGACCCTCCATGAGGCGAACGGGCAGACAGGATCTCCGGTCTGTAGATGGGAACACTGAGGCTCAGAAAGCTGAGTGCTGACTCGGTCAGTCTCACCCAATGGCCCGTCTGTGCCTCTCGCAACCCCATCACAGCACCCTGAACCTTTGTCCCGAGAGAAAGGTGAAGACCCAGCAGGTCTATCTGCCAACAGCCCGCCCACCCCGCTGCCTGGGAAACAGGGAAAGCTGGTACCCCTGCCAGGGGGAGGCTTCAAGTGCACCAGAGAGGACCCTCCTGACCACTCCTTCTGGAAGGCCTGTCTCCCGAGCACCGGCCCGGTGGCCAGGCCGCCTCCCCGGCCCCCCCGTTTTCCACCCGCAGGTGCTCTCTGCTGCCACAAGGCCAGCCTCACGGCCCGCAGCTGCAGACCCCCCACTCCATCCTCCTTTGAGCCTGAGCCCACTCCCTGAGACACAGCAGACCCCCCTGGGAGGCGTCGGCACACACAAGGCACTGCCACGCAGTGAGTGGGCTGACACGAAAACTGCGCCCATGGGGCAGGTTGGCACCCAGAGTCCGCAGTGCAGGTGTGGGAGCCCAGGCCTCAGAGGAGCACGACCACCACCCAGGAGGGCCCTGCTGCGGCCAACGCAGCTGAGAGCCCAGCAACGTGTTGCAACTTCGGTGGTCAGTCACCCAGCGCACGTGTGATCTCTCCTCACACCACCTGCTCAAGTCCTACACAAGAAGGGCAGATGCCAGGGGGCGCCAGGGCCAGGGCAGGGCTTCCCTGGTGCCTCAGTGGTGAAGAGTCTGCCTACCAATGCAGGAGACATGGGGTCAGGGCCCCCGTAACTGGCCCTCTGGGGGCCCAGGTAGGGCTTTGCTCGCCTAGGGATGAGGAAAGTAGCAGGGATCGAGGACGGGGGGAGGCATGGAGTTTGTGGGTCCACAGAGATGCCTGCTCTCATATCTGTGATTCCACAAGCTGCCCCTATTCCTGCGGAAGGGGACACACAGACCCCCACCTCTGACCCCCAACCGTGGCCAGCAGTACACCGTCTAGTCGGTGGGGTCAGCAGCATGCTCCTGGGATCCGGGGAGAGTCACCAGACCACCAGGGGGTGGGCTGCCCCCATCAGCAACCTCAGCCCCACTTGCTCCCTTGTCAGTGAAACACACCACATGTGACCTAACCTATGGTACTTAAGAACTCTCGGCAAGAATTCTGCAGACTCAAGGTCTTGGGTCTGGGACTTCCCTGGTGGTACATTCAATAGGAATCCACCCACCCACCAATGCAGGGGACGCAGGTTCGATCCCTGATCCAGGAAGATCCCACATGTTGTGGAGCAACTAGAGCTGGTGCACCTAGAGGCCACACTTCCCAACAAGACAAGCTGCCACACTAAGAAGCCTGAGCACCGCAATGAAGAGCAGCAACCCACTTACTGCAACTAGAGGAAGCCCGTATGCACCAACAAAGACTCAGCACAACCAAAAATAAATAAATAATTTTTTAAAAGGTGTTGGGTCTTGGAAAACAGCAGCTCATGCTAGTCTAAGTCACTGGGCCCAGCCCCACCTCTCTGAGTCCAGTTCACCATCTCCTGGCTCACTCTGCCCCAGCCTTCTTCCTGTTTCAAGGACACGGGGAACATCCCCACTTCAGAGCCTGGCCAGGCGCTAGTCCTCAGGTAGCTTCTTATTGTTGAAATGTCAGCTCAGATGTCACCGCAGCAGGGGCCTTCCAGCTGGCACCACCTGCAGGAGGGAACCCTTCCTCACCCGGGCACTTCCAGGCCAGGCCAAGTTCTGCTTTCTCAGGACTGCTGGAGCTTCCTCAGTTTACCGATGTAAACTAAGCTTATCATCTGAAGCTTAGTTTATCATCTGTCTCCCCAGAGAGCAGCCCCAGAAAGTACTGGGCACAGCTGGTAGGCTAGGAAAGGTGCCTGGGTGGGGCCAGCTGCAACTGCCCTTCACCAAGAGCCACACACAACTCACCAGCCAGAGGCCATGCCTCCCTCTCCAACAGGCTCCTAGGACTAAGCCTCCTCCTCCCTATCTGATATCTTTTTTTCCCCCCAACTCCAAGATATGTAAGCCGCTTGAGCCTCACAAGTCGAAAACCAAGCTTTAAATACATGTCACGATCACTGGAACTCCCCTGGTGGTCCACTGGTTAGGAATCCACCTGCCAGTGCAGGGAACACGGGTTCCATCCCCGGTCCAGGACGATCCCACATGCCCCGGAGCAACTAAGCCCGTGCACCGCAACTACCGAAGCCCATGTGCCCCAGCGCCTGTGCTCCACAAGGGGCCGGCACAGCGAGAGGCCTGCTCACCTCCACAGAGCAGCCCCACCTGTCGCAACCAGAGCAAGTTCATGTGCGGCAATGACGACCCAGTGCAGCCAAAACTAAATAATACTGGGGTTTTTTCAAATGTCACTATCAAGAGACCTCGCTGTTTTCTTGTGCGTTTCTCATCTCCATCATACTGAAAACACACACGTGGTGCTGGCTGGCCTTCTTGTCACAGTTCATCACCTCTGAAACCACAAGTGAGGCAGAGATGTATCTCCTGTTCTTGCACGTTTCAGACAACGTCAAAGGTGCCTTTTCATAAAGAGCTCCTCATGATGCTGCCAGAGGGAGAAGCATCTTTTTTGACAAATAAGGAGCTGTCCTGTGGAGAGGTGGAGCCCCCTCCTGTTTTCCTAACATGAGACGGATGCCTCCCTCCATCATCTGATTACTCAACATGTGTTTACTGAGCATCAAAGCACCAGAGGTTCTTCTTGACACTGACATTATAATCAGGAACTAACTATGCTCTCACAAAGCTAACAGCAGAGGGCTGGGGGTGAGGAGGGGACCTGAACAGACGATACATAATTAACTGCAGAACAGGCCACGTGTGCTAGAAGAAGGCAGGTAGAGGGTCAGCAGTGGTCACACCAGGCTTTCCAGACAAGTGACCTGTGAGCAGAGGCCCTGCGATGCCGGGTGCCTCAGGGTGCAATCTGGGGGCGTGCCTTCCCAGCCAAGGGTCTGCCCGAGGAAGGAGGGCCAGGGGGTGAGCAGAGAGCCCCGAGGTGGGAGTGCACTCAGTGTGTTTGGGGAAAGGTGGTGTTTATGTATAAGGGAAGGAGAAAGTTAATTCTGAAGCCCTGTTGCTATGGTCTGAATGTCTGCAACCCCCTCAATTCATACACCACACGTCCTCAGCCCCAGTGTGACGGTGTTAGAAGTGGTGGGGGGCCCTCCGGGAGGTGACTAGCTCATGAGAACAGGGCCCTCATGAACAGGATTAGTGTGCCCTTGTAAGAGGGACCTCAGAGAGCTTCCGCACCCCTTCCGCTGTACAAGGACACAGCGAGAGGACAGCCATCTGTGGACCCGGAAGCGGCCCCACCAGACACCGAGTCTGCTGGCGCCGGGATCTTGCACTTTTGCTTCTGGAAGTGAGAAACAAATCTGCTGTTTAGAAGCCACCCAGTCTATGGCATTGTCACAGCACCCAGATGGCCTAAGACATGTGCTATAAAGATGTGACTTAATCCCAGACTTTACCCTTCTTGGGTCACAAATGACTCACTCCTGAGCAACCTCTTACTGGGACTCTACGCAGCAGTGCCAACAGGCGCTCTGAGGTGTGCCAGCACGAGAGGGCGCTCACCTGTGCCTGCTTGATGCTGTGCTTGGGAGACAAGCTTCCGGTGCTGTTGAGGCTGCTGACACTGCCGTGGGAAGGCGTGGAGCGCAGGCTGTCTTTCGGTGGGGGGCTGGCGGGCAGGACGGGCACAGCCCCCGCGAACATTGTCTTCTTCCTCTTGGAGGGCGGGATGAGGGACGGGGGCAGGACGGAGGGCACGGGCTCCTTCTCGAGGGCTCGGTACACCAAGTGCATAGCCTGCGAGGACAAAAGAAGGCATCTGGGGGCGAGGCCCAGCGCCAGGGCAGGCGGAGGGCAGCTCTTCAGTGGCTCAGGCATGCCATGAAGACGGCTCTTTCTGAGGCTGCTTCCAAACGGAACGAGTGAAAATATACCTTTTCTGATGAGCTATGCCACCAAGGCATGATTTTCCAAGATGTTCATTCAATCACACAACACTGAAATGAGTACAAAAAGAGGGATTTCGCTGGTAGTCCAGTGCTTAAAAACTCCACGATCCCATTGCTGGACGCCTGGGTTAGATGGGACCTAAGGCCCGCGGTCTTAGGCCTGTGGGACCTAAGAGCCCCCAACTACGCAGAGATCTAGCACTGCTGCTATAGGAGAAGAGGACAGGAGGGTCAGGGATCTGGCCAGAGAACTAAATCCTGCACGCCACAACTAAGACCTGGGGCAGTCAAATATATTTGAAAAAAAAGAAATATAAAAATAAAGCATGAGGGGTTTGGGGATTAGTGCTTAATGGGGACAGGGCTTTAGCTCTGCCAGGTCAAAAAGCTCTGATGACGGACGGTGGTGATGGCTGCACAGCCACAGGAGTGTATTAAACCCCAAACCTAAAAGCGGCTACAATGATAAATTCTGTTACGTGTATTCTACCATAAATTAAAAAATAATAATGGACAGCCAGTGAAAAGAACAGGATGACAGAGAAACACGGAAAATGCTCAGAGAAGCTGATGTGTGTTGGGGGAAAAAACACAACTGAGCAGTGTGGGGTGTGAAGGAGTATGAATGGAATCACATGAGAAATTTATAATTTTCTTGGAAAATGTTTAAATTTAATCTAGAAATTTAAAATTTCAAAGGCTTTATACCACTGTATAGTAAGATAGTAACAAGCTTTAATTCACTTGTATATTGTAAAATTTCATCTTAAATACATTGAAAATTCCTGGAACAGAAGATGGATATTGTTGTATTTCATTGTTTTTCTATTACTTAGGAATTATCAGATTACTCAGCTTTTTTTTTTTTTTTTTGCTTGAAGTTAATCATGTGTGTGCCTTTTAGTCACTCAATTTGTCCAACTCTTTGCAACCCCATGGACTGTAGCCCGCCAGGCTCCTCTGTCCATGGGGCTTCTCCAGGCAAGAATACTGGAGTGGGTTGCCATGCCCTCCTCCAAGGGACCTTCTCAACCCAGGGATCAAACTCGGATCTCCCTTACTGCTGGCAGATTCTTTACCATCTGAGCTACCCGGGAAGCCCTGAACTTAATTACTATTTATTAAAGCATTGTTCTTAACTATAAGGGGCTACTTTATTCTATTTTCATTTGACATTTAATGGAATGAGATGAGTGAATAAATGTCATAAAGCGGATAGAAAGATCAAAGATGAGAATGAGGAGAAGGGAAGGCAGAAAGAAAAACAGGGGATGGAATGACCTGGGCCCAGGGTGGGGAGATGGGGGCCAGGCAAAGTCAGCCCAGCAGGCAGCTGGGAGAAGTGGGTGGGGAGCTGCAGGGGTGTGCAGGAAGGCCAGCTGCATAGGAAGGCGGCCTGTGGGACCTAAGGGCCCCCAACTATGCAGAGATCTAGCACTGCTGCTAAAGGAGAAGAGGCCAGGAGTGTCAGGGATCTGGCATGGACAGAAGCTGACATGGAACCATCGGGACACCTGGTGGTCATGTCTGCATATACACCTGCTTCCCAGCTCTGTCTGCTGAAAGGGCCAGAGGAAGCAGTGGCATCCAGGGGCCACTGAGCACTCCAGAGCCCAGACCGTGGTCTCTAATACCCTTCTCCACTATAAGGAACTGGGGGTCCCAGAGCAATGGCTGATAACGAGCTGAGAGAATGGGTACACAGCAAGAGCCGGGAACGTCACATCATGACAGAAGTAAGCAGATGCTCAAAGAATGATACCATGTGACCAAATGACAAAGGGGTTGGGCTGCAAGAGCTCCCACTGGGCAAAATAAATCATTCGAGTAAAGGATTCTAAACCATGGAACAGAGAACAGGAGACACGTCCCTAAGTCCACTGTGATGTGAACAAATCCCTTGCAGTAGAGGGCGAGCTAGAAAATGTACAAGGAATGACAAAACCAGAAAATCCTCATAAGGCAACTATCAGAAACCCGACTGATTCAGGTGAGACTCCTGGGAGGATGTGACAACTAGCAGGTGAGAGGCGCAAGGGTGCAGCGTGTTCCGTCTCCACGCATCGTCTCTCATGAAGACCGAGCACAAAGGGAAACAGTAACTGCAGAGAGAGCCCCGAGGCCTCCACTGACCTCGATCACGGCTGACACCAAGGTCAAAGACGTGTAATAGGACATCACACGTCCTGTGGATGTCCTGTGCCCTGGGGAGAACAAGCATCACCTCAGTGGGGACCTGTCCCACAGAAGTACATGCCCTGGATCATCACGAGGAAACAGCAGACAACCCCTCACCAAGGGATACTCTACAAACTGCTGGCCTTAAAAATGCCCACACAACCACAAGACAGGAAGACAGATGCAGGAGCTGACCTAGATTACAAGAAACAGGAGTACAGACACAGGAGGCTGGAGTCTCCTTCACTATAAAGGACATTTTGGGAAACAACTGGCAAAATGTGAATAATATCCTTAAATTAGACAACAGATTAATAAAATAATACACATAATATATATATGTGTATATATACAAAACATATATGATATAACCTATAATAACAGATAGTACAATAGTACACAATGTCAGTGCCAATTTCCTGATCTTGAATTAGACGGTGGTAACTTAAGAGAATCCTCTGGCTTGGGGATATACACACTGAAGTATTTCAGGATGAAAAGGCCCATGTCTGAAACTCTAAAATGGTTCAAAGGAAAAATTAATGTGTGTGTATATATGCCTGTATACCCTCATATGCCAATGAGAGGAGAGAGGGGGGCAAGGAGTGGAAGAGAGGGAAGGAGAAAGAAAGTCATTGTAGTAAAATGGCAACACTGGGAATCTGAGCGAAGATTCAAAAGAAGTCTGTCAAATTAAACCCAAATTATGTCAAAATAAACATTCTTTAAAAAATTAAACAAGAGGAATTTCTTGGCGGCCCAGCAGTTAAAGACTATGGTTTTCCAATGCAGAGGGTACAGGTTCCATCCCTGGTGGGGAAACAAAGATCCCACATGCCATAAGGCATGGCCAAATAAATAAACAAGAAAAAAAAAAATCCAGGGTGGGAAGGAGGGAATATATGTACACATATAGCTACTTCACTTCATTGTACAGCAGAGACTAACATAATATTGCAAAGCAACTATACTCCAATAAAAAAAGAAAGAAAAAAGTCCAGAAATCCCCACACGAGTGGCACATTTCCATCCTCAGGAGGGTGGGGAAAAGAGTCTCAGCAGGGACCTACCACTGCAAACTCATCTCTGTCCAAGTGCCCATCCTTGTCGATGTCGCTGAGGTCCCAGACCTGCAAGGGAAGAGCAGCAAGGCTTAGTGGGGGACGGTACCTGGGCTTCCCGCAGGCAGGAAGGGCCTGTGTGGTGGCAGGCATGCCCACCAGAACTCACATTCTGACTGCACACCCAGGTTAAGACAAGGAAATCAAAGTGCATTTAAAAACCAGTCTTTAGGTTCTCTGAAAAGCCATCATCCGATGAAGTGTTGTCAATTCCAAGATCCTTTCCACCATATTGACGATCATTTTCACTAACAAATGACCATGATTATAATCACGTCTAATCTGGTTTTTGGAGAAGGCAACAGCACCCCACTCCAGTACTCTTGCCTGGAAAATCCCATGGGCGGAGGAGCCTGGTGGGCTGCAATCCGTGGGGTTGCAGAGTCGGACACGACTGAGTGACTTCACTTTCACTTTTCACTTGCATGCATTGGAGAAGGAAATGGCAACCCACTCCAGTGTTCTTGCCTGGAGAATCCCAGGGACGGGGGAGCCTGGTGGCCTGCTGTCTATGGGGTCGCACAGAATCAGACACGACTGAAGTGACTTAGCAGCAGCAATCTGGTTTTTAGTCTTTGGTTTTAGTACAGCTCTGGCTCTGAACACAAGCCCGACCCCTGCACGTGCACACACATGCACACACACACACACACACCCTCCCCCCCACCCCAGCCCCATCACGGCTGGGAAGGGCCATGGGCATGCCCATGAGTAGGACTATGGGATCGTGCCTCCTCTCCCCTATCAGTGGATGGTGAGAAAGAGGCCACAAACTATGCCAGGTCAACCTAGCACCCAGAAAGACAAGGCAGGCACAGATCAAATGTCGTGTGCTAGGTTTTCCAAAGTACAATCAAGGCATGAGCTTCGTGACCTAGGTCAGCCATCCAGGACCAGTAGGGGGGCCGGCCTGACTCGGACACCAGTGCCCAGAGCCAGGCAAAGGGCCAGGGTCCACCCACGATGCTATGGATGCTGTACCCGCACCCAGTGAGCCACGAGCTGCTTCAGCTCAGGGCTGCTTGTCATGTGTGGGCCCTCCTCTTCACCTCCTGCTGCTATGTCCTTGGCCTGGGCCACTCCATCACTCCACAGAGGCCAGAGCCTCAGCTGGCCTCCCTGCCTCCAGTCCTGTCCCCGGGGTAACCTCAGGACCTGCCCTAGAACGCACTCTCACCCCACTTCACCCCACTGACAGCATTCAGACCCTGCCGCTCCGCCTGGCACAGGGAGCCTTGTGCCCTTAGCTGGGCTCCACACCCCAGCCCATCGTCCTGGGACTCCACCTGGACCTCCAGGGCCCTCAAACAGTTCACAGTCCCCTCAAGCACACGGATGCCCTTTCAAGTGCCTGGCACTGGGCTGAGCGCTTTACGTCCATGGTCTCAGCTAGGGAAGAGCAGCTCAGGAAGAGGAGCGTTCCCCAAAACACAGCACACACAGGCCTTCCTGGCTCCACGGTCCCACCCCACCCAACAACACTGATGTCTGGGGCCAGCTCACCTCTGTGGAGGCCACCCTGTGCACGGCACGCTACTGAGCAGCATCCCTGGCCTCTGCCCACCTGCTATCAATAGCACCCAACCCACGTGGGGCAACCAAGAGCGTCTCCAGACACCGCTCAACATCCCCGTGGGTGGAACTGCCTGGTGAGAACGCCAGCCCTCCTCGGCATGCTGGGCGGCCTCTGCGTGTGCCATCGTGCAGCCAGCCTTCTCAACCCATCATAAGCCCCTGTTCCCTCCCTCTGGAGGCTACAACCCAGGGGCATCTCCTCTAGGCAGCCTTCCCTGCCTGCCCTGAACCCCCCGCTCAGACAGGTCAGGTACCTCCCCTTCTACTACTGTCCCCACCAAGCAGAACTGTGATTATCAAGGAGGCAATGGTGGGGCGGGGGAGCACCAGGGAAAAGTGAGAGCTCTGGGACCACCAGGACCTCATTCCCCTCTCCATGAAACCCCGAGCAACCAACTGCCCATTCTCAAGGCCCCCATTTCCTCATACGGAAAATGGAGGACTTCCCTGGCGGTCCTGTGGTTAAGACTGTGCTCCCAGTGAAGGGGGCACTGGTCAGGACCCGGTCAGGGCAGATCCACGTGCTGTATCTCAAAACAGAAAAGAAAGAAAACAAAAGTGACAGCACCCGTAACACCATCCATAATAAAGGAGCTGCAGGTTACTCAGAGACTTCATTCCTGCAAAGCCCTAGAACAGCGTCTGGCACATACTAAGCCCCCAATATATAAATACTGGGATCTACTAAGCCCCCAATACATAAATACTGGGATCTTAACTATTGCTTACTTATTTGACCTCCAGGACCGTATCTATTAATGATTCTATCCCCCTCTTCCCAGTGCTCAGCACAAGGCTGGCACAGAGCAGACTCCAAAAAAAGGCTCCAGATGACTAACTGGATACCCAATGTGTGGGTGCAGGGGTGCACAGATGAATGAGCGTGCACAGATGCGGGGACGGACGCCTGAGTGCACCGATGTGCGCATGCACAGATGGATGGGTGCGTGGCCGTGGGGGCGCGCATAACACAGGTAAACGGGTGCATGTGTGGGCTGGTGTTTGGAAGGAGGGAGAGAATGAGAGAAGAGCAGAGAAGTGAGCCCTGTGGAGAAAACCTGGTGCCAGGGTAGAAGGTCTGCAGAGCCCACCCTCCAAGCGGCAGCTCCCCTTCTGATAAGGCACACCCACTTCTGTCGGTCTCCTTGCCCGTGCACGACTTGGCTTTATGACACTATCGCAGCCCGCTGTCGGGTCCTCTGAAGAACTGCCAAATAAAGGCACACCCTGTGCAGGAGCAGATCACCCCATCCTGCCCGATAAAGACCACTGGTGATCACTGTGGGTCCCCCAACAGGTCTCCATCTACACCACACCACGGCCAAGAAGACAAAGGGGTCTGTGAGATCCCTTTTCTCAGTGGTCTCATTCCCAAACCAAGTCCTATCTGGGCACCACAAAAAGGGGCCAGAATCTGCAAATGTGCGACTCAAAGAGGGGCGTTACTAGGGGACTCCACGTGGGCAGGAATCTGCCCCTTGCCCACGGTTCTACCCAATGGCGCGAGCCTGACCCACAGCCGTGGCCAAGGGCAGCGGGGGCCTTGTTCTGTCCTCCTATTCTAGGTCTGCGCCTGTCACCTCAGCAGCTCCATCCAGACAGAGGACAACATCCATCCCCTCGATCCAGAGTGGCACGGAGACAGCCACTGCAGAGCTGGGCTCTGTGCACAGGGTAGACGTGAGCGGCCATAACCAAATCTCAGAAAGAAAACAGTCAGGTTTAGAGAGCTGGATCTAAAAAACTTGTAGGGACTTCCCTGGTGATCCACTGGCTGAGATTCAGTGCTTCCACTGCAGGGGCATAGGCTTGATCCCTGGTTGGGGGATGAAGATACCGCATGCCGTGCAGTGCAGCCAAAAAATAAAATTTTAAATACTTGTGTTTAATAGGAACAAAACTGAGGCTTTAAAATAAAGGGGTGGGGGGGGTGGAGAATGCATAAAATTTTATCTAAACTTGCAGCAGAATTGAAAGTACCTTTACCTTAGGTTCACAGGGAGGAAAAAAAAATGAAAAATAGAAAGGAAATACAGACATATATGACCACACTCCTCCCCTAGAGGTCTGGCTTCAAGTCCAGCTTGTCCTGTCCTCAGTCCTAGGCAGCGAGAGCACCTTTGAAGTTGCCACCCCATGCATGTTGGGAAGCCTCTGTCAGCTGCACCCTGTGCGGCCCCGAGCCAGCCCAAATGCAGTGACTACTCCACCCACAGCAGCTCCTGGGAAAACTGACGGTGCACGGCTGTGCCTTGAAGGCCTTGAAGTGTCGGGGGAGGTGGCGGGGTGGCATACCAACCAGATTCAGCAGTAGTGCCCCGTATGAAAGAACCACTTACCCTGCCCAGGACATCAAGAGGCAGCTTGGAGTTCATGAGGACTGGCTTGACTTTGTCTCCAGACAGCAAACCATTGACAGGTAAGAGGCTTTCAAAAATTCCATCAAATTTTGCCTTTTCTTCTACCTAGTTGGAAAGAAACAGCCTGAGTGAGGGGAAAAGTATGAGTGTCCAAAATGAGCCCTGACCTTGAAGCTGACTGAAAGTGGGCAAGGATCCAGCATTGGGCTCACCTAAGAGCACAGGACAGTCTTCCTGCACTTGCAAAGTAAAGTCTAGGCAGAAGGACACAGTCCTCGAGTGACTACGGATATGGTGGCAAAGGTCAACAGGGGAGAGAGGAGCCTGGCAGACTATATGGTTCACGGAATCACAAGAGTCGGACATCACTTAGTGACTAAACAACAACAAAAACAGCCCAAGGTAATCCACAGATTCAATCCCCATCAAAATACCAATGGCATTTTTCATAGAATGAGAACAAGTAATTTTAAAATTTGTATGGAAATGCAAAAGACTTCAAATAGCCAAAATAGTCTTGAGAAAAAAGGCAGAGCTGGAAATATCAAGCTCCCTAACCTCAGACTATACTGCATAGCTACAGCAATCACAACAGTATCCTACTGGTTCAAAAACAGACAAAGATCAAAGGAACACAACGGAAAGCCCAGAAATAAAGCCATACACTTATGCTCAATTAATCTAAGACAAATGAGGCAAAAACGTACACTGCAGAAACGACAGTCCATTCAGTAAGTGGGGCCGGGGAAACTGGGCAGCTACATGTGAAAGAATGAAACCAGAACGTTGTCTTACACCACATACAATAACATGCTCAAAGTGGATTAAAGACCTAAGTGTAAGACCAGAAAACCCCTAGAAGAAAACACAGGCACAACACTCTTTGATATAAATTGTGGCGATATTTCTTTAGATCTGTCTCCTAAAGCAAACAAAAGCAAAAACAAAAAGAAAGAAATGGAGCCTAATTAAAAGCTTTTGCACAGCATAGAAAACCATCAACAAAACGAGAAGGCAGACAGACAAGATGGCAGAGGAGCAGGTGGAAGTGGAGTACATCTCTCTCCACAGATGCATCAGGAGTACATCTTCAGATGCAGAAGATCTTGCAGAGAACAGCTGAGTACAGGCAGGAGTCCCTGACCACCGGAAAGGAACACACAGACTCAAGACCCAGCACCTCCCAACTGCCGGGAGCACCCAGCGCAGGATACCTCACCCAAATAAGGAGCCAGGTAAGAACACAAACCCAGTCATCAGCAGACAGGCTTCCCCCAGATACCCCAAAACACACCACCTCACACAGCCCTGTCACCTCCTCCCACCAGAACACAAGCACAAGCCCCTCCTGACGTGAAGCCTACTGAGGCCACTGGACCAACCTCACTCGCCGAGCGCAGAGACCAAGACTGAGAGGAGCTGTGACCCTCTAACCACAGGAGAGGAGACCTCAGACACAGTCAGCTAGACAAAATGAAAAGATGAGAAATACGGTGCAAATGAAGGAATGAGGTAAGAACTCACAAGACCAAGTAAGAGGAAATAGGTAAACTACCTGAAAAAGAATTCAGAGTAATATTAGCAAAGATGATCCAAAATCTCAAAAATAGAATGGGGAAAACACAAGAATCATTTAACACACTTAACTAGGACCTAGAGTCAGACACGACTGAAGCGACTTAGCAGCAGCAGCAGCAAAAGAAATAAAGAAAAAATAAACAGTGACCAACAACACAATTACTGAAATTAAAAATACTCCAGAAGGAATCAACAGCAGAATAACTGAGGCAGAAGAATGGATAAGTGAGGTGGAATGGTGGAAATTCCACCTCAGAATGGTGGAAATAACTGCTAAAGAGCAGAGTACAGAAAAAAACAATGAAAAAAAAAACTGAGGATGGTCTCAGAGACCTCTGAAACAATATCAAATGCACCAATATTCAAATTATAGAGGTCCTAGAAGAAGAAGAGAAAAACAAAATGTCAGAGAAAAATTTTGGAAAGATTATAGTTGAAAACTTCCCCAACATAGGAAAGGAATAGGAAAGTCCATCAAATCCAAGAAACACTGAGAGTCCCATACAGGATAAACCCAAGGAGAAACACACTGAGACCTTTATTAATCAAACTAACAGAAATTAGACACAAAAGAAAAGTATAAAAAGCAGCAGGTAATATACTTGCTGCTTTGGGAAACCCCATATGCTTAACAGCTGATCTTTAAGGAGAAACTCTGCAGGCCAGAAGGCAGTGGCAGGATACACTAAGTAATGAAAGGGAAAAATCTATACCCAAGATTACTCTACCCAGCAAGGATCTCATTCAAAATTGACAGACAGATCAAAAGCTTTAATGGCAAGCAGAAGCAAAGGAATTCAGGAGCACCAAATAAGCTTTACAACAAATGCCAAAGGGACTTCTATAAGCAGGAAACACAAGAGAAGGAAAAGACCTACAAAAACAAACCCAAAACAATAAAATGCTAATAGGAACACATATATCAATAATTACTTAAAATGTAAACTGATTAAACACTCCAACCAAAGACACCAACTGGCTGAATGGATACAAAAACAAGACCCATATATATGCTGTCTACAAGAGACCCACTTCAGACCTAGAGACACGTATAGACTGAAAATGAGAGGATGGGAAAAGATTTTCCATGCAAAAGGAAATCAAAAGAAAGCCAGAGCAGTAATTCTCATTACCAGACAATAAACAATAAACAATATTATAAGAGATAAGGAAACTACATAATGATCGATCCAAAAAGAAGACCCAACAATTGTAAATATTGATGCAACCAGCATAGGAGTGTGCTCAGTCACGTCAGTCATGTCCAACTCTTTGGGACCCTATGGACTGTAGCCCACCAGGATCCTCAGTCCATGGAATTCTCTAGGCAAGAATACTGGAGTGGCTTGCCATTTTCTTCTCCAGGGGATCCTTCTGATCCAGGGATCAAACCTACATCTCCTGCACTGCAGGCGGATTCTCTACCACTGAGCCACCAGGGAAGCCAAATACATAAGGCAAACACTAACAGACATAAAAAGGGAAATCAACAGTAACACCATAATACTGGGTGACTTTTACACCCCCACTTACACCAATGGACAGATTATCCACAGAGAAAATTAATAAGAAAACACAAGCCTTAAATAGACCTAACTGATATCTTCAGGACATTTACCCAAACACAGAAGAATACCCTTTCTTCTCAAATGCCACATGGAACATTCTCCAAGATAGATCACATCTCGGTTGGGTCACAAGTCAAGCCTTGGTAAATTTAAGAAAATTCAAGTTGTATCAAGCATCTTTTCTGACTACACCACTATGAGACTAGATATCAATTAGGGATATCTAGGGGGGAAAAATGTAAAAAAAACACAAATATGTAGAGATTAAATATGCTTCTAAATAACCAACAGGTTACTGAAGAAGTCAAGGAGGAAATTTTAAAAATACCTAAAAAAAAAAAGTGACAATGAAAACATGATGACTCAAAACCTATGGGATGCTGCAAAAGCAGCTCTACAGGGAGGTTTAGAGCAATACAATTCTACCTTGAGGAACAAGAAAAACATCAAATAGACAATGTTACCTTATACCTAAAGCAACTGGGAAAAGAACAAAAAAAACCCAAAGCTCATAGAAGGAAATAAATCATAAAGATCAGAGCAGAAATAAATGAAAAAGAAATGGAGGAAACAATACCAAAGATTAACAAAACTAAAAGCTGGTTCTTGGAGAAGATAAACAAAATTGACAAGTCATTATCCAGAATCACCAAGAAGAAAAGGGAGAAGACTAAAATCAATAAATTAGAGATGAAAGGTAGCCTGTGAATGGAAGAAGAGATTTGGAAATGGTTTACCTCGTAAGGGGTTAATATCTAAAAATATACAGAGAACTCATTCAACTCAGTATCAAAAACCAAACAACCGGATTAAACAACAGGCAGAGGATCTGAAGAGACGTGTTTCCAAAGAAGTATTACAGATGGCCGACAGACACATGAAAAGATGCTCAATGTCATCACCAGGGAAATGCAAATCAAAGCCACAACGAGGTGGCACCTCACACCTGTCAGAATGGCAACTGACAAAAAGACAAGAAACAACCAGCGTCAGTGTGAGTGTAGAAACAACCCTGTGCCCTGTTGGCAGGATCGTAACACAGCCCAGCCACGACCGGAAACAGCATGGAAGCGCCTCAACAAATTAGAAGAGTCGTACAATCCAGCAATTCCACTTCTGGGTATTTTTCCAAAGAAAATAAAAACCCTAATTGGAAAAGACGTGATCCCTATGTCCACTACAGCATTATTTACAATAGCCAAGATACGGAAGCACCCCAAGTGTCCATCACTAGAAGACTGAAAAGAAAGTGTGGTAGGGGGCATTTTTCACCCCTATTCTTTACCACTGGGCCTGGGGGCTCAGTGGTAAAGACTCTGCTTGTCAATGCAGGAGACGGGCTTGATCCCTGATCCAGGAAGATCCCACATGCTGCAGAGCAACCAAGCCCACGTGCCACAACTACTGTGCCTGTACTCTCGCGCGCAGGAGCCGCAACTGCTGAGTCCACAGGTGGCCACGACTGCGGCCCGCGTGCCCCAGAGCTCACACTCCGCACGAGAAAAGCCACCACAGGGAGAGGCCCGTGTGCCCCAGAGCTCGCACTCCGCACGAGAAAAGCCACCACCGTGAGAGGCCCGCACATCGCAGCCAGACAGTGAGCCTTCACTCACTGCAACGAGAGAAAAGCCCCAGACAGCCAAAACTAAAGAAAATATTTTAAAAGATGCGGTGTGTGTGTGTGTATACACACACACACACACATACATACATATACACAACGGAATTATTATTCATTAAAAAAACAAGAAATCTTGCCAGTCATGACAACATGGATGGATCTAGAGGGTTTCATGCTAGACGAAAGAAGACAGAAAAAAAGAAAAACCAGATGATCTCACTTACATGTGGAATCTAAGAAACAAAACAGAATGAAAACACTCTTCGATACAAAGAAGAAACAGGTGGTTCCCAGAGAGGAGGGGTGGAAGGCTGGGCAAACAGCTGAAAGGAATTAAAGGGTACACACTTCAAGGTACAAAACAAATAAGCCAGGGGATGCAATACACAGCATAAGGAATCCGGTAACAGTGTAGGAACTTTAGATGCAGACAGATGCTTACTAGGCTTACCATGGTGATCATCAACACATGCAAATGTCAAATCGCGATGAAAAGTAGCATAACTCTGAAACTGAAACTAACAGAATGCTGTACATCAACTACATTTCAATTTTAAAAAACAGTTAAGATAGTGAATCGGGACTTCCCAGGTAACTCAGTGGTAAAGGACCACCTGCCAGTGCAGGAGGCACAGGAGACTCGGGCTCCATCCCTGGGTCGGGAAGATCCCCTGGAGGAGGAAATGGCAGCCCACTCCAGTATTCCCGACAGGATAGTCCTGTGGACAGAGGAGCCTGGCAGGCTACAGTCCATGGGGTCGCACAGAGTCGGACACGACTGAGCACGCATGCATGCAAGACAGTGAATGTGTGACATATATTTTACCGCAATTCAAAAGAAACTGAAATCAGAACACAGGCAGACACTGAGCGCGCACCTCGCCGTCAGCACTGAGAAGCCCACCTCCCTGCATCTGCCTGGAGTGCGGCTTCTCCACAGATCTGTCAGACTTGCCGACTCTGGCTTCAGGAAGCCTGGGGACTTTCACAACAGAAAAGATCGCTAACAATGGTCACTGATCTCTGAAGGGACCCGAAGCTCTCTGCCCCATCACGGCACCATTCCTTCCCCAACTCCCCTCTTCAAGGCCTCACAGGCTCCTCAGTCACCAGCTCTTCTCTTGAGGACTCAACACAGCCCCTGCTGGAAAGAGGCTGAAATGGTCTGAGGAGTAATAAGAGCCCTTTAGAACCATCTTTCACAATGAAGCAGATGCTTTTCAAAGTAGATGCCATGCAACTGGACTACACAGAAAGAAATCCTTCGGAACTATGATCTCGGTTGGCAAAGTGCCTGATTTATCACAAAGGCAACTCCTTGCCCCGGGTCAGCTGAGGCCTCCCTGCCCTGTCCCTGCACAGACCTCTCCCCGGGGTTCCCTCCTTGAACCCTTCCAAGGGTCCAACCCTATAAAAAAGGACAAAACCACCTGGGCTGGGAGGTGTCTATTTTTCTTGAATTTACTTTTAATTGGAGGATAATCACTTTACAATGTGACACTGGTTTCTGCTGTACAACATGAATCAGCCGTAAGCATACATACACCCCTCCCTCGTAAGCCTCCCCCCCCACCCCCCCCAGCCCTCTGGGCCGTCGCAGAGCACCGAGCTTCCTGTGTCATACGCAGTTTGCCACTGGCTGGCTGCCTCACACACGGCAGTGCTCACGGTCAAGGCCACTCTCCCAGCTAATCCACCCTCTCTTTCCTTCGCTCTGTCCACAAGCCTGTTCTCCACGTCTGCGTCTCTACCCCTGCCCTGCAAACAGGTTCATCAGTACCGTTTTCTAGATTCCATACATATGCACTAATACATGACATCTGTTTTCCTCTTTCTGACTTACTTCACTCTGTGTAACAGGTTCTGGGTTCATACGCCTCACTTCAACTGAAGAGAGGTGTCTACTCGATAGCAGGACTGCTGTTAATGCTGGTATTTAAGCCAAATAAAACTGAGGCAACCTAACAACAGTGAGCTGGGAGGAATCTCACTGGGAGACCATCTGAGTCATACACAAATTGCCTTCAGGAGTAATTCTGCACTTATTAAGAGACACACCACTCATTTCTTTTCTTTCTAGAGGCAGTAAGACAGCTCTGTGGCCTTAACATCCTGTCTTTAAAAGAACACTATAAGTGGTGAGAGAAGTTTTTCAAAAAGAAATGACAGCAACAGAGAGAAAAGAACTGTAAAGCACAAACTGGCTGGAAATAAGGGAGAAAGCTATGAAGACATTTTGGAAGTCTTCAAGCTTCAGAGTTCGCACAATTTCTCCTTCGATCCTGATTAACCTACCCGGGCAGCAAAATCACAGAACATGAGCCAGAAACACAAGGTATCCACTGTGAAATTTTCAGAATGCAACATCTGCCTGCCTTAGTAGGCAACAACACCCAATTACAGGAAAAGGTGATGGTTTTTTGCAAAAGACTCTAATTTGGAAAAGTATTTCATCCAAATTCTGTGGCACAGTCACTCTGAAACAAAGTGGATACAATCATCCTATGAAACGTGCTGAACGTCACAAATGACTAAAACAAATGCAAGTGAAAGACAGCTGCGGGGGCCTGGCCGGGCACTTACCCTCACAGCCCAGTGGGCCTCTGCAGAAGGCGCCGTGACCATGAGAGGGCTGCTGCTGTCGTGCTGAGGAGAAAGAGAAAGACTCCACTGTAGCTGGCACCGAATTCTACTACAGGAGCATGTGTTCACTGTAAGGATATCCATTTCACAGTGCTTTCAAAAGGGAAAAAGATCTCAGAAAGTTAAACACAGAATTACCACATCACTCAGCAATTCTCCTCCTAGGTACAGACCCCAAAGAACTGAAAACAGGTATGCAAACAATTCCTTGTACATGAATTATTATGCCCACCAACAGACAAATGGATCAACAAAATGAGGCAGACCACAGAATGCAATCTTAATCGGTCATGAAAAGGCATGAAGTACTGACACATGCTACAAAGTGGATGAACCTTGAAAACATCATGCTGACTGAAAGAAACAAGACGCATGAGTCTATAAAATGCACAGAGATAGAAAGCAGACTAGTGGCTGCCAAGGGCTGGGGGCAGGGTGGGGGGCAGGCAGAATCGAGAATGATTACTTCATGGGTACACGGTTTTCTTTGGGGGAGTATGACAATGTTCTAGAACAGACAGAGGTGATGGCTACACAATGCTGTGAATGCACTAAACAGCACCCAATGGTTCATTTTTAAAATCAATTTTAGATTATGTGAATCTCCCTGCAACTAAAAAAAAATTAAAAAGAGAGAAAAAAAACATGGAGAAAGAGAGACGAACAGATAAATTAGAGAAGCATGGAGGTCTCTGACACTTACAAATTTAGGCGGTGGCATGTTCAAATTCAGATTGCTCAAGGTAACCTCGTGGCCGCTCTGTGCGCAGGCGACTAGTCTCAGTGCAACATAGAAACCCTGCAAATCCAAGAGAGGGGGACGCGTGAACCCCGCCCAGCTGGCCGCAGTGGTGGAGGAGCTGTCTGCAGTCCGGGGCTGTGGGGGACGAGGGGTTTCATTTCACTTCAGCAGGGGAGCCCACACATGTTCAAGTCTCAAAGACTCCAGCAGAACCGGTCTCACCCTGGGAGCACTGTTTAAATGAATGTGCTAAAACAGACTTAGCCCATTGCTTTCTGAACGCTATAAAATTGCAAATAGGTATATTTTCAGAAACAATGAGCCCTCAACATTTAGGAAATGCTAGCGTGTACAGTTTTAAGTCTAAAGGGTGGTTCAACTATGCACTGACTTTTTAGAAATGGTTTGGAATAGACGCAGCTGTTTGGGACTTGACACTCATGATTCGGTGGGTCCCCCTGGCCT
This sequence comes from Bos mutus, assembly GCF_027580195.1. NCBI lineage: Eukaryota > Metazoa > Chordata > Mammalia > Artiodactyla > Bovidae > Bos > Bos mutus. Next base: position 44,830,766 of record NC_091623.1, read on the forward strand.
CGCTGAACACAGTGTCCTGCACTCACCCCCGCTCCTCAGCGGCCAGACGAGAACTTCATCTCCCACACAGGGACAAAGGGCCCGAACTAGGGGCCCTGCCTCCTCCTCACCCTCCTCCGAAGCGAAGACTGGCCATGCCACAGGCTTAGGGCACTTGTGCAGGATCACCTAGTTCTTCTAAATTGATCAACAGGCCTAAGAACATGGATTCTTTTTAAAGCTGTAAACACAATTATGGTTTTAAAATCTTCTTCATAGAAATGTGAGCACTAGAGCAGCCTTTCTCAGGCTGATGTCTACAGAATGTCTGTGTAGCATGTAGAGAAACGGGGACACCGGTAAAGTTAGAAGAACTGCACTCAGCACAGACAACAGGGTTCTTGGGGCTTCCTTGGTGGTCCAGTGGTTAAGACTCCACACTCCCAGTGCAGGGGGCAGGGGTCTGATCACTGGTCAGGGAACTGTGATCCCACATGCCACGTGCTGCAGCCAAAAAATTTTTAAAAAGAGAAAACAGGGTTCATTCCCACAAAGGTCCTCTGACCCCTTAACACACAAGCGCGCTATGAACCTCAAGCAAGGGAGGAGCAGCGGATGGCGTTTACTCCACAGGTCGGATCACGGACAGTGATCCACACCCCTTGGAATAGAGTTTGGGGAAAGACTGAACTAAATTAAAACATGACCAGTTAAAAATCATAAGTACTAGCTTCCCAGGTGGCGCAGTGGTGAAGAATCCAACTGCCAATACACAAAAAGTCTCAAGTACTCTAACATTCCACTTACGGAATATTCTCAAAATGACGGGATTCCATCACAGACGGAACCAGCGGCTGCCAGGGTTCAGGGTGTGACGCCCAGTGGGCAGCATGAGGAGGGTTCTTCGGGGGCAGTGAGAATGTTCTAATCCTGACAGTGGCAGTGGTTACTTGAATCTATGCAAGTGATACAATTACACAGAATTCTATACACCAGAGACCAAAACCACACCAAAGTGCCTATGAACGTGGTCAGCTCCGGGTTAGGCCTCTGGTCTGGCGTCACGCAGACCTGAGCACAGTGCTTCGGGAGAGCAGGGGAAGGACACACGAGAACAATCTCAACTATTTTCTGCAACTTCCCTGACAGAACATTTGGAAAACATGTGAATCACTTGTAACCACACAAAATATTAAAAAGATTACGCTAACCAGGAAACACGGCTCCAAGAGTTCAAGAGGCCTTTATTTTGAAATGAACCCTCGCCACTGTAATAGTCTGACGGCCCCATTTATGTCTGGTGACACTTGTCAGTGGTGACAACAAGGGAGGAAGTGCAGAGGTGACCTGGCCTGGGGGCTCTGGCCCAGCCCCTCCACTGACCCGGTGTGTACATGTATGTACCTGTTTGTCCAAGTACCCTTTACCTTCTGGGTCGGCCAAGTCCCATATCTGTGGAAACACAAAAGGGCTCATGAGTGTGACCGCCGATCATTTCCTCAGCAAACAGGAGCCATCGTCGCCACTCACCTATACATGTGAGCCTTATGTATAGGTCCCAGCAGCCAGACTCAGACGAGGTGAACGGCCTGGACCCCTCCCTCTCCCCTGCACACAGCAGGCAGCAGCACAGTCCAGAGAACTCCCAAGGGTACCAGGCTCCAAGGCCAACGTAAGTCCATAGCTAAGACCCCAAGAGGGCTCAGGCCCCTTGTCTGCTGCTACCCAAGCAAAGGGGGGCAGCAACCATTAAAGCATTTGCATCCACCCGTTACAGCCCCAAGAGGTTCGCAGTGGCCAGCCCGCTTCCCAAGAGGAGTACAGACCCCACGAAGAGGGGTCTGCACAGGCCAGTGTTCACCTGCCAGGGGAGCCCTGAGGGTGGTCGCAGAAGAGAAATCGCTATCGTTCATCACCTACCTTCCCAAGGATAATGTCTGAGAGTCCAGACTTCTTTAGAAAAAGTGCAGCTTCACTCGCCCCAACTCGCCCTGTGTATGCTGGGTCTACCTGGAATTGGGGAGCAACACTTGAGATAAGGCTTTGGCAGCCGAGCAGCAGGTAAAGCAACACCCGTGACACTGGCTGCTAGCTGACAGCTGGGAAACAGAAAGGGAGGGAAGGCCTCTCTGGGTTGCAATTCACAGCTGGGGGTTTCCAAGTCATTCCCTCTCCAAGCTCAATCCAGAAAGACACTAGTGAAAACTTACCTGCTTGTAGTAAGACTCATATAATGGATTTCCAGCGGGAATCTGTAAACAAAACCACAGACATTGGTCAAATGTGGACACAAAGCCTCTCTTTAAAAAAAGTGTCATCCCTAAATCTGTCATCACCAAAATACATAAATATTAAAATCAAAATGTAGGCACTTTAAATGTCCTCTCTACATAGACTCCCTGGAGGAGGAAATGGCAACCCACTCCAGTGTTCTTACCTGGGAAATCTCATGGACAGAGGAGCCTGTCAGGCTCCAGTCCACGGGGTTGCAAGGAGTCAGACACGACTGAGCGACTTAACAACAAAAAACACAGACTGCAGTTTATTCTCAGACAGACATCTCACACTTCCTCAGTTTAGAAAAAGGAAATGCTAATGCTCTCAAATAAGTCCTGACTCCAACACAAACCAGGCGGTTGTTCAGGAAGGAGTTCGTTTCGATTCACTGACCGATGGGATTTCGGTGCGTCCAGGAGCTCACGGGGAACAGACACCATTATCCCTTGAGACTGTTCTCTGGCTCCAGAACCGGAACAGGAGTCTCCGCAAGTCACCATGAATCACCAGTCACACCAGCTTCAGACTGGTTTCCCTGCTCCAAGGCTTATCCCCACCCATCTGGTCTTCCTCCAGCCACCCACCCGAAGGACTGGGCAAAAAGGCACTGACCAGCCCCAGGCACCAGGAAAGACGTGGCCAGTGACAGCTCCCACTAGGACAGGCAGGAAGTTCAAAGTCCTCAGCTTGGCACGGAAGACACTCCATGTTCCGGCCATCAGATTTCCTAAGATGCTGCTGTTCAGAGAAGATAACCACCTGATCTACAGTCAAGAGGCTAATTGAGACACGCCTGGATTCAGCTTGGTGGAGGCCAAACCCTCACACATCCAACAGTGTCTGTGGTCTCTTTCCAACCTCAGCCAGTCGCCCCCCCCAGTGACGAGATCTGCGGGAGTGTGCCAGCAGGGGCAGGAATTCAGCACCTCTAAGGAGACTCTTGAAAGTCCCTTGGACTGAAAGGAGATCCAACCAGTCCATTCTGAAGGAGATCAGCCCTGGGATTTCTTTGGAAGGAATGATGCTAAAGCTGAAACTCCAGTACTTTGGCCACCTCATGCGAAGAGTTGACTCATTGGAAAAGACTCTGATGCTGGGAGGGATTGGGGGCAGGAGGAAAAGGGGACGACAGAGGATGAGATGGCTGGATGGCATCACTGACTCGATGGACGTGAGTCTGAGTGAACTCTGGGAGTCGGTGATGGACAGGGAGGCCTGGCGTGCTGCGATTCATGGGGTGGCAAAGAGTCGGACACAACTGAGCGACTGAACTGAACTGAACTGAAGGTGCTGGCTGTAAAGGCTCTTACACGTGTTGGTCTTTTATTGTGTGAAAGGAAAAAAGCGGGACACCGCAAAGGTGCTATTGACTTAGGGAGCTGAGAAAAGCGAAGAAAACAACATTATGCTTAATCGTATGGAAGAACAGGTGTATAAACAGCTAAAGAGAAGAACGCCAGGAAAAATGAGTCCCGGATGACAGTGCTCATTTTAAAAGTCTTCAAACACTGTTGTGCAATTTTTCATAATGAATAAAACGGGGGAGGTGGGTTTGTTTCAGCTACAATCACTGACTTGAACCAGCCCAAGGCTTGCATACTACTGTGTAGTAAAGAGTCACCTCAGTTTAAAAATAATGCCCAGGTTACGGTCAGCTTCTCTGGGGGATGGCAACACCTGCAAACACAGGAAGAAGTGAAAGTACAAGAAGAGCAGCAGCAGAGGATGGAAATAGAAGAAAAGGAGCACAGAGGCCTGAACGGAGGCAGAGGAGAGTCAGAACGAAAGAAAGGGGGGAGTCCTGGGAAGGCAGACGGAGAGGGGCAGCGCAATGTGGAAAGGAGTCCTGGGAAGGCAGACGGAGAGGGGCAGCGCAATGTGGAAAAGCCAGAAACGGGACTTCCCCGGTGGCCCAGTGGCCAAGACCCCACTTTCCCGATGCAGAAGCCCACAGTTCAGTCCCTGGTCAGGGCACCATTCCCCGCACGCCGTAGCTAAGACTTCCCTCAAGCTGCACCTAAGACCCGCTGCAGCCAAAATGAATACATAAATATTTTTAAAATATACTGCTATGTGATACAGGTATCTTAAAAAAAAAAGGCAAGACAGGAGGGTAAAGACCGATGCTTGAGAAAGAAAAGACGACACCACAGGAAGAAACGAAGAGCTAAGGGGGCTTCCCGGACAGCCCGGCGGTTAGGACTTGGTGCTCTCATTGCCGTGGGCCCAGGGTCAAGCTCTGGTCAGGGAATTCAGATTCGGCAAGCAGTGTGGCACGGCCGGAAAAAAAGCTAAGTGTACAGCAGCTACAGCAACTCCCAGGATGGCAGCTTCCTCCCGCCCTGGGCCCTTGCAGATACCATTCTGGGAGAGGCTGTCCCCCTTAGCTTCTAATGACTTAGACAGTAGTGACCACCATCACACCCTGTTTGATTGCCAGAATTTAAAATTCCACATGAAATCACAGAATTCAACAGCAAAAAAACAAACAACCCACTATGACTTGAAGTCTTCATATGCCTATGAAGAAATAGGCAGAGGATCTGAACAGACACTTTTCCCAAGAAAATATTACAGATGACCAATAGGCATGTGAAAAGACACGCAACATCACTAATCATCAGGGCAAGGCAAATAAAAACTACAGTATCCCACCTCACACTGGGTAGAAAGGCTAGCATCAAAAAGATTAAAAAGTAACAAGCATTGGTGAGGGTGTGGGGAAAAGGGAACCCTTGAACACTGTTGGTGGGTCTAAGTGGCTACGGCTGCTATCAAAGACAATACGGAGAGTTCTCAGAAAATTAAAAACAGAACTACCATGCGATCCAGCAATTTCACTGCTGGGTGCTTATCCAAAGGAAATGAAAACACTAACTCAAAGGAGAACAAACAAACAAACACCTCCATGGCCACAGCGGCACTGTTTACAACAGCCAAGACCTGGGAGCAACCTAAATATTTACTTACTGATGGCTGAATGGATAAAGAAGGCGTGGTGTGTACACACACATTCAGAGGAACACTATTCAGTCCTTAAAGAAGGAGGTCTTGCCATTTGTGACAACGTGGATGAACCCTGAGGGCATTATGCTAAGTGAAATAAGTTAAACAGGGAAAGACAATCTCACTTGTACGTGGATCTGAAAAACAAAAAGCCAAACCCACAGACACAGAGAACAGAAGGGTGGTTGCCAGAGGTGGGAAGGGCGGGGGCGGGGCGGGGGGGGGGCAAAATGGGTAAAGGTAGAAACTTCTCAGGATAGAATACGTTAGTTAATAACATTGTGTTGTATACTGAAAGTTACTAAGAGGACATCTTAAAAGTTCTCATCACAAGAAAAGAAACTTTATAACTATGTGTGGTGATGGGTGTTAAGTATTGTGATCATTTCACAACATGAATAACAAATAACAAATCACATTGTACAGGTGAGACTAACATAATGTTATATAGGTCAACTGCAATCTCAATTTAAACTAATTAACTAATTAAAAGTCTACATGCTCTCCAAACACATCACCCCGGAGGAATAAGGCCAAGTGAGGAAGCAGAGTCAGGCCGGCTGTTTGTGACCTCTCAGTAAAGGTGATGGTGCTGGGTCCCGATAGTACATCATGTGCTTGTGGCTCACGGGAGCAGAATGCAAGACCCTAGGGACCACCCCCCCCAACCTGGAAAAAGGTCCCCTTGCTGCCAGCAATCGGAGAGGCATGGCTCTGAAATGAATTTCCAGTGGTATTTTTTTAAGATCTCATGGTAGGCAGGAGAGAGGTTTCTAAGCTACTGTGATTCCAATGAAAAACAGAGTTATGGTATTTGGAGCACCAAGGGTTAATAACTGTCTCAAACTTCCCAAATGCTTCCGAATCAGATCCACGATCAGGAGAAACAAGACCCCAAATAGTCCAGAAAAGGCCCTGAAGCCCCAGGCTCCGAAGCCTGGACTGTCAGTGCTAAGGACTCCGCTCATAGGCAATCTGTACTCAGAAGTCGATCCCAAATGACCTACAACTAATGGAAAACCACAGAGTATGCGTCACTCATTCCTCACTAAATACAGGGATCTGTCTGGGTAACCTGGAACAATGACGGCAGTTAAGAGGTTCTGATTTAATTACACACACGTCAGCCACTACATATGCAGAAGGGGGCGGGAAAGGGGAAACATCGGCAGATCTAACTGGCACTTCCTCTTACCACACAACTTCCCCCCAGGAACAGTGGAGTCATGCCTGCCAGCTGCCCGATACATGACTGCAACAGAACTGACGACAAACGCCTCGAAGCCTCGAGCCCCTGGACGCCAGGCAGACACTGTGGACACCAACAGCTCGCTGCGGGCGGCCACGCTGCAGGACAGAGCCCCTGAGTGCTGAGAGTGGGCGCCAGAGCCGCCCACCTCTGCCCAACCCCGAGTGAGGCCAGGGCAAAGGTAGAAAGGGAACAGGCCAGGGGACAAGGCCTTCAGTGTTCAGAGGCTGCGGACGGCTCAGAGATGGCTTCAAGAACGGAAGTCAGACAGAGTCTGTGCAGCAGGGCATTCTCCTCCACCAGCCCAGGGTGCTAAGAGGCCATCTTTGACTCTGAATTATTCACGGACATTCAGTATAACTTTCACTTTGGGGACTTTCCTGTTGGTCCAGTGGCGAAGACTCTGTGCTCCCAATGCAGGGGTCCTGGGTTCAAACCCTGGTCAGGGAACTAGATCCCACATGCCACAACTAAGACTTGGCACACCCAAATAAATACAAAACCTGTGAATCTGCTCTTTCAGCTGGTCTCCTAAAATACTCCTAAAATACTAAGAAAAGTTCCCAGGGCCTCTTCACTGTCTCCTCCAGCCCAGAAGTGAAAGTTGGTCAGTCGTGTCTGACTCTTTGCAACCATGGACTATACAGTCTATGGAATTCTCCAGGCCAGAATACTGGAGTGGGTAGACTTTCCCTTCTCCAGGGGATCTTCCCAACCCAGGGATCGAACCCAGGTCTCCCGCATTGCAGGTGGATTCTTTACCAGCTGAGCCACAGGGAAGCCCAAGAGGCACTGTACAAATGGGGAGACAGGCAGGGGAACACAGCAGGGAACAAGCTCACATCCTTCTACTCGGAGGCCTTTAAAACTCCACAGTTCATGCAAGTGTGTGTAATTTTAACACCTGGGGAAAAGCAGCTTCAGATGAGGAACACGGCAGTACTGCTTTGGAGGGGAAGCCCTGAGGACTGGGCTTCCTGATCCTCTCAGGACTGAGTCCATCAGCTCCGATTCCTGCTTTCATACAGGGCAGGAGCTCTTCTGCAAAACAAAATCATGATCGCTCGCCTTGCTTGCTTCAAAACATTTGTTACGTAAACCCATTTTCATTTTTAAACTTTTAGAAAAAAGTATTTATAATCCTTGATCTGATAAACAGTCCATCACACTTACTGAATGCTCACTGTTTTCTATCCAGTATCTCATTTAATTGTTTCCAACAGTGCTACAGGGCAGATGCTACTGTTTGCCCCCATATATGGGTGAAGGGACCGAAGTTACCTTGCCCGGGGTCACACAGCCCAGGAGTGATGGAGTCAGAGGAGCCCCAGGCCCTGGGACACAAACTTACTCTGCACTCTGCAAAAGCAGCCAGGGCATGACAGAGCTGGACACAGGCCTGCACAACCTCCTGTGCACGCTCGCCCGAGAAGACGCAAACACGTGACTGTGTCGTGGTAGGCTGCAGTCGACGGACGTGGTCAAAGTGCACCACTTGACTTCAGCACAAGAACTGACTTAAAAACCAGGGCAGCCTGCCATTTCCTCAGGAACACTGAGACTCCGTAATGGCCATATTTTTCAAAGCTATTGCTAAGTTCTGCAGGAAGTTAGGCGCATACTACCAGAAGACATCCCTGTGTGAGTGCCTACTTGGAAAACCAGATGCTGAGACCAAAACAGGACTAGAGAAGTGCTCACTTGATAATCCCTGCATTTCGCCTTCCTCTTAAGTTCCCCCGGTGGTGTGCACAACCATCCCCCTGGCAGTGTCCACAACCATCAGCCCGGCAGTGTGTACAACCATCACCCCACCCCGGCTATGTGCACAACCATCACCCCGGCTGTGTGCACAACCATCACCCCACCCCGGCTATGTGCACAACCATCACCCCGGCTGTGTGCACAACCATCACCCCACCCCGGCTGTGTGCACAACCGTCACCCCACCCCAGCTGTGTGCACAACCGTCACCCCACCCCGGCGGTGTGCACAACCATCCCCCTGGCTGTGTGTACAGCCCTCCAGGCAGGCCAGCCCACACTCTGCAGGCAAGGAAACCAGGATATAACTCAGTAGCTCTCACAGAGCTTCAGCAAACACTGGGGCATCCTGAACCTCCCTGAAACTGACAGCTCCCTCCATCTGCTGGATCCGAGGCCTCTAAGCCAGAGCTAAGGTGAACACTGCAGGAAGAACTGAGACAGGAGAAAGAGCCTTCATAAATCTTGAGGAAAGAGATATCCCAATTTTAAAAAACTAGCCAAGGATAAGAAAAAGGTGATTCTGAAAGAAGGGATGCAGCAAAGTTAGGGGAGATGTTCAGTTGAGAGACTGCAAAATGGAAGGAAATGCCAGTATTTGCTCTCAGGCTGGCAAAGGTGCAAACACGACCCGGGCCCTGCCAGTGGGAAGATTCAGTGGGTGGAGGGGTTTTCTGAGGCCAGCGCAACATGCGGTACACGTGCATGCCCCCACATGCAGGTCTAACATGATTCCAAGTCTTCATTGATACAGATATGATTACTCTAAAATTTATACAGAAAGGCAAAGGAACTAAGCTAGAACAATGTTGCAAAGGAATAGAGTGGGAGGACTCTGTCCACCGGATTCCAAGGCTTGCTACAAAGCTCCAGTAATCCAGACAGCGTGGCACTGATGGTGCTAAAGACACACAAAACCGTGGAACACAACAGCGAGCCCAGAAGCAGACCCACGTAGATATGCCCAAGTGACTTCTGACAAAGGTGCCAAAGCCAGCTAGGAGGAAAGAGGCCCATGTCCACAAGGGTGCTGGAGCGACTGGCCATCCTCCAGAGAAGAAAAGGAGCCTGGAGACATTAAGTCTCCCACTTTCTACAAAATGAATTCCAAAGGGATCACAAGCTTAAATGTAAAGCCAGAAAACTTTCAGAAAACAACAAAGGAGAAAATATTCAGGACTGGGGGCTGGGGAGAGAGTTCAGATGTGCCACCAAAAGGCTGATTCAAAAGAAAAAAAAAAGGAAATCGATAAACTGGACCTCAGTTTATCGATTTAAATTTCAAATGTTTGATCTATGAAAGACTCTGATAAGTGGATGCAAAGACAAGCCACAGACTAGAAGGAAATACTGCTGACCCTTGAACACTGACTGTGGAGGTTAGGGCACCCACCCTCTGCAGTTGAAAATCCAAGTGTAACTTACAGTCAGCCCTCTATACACAGCTCCTCTGTTCCACATCTGTGGAGTCAACCAAACTCGGATCAAGTAGTGCTTGACTGTAGCACACACTTACTTAAAAAAAAAAAAAAAACTTTTAAAAAATAAAGAAAAAGAGGCCACTCCTTCAGGGCTGGCCTGCTCAAGAAAGTAAAAAGAAAAGAAAAAATTCACATATAAGTGGACCTGCACAGTTCAAACCTGTGTTGTTCAAGGGTAACTATTTGCAAATCACATATCCAACAAAGGACTGGTACCCGGAATACATAAAGTAAAAGTGAAAGTAAGTCGCTCAGTCGTGTCCGACTTTGCGACCTCGTGGACTGTAGCCTGCCGCGTTCCTCTGTGCGTGGAATTCTGCAGGCAAGAATACTGGAGTGGGGAGCCGTGCCCTTCTCCAGGGGAGCTTCCCGACCCAGGGATCGAACATGGGTGCCCCACATTGCAGGCAGATTCTTTACCATCTGGGTCACCACAGAAGCCAGGAAGGAATACATAAAGAACTCTCAAAACTCAACAACACAAAAAGGAACCAATTCAATGAGAACATGAGCAAAGACATGAAGGGACATTTCACTAACGGGATGTACAGATGGCAAATATGGACATGAAAAGATGGTCAGTACACCTTCAGCGACCAAGTGCAAATTAAAAACCGCAGTGACAGGGAGCCATATTCAATATACTGTGAGAATCCTAGACTGGAAAAGAATCTGAGAAGTTAGATTTATAACTGAACCACTTTTCTGTGTATCTGAAACTAACCCAATATTGCAAATCAACCATACTTCAAGTAAAAAAAAAAAAATTCTCTTGAAAAACCACAGTATGAGGCCACCACACAGCTACCAAAACGACTAAAACAGCAAACAGTGACGCTGGTGAGCATGCAGAGAAACTAGGTCACTTCTACATTGCTGGTGGGAATGTAAAAAAGTGAAATTACACTGGAAAACAGCCTGGCATGCAGTTTCTTAAAAAAAAAAAAACTAGACGTGCAACTGTCACAGACCAGCAACTATCCTAGGCATTCAGAGACACAAAGATTTAAATTCACAGAATATCCTGGACTCAAAGCTGAGTGCAGCTTTATTACTAACAGTCTCGCAACACTGAAAACACGCCAGACCTCCTTCAGTGGGTTTTTGCTCTAATGGACCATGGTCCCACAGCACCGTGGAATACTACCTGGCAATGAAAAGGAATCTACTCCGGACAGACACAACAACCCAGCAGGATCTCCAGAGCACTACTGTAGTGGTGGCTGTTTAGTTGCTCAGTCCTGTTCGACTCTTTGCGACCCCATGGACTGCAGCCCACCAGGCTCCTCTGTCCATTCCCAGGCAAGAACACTGGAGTGGGGTGCCATCTCCTTCTCCAGGGGATCTTCCTGACCCAGGGATCAAACCCACGTCTCCTGCATTGGCAGGTGGATTCTCTACCACCGAGCCCCCAGGGAAGCCCCCGGAGCACTATACTGATGGAAAAGGCCAGTCTCCAAAGGCTCCATACTGTATGAGTCCACTGCACATAATCAAGTGCTAAGATTACAGAAAGGAACAGATCGGTAGTTGCCAAGGGTTAAGGAAGGAACGGGGTAGGAGGGAAGAGGGTGTGGCAGTAAAAGGGCAACCAGAGAGATCCCTGTGGGGATGGAGCTGTTCTGCATCTAACTGTGGAGCACATGACTTTCTGGTCTGGACGCTGTCCTGCACACGTGCTCAGTCGCTCAGTCGTGTCCAACTCTGTGCAACCCTACAGACTGTAGCCCGCTGGGCTCCTCTGTCCGTGGGTATTCTCCAGGCAGGAATGCTGGAGTGGACTGCCACCAAACTTAAAAAATTTTAAAAAGAGACTCAGGAGATTTCACAACCAAATGCAAGATGATATTTTTAGATAATTAGGGAAATTTGAATTATGGACTGGTATCAGATAATACTAAGCAATCCTTATTGTTTTCTGTTGTGGTAGGGCACGGCAGGGATGTAAAAGAAAACAGTCTCAACTACTACAGGTGCATATTGAAATATGATTTTTTAATTTTTTTTTTTTTTGCTCTGAGGCCTTCAAAGCCACATGCAAACTTCTTAGTTGCAGTATGTGTGATTTAGTTCCCTGACCTGAGACCATTCCAGGCGCCCTGAATTGGGAGTGCAGAGTCTTAGCCATTGGACCATCAGGGAAGTCTCGAAATATGGTTTCTAAGGTGAAAACAAACTTGGGTAAAGATATTTGCAAAATGTTGGCCTCTGTTGTGAACTGGTGGTGAGTACATGAGAGTTCATTAAATTCTTCCCTCTGCTTTTAGTGTGTTTAAAGTTTTCATATAACTAAAGACCAACATTTGATGTGTTTCTGCTCTGGCAAGGATTTTCATGGTACAAGCTGCTTCAGGTTCAAGTGTGATAAATGAAGAACAGCTTCACCACTGGCAGGATCGTGCTTTTGCCAAATAATAAAATCCAGAATTTCTTTAACACACAACCCCAGGGATTCAGTGATGATCAGATATGCCAGAAGGCAGAAGGGCAAGAAGGTTGGATCCGTGTGCCCTTCTTGCGGGCAGGGACTGCAGCCGACAGCGAAGGCCTAAAGCAGTCAGTAACCGGTTAAGCCGATAAATGAATCACCGTGTATCCTGGGACAGAATACCATCCAACAGTAAAAACGGCCCAGGCAGAACATCTATGAAGCCTGCTTAAGTGAAAAGGGCCCAGAGCAGAAGGCCGGTGATGACCCAGCTGGCGAGCACACAGCAGCCACGTGCACGGGATCTGCACCTGGTGGGACGGACACACACGTGTGCAATGATCCTTCCCCGTGAACAGGGGCCTCCCCTGGCTTTCTGAGTTCTCCAGTTAACACACACTGCTTTTAGGACAGAAAAGGGAAAAGGAGACGTGGAAGGTGAGGGATCTGAAGGAAGACACATGATTCTCCCTGGAGACCCAAATGACACCACGATGAAGGACCACGAAAGGGCACGCCCGCCATGTGGCACAGAAGGCAGGGCCTCCCTGTGACCCATGCAGACCTCGGGGGAGTTACATTTATAGTCCCGGCCTGCAAGGAGACTCCCCAGGTGGCACAGAGGTAAAGCCTCCGCCTCAGTGCAGGAGAGGCAGGAAATTCAGGTTCGATCCCTGGGTGAGGAAGATCCCCTGGAGAAGGAAATGACAACCCACTCCAGTATTCTTGCCTGGACAATTCCATGAATAGAAGAGCCTGGCGGGCTGCGGTCCATGGGGTTGCAAAAAGTCGGACAAGAATGAGCAACTGAGCACATACACACAAGGAGAACCATGGAGCAGGAGCGTTCAGAACGATCAGACACACCGCAGAGCCTCAGGGTGAACAAGGCAGGCAGGGGGAGTTCAGGGCGAGAAGCCATCTGGAGGAACACAGAATCAAGGTGTGACAGCTTCCACGCTCCTGGGAGACCAGAGCTCTCCGCCCCATCTACCAGAAATGGAAGGGAGAGAGGAACAAAGTCACTGGAGGCCACCTCTGGCTCCAACACACTGATCCATGTAGGATGCAGGACCTACGCGGAGCCCCGACCTTCCCCAAGAAAGCCTCTGCCCACACCTCTCGGCAGGTCTTCCCATCACCAGGGGAAGCAGAACCACACAGAGGTCAAGGGTGCCACCACACACACGTAGACTCAAGGCCAACCCCACCACTGGGACGCCGTGCCACCCTGGGTGAGAGGGTAACAGGCAGGAAGGCCGGGGGTCTCCAAGCGGAGGAAATAGGCTGCAAGTGTCAGACATTTTTCTCTCTCTTAAGCGGCAGGAGGAAACAAACTAGCGTTATTTTTCCTTCTCTATACAAATTTAAAAGGAGGTTTCTCTTAAAATACTGTGTTGCCATAATGACACCTGGTTTCACCTGAAGTTAACTATTCTCAAACCTTGAGATAACCAGTGCATTTTTCTTATGGAAATGTTTGTCTTAAGCTATGTTAATGTGCTATGCATTTACCCCAGACTCTGTCTTCAAGTCGGTTCCACCTAATGGCTCAGAACCTACTTGACAAACCAGTATGTTATACTCAGATATTGTTGCCCTAATCTATGTAAACGAAACTATTTGCATGGTGATCTGCCCTTCTACAAGATTCAAGTTAATCATTTTATGGCCCGGGATGAACCTTTTGGTGCCAAGATTATCCCAAAATGCATCTTATGGGTGAGGGGCCTGGTGCCATTCTGAGTTTTAAGACATTCCTTTCTCTCATTAACAGACTGCTAGTGACTATATAACATCCAACTCAAGACTAGCAGGGGGTACTCTTTCTGCTCCCTTCTGATGCCTATGTCAGAAGCTTTCTCTCTCTCCTTTATACTTTAATAAAACTTTATCACACAAAAGTTCTGAGCGATCAAGCCTCGTCTCTGGCCACGGATTGAATTCTTCTCCTCCGGAGGCCAAGAATCCCGGCGTCTTTGTGTCGTTCAGCAACAACCTTTCATAGGGAGGCTGAGCAGCCTTTCTGTGCCTTGATTTCTTCATTTGGAAAAAGGACAAGGCCTCCCACCGCTGGCCGCTGACATGCGGTGAGCTCTCGACAAACACTGGCTTGTCAAGTCCCGTCCTCTCACACCTCACTCTCCTTCACCAGCTCCTTTATGCCCAGAAATGCCCACCCTTCATGACTGCATCTCAAACTACCAAGCTCCTCCTGTCCTTCACAGACAGTGGCACGCCCTTGGATTTGCCAGTTTTCTGCTCTTGAACTTACGAATTCATTCATTCACTTATTGAACACGTACATGTTGGGCTTCCCTGGTGGCTCAGTGGTAAAGAATCCACCTGCCAATGCAAGGGACACAGGTTCGTATCTTGAGCTCTGAGGCTCAAGCAAGGGGAGAGGCAGGCGAAGTGAGCCCAGGACTCCAGCGCAGGAGCCTCAGATGTCACAACGGGAGGCACGTCCTGGGCCTGCAGAGTCAGGGGGCAGATCAGGGACGGGCAAGGCTGGCCCTGCAGCGAGTCCCCCAGCAGGGACTCGGGGTCACTCAGTGCAGTTTCAGTGAGACAGGCACAGCGAGACGACAGGTCTGCCCACCTCTCATTGGGAGGTCAGAATATCATCCCATCTTCCTAAAGGCAAGCTGAGCAGATGCACTCGTGAGGAGGAAAACCAAGTATACCCTCGGCTACTGGGAGCCGGTGACAGCAGGGAGTGGAGGAAGCTGGGGAGACACTGCCCATCCTCCAGGACACAGATGGACGCAGCCACCCATGGTGCAGCAACTCACAGAACAGGGGCTGCCCACCCCGAACACGTCTCTCTGGAGGTCTCCACGGGGCATGGAGGTGGTAATCCCTTCTCCACTCCGCAGTACCCACGGACTGCCCGCCTGGTTCTGGGCACTGGCCTCAGTAGGGGTGCAACAGTGAATATGGGGTCCCCCCTCAGCCTCCTGGAGCTCCTGCTCTGGAGAAGGCATTAGACATGACAGTGAAACCAGCAGGGCACAAGTGCTGAGAGGAAAAGGCAGGATGGGGAGCGACGCAGGGGCCCACAGACACAGGCCGCAGGGAGAGGAGCCGGCAGCCACCGTGGCGAGTCTGCCGGAGGGGATAACAGACGCTGGGCACCCACGCTGAAGCTCTGGGGAGGACGGGCCCCGACTGAGCCAGAAGGAGACGCCACTGGCAAGAAAACACCCAGGGGGTGGGGTCCTGGGGGGACTGCCAGGCACAGGGGAAGGGGTACGGGGCTGAGTGCGGCCACACGGTGGAGCAGGTGGGCTGGACAGGAAAGGGACCTTGCCCAGGCCGCCTAGAGGGAGCAGGGAGCAGCTTCCCGCCCCAAACTCCTGCTTAAGATCAACGCAGCCCTGGCCTCCCTGTATCCCTGTGTGTGTTAGTCACTCAGTCGTGGCTGACTCTTTGTGACCCACAGACTGTAGCCCGCCAGGCTCCTCTGCCCATGGAATTCTCCAGGCAAGAATACTAGAGCGGGTTGCCATGCCCTTCTCCAGGGGATCTTCCGCACCCAGGGATCGAACCCGGGTCTCCTGAACTGCAGGCAGATTCTTTAGCCTCTGGGCTACCAGGGAAGCTCATAGCCCTCCTAGACACGGCTCCTCCAGGCGTCTCAGAGAACAGCCCCTCCCCCACCATGTCCATTCTCTCTTCCCTTCCTCCATCTGAGGGACCAGGCCCTGCAGAGACTCACAGGAGTGACACCTTAGCAGTCAGTGCCCCCTACGCACAGCAGGGCACTGATTGCCCTCCTGGAAGGTGCCCACTCCTCACAGTGGTCCCAATGCCCCCCAGGCGTGCCCTGCTGCTCTCAGTCGTGTCCAACTCCGTGTGACTCCACATACTGCGGCCAGCCGGGTCCTCAGTCCATGGGATTCTCCAGGCAAGAGTACTGCAGCGGGCTGCCGTTTCCTTCTCCAGGGGATCTTCCCGACCCAGGGATCAAAGCCGAGTCTCCTACGTCTCCTGCATTACAGGCGGATTCTTTACCATTGAGCCACAAGGGAAGGCCCAAGCGTGCCCTGCTGCTGCTGCTGCTAAGTCGCTTCAGTCGTGTCCGACTCTGCGACCCCAGAGACGGCAGGCCACCAGGCTCCCCTGTCCCTGGGATTCTCCAGGCAAGAACACTGGAGTGGGTTGCCATTTCCTTCTCCAATGCATGAAAGTGAAAAGTGAAAGTGAAGTCGCTCAGTCGTGTCCGACTCTTAGCGACCCCATGGACTGCAGCCTACCAGACTCCTCCATCCATGGGATTTTCCAGGCAAGAGTACTGGAGTGGGGTGCCACTGCCTTCTCCAAAGCGTGCCCTGAGCCTTCCCCAAATCCCTTTCTATGTTGGCCACCCCGGGGTCCCAACATCCCTGCCATCTTCTGACCCCTGGCACAACAGGACGCCAGGACCAGGCCAGCAGCTCTCCCTGCCGCCTCCCTGCTCCCCTCTGCAGGTGGCGCCGTCAGGCCTCCCAGCGCCTACTCCTCTGTAGAGCCCAGGGGCTCTCGAAGTTCCCAGCACCAAGCCAGGCTCCCCAGTTTCACAGTGAGTGAAAAGACAGTCCCTGCCACCACAGAGCAGAGCATCACGTCTGGTCAGAGACCAAACCACAAAGGCACGGGCAGGGACAGCACAGGAATGAAGCCTCGTCCTGAAGGAGGGAAGGGTCAGGCAGACAGAGCAGCGACGGCGGCCTTCCAACCCACGCAGGGCTCCGCACACACCTCGGCCTCTCAGCTGGCTCCAGCGCTCGCCCGCTCCCCTCTCCATCCCACTTGGCACAGGGTCACAACTCTGCTCAGAAAGCCCCTCGGTGGTTGCTGAAGGAGTCTGGAGTTCCACTGGGTTGTGCCCGCTACGTGCTCCACAGCCACCTTCTGACCCTGATGGCCCAACTTCCCCCCAAACTCACCCATACACACACACACATTCACTGGCTCACAGACACACACCGCCATCAAACCCTGCCTGCCCTCCCTCCCGGCCTGGCGGATGCTCCACTCTGCATGCTGTGCACCGCTCACCCTGTCTGAGCACAGACTACCCCTAGCGGGGCGTGTGGCTGTGTGTGTCTGCCTGCTGAAAGCCAATTACCTTCCAGCCCCCACACCAAATCTCCGGCTGTAAGAAGTAGTCGGAATTCCCCACTGAAATAAGTCCCTCTCCCATGCTTCCGTAGCCCCAAATTTATAAAAGAGACACTTCTTCAAGGTTAATTTATGTTAAGACTACTGTACTGCCTGGGCCCCTTCCCTGCATTTCCCTTCTTGGGGGATGGAGTTTCACACTCGCATGTTGTGAGATCCACCCACAACACTGGGTCAGGAAAAGGCTGTTCGTGGGATGGGTGAGATTGAGATGGCGCCTTGGGAGGGAGGGGGTGAGATGGGTGGAAGGTGGTCAGCCCTCGGGTAGACAAGGCAAAGTGAAGACGAGCTTGAAGCCTCTTGGGGCCTCAGTTTCCCTATCTGTAAGATGTCTGCTCCTATATCAAGTGAGAAAATGTAGATAATGCACACTCAGCAAAGGGAAGCACTTATGAGATCTATTATTATGGTGGCCTTTATTACTGTCACTGAGACGGAAGACCAGGTTTTATCTACGAAGAACTGTTGGGAGAGAAGTCAGACAAAGCTGTTAGGACGTGTGCAGTGACATCAAACCATGTCGCAGCTGGCCGTGCCAAACGATCAGCTGGCCGTGCCAAACGATCTTTTCAGCAAACAGTAAAATATTTCATCAAGTGCTGGCCACACGATGGTACATATCGCCCTCGTTTTCTCCCTCAACTCGTTGGCTGAACTGCTCTCAACGCCAGGACTGAACAGCCTTTCAGTTCTCTTAGTTTCTGTGGTTTGTTTTTATTTAACATATAATTTCACACACAGTAGGCTAAAGAAAGAAAGAAAGTTGCTCAGTCGTGTCTGACTCTGTGACCCCGTGGACTGTAGCCCACCAGGCTCCTCTGTCCACGGAATTCTCCAGGCAAGAACACTGGAGTGGGTTGCCATGCCCTTTTCCAGGGGATCTTCCCAACCCAGGGAATGAACCCAGGTCTCCTGCATTGCAGGCACATTCTTTATTTGAACCACCAGGGAAGCCCACAGTAGGCTAAATACATACAAATAAAAACCCACTTACAGGATTCTGACTGAAAGAATATTTTCTAGTGGCAACAAGGCAACAGAAAAAAAATCAAAAAGTAGAAAGCCAACACTAAAACCTTGGTCTGGAAGAAGCTGCTGATTCCACGGCCTGATGTGTGAGCAACAGAGTAGCCCACAGGCTTGCCCACCTCACTCAGCATCGTGGGTGTCAGCTCACCCCCTTGGGAACCCCCCTTCTGCATAGGGAGTGCTCAAAATGGGGAGTATTCCCTGGTGGTCCGATGGCTAAGATTCCACACTCCCAGTGCAGGGGGCCTGGGTTTGATCCCTGGTCAGGGAACTAGATCCCATGTGCTGCAGCTACAGATCCTGCAACTAAGATTCAGCACAGCCAAGTAAATATTTTTCCAAGTTCAAAATGGGCATAGGAGTGCGCTGAGGGCACAGAAGCCATTCTAACCCTTATCAAAGAAAACATCCAAAGGGAAAAACATTTGCAATCACACACACCGGAGTCAATCAGGTTCTGGGACCTCCAACATGGCCATCCCTCAGGTGTGGGGCGATTTAGAGGCTGGTCCCAGCCCCAAAATTTCAGAGTCCTAATGGTTAAACTGTCTCCAAAAGAGGGCCTCATTGTCAAGTTGTATTCTTGTTCAATCTCTCCTCTTTAAAAACAGCCTGAAAGAACACAGTTTTCTGTTTCCACTGGAAATGTAAAACTGAAAAGCCCGCCCTCGGGCTTCCCTGGTGGTCCAGCGGCTAAGACCGCGCCCCCGACACAGAGGGCCAGGGCTCAGTCCCTGAACTAGATCCCACCTGCTGCAACTGGGAGTTCACACGCCACAACTAAAAACACCGCATGCCGTAACTAAGACCCGGCTCAGGCAAATAAATAAATAAATATTAAATGTAATAAACCAATGAGCATAAGGATGATGGTAATGACACCTCCCTGACAAGGAATCAGTGGTGAATGCGCACAAAGCGGGTGTCCAACAATACTCCCTCACTACCACGCAAGACCTGTGCCCCAATCTCTCCCCAGCACCCCTCTGGGGGACGCCGGGTGACCAGAGTCCAGGAACTGGGGCTCTGACTGGACGGAAGGGGTGGGAGAAGGGAGAGGCTGGTCCCTCTTCCTCCTCTCCTCACTTCCAGCCCAGTGGAGGCCATTCACTCCACCTCTGCAGGCTGCCGCCTGACCTCCTCGAGACCTCTGATCATCTGGGAGCCCGGCCCCAGCTCAGCTGTCTGAAGGGCAGGCGCTTGGCTTTATTCTTGGGCCTGAGCCAGCACACTTAAGTGCTCGGTAAACATCATGGGGGTGTCCCCAGGGGACGGGCTGCGCCTCTGTGTGGGGTCTGCCCTGGCCTGGAAGACTGCTGCAAAGGTGATGACAGCCTGGTCTCAGCGGAGGCAGCCGCCACCTGGCGCCACCCCCTGGCCCCCAGGAAGGCCCGTCTGGTCCTGCGCCTGCCCACACCACACCTGCTTCCCACCCCCGCCCCCCTGGAGGACCCCATCCGAGGAGCCAATCCACACACTCCTTTCATCCCCAGCCCTTCTGCCCTTCTGGCACCCTCTGGTCAGGGTGCTCTTCGTCACTGCAGGTCCCACTACAGCAAATGTCTCCGAGCTAGCACCAACTCTGGCCCTTCCCTGGAGAAGCAATCAATCTACGTGTGTTGCTTCACTCCTCAAGAACTGCCAGAGAGCCTGTCTCTCATAAAGTGGACTTGCCCAACCAGTCACCCTTTACCTCAACAGATGATTAGCAGCACCTAAGGCTGATGTTCAGTCACTAAGTCGTACCCGATTCATGCAACCGTGGACTGGAGCCCGCCAGGCGCCCCTGTCCATGGGATTCCCAGGCAAGAATACCACAGTGGGCTGCCATTTCCTTCTCCGGGTCATCTTCCTGACCCAGGGATCAAACCCATGTCTCCTGTATTGTAGGCAGATTCTTTACCACTGAGCCATCAGGGAAGCACACCCAAAGATAAAACCGGAACAGTCCCTGCCTTCATAGACACAGTCCACACGGTGGGGAGAAACACCATCAGTCGAAGACTCCCACCAGCACAAAATTACAAACTGGTATGTAGAAAAGCACAAGGTCTCCCCAAGGCAGTAACAGAAAAGCTGGGCCAGTCTGTCAGGGTAGCAATGTGCTAGCTGAGATATGAAGAGCAGCCGGGATTAACCAGAGATGAAAAGGGAAAAGGACACTCCAGAGAGGCCCTAAAGAGCATGTGCAAAGGCCCTGAGGCAGGAGAGAATGTGCAAGCTACCGAAAGCAGGGCCTAGAGCGACAAGTCTGGGAGGTGCAGGCTACAGGGTGTCAAGTGCAGGGCAGGGCAGGGGCCCGATAAGCCCACAGACAGCGGAGGCCAGGCACACCATCGGCTTCTTCCAGCCAGTGTGCACAAAAGGAGAACCGCCTCTGTGTCGGCCAGGCCAGAACCCAGCCAGTAAATCATTTCTACGATCAAACACTGCAGGAATCCCGCCCAGCAGGCAGAGCGGGTGGCAACCCAAGGAGACGGCTGTTTGCGGTCATCTGTACCCTCTACTTCCCCGATTAGCAAGTGGCAGTAAGAACTGGGGCGGCCGTGGCGGGCGTGCGCGCAGGAGCAGCCGTGGGGCCCGTGAGCCAGCACATCTCCCTTCCTCCCCCGCGTCTGCGTCAGCCCCTCTCTGGGCAAGCGGACACCGGTCAGGCACTTTTGTCTCAGGCTGATTTGTAGGCCAGGCACAGACTCCTGTGTCCCGTTTTACCAAGCCACCTTCTTCCTTCCAACCCTAAGTCACCCTAGTTAAAAGCAGGACATGTACTCCAAAATCCCAGCCATGACAGCCCTTTGAGCTGGAGCTCCAGTTTCTCGGCTTCCCCTCATCCTGTCCTGTCAGAAAGGTCGTGCCAATCTCCCCTCCCAGGATCCCCCCTGCCCTGTCCACGCAGCTGTCTCCAACACACCCAAGCAAGTCAGCCGCCCCTCCTCCAGCTTGGACCTGAGCCGCCCTGGCCCGAGCAGAGTCCGAGCTCCCTCTGGGCTGGCGAGGCCCGCTCATTCCTCTTTCAGCCTCTGGAAGCACTGAGGAGCCACGCCAGCAGGGAAACTTGCTGACCCCTCACAAAGATAATGAGGAGGTTTTTCCATCCCCCCTCCCCCTCCCCCTTCCACTGAGACAAGATTAAAACAACAAAATTAAAATGTAGGGCTTCCCTGGAGGCTCAGTGATAAAGCATCTCCTGCCAATGCAGGTTCGATCCTTGATCGAGGAAGATTCCACGTGCTATGGAGCAAGTAAGCCTGGGAGCCACAACTACTGAATCCATGTACCGCAACTACTGAAGTCCACACCCTAAAGTCCATGCTGCACAGTAAGACCAGCCTCCACTTTCTGCAACCAGAGAAAAGCCCGGCAGCAACGAAGACCCAGCACAGCCAAAAACAAATCAATAAAAACATAACCAAGTGATTTTCTCCACTAGACTCTGCAGAGCCCAGCGCTGAAGCAGCATGAGCGCTGCTTAAATCAGATGAGACTCACACGACTGTAACGCCTGGCAGCGTCACAAACAAGCAAACTCCCAGACGGGAAGCCACAGAGCAGCGCCGAGGCCAGGGAGAGGGTCAGAAGAGCGCGTCGGCGTGCGCTTGCTGGCTGCGACCTTGGGCAAGAGACATAAGGTCCCTGGGCCTCAGTTTACCATTTCATAAAGGCAAGGAGGAGACCTACCAGGGTGACTGGGACAATGATCTGAGCCAACTAAATGCCTGTCCTGCCCAGTCCTTGGGTGCCTGCACAGACTCCAGGCCTTCCCAGACCTCCAATCTGACTGCCCTCCTCGGCTTTATACTTTTCAGAGCGCAGACGGCATCGCTCCACTGCACACATGTCTGTGCATTTCTGCATGTCTGTGGTTCCCAAGTGGCTCAGTGGTAAAGCATCTGCCTGCCAATGCAAGACATGCAGGTTGGATCCCTGGGTCGGGAAGGTACCCCTGGAAACAGAGATGGTAACTTGCTCCAGTATTCTTGCCTGGGAAATCCCATGGACAGAGGAGCCACGGTCCATGGGGTTGCAGAGAGTCAGACGCGCAAAGAGTCAGATGCAGCTTAGCAACTAAAGGACACCAACAGGCCCCTCCTTAGACCCTCAGCTCCCTGAGGCAGGGGGGTCTTTAGGTTCACAGGTATAACCTGCTGCCCAGAAAGCACCTGCCCAGAGAAGATGCCCGGTAAAAACACTTGAACGAACAGCACAGTGGAGGCACACACATCTGCCGCTCTGAGGGATCCTGATGCTCCACTGTTGTGAAGCCGGTAAAACAAGTAGGTATTAGTCCCAATCTGCAGATGGGGAAACTGAGGTACACGAAGTACTGCACAACTAAGGTCACTGGAAGAATACCTCGGGGCCCGAACGTGGAAAACAGGCACCCTGATGGGGCGTCAGAGGATAACGGGGCCCTGCAAGCAGCGTCCCAGGAAGAATGTCAAGCAGCTTTCTGAGTGAGTGCCGGCTGCTCAGGTCGGTCAAGGTGGAGGGAACCCAACACCACTCCTTGGAGTGGGGTTCACGAGCTGCCTCTCACCTGGGTGGTGACTAGGTCTGCTGGCACAGCCTGAGGCACCAGACAGTGCACACCCCATCCAGTGCGTGGGTGTTAGTTCGCTTCACTCACATCTGACTGTTTGCAACGCTATGGACCACAGCCCACCAGGCTCCCCCGTCTATGGGACTCTCCAGGCAAGAATACTGGAGTGGGCTGCCATGCCCTTCTCCAGGGGATCTTACCGACCCAGGGATCAAACCCGAGTCTCTTATGTCTCCTGCACTGGCAGGCAGGTTCTTTACCACTAGCACCACCTGGGAAGCGCACTCTATCCAGTTCAGTTCAGTCGCTCAGTCGTGTCCAACTCTTTGCGACCCCATGGACTGCAGTACGCCAGGCTTCCCTGTCCATCATCAACTCCTGGAGTTCACTCAAACTCATGTCCACTGAGTTGGTGATGCCATCCAACCATCTCATCCTCTGTCGTCCCCTTCTCCTCCTGCCTTCAATCTTTCCCAGCATCAGAGTCTTTTCCAATGAGTCAGCTCTTCACATCAGGTGGCCACGGTATTGGTGTTTCAGCTTTAGCATCAGTCCTTTCAATGAACATTCAGGACTGATTTCCTTTACGATGGACTGACTGGATCTCCTTGCAGTCCAAGGGACTCTCAAGAGTCTTCTCCAACAGCACAGTTCAAAAGCATCAAATCTTCGGGACTCAACTTTCTTTATAGTCCAACTCTCACATCCACACATGACTAATGGAAAAACCCTCTATTTGCTACATCTGATCAAAGATGCTCACTCACTTCTGCCATCAGCTGATTGGGATTAAGAATTAGGCGTGGGAAAAGTTGTTTTAAAGCTCAAAGTTGGGGCAGAAGAGACAAAACTTACATGTTCTTTGCGTGACTGGGAGCCACACAGTCAACAAAAACCAGGTTGCTGCAGGTCACTAAGAGAGACAGCCGGGATCTCTGGATCTTACAGGATGGGCCAGATTTACTCTAAAACCTGACTCTTACCCCATCCACCCCCAAGTTATACCGCATTAGCATCTGAGTGAGATAGAAAAACTAGCGATTACTTTGGAGGGAAAAACAAGGGAGGAAAGGACAAACAAGTGTCCCAAGCCCTGAGCCTTCATTCCAGACACACTTGCTGGATGATGCTGTGGGCGGGGTTCCCACTGGGCCGCCTGCAACAGCAGAAACTGCAGGGCTCTGCAGGCAGACAGAAGTGGGTTTAACTCCATTTCTGCGCTCACCAGCAGCGGGACTTCAGCGAGTTATTATACTTCATCTCTCTGAGTCTCCATTTCCTGTTTGTAAAATGGGAATAAAACCTTCTCGGAACAGTGGCACACATTAAAAAGAAGTGAGCAGCGACTAAGCTGTGTGCCACAACTACCAAGCCTGTGCTCTGGAGCCTGCAAGCCGCAGCCACTGAGCCCACACGTCTACAGCCTGAGCTCCACAGCAAGAGAAGCCGCCGCAGTGAGTAGCCTGTGGACCACAACTAGAGTGGCCCCCGCCAGCCACAACTACAGAAAGCTGCGCGCAGCAACAAACGCCCGGCACAGCCCAAAATAAATAAAATAAAAATAAATATTTTTTTTAAAGAAACTTATGACGAAGGGGAAAGGAAGGAAGAAGGAACTCCTTGAGCACTGGGCAGACTCATTACCACTGAGCCCAATGCTCTCCTTCTGTTACCTCTGCCCCTTGGGTCTGGGGGCCACGTAAAGTACAGGGGGGAGAACTCCCAGTGGAGCTGAGGGGAGACCCCAGTAAAGAGGCCTCTGGGGCAGACAGTGTTCAAAGGGAGGTCACAGCATGAGGTTCTGGCCATGGGGTCTGGGGTGGGAGAGGGCGGGTTAGAGTGCTCTCAACCAGAGGCGGGAACACACAGAAAAAAACAATGCAAGCAGGAGAGAAGAGAAGACGGTAAAGGCTGAGGGTGGGCTACAGTGACTGACAAGTGTCGCAGGGCTCAAGGAGGACCAGCCCCAAAGACAGGTCACCCAGGTTAAGGTCAGCAAGGCGGCCGGCAAACTACAAGAGCGCCTGGGACAGAGGGGGCAAGGAACACGGGTGCACTTCTGGGGGCGCTGCAAGAGGAGAGGCAAGGGGGCCTGGGAGAAAGAAAAATCAACGAGACGCTGATGGAGGGGGGAAAAAAATCACTGTTAGAAGGAGAACTATCCACTCTTCAGATAGACAAGATTTATATTTAGGGTCAGCAGAGAGTATAGGGGGAGAAGACATCACAGATACGGCTGCGTAGGGAGCAGAGCGGGAATGAGGCTGATAAGAAAAACCCAGACAGGGCTGGAGGCAGAGGAAAAACACCCCACCCTCCACAAACTCACTGGCTCCTAACTTCACTCACCTTCAACTGGCCATTCACATTCCAAGCGTGCCCTACACCTCAATCCAGCCAGCTCATGGCCTCCTGATCCAGAGGGGGCTCCCCCACTGCCCCCAAAAAGAAACTATCCTGGAATTAGATCCATGCTTCCCCGGTAATAATCGTGAACTTCTGGGAGGCCCCCAGCTAGACTGGAAGCGCCTGGTAGGTCTGGGTCTACAGGAACCCGTGGTGCAGCGCTTCACTTAACAAGTGTGAACGGTTGACAAGACTATCCAAGGAAGAAAGTCTGGCCACGTCATCATTCAACAAACATACCGAGAAAGGAACAGGAAAAGCACACCAGGCAGTGAATGCCCTAAACTTGTCAGAGACCAGGAGATCCACGCTGTGGAGCTCCCTACCCTCAAGGCCCAGATCCCTGGCCAAATGGAGAGAAGAAAGGCCATCTGTGAAGGGTGCTGGGTGGTGTAACTCCTTGGTCCTTGCTTCACAGGTTTACCTGCCACGCCCTGGGTGCTGAGCACAGAGGCCTGCACCTGGTCGAATGGGGACACAGCAAAGAGACCCACAGACCTCTGTGGACCGATGGGTGGTGTCAGGGAGGCACACTGCTGTGTGAGGGGGGCTTAGGACAGGTAAGCAGCAAAGGCCTCTCAGAAGAACAACACGTGAGCTGCCACCTGAAGGGAGCATCAAGGGAAGAAACAGGGACGGACGCTTCAGGACAGAGCAGCCTGCAAGACACCGAAGGAGGACAGACAGAGCTTAGGCTATGGGAGGAGGAGAAAAGCCGCAAGAAGGGCTGCGGTGTGGGTGCCAGAGTGAGGAAGAGGCAGGAGAGGCTGACAGGCACCTGACCACCAGGGATTCCTGCGGGTGGCAGGGAGGTGGTGGTGTTGGGGGCGGGGGAGGGGATTGGGACTTTAGTCTAAAGGATTCTAAGCAGGTGAATCACATGACCTGATTCAGGTTTTCACACCGGACCTCACAGCTGCCTTTCTCTAAAAACCACTGCCTTTCTCTAAAGCTAATCCTTCATCGGTAAAGAATCACCTCTATTTGTTGTGTGGGTAAGCACAAGTTAGAAATTATTTAATAAACTCTAAAGCACTCAATTAACGTTAGCTACTGTCATCAAAGTGCAAATTAAGGCAAGTGTCATTCGGATCAGAAGCTTTAAAAATCAGAGGCGCTTCATCATTAAATGAGCCTACCCATGTTTCACCCCCCCATACCCTAAAATGTAGCGACTGGCTAGTAATAATAATATGCAACATCTGCAGGGCACTTAATAGCTTACAAAGCACTTTTATATCTGTTACTTAATAACAGGGATCTCCAGTGCTTTGAATTTAGTGACAGTGTTACAAATTGGCTAGTTCTGGCAATATCTAGCAAGTAGGCACCACTTCTCTCCATGTATCAGCTGACCAGTCATGACAACCTGCCTAAGAGCTCTTCTGGGGTTGGGCATTCTCACTGCTGTCATCGCTACTTCCAAATGTCCCAATCTGCCAGAGAAGTAAATAATGGCCCTAATTACAGGATCACTGAGTGATACCGATGTGCCAAGCATTGCTATAAGCGCTTGACATGCTTAATCTTCACTTGATCCCAATACTTTTTTAACATTCCCATTTTCCAAATAAGGTGACTGAGGCATGGAGAAGATAAGGGCGTCATCCAAGGACACTCAGAGGAGTAAGACCCAGAGCCAAGATCTGAACACGTGATAATGTGACCCTGTATCCTCACTGAATCCCAGCGCTGTGCTCGATCATTCTGGCAAACTGCACATAATTCGGTGCTTGGTACGACACAGCATTCAGCAAATAAGGGCAGCTGTTATCAGCAGGACATGGGTTGTTTCTAGGTCCCACGAGAGTGTCACCTCCAGGAGAGCAGCGACCTTGTTAGTCTGGGTGACTGCTGCGCTCCCAGCACCTGGCCCTATGCACATTTGAAGGATGGATAAATGAATGAACGTGCCTCCCAGAAGGCAGGGCTGCCTGTGCATGGCTCTTATTCCAGGTCTGTGTCGCGCCACTGACACTGCCCCTCGGTAAGAACATCAGGCTGATCTGAGGCACAACAAGGAGTCCGGAGACTTGAGACCCCCACCTCCCTTTCACAGCGCAGGGGTGGCGGAAGGGGCTCCCAAGGGAAGAGACGAGTCCGGGGTCGCAATGCTGGTGGGTCCCGGCTCCGGCGGGGCTCTGCCCTCCACCGGGGCGGAGATGCTGGCCGACCCGGCACTGGGACCCGACAGGAGACAAAGACCCGCGGGGCCGCCGCACCCGCAAAAATCCTGGTGCCCCTCGCCCACCTCCCCGGGAAACAGCCGAATGCTACCATGCATCACCCGGCCTCGAAGCTGCGGAGAATACCGGGCCCCGGACGGAGCGGACACGCGATGCGGCCCTGCCTGCGGGGTCGCCGTCCGCAAAGGGTCGCTAGGGTGCGGGAGGCCGCGGGCCGGACCGGCCTGTCACCTTCAGGACCGCCCGCCCACTCGCCCGCTCTCCGCCGGGGACCCTCAGCGCGAGCCGCCGTCACCCAGCTGGGCCTCCGCACGCCTAGGACTCCCCGCAGCGCCCGCCTCGCGCCCCGCGCGGCGACGCCGCACCCTCGCCCGTCTAGCTCGTACCTGCTGGGAAAGGGGGATGAGCGGGGCCGCCATCTTCCCGCGGACTCGGGCTCCGAGCGCCGGCGGGGAATGGGGCGGGGCCGCGCGCGCGCACTGGTGCGAGGGGCGGTGCGCGCGCAGCCGAGCCCAGGGGAGGGCGGGGCCAAAGCGGGGTGGTTCAAGTTCCGCGGAGCTGAAGGGGCGGGGTCGAGGGCGGGGCCGCGCGCGCCTAGCCCTAGCCGAAAGGGGCGGGGCCTGGGAGGTGCGCGGACCAGGGACCTTTGCGGAATTCCTCCTGCATTCCTTCACCACCTCTTCCAGGATTTCTCTGCTCTTATGCCAAGGTCCCTTAGCCCTCCAGGTTCCTGCTGAGTCTGGGCCCTCTGCAAGGGATGCCGTTGCCATTCCCGTGCGCCTGGCAAAAAGGATCCTCACGCTTCCCAACAAGGCGCCCTGTTCCTACGATAGGGTGTGTGTGTCTGTGTGTGTGTGTACACACCACCCTTCCCAACAAGGCGCCCTGTCCCAGGATAGGGTCTGTGTGTCTATGTGTGTATACACACCACCCTTCCCAACAACTGTTCCTAGGATAGGGGTCTGTATGTGTGTGTGTACACCACCCTTCCCAACAAGGCGCCCTGTTCCAGGATAGGGGTGTGTGTGTGTGTGTGTGTGTGTGTGTGATATGGGTGTCAGCTAAACTGGGCTGCAGTATTTTCACCTCTCTGCACCGCAGTAGCACCCGCAACACCTGGAATTATTTCCCCACTGCCACCTTCTTGATGTGTGGCCTCGGCAAGTAGCCTCTGCACCCCCAGCCCCTCTTCTGAAAGGAGGGAATGGTAATATGTGTTTGCTATCCTTCCACCTCTGCACTGGACCCTGCACAGAGCAGGCATTTGGTGTTTGCCGGAGGACCATTACTGGAGAGGCATTTATTTCTTTAGACATGTGTTGCCTTCTTTTTGCTATGGACACCTGCTCATCTGTGGCTCAAATGGTAAAGAATCTGCCTTCAACACAGGATAACGGAGTTTGATCCCTGGGTCGGGAAGATCCCCTGGAGGAGGGTATGGCACCCACTCCAGTATTCTTGCCTGGAGAATCCCATGGACAGAGGAGCCTGGTGGGCTACAGTCCATGTGGTCACAAAGAATCAAACACAACTGAGCGACTAACACTGTCTTTCCACTCATCCTTAGCCGATTTCCACTAAAAGGATGACAAAGGAAAGTTCCACTGGGTACTGACCACAGTGACACAAGGCTTCTTCAGCACAGGTTCCCCTTACGTGGTCTCTTTTGTGACAGTGGCACTTCTCAGGCAGTCAGGCTGGAAGGTCGAGCAATCCTGAGGTAGTGAGGGCACAGCTTCCAGTCCATCTCCTCTACTCTGAAGTCTCACAAGCTTCCTGCTCCTGGGTCTTCAGCAACTTGATGTACCTCGTGCCACTCAAATGAGCACAACATGCTTTGTGACTCATTCAACAAACTATTCACAGTCAAGTGTTCACTGAGCACAGGTGCTCTGTTGGTGAGCTGGGCAGACACACGCTGTCCACAAATAGGTCTCACCCTGGAGCTACCCAGGTCTGCTAAACAGACTGGGTCTCTGATTCTGATTTATAGCTCTGGGTGGGACCTTAGTCCGTTGGGCTGCAAGGAGATCAAACCAGTCCAACCTAAAGGAAATCAACCCTGATTAGTCACTGCAAGGACTGATGCTGAAGCTGATGCTCCAGTACTTTGGCCACATGATGCAAAGAGCAGACTCATTGGATAAGACCCTGGTGCTGGGAAAGACTGAAGGCAAAAAAGGAGAAGGGGGTGGCAGAGGATGGCATCACTGACTCAGTGGACATGAATTTGAGCAAATTCCAGGAGACAGTAGAGGACAGGGAAGCCTGGGGTGCTGCAGTCCATGGGGTCAAAAAGAACTGGACATGACTTAGCGACTGAACAACAGCAAACAAATCCCCAGGAGGTGCTGAAGCTGCTGGTCTCAGGCCATTCCCCTGCCCCTGCCATTGTGAGAACCACAAGTCTAGAGGGGGAAAAAAAATCCAAAAGAAAAAAAAAATCACGTGAAGAAATAGATAACTATACATAGTGATAAGTGCTACATCATAGTCCAAGGGTGTGACACTTGAAGATTGAGGGTGCATTCAGTGATGGGGGGCGGCTGGGAACCACCACAAGCAAAAAGGAGCTGAAGCGCAAAGAAGCATATTTAGACTGAGACGCTGGAGCTCAGAGAGCAAGACAGAGGGCCTTGAAAGTGAGAGTGAAAGTCGCTTAGTTGTGTCCGACTCTTTGCAACCCAGGCCAAAATACTGGAGTGGGTAGCCTTTCCCTTCTCCAGGGGATCTTCCCAACCCAGGGATCAAACCCAGGTCTCCTGCATTGCAGGCAGATTCTTTATCAGCTGAGCCCACGAGAGTCTTGAGACAAGGCCAGATCACGTATAGTCTGATCGGACAACACTGTGGATAGAGCAGTGAAACAGGACCATATGTGATTCAGCCTCGTTTTGAGACCATCTTGCTCTCTGAGCTCCAAGTTCTCAGTCTCACAGGATCCTTCACTTCCTGTGCACAGAGAAAGGGGAGGCCCCCAGACTGTTTTGCACATGATCAGCTTTGTGTTCTAGAACAGTGGCTCTGGATAAGGCGGGCAAAGTGGATGGAGAGGGTAGAAGCAAGTGGAACAGCTGGAAAGATGCAGCAGTGGTCCAGGCGGGGGTGACAGAGGCTGTTAGCTGCCTTGGGTGCTTTATCAGTCCATGTTCCATAAGGAAAAGAGAAGCCGGCAATATCTGTATTTCAAACAGAAGGCAATTTGATACAGGAGATTGAGTACAAAATTGTTCGAAAAGCAGAGGGGAAGGCAAGGTTACCGAAGGTTAGTAACATGAGGAAACTGCTAGTCTCTTTAGGGTTAAAAGTCAAAAGGGAAAGGGTGTTATGCCAAAACCCACCACCACTGGGCGCTGATCAGGAACCCGGATGCCGGTTTCTGCCATTATTGCTTTCTGTTTTGGCCATGCCACACTGTGGGATATTAGTTCCCGCATCAGGAATCAAACCCACGCCCCCTGCGTGGGAAGCTCAGAATCCTAACCATTGGACCACCAGGGAAGTCCCTCTGCTGTTGTTGCTAAAGTCCTTGTTATTGTCTCGACTGACTAAGGGGCGGCCAGGAGCCTGGAAAAAAAATGGCTTCTCCTCTCTGCCTGTCTTCTGACGTCCTTCTCACAGAACATGACGGGACACTAGTGGGCAAGGGTGTCTGGGAAAGGTGTGCAGGCTTCCAGCCTGTCAGGCATCTACAAGGGCGACAACCACACAGAGACTCTGGCCTGGTCTTGACTGGAATCAGAGGCTCCATGATAAGAGTCCCACCAGGGCACTCCCTCTACTGCTGTGGTGGCCATCCTGGGCTGTGATCAACCACCCTGGGGTCTCTCTCACCAGAGTCTAGAGCTGCACCATCCAACACAGTGGCCACTCCACATATGGCGACATGCGTGCATGCTCAGTTGTGTCCGACTCTTTGTGACCCCATGGACTATAGCAGTCCAGGCTCCTCTGCCCTCCACTATCTCCCAGAGTTCGCTCAAATTCATGTCCAGTGAGTTAGTGATGCTCTCTAACCATCCCGTCCTCTGCCTCCCCCTTTTCCTTTTGCCTTCGATCTTATCAGGGTCTTTTCCAATGAGTAGGCTCTTTGCATCAGATAGCCAAAGTATTGGAGCTTCAGCGTCAGTCCTTCCAATGAATGTTCAGGGTTGATTTCCTTTAGGATTGACTGGTTTGATCTCTTTGCAGTCCAAGGGACTCTCAAGAATCTTCTCCAGCACTACAGTTCAAAAGCATCATGATGAGCTTTGGCGCTCAGCCTTCTTTATGGCCCAATTCTCACATCCGTACATGACTACTCGAAAAACCATAGCTCTGATTATACAGACTTTTGTTGGCAAAGTGATATTTCTGCTTTTTAATGTGCTGTCAAGGTTTGTCTTGAGGCTTCTCTGGTGGCTCAGACAGTAAGGAATCTGCCTGCAATGCAGGAGACCCAGGTTTGATCCCTGAGTCAGGAAGATCCCCTGGAGAAGAGAATAACTACTCACTCCAGTATTCTCACCTGGAGAATTCCATGGAGTGAGGAGCCTGGCAGGCTAGTCCATGGGGTTGCAAGAGTCGGACATGACTAAGTGACTAACACTTTCAATTTCACTTCACTAGGTTTGTCATAGCATTTGTTAGCCATAATGATGTCATTTTAACTTGATTACCTCTATAAAGACTTTATATATTTTTTAATTTTTATTTATGTGTTTTTGGCCACAAAGTATATGGGATCTTGATTCCCCAACCAGGGATTGAACCATTCCCTGAATTGGAAGCTGAGAGTCTTAACCATTAGACCACCAAGGAAGTCCCAAGACTTTATTTCTCATTTTAAAATGTATAGAAATACTGAATCACTATGTTATGGAATAGGAATTAACATAGTGTTGTAGGACAATTATACTTCAAAAATAAGCTCAGAGAAAAAGAGATCACATTTGTGGTTACCAGAGGCAGGGGGCTGGGAGAAGGAAATTGGATGAAGGCAGTCAAAAGATACAAACTTCCAGTTATAAGAAAAATAAGTACTAGGAATATAATGTACCACAGGATAAATATAATTAACACTGCTGTAGGTTATATATAAAAGATGTTGGGAGTAAATCTTGTGTTCTCAGTGCAAAGAAAACATATATTCTTTCCTATTTCTTTAATTTTATATCTATATGAGATGATGGACATTCACTGAGTTTATTGCAGTCATCCTTTCATGATGTGTGTAAATCAAATCATTATGCTATACACCTTAAAGTTACACAGTTCAGTTCAGTTCAGTTCAGTCGCCCAGTCGTGTCCAACTCTTTGTGACCCCATGAATCGAAGCACGCCAGGCCTCCCTGTCCATCACCAATTCCCAGAGTTCACCCAAACTCATGTCCATCAAGTCAGTGATGCCATCCACCCATCTCATCCTCTGTCGTCCCCTTCTCCTCCTGCCCCCAATCCCTCCCAGCATCAGGGTCTTTTCCAATGAGTCAACTCTTCGCATGAGGTGGCCAAAGTACTGGAGTTTCAGCTTCAGCATCAGTCCTTCCAATGAACACCCAGGACTGATTTCCTTTAGGATGGACTGGTTGGATCTCCTTGCAGTCCAGGGGACTCTCAAGAGTCTTCTCCAACACCACAGTTCAAAAGCATCAATTCTTCGGTGCTCAGCTTGCTTCATAGTCCAACTCTCACATCCATACATGACCACTGGAAAAACCACAGCCTTGACTAGACAGACCTTTGTTGGCAAAGTAATGTCTCTGCTTTTGAATATGCTAACTAGGTTGGTCATAACTTTCCTTCCAAGGAGTAAGCGTCTTTTAATTTCATGGCTGCAGTCACCATCTGCAGTGATTTTGGAGCCCCCAAAAATAAAGTCTGACACTGTTTCCACTGTTGCCCCATCTATTTCCCATGAAGTGCTATATGTCAATTATATATCAGTAAAACTGGAAGAAAAAATTAATTAATTACAATTAAGTGAGATTAAAAATTCTCTCCTCTGAGAAGGTACAGCACCAAGTGCAAACCCTAATGCACAGGACGGACTCTGGGTGATAATGATGCATCTGTGTAGGTTCATCAATTGTCAGAAACGAACCATGGTGGTGTGGGATGTCATTGTTAGGGCAGGGTATACGAGTGTGGGGACAGACAGTATATGGAAACTCTCTCAGTTCTGCTCAGTTTTGCTGTGGATTTAAAACTTCTCTAGAAAATGAAGTTTATTAATTTAAAAATTATTTTATTTTTATTTTTTTGGTTGCACCTTGAGGCAACCAACCTTGAGGTGGGATCTTAGTTCCCTGAACAGGGATTGAACTCACGCCCCCTGCAGTGGAAACATGTTTTCTTAAACCACTGAACCACCAGGGAAGACCCAGTGAAGTTTATTAATCAAAAAAAAAATTCATCTCTCAGTCCCACCAGGCACATTTTAAGGGCTCACATGTGGCCAATGGCTACTGTATTGGCCATGAAGACGAAGAAAGTTCTCCAGGATTGTGCTGCTGCAGAAGATGAGTCCTGCCAGGTCTGAGCCGGTCTGACCCACCTTTGTTCAGCTGTTTCTGGCATTTTCCCTCGAGTTCTAGCACTGCTTCTTTCCTCATTAACTTTTCCCTTGTTTAGAGTTTTGAAAGGTGGGCAGTGTTTGAGTCCCACCCCTGCGCTTCCAGGGAGTGAGTCTTTAGCTTCTGAGACTGGTTCGTGGTTGTCCAGTTGCTATTAAGTGCCCAGCTCTTTGTGACCCCATGGATTGTAGCCCGCCAGACTCCTCTGTCCATGAGATTTCCCAGGCAAGAATACTGGAGTGGGTTGCCATTTCCTCCTCCAAGAGAACCTCCCAACCCACAGATTGAACCTGGGACTCCTGCATTAGCAGGCAGATTCTTTACCACTGAGGCACCAGAGAAGACCTCTGAGACTGATAACTCCTGATTACCTGGGAAGACCAAAATGATCTGGGAGCCGAAAAAATTCAAGGTCGCAAGTCTGCCAACTTCAACCAAAGCCAGAACAAAACTTGTCCAACCTTTACTTCCTGGTCAGACTTTTCACACCAATCATTTATCCACATGCTGTGTATCATTTCCAATTTTATTTGGCTTCCTTGTAACATGACTAAATTCCAAATTCCAAAATTGGTGTATTAAATTTGATTATTCCCAACACAAATTTCTGTGTGAAAACAGAGCTCTTCAAAACAGAATCCTCTATGTGTGACTTTTTCAAAGCAAGTCATTTGCTTTAAGGGAAAAAAAATTAAACTGCAAAGTAATCACTATTTTCACTTGAGAGAATGGATTTCATTGCTCTGTTTTACAGAGAACCAACGACCACAGAAGTGGGCCACAGAGTGGGGGGAAAAGCGTCACCTTCTTTATGGAATGTTAAACGTCTATACACAAGGCCTGGGTTCTCTGGAATAACCAGCATGCAAGGGAGGCATGCAAAACCTTTCCAGACCAAGGGTGCTGCATAAAGAGCCCATACTGGAAAAGTTTCCCACGTTATTAGGATCTTCCCAACCCAGGGATCAAACCCAGGTCTCCCGCATTGCAGGTGGATTCTTTACCAGCTGAGCCACAAGGGAAGTCCAAGAATAATGGAGTGGATAGCCTACCCCTTCTCCAGCAGATCTTCCCAACCCAGGAATCAAACCAGGGTCTCCTGTACCAACTGAGCTATCAGGGAAGCCCCAGTAATTTACAACCCAAAGCAATAAAGCATCATTTCTCCTTTCTCAAAGTAAGTTTTACTACCTTTTTTTAATAAAACATTTGAGGGGGATTAAGAAGAGGGTGTGGTGTTTTGGGCCAGAGTCTCACTGGCCTCGGGCTTCCTCCAGCACTTGGGTTTGTCCAGAGGAAATGTTTCTGGGTACCAGGATTGGGGGAGGTTGGAACAAGGGGGACCTGTGGGGAGGGGAGGGGAGGGGGGGAGAGGAGACTGCTCAGGGAGAACCATACCCACCCCACGGAGAAAAATAGGAACATTTTTCAAAGAAAACTAGACAATGACACTTTTAAAGGTAGAATAAAGTAAAGAAACAAGGTTTTTCCAGTCATCTTTATCTGGGGTGGGGATGACTAAAACTCGTTCCTTCTGTGGAATCCTTTGAAGCTATTTTCTCGCCCACTGAACCTGCCCATCAACATGTCGTCCTCATCTTCCTCCTGGGCCTTCTTCACTTCTTCCTTGGCCTGTATGGCATCCATCTCCTTTTCTGGGCCCTGGGGAAAAAAACAAAGAACCCGGTGGCCGGGGATTAGGCTTTCTGAGGGCTGACTGGGTGTCAGCATACAGCCTGCCTCTGCCTCCTGGAAGCCTCCACACCAGCTGGGGTCTGAAAAAGAAGCCCCCCCTAGGATATTCAAGTCCTCATTCCTGGAACCTGGAAATGTAACCTTAAATGGAGTAGGAGAGCGCTTCCCAGGTGGCGCCAGTGGTCAAGAGCCCACCTGCCAATCCAGCATATGAAAGAGATATGGGTTTGATCCCTGGATGGGGAAGATTCCCTGGAGGAGGGCATGGCAACTCACTCCAGTATTCTTGCCTGGAGAATCCCATGGACAGAGGAACCTGGTGGGCTACGGTCCACAGGGTTGAAAAGAGTTGGACACAATTGAAACGATTTAGCACGCACACACACTATGTAGGGGGAAAGAGCTTTCCAGATGTGATTAAATTAAGCATGCTGAGATAAGGAAATTCTACTGGCTTACCAGGTGGGCCCTAAATTCTATCACAGTGTTCTCATAGGAGAGGGGCAGAGGGAGATTTGACACAGAGACAGAAGAGGAGATGGCCATGTGAAGATGGAAGCAAAGATTGGAAGGATGTGGCCACAAACCAAGGAGCACCAGGATCCTTCAGAAGCTGCAAGAAATGAAATAAGGGTTCTCCCCTAGAACCTGTGGAGGGAGCAAAGCCCTGCTGATGCCCTGATTTCAGCCCACTGATATTGATTTTGGACTTTTGGCCTCCAGAATTTGGGAGAATACATTTGCCATGGACCTTTTTGTTTTTGACCAGCTTCATGGCATGAGGGATCTTTGTTCCTTGACCAGGGATCAAACTCACCCCCCTTACAGTGGAAGCTCAGAGTCTTAACCACTGGACCGCCAGGGAAGTTCCCATCTGTGATGTTTTAAGCCAGCGAGTTTGTGGTGATATTGTTATGGCAGCCCCAGGAAATAAATACCCTCTGCTTCTTCCATTCCCAGAGCACCTGGGTCTGTCTTTCAACCAGCTGACCAGTAAGGGAGAAATGAGAAGAGGCCTCAGAGCCTAAATGAGAAAATCCAAACTTTGGTAATTAAAAGAAAGTCCAGGACTGAGTGCAGATACGTCAAAGAGGTTCCCGAAGTCATTGCCGAAAAGAGTTTAGTAAGCCTTTGCGGCAGAAATCAGATTCAAGAAGAAATGGCTCATAAGAAAAATCCCTTAGTGATAACCACCTTTCATCAGTGAAGGGGAAGTTTCCCCCCGAAATGCCATGAAATGTTAAAAGTTTAAGCACCCACTTTGCAGCTGGTCCCAGGGTGATGGACATGACATGTTTCTATTGCTCTGACGTGTGGGGCTCTGCTGACCCAGGGATGGATGGATGGCCCTTCCAAGGGGACTGAGTCTTAGAGTCAATGCCTGAAAGAACTCCTTTCATATGCAAGCTACATCCAGAGCTCACATCCCTAACCACCTCAACTACTGGGCTTTTTATATTCAGGGCTGATATCTCATCTGAATTATCCCATTGCCAGGTGCTAGAGAACTAGTGCCCCAGGGCCCACAGAAATTCTTTAAACTAGCCAATCCTAAGCCTGTTTATCCTGCTTCATCTACTCCTTCCTGCAGAGACCAAACCAAAGTTTTTTGCTCACATCTTCCACCCTTTCCCTCTGCCTCCTGACCAAACCTGGTGCTTCCCCATATGGCCGTGTGGCCTGGCGTGGCCCCTCCTCTCAGGATCTGTTAGTAAAACAAACTATCTTTTTTTGATGGTGCCCACTTCCTGGTCTGGGAGTCCTGCCATACCTGACTAACAACAAAACTTACATCTTAACACACAGGTATTACATCTTAACACACAGGTATTACATCTTAACACACAGGTATTTCGGACTTCCCCGGTGGTGAAGACTCTGGATTGCCAGTGCAGGGGGGCTGGGTTTGATCCCTGGTTGGGGAAATAAGATTCCTCATGCCATGCAGTGGGGCCAAAAGATTTTTTTTTTTTTTTTTTAAGAACACAGGTATTTCACAAATGAGGATATCCAAATGGCCACAAAAGCCATGAAACAGTGCCCACGTCCATTCCTCATCCAAGAAATACACACAAAACTAGAGCGAGATACCCCCGACACACCTATAGAAACCCACGCTCCCCAGTGCTGGGGAGACTGGAGGAAGCGCAGAACAGTGCGGCCCCTCGGGAAACAGTCTGGCAGTTTCTCATAGAGTTAAAGACACATCATGCAGCTCAGCAAACCCCATCCTGGATTTTAACCAAAAGAAATAAAAGCGCTTATCTACACACACACACAAACTATATACGAAATTGTTCACAGCTTTGATCATACTGTGAAAAACTGGAAACAACCCAAATGTCCATTAGCTGGTGAGCAAATAAACTTCTCAGTGAGATGGAGAAACAAGGTACTGATGAAACCCCAGCAACATGGAGAAATCTTGGAGACACTGCACTTGGTGTGGAAAGCAGACTCAGAAAGACTCCATGCCTCCAGTGGTTAAGACTCCATGCTCCCAGTGCAGAGGGCACAGGTTCAATCCCTGGTCAGGGAACTAAGATTCCACGTGCCGCACAGTGAGGTCAAAAAAGAAAAAGACAAAAAAAGAAGACCCTATACTACATGATTCGATTTATATGACATTCTGGAAAAGGCAAAACTATAGGGGCATAAAAACAAGGACTTATTGTACAGCACAGGGAACAACTATATTCAACATCTTGTAATAACCTATAAGGAAAAAAGAATCTGAAAAAGAATACACACACACACACACATATATATATATATATAGAGAGAGAGAGAGCACTTTGCTGTATACCTGAAACTAACACATTGTTAATAAATTATACTTAAAAAAAAATCCAATAGGGACAGATATCAGATCATCAGTAGTTGCTGGCATAGGGGAGGGCTTGGCTACAAGGAGACTTCTGGGGGTGGTGAAATTGTTCTGGGCTTCCCAGGTGGCACAGTGGTAAAGAATCCACCTGCCAGTCCAGAAGATCCAAGAAAATCAGGCTCGATCCCTGGGTTGAGAAGATCCCAGGAAAAGGAAATGGCAACCCACTCCAGTATTCTTACCTGGGAAATCCCACAGATAGTAGAGACTGGGGCTACAGTCCATGGGGTTGCAAAGAGTCAGACACGACTGAACCCACACACACAAAATTGTTCTACATCTTGATTTTTAGTGGTGTTTTCATAACTGTACGTGTTTGTCAGAATTCATGGAACTGTACATTTCATGGCATGTAAGTCAGCCTTCAATAAATCCGACTCATCAGCAATTGACAGTAACGCCTAGCATGGCCGAAGATTTGCATTCCCTCCTGCATGGAAATTCTCATCTGTGCAGAAGGGAATGTAAATAGGATGACACGCTGGAAACCGTTTGCGTATGAACTGGTGACTGCTCTGTCTACTCCTGGGCATGCGGCCACTGAAAGACAGGTACGGGAGTGATGGTACAGGAATGACGGGAACCAGCTTATCCCTGAGGCCACAAGCTGGAAGTCTCCCAAAGCTGTATCCACAGAGAACAGATGCATAGCTTCTAGAATATTCACAAAGGAAAGACAAGCTACTGCTCTATGGGAAAATACAAATGAGCCTCACAACATGGCCTGAATAAATAATGGGTAGCTACATTGATACAAATTTCAAAAGGAGGTCAAATCCATCTGCGGTGATGGAATAGTGGAAATGCCATTCCTTTGGGGATGAGTGCCGGCTGGGAGGGGACATGAGGAGGCTCCTAGAGCTCTGGTGACATTCTATATCTTGATCTGGATGGGGTGTTTATTATAGAAAAAGTGAAGCACCTTTTTCTATATGTGAGACTCAAGTATGGAAATAAATGAATAACAAAAGCAAAGTTCATCATGTTCATGGGCTTCCCTGGTGGTCCAGTGGTTAAGAATCCACCTGCCAATGCAGGGGACACAGGTTCAATCCCTGTTTCGGGAAGATCCCACATGCCGCGGGGCAAATAAGCCCGCGTGCCTCAGCTACTGAGCATGCGCTCTAGAACCTGTGCTCTGCAACAAGAGAAGCCACTGCAATGAGAAACCTTTGCACTGCAACGAAGAGTAGCCTCCACCAACCAAAAGTAGAGAAAACAAACGTCCGACAGTGAAGACCCAGCACAGCCAAATACACACATAAATAAATAAAGGGCTGTCTTCTTTAAAAAAAAAAAAGTTCATTGTATTCATCGTACCTTGGTTTCACCCCAGGTGGCCTTGCCAAAATTCTCAGCATACTCTTCGTCATCTGTGATCAGGAAGTTGTCAAAGATGGTTCCGGATCTCACCTGTGGATGAAAATAAGTCCTTTGATACTGGTGTGGAAAATGAAACTTTCCACAAAGTAAAAACTGCTGTGATTTATTCAGTACTGTCACAGAGATTAGCTGTCGACATTAGCACATGCTGAAACCCTTTTCTGGAATGTCAGTTCCCTCCAGAGCACTGGTCCTCAAACTTGGCTGTGTATGGGGACCACTGAGAACATTGACAAGACTGCTGATGCCTGGTCTCACTCCCAGGGATGCTGGTTTAGCAGGTCTGGGGCATGACCCGACACAGAGGCTTTGACGGTCTCCCCAGGGACTCAAGCATCCAGTGATGTTTGAGAACCGTGATTGAGACCCTGCCTGGGCAAAGTGTGAGCCATGGATGGGCAGCATCAACATCACTAGGGATTCAGGATCTCAGGTTCCACCCTGGACCCACTACATCAGAACCTGCAATCTTATCCTAAAGCTGATAGGCACCACAAGGTCAGCTCCAGGCAGATTTCCAGGGGGTGTGGGGGGCAGACAAGAAGTGTCCAGCGGACAGGAAGGATGTCCGTTTTACCTAGGGCTGTAAGTTTTGGGTCTGGGTAAGGGTGCCAGGTGCACGACAGGAGCAGGAGTTCAGGGTGAAGTTCAGAGTTACTAAACCAGAGCAAGTTTAAAACCCGGCGACTTGCACATCCCTCGCAGACCAGCGACTAAGAAGCCACCTGCCAACGCAGGGGACACGGGCTTGACCGCTGGTCCTGGAAGATTCCATACACCTCAGGGCAACTAAGCCCCTGCACCACAACTACTGAACCACACATGGCAACAGAGACCCAGTGCAGAAAACAGCAAAAAGACAAAATGAGCGACCTGCCAAAGCTCCAGTCCAACGGCACCAATGTTCTCAAATTCTGAGAGATCGTATTCGGTCAAATAGCTGTTTTTCATCTTCTGATGGAGCCAAACATCTTTGTCTATGCCCTCAGGTTTCAGGCCATCCTGCAACAACAAACCATATGTGCTGGTCCCCGGGGACACGGGTGGGGAGGGGACTGGCAGGAAGATGGTGCCATATACACACCTGGTATGGAGGCTTCTGGAGCATGGCCGCCTGCCAGTCCCCGTCCAGTTCGCCCTTCCAGTCACTCGGCTTGCTGGCGCTGGCATCCAGAAAATGCTTCTCCCAGTCCTTCAAATGCGTGCAGGGGGAAAAAGTTAGATTCTCAGCTTTGAGAAAGGAAATCTGCCGAGAGGCAGAGGCAGGCCTGTGACCCCGGGTGCCCTTTTCTCCTCCTCAACTTGATGGTGGAAGGGCTGAGTGCTGGGGTTCCTAACTTCACCAGGGGTTTCGACCACAGCCTGCAGTTTGAGGTCCTTTTGGTTAGACAGCATCACCAACTCAGTGGAAATGAATCTGAGCAAACTCCGGAAGGTAGTGGAGGACAGAGAAGCCTGGTGTGTTGCAGTCCATGGGGTCGCAAAGAGGGGGACAAGACTTATTGACTGAACAACAAGAGGAAACTAATACGCAGCTGTTACAGTCATGGATGCTTGGCTGCTGGTTACAAGCATGATGCTCAAAAATGCTATGTTCAAATGCAGAATGAAAAGAAAATCATTTTTATAAAGGTTGCTGCGGCATTTTCTTTTTTTTGGAAAAAGACATTGGTTTGGAACTTCTCTGGTGGTCCAGTGGTTAAGACTCCATGCTCCCATTGCAGGGGCCACAGTTTGATCCCTGGTCAGGGAACTAAGATCCCACATGCCGCAACTAAGGCCTGGCACAGGTGCAAGCATGCTCAGTCGTGTCCGACTCCCTGCAACCCCACTGACTGCGGCCCACCAGGCTCCTCTGTCCATGGGATTGTTCAGGCAACAATACTGGAGTGGGTTGCCACGCTCCCCTCCAGGGGATCTTCCCAACCCAGGGATCGAACTCAAGTCTCTTGCAGTGGCCAGCGGATTATTCTTTACCACTTGAGGCACCTGGGAAACCCAAGACCTGGTGCAGCCAAATAAATAAAGATTTTTAAAATATCAGTTAAGAAAACAAACCCTTCTTGCTTTCATCTCAAATACTTCTAACTCCTTCACAATACCGTGCAGTATGCAGCTGTGTGGCTGGTCTCAGCACATGCACTCTAGGGAGGGCTCCTTGTTTGACTGTTAGCACCATCACTACCAGCCAGGCAGCACTTGCACGGCACCTGGGCACTCACAATCTACGCTTTACACCTTCTAGCAGCTGTGTGGGAAGAATCCACACCTGGGATTTGTCCTTGGCAGCCTGGTCCCAGCCCTCAGCCTCTGCTGATGCCTTCTCCATTTTCTTCAGTGACGTTAACTGCCAGTCATACTCGATGCTTCCGGATTCAATCGACTGACCATCAATTTTCACTTCGTAAGTGAGGTCTGGTCTTAAAACCAGAGTGTAGAGGTGTGTAAAGCTATCAACCTGCGTGTTTTGTGGGGAGAAGAAGAAAAGAATGAGACCCTCGATGTTTCCTAACACTCTCCTGATGAGTTGTCCAACAACTGAAGCTTGGCTGGGGCAGGCCTGGTTTCTTTCTTGGGCATGGTTAAAAGCCCAGACTGGACATAAGGAAAGCATTTAACATTCAATAAAGGAGGTCTGGAGACTTCCCTGGTGGTCCAGTGGTTAAGAATCCACCTTGCAACGCTGGGGATGAGGGTTGATCCCTGGTCGGGGAACTACACGAGAGGGAGCGACAAAGCCCATGTGGGGCACAGCTACTGATCCCGGGTACCACAACTGGAGATCCGTGTGCCGCAATGAAAGATCCCAAGGATGCAACTAAGACCAATGCAGTCAAATAAATATATTTTTTAAAAAAACAAAAAAACTCTGTGCTTCCACTGCAGGGGGCATGGGTTCAATCCCTGCTTGGGGAACTAAGATCCCTTCAAGCCACACAGTGCGGCCAAAAATAAATAAAATAAAGGAAAATTGGAAGGTGGGTGGGAGGGTGCCTAGGGAAGCTGGGGGTTCCCAGGACATGCCTGTCACCAGCAGAGGAGACCCCAGCACCATACCCCGGCAGCGTCAGTGTCACTGGGGGTACAGGGGCAATGCTCATTCCCAGGTCAGCCCTGATCTGCTGCGTTGGAACTCAGCCGACCCTCTGGTCACTTCCACAGGCCCTCCGGGGTCTCTGATACCACTCAGGTTTGAGAACCACCACCCCGGCATAAAGGCCCTGCCAGGAGGAGTCTCTCCCTGCTAAAAGCCAAATCCAAACACTTTCAGGGGCTTCCCTAGTGGCTCAGTGGTAAAGAATCCGCCTGCCAATGCTGGAGAAATGGGTTCAGTCCCTGGTCCAGGAAGATCCCACATGCTGTGGAACAACTAAGCCCGTACGCCACAACTATTGAGCCTGTGCTCTAGAGCCCGGGAGCTGCAGCTACTGAGCTTAAGTACCGCAACTATGAAGCCCATGCGCTCCAGAACTTGTGCTCTACAATGAGAGAAGCCACTGCAATGAGAAGCCCGTGAACCCCAACGAGAGAGTAGCCCCCACTGGCCGCACCTAGAGAAAAGCCCACCCAGCGATGAAGACCCCGCATGGACAAGAGTAAATAAATACAATTAAAAACATTTTTTCAGTATCACTCTGATCTGCCATACTGTGTGGCCGATAGCTCTATCCAGAATCGGCACTACAGTCTATTCTGTGTCCCCCTCAACCCTTGTGGTCCGCTCTGACAGCTGAAGGCATGATTCTTCCAATGCTCTCCCCCTGCTCTCTGCCTGCCTCTGTCTCCACTCACCTTTCTTAGCTTAGAGTTTGAGCTGGCTGGCAATGCAGGAGACCTGGGTTTGAACCCTGCTCAGGAAGATCCCTTGGAGAAGGGCATGGCAGCCCACTCCAGTATTGTTGCCTAGAGAATCCCAAGGACAGAGGAGCTTGGCGGGCTGCAGTGCACAGGGTTGCAGAGAGTGGGCACGACTGAGCACGCATTCACGTATGCTCCCTCTCCTTGCTGTCAATCATCTTGCAACACACTGGCCTCCTGCCCAGATTCCCAGAGGCTATGGGTGCTAGGGATTCCTCAGGGGCCAAGTCCCTACTTCCTGGTGCTTACCTTCAAAGTGGGGGCTGCACACTGGGGAGGCTACTTCTTCTTCCTAGGCCCAGACACCAGGGACTTAATGCAAGCTGCCTCTTTGGAGGAGCCCGGCTCAGGATCATTGAGTATAAACAGGCCCTAAGACCTAAAGGGTCATTTTCACAGGATCCTCTGGGTAAAAACGTCAAGGATGTATGCATTCATTTTAGAAATATTCCCATTTTAAAATGTTTTGGGGGCCTTCCCTGGTGGTCCAATGGCTGAGACCCTTTGCTCCCAAAGCAGGGGGCCTGGGTTCAATCTCTGGTCAGGGGACTAGATCCCACATGCTGCAACTAAGACCCAGTTCAGCCAAACAAATAAATATTTAGAAAAAAAATTGTTTTGGTATTTGGAAGATGAATTCCTCCAGAATGATTTTTCATCCTGAATACTTCATTCCTTAATGATGATGGATGTGCATGCGTGCTAAGTCGCTCAGTCTGTCCAACTCTTTGGGACCCCATGGACTGTA
This sequence comes from Bos mutus, assembly GCF_027580195.1. Lineage (NCBI taxonomy): Eukaryota > Metazoa > Chordata > Mammalia > Artiodactyla > Bovidae > Bos > Bos mutus. The sequence goes on from NC_091623.1 coordinate 44,875,401, forward strand.
GCCCTCCAGGCTCCTCTGTCCATGGGATTCTCCAGGCAAGAATACTGAAGTGGGTTGCCAGGCCCTCCTCCAGAGGATCTTCCCGACCCAGGAATCGAACCTGAGTCTCTTGCATCTCCTGCACTGGCAGGTGAGTTCTTTACCACTAGCGCCACCTGAGAAGCCCAATGATGATGGAGGCTGAAATGCCACCATTCTGCTATAACCATTATGAAGCAAATTATAAATGGGTGTCACAGCTCAGGGTGAGATGTAAGTGTGCCCTTCTGGTGGGAGGGGAGTTTGGGGGAGAATGGATACACACACACACACACACACACATATGGCTGAATCTCTTTGCTGTCCACCAGAAATTATCACAACATTGTTAATCATTGTTAAACTATATCCCAACATAAGATAAAAAGTTTAAAAAAACTGTAAATTTAAAATAAAATAATTTTTCATCAAAAAAAAAAAAAAAAAAAACCAAAAGACTTCAGAACCCAATCCAATCCAAGTTGTGGACAAGTGTCTCTAATGGGCCTGCTAAACTGGAAAGTGGGGACAGGAGAGACAAGGCTCACCCCCATGGTTCCCTTAAATATTTTAAGGTCAAAACTATTTTCTACAAACTTCCATTATCATCTTTTCAAGAGTTAACACGATCACCAATTTAATAGGAAAGCATTTACCTTACACCTGATTGATTTCTTGTTTGCATGATACTGATTCTTGAAATGTAAAATAACATGAACTGTCTTGATGTCAAATCCACAAATATCAGGTCCTACAAACAAACAAACAAAAATTAACCGCTCTCAAATTCCTTCCGTAATACATCACCAAAGCAATATCCCCACCGTTCTCCTGAAACAGTACACAAGACACAGGGAGCATACGTGTCTGGGAATAATTAGATGCCCCAGGGAGATTTTTTAAATGGACGGCGACATTCAGTTCAGGTCATGGTCACCGCAGCCACTTTGAACTCAAGGGTAAGCCAGCAGGTGAGGAAGAAAAGGAAGGTCTAACAACACTCTGGTAAGCGTCCCCGCCACATGCAGTCTGAACTTCAGACCCTCCCTCGGAAGCTCTGATCAGGGCTCCTGTACCCACAGGAGGGCTCCAGAGCTGGACTGACTGGCTCTGATCCCAGCCACCTTCCATGTTGAGACGTATTTGCAAATAACATATTTGCCTCTCCCGCCTCAGTGTCCCAGTCTCTAAAATGGGGGTGTTAATCTTGACTTCACAAAGCTAATTCAAGGGGCTAATGTATGTAAAGCTTTTAGTATGGCAATGCTCAATATTTGTTATTATTGTCATGCTCCAAGAAAATATACACATATATAGATATTCTTTCTTAACAATATCCCCACATCAGAAGCAAAAGAGACGTTAGGATCAGTATGTAGATTCTGCTGAATGGTGAAGTCTGTAAGAAGTTCTAGTTAATGATTTGGGGATTTCCCTGGTGGTCAAGTGGTTAACACTTTGCCTTTCAATGCAGGAAGTGCTGGTTCCATCCCTGATCAGGCCAAAAAACATGGCCAAAAAACAAAGAAATGTAAAATGGAAACAATATTGTAACAAATTCAATAAAGGCTTTAAAAGTGGTCCACATTAAAAAAAAAAAAACCTTAAAAAAACACAACAAAGTTAATGATTTTTAAATTGGTATGAGATCAAGTTTCAGTCACCAAGGAAATGGAATTCTGTAGGATACTCTATGGAGAAGACAATGGCACCCCACTCCAGTACTCTGGCCTGGAAAATCCCATGGACGGAGGAGCCTGGTAGGCTGCAGTCCATGGGGTTGCTAGGAGTCGGACACAACTGAGCGACTTCACTTTCCCTTTTCACTTTCATGCATTGGAGAAGGAAATAGCAACCCACTCCAGTGTTCTTGCCTGGAGAATCCCAGGGATGGGGGAGCCTGGTGGGCTGCCATCTCTGGGGTCGCACAGAGCAGGACACAACTGAAGCGACTTAGCAGCAGCAGCAGCAGCAGGATACTCTATTCCTTGCTCAAAGACTAGGAAGTTCTGAATATTCTAAGCAAGGTTTACAGGAGGGATCTAGAAAATCTGTCAAGCCTTCTGAGAATGTCTGGAATTACCCAGCTGTGCCTTCATTGACTTGAAGCCGTAGGAATGCATGAGAGTGTCCGCGTGTCTTTCTGTCTCAAATAGAACTCCATTACATCCACAGACCCAAAACTGTACCTACCCCCATGAAAAAACTCTGTAAACACAGCAGATGACTGCGATTTCTTCTAGAATCTGTAGAGATGAACCTCCAGATTAAATAAGAGATAACTAGGCTGCACATAATTACTTAAAGAATATTAACAATTTGTCAGAGTACATGCGACGTTGAACTTAGAAATAGCATCCTGCTGCTGCTGCTGCTGCTAAGTCGCTTCAGTCGTGTCCGACTCTGTGCGACCCCATAGACGGCAGCCCACTAGGCTCCCCCGTCCCTGGGATTCTCCAGGCAAGAACACTGGAGTGGGTTGCCATTTCCTTCTCCAATGTATGAAAGTGAAAGGTGAAAGTGAAGTCGCTCAGTCGTGTCCGACTCTTAGAGACCCCATGGACTTCAGCCTATCAGGCTCCTGTGCCCATGGGATTTTCCAGGCAAGAGTACTGGAGTAGGTTGCCATTGCCTTCTCCGAGAAATAGCATCCTACAGGAGGACAAAAAACACCACATCTATCTCCCAGTGGAGTTCCCTGAAGATGTGTGGTTTATGAAATTCTTTTATTTTTTTTTGTTATTGCTGGAAAAGAGTTTAATTTTTTAAAAAAACAAAAGCTATGTGAACTATTTGTATGAAAGTCTATTACCTTGGATAACCTCACATATGCAGATGACACCACCCTTATGGCAGAAAGCTAAGAACTAAAGAGCCTCTTGATGAAAGTGAAAGAGGAGAGTGAAAAAGTTGGCTTAAAGCTCAACATTCACAAAACTAAGATCATGGCATCCAGTCCCATCACATCATGGGAAATAGATGGGGAAACAGTGGAAACAGTGTCAGACTTTATTTTTTTGGGCTCCAAAATCACTGCAGATGGTGATTGCAGCCATGAAATTAGAAGACACTTACTCTTTGGCAGGAAAGTTATGACCAACCTCGACAGCATATTAAAAAGCAGAGACATTACTTTGTCAACAAATGTCTGTCTAGTCAAGGTTATGGTTTTTCCAGTGGTCATGTATGGATGTGAGAGTTGGACTATAAAGAAAGCTGAGCACCAAAAAGAATTGATGCTTTTGAACTGTGGTGTTGGAGAAGACTCTTGAGAGTCTCTTGGACTGCAAGGAGATCCAACCAGTGCATCCTAAAGGAGATCAGTCCTGGGTGTTCATTAGAAGGACTGATGCTGAAGCTGAAACTCCAATACTTTGGCCACCTGATGCGAAGAGCTGACTCATTTGAAAGACCCTGGTGCTGGGAAGGATTGAGGGCAAGAGGAGAAGGGGATGACAGAGGATGAGATGGTTGGATGGCATCACTGACTCAATGGACATGGATTTGGGTGGACTCCGGGAGTTGGTGATGGACAGGGAGGCCTGATGTTCTGCGGTTCTAGGTGAAATTGCTTAGTCGTGTCCGACTCTTTGTGACCCCATGGACTGTAGCCCACCAGGCTCCTCCATCCATGGAATTTTCCAGGCAAGAGTACTGGTGTGGGTTCCCATTTCCTTCTCCCATGCTGCGGTTCATGGGGTCGAAAAGAGTCGGACATGACTGAGTGACTGAATTGAACTGAACTATTACCTTGGAATTGGAACATGAAATTTATTTTTCCCTCAAAATTGGTCAGAAATTTCTTCTCTCTAAGTACCTACACGTTTTTACTATTAAATTCAGCTTCAGAATGTGCCTAGATCTGACCAGAAAAATCTGGACTTTTTCCATTAACAGCAATCATAAAATAATTATGCAGGAGTGGATTTTTGTGAAAAATGGAAGCCTATGGGCTCTGAAGTGGGGCTGACCTGACTTTTGGGCAAGTATTTTAATCTTTCTGAGCCTCAGTTTCCGTATTTGCAAAATGGGGGCCACATTACCCATTTCTAGCATCTTAAACATAATCTAAGATCACATAGTTAAGGCCCCTGGAAGGGCCCAGTGAAACATACTCCTCTCTTCCTCTTCAACACCTGCAAGCTGCTCTCAAACCAAAAACTGCAGCTAAGGGGATTTCCCTGGTGGTCCAGTGGCTAGGACTCCGCACTCCCGATGCGGGGGGCCTGGGTTCAATCCCTGGTCAGGGAACTAGACCCTACATGCCAACTAAGACCAAATGTAGGCAAATACATAAATAAATATTTTTTAAAAAAAAACTGCAGCTAAGAAATCGCAGGAAGTGTTTTAAGACTGACACAATGGATTTGAGTGAAATGTAACTGATTTTGAGTTAAAAACAGTTTTCTGTATTAACAGAAAACTTTAAATATCTTCTTTACTCCAAAATATGCTGCTTTGCAATTTACATGTAGCAGACATGTTGAGTGTATTTAAAGGTAGTATTAGGTAGATATTTGCAGTTATTTTGTTTACCAAATCCAACTAAATCAAATATTTGTGAAATCATCTTTAATTCAACAGGTGGTAATATTTTTTTGCCAGATATCTCTGCTATCCTGTCTTGAGGGAATAATTACATAACCCAAATTGAGCCACTTAAAATTGTTTCTTAATCTAAAGAAAGACCTTTTTCATTCCAGATTTTAAATTCAAGAATAAATGTGAGACATGGCAGCATACCAGGCTTCCCTGTCCATCACCAACTCCCAGAGTTTATTCAATTGAGACAGTGATGCCATCCAACCATCTCATCATCTGTCATCCCCTTCTCCTCCTGCCCTCAATCTTTTCCAGCATCAGGGTCTTTTTCAATGTGTCAGCTCTTCGCATCAGGTGGCCAAAGTATTGGAGTTTCAGCTTCAACATCAGTCCCTCCAATGAATATTCAGGACTGATTTCCTTTAGGATGGACTGGTTGGATCTCCTTACAGTCCAAGGAACTCTCAAGAGTCTTCTCCAACATCACAGTTTGAAAGCATCAGTTCTTTTTGGTGCTCAGCTTTCTTTATAGTCCAACTCTCACATCCATACATGACCACTGGAAAAACCATAGCCTTGACTAGACGGACCTTTATTGGCAAAGTAACGTCTCTGCTTTTTAATATACTGTCGAGGTTGGTCATAACTTTCCTGCCAAGGAATAAGTGTCTTTTAATTTCATGGCTGCAGTTACCATCTGCAGGGGTTTTGGAGCCCAAAAAAGTGAAGTCTCTCACTGTTTCCACTGTTTCCCCATCTATTTGCCATGAAGTGATGGGATCAGATGCCATGATCTTAGTGTTCTGAATGTTGAGCTTTAAGCCAACTTTTTCACTCTCCTCTTTCACTTTCAGCAAGAGGCTCTTTAGTTCTTCTCAGCTTTCTGCTGTAAGGGTGGTGTCATCTGCATATCTGAGGTTATTGATATTCCTCCGGGCAATCTTGATTCCAGCTTGTGCTTCATCCATCCCAGCGTTTCTCATGATATATTCTGCGTATAAGTTAAATAAGCAAGGTGACAATATACAGCCTTGATGTACTCCTTTCCCTATTTGGAACCAGTCTGTTGTTCCAAGTCCAGCTCTAACTGTTGCTTCCTGACCTGCATACAGGTTTCTCAAGAGGCAGGTAACGTGGTCTGGTATTTCTTTCTCTTTGAGAATTTTCCACAGTTTGTGGTGATCCACCCAGTCAAAGGCTTTGGCATAGTCAATAAAGCAGAAATAGATGTTTTTCTGGAACTCTCTTGGTTTTTCGATGATCCTACGGATGTTGGCAATTTGATCTCTGGTTCCTCTGCCTTTTCTAAATCCAGCTTGAATGTCTGGAAGCTCACGGTTCATATACTGTTGAAGCCTGGCTTGGAGAATTTTGAGCATTACTTTACTAGCATGTAAGATGAGTACATTTGTGCGGTAGTTTGAGCATTCTTTGGCATTGCCTTTCTTTGGGAGTGGAATGAAAACAGACCTTTTCCAGTCCTGTGGCCACTGCTGCTGCTGCTGCTGCTGCTGCTGCTGCGTCACTTCAGTCGTGTCTGACTCTGTGTGACCCCATAGACGGCAGCCCACCAGGCTCCCCCGTCCCTGGGAATCTCCAGGCAAGAACACTGGAGTGGGTTGCTATTTCCTTCTCCAATGCATGAAAGTGAAAAGTAAAAGTGAAGTCGCTCCAGAGTTTTCCAAATTTGCTGGCATATTGAATGCAGCACTTTCACAGCATCATCTTTTAGGATTTGAAATAGCTCAACTGGAATTCCATCACCCACACTAGCTTGATTTGACTTCACATTCCAGGATGTCTGGCTCTAGGTGAGTGATCACACCATCGTGATTATCTGGGTCGTGAAGATCTTTTTTGTACAGTTCTTCTGTGTGTTCTTGCCACCTCTTCTTAATATCTTCTGCCTCCATTAGTTCCCTACCATTTCTGTCCTTTATTGAGCCCATCTTTGCATGAAATGTTCCTTTGGTATCTTTAATTTTCTTGAAGAGATCTCTAGTCTTTCCCATTCTATTGTTCTCCTCTATTTCTTTGCATTGATCACTTCGGAAGGCTTTCTTATCTCTCCTTGCTATTCTTTGGAACTCTGCATTCAAATGAGCATATCTTTCCTTTTCTCCTTTGCTTTTCGCTTCTCTTTTCACAGCTATTTGTAAGGCCATTGTTTCTCTTCTCCTTATGCAATTCCCACAGTGCATACGTTGGTTTGTTTGATGGTGTCCTATAGGCCCCTTAGGCTCTGCTTGCTTTCCTTCAGACTTGTTTCTTTCTGCTTCTCAGCCTTAATCATTTCCACTAACCTGTCTTCAAGTTCTTGGATCCTTTCTTCTATATGCTCAAACCTGCCTTTAACTCTTCTAGTGAACTTTTCATGTCCGTTGTACTAACTCCAGAATTTGATTTTGGGTTCTTGTTAAGTTTACCATATCCTTGGCTTTCTTTCTTTCTTCTTCTATTTTTTTTTTCGCTTTTTTCCTATCTCCTTACTGTATTTCCATTTTCTCATATTTTTGACTTTCACTACATCTTCATTTAGTTCTTTGAGAGTCATTCAGACAGATATTTAAGTCTAACAGGTCTGTCATTAGGTCTTTTTACCAGGGACCGTTCATATTGATTTTTTTTTTTTTCATTTGAGTGGGCCATACTTTCTGGCTTCTTTGTATACTTTGTGATTATTTGCTAAACACTGGACATTTGAGGCTAATGTTAACTCTGGAAATTGGATTCTCCTCCTTCTGTAGGCTTTGCTTTGTTGTTTTTGGTTTTTTGCTTGATTTGTTGAAGGCTCACTCTGTACCAAGGGTCAGCCTGGGACATAAATAGGGTTTTCTCAGGCTTTTTTCTGAGTGTTTTCCTGGGTATGTGCAGTCACTTTTTAGTTTCCCTTGCATATGCATTTGTCTTTTTAATGTCCTAATCTTTAACGCCTAGTTTCCTAAAGGGGGAAAGGTGAAAAATGAAGAGTGGGAGGGGAGGGTTCTAGCCCTTTTAGTCCCCTGAGATTCATTTCAGGGGGAAGAGGAGAGGCTTACAACAATGTATGGAGATGTAACAACAATGGCTGGCCATCTGTTTTTCTGTGCCTCTACCATCAGAAGCAGGAATCAGCCATTGGACCTCAGATCTTTGTTATTTGGAGGACAGGATCCTTTTTGCCTACCCTGGTCCCAGTAAAAGCTGCTCCAGGAACAGGGTGCACAGCTGTCTGTCAGCCATGTGGCTAGAGGTGGGAGATGGGTAGGTACTACCAGGCAAAGAACTGAAATTCACCGCCGGTGACCTCCCCAGTCTTCTGCTGGGAGGTGCAATACTTCCACTGACTGCAGAGTTCCGTGATAGTTACATCAGAAAGATTCTGCCAGTGCAACTGTTGTCTAGGTGGGGAGACAGATTCCTGGTGCTTCCTTTTCCCCCATCTTCCCAGAATCCTCATTCTTAAAGGTTTTTGAATCCACACACTTCAGTTATGTCTGGTTCCTATAGCCAAATGTGGTCCCTTCCCAATTCCAGCACAGATGTTAATTACTCCTGGTGTTATGAGACATTTAATGTATTCTAGCAGTCACCACAGAGAAGGCAATGGCACCCCACTCCAGTACTCTGCCTGGAAAATCCCATGGACCGAGGAGCCTGGTAGGCCGCAGTCCATGGGGTCGCTGAAAGTCGACACGACTGAGCGATTTCCCTTTCACTTTTCACTTTCATGTATTGGAGAAGGAAATGGCAACTCACTCCAGTGTTCCCTTGAGAATCCCAGGGATGGGGGAGCCTGGTGGGCTGCCGTCTATGGGATCACACAGAGTCAGACACGACTGAAGCAACTTAGCAGTAGCAGCAGCAGCAATCAACAAGCTTTTTATGTAAGGAGCCAGACAGTAAATAGTTCTGGTTTTGTGAACTACATATTCTCTGTCATGACCATTCAATTCTGCCACTGCTGCTTGAAAGCCGCCATAGACAAGATGTGAATGAACAGAGTGAGGCTGCATTCCAATTAAGACTTCACTTGTGGACACTGAAATCTGAGTGTCTATTATTTTTATGGATCAAAAGTACTGTCCTTTTTTTAATCATTCAAAAATGTTAAAAACCTAGGAGTTCCTTGGGGACCTAGTGGTTAGGATTCTGGGCTTTCATTGCCGTGGCCAAGGTTCAGTCCCCGGTTGGGGAACTGAGACCCTGCAAGCCATGCAGTGTAGCCAAAAAAAGAGTTAAAAACCCATCCTTAGTTCACCAGCCATAATACACACAGGCTTTGGGCTGACATGGCCCATGGTCAAGGTATACATTCCTGAGGCATTCAAAATACCTGGGCTATATAAATGTTGGATAAATAAATTTCTCCCCAGAACAATAGAATGGTACAGTTGCCTTTCTGCTATATTAATTAAATCTGTGTGGGGGCATGCTAAGGTGCTTGTCATGTCCGACTCTGTGATCCCAAGAACTGTAGCCCGTCAGGCTCCTCTGTCCATGGAATTCTCCAGGCAAGAATACTGGAGTGGGTTGCCATGCCCTCCTCCAAATTAATTAGGTTTAACAGCACTAAAAACCTTTAGTTAGATTTTCTCAACACAACTTGAGCAAAGTCGATCTAAGGATCCTATAAGTGGAAAGGTTTTCAAAAATCACCAGAAATGGTTGTCAGTACTATCGAAACTCACCAAACATAATATAGTACTGGGACTTCCCATTCAGGTTCTTCTGATCCACGTCTGCAGGGAACAGCTTAATGTAGCCCCCTCCGCAGTCCATCTTCTGCTCATGTTTCACTGTGTACTGAATGATCAGAGTCTTCCCCTTATTGCTAAATGGTTTGAACCGTGCAGAGATGGCATAGAATCGGCTATTTTGCGTGGTTTGCAGACCTTTAAATAAAAAGTACTCATGAAGGAATAGGAATGACACCACTCAGCAAGACAGGAATTAAATGGCTATCCTCCCCTACCTAATAAACCTCCCAACCATTTATGTTGATCCTGAACCTATAGCACATCTCTACAATAATATGCAACGGGCGTGTCACTAACAGGCTCTCTGCTGCCACCGAACTTCTATCTCACATACCCATGTGTGTGTTTTTGTATTTAATATACCAGTTAGGTCTTAAGTTATAAAAACGCTTCAGTTCTAACTGACAGATATGCAGTCTAATTACAAATAAAAGATTCATTTTGCTTCCCTTCATTTTCCAAGGGGTGGGAATATACAAGGAAGCTTTGTAGCAACTGGGTTAAAAAATGGAGCATTCTGGGACTTCTCTGGTGGTCTAGTGGTTAAGAAACTGCCAGCCAGGGCAGGGGAAATGGGTGTGACCCCTGATCCAGGAAGATTCCTCATGCCGTGGAGCAACCAAGCCTGTGTACCACAACTACTAAAGACCGTGTGCTCCAGGGCCCACGCGCTGCTGGAAGAGAAGCCAGCGCCACGAGAAGCCTGCGCGCCACGACCAGAGTAGCCCCCACTCGCCACAACTGGAGAGAGCCTGCGCACAGCAACGAAGGCCCGGTGCGGTCGAAACTAACTAATCTTCTAAAAAATGAAATAGTGCCATCTGCAGCAACACGGATGGACCTTAGACTTACTAAGTGAAGTAAGTCTGACAGAGAAGAAGAGATGTCCTATGACAGCCCTTATATATGGAATCCATATTTTAAAAAAAAATCATGCAAATGAATTTACAAAACAGAGACTCACAGGCTTAAGAGAATGAATTTATGGCTGCTGGGGGTAAGGATATGGGGAAGGGATAGTTAGGGAGTTTGGGATGGACATGCAGACACTGCTACATTTAAAACGGATAACCAACAAGGACCTACTGTAGAGCACAGGGAACTCTGCTCACTGCTCGGTGGCAGCCTGGATGGGAGGGGAGTCTGGGGAAAAACAGATACTTGGGTATGTATGGCCAGTCCCTTCGTTACATTGTTTGTTAATTGGCTATATCCCAATACAAAATACAAAGTTGAATAAATAAATACATGGAGCAGTCTACTTCTTTACCTTAATTCTCATCATAAAACAGCTACTTTAGAGACACAATAGCTAAAGGAGAACAGAGTGCTGATCTGGAAAAAAAAAAGGTGCTTCACCACGTGGGGTGAGTTGGTTCGAGGTGTCACCTGTATAGCGGCTCTTTTTATGAAGACAACCATCCTTTTGTTGTGTGAATCATCTTATACAAGCCTAGTCATTTACTTCAAGACCAAACTCCCTTTTCAGCAGCCACATGGCCCTGAACCAACTCCTTACCTTTTACTGGGCTATAAGACAAACCTGACCACAAGGACCTACTGTAGTAGCACAGGGAACCACACTCAATATTTTGTAATAACCTATAAAGGAAAAGAACCTGAAATATATATATATATATATATATATATATATATATATATAAACTGAAGCACTGTGCTGTACACCTGAGACTAACATGATATTATAAATCAACTATCAACTGTACTTAAAACAAGAAAGACAAACGTGAAAACAGCCAGTCTTATTATAACCTACCCTTCTGTGCAACATAATCCTGTCCCCATGATTGCCTCTGCTGAGAGCCATCATTAATGAACCTGGCATTCTACATCAGTATGTCTAAGCCTGAATTCACCATTGACTTCCCACTCCCACACCTACTTCTCTCTTCTCCATTCTCTCCCCCCTCAACCTCTCTCAGGTGATCTGCAGTCCCTCCCGCTACCATCCAGGCAATTCTAAGGCCATCTGGTTATAGCAAACACCCTCTTCCAACAATACAAGAGATGATTCTACACATGGACATCACTAGATGGTCAATACCAGAATCAGATTGATTATATTCTTTGCAGCCAAAGATGGACAAGTTCTATGTACTCAGCAAAAATAAGAACAGAATCTGACTATGGGTCAGATCATGAACTCCTTATTGCCAAATTCAGACTTAAATTGAAGAAAGTAGGGAAAACCACTAGACCATTCGGGTATGACCTAAATCAAATCCCTTACAATCATACGGTGGAAGTGGCAAATAGATTCAAGGGGTTAGATGTGACTGACAGAGTGCCTGAAGAACTATGAACAGAGGTTAGTGACATTGTACAGGAGGCAAGTTCAGTTGGTAAAGAATCCATCTGCAATGCAGGATACTTCAGTTTGATTCCTGGGTTGGGAAGATCTGCTGGAGAAGGGAAAGGCTACCCACTCCAGAATTCTGGCCTGGAGAATTCCATGGACTGTATAGTCCATGGGGTCACAAAGATTTGGACACGATTGAGCGACTTTCACTTTCAGAGATCTCTTCAAGAAAATTAGAGATACCAAGGAACATTTCATGCAAAGATGGGCACAAAAAAGGACAAAAATAGTATGGACCTAACAGAAGCAGAAGATATTAAGAAGAGGTGGCAAGAACAGACAGAATTATACAAAAAAGATCTTCACAACCCAGATAATCATGGTATGATCACTCACCTAGAGCCAGACATCCTGGAATGTCAAGTCAAGTGGGCTTTAGGAAGCATCACTATAAACAAAGCTAGTGTAGGTGATGGAATTCCAGTTGAGCTATTTCAAATCCTAAAAGATGATGCTGTGAAAGTGCTGCACTCAATATGCCAGCAAATTTGGAAAACTCAGCAGTCGCCACAGGACTGGAAAAGGTCAGTTTTCATTCCAATCCCAAAGAAAGGCAATGCCAAAGAATGCTGAAACCACCGCACAATTGCACTCATCTCACACACTAGTAAAGTAATGCTCAAAATTCTCCAAGCCAGGCTTCAGCAATACGTGAACCGTGAATTTCCACATGTTCAAGCTGGATTTAGAAAAGGCAGAGGAACCAGAGATCAAATTGCCAACATCCTCTGGATCATCGAAAAAGCAAGAGAGTTCCAGAAAAACATCTACTTCTGATTCATTGACTAAGCCAAAGACTTTGACTGGGTGGATCATGATAAACTGTGGAAAATTCTGAAAGAGATGGGAATACCAGACCACCTCCTGAGAGGTGCCTGCCTCCTGAGAAATCTGTATGCATGTCAAGAAGCAACAGTTAGAATCGGACATGGAACAACAGAGTGGTTCCAAATTGGGAAAGGAGTATGTCAAGGCTGTATATTGTCACCCTGCTTATTTAACTTATATGCAGAGTACATCATGAGAAATGCTGGGCTGGATGAAGCACAAGCTGGAATCAAGATTGCCGGGAGAAATATCAATAACCTCAGATATGCAGATGACACCACCCTTATGGCAGAAAGCTAAGAAGAACTAAAGAGCCTCTTGATGAAAGTGAAAGAGGAGAGTGAAAAAGTTGGCTTAAAGCTCAACTTCAGAAAACTAAGATCATGGCATCTGGTCCCATCAATTCATGGTAAATAGATGGGGAAACAGTGGAAACAGTGTCAGACTTTATTTTTTGGGCTCCAAAATCACTGCAGATGGTGACTGCAACCAAGAAATTAAAAGACGCTTACTCTTTGGAAGAAAAGTTGTGACCAACCTAGACAGCATATTAAAAAGCAGAGATGTTACTTTGCCAACAAAGGCCCATCTAGTCAAGGCTATAGTTTTTCCATTAGTCACATATGGATGTGAGAGTTGGAATACAAAGAAAGCTGAGCACCAAAGAATAGATGCTTTTGAGCTGTGGTGTTGGAGAAGACTTTTGAAAGTCCCTTGGACTGCAAGGAGATCCAACCAGTCCATCCTAAAGGAGATCAGTCCTGACTGTTCACTGGAAGGACTGATTTGAAGCTGAAACTCCAATACTTTGGCCACCTGATGTGAAAAACTGACTCATTTTAAAAGATTCTGATGCTGGGAAAGATTGGGGGCAGGAGGAGAAGAGGACAACAGAGAATGAGATGGCTGGATGGCATCACTGACTTGATGGACATGAGTTTGAGCAAGCTCCGGGAATTGGTGATGGACAGGGAAGCCTGGAGTCCATGGGGTCGCAAGGAGGTGGACACGACTGAGCCACTGAACTGAACTGAAGGCCATCTGACTCACCCCACTCCTCAGCCATCACCATCACCTCTCAGCACCTCCCTTCTCTGTCTAGTTAAATTCTGTGGATCTTTCCATCCATGACTTCTATGTCATGATCCTGGGAGACCACAATGAGGGGTGGAATTAACCAGTATACTCAGTGTCTTGCCTGTATCTGCTCTCAGTAGACACGTGCTGGAGTGAATGAAATGCAGAGTCTAGAGCCTCAGCATTCCAGGTTGGAGGAAGGAAAAATATTATGGTGGAAAAAAACAAATGACAACTCTGCTCCTTAGACAAGCTTCATAGAACTTGTCATTTTCAACTCCATTTTTTCCATTACAGCCTGACAATTTGTAGCACCATGTATCTATGAAACAATACAAGTACATTCCAAAACCAGAGGTTGCCGGGTTTTAGGGCAACATTGCTGTAACAGGGCCAAGATGGAAGATGAATGGAAGGTGAATGGAAGGTGGTAAAGAGGGGAACTTTTCATCTAAATCAGGGGTTGGTAAACTTTTTTCTGTTAAAGCCAGGGAATAAACATTTTACACTTTTGAGAGTCTGAACTACTCAATTCTGCCTTGAGAATTGTAGTCCGAAAGCAGTCACAGACTGTATGCAAATAAGTGAGCATGGCTGTGTTCCACTAACCCTTTATTTACAGACTGTGAAATTTCAGACACTGCATGGAACGCTTCGTATAACTTTAACGCATCACAAAATACTATTTCCCTTTCTTTTTCCTCCAACAACTAAACAATGAAGAGGGGACTCCCTGGTGCTCCAATGGTTAAGAACTGGCCTTGTAATGCAGGAGACAGAGGTTAAGCTCTGTTCTGGAAACTAAGATCCCACATACCGCACAGCAACTAAGCCAGGGTGACACAGCTAGAGAGCTCGTGCATGGCAAGAAAAAGATCTCCTCGCCATGGAACGGAAGCTCCCGCATGCTGTGACTAAGCCCTGAGGTGGATTAAAAAGAAAATTTAGAAATCTAACTGGGTGTATAAAAAAACAGGCAGTAGTTTGTCTACTTTTAATTATTAGGAATGAGAAGCCAAAACGGAGGTTATTCTTGGTACCAGAAGGCTACTGACTTGGGGCCGGGTGGGGGTGGGGGATTTGCCTCTGGGGGTGGAAGTGGGGCCTGAAAGTTCCTATCTTGATCTGGGTGTGCAGTCATATACTATATTCATTCTACTGGACCCCCTAAGATCCATCCACTTGACAGCATATAACTTTTACCTTAATTTTTTTAACTTGAAAATAAAAATGAGAAGTATCTTCTAATCTTTTTCCTTCTGGAGCGTAAGGCCCTCGGGTCTCCAAACCCATCTGACTAGTGCTTGTAAAGAGGCATCATCCTGGTCTCTTCTAAAGAGAGAAAAGACAAAACAACCCTACCCAGGCCTGTTTCCCGAATTGTGAAATGGGTTTTGGGGTGTGCCACACCTACCTTGAAAGGTTTCTATGAGGCGTTTAATATTCATTTAATTAATTTCACGTTTCCTACACTAACCTTTGTCTTTCTCTTTATGACCATAAAAATTCCCGGACGAAAGTCTAAAATGCCCAAATTGTGAGTCATTAGTGGAATGCACCCATCGGTTCCGCCAGCGCTCTGTAGGGGGTAAATAACACAGGTTAGGGCTGAAAACTGTTAATGTGTGTCGTAGGGAGAATGATGGGGACGCTCGAGGCTTCGAGGCTTCAGGGTTTTGATACCACCGATCCTTCGTCTAAAGGCCGGGCCAAATGGCAACTCAGGCCATCCGATGGGCAAACGGGGTATGCGGGAGCTTACACCCCCGCCACCATCGGCGTCGCCCCTTCACCTCCATCTAGAAATTCCTCTTGGAAGTAGACGGTGGCCAGTGCCACCCGCAGCACACAGATTGCCCAGAGCGGGACGCGAGCCGCTGCCATGGACCGTGCGGCACCACTTCTTCTCGTAACTGCCCCTTGGCGCGTCCAGCGGTCTCCGCGGCCCGCCAGGCCAGTCCCGGAACTACAGCTCCCGTCACGCCTCGCGATTATGACCCGAGAGACCATTGGGCTCGGACGCGCGGTGCACACCAGGCCCGCCCCAAAACTACCACTCCCATGAAGCCTTGCGATTGTGATCTGAGGCGCTATTGGTCCTCAGGGCGCGGGGTGACCCGGGAGATGTAGTCTCTTTCGCCAGGGCGCTATTGCCGAGGGCAACGGTCCCCTCTGGCACGAGTGTTCCACCGTGAGCGGCGGCAGCCTCCGCGGAAGGACTTCGCGGGAGGAGGTTGGCCGGGTTGGCTGGGCGGTGGCCGGGCTTGATGCCTGGACTCGGGAGAGGAATTGAGGGGAAAGGGGCGCGCTCCAGAGCTGAGTAGGTCGGGCAGCGGGAGGGCGGTTCAGGGGCCTGAAGCCTCAGTTTCCCCGTCTGAGGCGCACAGGAGAGATGGTCCGATGTGGGTCGCTCCAGGCCTTGGGGGAACAACCCGCTGGTCTGAAGGGCGCCCCTATTTTCAAAAATTGGTTTATCTTTTAACAGCTTTATTGATAACTCATCTACATACGGTACAATTCACCCTTTTAAGCTTACAATTCCCGTTATTTTACTAAAAATTTACCAAATGGTACAAACATCACCACCATCCAGCTTTCGAACCTGTGGGTCACCCGAAATGTATCTCTCCATCCCCGCTACCACCCGCAGTCCCAGGCAACCACCGATGGGCTTTGTGAGTTTGTGGACTTGGCTTTTCTGGACAGTCCTTGTAACTGGAATAACAGGGTGTGTGGTTTTTTGCATCATCTGGTATTTTCACTTAGTGTGGTGTGTTTGACACGTGTGCGTGTTGTGTGTATCATTATTTGTTCTTTTTTATTACTGAATAGTTCTCATCCATTCACTGCTGCTGCTTCTGCGTCGCTTCAGTCGTGTCCGACTCTGTGCGACCCCATAGACGGCAGCCCACCAGGCTCCCCTGTCCCTGGGATTCTCCAGGCAAGAACACTGGAGTGAGTTGCCATTTCCTTCTCCAATGCATGAAAGTGGAAAGTGAAAGTGAAGTCGCTCAGTCGTGTCCGACTCTAGCGACCCCATGAACTGCAGCCTACGAGGCTCCTCCGTCCATGGGATTTTCTAGGCAAAAGTACTGGAGTGGGGTGCCATTGCCTTCTCCGTTCACTAGTTAATGGCTATTCGGGTTGTTGCCACTTTTTGTGTATTATGAATAAAAACTGTTACGAACATTTGCATCCATTTCAGTTATCTTGGGCTGCAGGGGATTGAAATTGCTGGGTCCTATGGGAACTATGTTTAATTTTTTGAGGACCTACCAGACTGTTTTCCAGGTTGGCAGATGCATCGTTTTACAGTCTCCTCCAAGGGGTATAATGGTTCTATCTAATATCTTCACATCTTCACCAACCACGTGTTCCTTTCTGTACTTTTGATTACAGTCACTCTAGTGGGTGTGAAGGCAATGGCACCCCACTCCAGTACCCTTGCCTGGAAAATCCCATGGATGGAGGAGTCCATGGGGTCCCTAAGAGTCAGACACGACTGAGCGACTTCACTTTCACTTTTCACTTTCACGCATTGGAGAAGGAAATGGCAACCCACTCCAGTGTTCTTGCCTGGAGAATCCCAGGGATGGGGGAGCCTGGTGGGCTGCCGTCTGTGGGGTCACACAGAGTCGGACACGACTGAAGTGACTTAGCAGCAGCAGTGGGTGTGAAGTGGGATCTCATAGTGGCTTTGATTTGAATTCCCCTCATAGATAATGTTGAGCATCTTATTACATGCTTATTGGCCATTTGTATATTTTTTTGTGTGAAATATCAGTTCATGTATTTTGCCTATTGGTTTATTTTTAATTGTGAGTTTACAATGTATTTTTACAAAAAATACATGTTTCTGAAGCTAACACAATATTGTAAATCAACTATACTTCAATAAAAAATTTAAAAATACATATCTATTTTAGTTGTGGTAAAGTGTACATAACATGAAATTTACCCTTTTAAACATTATTATTTTTTTTAATTCTTTTTTTTGCCTGATCTGTGGGGCTTGCAGGATATCACTTCCCAGATCAGGGACTGAATCCCACCCCCTGGAATCCTAACTACTAGGCCACCAGAGAAATTCCCCCCTCCTTTTTTTTTTTAATAAAAAAATTTTTTAAATTACTTTTTAAATTTATTTTAAACCTTTCAGAAGAACTAGATGCCAGAAAACCTGGCCTGGTGGTCAGACTTGCCCTCTGACCAGCACGGAATGGCCTGGAGTCTTAACTACAAAAATATTCACAGAGATAGCTGTTGTTGTTCAGTGCTTTCTACTTCCCCTTCCCCATGTCCTTGCAGCTAAAAGTTAGCCCATTATGCAGGTAGTCCAAATACTGTCATTGTTATCATTTTGTTTAGTTGCTAAGTCATACCTGACTCTCTTGCGACCCCATGGACTGTAGCCTGTCAGCCTCCTCTGTCCGTAGGATTTCCCAGGCAAGAATACTGGAGTGGGTTGCCATTTCCTTCTCCAAGGGATCTTCCCCACCCAGGGGTTGAACCCGCATCTCCTGCAGTGGATGGCAGATTCTTTACCACTGAGCCATTTGGGAAGCCCCCCAATACCATCATGACAGCTATCTAAATTTTATTGTATGCCGTACTGAACATAGGATTCCTATGTTCTTATGAGGAATTCCTATATTCCTATGTTATTCCCTTTTTACAGATGACCAAACTGAGGTACAGAATGGTTAAGTAATCTGACCAGGGTCACTCCCTCTAGGAATTCTGCGTGGTTTCCCATTCACTGACCCCTGTGGTCAGGCCTATGCTGGGCACTCTTAGTGTATGAATTGTTAAGATGGGGATAAGAAAGCAAGCACACTAGTCAGAGAAACAGACAATAAAATAATAAAAATAATTCATTCTTCTCCAGAATCTTAGGGACTGGGTTAAATGCTTTGCCTAGCACAAAATTTGCAACCCACTCCAGTATTCTTGCCTGGAAAATCCCATGGACGGAGGAGCCTGGTAGGCTGCAGTCCATGGGGTCGCTAAGAGTTGGACACGACTGAGCGATTTCACTTTCACTTTTCACTTTCATGCATTGGAGAAGGAAATGGCAACCCACTCCAGTGTTCTTGCCTGGAGAATCCCAGGGATGGGGGAGCCTGGTGGGCTGCTGTCTATGGGGTCGCACAGAGTTGGACATGATTGAAGCGACTTAGCAGTAGCAGCAGCAGCAGCACAAAATATTTGAACTCAGCTTTAAAAGGTGTCTAACATGTAGAGTTGCCAAGTTAAATCAGAATACTGGACACCCAGTTGAATTTCAATTTCAGATGAATAATTTTTTAATATGAAGATATTTGGAACATAATGCTTTTTAGTATAAAATGTTCAGAACATTAGCTTTTACCATAAAAATATTTGTGTCATACTTAATTCTTAAAAATTATTTGCTGTTTGTCTAAAATTCAAATAACTGTCCTCTGTTTATTCTGGTAATCCTAATAAAGTAGTTTTCCAAGTGGATAGAGAGGGGGAAAAGGCTTTTTTGGGTCTCACAGTACTTTTTTGTTTTTTAATAAAAGTAACATATATAGTCTTGGTAGAACATTCAACAGTATTTTTTTTTTTTTGGCTGCACTGTTCAGGATGTGGGATTTTAATTCTCTGATCAGACATTGAACCTGTGCCCTCTGCATTGGAAGCGCAAAGTCTTAACCCCTGGACCACCAGGCAAGTCCCACCATTCAAACAGTATGGAGCTGAGGCATGGTTCTACATCTCGTCTTTCCTGCCTCACAGACCATTATGCTGGAGATGTTACGCACACAGATTTCCCCCTTCCTTTAATGGCTGCCTAATATTCCACTGTGTGCCTGTGGTTGTCTGGACCTCACTGGGCCTCTGTTTCTGATTAGTACAAATAATGCTACCAAGACATTCCTTGGACATCTCTATGTGCCTTTGAGAATGTAATTGTAGGTAAATTCCCAGATGTGGAATTGTGGGGTCATGGTTCTGTGCATTTCATTGCCATTGCCAAGTTCACTAAAGGGCCTGCAGCAGACACCCACCCATGCCATACTTTTTCCAAGTCTTTAAAATCTTTTGAAACCTTGGTAAGTCTTGCAGTGGATTGTTCCTATTCTTTTGGGGTACACGAGAACTCTGAGAATACGATGAAAACTCAGGCCCTTCTCCCCAGAAAAATGTACGCTAGCACACACGCACAACACATGGCTGGCATTTTGTGCAGGATGGGAGGAGAGGGCAGCCTGTGTCTGTCCAAAGGCCCCAGTCCTGCTCCCGGGGCAGAGGTTCTTACACTAAGTAAAATAAGATTTCTGGGGAGCTCATTAAACATATAGATTGAGTTTCAAAAACAGCTTTTTTAAAAAAATAGTACAGCCAGTTTTTAAAACTATTTTTATTTATTTAGCCTCACTGTGTGGCATGCAGGATCTTAGTTCCTTGACCAGCGGTTGAACCTGGCCCTCCTGCATTGGGAATGTGGAGTCTTAACCACTGGACTACCAGGGCAGGCTCTCAACAGCTCTTTTTTTGGGGGGGGATTGTCAAATAATCCTTTATTTTTCTTTCCTTTGCCGTTCTTAACTGGCTGGGCACTCCACTGCACCACTGTTAATACCATCTATGATGTCATAAGGGTGGCGGCCATCAACATTGCAGCCCACAGACTGGGCGGTCCCCAGGATCTCTTTAATGGTTCCAGAAAGTTCCCTAGCTAGAGACCGATGCTGCATCTGCCAGGCAATGTTGACGATCTCATCAAAAGTGATGTTTCCACTGTGCTTAATGTTTTTCTGCTTCTTTCTGTCTCTTGGTGGTTCCTTGAGGGCTTTGATGATCAGGGTAGAAGCAGAAGGTATCACCTCAATCTGGGCTTGTCTATTCTGAATGGTCAGTTTCACTGTAATCCTCAGACCCTTCCAGCCACCAGTTGCCTTGGCAATGTCATCACCGACCTTTTTTGGAGACAGACCCAGGGGGCCAATCTTGGGGGCCAGGGCAGACTTGGCACTGACCTCCCCACCAGTGCACCTCAGGTACACGACTTTAATCTCGTTGGGGTCGAGCTTAGGTGGCATGCTGGAGGCGGCTGGTGTCAGATGAACCCAGATTCGGGACTACTGAAGAAAGTTGCACTTTGGCCTCCTCTGAGCCAAAAGCCGAGAGCTCAACAGCTCTTTTTTTTTTGAGAGAACTGAAGACACTTGGATAAAGGCGGAGACTGGACTTGGGGTGCGACTGGGGAGTAGGACTGACTTGGAGTTGAAGTGGGGCATCTGGAGAGACTGTGAAGAACTCTGGGGGTGAGCGAGATCTTTGGAATCGGCCTAAGCTCCGAATTTGGCTCTGCTACTCACTGGCCATACAGACAAAGCTATGGTTTTTCCAGCAGTCACATACAGATGTGAGAGTTGGACCATAAAGAAGGCTGAGCGCCAAAGAGGTGATGCTTTTGAACTGTGGTGCTAGAGAAGACTCTTGAGAGTCCCTTGGACTGAAAGGAGATCAAATCAGTCAATTCTAAAGGAAGTCAACCCTGAGTATTCATTGGAAGAACTGATGGTGAAACTGTAATACTTTGGCCACCTGATGCGAAGAGCTGACTCACTGGAAAAGACCCTGATGCTGGGAAAGGTTGAGGGCAGGAGAAGGGGCGACAGAGGATGAGATGGTTGGATGGCATCGTTGATTCAATGGACATGAGTTTGCGCAAACTCTGGGAAACAGTGAAGAATAGGGAAGCCTGGCGTGCTGCAGTCCATGGGGTCTCAAAGAATCAGACACGACTTAGCAACTGAGCAACAATAGCAACTCACTGATCAGGATCTAACCTGCTGCGGCCTTCATTTCCTTCCTCTCCTTCTATGAGAGAGGGATGACAATAACCAACTCACAGGGTCAAGTGAGGGTTAAATGAGATATGGCAGCTCTGAATGAAGTACTGGGGCTCCTGCTGGGGCCTGAGAATCGCTGACTTTTGTCTTTATTATGTAACGTGTCACTTAATACCTGGCAATTCAGTGTAATTGCCAGGTAATTCAGTGGTAACATACCAGGTATCTTATTTATATATTTTTAATTTATTTTTTGGCTGCCCTAGGCCTTAGTTGCTGCTCCAGGGCGCTCTCTAGTTGCGCAAGCGGGGGCTACTCTTTGTTGCGGTTCATGGGCTTCTCATCGGGGTGGCTTCTCTTGTTGGGGAGCACGCACGCTAGGGCACGCAGGCTTCAGAAACTGTGGTGCTCGGGCTTAGTTACTCTGTGGCTTCTGGAATCTTCCTGGATCAGGGATCGAACCTGTGTCCCCTGCATCGGCAAGCGGATTCTTACCCACTGTACCACCAGGGAAGTCCCAGGTGTCTTATTTTCATGGTGGTCATCGGGCTTGGTGGGGCGGCTCTGGCCAGAGGGCAAAAGGGAATGTGGTCTCTCCCAAGTGGTGGGAGCTGTTGAGAGATTTGAACTGGCAGTATGAACATCAGATGTTCTGATTCTTAAGTTTTCTGTCTTTACTCCCTAGAATGGCTTCGATAAGAAAACCCAGCCGTCCTGTGCGTGACATCTTTGGCGACCTCAGTGATATTTCCTTAGAAGATTCAAAGTTGGGGGACATGTGGAACTCTGATATCAGTAGACATCTTACCAAAATAGCACCCGGTCCCAGCAGATTTTTAAAAAGAAACCAGACTCTGGGTGGAAAACACTTCCTGCCAAAAGAGAACGCTGTCCTGGGGAGCGAGCACTGGCACTCTTCAAGTAGACCGTCAACCACTGCCTCCAAGGTCAGGGCCAACGCGGCGCTCACGAAGCTGGCACAGATAGAGACCAAGATCAGGAACCGGAAGGTGCGGGTGGATCCATCGGACGCAGAATCTGAGGACTGGCTCCCTAGCAGAGCTGAAGAAACTCCCCCTAGGAGGACGGCTGACCTTTCTTCACAGAACGCAGGACAACCCTCCCAGGAACAGGCCCTTGAAATTCCTGTCCCTGAGACAGACATGCCGAGTGGGAAGGTCAGTAGGTTTCTAAAGAAGAGAGAAGCACAGGTGGAAAAGATACCCGTGGAAGCCCAGGTTGGGAAGGAGAGGGATGCTCAAAGACCCAGAGAGAAACAACCTTCTAGAACACTGGATTCACCAGACAGTGATGAAGAGGAAATGAAAAAGTTGCTGGGGAGCTTGACAGAATCTTCTGGGGAAAAAGAAACAACCACCAATCAGGGTTTCACCAAAGCCACTGAGAAAGAACAAACAAAACTGGTCTCGGTAAGGTTTGCATGTATTTATCCATTTTTGTTTTTTATTTGTTTATCTGGCTGCACCGGGTCTCAGTTGTGGCCCGTGGGATCTTCCCTTGTGGCGCAGGGACTCTCTAGTGCCAGCACACGGCTCTGGAGCTCCTGGGCTCAGTAGGTGGCGACACAAGTTGCTCTGTGGCACGTGGGATCTTAATTCCCCAACCAGGGATCGAACCTGCATCCATGCCCTGCATTGCAAGGTGGATTCTTAACCACTGGCCCACCAGGGACATCCTGCATTTTGCACTTATTTATTTTGTACTTGTTTGTATTAATACTTTGCATTTGTACCTTTGTGTCATAGCACTAGAGTCTTGAGGAGTGCCATCACCTGTGAGCTCCTTGAGAGAGTGTTGGATGAGGAAGGGCTGGGTTTCAGCCCATCACGGGGCCGCACTCCTGGCCTGCTCTGTAAGGGATCGGGTTTGGACACGGCAGGTGTTTGCACCGTACGGCACTGGGGACTGTGTACCCGCAGGGACGGCACTTTGCATGACTGAGGCAGCCCCGGCCGTGAGCACTGCCGTTAGTGACCCGTGCCCGCTCGCTGGTTGGACCATATGGGAATCACTAACTTGGGAAGGCTCCATTTCCATTTTTTTTTTAAATTGAGGTGAAATTCCTATAACCTAAAATTCCTAATTAACCTATTAAAAATGAACAATTCAGTGGCATTTAGTACATTCACAGTGTTGTATAACTGCCATCTGTCTCATTCCAAAACATTTCCATCCTCCCAAAAGTAAACCGTTACTGATTACTATCAGTCTTCCTTCTTGGCTCAGTGGTAGAGAATCTGCCTGCAATGCAGGAGTCACAAGAGATGCAGGTTTGATCCCTGGGTTGGGAAAATCTGCTGGAGGAGGAGGGCATGGCAACCCACTCCAGTATTCTTGCCTGGAGAATGTTGTGGACAGAGGAGCCTCGTGGGCTGCAGTCCATAGGATCACAAAGAGTTGACGAGACTGAAATGGTTTAGCACGGACACGTGCACCAAATAATCACTCCTTGTTTCTCTGTCCTCCAAACCCTAATAATCACTAATCTGCTTTCTGTCTCTGTGGGTTTGCCTGTTCTGGACATTTCTCCAGTGGAATCATACAACCTGTGACCTTTTGTGTCCAGTCTCTTTCCCTTAGCATGATGCTTTCGGGGTTCACTCACATTGTAGCATGCATCAATGCTCCATTCCTTTTTATGGCTGAGGAATATTCCACTGCGTGGATGGACCACGTTGTGTCTATCCACTCATCCACTGATGGACGTCTGGGATGTTTCCACCTTTTGGCAATTATGAATAGTGTTACAAGTATCTGTTTGAGTCCCTGTTTTCAATTCTTTGGGTTTTTCCTAGGAGCAAAACTGTTGTGTCTTATAATAAGCCTGTGTGTAACTAATTGAGGAACAGACAAACTGATTCCCACAGTGGCTGCACTGCTTTGCATGAGGGTCCCAATTTCTCCACATCTTCACCAACACTTGTTATTAAGGGAGATTACAGTAGAGGTACTTTGGCCAATTTTGCTTAGTCACTCTTGTGACTAACTTTGTCTGACTCTTTGCAACCCTTCTGGACTGTAGCCCACCAGGCCACTCTGTCCATGGGATTTCCCAGGCAAGAATACTGGAGTGGGTCGCCATTTCTTTCTCCAGCCATGCAGGCATCGTGGGTTCAATCCCTGTGTCAGGAAGATCCCCTGGAGAAGGAAATCGCAACCCACTCCAGCATTTTTGCCTGGGAAATCCCATGGACTGAGGAGGCCAGCAGGCTACAGTCCCTGGGCTTGCAAAGAGTCAGACACGATTTGAAAGCCAAGCAATATTTCTGAGTATTTCTTATTTATTTATGAGGGGAGAAGAGAGAAAAGGGCTGAGAACGGTAACGGTCATCATGAGGCCTCACACTGTCCACCAACCCCAATGTCGCTTGATCAGGACTTACTTAGCATGTTTGGTTAATTTCCCTTCTTTTGTTTCTGCCCACGTAGGGTCAAATCCCAACTCCACCAAGAGCCCTTTCACGGCCCAGTAAAGATCTTCCCAGCTCAAAGCCATTCGCCACTTCATGGCCGTCAACCTCACGGTCAGCAGACGGGTCCCTTCCCGGTGCCGGCTTGAGAGCTCCCTCCCCACAGACGCCTGCCTCCCGCATCGTGTCGCATTCCATCCCTGGTGCCTTTTCGAACTCAGCGCCCTTGACCTCGGGGGCCGACGAGCTCTCATCCTCCCTGAGAAGGAGCGAGCCTGGGCCTCAGGAGGAGCCTCCCTCAGAAGCCACTGATGACAGTCTGAACGGTAGCCTTCATCCCTGTGCAGAGTTGTCACCCTGGGCAGGGAGGGTGAGACTGCCTTTAGGGTCCCCAGCATGGTGGTCACAGGGTATTATCATGAGGGGTGCAAGGCACCCTCGGCTTTTCCACACCCTCTTTCCTAGTTGAGGGGCCAAGTCAGATTTCTTTTTCCCCTTGGGGACTGTGGGCTCTTAGTTCCCTGACCCCCTGCATCTCTGTGTCTGAAATGCAGTCTTAACCACTGGACCGCCAGGTAAGTCCCTGTTCTGTCTTTAAAGTCTTCATCTAGTGACCCTGCCCAGTGACAGAGCAAAGGCAAACCCTTCTCGAGCCTCATATGAGAGAAAGTTTTCCTTGTTGTAAAAGAGAAGTGTATTTCCTTTCCTTTTTAATTGCAGAAAACAAAACCAACCTCTAAGCAGTCACAGACATTTTTATTATTTCACCATCATTCAACATGATTTTTTATGTACTTATTTATTTTTTATTTTTGGCTGTGCTGCAGTGGCCAGGGTCTTAGTTCCTTGACCAGGGATCGAACCTGCATCCCCTGCCCTGGAAGCCAGGGTGGATTCATTTTTTTTTTTCTTCTCTTTATTGAACTCCCCAGATCTTTTCTTTTTAAAAAAGAGAAAATTTTTATTTTGTATTGGGGTATAGCCGGGAAGGAGGATTCTTAACCACTGGGCCACCAGGGAAGTCCCCAGCATGAGTTTTAATATTGTATGTATTTAAGAAAAGAACAGAAAAAGAAAACATGGATTTCTCCCCTCTGCAGTTGCCTTGCCATCAAAACCCAGTTAAATAACTGGGTTGAGTACCTGCTGTTTGCCAGCAGGTGCCAGGCGTGGTGGTGTCAGTCAGGACCACAATGAGAAACAGGCAAATCTGCCCTGCCCCGGCCCTAGTTCCCAGGTGCTAGGATGATCTTTAGCCAGTGAATCAGTGGTCAGGGAGGAAAAATAGTTTTTTCCTTGTGTCCTTTTAACTTCTCAGCTGGATCTCTGTAACCAAAGACAGGTTAACAGGAGAAAAGCATTCTGAGATTCAATAAAGATTTCATAGAAGTTTTATGTGACCCAGGAGCCTTCATAAGGAAATGAAAATGTAAAAGAATGGTGATGCCTCCTGCTAGGTGTGATGAGCAGTGGAGAGTCCTGGGAGAGTGTGATAGAAAAAGGATAGGAGTAGATGAGGGGAGACAGAGCGAAACCTGCTGGTGAGGGGTGGCTCAGTTCCCCCCATCCTGGGCATAAGGATGCTCCTCTCCCCCAGGTAAAGGGAAGGTGAGTCTTACCTGAGGGACAGCCTGCTTCAGAGGAGGTCAGGGAGTCCTTGCAGCCCCTTCTGTGTCTCAGATTCCTGCAGCTAAAAATATTCAAGATGCGGACTTCCCTGGTGGTCCAGTGGTTAAGACTCTGCACTTTCACTTCAGGGTCACAGGTTCAGTCCCTGGTCGGGGAACTAAGATCCCACAGGCTGCGTGGTGTGACCCTACCCCTGAAAAAAAATCCTAGATGCTAAGGCACCATGATGTAGGGGCAGGGAGGGGAAGCACAGCTGACCAAAGTCCCCTCCCTGTGCAGGGGGATGGGCTTGAGGGTGCGAGAAAGCCCCCTTGGAGTCCCCTCGGGGGTCACCACACGTGCCACGTGGCACCTCACTGCTGTTGGCTCGGATCTTCAGGCCCGAGGAAATGGTGATGGGTGTCCTAGCCAGCCTGGTGGGCGTGGATGAGAAGGTGGGCATACCTGCACGGGAAGCCTGTGAGGGTCAGGGTTGGCTGACGTGACAGCCGACAGGAACGCCAGACCTGGGTTCTGGCCCTCCCTGACTGCCCCTCCAGGCTGCGCCTCAGCCCCCTGCTGCTGGCCGGGAGGGGTCCCCTCTGTGTCCAGACCCCACCTTCCCCTCCAGATGCAGCTTCAAGAGAGGAGGGCAGCAAGGAGTGGCAAAGACAAGTTTGAGTTTGGGGGGTCCAGCCCATCTGGGGTGGGGGCTTCCTGGTGGCTCAGACAGTAAAGAACCTGCCTGTGATGCGGGAGACCCAGGTTTGATCCCTGGGTTGGGAAGAGCCCCTGGAGAAGGGATGGCAACCCGCTGTAGTATTTTTGCTAGAATTCCATGGACAGAGGAGCCAGGCGGGCTACAGTCCACGGGGTCGCCAAGAGTTGGATAAGACTGAGCGACTAACAAGCACACTACCTGGGGTGGACACGCTTGCCCTGCCGCCTTCTGGCCACACGGCCTCAGGCTCTGTGTCTCGGTTTCCTCATCTGTAGCGTGGGGCAGAGCTATGACAGTGAGCTAGTACACGTGGAGGGCTCCTGCACGGTGAGCCTGTGAGAGGCAGGGTTGGCCGACATGACAATATTACTAGTCCACGGTCTCCTGCTGTGCCTTGGCCCAAGCCAACCGTGATGGCTTAGTTCAGAGGCTTGTCCGTGAACGTATCTCAGGACCTGTGTGCCACAGGCATGCTGGCAACTGGCAGTGTCGGAGGAGTTCAGAGGCGGGGTGAGCCCTTAGCACTGAAGTGCTGAGCTAGGTTTTCATTTCCATCTAACATTGCTGGGCAGCCTGGCGTTTGGGATTGCACTCAGCTAGCCTTTCCAGGAGAAGGCAATGGCACCCCACTCCAGTACTCTTTCCTGGAAAATCCCATGGACGGAGGAGCCTGTGGCCTGCAGTCCATGGGGTCACTAAGAGTCGGACAGTACTGAGCGACTTCACTTTGATTTTCACTTTCATGCGTTGGAGAAGGAAATGGCAACCCACTCCAGTGTTCTTGCCTGGAGAATCCCAGGGACGGGGGAGCCTGGTGGGCTGCTGTCTCTGGGGTTGCACAAAGTCGGACACGACTGAAGCGACTTAGCAGCAGCAGCCTTTCCAGGAGGAGTGAGCCGCTTGGTCTTCCATCTCCCATTCACCCCCAGCTCTGTGCCTCCCACGTGGTGGGCGCTGCTCCAGCTGCCCCCGCTGACTGCCCCCTGTCTGTTCCTGGAATTGCGGGCACATCCTGCCTCCTCTGGGAGGCTCATCCTTCCAGCCAGCCAGGCTGCTCGGCGCCCCCTGTGGAAGCCCCTAAGACACCTTGGAGGCCCCACCAAGTGTCCACCCAGCTCAGCTGGGGTTGCATGCACCTGCTGGGGCTTTGAGGTCCCACAGGTGGACACCCCCGTCCCCCTAGCATCACACACACCCAACCTCTGTGCTTCAGTCATGAAGTGAGCCATGTGGTGGAGTTGCTCCTCACCCTGGCTGCCCGTCAGCCTTCCTCCTCCCGGGGAAGAGCAGGCCCACATGTTGATGGGGCAAAACCTGCTGGGGCACTGGAACTACGTGGAGCCTTCCTCTTCTAGTAACCTGCACTCATGGCATTCAGGCATTGGCAGCTGGCTAGCTGGCACCACAAAGTGGAAGTTAACCTGAGCTAGAAACGAATGTGTTAATCACTCACTCGTGTCCAATCCTTTGCGACCCCATTGACTGTAGCCCACCGGGCTCCTCTGTCCATGGAATTCTCTAGGCAAGAATACCAGAGTGGGTTGCCATGCCCTCCTCCAGGGGATCTTCCTGACCCAGGGATTGAACCTGGGTCTCCTGCATTGCTGACAGATTCCTTACCGTCTGAGCCCCCGGGAAAGACCCCCTGTGCCCTTAACTTGCTTTAAATGAGAACCTAGGATGAGGTGCCCTCTCCCAGTGGAGGGCCGGCCCCTCCTACCTCAAGCACGCTTACCACTGCGCTTCCCTCTTTGCATTGTGAGCTGCTCTGTGGAGGCCAGGGGCTGGGAAGCTTCTGGCCTGTTTTTCTTTTTTTCCTTGCTTCTCTATTTTTCAGATCTTCCTGAAAAAGGAAATGGCAACCCATTCCAGTATTCTTGCCTGGAGAATCCCATGGATAGAGGAGCCTGATGGGCTATAGTCCTTGGGGGTCAAAAGAGTCAGACACAACTGAGCAGCTAAACCACCCCCACCACTACGTTTTGGATCTGAGTTCCCTGACCAGGGATTGAACCTGGGTCCTTGGCAGTAAGAGCATGGAGTCCTAACAACTGGACCGTCAGGGAATCCTCCCATTGTCTGTTTTTAAATATGTATTTATTTGACTGCCTCAGCTTTTAGCGGCCACGTGCGGGATCTTCGCTGCAGGGCAGGGGCTCAGTAGTTGCAGTGCCTGGGCTTAGTTGCCCCACACCATGTGGATCTCAGTTCCCTGACCAGGGATCGAACCTGCATCCCCTGCATTGCAAGGTGGATTCTTAACCACTGGACCACCAGGGAAGCCCTTCCCATTGCCTGTTTTTATAAGTAAAGTTGTACTGGGACACAGCCACGCTCATTTGTTTATACACAGTCCTTGGTGGCTTTCCCATCATCACAAGGGCAGAGTTGACCAATGGTGAGAGAGACAGACTAGCCTGAAAAAGCCAGACTATTAATACTTACTACCTCGCCCTTTAAAGAAAAAGTGCTCAGATGCCCGGACTAGCTTTCTGAGGGCACTTTTGCATCTTCCCATCCCTAGCTCTTAGCCCAGTTCCTTCAACAGGATGGTCAATACCTGTGGAGTAAATGAGTAAATATTGCCATGTTACATTTTTAATTACAGATTTTAGAATAAACATTTTATCCCTGGATGACCTGGCTCCAGTTGTCAGTGAGAAATCAGACTTGGAATGGGAAGTAAGTACAGTGAACCGATTTTTTGTTTCTTTTTTTAAAAAAAGATTTATTTAATTACTCTGGCTGCGCCGGGTCTCAGTTGCGGCCTGCGGGATGTTCTGTCTTCATTGTGGGAATCTTCGGTTGCAGCATGTGAACACTTAATTGCAGCATGTGGGATCTTAGTTTGCAGACCAGGGATTGAACCCGGGCCCCCTGAATCGGGAGCTTGGAGTCTTAGTCACTGGACCATCAGGGGAGTCCCTGAACTGATTTTTCACTTTAGATCTTTATGCAGAACGGTTTGCAGCCATGGTGCTTCATTTAGGTCAGCGATTCTCACCTGGGAGCACTTGGCAATGTCTGGCAATATTGTGGTCATAACTGTGGTGCTGGAGAAGGCAATGGCACCCCACTCCAGTACTCTTGCCTGGAAAATCCCATGGACGGAGGAGCCTGGTGGGCTGCAGTCCATGGGGTCACTGGGAGTCGGACGCGACTGAGCAACTTCACTTTCACTTTTCACTTTCATGCATTGGAGGAGGAAATGGCAACCCACTCCAGTGTTCTTGCCTGGAGAATCCCAGGGACAGCGGGGCCTGGTGGGTTGCCGTCTATGGGGTTGCACAGAGTCGGACACGACTGAAGCGACTTAGCAGCAGCAGCAACTGTGATGCAGGGTGCTCCTGGCATCGAGTAGGCAGTGGCCCAGATGGCGCTCAGTGTCCCAGAGTGCACAGGGTGGCCCCCACTGCAGGGAATATTTGTGTCTTGAATGTCAACGTGTCAATGTGCAGCGACCCTGATTTAAGATGACAAGAGAGGAGTTATTTAACGTATCAGACAATTAGAGCAGGTCCGACTTCAGCCTCCCCACAGCAGTTCCTGCACTGACCTATATTTATTCCAGCGCCCTGTGGTGACTCTTGCTGTATTAGTAACCACCTCACCATCAGCATTCAGGATTGCCATGCAGGATCACCAGGGTTCCCCCACCAGGGTTCCCTGACCAGGGTTCGAAACAGTGTCCCTTCCAATAGAAGTGCAGATCCTTAACCACTGGAACGCCAGGGAAGTCCTAGCACAGGTTTTAATGGTACAAAAATGACACACATATTTCACCCACCTGCTGCTAACACACGCTCACACCATCATTGTTAAGTGCAGCAGCTTCGTGCCGAAGGGTTTCAAGAATTCTGCTCCCAATACTTGGCCTGCCCAAATCTAGAAAGGACCGTGTAGACCCTCACCTGCCGGGTCCCTGGGGCGCCTTCACTTCTAATGCAGTGGTATTTTGATCGTGTATTTTGATTGTGTTGCTCATTTGAAAATACTTTCCAGTTGCCTCTGCCATCCTTCATTTTAGAAAGAAGGTCAGGGGGGCAAGGCATCCAGCAGAAGGCCCTGGGCAGGGGATCCCCCCTCTGAGAGCGAGATCTCCGAGCGCCTGAGTGAGCCGTCGGCCTCGTCCCCTGGGCCCCAGGGCATTTGTTGCCTGGGGCCAACGTCTCCGGAACCTATGGCCAGCGCGGTGAACTCGACTTACTCAGAAGATTTTGAAAAATCCCCCAGTCCCACAGCATCTGAGTCAATGGCCCCTTCAGAGGAGTCTCCCTACAGGACGCTGGCCAGTCGGCCTGAATTTTCTGCAAGTCTGAAGTCAGACTTCCCTCCCTCAAGTCCCAAGTCCAGGAAGAAGCGGGCCAGGGGTGGACACCCAAGAGTCGTGGTGAAGGAAACGGCTGTGCAGACGCCCGATCCTGCCTTCACCTACCAGTGGGCTGAGGGTAAGGACGTGGCCCAAGGGTCGGAGGAGGGAGGGGGAGGCCTGCGGCTGGTGGGACCTCAGGCCCCTGCTTCCTCTTCCACAGAAAAGGGGAGCTCCCTGGGTATTCCCCACTGTCTCCCAAGCTTCAAAACACTGAAAGGTTTCAAACCAAAAACTAAAGCAGTGGTTGTCAGCGGGGCTGATCCTGGCCCCAGGGGACATCGGCCAGGGTGGGTGACTGACTCTCTGGGTGGAGGCCGGGCTGCTGCTCAGTACCCTGCAGTGGCCAGGAAGGCCCCACCAGAGTGCGACCCTGCCCGAAACATCAGGTGTGACAGGGACCGCCTCTAGGACAGCGCATCCTCAGATGCTTTGGGGTCCTTGAGCATGGCGGCTCCAAGAGCTGCTGCATCGCCGGTCCAGCTGGTGGTCTGCACTCGCCGAGTGTGTTTGGTGGATTCCCTTCTGGCATGCAGCAGGCACGGCTCATCATTTCTCTTGTTCTCAGCATTGGCCCATGTGGACGGAAAGGTCGCTTTCTTTTAGTGATTCCCCTTCTTTGTTTCGGGGCTTCCCCAGTGGCTCAGTGGTAAAGAACCCACCTGCAAATGCAGGAGACACAGGAGATGCAGGTTTGATTCCTGGGTCAGGAAGATCCCCTGGAGGAGGGCATGACAACCCCTTCCAGTATACTCGTGGAGAATCCCATTGACAGAGGAGCCTGGCGGGCTACAGTCCATGGGGTTGCAAAGTGTCAGATGTGACTGAAGCAAATTTCCATGCACACATGCACTGCTCCTTTTTCTCGTCAAGACCAGGGGTCCCCAACCTCCAGGCCACAGACCACGATGGGTCTGTGGTCTGTTCAGAACCTGGTTGTACAGCAGGAGGTGAGCAGGTGAGTGAAGCATCTTCTGTATTTAGAGCTGCTCCCCATCACTCGCATTACCGCCTGAGTTCCGCCTCTTGTCTGATCAGCGGCAGCATAACAAACGTAATGCGCTTGCTGCTGCTGCTGCTGCTAAGTCACTTCAGTCGTGTCCGACTCTGTGTGACCCCGCAGACAGCAGCCCACCAGGCTCCCCCGTCCCTGGGATTCTCCAGGCAAGAACACTGGAGTGGGTTGCCATTTCCTTCTCCAATGCGTGAAAGTGAAAAGTGAAAGTGAAGTCGCTCAGTCGTGTCCGACTCTTAGCAACCCCATGGACTGCAGCCTACCAGGCTCCTCTGTCCACGGGATTTTCCAGGCAAGAGTACTGGAAAGAAGTTCAGAGTACTGGAAGTACTGGAGAAGGCAAAGGTGCCATTGCCTTCTCCGCTTGAGTCATCCCCAAACTGTCCCCCCACATCACCACCCCCACCCCAGTTGGTGGAAAAATTGTCTTCTGCAAGACCAGCCCCTGATGCCAGAAAGGTTGGGGACCAGTCGTCTAGACAACACCCACAATGCAGACAGAGCTTGTTCCCGGGCTGTGCACTGGGGTGTGATGCCTGCTTTTTAAAATTTACTTATTTATCTTGGCTGCATTGGGTCTTTGTTGAAGTGCATGGGCTCTTCATTGAGGCAGGTGGGTTTTTCTCTAGTTATAGCACTCAGGCTTAGTTGTCCCATGGCACATGGGAACTTAGTTCCCGGACCAAGGATTGAACCTGCCTTGGAAGGTGGATTCTTAACCACTGGACCATCAGGGAAATCCCTGTGGTTCTTGCTTGATCTGGTCCTTTGGATCTGGGGCTTCGTGATACTTCTGTCCAGACCTCGCACCTGTCCACGGGGTGTGACTGCTCTGTTTTGCAGGGAGGCAGGTCAGTCAGATGGGCCCAGCTGAATCACTGGAAGGTGTTCAAGAGGATTTTCAACTCTGGCTCTGTGACTCAGAAACCTGAGTCCCTGCCCATGTCTTCCTGCTCCCTTTCTTGCAACAGAGCCTTTGGGCAGCAAATGAGCACATGTCTGTTTCCTTCTTTGCAATTTAGAGATGCTTTCGTAAAACATCAGTGGTGCTGATTTCCTAGATTAGGCCTGACATCGAAAGGAGAGAGGAAAAAGGCAGCCTCTGAAGCTCACAAATGGCTGTCAGAGGAGGGCCCATCCAGGGAAGGGTAGCCGCCCTGAGCTGAGTGACTGCTTCAGCCAGCTCACCTGACCTGTGTATTGAACAAGGAGAACCTACCAGAAAGATGGAGGCAGGTTTGGGGAAACTTTAAGCAGCGGAAAGATTAAAAAAAGCAAGGAGAGTGGCCATCACATTCAGAAAGAGAAAAAGACAGACTCACATAGCCTATTTCAGCATCTTACCTGTTGATGAGAAGCTCATTGCTCTGGACTCTGCCCACTCACCTCTCCCCCTGTGTGTCTGGAGCAGCGGCCGGCATGGCGGCCATTGGACCAGCCCTGGGAGGTGCCTACGTGGACCCGGCACCCATCGCCAGCCATGTCATCGGTGCAGACGCCATAGAAGGTAACAGCCCAGCCCACCTTGTGGGTTCCTTTAGGTGAAGCAGACACATTTTACCTGCAGTTTCACATCCACCCTTGGAGGCGTAGGGCCACCCCTAGGTGCTGGGTTTGGAGAATCTGTTGGTGGGACGGTCACAGCCACAGGTAACTGCCACAATTTCTGGGCTCCCAGATGACAGACTGGGTGTCCCAGAACCTTTTCTGTCTTGCAATAGGACACCCATGTTGGAGAAAACAGGAAGGTTGGCAGGGACACACTGCAAGCCTCCTGCCCCGACAGGGCCGTCTTTATGTGTTCCCTCTGAGACCGTCTCTCCAGATTTCATAGCTGCTTTCCTCCAGCAGGCGCTCAGCCAGTGCTGAGTGGCCAGTCCTGTGGACACGGCCCTTGCCTTCTTGCTGAGTGTGGAGGGGTCACGGGGCCTTGGGGAGGCCCCGCCAAGCCTGGGGTGAGAGGAAGGTGCCAGTGAAGAGGTGACGGTCACTGTAGGAAACCCAGTCTGTGCCAGGTCCCCATGGGGCCACTGATGGCTCACACGACAGAAGCCGGGGGGCGTCTGGAACCTGTTCTTTTTCTTACCGTTTCAATTTTCTTACCATTTTTAGAAGATGAAGATGTTAAAATGTATTGGTTATAAGTAAAATGTTTATATCTTTAAAAAAAAAACACCCTCATCCTTTTTTTAAACATAATATTGACCTCAGTGACTTTTCCATGAGTATAGTCTTAGTAATGATCTTTTTTATTTTAGTAATGAGCATTTTTAACCATTGCAGTTATTTTTAATTGTACTTTTATTTTGTTAAAATTATATATAAATATTTAAAAAAAAATTTCTGGCCATGCCATGTGGCATGTGGGATCTTAGTTTCCTCCCCAGGGATCAAACCTGTGCCCTCTGCAGTGGAAACTCAGAGCCCTAACCACTGGACCATTAGGGAAGTCCCTAAAAATTTTATCTTAATTGCATTTTAAATTATTTTAATTACGTGTTTAAACATGCATGCGTGCCTGCTCGGTTGCTTCACTCGTGTCTGACTCTGCAACCCCATGGACTGCAGCCCGCCAGGCTCCTCTGTCCATGGGATTCTCCTGGCGAGAATACTGGAGTGGGTTGCCATGCCCTCCTCCAGGGGACTTTCCCCACCCAGGGATAGAACCCGTCTCCTGCATTTCAGGTGGATCTTTACTGCTGAGCCACCAGGAAGCCCCACATGTTTAAACATACGAAGTGTAAAATTTCCACTCTTGCTTATTTTGAAGTGTACAATTCAGGAGAGTTAGACCCACACCATGAGGCTGCACTGTCTGGAGAGCCACGTCGCTGGCCTTCCTCCCTTGTGTTGGACACTGAGGTTGAGGCTTCCAGTGGTGCCTGGGGGCCGATGGTGTGAGACCCACACACAAGTCAGAGAGCGCAGTTCATCTACCGCTGAGCAGAAAGGCACAGAACGAGGCGAGGCGGCTGCTGCTTCCGGAGGGGCAGTACCTGCGGAGAGCATCCTGCCACAGCCGAGGGGTGGGGGTGCAGGGCTGGCCGGGGGGTGCGGCGAGGGCTGGGGGCTGGGGCCCCGGGGGGCCGACAACTGACCGGGAGCCGGGATGGCAGCCCTGACTGCATACAGCCCGGCCGTGTTCGCACTCAATGATGTGCTGAAGCAGCAGCTGAGCCTGACGCAGCAGTTCATCGAGGCCAGCAGGCACCTGCACGCGTCCCTCCTGCGCTCCCTGGACGGAGACTCATTCCACTACCACACCCTGGAGGAGGCCAAAGAGGTGACCGCGGGCTGCCCCACTTCCATGGGGGGAGAGGGCAGGGGGCTTCCAGGGTCAAACCAAAGAGGTGACCACAGTGCTGCCCCCACTTCCATGGTGGGGAGAAGGCAGGGGGCTTCCAGGGCTCCCACTTCCATGGTGGGGCGAGGGCACGGGGCTTCCGGGGCCCCCACTTCCATGGAGGGGAGAGGGCAGGGGGCTTCTGGGGCTCAAACCAAAGAGGTGACCACAGCGCTGCCCCTACTTCCATGGGGGGAGAGGGCAGGGGGCTTCCGGGGCTCAAACTGGGGTGCTGGGGATGCTGGGGCCCAAGCCCCCTTCGGTCCTGGCCAAAGGAGCCCCTTTCTCTCCTTGGCTGTGACCAAGGCTGGGGCAGGGATGCCGTGTGACGTCAGAGCAAAAGTGCCCTTTTCCTGGGTGAGGGCCCTGCCCCTCCACAGACCCTTCCTGAGGGCCACCAGTCCCAAGGGCTGGCGCTCCGGGGATATCACACTCATCTCGCTTTTTCCCCTGCAAAATTCATTTCTTGTCCGATGACAAAAGGACATTATTTTATAAAAATCCTGTTGGACATCTGTTACTTATAAAGTTCTCCATAATTTCAGGGATAATTATTACCAGCTTGATATATATCCTTTAGATTTCTATGTAATATATAAACTGTTGAGCATGTATACAATATCATGTCACATATCCTATACAACGTATAAAATATATAGAACAGGTGTAGTGTTATACGTGATGTGACAGGTGTTTCTTTATAGAAATGGCATCCTACTATATGAATTGTTCATTTTTAGCATTTCAGCTACATATATTTTAGTACGTATTTCTTAAGAATAAGGACTTTAATAATCACAATACCACTGTAATACCAAAACCAAACTGACTTTTCTCAGTTACCATTACTAGGTGTCCAGTGTTCAGATTTTCACTCATCTCATAAAAGGTGTACATTTCATTCCTGTTTTCTTCATGTGTATCCAGAGTCCTACATCAAATTTACTTACTATTTTTTTAGACTCCTAACCTATATATATCGGAGAAGGCAATGGCACCCCACTCTAGTACTCTTGCTTGGAAAATCCCATGGACAGAGGAACCTGTTAGGCTGCAGTCCATAGGGTCGCTAAGAGTCGGACACGACTGAGCGACTTCACTTTCACTTTTCACTTTCATGCATTGGAGAAGGAGATGGCAACCCACTCCAGTGTTCTTGCCTGGAGAATCCCAGGGACGGGGGAGCCTGGTGGGCTGCCGTCTATGGGGTCGCACAGAGTCGGACACGACTGAAGTGACTTAGCAACCTATATATATAGCAGAGGTTCTCAGCCCTGAGCAGTGAGACCCCCGAAGGCCTGACCACCTGGTTTGCCTTGGCGGTAGGGTGGGCCTGGGAGTGGGTGTTCCTCCCATGGGCCCACTGGGGACCCACTCTGAGAACCGCTGCTTACAGGCCAC
This sequence comes from Bos mutus, assembly GCF_027580195.1. NCBI lineage: Eukaryota > Metazoa > Chordata > Mammalia > Artiodactyla > Bovidae > Bos > Bos mutus. The sequence goes on from NC_091623.1 coordinate 44,912,699, forward strand.
CCCACCTTCCCCACCTCTTGTTTCCTTAAAGTTTATTGGTTGGAAGAAAACAGGCTGTCCCACTTTCCCACGTTTTGGACTTGGCTGATGGCACCCCTGAGGGGTCCTTGAACTTGTTCTGCTGTTGGACGTTGTTAGCTGAATGCAAGCTGAAGTGATCTGATTGCTTCTGCCTACAGCCCGAGTGGCTGGTGGCCTGCTCTGCTCCAGGCCCATACCCTGAGGGTGGCACCTGAGCCCCTCTCCCCAGCCTGTATCCTCTGGGCAGCCGGGTAGCCCTGCCCCTGTCCCCTTTACCACAACCCCTCTTCCTCTTAGCCCCTGGAGACAGACAGGTGCCATCCCCAGGCCCCAGGACCTCAGTGCACGGAGGCAGCAGCGGTGATGGCTTCCTTGTGTCCTCTGCCCCACAGTACATCAGACAACACAGGCCCGCCCTGCTGACCATGGAGGAGGCCCTGGAGGAGGTAAAGAAGGAGCTATGAGTGCCAGGAGAGATGGGCTCGAGTACCTGAGGAGCTGGTCCCGTACACCGGCCGTGACACACACCCCCGAGACCCCAGGGGGCATTCGGTGGTTGGGGTGCTCATCATTTCCAGCTGAGTAGCCATCTTGTTGGTGTGCCTGTCGTGGGAGAGGACACCACAGGCCAGTGAAGTGGAACCAGGTGGAGCCTGTCACCACGCGCACAGGATGGGGATGCCAGCATGCCAGGGGATGCCACGTGGAGTGGCTCCACCGGGCAGGTGCTGGCTTCTCAGGCTCACGAGACGGTGGGGGTGAAGAGCCCCCTCAACTAACGAGGGAGCAGGGCCACGCGTCCATGCTGGGGACCCCCGTGAGACACCCAGGCAGAGCTCCGACCCAACTCCACGATTCAGACAGTCTGCACTCAGGACGCACCTCCGCCCTCCTCAGCCTGAGTACGCTTCTGATTTAAACACAGGGATAAAAGTCTTTAAAAAAAAGGTCTTTATTTGAAGGCAAAACAGTAAAATCCACAAGAAATTGTTAACAACACGTTTACATTTTATCCTGAATCAGACACGTTTGAACAATTCACAGCTACAGGAAATCTAGAACAAAAATCAAACAGTTTATCCTATCAGGTTGAAAAGTTGGAGAGGATTTTGCATCTTATTGAAAAGAATTTTCCAAAAATGTTTCTGTACAAATAAACGGCACCGCACCAAGCTGCCCGGGGATGCCAAGGAGGGCGGATCCCAGGCGGCTCCTGGCAGAGGCGGCCCCCTCTGGCCTTCCCGCCCTTTGGGGGCAGGCGGGGACCCGCGAAAGAAGTGACCGAGCAGGAGGCAGGGCCAGGGCTCGCGCCCCACACTCTGGATGAGAATGGGCCGTCTCACACGAGTGCTGGTGTGGGGGTTCCTCTCAGTGAAAAAAGCAAGTGGAGACGCCAAGGGTGCAAGTTCTCCGAGGGTGTCATTGTTCCGTGACCTGAAGATGCCTCAGGTGAGTTTCCTCAGAACTTTTTGTTTCTGCAGGTAACAGCAAATGGCTAATGTTCAAAAAAAAAAAAAAAAAAAAAAATCCTCAACTTAAACAGCTAAGTAACTGAATTAAGGGCTGGTATGTCTCAGGGGAAATAGGTTTCAAATTATGTCCCTGGGGATCAGCCTAGATCAGTATTCTTTTTTCTAAAACTAAACCGCTTGGAATAAAAATGAAAACCCCATTTAACTCTGCAAATCAAAAAGGTTCTGCTTTTTTCCATTTTTAACGAGTGAGCAGTAGCAGCGCCTGGCCTGGCGTGCGTGCGCAGGGCCCGTGCACACACGCCCCCTGGTTTCAGAGGCTCAGGCTGAGGGGAGAGTGAGACGGCCGTGCCTTCAGACAGTGGGAGTTTTTATCCAGGGGTCTTGTGTCTCTTGCTTCACTGTCCGGGGAAATAAGCTTGTGGCCGCGTGGGCTGGGCACCCCTCGTGACGCCTGCTGCTACGTTAGAGCTGGTGTGCGGGTGGGGCCTGGGCCTTCGGCACCATCCAGCGTGGCACTGGTCACGAGACCCGCGCCCGTCTTCCTCCTCCTGTCGCTCCCACGGGCAGAGCCGAGGGGAGCGGGCTGCCCCTGCCATCCTCCACCAGCAGTGGGCCCAGCAGCGGGGCTCTGCCGGCCTACTTGCACTCCTCCCGGGCCTTCATGCGGGCGATGAAGGAGTAGCTCTTGTTCCTGCGGTAGTTCTCGTAGGGGTCGTCCAGGGCCACGCCCACACCCTTGTACTGGTCCCACTTGTCCCGCACGTCCCCCCCCTTGATGGGGTCCTGGATCCCTTGCTCCTTCACGCCGAGGCCACCGGATCCACTCCAGCCTGAGAGAGAGACGGATGAGTGGTTACGACCCAGGGGACCCAGGGGAAGCCCGAAGCGTTGCGCCTTTACCCTGATGTGAAGTTCAGTGCAAATGCCTACAGGGAGTCCACGACACGCAGGGCACACACTTGGAACTAACGCGGTGAGAAAGAGCACCGGCAGAAGCCCTGCAGGTTTCTGTTTCCAAGCGGGAACCTTCTGACTCCCTCAGCCCCCTCAAACCCCGAGTGCCCAGAGCGGGCTGTTCTGTCTTCCCCGGAAACTTACCCATTTTCACCAGCATCTGATGTCCTTTGTTCTCTTCCCCAAGCCTTGAATCAGGTATAGGAGGTGCTGAATTAGAACCCAGACCAGCCGAGGAACTAAAATTAAGACAGGTAACGTCTTTTACAAAAGAGCGGATACATTTATTGGAATGAAAACTTAGAGTATTACAGCATGTGGCTTCTATGAAGGGTCGCCAGCGTGAGATGGACACACACACACACGTTTCGGGTCTCTAGCCGCCTTCTTTATCCTCTTCGCCGGCCAGTTAAGGGGGTCCCCTAAGATGACGGTCCCTGCCCCACACTTGGTGGCAACGGCCGGCCACACCGAACCCGTCAATGGTTAGAAAACAGAGCCCAGCCCTGGCCTTGGGCTTCACAACGTGACCGCAGAGGTAAGAGCGAGGAGTGAGACGCGATGCCACCGTCACTGCGCTAGCGAGCGCCCAGGGGCCCCCAGGTGCCGCCTGGGCGCGGGCCGCCTAGAGAGGGTCTTCTAACGACACGTTTCAACATTCACAGCAAAGCATCAGAGGGTTCCAGTGCTACCAGAGATCATTGGACAGTTAAGACAGAAATCTTACGGCGGGGTGGGGCTCCTGGACCGTGACCGGTGCCTCCTTCCTGGGGAGTAGGACTTGGACCTTGAGCGCGAGCGGGAGCGGGAGCGGCTGCGAGAGGAGCGGGAGCGGCTGCGGCTCCTATGGGCCGGGGAGAGGGAAGGGTCAGTACGGCCACCGAGAGGCCCCAGGCCTCACACCCCGTGCAGCGGCGCCCTGCTCACCTGGATCTAGAACGGGAGTAGGAGCGAGAGCAGGAGCGGGACCGTGACCTCGAGTAGGAGCCGGACGACTTGGAGGACCTCGAGTTGGAGCGTGAGGAGGAGCGCCCTCGGCTTTTGGATCTGCTCCGAGACCTTGAGGGTCCACTGCGGGGAGAGGCCTGGTGAGCTGGAGGCACCCCCCAGCCCTGCCCTAGAGGACCCAGAGGAGCCCAGTGCGGGGGCAGACACACCCCTTCCCGCATGCTGCGCGCCAGCCGGTGCGTCCTGTCTTACTCTGGCCGTGTGGGCGGCGGCTCCCGGCACCCTTACCGTAGGGTGCTTCACCCAAGACCCAGGCAAAGACCAGAACTAACCCCATCCCTGCCCCTCGCCTTGGGCGTGACACCACAGAGAGCCCGTGGGCCATGGTGGAGCTGCCTGCAGGCCGCCCTGGGACGAGACTGTGGAGACTGGCTCTCCACGGGGGACGCGGCGGGCATGCGACTCTCACCTGTTCCTCTTCTCCTGGCCTTTCCTCCGCCGGGCCCGCATCTTTGCTCGGAAGAACTCGTAGAGACCGTTCTGCTCCCAGCCTTCGCTGTAAGACACAAGTGTCCCAGGGCTGAAGGGAGACCCAAGTCTCCCTCCTCAGGGACCTTCTGCCCGACAGGCCGTCCCTCTTTTGCTTGGGATCCTGAGCAAGGACCCAGCACGAAAGCCCTTGGGGGCTTGCCTCGACAGGCTGCCCCTTGGAGGAGGAGCCAGGCTGAAGGGCGGGCCAGCCCCAGGATGCGCCCCCAGCCCTGCGTGGCTTCCTCGCCTTTCCAGGCTGGGGTTTCTCTGAACAGCTGAGCAGGTTACCATAACGGGGGCTGAGGCACTCTGATGTAGGCAGGTAGGCCTGTGCCCTGCCACACGGCAGGGTAACCACTGAAGTGAGATCACCAGGGGAGAGGCTCCTGAGGGACGCCTATGACAAAGCCTGCTGGGCGGCAGCTGGCCGTCTCTGAAACACACCTGCCCCGAGATAAGCGCTTGTCTGATGTGATAAAAGCTTTCTATCGAGGGCACTGCACGTGTGACACGCGAGCTGGGGGAGAAGTGGGCCCTCCTAGTCAGGCTCCTCACGCCACCCCGGGGCACAAGGTGTGCCTGCTGTGAGTTTCTGGTGAAGAAAGACCCGGGAGGACAGGCCGGGAGGGGACAGCAGCCTCCCCTCCTGCTGCCGGCCCCCCGGCGGGTCTCCGGGAGTGCCATACCTGTTCCTGGGCCTGTCATGGGAGGGAGGGCTGTAAAAGGCCTCCACGGCCGCCAGCAGCCTCTCGCTGGGTGGCATGGGGGGTGGGAGGCGGATGTCTTTAGGATCCAAAGGCTTGTACTCGTGGTCTTCCAGCTGCAACAGAGAACACGCTGTCACCACTCCCTGCCTCAGCGCCCCAGGCCCATCCCATCCAGGGAACCGAGGGGCAGCAGACAGCTGTCCTGGGCATCAGAGTGCCTCAGGCGGCCCTTCTTGGGAAACCCCATACTCTTGAGGGCTTTAACCACACCAATGACTCAGTAGCTACAGAATTCTCTCTCTACCAAAAATGCAAAGACCCTGATTATCCAGACCCTCCGTGGACCCCAGATGCCCTCACTTGCCGACCACTGAGCTGTGCCCAGATGCCCACCTCCGGGGCCCCGCTCTGTGCCCCCTTCTCTGCTCCAGCCCCTACCCCAAGGGCAGCCCCACTGGCACCTCGACCTTTAGCTCTCCATGCTGCCCCCGTGTAACCTGTCTCAACTTCCAGGGAGGGGCAATGACCAGAGTGCCCTGAGCCCTGGCCCTGGCTCCCTTCTGACCCCCTTTCCTGCCTTGCTTGATTGGTTGACCACCCCTTTTCTGAGAAACCCCTGTCCTCAGTCCCTGGACAAGGGGCTTCCAAGTCCAGGACCAAGAGGACCCCCCTTCACACCCAGCCTTCTCGAGCAGTACCAAACCTGCAGCCCAGGACGGACGCTCAGAGGAGCAGAGGGACATGGGCCTTGCTCACGGCCACGTGTGAGCGTGCAAGGTAGGGTCGTTAACTGAGGCACACCCTTAATGACAAGCTGATCAAGTTCATTGGGGTGCAGGAAATGGGGGGGACAGGGGCCTGGGAAACAACGTCTTGCAGCCAAGTGGGGAATGGATCCTACCCGTGACCGTCCCACCTGGAGGACAAGCATGCGTGGCGAGGCCTGGCGCTCAGCTCTGCAACGTTACCTTCACGAGGGGGGCCATGAGCCCAGCAGGGAGGTCGAAGTAGGGCACGTTGGGGACCAGGCTGGGGTCGTCATGGTTGATGTGCGGAGGGCCCTGTCGCCGCATGTGCGGGGGCTGCCCGTTGAAGCCGTGGGGTGGAGGGCCGAAGTCAGGGTGCTGGGGCCCACCCCAAGGCGGATGCTCGTTGATCCCAGGGTGAGGCATGCGGTGGCCGGGGTGGTGGTGAGGGGGTCCCATTTCTGCAGAACAGAAACTGCACTCAGGCCTGCTGGCAAGTCAAGAGCTGGGCAGTGCTTCGTTCACAGCCCCGAGGAATAGCTGGGGCTGGCAGTGGCCTGTCCTGCACACACAGCCGCACCTAACAGACCTCCGGGGTGAAAGAAGGAACCACAGGGAAATCACATAACCTTCAGAGAGCCATGTTATGAGCTCAACTGTGCAAATTCCCCTGCAAATTCACTCCTAGTCCTGAGAAACTGAGGTCCTGTGAGTGGGCCCTGATCCAATACTGACTGGTATCTCTGTAAGACGAAGACACTAACACATAGAGGAGACGCGGGGAGAGGTCGGCCATCTACAGGCCCCCAGGAGGCCTCAGGAGGCACCAAGCCAGCTGACACCCTGATCTCAGACCTCCAGCCTCCAGAACTAACTGTGGAGAAATCCTTGCTGTGGGAGGCACCCAGCCCATGGCCCTGTTACAGCAGCCCTAGAACACTTCACATAAGCAATAAACCTACTGGTTTCCCAGCTCAATTTATAGTCAAGAATGGATGCGAAAATCCAGGAAGAAGCTACGAGTAAAAACGAAATTTTTTTAGAAAACACAGAATCAGCCTGCCCACGTGTGGGAGGTGCCCACAACAAGGCTGCCAGTGTGCGCTCACCTGCCCCCTGTCCGGGCCTGGGCCGGGCTTCCCTGTCACCCTACAACCCCTCCGCCTGCCACCCTGGCTCAGGGCATGCCAGGTCACATGGCAGGCTGGCGAGTGAGCTGGCCTCGGGGATCTCGGGACAGGTGAGGATGTGTTCACTGGCCCCAGGACAGACCCCGCCCCCCAAGGCTGATCTCACACTCACCCGCTTGAAAGTCCCCTTGAGGGTAGTCGAAGCGGTGAGGGTAGGGCGGCCGCTCGAAGGGGTGTCGTGGGGGGAAGTCATCCTGCATGAAGCGGGGTGGGAAGCGGTTGAAGTTGTGGGGGTGTGGCGGCTGGTTGAACTGCGGGTGCTGCTGGTGGGGCGGGAAGGGCCCGCGGAAGTGCGGCGGCCGCTGCATGCGGAAGGGCGGCTCGCGCTGGCCCCCGCCCCAGGGCGGCTGCTCGTGCTGGCTGTTCCAGGGGCCCTCGAACTGGCTGTTCCAGTTGGGGTCAGGTTGGCTGTTCCAGGGGGCGTCGCGCTGGCCGTTCCAGCCGGGGTCCCCGCGCTGCTCGCCCCACATGCCCTCGTGGCTGTTGTTCCAGGGTGGGCAGTGGGGCGGCCCGCCCTGGTGGTGTGGGTAGGGGGGCTGCTCAGGAGGCTGCAAGGCAAAGAGCAGAGGTGAGTCCCGGCCCGTGCCGGGCACGCGGGGTGCGCGGCAGCCACCTGCCGACACTGGTGTCTGGCTGCAGGGTGGGCGGCCGTGAGCCCAGCACCTGAGCTGCAAGCCTACAGTCCAGCTGGGCATGACCGCCTTCACGTCACTCTGACCCGGGCGGAGGATGTGAGGTGCCTGCCTGCACCCCGGGCCCAGAATCTCAACTGCCGCACCCACATCAGGGCCGGGGAGCACCCCAACCTCATGCCTGACAGAAGCCGTGGGATGAACACCTGTCCACGAGCCCCTCAGCAGCACAGGGCAGGGGTGCTTCCCCAGTGCTCCCTGGGTGTGCAGGCTGAGCCATGGGGCCCCTGACCACACCCCTGCCTGCCTGTTCCCCCTTCCGTCGCGTCTCTCCCCAACACGGTTCTCTCATCCTGTCTCAGTGTCTGCTATGCCACCAGGAACTGTCTTACCATGAGTCGAAGACAGTAAGTTCCAGAGCCTGCCTGGCTGCTGCTCTCAACACTCAATTAAACAGGACTGCAACCCAGACTCAGGACCAGCATGAGGCTGCCCAGAGGGGCACCTCCAGGAGCAGGGCTGGGAGGCCAGCTCAGGCCACCACACCCTCAGGTCTTTCAAGAGAAACCCCAAAGCCAGATTTTCAATATAACAACTATTTCAAACGCATAAGATGCCACATGGGCAGGCCAGGCCGTGGTGTCCTACCGTGCATGGTAGGCACACTGCTAGCCTTCAGTGAGGGAGCCCCACTGTTGTGAGCCTAACCTGCTGGTCCCTAGAAAGACTGAGCCAGGAGACCTGAGGCATGTCTGTTTCCGCATCAACCGAATGCGCAGAAGCGCCTCCACGTGAGAGGGTGCCCATGACCTGGCTGTCACCGCAGGCACCCACAGATGGGGGCCGCTTTGTGCAGACACCCAATCCTTTGTGAAGCTGAGGGTAGGCTGGGGGAAGGGGGGCAAGTCACAGCCACAATCCCTTACTCGTCAGCCCAGAGCCATCTCCCTTACACACCCCGTCCAAACAGGATCACAAGGGAGGGCCACACCCAGCACAGCCGGCCCACAGGCAGATGGACGCCCAGAGCTGGACCTGGACGCTCTGACCAGGCCCAGGCCTGGACAGCAAACTGTGGGCTGCCTGCCAGTCATGCTCTGCCTGATGAGTTGCACCCGCCCTGGCCTATGAGTCTGACTCCAAGGAACCTGGAGGGAGGGACGGACCAGTGTCCCAGCCCCAGAAAACGCTGCCGGCCGAACGCTTTTCACTTCCTTCCCTTTCTAAGCACCAGGTTCTTTCTAAGGTGATGAGATGTTGACACTGCTGGCCGAACCAGTTAAAAAGGGAAGGAAGCACATCACCGCACTATACTCAACACGGTGAACCTTCCGAGCATTCACGTGAACGTGCGGCCTGTGTGAGAAGCCCAGGCAACCCAAGCGCCCAGGAAGGATGCAAAGGCCCAGCTTTCCTCCCCAGCTCCGTCCCCACACCTTGGGAAGATGACCACCCTCTGGCCGCCCCTGCCACCCCGTGCCCTGCTGCAGAATCAGTTAAAGGCCCATGAACCCACACAGGCGCCAGCACCCACCTGCCTGCCATCCACCTACCCCAGCAGCAAGTTCTAAGAGATACCTGCTGTTGGCCCCAAGGAGCAACGGGGTGAGGCTGGTCGAACCAGGGGGGCTTGTTAGGTGGGATCTGGTCATGGGGCCCAGGGCCACGGGGGCCGCTGGCGGCAGGGTCCTGAACCCCTCCTGAGGTGTCGTATTCGGAAGACCCGGGCATCTGGATGGGAGGCTTGCTGTCATCTAGAACCAGACAAAAGAGCAGTCAGAGAAGGGGGCGGCAGGAAGCACCACCAGAAATGATCTTCAGCAAGCACCCAGGGCCTAGCCAGGCTGGGCTTTACCGCCCAATAAACCCTTCATTTTTGACCCCAAGGAAAACTGCTACTGCCTCGGGGAAGGCAGCACAGACAGAAGACTTGTTCGGGATACACACCTCTCTTCTTTGAAAGCTTGACAGTAAGTATCCTACTTATTGACTGCTATACCATATGGACTTTAGCTTACTCAAAAATTTTTATCCTCATTTTATTAAATACACTTACTGCATCTAGCTGAAAAATCATTTCTTCCCAACTGTTATTCTGCTAGATTTTCTGGTATTTACAAAAAAAAAAAAAGATTTTGAATTTAGTTAGCTGTGCCGGGTTTTAGTCGCAGCATGTGGGATCCAGTTCCCTGACCAGGGGTGGAACCCGAGCCTCCGCATCGGGAGCACAGAGTCTGAGTCACTGGACCATTAGGGACGTCTCAGATTTTCTAGTATTAAACCACCCTTACGTATTCCTAAAACATACCCTACTTGATCATGATGTACCTTTTAAATCCTCGGCTAGACTTCACTTGCTGAGGTTTTATTTACTATTGTTCCATCTCTGCTCAGAAATGACAGTGGGTTAACATTTTTCTATATTATTACCACAACAGACCCAGATCTTCCTAGATTTTAATAATTCCTACTCCGTTGGCTCTCTTAGGTACTTGATATCTTTCAAAAAAATTTCTTTCCCTGCTCACGTGCATCTTGTATAAGTTATCCTGGCCTAGAAAATGACTTGGAGAGCCTTCCTCTCCATTCTCTGGGATGGTTTGTATTCAACTGTCTCAGGTGTAAGGGCTGGGTTGCATGTACCCGTGAAATCACCTGCCTGGTGCTTTTAAGTAGATTAGAATCTGATCCTAGGATTGGACCTGAGACTACAGAACCCGAGCCCTTCCTGAGGGGAGAAGACTGCTTTCTGGAGGCTGCCTCCGGGGGGTGGGTGCTGAGGAAGCCACGTACCAGGCTGGGTGGTTGGCGGGATGGCCGGGGCGGGTGTGGGGGCTGGGGGTGGGGCAGGCGGCGGCGGTGTGGCCTTGACGTCAGCTTCCATTTGCGGCATCTGGATCTGCTGCTGCTGCTGCTGCTGTTGCTGCTGCTGCTGAGTCAGGCTGTTGACAAACTCCTCATGCTGGGTCTTGAGGGTCTGGATTTGCTGCTGGAAGGCCAGCTGCACTGGCTGGACCACTGAGGAGTATTCAGTGATGAGGGTTGCCTGGGGGAGAGCATGGAAGCCAGCGCTCAGCATGTGGGACTCAAGGTCCGAGACCCTCTGGAGCAGCACAGGGACAGCACCCAGAAGGTTGGGGCGACGCTGTAGACAGCAAGGTCCAGGGATCCAAGGCTGGCGAGGGATTGTCACGTAAAATAATCAGCTTGGGCTTGACAACCACAGAGCATCTCAATCTAGCCAGATTTGGTAAAGAACAGTGCTGCAGTAGCTTAGAATTCCCTCACAAAGGGAATACACAAGGACGGCCGTGCCCTGGGCTGACACACACCCTAGGACGGGCTCACAGGCCATATGGCTTTGAACAAGTCACCACCTCCCTGGGGCCTCAATTTCTTCATCTGTAAAATGGGACGATAACAGAACCTACCTCTGGGGACTAGGAAATAACACAGTGAACAGGACCAGGGCGGCTCAGTAACCATGAGCTACTGCCACCAACTCAAGAAAAGAAAAGCAGGGAATATCACTGTGGTATGGTGATGTGAGCCCGTTCTTATTTAGCAACCAAAAAAAGTGGGTAGAATTTTTTAAAAGCCTGAGATGCACTCTCCTCGTTTGCCTCTCTGAGCTCGAAAGCTTCTCCCCTGTAGGGAGGGCGGCGGTCAGGAGCATCACAGGGGCAACAGTCAGCATGTGGCTTCTGACGCTCAAGCTTCTGACACTTCTTGATGTGCAGGAAGACGACACCTCACGGCCTGACAATCAGGGGTGTGAGCTGTGTCTTTTATCCAGACAGCTGTTGCTGGGGTGGCAATGCCAGAGCCACGGCAGAGGGAACCAAGGAGATCTGGCCCTCCTCTCCCTGCCCTGCAGCCCTGTCCTCTGAGCAGATGCCCCCTCTGAGAAGCACACAGGGGACCCTGCGCCCAACACAATGACCATGGCAGCCTACTTAAGGTTTTACGCACGTCCCTATCATGCCTGGAGGACCAGGGCAGACGGACCAAAGACATCCCTGAGAGCAGGGCCCACACCAGGTAGCTGGTCATGGCAAGCCAGGAGACACCCTGACGGGCTCCCTTAGGGGGAGCTCACTGGCTGTTGTGGAGGGGGTGGGCCCCAGTGCTGCTCCTCAGACCCCGCCTCCTGCTGCTCACCACCACACCAGGGCACCCCTGGGAGTTGGGTTTGGAAGATGCTACCAGGACCCCAAGGGCACCACCCAGCCCCCCAACCTCAGGGAGCAGCGCCCACCTGGTACTGGCCGAGCCCCAGGGCCGGGCTCTGTAACTGCTGGATGATGGAGTCGTCGAAGTAGCCGTTCTTCTCCCAGAGCTGTAGGAGCTGGACGTGGAGAAGGGAGAGGCTTGTCAGGGGGAGACAAGCACACACGCCCCCAGCGTCTGTCCCCGTCCCCGCCCCGCCCTGCCCGGCTGTCCCGCGTACCCGGGCGATCTTCTGCTGCTTGTCCTCCTCCACGGCCAGGAAGCTGGTACAGTAGATGGGCACCACGACCTTCTGCAGGGCGGCCAGCAGCTCCCGGGCCTGCTTGCGCTGGCTGTGAGGGAGAGACCTTCCGCGCGTCAGGGCCCTGGGGCGGGACCCAGCCACGCGCCCGTTACCATTGCGGCTCCGGCCACAGCCCCCTCTGCCTTCTTGGGAAACGGGCCCCCAACCCGGCCAGGACAAGGGCTGGGCCCCCAACAAGAGCCGTGCTGGCACCTGGGCCCGAGGGACAGACGGCAGTGGGAAAGAACACAGCCCTGGGGCTCTCAGAGCACGGCCTGTCCCCCCCGGTCCCCTCCTCAGCACCATGACCCTTCCCTCCCAGAGTGGCCTGAGGACTGCCAGACATGGGCTGGTGAGAGCCCCTGCTGCCCACAAGGGCTGGGCTGGTGCTGCTGTGGGTGTGGGGCCTAGTCCCTGAAGCCTCGCTCAGCAGAGCTACCCTCTCTGCACAAGGCAATCTGGGCTGGGACCCTGCCTTCCACGAGGGAGCACGTGGGCTGTCAGGGGGCCTAGCAATCAGGTCCGCAGGATGAGGTGGCCTTTCAGCGGGGGCAGGGCACAGCTGCGGGTATACTCTGAGCGTGAGTGAGTATGGGGACTCCCAGGCTGTACGACGAGGTGTCAGAGCCTGGGAAAGAAGCAGGGCAGCTGGAGCCCCTCCCAGAGGCGAGCCCACCCCAGGGAGCTCAGAGACAGCAGCAAGGGCCTGAGGCTGGGGGAGGGCAGTCCAGGCAGGAGGACAGGGCCGGCGGCACTGGGCTTCCCAACAGCGGGCTCAGGAAGGGCATGGCTGCAGAAGTGCCAGAAACAGGGCTGTCTCTGCCGAGCCGCCCTGAGTCCGTGGAGCGGCTGGTGGAGCAGAAGGGCACACAAGGTTCCGAGCAGCTGCTAGTTTCCCAGCGGCAGAGAAATAAGGGAAGGTGAGGCAGGGAGCGCGAAGTGGAAGCGGAACTGCCCACGTGGCCCAGGAAGCAGGGAGTGGCGGGCCAGCTGCATGCGGGCGCAAGTGGGCAAAAGCCGGGTCTGAGCCTGCTGCCCTCATGGGAGCTGTCTCTTCAGCCGGTCAAGTTCAAGGTCAAATGTGGCAGCCAGTCTTCACAGCGACAGGCTAGCCTCACTAGCCCCGTGAGCTTCCACCTGTCTTTGGCCCAGGGATTGGTTTCCCGACTTAACCTTTGTTGTAAGACACCAGAAAGGCCATGAGCAAGTACATACTGGCCCGGCCTTAGGATGGCTGGGTGGAGAGGGGAGGCAAGTCTCTGGGCTGGGACACAGGATTAGCCAGGAGGCCCTATGGGAAGACTCCTGACGCAGAGTGCATTCAGGGCAATGGAGTGTGTGTAGATCAGTGAAGAAAGGAAAATGAGTGGCAGGTATGAACAAGGCAGCCAACGGACACTGGAAAACACGCAGAAGTTGCCCTGAAAGCAAGGCGCAAGGGGACAGTGGCCTTGGGGGGACGCGGGGTCCAGGGTAGGGGCTGAGGGGTGTATGTGAGGGGAGAGGGGGTGGCTGTCCTCCCCGTGGGGGCTTGTGGTTCAGACCAACCCTCAAGAAGAGGGATCCCAAGACAGGCCGGGCTCCTGCGGGCAGAGCAGTGGCCGGGAGGGGGCAGAGGAGTGGGGGATGGAGGGGCTGGCAGGTGCTCACCAGTGGTGCAGCACGTCGTTGATCAAGTAGATGAGGTGCAGCCGCAGCTCGAAGTGCGCCCCGTCGGCCGTGATGCGGTTGCGGAGGTGGCCCGCCATCAGTTCGCAGTGCGGCGGGGACTTGGCGTTGCTGAACATCCAGTTCTTCCCGGCCTGCAACGGCCAGGACAGCAGGTGAAGCGGGGCTGGCTTCCCCAGGCCCGAGGGTGTGCGGGTGCCTGGAGTGCCCAGGAACCTCCACCCACCTTCCCTCTCTCTTGGCGGGAGAGCCCACGGAAGTGCTCAGGCAGAAAGCAGAGGGAGAAACGGGGTGCCCCGAGAGTAGCCCCAGCCCAGACCGGCCGCCCACCTCGTCAGGAGCAGCAGATTCTGGAGCACGCCCCGCCCCCGCCCCTCACCGAGATGGCGTCCTTGGTGCAGGTGTCGATGATGGGCTGCAGCAGGCTGTCAAACTCGTTCATGTCCAGCTGCGTCTCCTCCAGGAGCTTCTGCATCTGCTGCTCCAGTGCGTGGGCCACGGCTGCCGTCACCTGCTCCTGGAAGGCAAGGGGACGCCAAGACTGTGTGAGGAGGGACCCCGGCCCAGGCACACCCAGGCTGGCCCATCCGTGCCCCGCCCCCAGCATTCACACCGGAAGCCTGAGACACGAATTGGAGAGTCACGCCGCAGTACAAGAGTAGGCAGCGGGGGTAGCCAGGCAAGACACAGGGGGAGACATTTCCCCCCGAGAGGTGACAGGTGGAAACGTTAAGGCCCAGAGGAACAAGGAACCTCTGCACGTGAACTCACCAAAAAAAGAAAGAAAAATGAGTGGCGGTGTGAACAAGGCGTGGGGAGGATGCACATAAACAGACACCAGTCAATAAACGCAGGGCCATAGTGCTGGCAACCAGGAGTCCAAAATTAACACGCGGTGCCAGACTTCTGCCCATTAGACTGGCAGACTGAAGTATGGCTGAGACCCAGCACTGCAGGGGGACAAGCGGTCAGCCCAGGGCTGGCTGAGGCTGGACTGCTCGGTTTGTGAAGAGTTTCATGTGCAAACTGAGAGTGAACATTCTGGAGTGTCTTGTTTCCAATACATCAATTTGCGTCTCAACTCCAGTAATAAAATTGGGGCTGGTGTTTCAAGTGTCCTTATCCACCTTGGGTTTCCAGCAGTTGATCCTACTGTATCTGGCCAAAGTACCAGGCTGTGATGGACTGGGACAAAAGGGTCCACCTCACAAGAGCCTCCTCCTAACTGGCAAGAACTGTGCGAACGGCACCAGAGGCCACCTGGCGTTCTCTGTCACACCATTTCCGACGTGCAGGCTCACTTGTCACACCTGCTGCAGCATGATGGGGGCATGTGTGTCAAAGCCTATGCAATGAGCTCACTGGGAGGAGACCCAACCTTAGGGTCCGGCGTGAGGGGTTGAGCTAAACACAATAAAGGCGGTGGCAGCGCGGGAGGAGCGACGACTGTCTCGCTCCAAGCCCTGGGCAATGGGACAGCCCCGTCCTTAGCGCCAGTGCAGACGTGAAACCCGAGGCACAGAGGTGAGTGCCGGGTGCCCCTCGGGAGGAGGGGTGGGGCGGGAGGAGCGGGCCCGTACCTGTCTGAGGGCCAGCAGGTGCTGCTCCTGCTGCTGCAGGTTCCACTGGCTCTGCTGGATGAGCTCGTCCATGGATGGGGTGCCCTGGGCTGGCGCGACGGGTGCCGCAGGGGCCAGCGGGGGCTGGGGCAGGGGAGGCAGGGTGGCAGCCGGTTCCAGCTCCGGGGCCTGCTGCTTGCAGATGACTGGCAGGAGAGGAGGAGAGGCAGCCCCTGTGAGGAGGCGGCGGGGGTCCAGGTATCCCCTTGGCGGCTACTTGGGCAGCTCCCCTCCGTATACTCACCCCCCAGCAGAGAACTCCTATGACCTGTCCCAGCTATGTTCACCCTGTCTCATAGGGCCTGGCCCTGGGCCCTTTCCACTTGCCCTCTCCTCGGAGACCTTTGGGATGGTCTCCACTCTCCAGCTAACACCATCTGGCCTTGCCCACAGTCCATTAGCCCAGAAGCCCAAAGCCACCCGCTTCCACCCTCACCTGGGCCTGAACAAACAGTCCCTCCCCAAGGGGTTCTCTTGACTCCAAGCATCCTTGCCTGCTGTCCCCCAGTCTACTCTTCCCTTCCCAGGTAACAAAGCTACCGAGCCTCTGGAGGGCCAACCAGCAAGGCCAAACAACTGTGGCCCTGTGGCAGGAGCGCGGCAGTGACCCGACACACGTGGTGGCCTCTGGACACTGGGCCCCTCGCCTTCCCTTCCACAGACTCTACTCTCCTGTATTCAGGGGTCAATCCAGATTGAGGCAGCATAGGCTGCCCCATCCTGCTGGCAGGAGACAGGATGGGCAAGTGCAGGCCCCGAACCTTGCCAGGTAAGACAGGAAGGGAGGACTTGGGGAAGGGTCCCGGGACAGATGGCTGCCCTCTCTGCCTCTGGGCCTCATCTGGTCTGAACAGGACCATACTCTGCTGGAGCCCTTCTGAGTCCCACCCTCAGGGGGCCCAGCCAAAGAAAGAACAATGGGGTGGAGTGTGCTGCCCAGGGCCCGCCAGGGCGCCTAGGTCTGAGGTGGGCCTTCTGGTCCTTGCACCCAAGGGCAGCCCATGGGACCACCCCGACGTGCAGTCTGGATCGCGCCCCTCGATGCTTCAGCACGTGTCGCCTTGCTGTCTTTCATTTTCTGTCTTTACTGGCTCCTCCCATTAGCATCTAGTCATGGTGGAGTCTTCAGTCTTTACAAACTCCCCCTTCAGCCTGTGCCTCCCCATCCAACAATTTTAAAGCCAAAGTTCATCTTCAGTTCTTCTCTCCTTTATCTCAACCCACAGAAGCCTGGGCTCTGCCTGCCCACCCCACCCTCAAAGCCACTGCAGTCATCCCCACTCAGCCAGATGGCCCCGTCTCAGCTCCTTGTCGCATGTGGCTGGCGTGGCTGTCCCCTTTCTCTGTCCGACTCTTACATGCTGGAGGCCTGGACTGTGAACTAAATGCTCTTCTCTGAGCAAGCCTCTAGGGGAATGTGATGTATTGCTGTGGCTGCAGTTACAATCTGCACTCTACGACAGGGAGCCTCCAACCCTTGGCCTGTGAGGAAACCAGCTGCACGGCAGCAGGTGAGCAGTGAGCAAGCGAAGCTGCATCTGTATTTACAGCTGCTCCCCATCGTTCCCATTATCGCCTGTGTTCTGCCTCCGGTCAGGTCAGTGGCAGCATCAGATTCTCACAGGATCATGAACCCTACTGAGAGCCACGCATGTGAGGGATCCAGGTTGCGAGCTCCTTATGAGAATAATCTAATGCCTGATCTAATTATGGTGAGTTGTGTAATTATTTCATTATATATCACAATGTAATAGTAATAGAAATAAAGTGCACAAGTATAAGGCACTTGTATCATCCCAAACCAGTCCCCCCCTGCCCCCACCATCGTCTGTAGAAACGATTCATTCTGTCTTCCATGAATCTGGTCCCTGATGCCATAAAGTTTGGGGACCACTGCTCTATAACCCCTAAATCTACCAGTGGCACCCTGGATTCCTCAGGCTTTAGGTCTTAGACCAAATAGCCACTGTTTTCTGCAGATGCCCCAAACAGGTATGGTTTCCTCTCGCCCTGTGCCCCACCCCTTCCAAAGCCCCACTCCTGATCCATGGCTGGCACAGCCACGCCCACTTACCCAAGCCAGAAGCGAAGTTCGTGCACCTCTCTCTCCCTTGCACCCCACACTAACCAGCTGCCCCACGTAGTCAAGTCACCCTTCTAGATCACACACCACTCTGCGCGGCCATCACTGCCACGACTCTGGCTTGACTCGTCACCTAGGTTTCCCTGCGCCCAGTCCTGCCCCCTTTCTTTCCTCTTCTCTACCCCATGGCCGTAGTGCTGCTGATCCAAGTGGGGTCCAAGGGGCCAGCCCCAGGTGACACCGAGACAAGCACAGAAACAGCAGAGGAGTGTTTGGGCGCTTTCATGGCAGTTTGATGTTTCATGGTTTACATTTTTGGGGGGCTGTGCCGTGCAACTTGCGGGATCTTAGCCCCCTGTCCAGGGACTGAACCCAGCCCCTGGCATTGAAAGCACTGAGGTCCTAACCACTAGACCACCAGGGAACTCTCATAGAAGTTCACATTTTTATTGTACTTTGCAAAACTGTACTTTCTGCAACAGATTGGAGGGAAAAAAACAAAACCAGTTTGCTGTGTAGGGTGTAGGAGTTTGTAGGGTATAATTCCTGAGTGGTCCCGGAACTCAGTCTTCTCAAACCACCAGGCTGGCTACAAAATGGCTAGCCCTGCTCCAGAACACAGTACCAAAACCCTTCCAGAGCTTCCCTAGAGCTTCCAGAATTTCTAAGTCCTTTGCAAGCCAGCCCTCCCTGCTCTGCACTTCTGGCCACTCCAAGAATCACTCGTTCTCTGGGGTTTGGGAACCCTAAGCTTCTGTTCCCACTACTCCTCAACCCCTCCTAAGGTTCCATCTTCTGTCTGAACACTCTTGTCTCCTCAATTCCTACTTGGTTAACTCTGTCACAGACTTTAATGGCAACGGAGATACTGTTACCTGCAGAAAGGATTCCCTGAGCCCCGATCTTCGCCTGCTAGAAGCACCCCAAGCTCCCCACATTATGGCACCAAGTCCCAAGCCACCTCCTACTGCTGACCTTCCAGAGTGGGAGTGGGCTCCCCTTGAAGAAGTATCTCTCACCTCACGGTCACTCAAACCGAAACACAGTCCTCCCTTGCCCAGTTACATCACCCACATCAATATCCAACTGGCATTTCAGTTCATGTATTCTACCCCTTAACCCTAGCTGTCCCCAGGCCCACTTTCTCTACTCTACTCACTGACTTAATCCAGACCTCATCACCAGCTGCCAGCCTCACTGGTCCTGGTCTCCATTCATGCTCCCTCCAGCCTGTCTGCCACATAGGCCACGCAAACCCAATCCACCTCTTCCTGTTTCAGCCTCTCTAGTGGTTCCCTACTGCCTATATCAGGGGTTTCAAACCTGATGGGCTGAGGCGAAGGAATGGTTTGCTCCAGAAACACATAGGTAAGTGAGTACATTTTGTCTACAATTTCAGGCAACAAATCTCCCCTAATCACATATCTAACCTAAATAGGCAAGACTTCCTTGGTGGTCCAGTGGTTAAAAATCAACCTCCCAATGCAGGGGATGTGGGTTCGATCCCCAGTTAAGAACTAATATCCTATATGCTGCAGGCAACTTAAGTTCTCACAACACAACTACCGAGCCCCTGAACTCTGGAGCCCATGAACCACAACTAAATAAATATTAAAACAAACGAAAAACCTAAACAGGTACCAGAAGAACCCCTGAACAAAGGAAGAAAACCCAAACTTTCCCCTTGGAAACTTTCCCACTCCAGAGCAAACTCTTCTGTCTACACATGTCTAGGTGCCATGCTGGATCTCTTACGCTTTGGTTTCTCTCTCGGCTCTCAAAACACACTGTGCCTGTTCAAGCCACTGTACTTTTGCCATAAGAACACCTATTACATGCTGCCTGTTAGGCACAATAATGTCCCAAACAAGGTCTGGTTGGCCTCGAGGAGCTTGTAGTCCAGGGAGCATTCACCTTTCAATGTCCAACTGCTTGGCAATCTGCAACACAAAGGTATCTAGAAGCTAGGGATTTGCTATTGAACAAGACAGACGTGAGCTCAGGGACTATCAATCTGGTGTTTATATTTGTTATTCATAGGCTAGCTGTGATAACAAACTCCATCTTAAACTCTTTAAGGTCAAGGCCTGGTTTCTGAAGCACTAAACCAGTGAACATAAACAGTTACCAAGTAATAAAGTCCACAGGACAATTCATTTTGATCTGGATTGCAACCACCAGAAATGCACAAAAACCCTGCTGGACGCCCCAGAGAGCCCGCAAAGAGGGCTGGACGGTATTCATCCGGAGGGTCCCACTCAGGCTGGCTTCTATCACTTCCTCTCTGTAAAACACTGAAGCACTCTACTCGGTGACATCAGTCATCAAGTTTGCAAAACAACAGGAATCCTTGATTCCGAGCCCAGAAGGAAGATCAATAACCTCGTTCTCCGTAACACTCGGACCCTGCAGCCTCAGGGCTGCAGGACTCCAGGAACAGCGGGAAAGATCATACATGCCGAACTAACCCATTTTCACAAAGAAATAGCATGCGACCCCAAATAAGGCGTTTAGTGGTAGAGCCCGAGATGGAATCGGAGAAAGGAAGGGCTAGAGGAGGGGGCCCGAGAGCTGGAGAGGACTCACGCTGCTGCTGCTCCAGCGCCAACTTGCACTTGTAGTAACTGTAGAACTCGCCTCCGAACAGAAAAGAGAATTTCGGGTTGTCCTTCTGCTTCTCCATCGTCATCTTTTCAAACTCGGGCCCGTTCCGAGCCACGAACTGGGCCAGCTTGTCGATGACATTTCGGAGCTCCTGGTCTGGAGGACGGAGAAAAGGCCACACGGGGCATCAGCTAGGACCGCCCAAATCCGGGGGCCCTGGTTTCCCAGCCCGCGTCCGCCGGTCGGGTCCCTAGGGGTGGGCCCCGGAGAGGCCGCCCTTGTACGGGTCCCGATAGGGGCCAGAAGCGCGCCGGGAATGCGAGGACCCGCGGGAGAGGCCGCGGGCAAACCCGGGAGGCCGAGCCCCGCCCCTTCCTAGGCCCGGGGACCCTAGGAGGCGGGGCGGGTCAGCTGGGGGTCCCGGGGAGAGATCAACGGGCCCCGAGTCAGGGCTGGGCCTCACCGTCTGGCGGCAGCGGCATCTCCATGGCTCCGGCCGCGGGGAACGTCCTCCGGCGCCTCACGATCGCCCACCAGGGCCGTCTGCGGAAGCCGGCCGGAAGTGGCGCGAGGGAGCCTTTTACGGCTGGCCTCGCGCGCTGCTTCCGCCCGCCACTTACGGCCGTCGCCAGGAAACCCCGGAAGTGGGGGCACGGGGTGGGCGGGAAGAAGCCTCGCGTGGCTGAGCGCGCGGGAGGGGCTAGCGATGCGTACGTGCGATGGCTTTTCCGCGCATGTCCAGAGTGGGCTCATGATGCGCGACGCCGGGTAACGGCTGGAACGGCGCAGACGACCGTTAGCCGCGGGCGTGCTTGTCCGCGTTGCAGTCCTAAGGCTTGACTGGCTGAGTTCTCTGCGGGAGTAGGGAACCTGGGGAATTCCTGCCCATGTCAGGGCCTCTTTTCTCCTCGCGGGGCCACGGTGAAGAAAATACGAGGTGAGGTACGTCCGGGAGGCTCCTGGACGCGGCGCCTGTCACATCTCCCCGGGCCCGCCCGGAGGTAGAAGCCGAACCGGGAAGCTACGGGCTTCGCAGGGATGGAACTGGCTTTTTGAGGTTCAAGAGATCTTCAATTCGGTTTCTTCTTCTCGATCCAGCGGTTTGATAAGATATTAAGGCGAGGGAAACCCCTACCTCCGCTAGCCTCCGAGTGCGCCCCTCTGGGGCTCCCGTGGCTTTTGTGCAGTCGTTTAAGCAGCGGTGATCGAGCGAGCGCCCAAGACCTGCGGGTGCTGGGCCCTCTACACCGCGCGTCCAGAGGCCACGGCGCCATCCTGAAAGATGCAGTTACAGTGCTTCCAAAACGATGATGTTAATGTATGCCAATTGTGGGGAAAGGTAACAAGCTGCAGTATGCATTAGACATGTAAACTGTGGACTTGCCCGGTAATCTGACGCTGAGATAGCTTTGTTCACATTAATACTTGGTTGGCTATACGGTATTTTATTTTATGGAAATGGATGTCTGTGTGTTTAGATACGTTTCTTTTTTGTTGTTTCGTAATTTCTCCCATCTGACGCTTATGGTTTGTCTCCTGTACGCGAAATATTGCCTTAGACCAGAAGCCGGCAAGCTTTCTATAAAGGGCCAGATAGCAAGTATTTTATAGGCTCTGATGGCCAAGAGCCAAAAACGAGGCTTTTATGTAGGTGCTTATATAACCAAAGATAAAAACATCCAGAGTACTTGTTGGTGGAATTTAAAATATAACAATTGAGTACAGTTTTTAAAATATAGGTCTAATGAGAAGAATGCAGTGCTGTTTTTGAAGATTGCAAGTCAGTCTTTGCTGTCCTCAGTTGATTGCAAATGTTCACCTGTAAAGACCATCCTTGGCTCACAGAAAGGCAGGTTGGATGTAACTTGTGGATGAAACAGTGAACAAGTCCAACCTAATCTCTGCTCTCATGAGCCCACTGCTAAGATAGGCAGACCCCATAAATCAGTAACAAATATATCACCTCAAAGGTGTTATTGAGGAAAACCAAAGGGTGTGAAGACTATGAGAAGGGAGAAGGGCAGTGTCTACACTGATAAGGTTATCTGAGAAGGCCCTTGGGAGGTAAGGTTTGATTGAGATCCCCACTCCGAAACCAGCTATGTGAACACTCCAGGCAGAGGGACTGACTATCAAGGGGATGTTCTGTTTCTTATAATGCTCAGAAATCTAGATAGTGTGATTGCTCTGTATCGGTCAAGATCTGTATCAAGTAGCTTTAACCTGGGGTTTCTCCAGTGGTCCAGTGGTTAAGAGTCCACCTTGCAGTGCAGCAGACACCGGTTAAATCCCTGATCTGGGAAGATCCTACGTGCCATGGGGCGGCTACGTCCCTGTGCCACAACCACTGAGTCCACGAGCACTGGGGCCTTGCTCCACAAGAGAAGCCACCACAGTGAGAAGCCTGTGCACTGCTACTAGAGAAAGCCTGTGCGCAGCAATGAAGACCCAGTGCAGCCAAGAAGAAACTTAACCTGTGATCACCACAGCTGGACCACAGAGATAGCCCTGTTGCACACATGTATTTTCGTGAGATGAAAATACTCGGCACTGACCAGATTCTTAACAGGATCTCTGAACCAAGCAAATTGTATCCTTTTTTCTTTGGTTGGCTGCACCTTGGCATGTGGGATCTTAGTTCCCCTACCAGGGACTGAACCCGTGCCCCTGCAGTGGAAGTGCAGAGTCAAACCACAGGACCACCAGGGAAGTTCCCATGTGGTCATCTTTAATGACTGCATAGGACGACGTGGTGTGGATTTACCATACCTTAGTGAAGCCAGTCTCTGGAGTCTCTTGGGTTGGTTGTGCTTTTAAACCACTGTTAAAAGTTTTAGCTTGTGCACAGGTGTTGAGGTCAGAGAGTTTGCACTTTCAATGCTGATGTTGCTCAGCTACCACCAAAAAGGTTGTATACCCTTGACCAGTGTGTCGTACATTCATCTCATAGTGTTTAAAATGCTGTTTGAGACTGAAAATTTAAGCATTACAAAGCCTCCCCCAGGCTTATTTCAGTGGGCCAAATCAGAATCCACTTGTCAGGAGAAAGCAGGAGAGAGTTGCGAGAAGTCAAGGCTGCTGCAGACAGAGATGATCTTCAAGGACCTAGAAACAGAACTCTTTAAGAAAACAAGTAGAGTGCACACTCCTTGGTGAGATGAACTTGCCGAGGGGACCATGTAACAAAAAGGCAAGAATTTAAGATCCATGTGCATGCCCATTTTTGTCCTGCAAATGTGCTGGAAGGAATTTATCCTAGATCAGAAGCGCGTGCAGCGTTGTGCACTGCAGACTTATCCCATTAAAATAGTACTTAAGATGCAGCAATAGGGGTTGGTTAATTGTAGCACATCCTCTAATACCATATACAGCAGACACAGAATCAAGGAAGAATATTTAGTAACACGAGGAAGTGTTACTAAAACGCAGCTTACAAAATATTATGGGCAACATGCCACTTTTGAAGAAAGTACATATATCCTTCTTAAAGGCAACGGCTATGTCTAGCTTCTTGTGTACCTTTCCAGAGATCAACTGTTCACAAGCACCTTTATATCTATATAAAACAAGTTGTTTTCTCTGTCTCTTTCTTTTTGACCTCTGTATATTTGGCTTTAATATTTTTTTCCAAACTTAAAAAATTATATGTAGACTATAAAAATTGTTATTAAAAAAAGTAGTGGCTGACTGAGGAAATCTAGGCCCATCTAGATCCATGGTTTCAATAAAGCCAAAGCTTTGTGTGGCTATAGCCTCATCTGCAATAACTGAACGCTGTGTGGTCAACAAGCTGAAGCCACGGCAGGAAGAATGTCTTGTGGGAACTGAGAAGATCCTTTCATGTCCTAGACAATGAGCATTCCTTGGGCCTGATTGCCTGTCACCAAACCAACCTCTAGTCACAAAGGAGCTGCCCTGGGGTGACAAAGGAAGATTCCAGTGTCTGAGAGAGGACATCTCTGAAGAGGGGTTCCAGCTCTGGGGTCCGAGCAAGGAGGCCATCCTTGAACCTGGCTCTGCCTGACTCACAAGACGGTGGCACTACGCGTGGAACTGCAGCAGACAGCTGCCAAGCTGCTTGGTCACCTGGCCATCAGGGCTCCTCCAGGGCCTTCCTGTCACAGGGGGCCCAGGCGAGCGAAATGAAAGGATGTACCTTTGACTGTGTGAGGCAAAGGTGACAAAAAACAGAACTGCTCACTTACTGAGGCTGTTTTGCAGGGCAGAGGGCCCTGGGCCTGGAGTCTGACACTTGGGTTCCAGCCCTGTTCAGTGGGCCAAGCCTGACTTTCTGTTGCCATCTCCCTCTGTAGAATGGGGCTAATATCTGTCTTTTGGGTTCTGATAGTTAAATGAGACATGTGTATCAAAAAATGTGTGGATAAAATATTCTATGAATTGAAAATGTATGTCAGCACATCCCCACGTGCCCCTCAAATAACCCTGCACTTTAGCATTTTCTCCCCCACCTCTAACACAGCACCTGTGTGCTCCTTAGTCACACATCTAGAAATTGAGCTGAGTGCTCAGAGGGCAGGAGGCTTATTTGTTTCCTGTTTTGGGCACCACCTAAGCACAATGGCACCCCACTCCAGTACTCTTGCCTGGAAAATCCCATGGATGGAGGAGCCTGGAAGGCTGCAATCCATGGGGTCCCTGAGGGTCGGACGCGACTGAGTGACTTCACTTTCACTTTTCATTTTCAAGCATTGGAGAAGGAAATGGCAACCCACTCCAGTGTTCTTGCCTGGAGAATCCCAGGGACGGGGGAGCCTGGTGGGCTGCCATCTATGGGGTCGCACAGAGTCGGACACGACTGAAGTGACTTAGCAGCTTAGTAGCAAGCACTCAGTAAATCACTGAACAGAAGGATGTAGGCAACTGTTTTAGAAGAAACTTACCTATCCATTGCGATGAAAAGAAACTGTTGGCAGTGGTTTCTGAGTGATATGGGGGGAAATGCAGTACCTGTGTGATCCTGGACAAATTACTTAACCCGTCTGGGCCCCATTTTCATCTGTAGCAAGGCAAAGGGTAACTGTTTGTGGAGTGTGTATAAAAAGCCCACATGTATCAGGTACTCACTATTATTCCTTCACACAGATGCTGGATAAGCATAGCTGTTGCAACATTCTTGGATTTTCCATGTTACTCTGTTCAATAAAGACACGTCATTAACTGTGATGCTGTGATTTCTACTTTTATCCTACTGTCTCACAAATCCATAAATCACACATCTAAATTTGGGCTCAGAAAAAATAAAAAGGTTGCAATATACCTGGATGTGGGAACCAAGTTGGTGTGTTCTTTCTGCCTCTTACACATTTTGTGGCTGGACACGCTGATGACAGACTGACTCAGAAGGGGCCCTTCACCGACAAACTGGGACCAATCTTAATTCCCTGGAGACCATCATTTATTTTTGGTAAATGCCATCCAAGAATATACACAGTATCATTCCTGCAGAACAGTCTATAGCATGAAAAGTCCTGAAAACACGGTGACATAAAGAGTTCACGATTTTCAGATTCTTCAATAATGTTCTCTGCCTTAAGGCTGTTAGACCTTAAGGGATCCAGGTCTGGTTATGTCCCAGTGATAACACAGGACCTGCTGTGCGATGCGTGCTACATACACAGCAGAGTTCAGAAATTCCAGGTGCTTCTTCATTTGAACCTGTTTGACTTCTCTCCTTTGTAATAGGGGTTTGATTTTTCCAAATAATGAATGACTTAAAATAAGGTGCTTAAAAATTCTACACTGAGTCTCAAGATAGTGAACAAACACTATTTAAAAATGCCCTCTGAGCCTCAGTTTCCCCTTCTGTAAAATGAAGGGGTTGGGTTTGAATTAGTTTTGCAGACCACACCGTGGATGGGTGAACTAAATTTGCTGTTACAAACCCCAGCAGGGAGGAGGGTGAAGCAACCCAACTGCAAATGTGGATGTGAGATGAGGAGTAGTGGGGGCTGAGCCAGGGCAGCAAGTGGCTGGAAAACCAACCTTCAGGAGGTCAACGTCCACTCTGAACTTTCAAGTCTCAAAAGTATGTCTTTGTCTTCTGATCTGATCGAATATGATTGTCTCATTCCAGTGTATGTACTCACTGTAGATTTATGTACAGAACTAAATATTTGTTTATTCATTTATAAACCGTAAAGAAACCAGTCAGGTATCTCCCCTCACCAGCAGATCTTGCTTTAGAAAAACAAATACACAAATTCCAGCAACCTCAGAAATTTCATTAAACCTGCAGAGAAGCATAATTCATTTTGGAGTTCAATTTTATGTTCAAGGAATCAGTTCCTATCATAAAGACAATTACTGTAATCTCTTTGCCATGCAAAACTATCTCCATTTATTGTGGACCAACTGCAGGTCCAATTCCTGCCTCTGGTGAAGGCACTCGGCAAGTTCACGAAAACATCCTTGAGGACGGCCCCTTCCTGTTTCGCACAACGTAGTCTCAGAACTTGAGGCCAAAGTAAGGAAAAAGCAAGCCAACGCCAAATGGGTTCTCCTGAGGCCAGTGGTACTAAACAAGCCAGAAGGCGACCTCATGACCTCTCCAGGAGCGGCCCATCCAGGAGTGACAAAATGTAACCTCTAGGTACAAAGTTCCCATCATCAAAAACAAACAGGAGTCGAGCATAAGCCATGGTTGGCACTTCCTCTCGGAGCAGAGAACCATCTCACATGCCAGAAGGTAAAAGGTGACCCGAGGTCCCATCTGCTGATCAAGCCAAGTGCCTGTTGAAGAGGCTAGGTGCAGGGCAGAAGGAAGAAGGCAGCCAGCAGTCAAGGGAGGGTCCTCTCTGAGGCCACAATCTCTTATGCCAGTGTCCCAACCTGGACCTCAGCACACGGGTTACCCTCGGAGCTCACATAATCTTCCTGGTGATGTGATTCTGCTAAAACGCAAACTTCTTGACCAAAGACCGATTTGGCAAACCAAATCCTAGCCTGGTGCTTGCCCCTTCCCTGGGACATGATTCATATCCTGACGGAAACATCACTAGAGCAGCTAACAGAATCAGAGCGCCAAGCTCTGTGACACAAAAGTATGGAGATGACCTTGATTAATCTCACTTTCAGAGGTTGTGGTCACTAGAAAAGCGCTTCAGAACACTTCATTCCTTCCTACTAAATGCAGACATGTGCTGAGACAGGCATCGCCAGCAACCTTTCTTGTTTTTAAACGTTTAAAAACCAAAGGGGTTTCCAACCATAAGCCAATCTGCATGCATCCTGCATCCCCTAAGAGGGGGGTGAGGGGTGGGGGACCGAGGCGAAAAACACAGACAACTACAAAATATGCCCTAGAAAAATGCAAGATCCTCATAAAACCAACATCTCATAACATACCCTGTTAAGCACAGAGTGTTGAAGGCTCATGAGAACAAATTGAGTATTGTGGTTGAGCTTGAAACGCTGAACATGATTTCGAACGATCCTTCTCGCTGCTCCGAGAGGAGGGTCGTTCCACTCCAGCAAAGGAAGAGAGTCAGGAGTCAGCAGCCGCCCTTCCCTTTCGGTCGGCACACCATCTCTGACTTGCGGGTCAGAGAATTAGGCTGTAAGGATTCAGTGCTAATTGCAATTGCTCTGCACTGAGGGACGTTGGCCAGAATTGCAAACCGTCATGGGGCTGACCCAAAGCTGAGTCTACCTTTGTGGCTGGAGAGGTTTTCGTAACCCTTGCACTCCTCTGCTCCACACCTGCTTCAGTCCTGTGCCTGCCTGAGAAAGTGGCCAGTCACAAAGCACCACCCTAGGGTCCTTTCCTTGCCACCCTCCCTGCAAAGCACACTTCGCCCGCTCTGAGGTCTGTGTCCTTTCCAGAGAGGGTCCTGGCTGGAAAGCAGAAAAAGAACTCTGAAGACCAGACTTGGGGAAATAAGTCTACACAGAAAGGTAAAAACCTAGACAAGGTTTCCAGAGTGACGCCGCCCTCAGAAGACAAGGCTCCAGGAAGAAAGGGCGTGAAACACCGGAGCTCAGGGGTGGTCCCCACGGCAGGGTCTGCTTCCTGCTGCCCCTGGGCGGGCTGGGGGCCAGGGACCCCAGGGTCTTCTGCTGGTTCCGCACCATCCCCCCGTGGCTGGGTTGTACATTCACTGGTGGTCAGGAGTTTCTGATGCTGCTGGGGGCGGGGATGGAGGGGAGGACTGGCAGAACGTCCTGCCCAGCTCGCTAGGCTCTACACGTCATATCGGTTCAAAGTATATGAGTTTGGGTAGCTCGGCCGGCCGTACTGGAAGTGATCTGTCAAGATGTTGTTGCGGCCGTACTGGTAGTCACTGTGCGGGGGAAAGAGCGTGCCGTTGTGGGGCTTCTCCAGGGGGCTCCGGTGGTGCTCCTTACTGCTCAGGTCCCCTGTCGTGACGGGGAGGAGGTGCTTCCGGGCTTGCTGGTTCGCGTCATACTTGGTCTGCAAGGTCAAAAAAGCAGTGACGCCATCAGCTTCATGCCTGGGACGCAGAGGACACAGCGGGGGCTCGAGATTCATGGCCAAGAGGCCTTCAAGGTGACACAAGTGTCACCCCAAGTGGAGCTGGGGCACGCTCACTGAACGGTTAATGGAGCAGCCCTCCCTGTCAGCCATCCCGCAGCTTCACGGGAATACACAGAACCTTCGCAAGGAAGGAGTGAAATTCCCAACAGAGCTGCGGTAGAACTGAGCCAAAACAGAGTGAGGCGTGAGCCTGGGGCATCCGTGAGGGAAAACGGAAGCCCAGGGTGGAGGGAGCGGAGCCAAGACCGTAAACCAGGCAGTGGCAAAGCTGGGAGCTGGAACCCCTGCCTCTCAGTTCCTGGTGAGGCTCCATCCTCTCCACCAATGCTTGGTGCCTTCTTGGGTGTCAAGGGGACACCCTCCCCCAGCCCAGACTCACCTTGTTGTACAGAAAGACTCCGAGGATGGCCGTCAGCATGCCCAGGACATTGGTGCTGGTGACGGGGTTCCGCAGCATGATCAGGGACACTGTGATGACCATGATCCGCTTGGTGGCGTTGGCAACTGAGTAGCTCAGAGGGCTGATGAGGTTGAGGATGCTGAAGGCGATGACGTTCTGGGCAAAGTTACAGAAGCCGCTGACGGCCAGGAGCAGGAGCGTCCAAGGCCACTGGGACACATAGGTCTGCAGAGACGGGGGAGCGAGAGCAGCACTGAGGTCAGAACAGCACGCCCGCCCTGGGGGGTGACACATAGTGGTTTCTCGGGGGCCACACTCCCGGTGAGGGAACAGGCCCGGGCAGGCCATGCTGTGATACCAGGTGCTTATACGTACAACCTCCGTCCTTCACGACGCTCTGCACGGCACAACAATAATAATAATCACCACCCGTCCCTGCCAAGGAAGTGGAGGTTCGGGGGGGACATCAGGTATTTAAGGGGTGCAGAGGACATGAACCAGAGCTTTCCCCTGTCCCTGGGCAGGGAGGGTTGGGGCTCTGGGTTAGCAGAGCAGGGTCTACATACTGGACATCACCTGTTTGAGCTGCTGTGACAAAGTACCACAGGCCAAAGGGGTTACCAAAAAATGTTGATTTCTCACAGTTCTGTGGGTTGAAGTCCAAGATAAAGGCGCTGGCAGACTCCATATCTGGTGAGCGCCCTCCTGGTTCAGTGGGTCTCACTGGGTCCTCACAGGGCAGAATTGGCAAGGGAACTCTTTGGGGTTTCTCTCTTTTTAAAAATAATTTTATCTGTATATGTATTGGCTGTGCCAGGTCTGCACTGCTGCGTGGGCTTTCCTCTATTTGCAGGGAGAAAGGGCTACTTTCTAGTTCCAGTATGTGCGTTTCTCTGTGGTGGCTTCTCTTGTCGTGGCGTGCAGGCTCCAGGGCTTGTGAGCCCTAGAGTACAGGCTCAATAGCTGTGGTGCACGGTCTTAGTTGCTCCATGGCATATGATCTTCCTAGATCAGGGGTCAAACTCCCATTTCCTTCACTGGTGGGTGGATTCTTGATGCTGAGCCACCAGGGAAGCTCTGGGGTCTCTTAGAAGGGCACGAATCCCATTCATGATGGGCCCCACCCTCATGTCCTAATCACGTCCAAAAAGCCCTGTCTCCAAACACCATCATGTTGTAAGGTTTAGGTTTCAACATATGAATTTTAGGGGACACAGACATTCAAACCATGGAGACATTTTGCATTGTAGCAAATGGGGAAGTCCTGGGGTGGCAGCCTCTGGGTGTGTGAAGAAGTTCCCCCACAAGGCAGAGAGCCCAAGGCTCTAGTCTGCCCCATCACTGGGAGTCCCCAGGCAAGCTGCCCAACCTCTCTGGCTTCATCTCTGCAATGGGGAAGATTGATCCTGATGAGTCTGTACAACACTGCTGCTGTGAGGACCAAATGCAATCATGGTTTTGAAAGTGCTCTAAAACAATCCCAAGCCAAACGAACAGAAAATGATGTTATCATCAAAACTTTAGTTGCTGACTTCCCTGGTTGTCCAGTGGTTAAGAATGCACGTGCAGGGGACACGAGTTCAATCTCTGGTCCAGGAAGATTCCACATGCTGCAGAGCACCCATCATGGCAAGGAGCTCGGCATGCCACAACTAGAGAAAGTCTGCATGCAGCAACAAAGACCCAGCACAGTCAAAAATCAAATAAAATTTTTAAAAAAGGAAGTGAAAATCTTAACAAACAAAATTTTACCATCCGACTCTCGCCAGAATGAAGCCACCATAATAAAGGGGGCCTAGAAGTAAAAACTAAGATCACAACACCCAGCCCCATCACTTCATGGCAAATAGATGGGGAAAAAATGGAAATAGTAACAGACTTTATTTTCTTGGGGCTCCAAAATCACTGCAGATGGTGACCAGAGCCATGAAGTTAAAAGACATTTGCTCCTTGGAAGAAAAGCTATGACAAACCTACACAGCACAGTAAAAGCAGAGACATTGCTTTGCCAACAAAGGCCCATCTAGTCAGAGCTCTGTTTTTTCCAGTGGTCATGTATCAATGTAAGAATTGGACCACAAAGCAAGCTGAGCACTGAGGAACTGATGCTTTCAAACTGTGGTGCTGGAGAAGACTCTTGAGAGTCCCATGGACAGCAAGGAAATCAAACCAGTCCATCCTAAAGGAAATCAATCCTGAATATTCATTAGAAGGACTGAAGTTGAAGCTGAAGCTCCAATACTTTGGTCACCTGATGTGAAGACTCAATTCATCAGAAAACACTCTGATGCTGGGAAAGACGGAAGGCAGAAGGAGAACAGGGCAACAGAGGATGAGATGGTTGGATGGCATCACCAACTCAATGGACGTAAGTTTGAGCAAACTCCAGGAGATGGTGAAGGACAGGGAAGCCTGGTGTGCTGCAGTCCATAGAGTCACAAAGAACTGGACAAAACTGACTGGCTGAACAACAGAAGAAACACCAACTAGCAAACATTAGGACCACAAACTCTTCAAAGAGCCTGGGCTGATCTCAGGCCAATTCCCAGACTGCTCTGACCTCTCACACAGGACACAGCTGGATCTCTCAGACAGTGGGGTCTAGTGGCCTTGCCAGGAAGAGAGCTGCAGCAATCCTCGGGCAGTGGCCTGATTATATCTCCAGCACCTTCTGATAGGGAAGGATCACATAGTCCTCTTAAAAGTGAGGGAGATCCAAGTAGGGACCTGCTCAGAATTACCTTCAGGGTGAGCTGGCCTGTTCCCCCAGGAATTCTTCCCTGAGGTGACCCACAGGGACTTACAAGCTATTTTTACAAGGCAGCCTGCTTGCAAAGCAACCCAGCCAATCCAGCGTTTTAAAAGAACTGACATACAAAAAAGTTGAGTGTTTCTTCCTTCTGGTGGATAGCTCCATGTGTATTAACACACATATATTGATTTGTGTAGCCAATACCACAGTCAGAGTTCAGAACAGCTCCATCACCCCATGGCACTCTCCAGGGCTTCTCTGTGCACCCTCCCTCCCCCACCCAGGCAACCACTGAGGTGTTCTCCACGATAGGTTTGTCTTTTGGAAACAGTCCTCTAACTGGAAAGATGCAGCATGGAACCTTCTCAAACAGGTTTCTTTGATTCAGCATAATGCCTGTGACATCCACCCAACTTGTAAGGGATGACAGTTGGTACCTTTGTTCTTGCTGAGAAATATTCTGCTGTACAAACGCATCGAAGTTTCTTTCTCCATTCACCTGTTGAAGGACATCTGGGTTGTTTCCAATACTCTGTGATCATAAACAGAGTTGCTAAACATTTGTGCACAGGCTTCTATGTGAACCTGAGTTCCATTTCTCTAGACACCCAGGAGTGAGACTGCTGGGACATGTGGTCAGTGTATGTTTAACTTCAGAAGAAACTCCCAAATGTTTTCCAGAGTGGCTGCGCCATTTTGCAGTTGCTCCAACAACAGGAAAATGCCAGCTGTGCCCCATCCTTGACAGACACGGTACTGTCAGTACTTTTCACTGGAGCTATTCAATCAGATACAGAGCGGAATCTCCTCATGGTTTTAACTGGCTTTTCCCTAATGACTAATGATGTTGAACATATTTCACATCTGCACAATCTCAGTGGTGAAATTCAAGTCTTGGGCCTATTTTTAAACTACTGTTGAGTTTTAAGAGTTCTTTATATATCCTGAACACAAGTCCTCTGTCAGTATCTCAGTGGCAAGTATTTTTTTCCCAGTCTGTAGCCTGTCTTTCTTTAGTAGTATTTTGGGAAGCAAAAGCCTTTAACTTTGATGAAGCCCCCATTTAGCAATTTTTTTTTTTTAATGGACTGTGCTTTTGGTGTAATGTCTACAAACTATTTCCAAGTCATGAAGATGTTTCCTCTGTTTTCTTCTAAAGGTTACCATTTTTGCTCTTATATTTAGGCCTAGAATACCTTATGAGTTAAATTTTGTATAATGTGTGAGGCTGAAGTCAAGGCTCAGATCTTGCATATGGATGTTCATTCGCTCCCACACCATTTGTTAAAGAAACCATCCTTTCTCCATGGAGTTGCCTTTGAACCTTTGCAAAAAATCAGTCACCCGTATCTGTGAGTATACTTTCATGCTGTCTATCTGCTCACTGATGGACGTCTTTTTCCACCAATATCCATAGCTTTATACTAAGTCTTAAAATTATGTGATTCCTCCAACTCTGTTCTTCTTTCTCAAACTTATTTAGCTATTTCAGTTCTCTTGCCAGTCAATGTAAAATTTCCAATCAGCTTTTATTAAACAAATTTTAATATCTATAAGTATCTATCTCCAAATATATACACATAGGGAGATAGTTTCTCAACTTTTTTTCATTAATGCCTTTGCCCAGCAGAAGTTAAAATTTAAGTAATGATTTATAGCTGAATGTAAGAAGTATAAGATTTTGTTGAGTAGAAAGAATTTTATTTCTTCCTTTCAAATCTATTTCTTTACCTTGTTTATTGTTCTGGCTACGATGTTAAGTATCATGGGGAATGGGCCTATTGAGAGTGAACATCTTTACCTTATTCCTGAATTTAGGGGAAAAAACTTTCAATTTCTCATCATTATGTTAGCTATGTATGCCTTTGGTCAAGTTGAGGTAGTTTCCTCTATTTCTAGTGTGTTGACTTTTTAAAACTCATGACTGGATGTTGCATTTTGTCAAATGCCTTATCTGCATGAGTTGGTATGACTATGTGTTTTTTATTAGGCTATTACAGTAGATTACATTGATTGATTTCAAAGTATTGAATTAGCCTTGCTTTCTTGATTTAAATCTCACTTTTTCATAGTGTAGTATGTTTCTTAACATATCCCTGCATTTGATTTATTCTAATATTTTATTATTTATTTGATTCTAATATTTTATCACAATAAACTGTGGGAAATTCTGAAAGAGATGGGAATACCAGAGCACCTGACCTGCCTCTTGAGAAATCTGTATGCAGGTCAGGAAGCAAGTCAGAACTGGACATGGAACAACAGACTGGTTCCAAATAGGAAAAGGAGTACGTCAAGGCTGTATATTGTCACCCTGCTTATTTAACTTCTATGCAGAGTACATCATGAGAAACGCTGGACTGGAAGAAACACAAGCTGGAATCAAGATTGCCGGGAGAAATATCAATCACCTCAGATACGTAGATGACACCACCCTTATGGCAGAAAGTGAAGAGGAACTAAAAAGCCTCTTGATGAAAGTCAAAGTGGAGAGTGAAAAAGTTGGCTTAAAGCTTAACATTCAGAAAACGAAGATCATGGCATCCGGTCCCATCACTTCATGGCAAATAGATGGGGAAACAGTGGAAACAGTGTCAGACTTTATTTTTGGGGCTCCAAAATCACTACAGATGGTGACTGCAGCCATGAAATTTAAAAGACGCTTACTCCTTGGAAGGAAAGTTATGTCCAACCTAGACAGCATATTCAAAAGCAGAGACATTACTTTGCCAACAAAGGTCCGTCTAGTCAAGGCTATGGTTTTTCCTGTGGTCATGTATGGATGTGAGAGTTGGACTGTGAAGAAGGCTGAGCGCCGAAGAATTGATGCTTTTGAACTGTGGTGTTGGAGAAGACTCTTGAGAGTCCCTTGGACTGCAAGGAGATCCAACCAGTCCATTCTGAAGGAGATCAGCCCTGGGATTTCTTTGGAAGGAATGATGCTAAAGCTGAAACTCTAGTACTTTGGCCACCTCATGCGAAGAGTTGACTCACTGGAAAAGACTGATGCTGGGAGGGATTGGGGGCAGGAGGAGAAGGGGACGACAGCGGATGAGATGGCTGGATGGCATCACTGACTTGATGGAAGTGAGTCTCAGTGAACTCCGGGAGTTGGTGATGGACAGGGAGGCCTGGCGTGCTGCGATTCAGGGGGTGGCAAAGAGTCCGACACGACTGAGCGACTGAACTGAACTGAATATTTTATTAAGGACTTTTGTCTCTATTCTCACAAGGGATATCTGTCCTTTTTATGGTTTGTTAATATGAACCAAAAGTCTTTTCCACTTGTTTTCCAGAGGAGATTGTGCAGAACTGGTGTTTATTTTTCCTTAAATGTTTGGTAGAAATTACCCATAAAACCATCTGGGCCTGATGACTTCTTTCTAGGAGGCTTTAAACTATGAATTCAATTTCTTTAATAGTTATAAGATTCAGGTTATCTTCTTCATCTGGAGTGGGTACATTCTGATACTGTGTGGTTTATGAGGAACTGGTCTATTTCAGCTGTCATTGATTTTATGTGTGTAGAGTTGTCAGTAGTATTTTTATGGTTTTAAGTTCTGTGAGTTTTGCAGTACTGCTCCCTTTTTCATTCCTGATTATTTGTATTGTCTTATCCCTCTCTCTTTTTTGGAAGGGTCAGTTTTGCTTCAGTTAAAATTTTTTTTCTTTTCCCTTGAGACTTCCTCTTTGGTCCATGGATTATTTAGAAATGTGCTGTTTAGTTTCCAAGTGTTTGGAAATTTTCCTGTTACTTCTTTGTTATTTACTTTTAATTTTATTGTTCTCTTAAGGTTTTTTTGACATACAATATGATCTATTTTGGTGAATTTCCACATATACACTTGAAAAGATGTCTATTCTGCTGCTGCTGGGTAACATATTCTATAAATGTCAATGAGATTTCCAGTTGGTTGACAGTGGTGTTCAATTCTTTATTCCTGATCTATAGACCCAGTGATTTTGGAAATTCTATATTTGCTGGATATAGAATTACGTGTTAACAGTTCTTTAGTTTTAGTACTTTCCGAATGTTATCCTACTTCATGGTTTCTGATGAGAAACCCACAATTGTCCAAATTTCTGTTCTCCTATAAATAATGCATCCTTTTTCTGTTTTCAAGCTTTTTTTGTCTTTGAATCATTTTCTTTCTGTGGCTCAAAGTAGACACCTTCAGCTGACTTATCTTCAAGTTACGGACCTCCCTCTGTCATCTCTATTCTGCTACTGAGTTCATCCAATACCATCCAGTGAGTTTAAGTTGTTTCTTCCATCCTGAAATTTCCACTTGGTTCTGTCTTCTATTCTTCCCATTTGTGTCAAGAACATTCTTGGAGCATGATTATAAATAATTGCTTTAAAGGCTTTGTCCAATAATTTCAATATCTGGGTCATCCCAGTACTGGCATCTGTTGATTGTCTTTTCTCATAAGACTTGAAATTTTTCTGTTTCTTTGTATTCCCAGTAATTCTGGATTATATCCTGGACGTTTAGAATATTATACGACTGTGCTGCTAAGTCACTTCAGTCGTGTCCGACTCTGTGTGACCCCATAGACGGCAGTCCACCAGGCTCCTCCGTCCCTGGGATTCTCCAGGCAAGAACACTGGAGTGGGTTGCCATTTTCTTCTCCAGTGCATGAAAGTGAAAAGTGAAAGTGAAGTCGCTCAGTCGTGTCCGACTTTTAGCGACCCCATGGACTGCAGCCTTCCAGGCTCCTCCGTCCATGGGATTTTCCAGGCAAGAGTACTGGAGTGGGGTGCCATTGCCTCCTCCATACGACTGTAGGTCCCATGGATAATGTTGATACTTGGCTTTAGCAGACTCAGCTAGGTTCAGGCTACAAGCCTAACCAGCCTCCAGTGGGCTGTGGTTCCAGCACCAGCTCTGTTTTCAAGCCTTTCAGCGGCACACAGCAGCACACAGTGACCCCACGCAGCGGTCAGCCACGGGCCTGGGCAGTAGACTGTTCTGTCTTTGTGTGCTGTTAGGATCAGATCCTCACATGTGCAGCTCAGAATTTTGTTGTTTTATTTTTAAAATGGTAACTTTGTCTTTCCAACTTTAACTGAATTTCAGATTTCTGCTTGCTTTTCCATTTTGGCTCTGCCTTTTTTGTGTTTTTTTTTTTTTGGTTGCACTGCATGGCATGCAGGATTTAGTTCCGTAACCAGGGATTGAACCCATGTCCCCTGCAGTGGAAGTGCAGAGTCTTAAGCACTGGAACACCAGGGAAGTCTCTTTTATGGTGTTTTATGAGATCATTTCCCCCAGGTTCCTTCTTTCCATGTCTCCTTGGTATTTTCTGGTTTCTGAGGTCTCCCTCTTTCAATTATCCACTTAGAAAGCTGGACTTAATAACCCCACTCTGATTCCTTCCTACAACTCTACCTCCATTCGGGGCCAAGCAGTGGGAGGATGAAGAAAAGAAAAAAAGTGCAACAGGGGCTAATCCTGTCCTGCGATTGCAGAGGGAGGTTCCCACCTGAGCATCTCAGGGGCCTATGGGACCTTGCTGCCACCACCAAACGGGACTGCTGGGGGCCTGGGACGTGAGAGGACAAGGGAAACAGAAACAGAGGATTCCCCCCGTGCTCTCAGAGCACCACGAACCTCCTTTCCCCTCAGCAAGCCAGTAAAGAGGGCTTTTCACTCTCTTCCTCCCCCAGTGCCCACTTCTGTGTTTCCAGATGCTTTAAGTCCAGGCTGAAGACACAGGAGGCAGAAGAAAGCAAACCCACAGCTGGCTCAGTGGTGCTTTGTAATCTGGTTTCTCCATCAGCCTGCCTGTCCCCATTTACTTTTCAGTTCTCAAGTACTGGCTTCACCCATCCTGTCCAAGCTTTAAAAGCGGGCCACCTGCTTCAGAGTCTGGAAATCCATACCTGGCTACAGTTGAGCTGTTGGCAGCAGGTCTGGATATGTCTGGGAACTGTCTGCTGTAGCCTTTGATTCTTGGAAACATGGTGAGTAGCAGGCCCAGATGATGTGTCTCCAACCTGAGCTTTCTCCCTTCCACTGTGGAGCACAGCACCAGGACACACCTAACTCACCTGGCTGCTGCGGGAAGACACGGGAGGGCGGGGGAGCCCCACTAGGAACCCCACTTTTGGGGGCAGCAGTGTGGAATACTGTGCGCTGCTAGGGCTGCTGTTAAAACGCACAAGGGTCCCATCAAGGCAAACAATATACGGCTTCAGGGCTTCCCTGATGGGCCGATGGTTAAGAATCCACCTGCCAATGCAAGGGACACAGGTTCAGTCCCTGGTTCAGAGCCCACGTGCCGTGGGGCAGCCAAGTCCATATGGACGACTGTGGAGTATGCATGCCAGGGCCTGTGAGTTGGCAACTACTAAAGCCTGCACACCCTCGAGCCACGCCCCGCAGCGAGAGAAGCCACTGCAGGAGAAGCCTGCACACCACAAGTAGAGCAGTCTCTGCTCACTGCACCCAGAGAAGGCCTGCATCTAGTGACGAAGACCCAGCCCAGTCAAAAATTTAAAAAAAAAATGACCTGACGAGAAAAAGAGATCACCAATGGCAATGGAAGTAAGTTTATTACTAAAAGAAAATAAAAAAATGTCCTAAATGCAAGAGAAAGCAAAGCAAAGAGAGCAAGGAGAGAGCAGAACACAATCTACACATGCCTGTTTGTGAGTGTGCACAGAGACACCAGTGCGTCAGAGCAGCGTAGCAGTGCTGACGCCAGACCGACAGGCAGTGCGAAGCAGCAACCAGAGGAAGGAGGACCTGACAGGCCAGTATGGAACGATCCCCACGATGCGTTATTGAGTGAAAACCTTTTCTCCCTTTTCTAAATATCTAAAATATCTAAAAAGTCACTATTTGTATAAGGAGGGTGGAGGAATGAACACACTTGGCCCTCAGTACCTGTGGGGGATTGGTTTCAGAAGCCCCCAGATCGGAGGATGCTCAGGTCTCTCATATAGTAAGATGGGGTAGTGCAGGGACTTCCCTGGTGGTCCAGTGGTTAAGAATCTGCCTGCCAATGCAGGGAACACAGGTTTGATCCCTGGTCCAGGAAAATTCCATATGCTGTGGAGCAACTAAGCCCGTGAGCGGCAACTGCTGAGCCCACGCACCTAGAACTTGTGCTCTGCAGCAAGAGAAGCCACTGCAGTGAGCAGTCTGGGCACTGCAATCACGAGCAGTCCCCACCTGCTCCAACTAGAGAAAGCCCAAGCAGCAATGAAGACCCAGCGAAGCAAAAAGTAAAATAAATTTTAAAAATAAGAATTGATACACTGATCTTTAACAGAAGAATCCAGTCAGACCTCATTAAGCCCTACATTGACTCCATCCAGCTCAGACCAGGAAGAACCATGCCCACCTCCTTATCACTACTGCTTGCATTGGTTTCCAGTACCTTCTCTGGAGGCTGGTCCTGTAGGCCGTGGGTGGGAAGATGCTCTCTCCTGGGCTCAGCTCAGAGAGCTGTGGGTACATCTGGAGTCAATGGCAGTACAGACAGAGATGACACCAAGAAAGGACTTGAGCAGTGCAAGCAGAGTTTCTAAAAGGCCAAGTGAGACCTGAACCAGACCGTCAGGGTGGGAAAGTTGCCTGTGCTGGCATTTTTTCTTCCTTGAATGCACTGGCACAAATGCAGCAGTTATCAGCAGCTGGGATCTAGCACGACTGAGAAGAAAACGCATAAGAAGCCGACTTCCTTGACTGCACTCAATGTTGAATCATCAAAGAGCTGAGAGCTAAAAGGGCTGGCGGTCAGAGGCCCGATGCCCCAGTCAACACAGAGGCATAATTCCCTGACAAAGTACCTACTTCGGAACCAGCTAAGAAAAGGGCATGTTCTTGGCACAGGCCAACTCACCAGGTCGCTGCTGACCAGGAAAGCCGAGAGATCTACCAGGACCCACGTGGGGATCATAAAAAAGACGGCATGGCAGCCCAAGATGTTCAGCAGCCGGAGATGGTGGATCCTTGAATCTCTTAATACCTGAAGAGAGAAAACCTCTTTAAAGGCTGGTTGTAACTATAAGTGGCAAGAGGGGCTCCGCTTACCCAGGCCCGAAACATGGTGGCTGCACATTATCCCTGGTATCTGACCTTGACTGCCAAACCTGCAAGTGCGCCCATGACGAGACACACGGCCCATGGTGAGGCACACTGCCCATGACGAGACACACAGCCCATGGTGAGGCACACGGCCCATGATGAGGCACACGGCCCATGATGAGGCACACGGCCCATGACGAGACACACAGCCCATGACGAGGCACACTGCCCATGACCACAACAAGCGCCGTGTTTCATATGCAAAGGACCGAGAGAAGAAAAAACAAAACCCAGCAACACTCAATTGCTGGTAAAGCTACAGTGAAACAGGCACTCTGAAATGGTGCTGGTTCGTGTCTAAACTGGTATATAGTTCCAGAAAACAAGCAGGAAAAGTATATCAAAAGCTGTAAATATCTCATACCCGCTGACCCAAGAATGGTAAACTCATCAAAAGGAAATAACCCGAGAAATAGAAAAATGTTTTGCACAAAGATGTTCATAAATTGTATTATTTGTAGGGATTAGTTGGAAATAATCTGCATGTGCAGTACGGAAACCAACTGTGTTAATTATGGTACCTGCAAAGAATGTGATTATTATGAGTTAGGAGCAATAATTTTTAATGATATGGGAAAATGCAATGTTAAAATAATAAATGAACAAAGCAAAACTTAAAAAGTATGTGTAATATTGCAACTCTAAAAACCATGCAGGAAAACCCCCTAGCATTAACAGTAGGGAACAGCACTGCGGCTTTCCTCAAGAAAGAGGAAACCCTGAGCCAGGGGGCAGGTCTCTGTTGAGTCTTGGGCCCCAGCACCTACTACAGCGCCTGTCACACAGTAGGTGCTCAATAAAATTTCTGATTTCTTTTCACTGCGCTTTTCTCTATTTTTTCACATTGAATGTAAGTCAGCTTCCTATATGATAATAATAAAGCTATTTATAAAACAAAACAATAGAAAAGCAGCAGAAAGGCGACAGGATGTTTTTGTCCCAACACTGAAGAAATCGTTACCTGGCTGCTTTCTTAGACGCCACCCACCCACCCCAGAAACAGCAGGTGCACCCTGGACGGTGTCCCAGTACCTTTTTGGAGAAAATGTTCTGAAGCGAGAAGCACAGCGTGGCCGCAAGGGCGCTGACCAGCCCCCACATGTCGAAGGACAGCTCGGTGACGGTGGCCAGCAGGACGCCGCTGATGATGGGGATGAGGGACAGGTACACCTGTGAGAGGACGCAGCAGTGGCCGCCAGGCCGGGTGGAGCTGGGCCGCCCAGCGCTGACGCCTGGGGGGGCCCGACTGCTCTCTCCTCCCCAGAGGGGCACCACCTGCCACTCTGCATGCCGGTGTTAGCTGGGACAGTAACACTCTGGGGAGTCAGGCAGAGGCAGATGGTTCTCAGAGTACCCGAGGGCAGGGCCGTGTCACTGTGGGCGCCCCAGCCATGCCAACACCCCCATTACATTAAGAGCCACAAGCCAGGGCTGGTCCTAACAGGATCTACCCAGCTGCCGCCACCAACACCAGGATCTGAAACTGTAAGCCTCTGATGGGCTTCCTGGGTCCCTTTTATTTTGCACTCTTCCAACATGCAGTTATCCCTAGTGAGGACACTCCCCCTACACCTTCTTCAGCTGGAGATCTCCGTTCCCTTCAGGGGTCACAGTTCACAAAGGCCAAGAACTTTCCCTGACCCAGTGCCCCCTAGACAGGGTCAGGTTGCCCAGCTGTGTGTTTTGGGAACAGCGCCCTCCACCCACTAGAAGCACCCTTTACATCGTCTGCATCCCTGCACTCCTTTAGGGCAGCTCTTTGTTCACTGCTCTATGCTGGTACCTGGCACTTAGCGGGCACCCAACAACTGCTGGCTCCAAGAACGAGTAGTGAGTGCTGTGACCGGGGTCTTCCAGAAGGGTCAAGCATTTCCGGGCCTGGAAAGTCCCTGGAACTCTCACAGCTAAATAGGCTCCCAACTTCCAGAGAAACAGGGTCCGTCCCCAACATTTGGCTTTCCTTACTCCTGGCTCATCCTTCCCCTACAAACGATACTCATAAAGCACTCTGGGGACTTCCCTGATTGAGACTCTGCTCCCAATGCAGGGGGCCGAGGTTTGATCTCTGTTCAGGGAACTAAGATCCCACATTCGGCACAGAATGGCCAAAACAAACAAAGAGATTAAAAACAAACAAAAAAATACTTCAGAGATTTGGGAGGGGGTGGTGAAGCTCCACCCCCATCCCCACATACACAGGGTAAGAGAGCTCTGAAGTCCAGAATCCCTGCCCCTCACTACTGGCTGGTCCTCAGGCTCTTCCTTTTGAAGGCTCATTGCTTTCCCCGAGATGAAATGATCACCAGCCTTACCTGGAAAGGGTGGGGCCACAACTTAATCTGTCGTCATCATCATTAGTCTCCTGCCTAAGCCATTCCCCTGTCTCTCCTCCCTGTGAAAGGTTCTGGCTCCCTGCCCAAGCTGGGTACAATGACCCTTACCACAGGAAACCTGATAAACACAGTGTGATACTGAGAGAGGCAAGACACACACCTCCTGGCCAACTCCGACCTGGGGAGACCAGGCACATCTGACAGCACCTTGGGGGTGGGTTGCAGGGCACACCAGATCTGGCAGGGGACAAGACTGACCGAAAGCAGACACCAGCCAGGGGTGGCCCCATTTCTATAAGCTGATCCAGGGCACTGCCGTTCTAAGTTACATAAAATACAGGATGCCAGAAACCAACCACATAGAGAAGAGGCGCTCTGTCCAGCATGAAATGGATTCCAGCTGGGACAACAGGAATCCCACTTCCACTTAAGGACACAGGGCAAGGCTGTCTCTGGCTGAAGCCACAGCTTCTCTCACTCCAAGCCAGGAAATACCCTGGCTTGGCATCTCGAACAGACCCTGGATTGTGCCCAGAGCATCTTCCCCATGCAGCCCTGGGCTCTGCGGGCTGCCATCACTTCCATTTCCAGACATTCACAATTCCTGGCTGTTTTTATTTCGAAGACTTTGCTGGGCTTTGCCAAAATCAGATTCCTCTGACTAGCTTCTCACTTCTGACCCCAGAAATCCTGAGCCTGACCACTATCTCTTACAAAGATGTAAAACTCTGTCAGAGTTCCGTTCCAGCAAGGAGTCAGATGTTCCAACCCTCATTCCACTGGAGGGGGTGGTCTGGTCAAGATGGGACCAAGTTATCCAAGTTGCCTACCAGCAACCCCAGGATGGGAATCCAAACAGGGAGGAAGGCTGGATCTGAGATGGGCAGCAGCATCCTGAGGCCACACATCAGAAACAACTCAGGAACACACACCCCACTTGCTACTG
Source organism: Bos mutus (assembly GCF_027580195.1). Lineage (NCBI taxonomy): Eukaryota > Metazoa > Chordata > Mammalia > Artiodactyla > Bovidae > Bos > Bos mutus. The sequence continues at coordinate 44,955,435 of NC_091623.1, forward strand.
CCCCGGGGGCTGATTCCAGAACGTTAGCAGCAAAAGAGGTCTAGAAGATGACTTCCTTATTTGACAGGAAGCCAGGCAGCCTGCAGACCAGGAACCTGGACCACGTCACCAGCTCAGCAACAGCTGGGAAGCCTCTGGGGCCCCCACCGGCCCAGAGCCCGCCTAGGTTACCTTGGTGCTCTGTTTCTCCTTCATGATGATCCGGGACAGGAGGACCACCCAGATGGGCATGGTGGCCTTGACTGCAAAGAGAGGGTAGGGGTATTCAGGGAGCTGCGCTAGTCCCAGAACCCACTCTGGGACCTGTCCCAACCCCACTAGGGGGGAGGGGTGAGAAGGCTTGGCTGCCCCTCAAGCCACTTCAGCTCTTCTCTATCTGTGGGCCTTCCCCGAACCCAACACTTCTGATCCGCCCTGCTCACTTCCCAGCTTTCTTCTCAGTCCCTTCCCTCCCGGAGACCCCTGTGCGTGTCCCTCTCTTGCTAAAAGCTTTGGCGGCCTCCAGCGCCTTCTGGACTGAAACGGAGTTCTCAGCCCGACATTCCAGACCGTCGAGGGCACCCCAGCCGGCGCACTCCGACCCAAGCGTCAAAGCCCCAGGTGGCGTGCGCCAGCCGCCGCCCCCTAGGCCAGCCTGGGCACCCACCGGTGTGCGCGTAGGACACGGGCACCTTCCATATGCTGACGTGCGCGGACACTGATGCGAAGTACTTGCCGAAGGCGAGCGGCAACACGTAGCGCGGGTAGAAGCGCGGCGGTAGCAGCGGGCCGGACGACTGATGCGGACCCGGCCCAGGGCCCGAGACGGGCGGCGCCGGGGGCACGCGCCAGGCCCGGAGCAGAGGCGGGAGCCCCGCGCACAGCGCCAGGATGTGGCACAGCGACACGGTCACGGGGAATGGGAAGGCGCTCAGGATCACCTTGTTGACCACATTGCCGCCCGCGCTCAGCGCGTACCACAGCAGGCACAGCGCTGCCACCCGCGCGCCCTCGCGCGCCCCCCCGCCGCCGCCTCCGGCGGCTCCCGAACCCCCGGCGCCCGCGCCCACTCCCACCGCCGCCGCCGCCGCCATCCTTCCCGAGCGGCCGCCCCTTCCCGCCTGTCCGACGGCCGGACGCCGGGCGGGGGCGGGGCAGGACCGGGGCGGGAGCGCCAGCCAACGCGGCTGCCTATTAGCCACCGGCGCTTCCGTCACCGCCACGCGCCGGCCGACGCGCCCGCCACCACGTAGCGAACGTAGGCTCCGCCCTCCTTTCGATGGGCTTCCTGGAGGGCGGGGTCTATCCCGGAAGCGGAAGGAAAGGGGACCGTGAGCCCCGAAGGGCTCTGAGAGCAGTAGGCTGTGCTGCTGCTGCTGCTGCTGCTGCTGCTGCTGCTGCTGCTGCTGCTGCTGCTGCTGCTGCTGCTGCTGCTGCTGCTGCTGCTGCTGCTGCTGCTGCTGCTGCTAAGTCGCTTCAGTCGTGTTCGACTCTGTGGGACCCCATAGATGGCAGCCCACCAGGCTCCCCCGTCCCTGGGATTCTCCAGGCAAGAACACTGGAGTGGGTTGCCATTTCCTTCTCCAAGTGGGCTGGCCTGAGGGAGCCTAACTGGGTCCCGGAGCACAGACAGGAAGGGCGGGAGGGACCGCTATGTCGGTGTCTGTGAGCGGGCGATCGAGTTCGCGGGTCAAACCTCGATATCCGGGCTTCATTGGCGCCCTCCAGCCAGATTCCTGATGGTCGGAAGACAAAGGTAAAAGACTAGACCTTACGGGAAGAGAAACCGAATGGTGAAAACCTCTCCATGGGCTAAATTCTTTCTGCAAACCGGGAGCGAACTCCCGTGGCCGCACTCCAACAAAAGGACCAGCCCAGAGCGCCCTGGAGCACGTTCTGGGAACGCGCTGTGCGGTATTACTGTCTTCATTTCACCGACTGATGGACCGAAGCCCAGGGAAGGGAAGCGACGTGGCATGGGTCCTCTGGCAAGTTTGGGAGTCGCAGTAATGGCAACCTCCTCGGGCACCTGTCTCTAGGGATCTGCAGGAGGGAGGGGCGTGGTGCTGACCCCTACTGCTGATGCTCAAGGACCGGTTGGGATAGAGCAGCCCAAAGCCGCAACGGAAAACAAAGTGGTGTTTTCAGCAAGATGATCTTACACTGCAGGACTTTGTTTCAAAAATCATGTACTTCCAACTTTGGGGGCGATAGGGAGTGTAAAATTTTCCTTCTACTCTATCTTTACTTGGCAAATTAAAAAGTGGCAACCCAACTTGATCCGCAAAATGTTGATGGGAAGTCACAGCTTAACCTTGTGTTCTCAGTCAGGCAGTATCTGTACCCTAGGGCTTACTAGATACTCAGACACAGGAGAGGTGGGGCCTGCAGGGGGTTAAGGAGCAGTGACCTCCCTCAGAGCCCAGGTCTGAGAAAAGGAGATGCTCATGGGGCGCCAACCTGCACCTTAATAGCTTCCAGCTGTGCCTCTGACCCTTTGTCGGGAGGATGTCATCCTCAGGATGCCCACATGTCAGCTGGCCACAATACATGTGAGAAAACAGGCACAGTGGACTGAGGAAACTAGTTATTCCCCAGCACAAATGGTCCTGATGACAAGCTTTTTGCCCCCCCTCCCCACCGCTAAATTTGGATCATATAATTTAATCCTCACAGCTTTGGGGTATCATTTATAGCTCCCAAATGGGGACAGGTGTATAGGAGTAAAGTGATTAGCCCAGCTCCATACAGGTGGTAGATGGCAGGGGCTGCCCTCAAAGCTACTTCACCCTCTTGTAGGAGAGGGTATGCCCTGCACCAGGGCTATGTCAGAATTCCCCAAGGCTCTGCAACTGTGGCTCTGGGTTGATTGCATGTTTCTGGACCTCCTGATTTGCCTGGTGGGGCTGCTCCTCTAAAGGGGGAGTTGATTCTTCATCTGACATCAAGTAAATATGGTCAAGATGACTTATTATTCCAGACTGAAAAAAATAGAAAGCCAAAGCTTATGGTTTCAGAGATGAGGGAGAAGAATTAAAAGATCATCACTTTATAGTTAAGGAAGAACTGCAAATATTTCAGGGGTAAGACAAGGTCACTTGAGACCTGGGTTGTGGAGCCTGCTTGGGAGGGCAAAGCTGTTTCTAGGGAAAGTGAGGTCTGGAATGGAGACAGATGTGGTCTCTCCGACTCTGTCACCCAGAGTTAGCAGATGACTCTGGAGGTGGGAGAGGCATCGTGACCCTGAATGAATGAAAGGCAAGGTAGAGGTCAGTCTCCATGCAGAAGGCTAATAGGCTGGACTTGGTGACTGCCCTGCCCACCTCCCCACAGCCTGGCTAGCTATAGGGCCTGAACCTTGGATATGGGGTCCAGGTTGTCTTGGCTAATCCAGAATCCAGAGAGGATGAATGTGGCTATAAAGGACCAAATTAAAAAACAATTCTCAGACTGGTTTGTGCAAATGTTTTTTTTTTTTATTATTTCCACATTTATATCACAAGGTGTCCACTTACTGGACCAAATAGCAAAGTTGCTCCCTTCTGCGTCCTGAGAACACAGAAGTCTAGGTACTGTACATTCACTAAGGCTCCTTGTTTTTGCAAATCGCGTTTATGACAAATAACCATAAGGCAAACGAATCTAAAGGAATGGTTATGAGTGTTTCCAGCATACAGACAGGTCTCTTCTCGCCCAACAGTACAGCTTACACACCAGTAGCACCCGCGGTTACTTTTGTGTTTTGAAGGGAAGGGAAGTCTAGAAAGGTGAACTTTTCTAGATATGTGTGGGAAGGGGAAACTGAAGAGGGAAGAACAAAAGGCAAGTTACTCGTCTGGTGGTCAGATGGAAGAGGGGGCAAAATAAACTTTAGAAAACAAATTTCTGCAGCATTTCTTTAAAAACTGGGCTGTAACTGAAACCAGATACAAATGTGTGGACGCCCAGGGAGCATGGGTCGAACTGGGTGGCCAGCCGGCCTGCCTGATGCCAGCAGCTCACTACAGCTGAGGCACCGTGATGGGAAAGCTGGCCAGTGGGGTGCAAACCGAGGCCACAGTACTGCCCACTGCCTCAGACGCTTAGGGCCATGTTAAAAACAGAAAATGCAAAGATGAGATGCGTGCTTCTGTCACTGTGTTAAAGGTAACCTCTCCCACAGGTTTTCTGTGCCTGCCTGCAACTGAGGTCCCAGCTCAGCAGGGCTGGGAAGCATCCGCACCTCTTCTGGGGTGGGAGACTAACGCTTTTTATAGCTGGTTTGCTATAGAGTTCTGAACTCACTTTGCTGGCCTTCCTTTCACGCGGTCCTTCCTTTGCAATTTTGTTAGTAAACTGGTAGCAGCATTTCACAAAAGGAGAATTTAGAGGGACGAGTGCAGAGAGACCTAGAGACTCTCGCCCCCTCCCTCCCGCCCCGGGCCGGACCCCCCGGATTCCCAACCACTGGAGGCGGCGGGCCCTGGCGCCCGTCCTCCCTGGCTGACTGCAAGGTGGGAATGCACTTAGAGCCCGAAGGGCCGGTCAGTCCAAGCAGACATAAGGCAGAATGTTCAACCGCCCGTCGTCGCCGTGCGGGTCGAGCGATATGCACTGCGTCCAGTCATACCAGTTACCCTGTGTGTCCTGACACCCGTTCACCCCTGGCCACTGGTGGGCCTGGATTTTGTCCAGATCGTCCCGGGTGACCTCGCGGCTCAGCCCGGGGAAGTCCGTGGGCGGGCCATGAGGCACCAGCACGTGCGGCTTCCGGGCCCCGCGCCGAGTGCTTTCCTCCTGCTTCAGGTACTCAGACATGAAGTGGTGAGCGCCCGGGGTCTGTGCGCCCGACGACGAGAGCAGGCTGCTCTGCCGGCTCAGGTAGGACTGGATGATCTCGTTGCGCGACAGTTCCTTCCAGTTCGTCTGTTCAAAAGGGCTCTGGAGGCTGGCCTTGGCCTCGGGCTTGTCCAGCTCTGTCCTGGGCTGCTCCGTGTGCACGGGGCTGTCGGCCCGCACTGGCTCTTTCTGGGTCAGAGGTTTGATCTGTCTCGTCATGGGGTCAAAGGTGAGCTTCCGCTCTTTTAACCGGACAGGCTTGACACCAGCCTCAGCCACCTGCCCGTCCAAGTTAACCGTGTAGTCACGAGGCCGGTACCTCTTCTTCTTTTTGCTGTCTGACCCACCGGAGGAGGCAGCATCGCTGTCCGCCTTGGAGGAGTCTGGGGAGAAGCCTGCCCGGGGCAGGAGGGGCTCGGCCGGCGGCAGCCCCGCCTTGCAGCCCAACCCTGCAAGCCGCTGGTGGCCCTCTGGCTGCTCCAGCCAGCGCACAGGGCTCTCTGCGCTGGGCAACAGCTCGAGTCGCCGCACAGGGGGTGTGGACGGCTGGGCCAACGGAAGCGGTGATGGCACCTGCGTGGCATCCAGCGACTGGGGCCGAGGTGACGGGCTGGGCAGGGAGCCCTTGTATGTGTACGGGCTCCGCTGCCGGGCAAAGGAGCCCTCGTGCCGTGAGTTCCGGGAACCAAGAGAGCAGCGAGGTGGCCCCTTGGGGTGGGGGGGCCCTGGAGTCTCGTCCACCTTGTCCAACTGCTGCAGCACCACAGCCTTCGTCTGCAAACAGGGCCCGGGGGGCTTGCCCAGGCCTGGGGAGCTGGTGTGCGGCCTCACGGCATTGACGGGGATCTTGCCACTGTGCTTGTCGTTCTCGCCGTGCTCCAGGCGGTTACCCTCAGGGCCCACGTGCCCACTGCTGTCCAGGGGGCTGGGGAAGCTCTCGGGACTCCCGCTGATCCCATTGGTGGGGAGCGGGGATGAGTTGGGTACCAGGGAGTCATGGCTCGCCTTGGAGACCTTGGGAGGTGGCCCAGGGTGACCAAGGTCACGCTGGTCTCCCCGGCGCTTGCGGCTGCCCAACCTGTCCAGCCGCTGCCCGCACAGCCTTGGCATGTCATTGCGGTACTTCAGGTCGTGGACACTCTTAGGCGGGCCGGCCGCCCCTGCCTCTGGCCGGCAGTTATGGGCACCGCCGTTGGCCGAGCCAGGGGCACCCGCCAGCCCCCGCAGCGCAGCCTCATTCTGGTGCACGGGCTCGATGAGCTTCTGCCAGCTCCGCAGCAGCTTCTTGGCCCGCTTGGCGAGCTCCTCGTTCTTGGTCTTCTTGCGGACGTCGTTGATGAGCTTCCCAAGGCGGGTTTCCTACAGCCAGAGAGACACAATGACACGCTTTTAGGACAGGGACACCCCGTGAAAAGAGAGCTGGGCAGAAATGGAGCTTCCCATGGAGCTGGGGGAAGGGCTCCATATCTTTGTAATGACCCCACAGGCCCCCTAAACCACTGGTCTCCCAGACACAAAACCTATCAAGATTTTGGGTCCCATGTGACATTTAAATTCTCAAACCCAAGTCCTCAGATCTTACAGTCCATGGGACAGACAGGGCATTCTCAGAAGCATCATCTCACAGGTTCCCAACTCCTGAAGGCCGCGGACCATTCACGGCCACCGCGAGGACACTTTGCCAGAGGAGATTTCTAGGTGAGAGTACACTGTGGCAAAGGCAACAGCACACGGGACCTCGAGCCAGCATCACTCACTGGAAGCCCTGCTGCGCACTGCAGTGTGCAGGGCCTCCTGCAGAGAAAGGGGCCTCAGCTCTGAACTAAAGCCTCGTATTTCCTGCAGTGCCTGTGTGCTGTGGACTGGCACAGTGCAGGCCAGGACGGCATGCCCCCCTCACTCTTCCCTTTAAGGCCTTGCTGGGCCAGTGAGCAAAGTCTCTGAGGCTCTAAGAAGTCAGGAAAGCCCAGGGTTGGGGCAGCCCAGGCCCCGCCCTCACTGCCCGCCCTAGTGCTCAGACCTGGAACGCTCACCTCCAGTGCCTCTTTGGTAATGGGGTATTTCTCCAGGCTGGAGATGACTTCCTGCACCGCCACCATGTTCCGGATCTGTAAAACAAGAGCCACTGTCAGACCCTAGGCACCTCTCCCTTTCCCAAGAGCCAGTGGGGCCAGCATCACCAGAGACCCACCTCCTGTAGCCTCCTACCTGCTCCCAGGGGCCAACACGACACCTAGTGCGCACCCTCCCATCTGCCTCCTCCAGTGCACGGTGAACAGGTGACTGAGTCTGTCCACGGACACACCCATCTGCCCAAGTGGCTGCGCACAACTGAAATTCACATTTATGAAACAAGATTCACTCTTGATGTGGGAAATGCACTTAAGTCTGCCATCTGACAGGAGGTTGACTTATTGAATAAAATGCGCCACGTTTAAAACAGCTGTGCATAATAATCTAATCAACTTAGTTGCATTAACAAGATCTTTATAGAGTTCATCTAAAGACATCACAAGGAGAGCAGAAGTCACAAAGTGGGAGGAGATCAATGCCACAGGCCCCCCCCGGTCTGTGTTTGAGCCCACAGAGAACACGGGCGGGGAGACACTAATGGGGACTGGGCATGACAAAAGATCGTGCAGCAGTGCTCAACTCTCCTGGCCATCAGGCGAGGCAGACCGAACCCACAAGCGGCTGCAATGAATACACACCAGACTGCTGGAAATGGCATCTGACAACACCAGGTAGTTCTGGGGTGCGGCCAATTCTGGGGAGCACTGGGCTGTGTCTGGTCAAATCAAACACTTATGTGTCTTGTGACCAAGCAATTCTATACCTCGGATGACACGTGCTATGAGCCAGGCCCTGTTCTACCAAGGTCTGTTTCCATACAGCACCACTCCACTGAATTATCACAACCTCAAGTGGAAGGTGTTAGCTATTATTACATCACATTTTATGAATGTGATGTAAAGGAGTGGGTCATGTGGCCGTATGTTGTAATGACATCACTGTAGTCCAAAAGCTGAACAGACTAAGAAATTCAAGAGCTCTAGAAATGAGCACACTGCAGCTTCAGTACATCAACAAGATGAACTTCAAACCACGGTGGATGAAAAGTCACAGGAGATACACACTGGGTTGATTCCAACTACACTAAGCATCACAGCATACTCAAAAATTAAAATGAACCCCAGATCTAAATGTGAAAGCAAAAACTCTAAGGCTTCTAGAATAAACAGGAGACTATCTCTGCAACCCTGGGGTAGACAAAGACTTTTTTGGAGCCCCAAAGCAATGATGTCTAAGAAAATATCCTGACAAACCAGGCAGTGAGGAGGCTGGTCCCACAGGAACAAGGCCACCTGCTCCCTGTCCCCAGCCCTGGGATTCTGGCCCTGACAGGGTCCTGGGCTTGCCACATGGCCTCTCTCCACCCCAGTGACCTCACCCTGGTATATTTAGAGCCCTGGGTCCCTACACACTCCTGAACCAGCAGTGCCCACAGAGCGAGCCCAGTGGCACAGAGTGTCCTTGTCCTTGGGCAGACGCTGTCCTGCTGCCAGATAGGAGGGGGGAGCCAGAACACCTGAGCAACCCTGGGGGTTGGAGCAAGCTGGCACTGTAGACCCTCGCACAGCCAGAGACCCTCCTGGAAGCTGCACAGGGTGGGGCTGGGGAAAGGCCTGTCACCCCACCGTCACAGCCGAGCAGCCCCTACACTCAGGCAGGTATCCAAAGAGGCTTTCGGCTTTGAGGAGGCGCTCAGGCTCTCCGCGCTGTGGAGAGCACTGTCTGCTGCCTTCCTCAAGTTCAGGGCCGCCCGAGGGCTCATCCCTCTGGTTCCCCTGCTTCAGCCATGCTAGCAAGGGCACTGAGCCTGTGTAGGGAGCATTATCTGGGCATCTGGAGGCAATCAAGCCCTAAGGACCAGGGAGCAGGCCAAGTTCTGCCCTCACCACAGCTAACAGGCAGGTGTCCTGGGCTCTATGCAGTGCGAGGTTGGGCTTCCAGCCTCAGATCCAGCAGACAGTAATAGCCTAGCAGCCTGCAGCCCTTGCCTCCACCCTCAACGAGAGGGCCCAATGCACAGCAGAGACGCCAAGGCTCAGATATAGCCAAGGGGAGGCTTCTAGCCAGGCTCCAGGCCTGTGAAAAAAACCCAGTACAGGACTGCTGGGGCAGGGAGGTAGGTAGGCGTCAGGTAAAAGGCAGGCCAGGGGTGCCTGTGGTGAGAGCAGTATCTAAGCTGGGCCTCCAAGGTGGACAGCAGAAGCCTCAACACATCCAGAGAAGGTGAGATGGTATCAAAGCCCTGGAGAGGGGAGAGAAGTCCAGAGCAAAGACCTTGGCGTGAGCCAGGATGCCAGCAGGAAGAGCAGACCTGGGGAAAGCAGGCTGACTACACAACGGCCTTCCATTAACCTTAGCCACGGTGGGAGCCAAACTGCTCCCGCTACCCTAACAGACCACCCTGTTTTTAGGTCCTGCCTGGCACCTGTCTGTCCAAAAATACATTCACCCACCATCACAGTAGAGACAGTATGCCACTGTTGCGCAGGAAGGAAGCCTCTGAGCCACTCCCAGACGCTGACCCCAAGGGGGACTTTGGGGCAGCTCTACAGGCCAGAGAGCCCAAGGGTCATTCACAGCCTCCTGCTCTCAGGAAGAGCCTGGCACATACATGGCCTTTGGATATCTCCCCTGGAATTCATTGCCATGGAATGAAACCAAAACAAAACTACTAAACAAAAAACCACCTCTCAAAACCACTTGCCAAACAGCTTTCCCAAAAGGAGCAGAATTCACATGCAAGGGACGTCTGAACACTTGCAGCCTCATCTTCTCATTAGGACTCCTTCAACAGCTACAGATTCATCTTTATTTCCTTAATAATGAATGAAGCCAAGTGCTACCTACCCTTTCTACTAATGTCGACTTTTCCTGTAAGTTGTTCACTGTCCCAGCCCACATATTTTCATTATTTGATTGGCCTCTTTATTGCAAGTAAATATCCTTCCAGGTGATGATGTCTGCCCCTGTGCATGGGGATGCCTAAGTGTCCCCAGGGCAGGCGCCAAGGAGCAGTGTCAGGAGCAGGGAGGGCTCCTCTGGAGAGGCAGGCATCAGGCGAGGTGGGCCAGGCAGCAGCGGAGCACTCCGAGGAGCAGAGGCAGGGCCGGAAGTCCGTGGGAGTCAGCGGGCAGCCCCGGGCGAGGCCCAGGTGAGCACGGTCACTTGGTGACCAAGGGTGGAACTGCCTTCTCCTCTACCGCGCCAAGGGCTTGCAGATTCTAGACTCGTGATTCACGAGGGATAACTGGGTATCCATGGTCAGACAGGAAAGTGAACCAATATCCATCCTAGGCAGAAAGGAGGGGAAGCAGCCCCCTAAACTGGGTTCCTCCCAGCCGGGCTCAGGCAGGGAGAGAAAGAACCCTTCCCAAACACGTCCCCATTTACACCTCAGGGACGCCCCAGGGCACATGCTGGCAAGCGAGGAGGGGACCCTCCTTACCAGCACCAGACCCCAGGGTTCTTATGCGGACCTCCCGTCGGGAGAGGACCAAGAGCACAGGGGAAGCAGCCAGGCCTCCCTCTGGAGAGCCCCGCATCGAGTGCTAGGTCACGACTGCAGCCAGTCTAACCCACATTTGCTGCGTGACTCACAGTGAATGAGGAGGAGGAAGGGGCACTGGCTGCCCACAAGTGACAGGACCAGGGGAGGGCGGCGGCCCTCACAAGCAGCTGGGTCAGAGTTCAGACCATCTAGTGCAGGATGTCACTACCTCCTCGGCACATGTCTGAGAGCTGTTCTGCGGCTGGGTCACTGCTCTGCATCTGGATCCATGTGCGGAGGTGGGGCCAGCCCAAGGGGGCAGATCCACCACTGCTCAGCCTCCTGCTAGCAGTAATTCAGGGCAGAGGTAGGTAAACCTCAGGCCCTGAATAATTACCGCCCTGTGGGGGATTTCCAGCCCTGATGTGAAACAAGGAACTGAGACTTCTTTGGCGTCTATCCGCTCACTGCTCCCTTTTCTCCACGCATCAACGGTTCCCACTCCACTCGAAATCCCCAATCTCTTGGCAGTGCAGCTAGATGTGTGCAGCCCTGGTGGCAAAGGGGAAACCCTGTACTCCCCAAGTTCAAGAACTGGTGAGACCCAAAGGCACTAGAGTAAGCTAGTAAGGCATTTCAGCCTGACTCTCACAGGACCACTCCTTGTTGGGTTCCTGCAGGCACCGAAGTCTCTAGCTTCTCTTTCTTGAAACTCCACTTTACAGATAAGAAATCTGAGGGTCCAGAAAGGCAACAGAAGCCTAGTGCTCACCATGCAGCTGAAGATGGAGGAGAGTGGCTTTACACTAGCCTGGCACGGGGCCTGCCCACCATACACAGCCCAGCTGGTGCTTTACTGGGGGGGCTCCCAGACACCACCAGGCTGGTGACAGCCTCCCACCCACATACTCTCATCAACCTGCCACAGTGGGAAAATGGACAGGTTACAGAGTTCCTGGTAGCCACACAGGGTGGCTTCGTGCCCAGAGCACCAATGGATGATGGTCTCTGGGCTGCCTCTGTCTCCCACCTAGGGTGCTCTAGAGCTGAGAGGTCTCCAACAGCAGGGCCTTCAGCCCATCCCCAGTGCTTGCCCTGAGCTGCAGACCACTTGGTAAATGACAAAGGCACTGCAGTCTCCCTGCCAGGGCCTGAAATGACACACACTGAGGTGGGACTCACCCCGCCTGTCTAGCCAGCCCGTGAGCACACTGTGGCCCTGCACCTATGCAGCACAGCCCACACCAACTCCTTCAGGGGCTTAAAGCCCACCACGTCAGTGGTAAAAGCTAGTTCACTTTAAAACCAGCCATGTGGAAGTCACACTTTTTTTTTTTTAAAGCAGAATAGTCTAGACTAGAATTTACAAAAACCAATTAGCTCAAAAGGCTTTGGAACTGTTCATCAGCAAGCAAGCTGTCCTTCCAAACCAAAACACGACACAGATGGCACCCAGAAGCAAGCAAACCTCGAGCTTTTCGACGTGCTGAGCATTCTAAGGTCATCCTTGGCTGAGTCACCATGCCCTGCCAGCCCCATGGCAGGTGTCAGTCGTGTTTGCTGAGGGTGTGCACGCTGGTGAAAGGGGCTTTGCCAGGCGAGTGTGTGTCTGTGATTTGGTCCCAGCCTCACTCTTCAGCCACAGCAAGTCTTCCCGCTTCTGATGAACTTTACACGTTCCCAAAACGGGTGCCGTTCTGTGACTCAAACTGCCTCTACCACAAGTCAGTGCAAGAGCTGAGCCTGGTGGTGACCAGCGTGTGTCCCACCCCACTTTCCCGAGTGAGGAAAACAAGTCGATGTGCCTTGAGTCTACCTCTCAGCTCTGCAAGGTGCAGCCTCCTGGCTCCGCTCTGCCTTGCTCTGTCCCACAGCCAGGCAGGCGCCAGGGGAACCTTCCTCAGGCAGATGCCCTGTCAGCGCCCTGCCTGGCTTTCAAAGGCGCCTCCTTCTGCCAGGACCCCATGGGAACCTCACACCCACAGGAGCTAAGTCACTCTCATTCACGGCTGCTGAGAGGAAGAGCGACACTGGGGCGGGGGCTGTGTCTCAGCCGCAGTCGCCAAGCTCACCACTTGCAAAAGCACAAAAGCACTTCCTCATCAGTGGGGCCCATCTGCTCCCCGGGAGCGTCCACAGCTGGAGGGTGGCCGCTGCCTGCGTGGCCCTGCCTGCTGTACACTCACAGCCCGCAGAGCACCCGTGGCCAGAGCAGCCGACTGCAGCTGCGACTTGGCCCAGGAAGCCGGCAGAGAACACTGCCTGCACCTCATGAGCAGCCCAGGAAGAGGGAGCCCAGGGCCGCTACCATGAACGGCGGCCAACCAGGGGACCTCTGTGAGAGGCTTGCGGAGGTGAGAGAGGCTTGCAGACAAAGCGGGGGAAGTGGGGGGAGACCAGCACTTCTCTCCACAGTGCTGGCCCTCAAGCCCTTCTCTCATCTGTCCCAGCAGCGCTTCCCAACAAAACCACAAGCTTCAGCTCTCCTGACCTCTGAATCAGGTCAACGCACAATTCCTGTTGTAACTTGGCCCTTTCAGAGAGTGTAAGAGCTCTCAATGTGTCGTATCTGGGAGTTGGTTCATTCCTACAGTTTGCAGTTGCAAAGTCAGAAAGCCAAGCAGAGTGTTTTCTATCTGCATCCATGCTTGCAGAAGGGTCCGGTTGTCAGTGCCTGTGACAACATACAGCACACCATGTGGGTTCCTCCCTCCCAGCCGTGCTCTCGTGGAAACAGCCAGTAAGAATACCAGCTGTGTAAGACGAAACGTCCGATGCCCGTGGGAGGGGCACACAGTGCTCGGCCCACATACACCCAGAATACCGGCAACCCCAAATGAGAACCAGCCAGCTTTTCAGGAAGCAATGGGGCCAGCCTCCGAGAGAAGGCTGAGTGAAGCCGCAAGGGGACGGCAGGGCACTCCCGCACTGCAGTGAACCCCACTGCAGCTCAGGGCAAGCACCGAGCCGGGCAGAGAAGCAGCCGGGCCGGACCTGGCTTCCAGTGCCGGCCCAACCAAGACTTGAAGCAAGACCAGCCACCAACCCGAGCCCAGCTCTCCTTCCAGGAGTCAGGAAGCCTGCGTGGAATGTTGGGAAATTCACAGATCATCTGTAGACATTGAGGCACGCTGACTACCCTCTAGGGAGACTGTGCCCACGGGGGTCAGGCCAAGCTGGTCCTATCCACTGCCCACCAGGCCATTCTGTGGTTTCTAAGATCCTTTCAAGACAGTGCAGTGCCCAATGTGCCATGCCAAGAGTCTGCCAGTCTGCTCACCTGGGCTGCTATGGGAGTCCTGAGAACAGGGGAGAGCCTAAAATTTCCCTCAACAAGGCACCAAACACAGGCCAGGGAGATAATAGGAAGGGCTGGTTACGGCCCAGTGTTGAGGCATGGGTAGAAATGGCCGAAGGCAAGGACAGAAGCAACAGGTGAGGCACTGCAACTGAGGCTGAACTGAGCCGCCAGGAACACCATGGTGGCAACACCCAGCAGGCTCCTTTACGACATCTGAAGGACTATGGAGAAGAAAGCCAAGGCCATACCCCTTCTCAGAGGGCCTCAAGCCCAAACTAGCCCCAGAACCTGAGGCTGCACCGCTGACGACCAGGCTGCCTGGGGTAAGCACTGAGGGTGAGTCACGGACATGCGACAGACACGCAGCCCTCACCTTCCTGGGTACTCCACACGGGGTCACCATGTCTGTTCTGAGAGCAGAGTAACAGGAACTGCCAGTGCCACAGCAGATACATCACTTGGCAAGTCACAGGTTAGGTATAGAGGAGCCCTCGTCTCCTTCCACAGAACAGGATCTGAGATCTGCAAACTCACCAGGCCCTAAAGGTAACTGAGGGTTGGGTGAGCCTGTCCTACGTGATACAACAGCCACCAGGCGGGACACGGCCTAATGGGCTGCACCACACACTCCAGGGCAAAAAGCATGAGCGAACACTGCACACGGGAGGTGAGCAGAGAGCTCCGAGCCCACCCACCTAGCTCACTCAGTCATTCCTTCAGCCACGAAGTGGGAGGATGACAGAAGTGTCCTACAGGCTCCTGGGAGGGGAACAGGAGACACACACGAACACCCAGGACCTGGCCTGACTGGCTCACAGTAAGCACTCAAGAAAGGGGATCACCACGGAGCCGTCATGGGACTACACTTGAGAGGGGTCAGGTTCAAGGCCACCTCTTTCCCCCACCTGCTGCCCTGAGCTTTGTGTGGAACCAGAAGACCAGCAGTGGGTGTGGGGACTTTCTCAGTGGGCATTCCTGCAACAGGGGAGGCATTCCTGCAACAGCCGCTGTGGAGAAAACCAAGGACATCATCACGTGGAGCAGGAAGGGAAGTCTGTGCATGGTATCAAACACCATGTAAGGATGAACATTCACACCCCAGGACCCAGCAAATCCTACTCTGGGGTAGGGACCAACAGAAACCTGAGCACATACGTGTCGAGAATGGTCAGGGCGGCCGTGTTCAGAACAGTCCCATCTGAAAACCATCCACATGGCCACCAACACTAAACAGATGATGAAGTCACGATCCAGCTGTTCAATGTCAAATGAAGACAGTACTGCTATACATAACATCGAAGATAAAACCTCAAAACAAGTCGAATGAAAGACTGGAAGCTCAAAAGCTGGCAAAATTTGTCCATGGTGACAGAAGTCAGGGGAATTGGGGGTGGGGAGAGGCTAGGAGAGGGAAGAAGAATGGCTTCTGGGGAGAAGCTCTGTTCCATGACCTTGGTGGGAGTTACTGGGGTATGTTCACTTCACAAACACGCACTGAGATATAAACTTAGAACTTACGCACTTTTCTGGGTATATGCTATACTTTTAGGAAAAACTGGTCTGAGAAGCCATCCCATCCTAGAAACAGATGCCAGAGCTACTGGAGTTGAAGAGGAGGGAGAGGTACTGTCAAGCCAGCCCCTTGCCCCCCCATATGGGGGGCAAAGACCCTCTGAGGGTCCCATAGAACAAGGTCTGAGAACGTGGACCAGGAGCCCAGGCTGCCTCTGAGATACCCAGCATGTGCTATGTTTCACAGCTCACAGAGAAAGGCATCCACACCACTCCCACCCCGGGCAGAGGCCAGTCTGGGGAAAGCAAGGGCATTCTGAAGGCTCTACAGCAGGAGCACTGAGCAGGCCAGTGTTCCCAGGAAGGAGCAAGCTCTTCAGTTACTGAAGAGAGGCAGGCAGGCAGTAACCACTACCTGGGCATCACCAGCTGGCACCCCGGTTAGGTGGGCCTCTGGCTCCTACCACTTAGGTTCTCTCCTAAGAACACAGACCTCCAGAGGAGGTGTTATGCCACTTCCCCAACGAGGAAGCCAGGGTGCCCGTTATACACCTGGCCACAGTTTCAATACTAACCTAACCTTCTAATCCTGTGCAGTTAGCCCATGTCTGCCTCCACTCAATGGGCCACCAGCAAGTCGTATTGATGCCAGGAACAGAGAGCTGGCTCAAGGGAGGACAGTGCAACAAATCAGATAAGGGAAATTCCACATGCCTACACCAGGAATGAAGACAGAAAACAAAGACTAAAAATTAAAGTGGGGAAGGCAGATTAACATTCAAAAATCAATGTAATCCTTTTCTAAAAAGGAAAAGCCCATGATCATTTCAACAGATGTAGAAAAAAAATTGACAAAATTGAACATCCATTCCTGATGAAAACTCTCAGAAAGCCAGGAACAGACGAGAACTTCCTTGGCCCAGCAACACCCACAGCAAACATCACACCTGGTGGCGAAGAGTCGAATGCTTTCCCCCAGGAACAGGCACAAAACCAAGGATGTGTGTCACCACCTCCACTCATTTTTGTCAGGAGATTCCACGTAGTTCAATAAGGCAAGGGAAAGAAAAGGAAGAAAGAAAAAGAGGGAGGGAGGGAGGAAGAAAAATCCATCTAGATTGGAAAACGAGAAGTAAAGCTGTCTTTATTCATAAATAACAGAACAGTCTATATGGAAAATCTTAACACAAATTCTACAAAAAAAGTGAGTTTAACAAGGCTGTAAGATATAAGTTCAATATAAAATTCTATGATATTCCTATACGCAAGCAACAAACATTCAGAAATTGAAAAATTTTAAACCAATTCTATTTACAACAGCAATTAAAAGTATGAAGAACTTACAGATAAATTTGACAAAAGGCCTCAACACTGAAAACTACAAAACAGGGCTGAGAGACATTAAGAGGGGCATCCGTTAATGCAAAGATGGCTGCTGTCTAGTCGCTAAGTCGTGCCTGACTCTTGTGACCTCCATGGACTGCAGCCTGCCAGGCTCTTCTGTCCATGGGATTTCCAAAGCAAGAATACTGGGGTGGGCTGCCATTTCCTACTCCTGGGGATCTTCCTGACCCAGGGATCCAACACGCGTCTCCAGCATCAGCAGGCAAATTATTTACCACTGAGCCACCAGTGAAGCCCAATGGAAAGATATACCAAGATAATAGCTTGGAAGAGTTGATATTGTTAAGATGTCAGCTCTCCCCCAAACTGATCTATAGATTCAATGCAATTCCAAATGGAATTCCAGCAGGGTCTTTGGGAGAGATTGACAACTTGATTCTAAAATTTATACGGAAACATAGAGTTCCTAGAAAGGTAACAAACTTGGAGAAAAAGAAAACTGGAAGCCCGTATTACAAGTGTGGTACTGGTGCAAAGACAAACTGACCAGATCAATGGAACAGAACAGCCCTTCAACAAACCCACACGGGCAGCCAGCCGACGCTCAACGAAGATGGTAAGGCAATTCAGTAGTGAATGAGTAATCTTTCAACAAACAATGCTGGACTAACTGGGTAGCCATAGGCAAAAAACAACACTGAAAGAAAATATCAAACCTTGACCTCTATCTCACAAGATACACAAAAATTAACACAAAATAGATCATAAACCTAAGAGTGAAACTACAGAATGTCGTCTTTTCTACAGAAGAAAACAGGAAAATCTTAGTGACCTTGGGTTTAAAAGGCAAAGATTTTAGTAATTATACACAAAAAGCACAAACTACAGAGAAAACAAACTGAATTTCATCAAAATTGAAAATAATTTGCTCTTCAAAAGATGACACTGCTATGAAAATGAAAAGGCAAGTCACAGACTGGGAGAAAAGATACACAAATCATGTATCTAAGAAAGGACTTGTCTCTAGAATATATAAACACCTCTTTCAATAATTACACAAAGAACCCGAGGGAGGGAGGAAATGGGCAAATGATGTGAACAGATATTCAAATCTTTCACCAAAGAGATACGCATGGCAAACACAAATACTTCAAGAGATACTCAACCTTATTAGTCATAGTGAAAGTCGCTCAGTTGTGTCCATGGAATTCAGGCCGGAATACAGCAGTGGGTAGCCTTCCCTTCTCCAGGGGATCTTCCCAACCCAGGTCTCCCGCATTGCAGGCGGATTCTTTGCCAGCTGAGCCACAAGAGAAGCCCAAGAATAGCCTACCCCTCCTTCAGCAGCTCTTCCTGACAAATTCAAATTAAAACCATCGTGAGATATCACTATACACCTATTAAAATAGCTAAAGCTAAAAAGACTGACCATACCAAGTGATCACCAAAGTGTGGGACAACTGATACTCTCATACACTGCTGGTGGGTGGGGTGGCAGTATAAAATGGTATAATCACCTCGGAAGACATTCTGACAGATTATTAAGCAACCCAAAAGTCCATCAACACATGTATGATAAATTTTAGGATACTCATAAAATGAAACATTACTTAGCAACAAAAAAGAACAAACTATTGATATACACAACATGCATGAATCTCAAAATAAGAAGGAAAGAAGAGCCTAGATTAAAAAAAAAAAAGAGTACACGATTTTACAAAATTCTAGCAAAGGCAGATTAATCTACACTGACTATAGATTAGCAGTTGCCTAGGGATGGGGGTGGGCTGAAGGGAAGATTACAATGGGACAAGAAAAAACTTTTGGAAATATGTTTAATACCATGATTGTGATGATGATTTTTCAAGTGTATTCACAGATCAAAATATATCCGATTGGGTACTTTAAGTGTGCACAGTTTATTATATGTCAATTATACCTCAATAAATTTGTGAAATGACTATGGAGGCAGATGACAGATGCAACAGGTCCTGGAAAAAAAGGAGAGGGTGGGAGGCAAGAGAAGGAAGGCTTCTTTGTTGGAGGTTAGCTCCCCCTGGGGTGGAGGGCGCAGCATGAAGGCCTTTCTCCCTTCAGGAAAATGAAGAAGGCTGTCATGCCCAGGCCTCTCACGGGTATCATAAGGCCTGTGTGACAAAGGCACGTGTGTGTGATGCACTCCTCATAACAGACTGCGCTCCAGTCTGCCTAGGCATTATCTCAATCCATATGCGCTGTGCCCCCCCGCCCCCACCCATTCTGCTTGCCCTGCAACACCTGTGCACCAGCAGACTGCACAGCCTGCCTGCGGGCCGGGAAAAGGCGCAGCAAACGCGCTGTGGCTGGAGCTGGGTGCCGGTGTCTTACAGGTTGTGAAATGACAGGCTCACTAGCTCCCCGGGACTGAGCTTCAGGACACGTGCTCTCCTCAGCCTGCCTGTGGGGTTTTGTCATCCTTCAACTGGAGACCCTGGCGAGGGAGCCAAACTCCTGTCCTCACATGGGAAAGGCCAGTGGCCACAAACATCTACAGAACGTCTTAGGTAAACAGCAGTCTGTTCTCCTCTCCAACAGGTGGTGTGAGTGATAACCTATTTCCATCCTCCTGACGAGAAAACAGCCTCTGAGCATCTGACAGCTTCTTTCTCCCCCTCACTCTTCAGTCTTCTCCAATGTATTAAGCTCCTGGGCATGAAAATGTCTGAAATCCTGCCCTCCCCCTCCCCCGAGACAGCTGAGCTAGACCCTTACTACTCTCAAGTGTGAGTGAATGAAGGACAGATGGATAAATGAAGTCCCACCTTACTGTCCTCAACAGCTGGCACTGTGTTAAGCCAATGTTATAAACTTCTCAGGGGTCTCCCTCTGTAGCAAGCTGGGATCTGCAGTCACCAAGTTAGCATCTGGAAAGCAAACAGGCCTTTCCTGTTGCCAGCTGTCACCTGCACCAGCCGCCCCACAAGGGTCACAGGGAACAGGGAGGTGACTCTCAGTGCCGCTCACACACAGCCCCATGGAAGACAAGAGGAAAAGCACCATGCCTGGGTGGCCAGCAGAGGGAAGGCTGGGACAAGAGCAGCAGAAGGCTATGACCAGGGTCGCCACGTTGGTCAGTAGGACCCAATGGCTTTGGGGAGAGTCTTCTATTTTAAACACAGTGGTCCTAGAAGTTACCACAATGACAAAGATTTTTTCCAAATTACCTTGGCCACCATGAAATGATTCCAAAGGATTACATAAACAGGGGGAAGGAAAGCCAGGTGAGGTTTTTGCGAAGGCAACATTAAAGCAATGGGGACGTCGAACACCACAATCCAGTGTGCTAATGCAGTGACGGCAAGATCTGCGAGGTGGTAGCCCTGCCTGACATGCAGCTGAGCGGAAGGCTGCTGGCAGAAGATTAGGGCGCTGGGGAGGACCTCGACGGCTCCCGAAGCCATCTACTACCAAAAGCCAAATCAACTGCTTCCTCCCAACCTTCCCTGATGGGGACCCTTGGGAAAGCCTGACCACTCAACAGTCGTCCCCACTGGGCTGGTGTGGACCCCATCAGCACCATCTGCCTCACCCCAAACCACCTGCATCCCACAGGGGAAGGGTGGTAAAATTGATCCCGAGGATGAGCGCCTACCCCATGGCTGAATGTCAGAGGACAGCCCTGCAGTGAGACATGACATCCCAGTCATCAAACATTTGAGGCAAGGTGGGACCCAGCTCCAGGAGAAGCACCACAGCAGCTTTTCCTTGCTTTAAATGTACCAGGCAAAGAACACTGAGGAGAACTGGGAACACAGAAGACTTCGCTTTTTACTGTATTTCCCTCAGTATATAATTTTTCTATTATTATTTTCTCACTACTTTAAACCAGTTTTTTAAAACTTTTTAAAAAAGTTTATTTCTTCCCTTTTCTGTAGCCACCATTACAGGTGGATACCAAACAGAACTGACAAGGCAACTAGGTGAAGAAACAGCACAAGTTTTCACTAAAACTTACATTAACACTGAAACGGAAATTGAGAGAGAGGTCTAACTGGGCCTCCCAGGTGGCGTTAGTGGTAAAGAACCTGCCTGCCAATGCAGGAGACTGAAGAGATGCAGGTTCAATCCCCGGGTTGGGAAGATGCCCCGGAGGAGGGCATGGCAACCCACTCCAGTATTCTTGCCTGGAGAATCCCATGGACAGAGGAGCTTGGCAGGCTATAGTCCATGGGGCTGCAAAGAGTCAGACCTGACTGAGCATGCAGGCTGTCAATGCACCCAAACTGCTCTGCCCAGGTAAGTTTTCACCAAAGTCGAGGACCTTTCAGCCCTGCCTTGCCTCATCTCTTGGACCCTGGGCAGATCCTGACATCCCTCTGCATTCAAGACCTCTACATCCTCCTCTCAGAGCTCTTCAAGGCACAATCTCAGTCCCTTTCCTTCTCTCACCGCACTTCTCCACTGCCTGAGTAGTCCCACCCCCAGGCAGCATCACAGCTGCATCTGGGGCCCAGGCATCACCTCTGGATGCACTTAGAGGCACTTGTGCACCTGACAGGTACTGAGGCTTTCTAAGCACCACCGGCTGACTCCACTGCTCCCCGCCCTCAGAAGTGGGCTAAGACCCTTGGTGCAGGCAAGCCTCCCTTTCTCTCACCTCCAAATAAACCCACTCACACTAGCCCCATTAGACATATGTTCTTTTTTAAAAATGTATTTATTTTTAATTGAAGGATAACTGCTATACAATACTGTTCTGGTTTCCGCCATCCATCAACATGAATCAGCCATAGGTATACATATGTCCCCTCCCTCTTGACCTCGCCCCCACCTCCCTCTCCATCTCACCCCTCTAGGTGGTCACAGAGCACTGGGTTTGAGATCCCTGCTTCATGCAGCAAATTCCCACTGGCTGTCTCTTTTACATACGGTCATGTATGTTTCAATGCTACTCTCCCGATTTGCGCCCCCTCTCCTTCCTGCCACGTGTCCACAGTCTGTTCTTTATGTCTGAGTCTCCACTGCTGCCCTGCAAATAGGTTCATCAGTAGCATCTTTCTAGATTCCATACCTATGCATCAATAGACAGTATTACTTTTCTCTTTCTTACTTACTCCACTCTGTATAATAGGCTCCAGGTTCATCCACCTCATTAGAACTGACCCAAATGTGTTCCTTTTTATGGCTGAGTAATGTACGTGCCACAACTTCGTTATCCATTCAAGATGTTGATAGACATCTTGGATTTCTTCCATGTCCTAGTTATTGTAAATAGTGCTGGGATAAATACTGGCGTACACGTGTCATTTTCAAATATGGTTTCCTCAGGATATATGCCCAGTAGTGGGATTGTTGAGTCATATGGTAGTTTTGGAGAAGGAAACGGCAACCCACTCCAGTATTCTTGCCTGGAGAATCCCAGGGACGGGGGAGCCTGGTGGGCTGCTGTCTATGGGGTTGTACAGAGTCAGACATGACTGAAGCGACTTAGCAGCAGCAGCAGCAGCATGGTAGTTTTATTCCTAGTTTTTAAAGGAATCTCAATACTGGCTGTATCAATTTACATTCCCATCAACAATGCAAGAAGGTATCCTTTTCTCTACACCCTCTCCAGCATTTGTTTGACGATGGGCAGATCTGACTAGTACGAAGCGATACCTCACTGTAGTTTTGATTTGCATTTCTCTAATAATGAGTGATACTGAGCATCTTTTCATGTGTCTATTAGCCATCTGTACGTCTTCCTTGGAGTAATGTTCGTTTAGGTTTTCTGCCCACTTTTTGACTGGGTTGTTTGTTTTTCTGGTATTGAGTTGTATGAGCTACTTTTGCATTTTGGAAATTAATTCTTTGTCAGTTGTTTCATTTGCCATTATTTCCCCCCATTCTCAGGGCTGTCTTTTCACCTTGTTTATAGTTTCCTTTGCTGTGCAAAAGCTTTTAAGTTTAATTAGGTCCCACTTGTTTATTTTTGTGTTTATTTCCATTATTCTAGGAGGTGGGTCATAGAGGATTTTGCTGTGATTTATGTCAAGTAGTGTATTGCCTATGTTTTCCTCTAAGAGCTTTATAGTTTCTGGCCTTTCATTTAGCTCTTTAATCCATCTTGAGTTTATTTTGTGTGTGGTGTGAGGAGGTGTTCTAGTTTCATTCTTTTACATGGAGCTGTCCAGTTTTCCTAGCACCACTCACTGAAGAGGCTGTCTTTTCTCCACTGTATAATCTAAGGCATGTCTTCTTTGGATCCTGATTTCAACCCTGATATGGTGGACCTGAGCTTACCTTCTAGCCAACTTGTGACGGTTGCTTTGTCTGAGCACGCCTAAATCCAGCCCCATAACTTTTTACACAGACTGACCAGGCTCAGTGATGAGGACCTGAGGCTTGATGGTGCCCAAGCTCCTCACCCTCAGTTCTGGAGTTTTCCTCCACCCACTCTGGTCTTCCTTTCCTCTGAGAACATCTTCTAGGCCACTACCTACATCACTCTTGAACCCCAACAGCCCCAGGAGGCAGATAACAACAATATGGCTCAGGTCTGACCTCAGAGGCTAAGTTCTGCCTTAGCCCCTCAAGCCACAACCAGCCTGAGCCACGGCAACATTTCTCTGGGTGACTTTCCTGCTCTTATCCAGAGTTTGCAACAATTATGTAGTTGAAACTGCATCACAGATACTGGTTTTTCTTTTTTTCATTGAACACTTCTTCCTGTTGCTGCATACTCTTCATAATGGTCTTAACAGCTAAACATCCCATTTATGCGTCATAATTTCCTTGACTTTCTCCACTGCTGGGCATCCCATCTCCTTCTGGGCTCTCCTACTGCAACCAATGTTGTAATGATCATCTTCACAACTTCCTTATCTCATTTTCCCCTAAGAAATAAATTCAGGTGTTCAACTCTGCCCTAGGGGTCCAAATACTTTTATGGCGACTGGTACTGCCTCAACTGGTTTTCACTCTCACCCTGGGCAATGCAATGACCCCACTACAAAGAGGAAGAAGAAAGCAGAGCCAAATCTGCTGTACCCTGCACAGGGTCCTGAAGAGGCAGGCCCAGCTGTCTGGCAGACTGGACTCAGATGTCAGGGCTGTTATCTTTTCCTGCCTTCGTCACCTATTCCATGACTCCACCAGCAGGAAGGGAGAGAGCACCCAGTGCACACAACTCTCCAGGACCAGCACTAAGGCTGCTCTGCCCCCGCCGCACCCCACCCCCCCACCAACTCCAAGGCTGCTGAGAAGACAGGTGAGGATCAATGGAACTGTCACTCTACCTGGGGAGATCAGCTGGGATAGAAGCAAATATGGCATTAATCTTGCTGAAACCTAGAGCAATTTTTACAGCTCAGTGGTGAGATTATCAAGAGTAACTGAGATCTGCCAGGAGAACACAGCCAGAAGACAGAGCTGCCACTTCCGAGGAGAAAGGTGCCCCGCATACAGAGATGGAATGGCTGTCTCCAAAATCAGGAAAACCGTGGACGTGGAGTCAAAACCATTCAGATTGCATACTGAAACAGCTGCAGCTCAGAGAGAGAAGACACCAGAATTCATTCAGTGGCTAAGCATTTACCAGGAAAATCAAAATGTGTTTGTGCTGAGGAGGAACTCAGGGAGCAGGGGGAGCTGGAGAGACTTACAGTCATGGCAGGGAAGAAAGGAGACTGACAAGGAAACAGGACAAAGTGACTGTATGCAAAGCTATGAAGAAAATCACCAACGCGACACACTAGAGGAAGGCTTCCTCCCAAGCCCTGGGCCAAGAGAGGTGGTCACCTCAGCCTGGAGTCCCAGAGAGAACCCAGGGAAGCAAAGGGTCTGGAGCAGAATGCTGGACCCAAACCATCTTCAGAATAGCTGGCCTCCAAGACACTCCAACCAAGAGAACCATCCCAGGAGTCAGCTGCAAAGGCACTGACGCCATCTTGGACAAGGAGCCTGCGGCCCGCAGCCCAGATCCAAGCAGGACAGGGGTAGGGTCTCAACCCCAGAGTGTGCTGCATTCAGCTCTCGCCAGCCAGCACTCAGGAACCTTGGGAGCCAGCTGTTATACACAGCCACTGTTAAAACATGCGATGATCAATCACTTGTGGTACAGTGGATGAGACTCCATCTGCCAACGCAGGGGACACGGGTTCAATCCCCGGTCCAGGAAGATTCCACATGCCTTAGAACAACTAAGCCCATGTGCCACAACTACTGAAGCCTGCGTGTCTAGAGCCCGTGCTCTGCAACAAGAGAAGCCACTGCAGTGAGAAGCCTGTCACTACAACGAAGACCAAAAAGAAAATAAGTAAATTTTTAAAGAAATGCTACAATAAGGGAGTGGTTGGGACTGCCAGCTGAAGGCTGCTGTGGGCAGGCAGTTATCTCCTGCCTGGTAGCATTCTAAATTTTCTAGAAAAGTCACATATCTGGATTTTTGTAGGAAACCTCCATTTGTATTTTTGTGGCTAATTACAGTTTTAAAAATACTGTACTAGGAGATGTCACAAATCCTTGAGCTCTACCCAGCTCACAAATCACCTCTACTTATGCTCAGTGTCAGGTAGACCGCAGACGCTAAGAGCGATAAAACTGCACAAGCAGGCCTGTGTGTCGGGTGGACACGACATGTATTAACTCAGTGAATCCTCAAAACCACCCCGGGAGATAGGTATTACTACTACCTCTCATCTTCCGCATAAGCACAGTGAAACTCCAAGGTGTTAGGTAACTCGCCCAAGGCCACACAGTCACGGAGCCAGATCAAGTCCAGGCAGTGTGGCTCAAGTTGGTGCTTGTAAGCTTTGTTTCTAGTTCCTGAAAAACAAAGGCACCAACATGCATAACAGAGACAGTGTCTAAGGGAGTAGGGAGGAATGAGTTCAGAGCTCCTCTGACAAACACTCTGGTGAAAATAGATATCACTTGAGATGTTCCTCTGAGCAGCAAGGATGGATGTCACCTCTGCGTTACTTCTGTTGTATTCCTGGGGTCTGGGGTGACTACTATCCTAGATCACTTGAGTTCCTATCTGTTTTATAGCACATGTCCTGGATTTAACATTTTTTAAACAAAGTTTTAGAATTTCATTAAGACTAGCTTTTAAGTGGAATCTTTATTGCTTCTTAATTTATGGTTTAAAAATGTGTAACGTAATTTACTTTAGCACTCCCTTTCACTTCTACGGGATATCTTCATTTGGATAGCTTTTTTTGTTTTTAATTGATGTCTAGTTGATTTACAATGTTGTGTTAGTTTCAGGTATTCAGCAAAGTGATTCAGTGTTAAAAAGGCTGAAAGAGACAAATATCATGATATCATTTATATGTGGAATCTAAAAAGTGATGCCAATCAATTTATTTACAGAATAAAAACAATTCACAGACATAGAAAACAAACTTACAGTTGCCAAAGGGAAAAGGGGAGGGATAAATTAGGAGTCTGGGATTCATATACACTATGACATAAAATAGGTAAGCAGCAAGGACCTACTGTATAGCATAGGGAACTATACTCATATTCTGTAATAATCTATAGCGGAAAAGAATCTGAAAAGGGATATATGTGTATGTGTGTGTGTGTAAAATTGAATATAACTAAATCACTCTGCTGTACACTTGAAATTAACAACACTATAAATTAACTATACCTCAATTTTAAGTGTAACGATTTTTTAAATTTGAAAACAAAGGTGATGAAATACTCATTTTTCCCCCACAGTTACTATTATTTGGGGCTTCCTAGGTGGCGCTCATGCGAAGAGTTGACTCATTGGAAAAGACTCTGATGCTGGGAGGGATTGGGGGCAGGAGGAAAAGGGGACGACAGAGGATGAGGTGGCTGGATGGCGTCACTGACTCGATGGACCTGAGTCTGAGTGAACTCCGGGAGTTGATGATAGACAGGGAGGCCTGGCGTGCTGCGATTCATGGGGTCGCAGAGTCAGACACGACTGAGCGACTCAACTGAACTGAACTGAGGTGGCGCTAGTGGTAAGGAATCCACTTGCTAATGCAGGAGATGGGGGTTAGATCCTTGAGCTGGCAAGATCCCCTGGAGAAGGTAATGGCACCCCACTCCAGTATTCTTGCCTGGGAAATTCTATGGATAGAGGAGCCTGGCGGGCCACAGTCCACAGGGCAGTGAAGAGTCGGACACGGCTGAGCACAGCATTATTATCTGGGTTTTCGAGTTTGTTCATGACTACCATATCTTGGCCATGTCTACTACTGCAACATGTCTTCCCAACTTCACGTTGGGTGACATCATGCTAGTAGCTTGAAATCAGACACAGTGAAAGTATTTATACCATGGAAACCGGCAAACACTACAAATCAGGGCTTGATTTATTCTCAAGTTGGTGGCCTCTGTAGAGTCCTGGGCTGCATCCAGACCAATGCTTGTTTTCATAAAGAGTTTTAAAAGTTTCATTTTATATATTTTTTATTGAGGTGAAATTCACATAACATAAAATCAGCCATGTAAATAAAGTTTTAATGGAATACAGCCATGTTTGTTTGTTTACAAATTATCTGTGGCTGCTTCTGTGGTATGCATAAAGGCGGAGTTGTGACAGAGACGGTATGAGCTACAAAGCTGAACTGAAAACATTTACTATCTGGTCCAGAAACAGCTCACCAGCCCCTGGGATTTAGACTTAAGAAAATACTGATTATGCAGGTTAAACTTCAAAGTGTGCCGCCGGTAGGAATAGCACAAACAACTGAGGAAATATTCTTCCAGTATTTGAAAACTATTATCTGATTTTGCAAAGATGTTACTTCACTCACTAACATAACAATTATCAGTCAGTGTTCATGTCAAAATTAAACTCTTAAGTTAACTATGGATACAAAACTTCAACAAAATACAAGCAAAGCAGTCTGGGTGAAACAACTGGCTACATCGAACTGAAAATAAAGTGTTGTGTTTCATGATTACTTGTAAACTGTCTGCTACCTATCCTTTCTATGAGTATATCATGTATGTACATATAAGGCATTTTTCCTGGAAAGCCAGCTGTCAAACATTTATAAGCACACCACATAGAGTAAATTAGAGTTCTCTATTACTTCAAAGTGCTTAAAATAAAGGCTGAATAAAACTAAAATCCATTTGCATTACTATAATTCAGCATAACATATAAATGAAAAGAGGAAAGAACCTGCATTCTTTAGATGCTAACTCTTATAAATTATGGCGTACTTAAAAAATGGTTCTAAGTTTTATCATCTCTGCAAGCAAACTGAACTTCTCCATGGTGATTATCAATGTCAAGGAAAAACAAAAAAACCCAGCTAACACATAAAAGTTGTGTTCAAGGACACAGTGCTCCCTTTTAGGAACATCAATAATGTTACTGGGAGATTCAATAAAGTTCAATATTCAGCACATCCCCTAACACTTTACACTTTATTTTTCTCAAAACTATACTGAAGAAACGAACTGCTCGCCCCTCATTCCCAGCTCCAGTTTCCCAGTGCCCTGCCTGGACACCCTATTTCCTATGTGTTTCGTGAACTGACAAGAGTCTGGAGACAGGCAGTGTGACAGCAGGGAGGGGAGGGGAGGGAGCTCTTTACAAAGGCTGGACAAGAGAAGCCTGAAGGAATCTGAGGTCAGATCTAGGGAGGTGTCCTACACAGCCATGAATGAGGGAGAGGGAAGTAGAAATGAGACAAGAAAGGAAAGAAGGGGCCAAGCCATACAGCACCTGTCATTGTTATTGTTCAGTCGCTAAGTCGTGTCCAACCCTTTGCAACTCCCTGGACTGCAGCACACCAGGCTACCCTGTCCTTCGCTATCTCCCGGAGTTTGCTTAGATTCATGTCCATTGAGTCGGTGATGCTATCTATGGTGTACTTATCTACGCCTCTGTAGGGCGTACATCTCACCCTCTGTCGCCCGCTTCTCCTCCAGCCCGCAATCTTTTCCAGCATCAGGGTCTTTTTCAATGAGTCAGCTCTTGGCATCAAGTAGCCAAAGTGTTGGCGCTTCAGCATCAGTCCTTCCACTGAAATTCATCGTTGATTGGTTTGATCTCCCTGCTGTCCAAGGGACTCTCAAGAGTCTTCTCCAGCACCACAACTCAAAAGCATCAATTCTTCATGACAATAGGAAAGGGGATGCCTGTTCTAATCACAGAGGATCTTAAGCCAATGGTGTGATCTGATATCAGTTTGGAAGGGGCAAGACAGAGAAAAGATGATGAAAGGAGAATATACATTTTGGTAGTAGAGTTACCAAAGTCATCTGTAGGATTTGCAGGTGGATTGGGCACATTAAGGTAGAGAAAAGCGTGGCGCACAGATGACCCCAGGACTTGAACAGAGCCACAGCTACTGCGGCACTGACTGCAATGAGGAAAACTTCATACACGTCTTCTCTGTCCTGGTGGGCTGGACTCCTGTGCTCTGAGAGCATGAAAAGCATGATGGGTGGGCTTGACTGGGGTAAGGAGCTGCACACTCCTGTTCTGAACCTTCCAAAAAGGCACGAGAGAAGAAAATAACCCTCTTCTCGCCGCTGGTTGCAGTACACAGAGGCCCCATGATCCACTCCACATCTTGATTGCTCTCAATAGTTTAAGTACTCTTCAGGCTAAATCAATCTACTTTTTTTCTTCTTCTTTTTTTTTTTTTAACTGTTTAATTGAAAAAAACAATAGGAAAAGCAAAAACAAAACCATTCCTATTGCCCCAATACAAATGCCTCCCATTTTACCCTAAGTTCTAGTTTTTGTGCCTTTCCTAGTTGTGCGATGCTGACCAAGAAAAAAAAAAAAAAAGCCCCTTTTCTTCATCACGACAAAGCGTGTCCACTTCCCTGCCATCTTCAGGGTCAATTTCCACAGCTCTCTGCTGTCTGACTCAGTGGATGCACCATGTTTCCTAAGCCTCTCCCATGCCATTTAATTAATGATACTAACAATTACTATTGGATAAATATATTCACTAACATTGTTATTAAAAATGATCATGTATCTGTAAATAAATTTCCAAGAGTTAAAAAATGTCTAGATCAAAGGACATGACCAAAGCTACACTTCCTGTCAATAAGTATTTCTCAAAAGGAAGAAGTATAAAGTTTTCCTGGGTCCTGCCAGCGGGGCTGGGTGGGATGAGGGGGGAGAGTAGGAGATGTAAAATAGCAACAGGACGGTTTAACG
Source organism: Bos mutus (assembly GCF_027580195.1). NCBI lineage: Eukaryota > Metazoa > Chordata > Mammalia > Artiodactyla > Bovidae > Bos > Bos mutus. The sequence continues at coordinate 44,985,084 of NC_091623.1, forward strand.
CCCAGTCTTGCTTACCTGCCAATGCCATTTTACCTACATATTTGAGTATAAGGTATGCATTTCTCAGTTATTCATCACATTAGTATTTCCCTATCTGGTAATGTCTCTGGGAGGTTGTGACTGTTAGCTCTGAGTAAGTTCTCCACATTTAAAGAACACTGCTTAGTAAATTAGGCGATTTCACACACAGAAATCTGTATTTTGATCCCTTCCCTCCCCTGGTCTGCACTGCAATATAGAGGGATTCGGAGAAGTTCAGGCAGGTGATAAGTCCGGTTGGGAGTTCCAACCCTAGCACTTCTTCTAAAGAAGTGTGTCTTTCCGTCTACAAGCCTGAGATTTTGTTCTACAACCAATTTCTTCCCACTTCCCCCCAGGGAGCTTTCAGAAATGTGCAAAATTATGCAATGTTGTCTGGTAACTGCTCACACTAAAACGAAGACTATCTTTGGGAAAAAATACCATCTGTGAAAACCAAAGTTAAATATCTACAAACTCATCCAGGAGGAAAACTGGCCCCAGCCCCACCCGTCAAGAAAAGCAGGGGTGGGGGCATGTACTTGCCTGTGTTCAGTGTCTCCGATGTACCCAGCGACTCCCTTGGGCGTTACTTACCCTTTGGCGGGCAGGGTCTGTCTTCACTTTACAAGAGGACAGCAAGTCTGACAGACTGTCCGCAGTATCTGCTGCGATTTGCCCAGAGACAAGCACCGCAGAAACAGAGCTATATAGATTTGAACCCAGGTCTACCTCCAAAACCCCTGCATAGGAAATACTTTTCTTTCTATCTGCCCATCCATTCGTCTTTTTCATTTGGCGGGAGGCTCAGACAATTTTGCACCCATCAACCTGTAGTTAAGAAAAGGGAAGAAGGCTTTCTTCTCCAAAAGACAAGACCTCATGAATGGCACTGACACGGCTCAGAGGGCCCAGAGATACCAGAAAAACCAGGAGGTGCGAGGGGGTGGGGGTTGCTAGGAGGGGACGGGGGCTGTGCTCTGCACCCTTAAGCTACCCCATGCCCCATGTGGAAAAACACAGCAAAGGCCTCAGTTCTTACCCAAAGCACAAGGGATGAGGCCCAGAAGCGCACTGGCCAACTGAGGTAGGCATTAAAATTAAACCCACATCAGGCAGGTGCTCCCGAGGCACATGTGGCTGGGGTTGCCACATGCACGGGCAAGCAGAGACCATCTCCATCAGCACCAGTGCTCTGCCAGGAAGCAAAGAGCTCCACAGGGATTCTCACTGTCGCCTCCCCTCCTCGCAGAGGCTCTGAGGTCAGTTGTGCGGTGGCCAGCTACTTACCCTGGCTAAGCCTGAGTCTCATCTGTTAGATGGGATACTATCTATCACAGAGTGAGCGTACAATGAGTTGCTACTGTCCTGCTTCTGTTATAGTCCAAAGATAAAGTCCTTACAAACATACAACCCTTAAAAGATGACATCAAAAGACACTGAACACTTGGATTTGTTAAGTAGGGTTGCTTATTAGACTGACTGAGATTCAGTCCCTCCAGGCTGACTCCACCTGCAGGTCTATTACCCACTAATAGAATGAAAAATCCGCTCTCTGCTCCTTCCAGCTGCAAGGCCTCAGGTAAGAACAGGCTCCCTCACTCTTTTCCTCATCTTTACCACAGAAACAGCAGCAGCTCCCGCCCTCCTCTAGGTGACTAAGCCCAAGTCAGACATTGCACCAAGCACCTAACACACTCAACCCCTCAGGACAACACCGCCAGGTGATGGCACAACAGCCACACATCACAGGTAGAGAGACTGAGGCCCAGAGGCTTTAGGTGATTCACCCTGAGGCCACTCCGGCAGAAGCAACTGAGGAGGACCTGGAGCCACTGCTCTTACAGCACAGCAGGGCTTCAGGGTTCAGAACCCTCTTCCAGGGGGAGTCCAGGTGGCCCAAAGGAGAGAGGAGGTATGCGCACTCCTGGGTGGGGGGTTGGTGCTGGGACTGAGGGATCATCACACCACAGAAGAGGCTAGGCAAGTGCTGCCAGACCAAAACTGCCCACCTTCTCGCCTGTCCTGTTTCCAGCCTCTAGAATCTCCAGACTCCCTAAAACTGAGCGGCACACACAAGACACACTCAATGCCTGAGTGCTGACCATGCCACTATGGCTAGAAGGGAACTGACGCACCATAGGAGGACCCCAAACAGCTGAGGTCTGGAGAGGGCCAAACAGTCAAAGAAGAGGGCTGCCCTTTGGGGAACCAGCCACCCCAACCCCAGTGCTTGTGAGCCAAGCAGCTGCCCTGCCCAGTCCCCACCAAACCTGAACTCTTTCTACCCTGAACCCAGCTTGGTGCTGCCAGATTAGGCAATGCTTGTGCTCACCCACAGCTTGAAATCAGAGATGGACCCACAGTAAGCTGGTCATTGGCCCTAAAAGAATTAACTATATGCAACAGCAAGAAAGGGACCAAAGCAGAAGGGGACACAGGCACGCCAGACAGGTTAAAGGTGGGCAAGATCAGACCAGGGTGCCAGGAAGAGAAGACAGTGCTCCTTGGACAGCTGGCAAGGGCCTTGCTGTGGGAGGAAAGCCGCACCTTGAGCCCAGAGAAGCAGGTAGGAAGGAAAGAGAATGGAGGGCAGACTATCCAGGTGGGGGTGCAACAGCAGGTCAGGAGCTGACAAGCAGCTGAGAGAGGCTGGAGCAGGGCAGGAGAGAGGAGGCCAGAGACCAGACACTGTGCTCAGCTGGCTCTCTTGGTTGCAAGTGACAGAAAGGTCAGATCAAATAAATGGACTTCACCAAGAAAAGACGCCACCAACTCACCTAGGGCCAACTGAGCCCCGGCAACTTATTCCTCCCCATCCCTCTGGGCCAGTCTTACTCCTGGGCAGGCTGTCCTCACGCAGCAGACCCTAGCAGCAACCTGTTCACATCCTTCCCATTTAAGTCTCCCCCAAGTACCCCAGCAAAGCATTAAAACTTTCAAATGGTCACAGGTCCGTCCCTGAACCAATCATTGGCCAGGAAAGATGTAGCCCCATGACTGGCTAGACCTCAATCACCAAGCACCCTAAGGACGTCCACCAAGGGATGGAACCTGGGTGAGCTGCCCACCGACAAGTCTGTGAACTGTCAGCTACCACCCACACATCAAGACCCAGGATGCTTCAGGCCAGGGACCACAGCCCACTCTCAGCAGAGGATGTCCCACTAGCACATCCTCCAAGGAAAACTAAGGCTGCAAACCTAACTTCATCCAAAACTACATGGTGAACAGCAGAGTCACAGTGCCATCTCAGTTCTGCCCAACTCTAAAGCCCAAGTTTTCCACCTGGAGAAAGACTGCCTTCTTCACTATGTCATCTACAGAGCTCCCACGCTACCCAGTCAGCCACATGGCCCCAACAGAGAGAGTGAAACATCCCAGTCTGTTTTTGAACACTCACTCTGGGGCTGGCACACACAAGAGCTGGATGCAGAAGACTGGCTGGGAAGAGGCTACATCTCCCTAAGGTCCCATTCACAGGAATGGGGCGACCAGGGGAGGCAGCCAGCAGAGCAATCGATTGTGGCACCACCAACCAACAGCACAGCATGCCGAGGGCAGTAGCTGGCTGGCCTGCAAGCGCCCAGGGCTCACCGGAAACCATGGTGAGACATCTGCAGAAAGTCTTAAAGGCCAGACAGGGGTCCTCAAAGCAAAGTCAAATATTCGAAGGCAAGGTGGTACAATGAGGTACAAGGAGGTCTGGAGAGAGCAGAAAGGCCAGTGCAGTACAGTTCAGGGGCCCAACCACAGCAACTTCTAGCGTTAGTCCTCAGGCTTCCTGAGTTCCCAAGCAGCTGCATTCAGCACTGAGCCTGCGGTGGGTCACTAAGGACAGCATAACACCCAGGGAGACGGCCTCAAGTGACAAGTGTCAGTAATGCGTCCTCATGCCCAAGGCCAGCTCATCTCACAAAGCAGATGATGCCACTTCCTATTTCCTGACTTGGGGGCGCCCACCACCGACAGGACAGAAAACCATGCCGACTACACTCCTGACAAAGGAGCATCATCCCCAGGGCAAAAGGCAGACGCTTACTCCCCTAACTCTGAGGGGGGCCAACAAGCAGGTCCACCAGCAACCCAAAGACAGCCCCTACCTCCTGGTCCAGACCAGTGTCTCACTGTCTCTGCCCTGCCACACGGGAGGGCTACAGCAGTCAAGGGACACCTGCGGCTTCTGTCTGCACAGCAGAGCTGCTGCTTCTGCAAGCTCCTCCCCGACTTCCTGTGGACATTACCATTTTCACCCCACCCCCAAGCCAAGCCAGAGTTAAGTCTCCAGGAGTTTTCAAGCTGAAAGCGAATCCAACCTTGTCCAAGCCTTCAACAGTTCTAATCCCAGAGCTACTACGTTTCCCACCACGTGGAACAAGTCTATCCACATAACACACAGATGCACGTGGTGTCGAGGACAAAAAAACAGAACAGTTTCCCTCTCAGTGCTCCCACTCCAATTTTAATCCCAAACAATATTTTGACTCAGTGGTGCAAGGAGAAACCTTACAAACAAATGCAGGATGAGCTCACCTCATTAAGGAGGGTGATGGTGAGAAGTGAAGCTCCTGCATGCAGCAGCAGCAGCTTTGGCTTGCTGACCAGCCTTCAAAGGGAGAACTTTAAATGCTTAAGAATAAGAAGCTCCTTTAAAATAGAAGCGAAAGGGAAATGTCCATTCACAAACCTCTCTGCCCCCAGACACACCTCAATCTTAACACGTGGCCCACATTTGCCACTGCCCAGATGCCAGCATCCAGCCAAGGGGGAGCAGACATCACCAACTTTGGGTGCTTGTCAGAGCTCCCCAGACACATAGGAAGGGGAAAATGAAGGGCCGTGAAAGATCACCTGACCCGCTCTATCTCAGCTAACCTAAGTGAAAGAAACCAAACTCTGAAATGCAAGCAGGTACCAGCTTCTGTTAAGCAGGGGAAGGGGACAGTTAAGAGGAAATGGACACAACAATCAGCTGTGACCAGACCTCCCAGGAGCCATCCATGCTGAGCCTGAGAGAACACAAGGCTGGAGAGCTCGGCTGCTGCTTGGCCATAGGCACCGCTTCCTCCCACCCAGCCCCACGCAGGCAGGAGAGGTGACGGCGTGCGGGACACAGCACAAGCAGGACCGTGCTGAGGCTCCCCTGGACTCCCAGAGGGCTCCTTAGCCCAGGATGGGGCCAGAAGCTGCAACCAGGCACCTGCGCTAATACAAGGCACCCAAGTGTGACTGCAGGCAAATCAGAGTCTGCAGTTCAGCCAGAACAAAGGGGTACTTAGAACCCCATGCTGCGATCTGACGCCATGCAAACCACCCGTTGCTTACTCCAGAATTCATATTTCAGTTATGTCCATTCTGTTACCTGGACCCAATCCCGGGCCCAGCAGAACACTCAACTACTTGAAGGCGCGATCATATCAAAATTTTAATTTAAAGAGGTGACGAAAGCAGCACCTCAAAGGCATCACCCAGGGTCACTACCAGGCAACTCCCACCCTATTCTCCCATGAACAGTGCCCTAATGTTTCTTGGGGACACCTCCTCTACTCTGGGTCAGTCCACCATGTCCTGATTTAGGGGTGAACCAATCAACACAGTCTGCTAATTCAATCAAAGTCCAGACAAATTCAATCAAAGGACCAGAAAACGTCTGCTCGGCCTTCTGGGGAAGAGGTACCTTCCTCTTCTGCCCTGGATGATGGTCGGTAAGAGTGATTCCCAAAGCTACAGGGGCTGGGGAGACGATACCCACTGTGCAAAGGCAACACAACCAAAAACAAAACAGAGAGATGGAGTAAAGCCAGGGTGTCACCTGAGAAGAAATCCACTTCTGGGCCTCTGTGCAACACAAGCCAATGCAGAAGTCATAAAGGTGCTTTGCCTGCAACTATCTAACTGAATGCTTGAAGGAAACAATGTGAAGTAATTAGCAGAAACCATTGTTCCCATTTTACATACCTCCACATCAGTGTCACTCACCCCCCTCCCCCCCACAGCACTAAAAAGCTGGCTTGCCAACTATCTGCCTGGCACAGATCCCAAGGCACACCAAGGGGGTAAAAAAAAAAAAAAAGCTGGGACGTGTTCACTGGAAATGGCTTTCAAGAAGGACTGGCCTTAAGGACACAGATAGCTATGTTGGGGATCACCCTGTGGCCACCAGCCCACCACTCACCCCAAGCTGGACCAGGGACCTGATGGCAGAGGGGTCCAGAGAGCTAAGCTGGAATAGGGGAGGGGGGATATCCAAGTAAGGCATCGTAGGGACAAGGGAACCCCAGCCCGCAGGTGTGTGCCAGGAGAGCCAAGGCCAGCTTAGCAGGCCAGGTGCTCTGCAGAGCCAACTGTGACCGGGGAGTGTGTAGGGGACGCAGCTGAAGGTACAAGCAGGAGAGCGGGGCCACTGGCACCTGGAAGAGGACAGCCAGGCCACCAATGGCCTCTCGGTGTGAGCCATGGTCACGTGCAGCTGAATTCTCCATCAGTAACTCTCCTGACTCCACCACAGAACCCCCCGGGCACAGAACTAGGGCCAGCCACCTACAAAATCACTTTGCACACAGTGGACAAGTGGACTAGAGTCTCCATAGCAGCCACCAGGCTGGCCTACCATGAAGTGTGGCCTGGAAAAAGCATCACCCACTTTCTGGCCCTGAAGAATGAAATCTGTGAGGGTAGGGGGTGGGGGTGTCCAGAAAGGGTTTGGTTTGTCAATGTCAATGATCAAAAAAGGCCAAAGAGTCTCTAGGTGGCATTTGATCAGTGTCTCTAGGGATCACATATAGACAGGGATCTAAGATCGAGAGCCACCTTCTCTATCAGGGGTGAAAAATGCCAGCCAAGAAACAAAAAGTGAAAAACACCTTTTTCTCAGCTGATTCAAGAGAAAGCAGAGTATTCAGGTACAACTTTCCTGCTGAATAAGCATAAAAATGCTGCACAGAAGAATCCAGCCTAAGGATCCAAATCTAGGCAGGAGAGTGGACTGCCTGCCCTGTATCCACTGCCCTCTCCCAAGTGACATGGGAGGCAGCAGCAGATGGGTGAGGACCAAGTGGGGAGGTTCCAACCCGAGCCATCCCTTCTAGCACTGTGTCCACGGAGCCCCAGTTTCTACACTGGTACCTGCCTCACCAGGTTGCTGTACTGCTGTACAGGTTAAATGTGTAAAGTACTGGCAACCTGCACCTACTCAGTAAATGCTGACAGCTGGCTCTGAAGACCAGCCCTTTCACAAGAACATCATCAAGCATCTGAGCACCCACTCACTGAAGAAGTTCTTTATGGATACTTGGGGAATAACTCTGGCTCTGTTACCAAGGAACTTGCCATCCCATGGGAACAGATCTAGTCTCAGCAGGAATGTAGAATTTTTAAGTTCTGTTAGGTGCCTGAAGGAGACTGTCTTGGATTAAAGTGGGAAAGGTTTCTGGAAAAGGGAAGAGGTAGGGATGACAGGAGGCCCCAGCCAGAGGCAGTGCAAAGGGTCCGATCCAATGTGCCACACACAAACAGGGAGTCAGCTTGTAGGTTTCCGTAGATGCTGTCTTGATGACAAGCTATAACTTTACTTCAAAACATTACTGGATTAGGAGCAGCTTCTGTCCTTGAATTTTTTTAAAACAAAACAAAACAGTACACCTGATCAGTGTACTGATGGCATCAGGTGGACGTTCCTGAATGTTTCTGATCATAAAAATGGAACTTGATATCCCAAAAGGTTAGGAGCCAGTAGGCCAGAAGATTTTTAGGGGGGAAAGGTTGTAGGAACTGGGAAGAAAATGGAAAGGCAAAGCTTAACGTTTAAAAACACTTCACATTTAAGGTAAACCTCAGAAGATGCACTGGACTTCAACTTTCATTCTGGGCACTGCTTATGTAACAGGTTGTTAGGCCCACTGGCTTTGGAGCCAACCAGCACTGAGTTTGGGCATCGAGCTTTCCCATATCCACCTCTGTGACACTGGAAAGATCCCTCAACCTCTGCTGCTGCTAAGTCACTTCAGTCGTGTCCAACTCTGTGCGAACCCACAGACAGCAGCCCACCAGGCTTCCCCGTCCCTGGGATTCTCCAGGCAAGAACACTGGAGTGGGTTATTTCCTTCTCCAATGTATGAAAGTGAAAAGTGAAAGTGAAGTCGCTCAGTCGTGTCTGACTCTGTATGACCCCATGGACTGCCGCCTACTGGAGTGGGGTGCCATTGCCTTCTCTGCCCTCAACCTCTGCTCTTCCCTAAAATGAAGATGGAGCATCCTTGTGTAAGAGTGGTTCAGAGAACCACCCAGGATGCAAAGCACACTATACATCCCTGGCACACAGTAAGTGCTAGTAAATGGCAGCTCTTCGTTTTATAGTCACCAATGGACGAATTTCCAGGAAACTCTGTTGCAGTCCCAGGAGCATTTGAAGGCTTTTAACCCCACCCACCTGGCTGGGACACATCTGACATGACCCTTCATTTTAACAGGATCCATATATAATCACAGAACCTCCAGGAACTCACAGGTCAAGAGTCTGAGTCCTGACCAAGGGCCCAGTCCTGTGCGACACCCTCCTGGCACCCTGGCCCTGGACCCTTGAGCCAGGTCTGATGATCATCAAGAAGAGCTCCCCCGAGTCCAACAGCACCTACCTCCCATGAACTCCTGCCTTTCGAGTCCTAAGTTTGCCTCCAGAAGCCACACAGAGCCAACCTAAACCCGTACTGTAAACCAGCCTCCAGGCCCTTCACCAGCCTTCTTCCTATCCCATTGCTGAGAGGGTAAACTGTTCAATGACTTGCCAGTGATTCCTCCAAACACTCCATTCCCCTCAGGTCAGAGACAAACCAAGAAATGACTTCCTTTTCCTTCTGAAAACATAAATGATGGAGGAAAAAATGATTCCACAAAGTCATTTTACGTTCTTGAGAATTCTGAACCATCTCTGAATAAGACACATGAAGAACTGTTCCATTTGGATCTAAGAGCTGTAGCCCTGTGAGGCTGCCCCAATCCCAGACCATCCATGCGCACACTACACCTGCTCCAGGTCCCTGCAGGGTAGTGGCTGGGTATCCCCAGGTCTGCCCCCGCCACAGCCAGCACCATAAACACTCACTAGAAGTGTTTACTCCACAGCTCATCCACTTTTTCCAGTTTTATCATATATCTCCATAAACAGCGTGAGTCGAGTTGATGATTGAAATGTAGGTGTACTGCCTCCCAAGAACTGAAATTCACTCGGAGTGTACTTTTAAATCCAGCATGCGGAATACTGGTAGGCCCTCCTTATGCAGGAAATGCTCTCCAATTCATGGAATCCCTGTGTCAACACCTGCTCAGTCTGGAGAATGAAAAGGAGCAGTGGGAGAAGGGGGTTCTAAGTGTGGGCACTCACAAGGCTGGACTGAAAATGCACTGCCTATGCAGCCAGCCACTGAGCCACAAACTCAGGCACCCAACCTGACAGCCAGCTATGTGGGCCCCACAGGCACCAGGCAGACTCAGGACAGCCACCACCAGGAATAAAGAGAAAAAGCACGACTTCTGCTGAGAGACAGAGAGCCCCCAGCTTCCAGAAAGCAGCTGACAGTGGTGGGGTGGCAGGAGACCACTGGAGGCAGTCACAGAGAGGTCATGAAGGGTTAAAATCAGTTCTGGATAAACCAGAACTCCATCTGCGAAGACAGACACATGGACAAATTGAGGCAAAGTGAGCAGAGCGCTCCTCCTTCACAGAACGCCAAGCCTGGCCCCTTGGAGGGCATGGCCCACCACTCAAAGCGGTGTTGTGAGCCCACATGGCCACAGTGCCTGTGCCTGTTTGTATCTGTATCAGGACAAATGCCTCTCCCCTAAGCTGATCTGAACTGTCTTCCAGGCCTCTGTGACCTGCAGCCAGGACAACATCCCCTGATGAGAGCCACCTCTGAGGACCTCCATGAAGACAGAAAGCAAAGTCCACCTTCTTCTGAGGAAGAGGGCAAGTCACAACAAGGACTTAAACCTGATGACAACCAACACTGTCACCTGTCCACTTCCCAAAGCCACAAAATGCCATCCTGCTGTCCTCACACATCCTGGCCACAACAAAAAGAGCAAAGACAGGAAGGCTACTGAATCTGGGCCACCGGCGTGATCAGGAAGAGTCCACATGTTTCGATTTCATATGTTCTAATATATTAATGAGAATTGGAACTAACAGCCTTCCATTTTAGAACTTAAAAGATTCCTCTTTTCTGCAGGATCAATGGTGTTTTATAAAAACACCAGAAGTGCTGAAATCTTGAAGCAGAAAAGAAAGCTGGAACACCAGACCCACGACAAGTTCCACATCAGTTGGCAGTTACCACATCACAGTGTGGTCTGGCCCAGGATTCTGTTCCCCGGACAGAAACCTTCAGATGTTTCCGGGACAGGTTGTCTAATGTCATCATCCTGTTGGATCTATCACAGGTAAAGTTGTAATCTCTTATAAACTTGTGTGGGAGAGAAGAGGCACCCACATCTTTTCTTACCAGCTCAAGAACACTGCCCTCATGGCCTCTTCTGAAGCCGTCTCTCCATATTTGAGATCACTACAGTGCATTTAAAGTTGGAAACATTATCGCTTAATAACTCTGGGTAAGTCCCTAACTTTAGGGCAGTCACCTCACATTAAGTCAGTAGGAAACAAAGGCATTTTGTCCTCTCCAGACCATGGAAGACACTAAACAGCACCTACTGTCATGATGTCGGCTTCTGCACCCACAGAAAGGGGAGACTGGCCACGCACCCCACCTCCCTTTACAGGCTGTTAGAAGAAAGTAGGAGATTTTGCTGAAGTGTTGCACGAAGTCAGATAAAGCATACATCTCTGTGCAGAAGTGTGTTAGTATTTGTTATTCAGAAAATTCACACAATAGATACTGCATTAAAAGACAAAACTTCTCGAACAATTCACGTTAGCGTCTGATGCCCAGGTCCAGAATCTGAACCTGGATCTAGAAGGAGCTTTATGGGGCAAACACACCAGTCCCCAGTCCCAGATTGTGGATGAGGAACCCACAGCCCAAGGAAGCTCACTGGTATCCTCACCTTCCAATTCCTAGGTGGGAAAATGATCTTTTCCATGTGTCTCTCTGAAGAGGCCCCTTGGTCATCTCCCCTTGGCACCTGAAGTCTGCAGAATACTGAGGAAGAAATGTAGTCCTGAGATTTCCTGCTGGAGAACCCAAGAAGGAGTCTAGGGTTCAGTAGTTTAACCAGCACTTAGAAAGTACGCCTAACACTTCTGCTCTAGACAGAGCAGACAGAGAAACAAACTCCTCCCGAAGGCTGTCCTCTGGAAGACAAAGCCCGAACTTTAGCAAAATAAGGAGTGTCCAATACAAAAGGGAATCTAATCACTTGCTGATGAGGAACCTAATCACTTGCTGATGAGACTATGCTTGAGTGGACTGACTCCGATTTCTGGGCAGGAAGAAGACAGTCCTCCTCAACTTTATCCATGACAAAACAAGATTAACAAAGGCACACACTGCACTTCAGAAAGATTTTTAACACCCTGGGCTGCCATACAACGGTAAGAGTAAGGCTTTCACTGTTCTAAACAACTTTTAGTTGCTTCTTGAAAAGGAGTGTACAGAATTTTTTTACTGAGTTGGCAAAAATTATTAAATCAAAGCCTGATGCTATAGATATTCAAGTACTCCAGAGGCTAGAATTTAGAGCAAAGAAGTTTCCTCTTAAGAACCCTCTTTGTCAGTGAGATGATCAGAAAATGTTACTTTGTTACTTCCCTAACTTTTTAGATACTTGTGGATATTAGGTCAGCTCCCTGACATTGACTTTTCAAGCAAAAGCTAAGTTTGTTATCATAATTGCATGCCCATAAAGGTAAGCATTAATGACACAATTCTCTATTGCTTCTCTCAGAAGAGGTTTAATTTTAGTGTTGGCTCTTCAACAGTGTCCCCATTTTTATTTTCCAGGAGCATCTTAAATATGTGTCAACTAACGATGCAGAAGTGGAGTTTCTACTTGGTTAAGGCAGAGAAGAGCATCTGTGTGATGGCAATGCCTTGATGAAGCCACCTAGCTCTCACCTGAGCCCAGTTCAATCAAGAGAAACTGCAGAAATATGGTCACACCATCTCTACCAGCAACCTATTCCTCCACGGCTCAGAGTTTCTCTGTGGAGTTTGCTCCAAGCCACACTCCTGTCAAACGGCTTGTAACAATACTCAGGAACATCACTGACAACAGCAGCATTTAAAGGAGGCACTTTCTCATCACTCATATTCAGAGACAATACCCTGATTTCGTCCACTATACTTACATCAGTATGACTCTAAGTCATCCCAGATAACCCACGTGAAATGTGCACTCCATGATACGTAACACAACCATAGGCTTGGACCCTCTTCCTCTTGTTCTCCTAGGAACCCTTTAGAGTCTTACAAAACAGTGGAACCCCTGAGGTCACCGCCCCACCTAATCTACAACATGGTGACTGCCTGTTAAAGCGCCTCCTGATCCCAAAGCTCTCCTAGGTGGTATTAGGATCAGGGCTAATATCTCAGCAACCATTCAGAATCTCTGGAAAGCAAACAAGCACATGGAATTCAAGAAATTACACTCTGAGGTGAAAGTCACCAAGGCTCATTTTTCATTTCACTTGTTTTATCCTCTAATTTTTCAGTCTTGGGAATTGCTGCAGCACCAGTTACTGCAAACATTCTGCAAGGTTTTATATAGCTTGTGCCTACTCCACCCCCAAAGTCATAACAAAAATGTATACATTTGTTAAAGACAAGTACCACCAAGTCTATCTTCATGGGGCCTGAAGACCAGGAATGACAGAATTACTTATGATACAGAAATCGGTCTCACAAAGATCACAACTCCTCTCTTTCTACCAAATTTGTACAATCCAACCATGAATAATTCCCAGAGTGCTGGCTAAAACCTACTGCTAAAAGTAATCCGCAAAACTCATGTAAAGGAAAAGCAAAAGTCCCCACAGTGACAGAAACCTAAGTTACCTGGCCAAGCCAAAGATGATTTCTTCCATCCCCAGCACATTAAAGTGGTTTCAATGGCCACTTCCTGGTCTCCCAGGAAATGCAGGGACTCACTTCATACCTGGATGCTACAACATCTTGCCATTGCTGAACTTACTCTGGCCACAAGGGAAAATGACCCCTATCACGGACAACCACTCAGAGAAAACATGAGAATATAATGACTCTTTCCCAACACACTCGGTGGGGGGCAGGGGAGATCCCTCCACAAACAGCAGCCTCGGTGGAGCACCACCTGAGAAAGCGACACCCTGGGGTTAACCCTGACTGTCTAGGTCACAAACCAACAGGCTAGGGCCCCACGTAGGGGGCAGACGAAGAAGGGCTCTGGGTGGAATGGGAGAGCACACAATCACCTCTACTTCACTGCCAAAAAGCGGGGCTCTGCCTTGGTCTGAGACGCAAGGAGTACTTAGGCCCAGAAAGGTAATAGGAAGAATCCCACTCTGCACAAGATTATCTTCCGTCGGCAGCGACCCCAAGAGAGACCCAGCGAAGGCAAGTCCACTCTCAGAACCGAAAGGGACTCTCCACGCGCCTTGGGCACCCGGCTAGGTGTAAAGGAGGCCGGGGGGGCTCCCTCCGAAGCCAGAAAGGTTCTTCCAACCGGGAGGAAAGGTAAACAAGACTTCCCTCATCACCGAGAAGGCCGAGACACCGGCGGCACGGGCTCCCCGAGTCCTACCCCGGACACCAGTTGCTCACAGCCTTTCCCCCTCCCCTCCCCCCCGCCGGGAGGGCTTCCCGGGGGTCGCGGGTCCTATGGTAAGGGCGAGGCGGGGAAGCACCGTCAGGAACAGCAAGGGTCGTAGAATTAGAGTGGATGAGGGGGAAAAACTCTAGTCTCAGCTCCCATCTGCTCCCTTCGCCCAGGCCGCACGAAAGCCTCGGCCTCACGTACCGAGCGCTGCCGGGCTGCCCGACCAGCCCCCGGCCCGGGCCCGGGGGAAGAGAGACAGGGATGGCAGCGGCCCTCAGGGGAAGCTGGGTGTCCGGGGGATCCTTCGGAGCCCGGCGGACGAGGAGCACTAGGGAGGGGGAGGGTCCTGGGCCCACGCGGCCTCCACCTAAACCCGTGTGAGGAGCACTTACGTTGCTCTGAGGGTCGATGGCCTGCAGCAGCCGGTCCCTGATCTGCTGCGGAGACGGCGGAGCCGCTGTCATTGCCTGGGCGAGGCGGGGGGGGAGCGGCCGGGCCAGCGGGCGGGCGGGCTGAGGCGGAGGACCGGGGTCACTCACTCGCCGGCCTCCGGGAGCGGAGCCTCATGTTCCCCGCGGCGCCGGGGAAAGAGGGGGCGCGCGGGGTGACGGAGAGGTGAGCCGGGGCCGGGGCTCAGGCCCGGGGCGCCGCCACCACCAGAGGAGGAGGAGGAGCCGCCGGAGCCGTCGCCGCTGCTGCCGCCGCCTCGAGAACCAAACTCCAGTGAGCTACCCCGCGCGAAGCACTCTGGGTAACCCGCGCCGCACGCAGCGTCGGCGCCACGCTGAGGAGGTTGGGAGATAGGGCGGGCAGAGACGCCGAGTCTGGGCGGGGCCACTTGCAGGCCCCGCCCCTAGACTCCACGCATGCGCGCGCAGGCGCAGTCACCCCCCACCTCTGTTCCGCCCAGTCGCTTGGCCCAGGGAGCCGTTGGGAGGCGGTTGGGCGGGGCAACGGCCGCCGCCTGGAGGCCCCGCCCCCACCCAAGTCGGGAGGTTGAGGGGGTGGCGGCCAGAGGTTTCCGACGGAAACGCTAGGTGAGCGCCGAGTCCTTGAACCCTGGCGCTCTGGGCGGACGCCCTCAGGGCAGCGAGGCGGAGAGGGCAGATGAAGTACCCCACTCCTAGGGTAGAAACGCTTTCCCCATTCTGACGAAGATGACGGGAATCGTGGGCGGGAGAAGCTGCCAAGTTTCCTGAGCCCCGGGGTCCTTCCCAGCTCCTCTGCGTTCGGGGAGGCCAGGAGGCAGACGTCCACGTTGTAATTCTGTGCACCGAAGGGTCAACTGAGGAGCGCTGTGGGACGCTCCAGAGGGGGTGGGTGCGAGTCGGGGGTCTGCAGCGCCTCGGGCTACTATCCCCAAAACATGAGACAGCAAAGTGTCTCACGGAGGAGCCGCTACCGCAGCTAGGAAAGCCCCGAGGCCGCATGAGTTGACACCAACGTTGCAATCCTGTGTCCACGCGTTTCTCAGCCTGGGCACCAGTAACATTTGGGGCTGGATCACTCTGTCCTGTGCGTTGCAAAATGTTCGGCAGCATCCCTGGTCTCTGCCAGTAACACCCTTTTCCTGCAGGGGACCAGAAATGTCCCCAATCACTGCCAGAGGTCCCCTGGCTGGTAGACTCGACCCCTGTTGAGAATCACTGGTTTAAAAAACCCTCCCACCCTGCTTTGAATGGTGGTGCTGGAAAACTGAAACGCCCTTACAAGGGAGGAAACTGAGGCCCAAGGTCACCCAGAGTTATCGGTCGAAACCAGGACTGTTAAATGTCAAGTCTAAGGGCTTCTCCCCGCCCCTAGCCTCATCATTGCCTTCTTTCATTGCCGGCTCTCTCCGTGGAAGCTCTTGTTAAATATACGGTTATGCAAAGGGGTAAAAAAGGCAGGCTGAGTGGATCATTAGCCGCAGCCTCGAGAGAAATAACTTTTCTTCTTGTTACAGGAAGACCTACATTTAAAACAGGAGAGAGGCAGCTGATGAGAACCACATGCGCGCCTCGGCTCTGTGCTACACCTGTTAGTCTTGCATTTGTCATGCTTCTGGGAAGCATTTTTATTTGCAAAAAACGGCTGCTTCCCCACGTGGTTGTGGTTGCCTGCTCCTGCACGTGTGAAAAGTTTTACATCACACTTGTAGGAGAAAATAAATACGGGCAAATTACCTCTCTTTATTCACTCTCCCTCCTAGAATGAGGTGCTTTGTGTACATGGTGTCCAGGTTGGAAACCAGCCCATTTGGAGATACTTTTTATCTCACTACAGATAAGCAAAAGAAACAAGCCCTCCCCCGAGTATATTCGGGTTCTGCCATTATTTTTAACCTCAGACTTGTCTTTTTAAATCAAGGTTCCTTAGAAATAAGCTGCTCCCCCCCACCCCCAGCATGATTCAGATTGTTTAAGAAAAAAATCTAGAAAACACTCCATTGACCTGCTCTTAGTAAACTAAGAAGAAACATTAAGATGACTGTGAGCTCTGTTAAAGGTACGGATTCTGTGTCCCCAGTAGATAAAAGTGCATGTGGATGTGCTAAGTCGCTTCAGTTGTGGCCAACTCTTTGCCACCCTACGGACTGTAGCCCACCAGGCTCCTCTGTCCTAGGGATTCTCCAGGCAAGAATACTGGAGTGGGTTGCCATGCCAGTCCTCCTCCAGAGGACCTTCCCAACCCAGGGATTAAACTTGTGTCTCTTATATAAGTCTCCTGCATTGGCAGGTGGGTTCTTCTACCACTAGCACCATCTGGGAAGCCCAGTATATAGAAGTGAAGTGAAAGTTGCTCAGTCATGTCCAACTCTTTATGACCCCATGGACTATACAGTCTATGGAATTCTCCAGGTCAGAATCCTGGAGTGGGTAGCCTTTCCCTTCCCAATGCAGGGATCAAACCCAGGTCTCCCACATTGCAGGCAGATTCTTTACCAGCTAAGCCACAAGGGAAGCCCAAGAATACTGGAGTGGGTGGCCTATCCTTTTCTCCAGCAGATCTTCCCAACCCAGGAATTGAACTGGGGTCTCCTGCATTGCAGGCAGATTCTTTACCAATTGAGCTATCAGAAAAGCCCAGTAGACAGAAGAGTCCTTATTAAATACATGTGAAGTAAGTGAATGAATGTCTCATCCAGATACATGGTAGTTGTATACACACACCCAGACATATTTATGCAGATCTGTCACACAGTGGAGGATCAAATATTTAATGAAGTATTGCATTAAATATACACGAGGATGAACATGGGCACACACAGACGTATGGAGAATATGTAGTTACCCATTTGAAACATTTATTTGGCTGCGACCGGTCTTAGTTGTGGCACTCAGGATCTTTTGTAGCCATGAGCGGGCTTCTCTTGTGGCGTGGGGGTGAGCGCTTAGGTGCTCTGCAGTATGTGGGATCTTAGTTCCCCGACCAGGAATCAAACCTGCATGCCCTGCATTGGAAGGCAGATTCTTAACCACTGGACCACCAGGGAAGTCCCCTGTGGAGCTAGTTTTGAAGCCAAGTCCTAAAGACGGGTTAGGGGCTCATTAATACAGTACCATAATTGCACTGTCCAGGCAAAGCGTAGCAGAAGCACAGGGAGGGGAATCCTGAAGTAACAGGATTGACAGACGCAGCATGTCAACTGAGAGCTACACATTCACACCCCCTGACTCAGGATTTTGCAACTTTTAGAAATGTATCCAGAGGAAGCAGTCAGATACAAATGTGTCCGTACAAGGAAGATCAACGCAGCAGCATCTTTATAAGGGCAAAAGATTGGAAGCCACCTATGTGTCCAGTAATAAGGTGGTATATAGATAAACTGGGAATCATTTCATGAAAAAGGGATGGTTATAGACTAGAAGAGATCAGAGGATCCTGTAATTCCATTTGGGTGGTGGCCTTGTCTTATGAATGTGTGCAACATGTAGAAATTCACCAAGCTGTGTCATTATAAACTTTCCAAATTACTAAGTAAAAGGACATAGAGCTAGCTAGATCATGTAGCCATTATAAACCAATACTGAATAATATGGGAAAATGCTCCTAATTTAATGTTAAATGATAAAATGCAACATATAAACTATGTATCTTACAATCTAGTTTTATTAAGATATGCAATATATGCTTACACACATAATTCATGAAAAAAATACTGGAAGGAAAGAAACCAAAGCACTTATCTCTCACAGGTGCTTTTTATTCTGACGATTTTGCCTGAAGTTCCACATTTTCTGGAATGAATATGGGATGCCTCCTGATGATCTTGTCCAGTGCTGGTGGTCACTGTGACCTCTAGTAGCCTCTAGTTCTCACTTTCCGACTCAAATACTGTTAATCTGTAATCATAATCTCCAAAATCCTGAGGACGGATCTGCTGTCAGGCTGACTGATGGTTGTCAACCTAAGTCCTGACAGTTTGTTTTCCCTATGGGCCTCAGTTTTGTATTATTCTTAGTAATCAAGAGAATGACAACAGGGAGTATGTAATATTTATCAAGTACCTCCTATGTGTCAGGTTCCACTCTGAGGGCTTGACATGAGGGCCCTGATCAAGCCCTTTGGACAGTCAAGACCCTTGTAAGGCTCTTCTCCTTGACTCTGTGTGGAGGTCTGCAACTCACTTTGGTCTAGGGGATGCAGTAAAAGCCACACTCTGCCTGATCCAGAGTAAACCTTTAAGAAGGTCTTAGTTACTATATAACTCAGCAATTCCACTCCTTCGACCACCACAGGAAAAATGAAAACATACATTGGCATGGACGTGTACAGGTAAATGTCTATAATAGTTCTATCCTTAATAGGTTCAACATGCAAATACCAAATGCCCATCCACTGATGACTGGATAAACGAAGTGGATGGCTATACACTGCAATATTACTCAATCATAAAAAGAAGTGGAAGGAGGGCAGTATAGGGGTAGGGGAGTGGGCAGTACAAATTACTGGGGATAAGATAGGCTACAAGGATGTATTGTACAACAGGGAATATAGCTAGTAATTTTGTAAAAGAAAAGGAACCTTTAAAAGTTGTATAATTTTTTTAATCTTATTAAAACACTGTATAATCTATTGAAATGCTCAAATAACCTCATCTTTTGACTGTGATGATCGAATCATCTGTTAGAGTGAATTAGAGGCTATTCTTTTGTTTACTATAGTTTCCTGTTCTCTCAATTACTTTCAGGAACAAAGAAACAAAATCAGTCACTCCACTAATTCTCCAGTGAATTGTTTTATTTTAGTGTCTACAAAAGTAAAATAAGTTCAGTGAAGGAACTGCAGGATAAAGGATAACAGTATTGTAGCTTTTATCCATGATTGGCCTTTTCTACTCCAGGCAGCTGTAACATAGGGTTTGAATCTTACTGTTCTGCCTGCTCTAAAAATGCAGTGGTCTCGTAGTTCATCTTGCCTAAGTCCTTGGCCTACTGAGGTCCTCCTATCACACACCACATGTCACACACTGGTACACACCATACACATGCATTTCCCATGTTCCTGGCCAGCCTTATTTCTCGCCATCGCTAAGTGGGTTTTCTCCACTCCTGTCTGTCATGCTGGTCACCTAATTCTCCAACTGGGTGACTTGGCTCCTCAGAAGACCTGGTCAGAGTCATGTGGCTGGACTGGGAGTGAGAAATGGAGTAGTCCTGCCATATCAATAAACAAGGGGGTCACAATCAGTGAATTTCTGAACCCTAAGGGCAACCAGGAAAGAAAACAATACCTGTGACCCTGCAGCCATGAGGCAGCACTGGGGAACTTGGAATGTAAAAAAAACATAGGACACTGGCCCCAGACAGCTGAGACACATATTCAGTTCAGTTCAGTCACTCAGTCACGTCTGACTCTTTGCGACCCCATGGACTGCAGCGTGCCAGGCTTCCCTGAGATACTTAGAGAAGGCATGATTTCAGTGAGCCCAGACTCTTGCATCTTCCCCTTCATAGAAAAGCGCTAAATTCCTTCACTTTAGATAGCAGGTTTCCTTTAATTAACAATAATCTCTTTATGTTCAGGCTACGTGTCCATTGTTGTACAACTTCATAACCTGGCTCCTCCCCTTGCTTCCCTGGAGCTGCTCTCTCAGGGTTTCTTGAGAGGCTGTCTCCCGGGCTTGAAGTCCTAAAACTTCCCATTGAAAAAAAAACATAACTGTCAACTTTCAAGTTGTGACTATTTTTAAGTTGAGAGGGGCAAGATGATGACTGTGGTCCAGAGCTCAGGGTTCCCAGACTCATGGGGAAACACAGGAACCTAATCAGGTATAAGCCATTTCCCTAAAGAGCAGATGACGGTCAAGGGGTTTTGTGGAAAATCAAATGAGGAGACTGACCTCTGGGGGTGGGGCGGCAAATGGAAGCAGATGGAAGCCAGGAGGAAAGATTCCCAATGTAACTTCTCAGAAACATACACACAAAAACACATGCACAGGACCAGGTCATTTATCAAAATTTCTTCTAGCCTTTCCTGAACCTTCCATGCACTTTTCAGCTTTTCAGCATCGCTGAATCACAAACTCCCAAGTGAAAGTACAATTTTGATGCAAAGTGGTCAAACCTGGGATCACCCATCCCCCACCCCCACCCACCATCCAGGCAACTATAGTCTACTTGCCTTAAAGCAGAACTGAATTATTGCATCAGATGGCCCAGACAAGAATCTCTTATCTCAAAGCAACTTTGAGGGGGAAAGGTCAGGGGACAAGCGCAAGCAGGTTCTATTGGAAGGGTCTGACCTACCCAAACCGATATGATTTGAGATCTCGCTTGCCCTGAGAACGCCTGATCTCTGCCTACCACTCAGGCTCACGGGTGATGACTGCAGAAAAGGACGGAGGTTCTAATAAGCTCTATTTGCATCTTTTTCCTTTTTAACCTCAAAACGCAGTGTTGGTTTTCCTCATGTTTCCTGGATGCTCGGATGTTTACTTCTTTGTGGTTTTTCTTTTCTTTCCTGATTACACGAGTAATAGATATTTGCAGTATAGACAATTAGTCAAGTACAGCAAAATATAAGAACGACTTAAAAATCATCCCCTGATGGGTACACGGAATCTCTGCATTGGTCTACTTCTGTGTGCATTTGAAATTTTCCATGAGTTTAAGACAAAAAAAGGGAAAAAAGAAACCACTCACCCAGGCCCATGTGTTTGTGTGGTTTTGTGTGTGGCAAATGCAAGTTCTGTAGTTAAGAGATGGTGTTGTCTGCAAAACCAAAAATTTTTACTGTCGGACAGAGTAACACCCCATGCCTCAGGCCCCCACTGATTTGATGTGATGTGTTCTGTCTGAATCCTTTACAAAACCCATGGATGGTAGCGCCTCTGTCCATGGAATCTCCCAGGCAAGAATACTGGAGTGGGTTGCCATTTCCTCCTCCAGAGGATCTTCCCGACGCAGGGACTGAACCTGTGTCTCTTGCATTGGCAGGCAGATTCTTTACCGCTGAGCCACCTGGGAAGCCAGCCCCCAAGACAGCCCTGTCCTAATCCCTGGAACTTGTAAATAGTGTTTGATGTCCAGGGAGAATTAAGATGGCAGATGGAAGGAACGGGGCTTCCCAGGTGGCCCTAGTGGTAAAGAACCCACCTGCCGATGCAGGAGACATGAGAGATACAGGTTCAGTCCCTGGGGCTGGGAAGATGAGGAGGGAATGGCACCCACTCCAGTATTCTTGCCTGGAGAATCTCATGCACAGAGGAGCCTGGTGGGCTACAGTCCATGGGGTTGCAATGAATTGGACACGACTGAAGGGACTTTGCACACATGCCTAAAAGGAAGGTTGCGACTCTGCTGACCTTAAGATGGAAAGATGTTCCTGGTGTAGCCACAGCCGTCTTAAATGGGGAAGAGGGGAGGAGAAGAGTCAGAATGAGAGAGAAGGCATCATGAGAAAGATCAGACCAGCCCCTGCTGGCTGGGATGACAGAGGAAGGGGCCATAAACAAGGATGCAGAGAGCCTATAGAAGCTGGAAAAGGAAGGGAAACAGATTCTCCCCTACAGCTTCCAGAAAGAACCAGCTCTGCCAACACCTTGATTTTAGCCCAGTGAGATTCATTTTGGACTTCTAACAACATTCAGAAAACTAAGATCATGGCATCCAGTCCCATCACTTCATGGCAAATAGATGGGGAAACAGTGGCAACAGTGGCTGACTTTATTTTTGGGGGCTCCAAAATCACTGCAGATGGTGACTGCAGCCATGAAATTAAAAGACGCATACTCCTTGGAAGAATAGTTATGACCAACCTAGACAGCATATTAAAAAGCAGAGACATCACTTTGCCAACAAAGGTCCGTCTAGTCAAGGCTAAAGTTTTTCCTGTGGTCATGTGTGGATGTGAGAGTTGGACTATAAAGAAAGCTGAGCACCGAAGAATTGATGCTTTTGAGCTGTGGTGTTGGAGAAGGCTCTTGAGAGTCCCTTGGACTGTAAGGAGATCCAACCAGTCCATCCTAAAGGAAATCAGTCCTGAATATTCATCAGAAGGACTGATGTTGAAGCTGAAACTCCAATACTTTGGCCACCTGATACGAAGAGATGACTCATTTGAAAAACCCTGATGCTGGGAAAGATTGAAGGCAGGAGGAGAAGGGGACAACAGAGGATGAGATGCTTGGATGGCATCACCGAGTCGATGGACGTGAGTTTGAGTAAACTCCACGAGTTGGTGATGGACAGGGAGGTCTGGTGTGTTGCGATTCTTGGGGTCGCAAAGAGTTGACCACAACTGAGCAACTGAACTGAACTGAACTGAACTGAACCTCCAGAACTGTGAGATAATAAATGTGCTGTGTTAGGGCTTCCCTGGTGGTTCAGGGGTACAGTCTGTCTGCCAATGCAGGAGACATGGGTTTGATCCCCAATCCAGGAGGATCCCACACACTGTAGAGCAGCTGAGCCTCTGCACCACAAGTTCCGAGGCCTGTGCTCATAAGTGTGAGGTGATAACCTCACTGTAGTTTTGATTTGCATTTCTCTAATAATAAGCAATATTGAGCATTTTTCTCCCATGTATTTATTAGCCATCTGGATGTCTCCTTTGGAACAAAGTCTGTTAAGTACATCTTCTACCCATTTTTTGGATTGGGTTGTTGGTCAACACACCAGAAAAACAAACCCAAAAAAATTATTTAAAAAAAAATTATTATTTTTTTTAATGCCTCAAAGCATACTATTTTAGCCAAGTAGATGAACTAATAGCTGTTGAGTATCTACTACAGCCCAGACCCTTGACCATCTATTATGGACTGAATTGTGCCCCTGTCCAAATTCATGTTAAAGCTGTAAAAGGCTACGTCAGGACACAGCAAGAATGTGGCAATCTGCAAGCTGAGGAAAGGGGCCTCACTGGGAGTAACACTGCTGACATCTTGCTCTTGGACCTGCAGTCTCCAAAAGCTATGAGATAAGAAATGTCTGTGGTTGACGCCACTCAGTCTGTGATATTTCGTTACGGCAGGGAGAGAAGACAAAGACCTCATCTCAATTAAGCCTTACAAAACCCTGTTGAGGATGTCTTTTAATAAATGTACTGGACTTCCCTGGTGGTTAAGAATCTGCCTGCTAGTTTAGGGGACAATGGTTTGATCTTTGGTCTGGGAAGATTCTACATGCCGTGGGGCAAGGCTTTGTGCCACAGCTACTGAAGGTCAAGTATCTAGAGCCAGTAAGAGAAGTTACCACAGTGAGAAGCCCACTCCCCTCAGCTAGAGAAAAGACCACTTGCAGTAACAAAAACCAAATTAATACATAAATATTAAAATGATTACTTAAAATGTGCTGGCCCTAATGAAATGACCACATCATTCCACTGAGTGCCTGCCCCACATCAGGCAGGTCACAGACACGTGTCAAAGCTCTCTCCTTTGCTGTCTCCGTATCACAGACAAGGACGTGGGGGCACAGAGAAGCCAAGATGCAGCCCCGAGTCACGGTCTGTCAGTGCCAGAGCCAGGGGCTCAGCCAGATCTCCACCGTGCTTTCCGCTGCAACCTTCGTTACCATCTTGTTTCTGACTCACACAATAAACTCTAACTAAATGCACCATGCTTTACTCCCCCTAAAGTAACTTCTACAACCTTTCCAGCACAGTCACTCTTGCAGCCCATGTGTGCAAAGTCACTTCCGTCATGTCCAGCTCTTTGTGGCCCCCATGGACTGTAGCCCGCCAGGCTCCTCTGTCCATGGGGATTCTCCAAGCAAGAATACTGGAGCGGGTTGCCATTTCCTCCTCCAGGGAATCTTCCAGACCCAGGGACTGAATCCAAGTCCCTTACGCCTCCTGTATTGGCAGGTGGGCTCTTTACCTCTAGCACCACGTGGAAACCCATCTATACCACTAACAGCCACTGACACTAATGCAGACTAGACACAAACGAGTAAGAGCCACCCATGATACATCCTTTTTGTTTTTAATTGTCCAGTCCCGGGACGGGCAGGCAACCCTTCTGTAAATGGTCAGCCAGTCAACATGTTCAGTTCTGTGGGTCAAATGGTCTCTGTCTCAAGGACTCAATTCCGTCCTTGCGGTTTGAAAGCATCCACTGATGATACACAAACAATTGGGTGCGACAAAGTTCCCATAAAACTTCATGGATGAAAAAACATGAATTTCCTTTCCATTTCCGTCTTGATTTGCTTTTCAACCACTTAAAAACATACGATTCCACCTCCTAGACCACGAAGAGACAGGTGGCGGGCAGCAAGAGGACAGGAGGGAAGCCAGGTGTGGGAAGCAGCTTGCCAAGCCCTGGCCCAACCACAAACCAACCAACTGATCGGAAAGAAAGCCATGGGCCGACACTGATGAGCTCTTGCTGTTTTTTACTGAAAAATGTAGATTTTGAATTTCCAGTTTGCTACAGATCCTTTCGCCCAATTTCTCATCCAGGAACACTTGCTATTAACCAGACTCCTTTCCAGGAACTCTCAAGTGCCAAAAATGGGCTTGAAGGGGATAAAGTGCCTTCCTCTGCATAATGAAAATCAAGGGAATGGTGAAAACAAACCCCCAGGTAGAATTTATATCTTTTCTTTAAAATATTTATGTTTTATTTTTATTTATATGGCTATGCTGGGCTTTAGCTGAAACATGTGGAATCTAGTTCCTGGGCCGGGGATCAAACCCAGGCCCCCTGTGCTGGGACCATGGAGTCTTAGCCACTGGACCACCAGGGAAGTCCCCCCCCAACCCCTTTTTTTTAGCATGCTTTTTGCTTTATACACAAACAGCACATGTCTTGCATCAACATAGGAAAACATCAGGTAGTTTGTCAAATCTTTCATGAACTCAGATTTGGTTAAGAAGGAGCTAATGAAAATGCTTGACATGAACAGGAAATGCCTCCCTGGCTTTGCAAATCTAACCACTTCAGAGGAGGGCCAATCTCATTATCACATCTCCTGCAGCTGCTTAAGAGGAATCCCAGGGAACCCGGCAACGATTTACCCCCTAACTATCCAGGGAACTAAAATTGGGTCTGCTCTGTGAAACCACCAAGGGAATATTTCATGTAAAGATGGGCTCCATAAAGGACAGAAATGGTATGGACCTAATAGAAGCAGAAGATATTAAGAAAAGGTGGCAAGAATATACAGAAGAACTGTACAAAAAAGATCTTCACGACCCAGATAATCACAATGGTGTGATCACTCACCTAGAGCCAGACATCCTGGAATGTGAAGTCAAGTGGGCCTTAGAAAGCATTACTACGAACAAAGCTAGTGGAGGTGATGGAGTTCCAGTTGAGCTATTTCAAATCCTGAAAGATGATGCTGTGAAAGTGCTGCACTCAGTATGCCAGCAAATTTGGAAAACTCAGCAGTGGCCACAGGACTGGAAAAGGTCAGTTTTCATTCCAATCCCAAACAAAGGCAATGCCAAAGAATGCTCAAACTACCACACAATTGCACTCATCTCACACACTAGTAAAGTAATGCTCAAAATTTTCCAAGCCAGGCTTCAGCAATACAAGAACCGTGAACTTCCAGATGTTCAAGCTGGTTTTAGAAAAGGCAGAGGAACCAGAGATCAAATTGCCAACATCTGCTGGATCATGGAAAAAGGAAGAGAGTTCCAGAAAAACATCTATTTCTGCTTTACTGACTATGCCAAAGCCTTTGACTGCATGGATCACAATAAACTATGGAAAATTCTGAAAGAGATGGGAATATCAGACCACCTGACCTCCCTCTTGAGAAACCTATATGCAGGTCAGGAAGCAACAGTTAGAACTGGACATGGAACAACAGACTGGTTCCAAATAGAAAAAGGAGTACGTCAAGGCTGTATATTGTCACCCTGCTTATTTAACTTATATGCAGAGTACATCCTGAGAAATGCTGGGCTGGATGAAGCACAAGCTGGAATGAAGATTGCCAGGAGAAATATCAATAACCTCAGATATGCAGATGACACCATCCTTACGGCAGAAAGTGAAGAACTAAAGAGCCTCTTGATGAAAGTGAAAGAGGAGAGTGAAAAAGTTGGCTTAAAACTCAACATTCAGAAAACTAAGATCATGGCATCTGGTCCCATCATGGGAAATAGATGGGGAAAGTGGAAACAGTGACAGACTTTATTTTTGGGGGCTCCAAAATCACTGCAGATGGTGACTGCAGCCATGAAATTAAAAGACGCTTGCTCCTTGGAAGAAAAGTTATGACCAACCTAGACAGCTTATTAAAAAGCAGAGACCATTACTTTGCCAACAAAGGTCCGTCTAGTCAAGGCTATGGTTTTTCCAGTAGCCATGTATGGATGTGAGAGTTGGACTATAAAGAAAGCTAAGTGCTGAAGAATTGATGCTTTTGAGCTGTGGTGTTGGAGAAGACTCTTGAGAGTCCCTTGGACTGCTAGGAGATCCAACCAGTGCATCCTAAGGAAATCAGTCCTCAATATTCATTGGAAGGACTGATGCTGAAGCTGAAACTCCAGTACTTTGGCCACCTGATGTGAGGAACTGACTCATTGGAAAAGACCCTGATGCTGGGAAAGATTGAAGGCAGAAGGAGAAGGAGACGACAGAGGATGAGATGGTTGGATGGCGTCACCAACTCAATGGACATGAGTATGAGTAAACTCCGCGAGTTGGTGATGGACAGGGAGGCCTGGTATGCTGCGGTCCATGGGGTTGCAAAGAGTCAGACACGACTGAGCGATTGAACTGAACTGAACTGAACCGAGGATGGTTAACTATCAAGGCAAAGGTGGAAAGCCAGCTGGTATGAGGTCAGCTGCTGTTGCCTAAGACAGTTATCTGGGTGGAGCTGAAAACCTCATCCTGGCTCACAGATTAAGCAAATTTAATCTGCTTAAGTGCCAGACACTGCTCCCAGTCACAGATGACAGGGACTTAGAACCAAGTTCTTTGGTATGTATGTTAAGTATTATGTATGTATGCATAAACAATACATACCATAGGAGCAAATGAATATTAACAAAAACAAGAAGTAAGGTGCCTAAGATGCATTTCTGGGGGTGGGGGCGGTTCTTAGCCTAAAGCTGTCAAAATGTTTGTGTTTTTTTATATGTAAGTTGCAGCAGTAGCTATAAGTTTAGTCATTTTACCATCCTATCTTTTTTGATATCTGGGTTTTTAATTGAAGCATAGTGAATTTATAACGTTGTGTTAGTTTCCAGTGTACAGCAAAGTGATTCCATTATATATATATTTGTGTGGTTTTGTATGTGTATTCCTTTTCAGATTCTTTTCCATTATAAGTTATTACAAGATATGGAGTGGAAATTCTTTTTTAAAGTGACTCCAAAAACCCACTAGGGATGATACACTGAGATGTCCACTGCTGTGTTATTTATAATACTCAAAAACTAAAGACAACTCAAGTCTCCATCAGCTGGGGACCAGTTAAATTAATTATGGTATGTCCACACAATGGCTTACTTACAATTAATAAGAATGGTATCATGGGGAAAAAAATGCAGAAATGTGGTCATATTATTAGGTGAGGAAAGCAGGCCAGAAGATACACAAATAACCATTTGTGTAGAGTAAAATGTATCCACCATACCCAATGCACATGTGTGGAAAAGGAGCCAGAAGAATGCATAGCCAGAGAGATACTCCCTGGGGGAAAGTGATTATGGGTGATTTTTCCCCTTATAGCAAAGCTGTACTTCATAATTTTTCTACAATGAACGGGCATTGGGAGTAAGAAACTTTAAAAGAAAATAAAACAAACAGAAGCTATGGTGGTGGCACCTGACAAGGGAGCCCTCCTGGGTGCTCTGGGAATTAGCAGTGAGAGAAGCCAGCAGAGCCACAACAATGGTGCCCACAGTGGCGTTTATAACGGCGGACACAGCACAAGTTCAAAGTACATGTGAGAGGGCCAAGGTTAGAGAGATTTATTGAAGCTCCACGGGAATTAAAAACGAGAACAATGAGACCTCTCTGGCAGCCCAGAAAATATGAAGGAAATGATGCTGAAATGAAAACAGCAGAGGCTCAGAGATACAGAAAACAGAATTATGGTTACCAAGGGGGAAAGGAATTAATTAGGAGTTTGGGATTAACAGATACATACTACTATATACAAAAGAGATAAATAACAAGGCCCTACTGTATAGCACAGAGAACAACATGATGGAAAAGAATCAGAAAAAGAATGTATAGATACGTATACAACTGAATCATCTTGCTATCTACCTATAACATTATAAATCAACTGTACTTAAAACAGCAGAACCCAAACTGCCTTATCCACTGTAGAAACTACCAATATGTATAAGGAAAATGCTAGAAAAGGAATGGGAAGACATAAAAGGTCTTCCATGCTGGACGTTGTTCCCAATTGTTTGAAATCATGTGGGTGCTCTTTTCACAGTCTGTGTGGGGCTGTCTGAACGAGACAAGAAGGGGGAAACTCAGGCGGCGAGGGCACACGTGTGCTGAATGCCGACCGTGCCGCCAGCCCAGCACTTGGCCCACCTTCAGGTCGACCGCACCTGACAGCTAACCCGAGAGCACACCGCATGGCTTGGGGGACCCGCGTTCCCCAACTAGGGATTGAACCTCGGGGCACAGTGGTCAAAGTGCTGAAAGTGGTCAAAGTGGTGAAATCTTAACCACTAGACTGCCAAGAAACTTCTCCCCCTTTTTTTTTCCCCCAAAGCCCATTTTCAAGATGTAAAAACTCTTTAAAATGGCTTAAGGGAAGGCTTACAGGCAAGAAGCAATCAGTCAAGGAAGAAGGAGCTTCCAGGGAAGCTTTCATGGAAGAGGCAATCAGTCAAGGTCCCGTTAGCAAGACACAGAGATTGGATTTGAACCCACATCTTCAGACTCAGAACACCAGCACTTGCATGCTGTAGGGTCCTATGCATCCTAAACTCA
Source organism: Bos mutus (assembly GCF_027580195.1). Lineage (NCBI taxonomy): Eukaryota > Metazoa > Chordata > Mammalia > Artiodactyla > Bovidae > Bos > Bos mutus. The sequence goes on from NC_091623.1 coordinate 45,014,200, forward strand.
AACTCAGGTAACCTTTGGTGCTAACGTGGGTTCCTGAAAAGCTTCCTGAAGATACAGATCCACGAGTTGCCACTTTAAAAATGTATAACAGCCTTTGATGTGCGTCCCCCAAAGCTCCATTGCTCATAAGAACTGAACAATGAGATAATAGTTCTCCAGAGAAAAATACAACTATTGAAGCAAAATCTCAATGACAGCATTCTCTTCTCTGAGTTCGATTCATCTCCACGATGCACAAATGCCTCGCTTCATTGAAACCTCAGCATCGGGTCTGAATAAGGCAAAGAGGTTTCCTCGCACCATTCATATGGCTTGAGGACTGACCAGCCAAGATCTTGGCACGTCTGTTCCTGCTGACGAGAATACCAGCCTGGGTGAAGCTCAATTCAGCAGCCCCATTCCCCGCAACTTACAAACCATGGGATGATGCTCAGCCTGGATTTGATCAGGGAATAAATGACAGAAGCAATGAAGTATTGAAAGTGAAAGTGAAAGTGAAGTCGCTCAGTCGTGTCCAACTCTTTTCGATGCCATGGACTGTAGCCTACCAGGCTCCTCCCTCCGTGGGATTCTCCAGGCAAGAGTACTGGAGTGGGTTGCCATTTCCTTTTCCAAATGAAGTCTTGGGATGGCCAAAAATGAAGTCTTGGGATGGCCAAAAAGTTTGTTTGGGTTTTTCTGTAAGATGTTGTGGAGAAACCTGAAAGAAACATTTGGCCAACCCAACAGAATGAATTAGCTAAGCAACAGAATAAGTGATTGCGACCTGGCCTAGCAAAACCCCTCCATCATCTCTCACTCATTCTACTCTTCCAGGTGCAACCCATCAAAATCTTAATCGCCCAATTCTTGCCCAACATATACTGAACAAAATCTGAAAAGGAATATCTAACGATGCTTCTCTAACTTTTTGAAAGCCTCCATAATAAAACAAACCATAGGTGTTTCCCAACAACTCAAACTGAAAGTCAACTTCTATAGTAGAAATTAATACAACATTTTAAATCAACTCTACTTCAATAAAATAATTTTTAAACAACCCAGTGACAGTGACAAAAAAATAATGAGTAAAATACAAAAGTCAACTTCTTGGTTAAAAAAATGTATAAACAAAAGGCCCTTTTTAGAAATGAGCTTTATTTTCAATCCAACTTAGTTCTAAAAGCCTGCATATTTATTTTTTCCTCCCACCAGGTTACCTAGAAGCTTGGATTTCACACATCACAACAAATAAATCAAACACCTGCAGGATCCAGGTGCTGACCACCAGACAGCCATGTTGGTGATAAAATTCGCACTCGGATTCAAAGAAGCTTCTGTGCAAAATGCTGTATTTCCTCAAATGAGGCTTATAGTTTGTCAATCTTGATATCATCCACTTAAAAAGCAGACCCCCGAAACCAAGCTTTCAGAACTGGATCCCAGTACCACCACATAAATCACTCTCATTCTAAAAACTCTACAATTAATGGTCCCCAAAAGTTACTTTAATAGAGGGCTTCCAGGCAAGGCAAAGTTTCTCATAAAACCCCCATCCACCCTGCCAACTGCTCTGCACCTCTCTTCCATGGGAACCAATAATACTTCACCCTCGAAGTCCTGGGGCAACCTTAGTGGTACCATGTGGCTGAGTACGTCGAGCACAAACCATTGTGATGGGGAAGGAATCTGGACACTGACCCAGCAACAATGAACTTGCTCAGTCATCACAAACACAGTCCAATAAGAGGCTGCATCAAACCGAAAAGCGAACCTTTCTGCTTCAGATCCCTGGTAAGAAAGATTTTTACAAATCCATATAACTCGAACCAAAAAAGGATGGTTATTGAAAATAAACCAAGAAAGACACAGAAACGGGTTTCCAGGGAAAGCCTGGTAGAAGAGAGATTCTGCTCTGATTAAATAGGTTCTTTTATCTTTGGGGAATGCAACATTATCCCAGCCCTCTACATACACTCTCCTCAGACTCCTTAAGTAGACAGCATTTCAAGGCAGCGATCAAAGAAAACATCTTTGTAAAGAAAACAGCGATGTGGCTGGGAAACCATGAGCATCTTGGCGAACATCTTTTCCACCCACCACAAGCTTGGACTTTCTGGGAAGGTCAGTCGGTTTCTGGTCAGAAACATTCTTGAAGTCGTCAGGAACGGAGCAAGAGAGACTCAGAAGGTGTGTTCTCGGTTCTGCATCTGGAGCTCAGGAACCAAACAGCCTGGAAAAATTAGAGGGCAAACCTCCATGAGGATGGGAAGCTGTAGGCCTGAAAACGCTGTCAGGAAATATTTTCTGGTTACCATTACTATGGGCTTCCCAGGTGGCACCAGTAGTAAAGAACCTAGCTGCCAATGCAGGAGACTCAGAGAGGCAGGTTCAATCCCTGGGTTAGGAAGATCCCCTGGAGTAGGAAACAGTAACCTACTTCAGTACTCTGGCCTGGAAAATTCCATGGACAGAGGAGCCTGATGGGCTACAGTCCATGGGACCGCAGAGTCAGAAACACACTAAGATTATTTTATACCATTTTCTGATTTTACAAGTAACTCTATTACACAACAATGTAAACACACTTAACACTCAACTGTACACTTTAAAAAAAGTAACTGTTCTAAAAAGTACCTACATTTTATTTGAGCCCATGCTCTATCACTGCAAGTCAGTGGTGACTTTCATAAATGAAAAAGACCTTTGAGTAAACAAGTATTAGAGAACTGTTAACTGAAAAACTCTGGAACAAGAGAGGCCTAGAAACTGTATAAATGTTCATGAAGTTTGAGAATGGGTATATAGGTTATGATACAGGCCTACAGGGGAAAACTACAGAGTTGTTAAAAATATACACAGCTGACTCTTGAACAACACAGGTTTGAACATGTACCAGACCACTTATACGTGGGTTTTTTTTTTTCAATAGTTTCAATAGTTTTTTTCAATATTGTTTTTTTTTTCAATAGTAAATTCTGCAGTACTCCAGGATCTAAGGTTTGGTTGACTGGATTTTTCAACAGGAAACACTGCACTGCTACATGACCCAAAGCTGGTTGACTGGATTGTTTTCAACAGTAAGGACTGCAGTACCACACGATCCAAGGTTGGCTGACTGTGGATTTTTTTCAACTGTATTACTGCAGTACTACACAATCCAAGGTTGGCTGAACCTGTGGATGCAGGACTGCCGATATGGAGGGCCAACTGTAAAGTTACACTTGGATCTTCAACTTCGAGGACGGTCAACTCCCCTAACCCTTGTGCTGTCAATGAATAGTATAAGGGAATTCTCTGTATTATCTTTGCGACATTTCTATAAACCTAACTCTTTCCAAGATAAAATGGTTATTTGAAAAACTAACAGATGGGGAAGGAACAACTGAGTCACACCACATACAAACGAGAGCAGCTGGATCCCCACTCCACACCATACACAAAAGTTAACTCAAAATGGATCACAGACCTAATTATTAAAACTATAAACGTTTACAAGAAACTTGTAGGTGAAAGTCCTTGTGCCCTTGGGTTAAAAAGTGAAGTGAAAGTAGTATCTGACTCTTCTCGACTCCCGGACTGTAGGCTCCTCTGACCCGCCTCTGTCCACGGAATTCTCCTGGCAAGAATACTGGAGTGGGTTGCCATTCCCTTCTCCAGGGGAATCTTCCCGACGCAGGGATCGAACCAGGTACCCCGCATTGAAGGTGGACTCCTTATTGTCTGAGCCACCAGGAAGCCTTGGATGAGGCAATGACTTCGAGGCTATAACACAAAAAGTACAAGCGACAAAACAAACAGACACGCTGCTGCTGCTGCTGCTGAGTCGCTTCAGTCGTGTCCGGCTCTGTGCGACCCCATAGACGGCAGCCCTCCAGGCTCCCCCCTCCCTGGGATTCTCCAGGCAAGAACACTGGAGTGGGTTGCCATTTCCTTCTCCAGTGCATGAAAGTAAAAAGTGAAAGTGAAGTCGCTCAGTCGTGTCTGACTCTTAGCGACCCCATGGACTGCAGCCCACCAGGCTCCTCCATCCATGGGATTTTCCAGGCAAGAGTACTGGAGTGGGGTGCCATTGCCTTCTCCGAACAGACACACTGGACTTCATCAAATTTGTAGAATTTTGCGCTTCAGATGACACCATCAAGAAACTGAAAAGACAATTCACCAAATGGGAGGAAATACTTTCAAATCATTTACCTGATAAGGGACTGGTATCTAGAACGTAAAAAGAACCCCTACAATTATAACTTTAGTAATAATCCAACTAAAAACTGGTAAAAGATCTAAACAGGCATTTCACCAAAGAAGATATACAAATGGCCAATGGTTCAATGTCATTAACTGTCAGGGAAATGTAAATCAACCTTCATATCCATTAGGAAGGCTATAATCAAAAAGATTGACAATAACAAGCATTAGCAAGGTCATGCAGAAATTGGAACCGTCAGACACTGCTAGTGGTAATGTAAATTGCTGAGCCACTTTGAAAAAGAGTCTGGCGGTTCCTCAAAAGGATAAATATAGTTACCATATGACCCAGCAATTCCACTCCTGGGTATATACCAGAGATTTGAAAACTTAAATCTGCATAAACACTTGTACACAAATGTTTGTATCAGCATTATTCAAAATAGCCAAAAAGTGGCAACATCTCAAATATCCACCAACCGATGCACAAACTGCGGCATCTCAATACAATGGACTATTATTCAGTCACAGAAGGAAATGAAATAGTGACACACGCTACAACATGAAGAACGGAGAAGACGTTATGCTGAATGAAGGCAGCCAGACACAGACAGCCATAATGACCCCACCAGTGTGAAATATGCACGACAGGCAAATCCAGTAGAGACAGAAAGGAGATCAGTCGCTGCCTAAGGGTGGGAAAGGGAGGAATGGGAAGGAACTGCTTAATGGGCAGTGGGTTTCCCTTGTGGCAGGTGAAAACATTCTAGAATTAGAGGTTATGGTTGCACAACCATATGAGAGTACTACCAGATACTGAATTGTGAAGACTGACTTCCACTTTTTACTTAAAATCTTTTTCCATGGTTTGACACTTTCCTTTTCTCCCTATCTTCCCCTGCCCATAATTTTTTTACGAATATTTCAACATAAAGAAGAGTTAAAAGGACAGTTCAGCAAACACCCACAAACACACGACCTACATTCTGCAATTACACTTCACTTTACCATGTATCTATCCGTTTATCTACCCAATTATCCATCTACATAATTTTGGATATGTTTCAAAGTTGCAGATATCAGTGCCCTTGGTCTCTAAACATTCAGACACCTTTCTCCCTGTGAAGTGAAGTGAAGTGAAGTCACTCAGTCATGTCCGACTCTTTGTGACCCCATGGACTGTAGCCTACCAGAGCTCCTCTATCCATGGGATTTTCCAGGCAAGAGTACTAGAGTGGGGTGCCATCGCCTTCTCCACTTCTCCCTATATTTCAAGCTTTTTGTTGTTGTCGTTCAGTCACTATGTCATGTCTGACTCTTTGTGACCCCATGGACTGCAGCACGTCAGGTTTCCCTGACCTTCACTATCTCCTGGAGTTAGTGCAAACTCATGTCCATTGGGAAAAGGCAATGGCACCCCACTCCAGTACTCTTGCCTGGAAAATCCCATGGGCGGAGGAGCCTGGTAGGCTGCAGTCCATGGGGTTGCTAAGAGTCGGACACGACTGAGCGACTTTTCACTTTTCACTTTCATGTATTGCAGAAGGAAATGGCAACCGGCTCCAGTGTTCTTGCCTGGAGAATCCCAGGGACAGGAGCCTTGTGGGCTGCCGTCTATGGGGTTGCAGAGTCGGACACGACTGAATCGACACAGCGGCGGCGGCAGCAGCATGTCCACTGAGTCGATAATGCCATCCAACCATCTCATCCTCTGTCGCCCGGTTCGCCTCCTGCTCTCAGTCTTTCCCAACATCAGGGTCTTTTCCAGTGAGTCAGCTTTGCGCATCAGGTGGCCAAAGTATTGGAGCTTCAGCTTCAGCATCAGTCCTTCCAATGAAAATTCAGGGTTGATTCAAACTTTTTAGGACTTTTAAAAAATTTCCAACTGAGCTCAGCTCCAATAATTACAAAAGTGAGTGCACAGAATACTGAACCATCCCCTTGGACCTGCTGACTTCCTCAGCAGTCACAGCACGGTTACCTCAGTGGACAGGCTGGACTAGATCCTTCCGATTCCTCACTGGCAGTTGCTTCCCCCACTCACTCATTCAGCATTTATTCAGCGTTACTGTGTGCAAGTCACAATGCCAGAGTGTGACGCTAGAGTGTACCTACAGGTGATATCCCACCTTCTTTACTTTCTAAACATTTTCCTGGGTGTGCGTGTGGGTGGCAGTGGGGAGGCAGAATTCCCTGACAGTCCAGTGGTTAGGACTCTGCACTCTCACTGCCGAGGGCCCAGGTTCTATTCTTGGTTGGGGAACTAAGATCCCACAAACCATGGAGCATGACCAAAAAGAAAAAAGAAAATTCTTTGTAGACATGTTATCAATGATGGTGTCATCACCATCGGTCATATGAGTATCTTTTGAGCTACCTGACTCTTCTCCTATTCTTGGAGATTTAGGTGATTTCCACTTTTCAACATCCTGGAAAAGCTGGTCGCTACCTCCCTGACAGAGCCCTTTCTGGAGAGAAGCTTCCCTCACTCAGAGCACAGGCTGAAAAGAGTTGGCCTAGGTCAGGGATCCATAAAAAGCCACAATCAAAATCAGGATCCTGGGCTACTGGCTAAGCTAGCCTTGGGCTGAGCTGAGAGGTTACAAAGCCTAAGGCTACCATCCTGATGGTCACAAGCCAGCAGGCAAGTAGTGAAGAAAGCTGGTCAGGTAGGAAAGGACGATGAAGCCGATGGACAGAGAAAATGATGAGAACATAGTGAGCTCTCTTCTGCCCCAGAACCTTCACATGCTACTTCCGGCACTACTGTGCCTCTCTCCAGCTCTGTAAATGGCAGGTTTCCTCTGGTTCTTTAGGTCTTGATTTCAACGGCATCTTCTTAGCCTCTCCCTGACCATCCTAAACCAGGAGCCTCCCCCTTCAATTCTCCACCTCGTAATTGATTTTTTTCCTATTTTCTTGCTATGCCCCTGTTATTCTGTGCATTCGCTGAAAGAAAAATGTTAGTCGCTCAGTTGTGTCTCACTCTTTGCGACCCCACGGGCTGTAGGCCGCCAGGCTCCTCCATCTGTGGGACTTTTCAGCACGAATACTGGAGTGGGTAGCCATTTCCTTCTCCAGTGGATCTTCCTGATCCACAGTTTGAACCTGGATCTCCTGCATTGCACGCAGATTCTTAACCATTTGAGCGACCAGTGCGTTCACTGAAGGCAGGGACTGTGGCTGTTTCGGTCTCAACTGTAACCCTGGAGCACAGCCCTCAACAGACACTTGTGAATAAATACTAATAAATGAATGAAGGAGGAGCTCCCCAACACTTCTACTTTCTGTGAGAACTTAGTTATACTTCCTACACTCCTGCAAATTCCTTGATCTCTTCATGAGCCCTCTTTGTACCCAGGTAGGCCTCATCCAAACTCCCAAAAGGGTCTTTCCAAGCATATTTTTGGGCTTCTCTGGTGGCTCAGACACTAGAGAATATGCCTGCAATGCAAGAGACCCGGATTTGATCCCTGGGTCGGGAAGATCCCCTGGAAAAGGGCATTGCAACTCACTCCAGTGTTCTTATCTGGAGAATTCCATGGACAAAAGAACCTAGCAGGCTACAGTCCATGGAGTTGCAGAGAGTCAAGACACAAGTGAGCAATTAATACTTGTCAGGCATACTTTACAGTCCTCTTTCTGGCCTCTAAAATACTTTCTAATGCCACAGAAACCCCTGCTCACCGGACCTCCTACACCCTGGAATCATCCCCTTAAACAGCTACTTGGTTGACACAAGGACCACCCAGCAACCGCAAATTCAGCATCTCAATGACTCAAGACAGCCAACTTTTCATTCTCTTCCTCTTTAGAGAAAGGACACAGGGGTGGGCCCAGCATGCCCCAGAACCCCTGATTCTCTTGTTTTTTTTTTTTTCCCTTGAGTCTCATAATTCATTAACAGCAGTATTGGAATTATGGCCCTGACACTGACAGGAAAACCAATCCAACTGGATATTTTTCACCTAATGAGAAAAATATAAATAGGCATAAAAAACAGAAATAAATTCTGAATACACTTCTGCTGGCTTCCAGCAGGGTGGGAGCAAAACCCAGCAGCACACTGGTCTCTCAAGCCATATTTTCCACTTTGGCCAACGCCAAGCATAGGCTAAGCACAACAGAGCTGGCAAGAGGTGACGGAGCCACAGGCTCCAGGGAAGGCATCTCTTGGCAGCTCCCGCCAAGGCCCCGGGCATAGCCAGGACTTGGAGAACGCCATGTTCTAATCAAAGCTTCAGCCTGGACTGCAGGGACATAGTCTAACTCGTGTAGACCCCAGTTCCCTCTCAAGCATAGACAGTTACTTTGAAAGCACAAAGTATGACACAGAAGTGCAGACTGGGAGGACAGAGAACGACCATCAACGGGATCATTCTAGAGGACGACACTGAGGACAGTAATGACAGAGGAGACAGGCGGGCTGGACTTACACGATCATGCAGAACATCATGAAGACATTCCACAGGGCGATGAAGACTCGAAAGTATCTGAGGCTCAGCAGGAACTCCCGGATGTTGTCACCTGGGAAGTCAGAAAGCATTTTCACAAGCAGTGCTAACACTTCTGTTTTCACCACTGCAGTGTACTTCTGGGGTCCCTGCCCGCCCCGCACCCACTGCCCCCGTATTCCAGCAGCAGCATGGCTTTTCCTTTGGGCCACCTCTGTTCCCCAACCCTGAGCATGCAGGCTATAGATGCCACTGACCAACCCCCAGAGAGGACCAAGCCCCCAGCCTCTGAGTGGCTCAGGGAAGAGCACATGACCCAAATCTGTCCAGTGAGAGGTGGCCCTGGGACTTTGGCCCCAACTACTGGGAAAGAGGCATCTGCTTTCTGCCAGGGTTGCTGGGCTGTGAAGATGGAAGCCCAATTCTCTAAGGCAAGGGTTGGAAAACCATGGCTGGTCCACAGGCCAAAACTGGCCTCTGCTACCTACTTCTGTATAGCCCATGAGTGAAGAAATTTTTTTTTTTAATAATTAAAAAAAAAAATCAACAAAGCGTTTAGTGAGACACAAGAAATTACATGAAATTCAAATTTTCATGTCTGTAAATAAAACTTTATTAAAATACAGCCATGCCTATTTATTTACATATTGTCCACGGCAGCTTCCAAATCACAGAGGTGAAGTGTTGCACCAGAGACTGATGGCCCACAAAGCCTCAACTGTTCATGATCTGGCCCTCCACAGAAAAAATGTGGGTCAAGGGTCATCTTTATCAGCACAAGCCAGCCTGAGAGTAAAACCAACCCAGGAGGAATAAGAGCTGGGGAGGGTCACGTGCTACAGGTCTGGTGTAAGCCCTGAATACACATGTGTCTGAAGACCATGCTACCCTGGGATGTTTCAATTCGATTTACACATTTTGAGCTGGTTTCCAGGATTTACAACTGAAGTGATAGTGTTAGTTGCTCAGTCATGTCCAACTGTTTGTGACTCCATGGACCGTAGCCTGCCAGGCTCCTCTGTCCATAGAATTCACTAGGCAAGAATACTGGAGTGGGTAGCCAGTCCCTTCTCCAGGGGATCTTCCCAACCCAGGGATTGAAGCCTGGTCTCCTGCATTGTAGATGGATTCTTTACTATCTGAGCCACCAGGGAAACCCCTTACAACTGAAAAAGCATAGTAGTTCAGGCAAGTAAAACGACAGTTCTGCTTTGGTGACGATTTACTCTAGTACACACTGATGCCAAGGAATAGAAACCACTCCAAGGTGAGGGAATTTGGTACATGAAGACTCCAGAGGGACTTCCCTGGCAGTCCAGGGATTAAGAATCTGCCTTCCAATACAGGAGATGCAGCTTAGATCCCTGGTTGGGGCAAGAAGATCCCACATGCCTCAGGGCAACAGAGGCCGTGTGCTGCAACTACTGAGCCCATACAACACACTAGAGAGAAGCCTGTGCACAACGAAAGATCCCACATGCCACAGTGAAGACCTTGTGTGCCACAGCTAAGATCTGACACAACTACAAAACATAAATATTAGGGGAAAAAAAAGATTCCAGAGATCTGGATTCCAGAACCTTCCTCTGGGGTTTTGAGTTGATTACCCAGCCTCTTAAGGCCTCCAGAATGAGATGAACAGATCCAGATGAGGTGCTCCACAAGGGTGGCACCCCAAGTGCCATCCATAGATCAGGGCTGTCTGGGAAGTATGGAATACCGGGCAGGAGCTTGGAAACTTCCAGAGCAACCCAACATGATGGCCACTTCGCGCTGCTGCACCATCCAAGCATAGAAGCAGCACAAGGGCTTGCTCAACATAGTTTAGACAAGTCCAGCACCGTCCAAAGGGGCTTCCCTGGTGGCTCAGTGGTAAAGGACCTACCTGCAATGCAGGAGCCGCAGGAGACGTAGGTTTGATCCCTGGGTGGGGAAGATCCCCTGGAGGAGGGCATGGCAACTCATTCCAGTATCCTTGCCTGGAAAATCCCATGAACAGAGGAGCCTGGTGGGTTGCAGTCCATGGGGTTGCAAAGAGTCGGACCCAACTGAGTGACTAAACAACAGTGTTGTCCAAGTCATGGGGTTAGTGACATGAAACACACCCTCCATAGTGTTGGCCCAGCACGGACTGCAAATGTCAGAGACAGGTCCATCCCCAGGATGTCTGCAAGGCAATGCTTGGTGAGGCCCTTCTCTGAGCCCAGGATCATAAAAATGGCCTCTATCCCTCTCAACAAAGGCTGATTAAAGGCTACTAGTCTAGGGGGTACAGGGAGGAATGAGACGGGTATCCCCGCCCCAAGGACCTCACAGGTAGGACAAACACTAAACAAGTAACCACATAACTGATAATTCACTATGAGTGCCGTGGAGCTATAATGGGGTTCCCAACCTGACATGCGTCAGGAGGGGGGTGGGGTCAGAAGTCTCACTGAGAAAGTGTAGAGGCTCGGATGTTAAATATGGGCAGAAGTTTGCTGCCCTTCCGCATAGGTGACTTGGGCCTATGTGTGCCCCAGTTTCTTCCAATGTAAATAGGGGTGATGCGGGACTGGGAAGTCCACTGCACAGTGCCCATTATATAGCATGCTCTGATAAATGCAGTCACTATGATATCAGGGGTCAACCAAGCAGACGATGGAGAGAGAGGAGCATTCTCTGTGGGGGCAACAGCCCACACAGAGTCCTAGCTTGAAGGAGCCTTGCAAGAAGCCCCCAGTCAGAGGAAAGTCGCTGTTCTGACCATCCTTGTCATCAATGCTCCTGCTACCTCTAAGCTAGAATAGTGCCTTCCACGTAGTGGCGAGCAACGTACACAACTGCTGAATGAATGATGCATGTATGAATGACTGAACAGACGGACGGTCTAGTGACTGAGGGGACAATCTCTGGAGACAGAAAAACCCAGGCTCAAATCCTCATGCTGTCACTGATTTGCTGGGTAGCCACAAAAAAGTTGAGCTACACTTCTGAGCCTCAGTTTCCTCATCTGTAACACAGGAAATGCTCCTTGCCTTTTAGAAACAGAGGTGGAATGAAATACCTGTAGGAAGAACCTAATAAGGCGGCCACCACCAGGCAAGCCCCCGATAAAGGAGAGCTGTCAGACTGTCTGTTCAGATTCACAGCTCCTCAGGGTTCCTGCTGTCCCCATGCAATGCTCCATCATAGCACCCATGACCTTGGCTCCACACAAGGAAGCTGGAGCAGCAACCCCATTGCTATCCTACATCTTCTCCTTTACTGTCTGTTCTTTGTTGAGGAACTGTTTGTCCCACTCTGTGTGACCACAACCCAAAGGCAGGAATTACCTCTGTCTTGTTCCCTGCTGTGTTCCCAGCATCCAGCACAGTAGCTAGTATATAAGAGGAGCTCAATAAATGCTAGGTGGATGAATGGATGAATGGATATAACAGTCAGGTACAGGTCCCATTAGACTCCAAAGTTATACGAGTCATTTTAGCTGCAAGTATACATTCGAGGACCACCAGGGGCCAGGTGGGTAAAATGCTATAAAGATAAGGGGCGGAGGCTGGGATAAGCTAGAGTCCACAGGCCCCACTTCGATGGGGTCCTGCTTCTCAACTCCCATTCAACAGATGCCAAAAGGTCTCTTGATCTCCAAGTAGTAGAATGTTCTGATTTACATTTGAATTTTTATATGATATCTCCTGGCTTATTTGAAAGCTAATCTACTAGAAAATTAATCTAGTTGAAAATTAAACAGGTCTACAGCATTCTGAACCCACTCCAATATTCTTGCCTGGAGAATCCCACAAAAAGGGTCTGTGGGGGCCCTGTGGGGGCTCTGGTTCATGAGGTTGCAAAGAGCTGAACACAGCTGAACGACTGAACAATAACAACAGCATTCTGAAGGTAATACTTATTTGTGAGGATATTCACTCATTCACACTGGAATGTTGGAACTTCAAGGACACAAGGAAGCCAAAACAAGCTGGAACCTCTTTTCTGGAGCTTAAGATCAAGTGTGAGAAGTAGATATTAGCCAGATGATAGCACAGACAGAAGAAAATTATAATTGTAAAAAGTGATATGAATGCTGATCTACGCAAGGAGGCCTGGTAAGAGAAACAAGTGGATGACAAAGATGGGTAGAAGGAACAGCACAAACTCAGGCCACCCCCCACCACACACACTTAAAACTGATGAGAAAAAACTGTCCTCTCCGAAATGTACCAATTTCAGAGTCCTGATAGGAGGCCTTACCTGTGCTGGGCTCCCTCGACTCCTCCCCAAAGCCCTGCGTGTCCTTCTTTTTCCTACAAAGAGAAGCAGACAGCGTCCACTTTCAATAGGACAGACACATCACTTGGTCCCCAGGCCCTGATCCCCAGCTCAGAGGAGAGTTCTAGCCCTACCGCTGGTCTACTGTGACTTCGAGCAGTTCAGTGATCCTCCCTGGACCACCACTTGCCCCGCCAATCATAGCTATGACTACAGCCATTGACGAGGTGGAGGTGGTGGTCCGAGGGTGCCAGATGTGGGGCTGAGGATACACGTTAGGGCTAAGAGATTCTCGGGGGATGGGCCTGAGGCTCTCATGGGTGCGAGCAGAGGGATACCGGGGGAACTGAGAGTCTGGATTTCAAGTTGCGGTGGCGCAGAGGATCTTAGAAGACGGACCAGAACGGAGGCGGAACTAGAGGCCGGGACTTGGGGGCGGGGCCGGGGTCCTAGGGCAGGCTCACGCTTGCAGGGGCGGGGCTACAGTTCCCCCGGATGGAGCCACGGTCCAACGCGGCCTACTCACAGCTTAAAGTTGAGCACCGCCCCGGCGTTCATCAGCAGCGTCCTGCAGAGGAAGAATACGGTTACTTATACCGCCCCCCACCGTAAAGGGCCCTCATGTCCCATCCTCTGGTCCCCCTAATTACCCAAACAGCAGGATGTCCCCGATCATCGTTACGGCCGGAGCGTCCGTCAGAACAGGAAGCGGAAACCTCGGGGAGGGAGGGGAGAGACACATGAGCCAGCCAATCCGGAAGCAGCTCTGGCGAGGGCTGAGCCAATCAAAGACCAAGACGGTCAGGGTCCCGCCTTCTACAGGCCAAGCCCCTTAAAGGAAGAGCCAGCGCCGTTCCTTGCTTGAAAAGTGTTAGTGAAAGTGTTAGTCGCTCAGTCGTGTCCCACTCTTTGCGACCCCATGGACTGTAACCCTTCAGGCTCCTCTGTCCATGGACTTCCCCAGGCAAGAATACTGGAATGGGTTGCCATTCCCTTCTTCCGGGAACCTTTCCGACCCAGGGCTCGAACCCACATCTCCCGCATTGCAGGCATATTCTTCACCATCTGAGCCCCCAGGCCTTGAACGTACCCAAGAAAGGGCGGGGCGAGAACCAGACGTCATCCAACGGGAAGGAAGCATATGAGGGCAGGATTGGGTCACGGATTGGAAGCCTATCGCCCATGTGTGAGTGACCAGCGCTCCACACCACTAGCGCAGCAGCTTTTCCTTCTGCTGGGCTAGGCTCTCAAAGGATGCGGCCTTTGGAAAAACGGGATTTTTTGATCATTAAACTGCATAAGGGAATGGATCCCAACGCAGTGGGCTCTCCCTGACATGTACATCCCGACTGTTGGGTTCCAAAAGGGCCTCCTCCTGGGCCCCACGGAAGGCAAGATCCCCACTAGCCCTGGGCACTATCGAGGGCGGGGGTTCCCACTGAGCGGTTCCCTCGGAGGACGTGATTCCTCGCGGGGGACAGAAGTTATGACTTAGAGCTGGGATCATGACAGATCGATAGAGGACGAGGGATCTGACCGAAAAGACCCTATGGGGCACGGGAGTATGAGGTTCACAAGTGATCCGGTCCCACGGGGGGATGGAGGTCTCGATCCAAGGGCTCCACAGAGGATGTGGGTCCTAACCGAGCCCCACAGGAGTGGGGTCCTGAATGATCCGTCCTGCCTTAGTGGGCTTGAGGAACGGATATCGCCCCCCTCCAAGGAGAGATTCCGTGTCCAACTCACAGTCCATAGCGACCCCGCACCCGGCATCATCCACCCACCCCACTCCCCCGGGCTGGGCTGTATCGGGTCATGATGGCTCGAGAGGCAGAGTGTGGGATGCTGGACCGATCGAGCTCCGTGGGACAGGACGGTCCCACGACCCGCCGGGAGGCCAGCGGTCGCTCCTCCTCTCCCGCGGGGGCCGGGTTGGGGCGGCGCCTGGCGGGCGGGGGCGGATCCAGCGGCGGGGGCGCAGTTGCCAGCGACTGGACGCACCGGGCCGGGGGCTGGGGTGGGACCCGGTGGGCGCCATGGAGCTGCTCTCGGCGCTAAGCCTGGGTGAGCTTGCGCTCAGCTTCTCTCGGGTGCCCCTCTTCCCTGTTTTCGACCTTAGCTACTTCATCGTCTCCATCCTCTACCTCAAGTATGAGCCAGGTGAGCCAGGGCCGGGGTGCTGAAGAGGGCTGGCATTACGGGGCGGGAGACGGAAGGAAACCCAGGGGTCTGGAGGAGGGGAAAGGCCTGGATCGTGGGGAAACAGTCCCAGGGGTCGGTTCGGGGACGCCGGCAGGTTCTGGTATCGTGGGGGCGGGCAGAGGGGACAGATGTGAGCGAGGACAAGGAGAGAAGCCCCTGGGATTGTGGGGCTGGGGGAGGGGAAGCAGATGCAGGAGAGGAACGTGATTGTTCAGAGGAGTGGGGAACAGGTGCTGGGGAGGATGCGGGGAGAGAGGTCAAGGATCCTGGCAGGAGGGGGTCGGATGAACTTGGGCGAGGGGCTAGGTCGTGGTGAGGGCGCAGGCAGGGGTCGGCTCTGCTGGCCAGGTCACAAGTCCTGGCTGCCTGCAGCCCTGACCTCTCTCCTTGCCCTTGGCGCCGGGAGCCAAAGCCGCAGCTGAGTGTCTATATAAGGGCCGGCAGTGCTGGGGGCTGTGATCAGGTTCAGAGAAAGTGACACCGATGTCGCTTCCCTGCTGTGGCTCTGGGGCAACCTCCTCCCTTTGCCTGGGCCGAGGCTGTGCTGGAGCCCAGCGGGAATTCTTCCAGCTCTGGCCAGGATCCTTTCCACTTCCTGAGCAGGACCGGCCCTAGGGCAGGGTAATTTGGGGTCAGCCTCCTCCCACCAGCTCCAGACCCTTTTGGAGAATCTCTGGGGGAAGACCCAGAGTCTTGGATTTTTTTTTTTTTCCAGTAACGGTAAATGGCCTCCTTAGAATGCAGCCTATTTTTATACAAGGCTTAGGGAGTGTTTCTTATTCATCTCCTCCTGTTTTAATAACTCTAGCACAACAGCAAACTAAAGGGATAATAGAATTTTAGCTTTAGAAAAAAGACCAATCACCTGAAACTTTGTGATCTGTTCTCCCACTTAGATGTAAATTACTCCTGTATCCTCTCAGAAATAGCTTTTCTTTTTTTTTTTTTTTTTTAAGATGATAAAGATAGCAGCCGCTGCTAAGTCGCTTCAGTCGTGTCCGACTCTGTGCGACCCCAGAGACGGCAGGCCACCAGGCTCCCCATCCCTGGGATTCTCCAGGCAAGAACACTGGAGTGGGTTGCCATTTCCTTCTCCAATGCATGAAAGTGAAAAGTGAAAGGGAAGTCGCTCAGTCGTGTCGGACTCTTAGCGACCCCATGGACTGCAGCCTACCAGGCTCTCCGTCCATGGGATTCTCCAGGCAAGAGTACTGGAGTGGGATGCCATTGCCTTCTCCAAAAGATAGATGCTAGTGTACATTAAAGAGAAAAATCAAATTGAAAAGCCTAAAGGAAAAAAGAGATAATTACAGTCGATGTTGTGGCCGCCTTCCAGACCTCACTTCTCTGCATTTATACCCCTGTAGTTATGGATGTAAATGCGCAGTCTTATGCAAATAGGATCATACTCTGCCTGCAGAGTGTTTCTGTTCTGTTTTATTTTAGCTCGTCCACTGCCAGAGCCTATTTCTTTATAAGGGCTTTTGGAAAGCAGTTACTTTGCAAAGCAAAATAAGCTTTGTGTTGTCTTAGCCTGAACACAGGGCTGTACTTCCTGTCTGCAGATGAATTGCTGGTGGCTCATACCAGGTCTCTTGGGCAAGTACAGAGCCTAGCACACATTGGGGAATCTAAAATTGTGGAGGGCAGGAGCCCGGTAGTGATGTAGGACACAAGTGTCTGGAAGGAAATCTGTCTCTGGGCTGGCTGGGAGCATGCAGTAGGGGTTGAGACATTCCTGCTGGAGTCATAGAGTAAAACTTCTGGACTTGAAGTGCTGGAGCCTGAAGGTTCTTGAAGGTTGAGAGGGTGCCTTAGAGGCTCCCCGGGGCCCTTCTTCCCCTATCTCATCTCTGCTGCTGCTGCTAAGTCACTTCAGTCATGTCTGACTCTGCGACCCTATAGACGGCAGCCCACTAGGCTCCTCTGTCCCTGGGATTCTCCAGGCCAATTGAGTCAGAAAGTCTGGGATAGTGACCTGGCACGCTCCTGTTTCAAGCTCTTCTCCCCTAGGGATGCTGAGGAAATAGAGGCTAAGCTAATTTACATATGCAATGAACCTGTGGTCCCATAGCTGGAACCCAAGAATGACTACAATTGTTCCGGAGGACTCGCCTACCCTTAGAAAAGGGAGGCATTGGGCTTAGCTGTTGAGCCCCCAAGTTTGGTGTTCCTGCTAAGCCTCTGTAAAGGTTTCTTCTCAGAGTCTGTGTGCTGTTTGCAGGGCCAGCTAGAGAATGCATGGGCCCCTAGGAATTTTGTGAACCTGAGAGCCAATCTGGCTTAAGGAATAATCTTCAAACTAGAAGTCAGTTCTGCCTTTAGCAGTGAGTAAACACCAGGCAGGTTGTTTTGCTTACATGAGCATCAGTTTATTCATCTGTGAAATGGGCTCATTGGTACAATAATCTGGATTCCCTTACCTGGCTCTTGTGAAGATCTGTAGAGAACTTGGTCAGTAGTCAGGTCTAAGGCACTTGTGAGAAGTAGTAGAATGATTTGTAAGGCATGGGGCAATGTGTTTCCTGGGCTGCAGGCATTTTCTGGGTCAGGCTTTCATGAGAATCCTGAATGAGGATGAAGCACAGCGTGTGGTCCTCAGGTGAACAGCATCTGTGACCCCTGAGTTAAGAAATGCAGAATGCCTGACTCCCCACTCAGACCTACTGAGACAGACTCTGCATTTGAACAGGATCCCTGCAAGCATACTAACATTTGAGAAATGATGGACTAAAAGAAGCTGGAGCTCCTCAATAGGGCAGAGAGGGCCAAATCTGACTCACCTCTAAGACCCCTAGCTCTATGCAAGAAGAGAAGAAGAAGCTGTGGATGCTGGCTGCATGATTGAAGGAATGAGTGGATGAATGAATGACAATCAATGGCTACTTTAAGACCTGATCCATGCAAAGAGCCTTCCAGACTAGTGGTTCTCAAGTATGACTACACATTAGAGTCACCTGGAGAGCTTTGAAGATTCTTGTTGTCCAGGGAGTACCCCTTCATCATGAAAATCAGAATTTCAGGGGATGGTACCAGCATCAATATTATAAGTTCCTCAGATGAGATCCAGCTTTCTGCACCAGTGTTTCCCAACCTCAACACTAGTGACAGTTAGAGCCAGATCATCCTCTGTGGTGGGGGCCATCCTGTGAGTTTCAGGATGTTTCACAGCATCCCTAGCCTGACCCACTGGAAGCCAGCAGCACATCCCAATTGTGACAACCAAAAATGTCCCTAGACATTGCCAGTGTCCCTTCAGGGGGGCACAGCTACCTCCAGTTAAGAATCATAAATCTAGACTGAGTCTTAAACTCTTGTGCTTCCAAGGGCCTGTCAGGTCACATATAGAAAGCAGTAAGACAGCCAGGTGAGGACAGTCCCCAGGTGAGATCCAGCCACGTGCGTCACCACCTGATTGGGGCTGGAACTAGCAGAACTAATTTTTCAAGGGAAGCTAGAAATGTGATTTGCAGCTTCCTATGTTTATATGTTGGCTGTTTGAATATCTTCATTCTTTTTTTTTTTTTTAATTCATAGACAATTTTTTTTAGAGCAGTTTTAGATCAGAGCAAAAAAATGAAAGTAGTTTTCCATATAGGCTGACTACCTCCTCCACATACAGCCACTCCTACCATTAAGGTTCTGCACCAGAGGGGAGCGTTTGTTATAGTCGATGAACAAACACTATTGTCAACATCATTATTGTCCTATTAGCATTATTGTATTGCATTATCAACATCATTATCTACTGGTCTATAGTTGACATACGGGTTCCTTTGTGTCGTACATTTTATGGATTTTTTATATAGTGACATGTATGCATCATTATGGGGCCTCCCTGCTGGCTCAGTGGTAAAGAATCTGCCTGCCAATGCAGGAGAAGTGGGTTCGATGCCTGGGTCAGGAAGATCCCCTGAGAAGGAAATAGCCACCCATTCCAGTATTCTTGCCTGGAAAATCCCATGGACAGAGAAGCCTGGCAAGAGTCAAACAATACTTTCTGTAACTAAAACAACAACAACATCCATCATTGTAGTATTGCACAGAAATGCCTCACTAACCTAAAAATCCCACAAGCTCTGCCTATTCATCTCTCCTGCCTCTTCTCCCCAAATCCCTGACAGCCTCTGATCTTTTTACTGTCTCTATACTTCTGCCTTTCTCAGAATGTCACAGTGTTGCAGTTGTACACTATGTAGCCTTTTCAGGCTGGCTTCTTCCACTGAGCGATATGCATTTAAAGCTCCTCTGTGTCTTTCTGTGGTTTGATAGCCCATTTCTTTTTAGTGCTCAATAATACTCCATGGCATGACCGTTCCAAGGTTTAATTATTCACCTATTGAAGGACATCTTCGTTGGAGTTTGAGCATTTAAAAATTACTGGGGGAGCTCAGCAGAACCACAGTGAGGAAGAAAGCTGAGCACAAAGGCTTGGGGGAGGGAGACTTGTCTTAGAGAAACTCTGCGCACACTTCCCATGTTCGGACCTCACAGTAAACAGCACAGAAAGGCAGCAGCGCCAAGAGTGCCCTGTGGGGACTCCCTTGGTGATCCAGTGGTTAAGACTCCTTGCTACCAATGCAGGTGGCCTGGATGCAGTCCCTGGTCCAGGAACTAGATCCTGCATGCTGCAACTAAGACCTGGTACAGCAAAAAAAAAGTACACCGGGGAATCTTCTAGCACTCCCCAGCCATCCACAGACAGGACACTAACCCCCAGAGAGGGAATGTGTGGAGCCCATCACAGATCAGAAATAGGGTCAGCATCAGTGCTTCTTCCTTAGGCAGATCTGATTTTTATTATCAGTCCATCCACTAAAATCTCCACCCACAGGTACTTTCCATTTCAGCCCAGTTCCAGAAATAACCCTCACATAATTGCTAAGCACTAAGCTTCATTTCTTTTCATCTTTCACAGATGAAATGAATAATAGCCCTTTGAAATGAGTAATAGCCCTAGGTGACCACCTCACCCAGGTTTGCCCTAGACAGACATCCAAAGCCCCAGAAACCTCTCAGCCCAAGCAAACAGCGACAGTTGGTTGCTCTAGACAGCATCCCCATTCTACAGATGACTAAATCAAGGCCCAGATGGGGAGTGAGCCACCAGAGCTCACCCTTGAGAGGGGAGTGCTTTTGTGGCAAACCTGAAATTGAAACCCACATTCTTCTGCTTCCTGGCACTGCTCTAAGACCCAGCAAAAGAAATCAGAATGAAGCATGGCAAAGGGAAAGAGCCAGGGGGACAGTTTCTCCACCACTGCCTTGCTGTGGATCCTTAGGGCAGACTGTCCCTGCCAGCCTCAGTCTTCTCATGTGGTGATGGGGAGACTCGTCCTGTCTTTCCAGTGTTGCTGGGAGAGTAGTGATAAAGATAAAAAGCTCACAGACATAGAAAACAAAATTGTGATTGCCCAAGCAGAAAGGGGAAGTATAAAATAGGGGTATGGGAACAAGGATACACATGGTTGTGGTGGTTTAGTCGCTAAGTCACGTCTGACTCTTTGGCGACCCTGTGGACTGTAAGCCTCCATGCTCCTCTGTCCATGAGATTTCTTAGGCAAGAATACTGGAATGGGTTGCCATTTCCTTCTCGAGGTGATCTTCCCCACCCAGGGATCGAACCCATGTCTCTTGCATCTCCTGCATTGGCAGGCAGATTCTTTACTACTGAGTCACCAGGGAAGCCACAGATACATATTGCTATATATAAAATGGATAAACAACAAAGCTTTGCTGTATAGTACAGGGAACTATATTCAATATCCAATAATAATCTATAATGGAAAAGAATCTGAAAAAGTATGTATTTATATATGTATAGCTGAATCACTTTGCTATATATCTGAAATTAACATGATATTGTAAATCAAGATCCTACAGTTCAATTTTATTTATTATTTTTTTGGCCACACTACGTGGCTCGTAAGATCTTAGTTCCCTGATCTAGGCCCTTGGTAGTGAAAGCACAGGATCCTAACCACTGGACTGCCAAGGGAATGCCCTTTAATTTTTTTAAAAAAGCATAATTATGGTAATAAACAGCATTGAATCATCAGGATAACTCAGTGAAGGGAATGCTCTCATTCTCCCTTTGACAAAAGAGGAAACAGGCTGGAGGTGAGAGGGGGTGGTGGTCATCTGCCCAAAGCCACTGCAGAGTGAGCCGCAGAGCCAAACCCCAGACGTGTGGCTTTTCTACCAGGCTTCCCCCATAGTGAGGAGCCTACGGAGTTCCTGCAAAACCCAAGCTCCCCACACCCCCACTCCACCTTATCGTCCCAGCAGGCAAAGGAAAGATCCTGGAAAGAATTCAACCTCTGGGGGTTATTTTTAGTTGCAGAGGTATCCATTTCTGCAAAACATGGGGGCCTCACCTGACCCAGCCCCTATAGGACCCACCAGCTGCTCCCAAGGATTAACTCTCAGCTGGCAGCGTTTTAAATAGATGCCCGGAGGAGAGAAGAGGGCACTGGGCTTCATAATGGAGGAGCTTAGTAGATGCAGAGAGGATATACTTTAGGCTTCTGACTTCAGGGTGAGATGGAGGAGGGAAAATTTGATTCCAACCCCTGATAGGAGTTAGGCAAAGAAGGGATTAGGGTTCCCACCTGACAGAAGGAAAGAGATGGAGGAAAAAAAAAGATGGTTTGTTCAAGAACATGTGGTTAGTCAATGAGGGTGTAAAAAGAAAGGGAAGTGTGTTGCTGATTTAATCTGAAACGACTTTTATGAGGCAGGTTTCTGATTATAGTATGTATTAGTATATGCCAGAAAATGGATAAATAACTTGTGATCTGTTCCTATGATGGCATATAGTACAGCAGTGGAAATGAATATTCCCCTTGAAAATACTGAGCTCAGTGAAAGAAGCCAGATGCAAAGGGCCATATTATATGAGCCCATCTGTATGGAATGTGGGCCTTCCCCGGTGGCTCGGCGGTAAAGAATCCACCTGCAGTGCAGGAGACTTGAGTTCGATACCTGGGTTGGGAAAATCCCCAGGAGAAGGGAATGACAATCCACTCTAGTATTCTTGTCTGGAGAGTCTGGCGGGCTACAATCCATGGGGTTACAAAGAGTTGGACACGACTGAAGCGATGGAGCATGCACGCATATGGAATGTATAAGTTCAAGAACCACCTTCATCACTTGAAAAGGAAACTCCGGTCCCCGTTAGCAGTCGCTCCCCACCCCCTCCTCAGTCCCTGCGTTCTGTCTCCATGGCTTTTCCTTTCCTGGATATTCCACGTCAGCAGGGTCACAATGTGCGTCGTGCCGTGCCTGGCTTCTTTCACGTGGCGTGTTTTCAGGATTCACCCCTGTTGTAGCACCTGTCAGTGCTTCATTTCTTTTCAGGGCTGAATAGTACTCCGTTATGTGGATGGACCACATTTAGTTTGTTCGTTCATCTGCTGATGGACATTTGAGTGGCTTTCACCTTTTGACAATTGTGAATAGTGCTTCTGTGAACATGACCTTTTAAGAGTCTTCTAGAACCTATTGGTGGGTTGTTGTGCATAAAACCGTGTGCTGCCCCACCCTAGGCTGTGAGACCTCCTGTTCCTGGGTCCCCGTTCACAACCACTGGGGAGGGGGCAGGTAGTGGGGGCCCCCCAGGGGGCTTGGTGTGATAAGGCAGGAGAGCACCAATCCCAGTTCACAACCATTGGGGAGGGGGCAGGTAGTGGGGGCCCCCCAGGGGGCTTGGTGTGATAAGGCAGGAGAGCATCAATCCCCGTTTACAACTATTGGGGAGGGGCAGGCAGTGATGAAATATTTCAAACATACAGAATATGCATGACACAGATACCTCTGTGTTCGCTACACACTTACCAGATGTAAACATAGATTTGCTTCAGATCTTTCTTTTTTTTTAAAGAAATAGTGACAAAGCCAGTCCCCTCCCTTTCCCCTCTTTCCCTCTCTAGCTATGTTGTTGTTGTTCAGTCGCCAAGTCGTGTCTGACTCTTTGTGACCCCATGGATTGCAGCAAGCCAGGCTTCCCTGTCCTTCACCATCTCCTGGAATTTGCTCAAATTCTTGTCCATTCAGTCAGTGATGCTATCCAACCATCTCATCCTCTGTCACCCGCTTCTCCTCTTGCCTTCTGTCTTTTCCAGCATCAGGGTCTTTTCCAGTGAGTCAGCTGTTCGCATCAGGTGGCCAAAGGATTGGAGCTTCAGCACAGCATCAGTCCTTCCAATGAATATTCAGGGTTGATTTCCTTTAGGATTCAGTGGTTTGATCTTGCTGTCCAAGGGACTCTCAGGAGTCTTCTAGATATGATCACTGCCCTAAAATCAGCCTATATTATTCCCATGCCTGTGTGCATACCTTCACTGATGTACATATGTCTATGAACTGCATGGAGCAGTTTGTGTTGTTTTACATATATATTATACATAGAATGTACATAAACATATCATTTTGCAACCTAACTTTTTTATTCAGCAGCAGCCTTATGGGATTTATCAGTATTGATGTATCTGGAGTAGGGGTTCTCAGCCAGAAGATCTGTCCTCTGGGGATGTTTGGCAATATCTGGAAACATTTTTGGTTGTCACAACCAGGGTGAGGTGGTGGTTTATGCCCACCACACTAGAAGTGTCTTGACTCTTTGCGACCCTATAGATTATAGCCAGCTAGGCTCCTCTGTCCATGGGATTTCCCAGGCAGGGATACTGGAGTGGGTTGCCATCTTCTTCTTCAGACTGGGGGTGGGCTATTAGCATCCAACAAGACAAGGCCCGGGATGCTCCTTGACATCCTACAAGGAGCATCCCGGGCCATCCTACATCCTGTGGAGGGGCCCCACCACAGCAGAGAGTGATCCAACCTCACATGTCAGCAACGCTGAGGCTGAGGAGCTCAGATCTGGATCTAGTGTGTTGCTGGTGTTTGTTTTGGCCACGTCACACGGCTTGCAGGATCTTAGTTTCCCAGCTTGGGATTGGAGTCCTAACCACTGGACCACCAGAGAGTTCCCTAACTGGTTCATTTTTGTTCTTAAGGTTTATTTATTTGTCTATTTTTGGCTGCACTGACTCTATTGCTGCAGGTGAGCTTTCTCTAGTTGCAGTGAGCAGGGAGGCTACCCTTCATTGAAGTGTTGGGTTTCTCACTGTGGGGGCTTCTCTTGTTGCAGGACCCAGGCTCGAGGTGTGCAGGCTCCGTAGCTGTGGCACACAGGCCTAGTTCCCCTGTGGCATGTGGAAGCTTCTCAGACCGGGGATCGAACCCTTGCCCTTGCATTGGCAGTGAATTCTTAACAACTGGACCACCAGGGAAGCTCCTTGTTCACTTAAAAATAACTATTCTGTGGTACTCCATTTTGTATGACTCTGTGTTCACTCACTCAGTCGTGTGTGACTCTTTGCTGCCCCATGGACTGTAGCCCGCCAGGCTCCTCTGTCCTTGGGATCTGCCAGGCAAGAGTACTGGAGTGGGTTGCCATTTCCTACTCTGGGGAGAGGGGGATCTTCCTGACCCAGGAATCAAGCCCACGTCTCTTGTGCCTCCTGCATTGGCAGGTGGATTCTTTACCACTAGCACCGCCTGGGATGCCCTTTGTGTGGCTCACCCCTTAGCAAGAATCGGTAGACTCTGCTTTTCTCCTGCTGCCACAGTGTGGCAGCGAAATGCATCCCCACCCCCATGTCTCTTTGTTCACGTGCATGAGTTTCTCTCTTGGGCAAATAGTGAGGAATGGAATTGCTGGGGCCAAGTGACTCACAGGTGACTCGTTTCCTCAGTGTTTCCAAATTGCCTCTCAGCTGGTTCTGCCTATTGATCCTCCCAACTGTGTACCTGCAAGGGAAATGGGCTTTTTTCCTCTGTAGGAGGGGCCGATATTCCCCTCCCCAACCTTCTCTCTGAGGTTCACTGATCTGAAAAGAAGGCAGCTCCTTCTATAGAGTAGAGTGAATTCCATGTTTCTTTCCCCAACATGAGCTTAGAACACTGGACACAGGACCCGGAAAGAGGCTTGGATGCTGACAGTGTATTGTTCGGGTTTTGTGTGTGTGGGTGTGTGTATTTCTTTGTTTCTAAGATGTTTTTGATGTGGACCAATTTTTAAGTCTTTATTGAACTTGTGACAATATTGCTTCTGTTTTTTATGCTTTGGTTTTTTGGCTGAGAGGCATGTGGGATCTTAGATCCTGACCAGGGATCGAACCCCCACCCCCTGCATTGGAAGGAGAAGTCTTACCCGCTGGACCCCCAGGGAAGTTCCCTGAACACTGTATCTTGTGCCGAGTGTCCCTTAGCTCTTAGCTTCCCTCTCTCCCCTTCTGACCTTCTCCCATGCACTCTCTTTGCCTGGGTCATCTTCTCTCTTCCACCCCTCATCCTCTAGGAAATCCTTGCTCATTGTTCAGATCTCAGGTTAAGCTGCTGCTGCTGCTGCTGCTGCTGCTGCTAAGTCTGACCTCCTCAGTTAAGACAGTTGCTGAATTAAACCCTTCAAAGCACCATGTGCCTCTCGTTTATGAGTTTTAACCTCCATTTGTGGAATTATTTAACCATTTTGCCTCCCTACCAGACTACGGACCCCACAAAGGTAACCCCTGAGCCAGCTCTTGCTATAGCTGCTTCTCTGGTGCCCAGCAAGAGCCTCGCACATGGTCAGAACTCATAAATCCTCACTGAAGCCTGGGTGATCTTGAGAAAGCCACTCAAGATCTGTTGCCTCTTCTGTCCGGTGCTATGTTAGTCTCCTAGGGCTGCCATAATGAATGACCACAAACCAGAGGGCTTGAAACAACAGGCATTTATTCTTTCCGTGTTCTGAAGGCTAGAGTCCAAAGTCAAGGTGTCTGGGTCCTTCTAGACACTCAGGAGAGGAACCATTCATGCTTCTCTCCTGGTTTCTGGTGTCTTCCAGCCATCCTTGGCATTCTTTGGCTTATACACAAATCACTCCAATTTTTGCCTCTGACCTCATATGGCTTTTTTAAAAATTATTTTATTATTCTTATTTTATTTAGTTTTTGGTCATGTGGCATGTAGGATCTTGGTTTCCTGACCAAGGATCAAACCTGCACCCGTGCATTGGAAGCATGGAGTTTTAACCACTAGACATCAGGCAATCCCCCTCATCTGGCTTTTTGTATAAATTTCCTTTGGCTGCCATAATGAAGTACCACAGACTGGGTGGCTTACAACAGAAATGTATTGTCTCACGATTCTGGAAGCTGGAAATCCAAAATCAGGGTGTCAGCAGGGTCATCCTCTCTGATGGTTCTAGGAAGGAAGCTTAGGAAAAGCTTCCGGAGGTGGCTAGCGTCCTTGAAGTTCCATGACTTACAGCTCCATCACTGCAGTCTCTGCCTCCTTGTTTATACAGCCTTCTCCTCTGTGATCCATCTCCTCTTATCAGGAACACCAGACACTGTATTAAGGCCCACATAATGATTTCATCTTAAATTAATTACATCTGCAAAGACCGTATTTCCAAATAAGGCCCCATTCACAGATACCAGGGGTTAGGACTTAAACATATCTCTTTGTGAGTTTAACTCCTAACACCTTCTTATCTGTGTCTACATCTCCTTTTCTGCCTTTTACAAGAACACTCATTGGATTCAGGACAAACCCAGATGCTCCAGTATGATCTCATCTTGAGACCCTTACCTTAATCACATCTGCAAAGACCCTATTTCAAATGAGGTCACTTTCTGAGGTTCTGATGGACATGAACTTGAGGGGAGAAGGGAGTACTGGTCCCTCCTGTAACTCACTGTAGGTAGGGATATCAATCCCTATGTTACTTGGGGTGGAAGCCTGGGGTGTGAGGCTGAAGCCTTGAGGATGCTAAGAAGGTATGTAGTTGCCTAGGATACAGTAGTAGGGACAGGGGAGCCTGGTGGGCTGCCCCCTATGGGGTTTTACAGAGTTGGACAGGACTGAAGGGACTTAGCAGCCCAGGATACAATAGTAACTCAATTAAAACAAGGAACTCAGTAAGTAAAGAGAGCAGGGGAGGTTGTTGTTATAATGTAACTAAAAGTGCCCAACATAACTGCAGTGCTTAAGAGTGTTCAGTCCACATTTGCTAGAATGTAACAATTATTATTGGCTACCATGTATCAGGACAGTGCCCAGCATGGAGGAAGGGAGGAGGCTGGGATGGAGGGTTCCGCAGCAGTTAAGATGGATAAGGTCCTTGTACTCACCGAAGGATTAAGATCAAGTCAACTTGATGGGGGTGCTTCCCAGGTGGCGCTAGTGGTAAAGAACCTGCCTGCCAATGCAGGAGATATAAGAGATATGAGTTCAATCCCTGGGTAGGGAAGAATCCCTGGAGGAGGGCATGGCAACCCATTCCAGTATTCTTGCCTGGAGAATTCTATGGACAGAGGAGCCTGGTGGGCTACAGTCCATAGAGTTACACAAAGTTGGACATGACTGAGTAACTTAGCATGCATGCATGCAACTTGTTGAGTGTATCAACAGTATATAGTTATTTATATCAAAAGCTTCACACTTAGTACATGGCCTAAAGAGGTCAAGCCTTCAGATTTGACAATTTTAAATTTTTTATTTATTTTTGTTTCTTGGGCTGCACTGGTCTTTGTTGTAGCATGCAGGCCTCTCTAGTGGCAGCACATGGGCTTCTCTCTAGTTGTGACCCGCAGGCTCAGCAGTCGCAACACACAGGCTTAGTTGCTTCAAGGCATGTGGGATCTTAGTTCCCTGACTGGGGATTGAACCCTCATCCCCTGTACTGGAAGACAGATTCTTAACCACTGGACCACCAGGGAAGTCCTAGATTTGACAATTTAGAGACAAAAGTCATCCAATCTCTAGATATAAAGAGAAACTTTCCCTTTAAAATCCCCAGAGCTGGACTGACTATATCTTTTGATTAGTCGCCTGATTAACAGATCATATATTGTAACCTTGTTATCTCACATCCACATTGAGTGGAGTTTTCATTGGATTTAAGTAAACCATTTAAAGAGAGCTACTGGGGGAATACTACTCAGCCATAAAAAAGAATGAAATCATGCCATTTTCAGCAATGTTGATGGACCTAGAGATTATCATACTAAGTGAAGTAAGTCAGAATGAAAAAAACAAATACCATATGATATCACTTATACATGGAATCTAAAATATGACACAAATAAACTTAGCTACAAAACAGAAAAAGACACCCGTAGAGAACAGACTTGTGGTTGCTGGGGTGGTGGGGGAGGGAAGGAATGGGAATTTGGGATAAACAGATGCAAACCATAGAAGGATGAATGTCTATATATATATATACACACACGATGGATAAACAACAAGGTCCTACCATATAGCACAGGCAACTCTATTCAGTATCCTATGACAAACCATAATGGGAATGGATATGAAAAGGACTGTATGTGTATACATAACTGAATCACTTTGCTGTACAGCAGAAATTAACACCACCTTATAAATCAACTATACTTTGATAAATTTAAAAATAAAATTTACAAAATAAATAATAAAGACAGTCATTGGTACCACCTCTGGCTATGAGAGCTAAGTAACTGTGTCTTACAACTTCATTCTAAATTCATTCTCTGGAAGATGAAGCTAGTGGGGGAGGGAAGGAATCAAGATGATGAACTAAGTTGTCACACCAGAAGACACCTGAGTTCCAAGCTGGGGGGGTGGTAACTGGAAGATTATGACAATAACAGTATAAAGATAGACCTGAACTATTTCAAAAGATTTGCGAGACTTTCAGTGGGTAGTACAAAGTGTACAGTTTGACTAACAGACATCAGTCTTGTACCTCTAGTGGTTTTGTAAACATGTTTTTAAAGAACTAGACCCCACACACACACACCTTCATTTTAATTTGGGATCTTAAAATAGCTTTTATCTTGAAAATGTTCAAGACTCATAAGTAATTTATTATTTATTGTGCCTATGCCACACAGCTTGCAGGATCTTAGTTCCCCTACCAGGGATTGAACTCTCCACAGTGAAAGCACCAACCAAGTCCAACCTCTATGCTGTGCTGTGCTGAGTCGCTTCAGCTGTGTCTGACTCTTTACGACCCTATGGACCATAGCCCACCAGGCTCCTCTGACCATGGGATTCTCCAGGCAAGAATACTGGAGTGGGTTGCTGTGCCCTCCTCCAGGGGATCTCCCCGACCCAAGGCTCAAACCCAGGTCTCCTGCACCAGTAGGCGGATTCTTTACCACTAGCACCACCTGGGAAGCCCCCCTAACTGCTGTACCACCAGGGAATTTCCAGAAGTTGCAAAAATGAAGCAAAGAGTTTCCAGCTTTCCCAGCTTCATCCAATGACAACATCTTACCTGATGATAGCTCATTATGAAAAAAAAAAAAAAAAAAAACCTGAAAATTGGGACTTCCCTGATGGTCCAGTGGTTAAGAATCTGTCTTCTTATGCAGAGCATGCAGGTTCAATCCTGGGTCAGGGAACTAGGTCCTACATGCCACAGGGCAATTAAGGCTGTGCCCCACAGCTAACCCCACTGGCTAACCACAGTGAAAGATCCTGTGTACACAACTATGATCAGACACAACCAAATACATATTAAAAAATAAAAACACTGGAGATTGACACCAGTATTATACCATTAACACCTACTATAGACTTTACTCAGCTGTTTTTCCTTGCACTTTAAAAAAATATAGTCCTTTGAAATTTTTCTTACATGTGTAGATTTGAGTAACCACCACCACAGTCAGGATATAGAATGGTTCTGACACCCCAGGGAAACTCCCTTGTGAAAAGAAAGTGAAAGTCGCTCAGTTGTGTCTCAAGGCTAGAATACTGGATTGGGTAGCCTTTCCCTTCTCCAAGGGATCTTCCCTACCCAGGAATCGAACCCAGGTCTGCCGCATCGTGGGTAGATTCTTTATCAGCTGAGCCACAAGGGAAGACCAAGAATACTGCAGTGGGTAGCCTATCCCTTCTTCAGCAGATCTTCCTGACCCAGGAATCAAACCAGGGTCTCCTGCACTGTAGGCAGATTCTTTACCAACTGAGCTATCAGGGAAACCCCCTATAATTAGATCTTCTTTAGAAGCCTAACCTCTGGTAACCACTGATCTGCTCTCTGCCACTCATCACTATGGTTTTATCCCATGGAGAATGTTATATAAATGGAATCATTCAGTACATAACCTGAGATTGGCAGTTTTCACTGAGCATTATACTCTTGAGATCTGTTCAGATAGTTTTTGCATCCCTGGTTCGTTCCTGTTTCATTATTGAATAGTATTCCATGGTACAGATATACCAGGGTTTGTTTATCCATTCACCCATTAAAGCCATTTAATTGTTTACAAATAAAAACTGCTATGAACATTTGTATGCATGACTATGTGAATACCAGATTCTCCTTTTCAAACAAAATCTTATGCCAGAGTCTGAGATGAAGCAGTAAATGAAATTGTGCTCCATTTTAACTCCAGCATACCCACCTGATTTCTCTTTTGCTCCTGCAAACCCTCACGGTTCCCAGGAACACAGTTTGAAAACCATTGCTCTTGGGAGCCCAACTTCTCAGCCATGGATGGAAGCTTTTGGGTTATCAGGGCTGCAGGATGTCAGGACATGGACCAGCTCATTCCCCTATCTCTGTGTGCTCGACTATGTTGCACAGAAGAATCACTCAA
This sequence comes from Bos mutus, assembly GCF_027580195.1. Classification (NCBI taxonomy): domain Eukaryota; kingdom Metazoa; phylum Chordata; class Mammalia; order Artiodactyla; family Bovidae; genus Bos; species Bos mutus. The sequence continues at coordinate 45,044,909 of NC_091623.1, forward strand.
GAGCGTTAAAAAATCCACAAGCCCAGCCACACCCCAGAACCACCAACCAAGACACTTGGCTGGGGCAGAGGGATCAGGTGTTTGTAAAGTCCCCAGGTAATCCTGATGTATAGTCAAGGTGGAAACTAACACACTGAGCCATCTTCCTTAAGGATGGGGTCCCTGTTTCTATTTGCTAAGTAAGTCCATTGTTTCACATTTTCTTTCTTGGGTTGAATAAGAAGACTCAATTAGTATCATTTGTGTGTGTATGTATCTTCAGCTGTGGGCTTCCCTAGTGGCTCAGTGGTAAAGAATCCACCAGCCAATGCAGGAGACGCGGGTTTGATCCCTAAGTCAGGAAGATCCCTCGGAGAAGGAAATGGCAACCCACTCCAGTATTCTTGCCTGGGAAATCCCACGGACAGAGGAGCCTGGTGGGCTTACAGTCCATGGGATCACAAAAAGAACTGGAGGTGACTGAGTGACCAATAACAAAGCAATGATCTTCAGTCGCAGAAACTGTGAAATATATTGCATCTTTTCTTTGCTGGCCTTTTATTTTTTTTAACAGCTTTATGGAGGTATAATTCTTGTACTACCCATTTAAACCATCCCATTCACTGGTTTTGAGCGTATTCACAGCATTGTGCAACCGTCACCTCTCACAGAAACCCGGATCCTTGAGTTCTTACCTTCCCACCTCCCGTCCCCTCCATCCCTAAGCAACCACTAAGCTACTTTCTCTTATTCGATGTGAAAAAATTGCATAAAGTACCAGTAGCATGGAGTCCACAGGGGAGTGGAAGTCCTCAGGAGTGACTGGCTCCGTAGAGCCAGGAAGCCTTCCTGGAGGAAGTGGCATTTGTGCTTGGCCCGTTTTGCTTTGTGTCTTTGTCCCTTCTATGCTACTAATAGGGTTGCTCTCTCTCCCTCCCCACTCTGTCGGTATAATTCTATAGTCAAGGACTCCCTTATCCAGCTTTGCTCATTGCTCTTTCTGCACCCTTCCACACACATGGGCCTGTCTGCACTGTCCGTCTTGGTACCAGTATCTGGTGACTTCCCTCTGCCCTGATGGCACTCTCCCAATAAGACAAGACTTGGAAGCAGGACTTCAGATTCTCCTTTCAAATTTCTTCTGTACCTTCCTATCTGGGGCCAGTCAAAGCAAGTAAACCTTCTCCATAAGAGCACAACTCAACAACAGAGGGACAGCCCAGTGTTTTCAAAAATGCACAAAGGACTTGAATAGACATTTCTGCAAAGAAGATACTGTAATGATCAATAAGGACCTTCCCTGGTGGTCCAGTTGCTAAGACTCCATGCTCCCAATGCAAGGGGTCTGGATTCAATCCCTGGTAAGGGAGCTAGAGCCACACGCTGCAACTAAGACGCAGTACAGCCAAATAAATAAGTTAAAATATTTAAAACAATGGTGGTGCAGAGAAAAAAAAAAAAGACCAATAAGCATTTGAAAAAAGAACTCAGTATCACCAGACATTAGGGAAATGCAAATCAAAACCACAATGAGATACCACCTCCCACCCATCAAGATAGCTATTCCTAAAAAACAAAACAGTAAGTGTGACCCAGGAGGTGGAGAAGTTGGAACCCTTGTGCATTGCTGGTGGGAATGTAAAATGGGGTGGTTGCTGTGGAAAACAGTGGGAAAGTTTCTCAAAAAGTTAAAAATGGAATTAACCTTTGATCTGGCAAATCCACATCTGGAATTATACCCCAAAGAATTGAAAGCAGGAACTCACATATATTCATATGCTCTTGTTCTTAGCTGTCATATTCATAATAGCTAAAGGATGTAAGCAACCCAAATGTCCACTGACAGATGAATGGATATGCAGAATGTGGTAGACGCAGTCAAGGAAATATTACTCATTCTTAAAAAGGAAGAAAACTCTGACACATCCTATGACGTGGATGACCCTTGAGGATTTTATGCAAAATGAAAGGATCCAGTCACAAAAATGCTGTATGATTCCACTCACTTGAGGTCTCTAGAATAGTCAAATTCACAGAGATGGAAAGAAGAGTGGTGGGCGTCAGGGGCTGGAATGAAGGGGGGAATGGAGAGTTAATGTTTGATAGGCCAGAGTTTCAGTTTTGCGAGGTGAAAAAGCTATCAATATGAATGATGGGGGTGGTTGTGCAATAACATAGATGTGCTTAACGCTATTGAACCATACCTTTAAAATGGTTAAAGTGACACATTTTATGTATATTTTACCACACCCACTTATTTTTTCTTTTAAATAAGGAAAGACCAAATGTACAGGCGTAGGCTTACAGGAATCTTGGCATCCTCCCAAGGCTGCATCAGATGTTCTCAGCTGCGTGTTGCCCTCTTCAAGCTTTAGTCTCCTCATAATTCCCTGGTGGTCCAGTGGTTAAGACTCCACACTTCCACTGTAGGGGGCACGGGTTCAATCCCTGGTCAGGGAACTAAGATCTCATGAGCTGAGAGGCATGGCCAAGCGAAACAAAACAAGTTTCGGTCTCCTTGGGCAGGATAATAACAGTGATCACTTGGCTGCAGTCATCAATGAGGATTTAATGAGTCCTTCCTATAAATTCTAAAACCCAGTGTCTGAGAGGGCTTCCCTGAAAGCTCAGTGGTAAAGAATCTGCCTGTGATGCAGGAGACCTGGGTTTGATCCCTGGGTTAGAAACATCCCTTGTTGAAGAAAATGGCAGCCCACTCCAGTATTCTGGACTGGAAAAATCCCGTGGACAGAGGAGCCTGATGGGCCACAGTTTGTGGGATCACAAGAGCCGAACACAACTTAATGAGTAAACCACCACCATCACCACCTCGGACCCAGGAATGCTTGCTAAATATGAAAGTGAAAGTGAAGGTCACTCAGTCGTGTCCGACTCTTTGCAACCCTATGGACTTTACAGTCTATGGAATTCTCCAGGCCAGAATACTGGAGTGGGTAGCCTTTCCCTTCTCCAGGGGATCTTCCCAACCCAGGGATCAAACCCGCATTGTAGGTGGATTCTTTACCAACTGAGCTATCAGGGAAGACCTGCTAAATATGATTTGTTTTAATTATCATCCTCTCTGAGCTCAGAGGAAAGAGCCCCAACCTGGTTCTGCCTTCTCTCTGTGTGATCTCAGACACATGTACAGTCTCTCTGAGCCTTGGTTCTTCCTCTGTAAATGGACGAACTGCAAGGCTTTGGGCGGACACTCTGAGAAGGTGGCTGAATTAGGATGGGCTGGTCAGAGGGCATGATGGTGAAGCATGCCCTCAGCGCCCTGGTGATGGTGGGGACACCCCCGTACCCCTCAGGAGCAGTTGAGCTGTCCCGGCACCACCCCATGGCATCCTGGCTGTGTGCCATGCTGCATTGCTTTGGGAGTTACATCCTGGCTGATCTGCTCCTTGGGGAGCCCGTGATCGACTACTTCAGCAACAACTCCAGCATCCTGCTGGCCTCAGCAGTCTGGTGAGCGTCACGGGTCCGGCGGGATGTGGGAGAGCAGAGCAGGCGGGCAGGGCGATCCCACCACCCGGGAGGTGGGAGGAACTAGGACCTGCCAGCCAAACCTTCACAGTTAGCCCTGACTCACCACCCTCTCCGCCCAGCTGTCCTGAGTCTGGACACAACCTCGTCTCCAGGGGCCCCTAGGGTCTAGCTCCCCCCTGATGCTTGGCATTCTCTCCCCAAAGGTACTTGATTTTCTTCTGCCCCCTGGACCTCTTCTACAAGTGTGTCTGCTTCCTGCCAGTGAAACTCATCTTTGTGGCTATGAAGGAGGTGGTGAGAGTTCGCAAGATCGCCGTGGGCATCCATCACGCCCATCACCACTACCACCACGGGTGGTTCGTCATGATCGCCACCGGGTGGGTCAAAGGTAAACAGGACCATGACCAGAGCAAAGGGAAGCCACCCCACTGAGAACCCCTTCTCTCAGCCATCTTATCCAATCCCATGTGAGAGCTAAGACCCCATATGCCTTGGGACCAAAAATCAGAACTTAAACAGTAGAAGCAGTATTGTAACAAATTCAGAAGAGATTTTTTTTAAGTAAGTAGGACAATGAAACATTGATAGCTAATGTCTCTGGAGAAAACTTTCTCAGCTGCACCCTACTCACACGTGGGGCTGGACCCTTCTGTGTGTGGAGGCCGTCCTGTGCATTGTAGGGTATTGAGCACATCCCTGGCCTCCACCCACTCGATGCCTGTAGCACCTACCATCAGTGCAACAACCAGAAATGTCTCCAGACGTTGTCAAGTGCCTCACAGAGAGGAAATCATACCCCTGTTAAGTTTTGTGGACTATGGCCCTTTTGCCAGCCCAGTAAAGCCTACAGACCTTTTTATGTTTTCTTAAGTGCATAACATAAAATATATAGGAGAATAAAGGAAACCTAATCTTTTAAAGTAGTTATAAAGTGTTTTAAAATAGGCTTTAGTAGTTTTATGCCTATTTGTTATTGCTGTTTGTTGTTTAGTCGCTCAGTCGTGTCTGACCCTTTTTTGATCCCATGGACCATAACCCACCAGGCTCCTCTGTCCATGGGATTCCCCAGGCAAGAATACTGGAGTGGGTTGCCATTTCAATCTCCAGGGGATCCTCCCAATCTAGGGATCAAACTTGTGTCTCCTGCATTGGCTGGTGGATTCTTTACCACTGAGCCACGTGGGAAGCCCTTTATGCATATTTACTATTGATTAAATAGCAGACTTTCCACTGACTTCTAATAAGTCTCATGCTCTTGGAGCAGTGTTGAGCACAAATGGTATTTGAAATCATCTACAACAATGATAATGTGAAAAGAAAAAAATCCGTTAGTTCTGTTGATGACAGTCATAGACTTGCAAATCCTGCCGAGGTAATTGCCTCCCTTCATGATAAAAGGAAAGGCTGTGTTTCAGTGAAGGATGTGAAAATGAATATGTAATTCTGTTTCCTCTCTGGGTTCCTAGACTCTAGGTTAAGATCCCTAAACCAGGGTAAGTTTTGAGTTGAGCTCATTGTGCTTCTTACTTGACCTTCTTTAGCAGAAAGTTAGCATCACCCCTTTCTACTGACGAGGGGAATGAAATGACTTCCCCAAGGTCATGAGGCTGTGGGGGCACAGATGGGGTTTGAGGCCATGTCCTCTGAATGCAACATTCACATTCGTAACTATTTTGAAGCCCCCCTTTTCCCCCTCCTCCATCTATGCTAAGAGGCAGACCAAGATAGACATTACAACCAAAACAAAAAGTTACTAAAATTACATAGGGACAGTTTATAATGGTGGGTCAGTCCACTAGGATGATATAACCATTTTAAACAATTATCACCTAAAAACAGAGCACCAAAATACATAAAGCAAAAACTGAGAGACGTTAAAGGAGAAACAGACAATTCAACAGTGTTAGTTGCAGAGGTGAACCAGGGAGTGACGAGAAGGCAGGGAGAGAAGGCTTGAGCAGGTGCTGAATACCACTAAGCTCTGTGTTCCTGTTTCCTGACAACCAAAGTGGGTACTCCCAAATGCCTGGGAGTACCCTCCAGCGAGCCAGTGTCCTGAGGCACCTTTGACGCTTAGGGCTGGATCACGCTCTGGTGGGGGCTGCCCTGTGTGTTACAGGATGTGCAGCATCTCTGGCTTCAACCCGCTAGTTGCCAGTAGCAGCTCCCTCCCCAGTGGTGAAGTAAAAAATGTCTACAAATATTGCCAAATGTCTCTTTGGGGCAAAGACACCCCAGAAGCAAACTCCTGGGCCAGTGGTACATATTGGGCACCCCAGTTGGCACAACCACTCCTTCAGTGAGTGTCTAAGCCTCTTTAGCCAATACATTTGGAGTAAATGGGAAGATTCTTCTAGAAATTCAACCAAAAATCTTGATATGGGTCTCCTTATTGTCTCTCTAGGAAGCCTGTACTAAAGAGAAAGGTCCCCAGGGGTATAACATGCCTTCCAGAGGGCAAGTGGCTCAAGAAAGGTTGAAAGCTCAGAACCCAAGGCGGGAGAGAGGCTGGGGTGCCTCTTGCACAGTTCAAGGTCCTGGATTGAAAACATCAGGGCAGACAATCCAGATTTGATCAAGACATATCTTGCAGGTGGGATATGACCACCCCACCCCCTCTTACTTCATGCTGGTTTTGCTCTGAATATGCCTTGTGATCCTTGGGAAGACTGTCCCTTCTTGGCCTCAGTTTCCCCACCTGCAACACTTTAGGCTCAATATACCTCTGGAGAAGACTCCAGAAACTTCTTGCTTGGGAATTCAGCCAAGAAGAATGGGAAGCTGGGGGTGGCAGGCTTGTTCAGAAGTACCCTGTCCCATAGGCTCTGGTGTCACCCTCATGTCCAACCTTGAGCAGCTGCTCCGAGGGGTCTGGAAGCCAGAGACCAACGAGATTCTGCACATGTCCTTGTGAGTATCCCATCTCCCCCACCCCCTGGGCCTGACCCTGGGTTGGATACTCTGGTAACTTAGGAGCCTTGGTTCCTTAATTCTCCTTCCAGAAGCTTCCAGAGGCCATGGCTGGGGGACCTCAGAGGCAGAGCCTTGATACTACTCAGAGGGTAGGCAGAGCTTCAGGGAGATAAGACACTCCTTCTTCTCCCATGTAATGGGTTTTGAAGATTGAGTAGGAGTTTTCTGGCAAAGAAGGAGACTCTGGAGAGAGGCCAGTGCTTCTGCCAACTATCAAGTCAGAAAAGATTCTGCCCGGTTCTTCAGGGCCAGGGTACAGATTTTGGGTGGGAAGTGAGGGTGTGGTGGGGAGTGTGGCTGGGGTTAGGTGGAGAACAAAGGGTAAGACCAGATGGTCATATACAGGACTCAACCAAGGACCCCATGAGGCATTAAGTCTAATACATTTTTAAAAGACCTGAAAGGATCAGGCTAGTTAAATTTTCTTCCATAAAGTTGTTGCCATTAAAATATGACAACATTAAAAGACTCACCCGTGTGCCAATGATGCTTTTGAACTGTGGTGCTGGAGAACACTCTTGAGAATCCCTTGGACTTCAGGGAGATCAAACCAGTCCTAAATCAGAAAGGAAATCAACCCTGAATATTCACTGGAAGGACTGATGCTGAAGCTGAAGCTCCATACTTTGGCCACCTGATGTGAAGAGCTGACTCATTGGAAAGCCCCTGATGCTGGGAAAGATTGAAGGCAGGAGGAGAAGGGGATGACAGAGGACGAGATGTTGGATGACATCACTGACTCAATGGACATGAGTTTGAGCAAACTTCGGGAGATAGTGAAGCACAGAGGAGCCTGGCATGCTGCAGCAGTCCATGGGATTGCAAAGAGTCGGACACAATTTAGCAACTGAACATCAACAACATATGCCAGGTTAAACTACCTCCCATGTCGTATGTTGCAAAACATGGCATGATCTCATTTTATCCTCATGAGAGGTGTGTTCACACCCTCAGCTCATGGGCAAGTCAAAATATCGGAAGCCTATTCTTCAAAGAAGAAAAGGAAAATCAATAAAAATTGTGTGTTATAATCCCACATTCCAGGGGAGTGCATTGTTCAGGAGTCCCCAAGACCACTCTCAGGTGCAACGATTTGCTAGGAAGAGGCATAGAACTTGGCCAAGCTGTTATACTTAGGGTTGTAGTTTATTAAAGTAAAAGGGAACATTAAAACTGGCAAAGGCAAAAGGCACGAGGGATAGAATCCAAGGAGAGACCAGGTGCAAGCTTCCAATTGTCCCCTCTCCGAGGAGCTGTGTGGATAGTACCTGTTGCTCCCAGTATCCATGTGTGACTGTGTGTATTTAAGATTGCCAACCAGTAGTGTTCCCTCAAGCCCTGGTGTTCAGGGGTTTTCCTGGAGCTTGGTCACATGGGCCTAACTGACACCCTGGATGGCCAACCTCAGTCTCCAGTCCCTCCAGAGGTTCAGCTGATACCATGTGGCCCTAGACCCCACCCTAAATCACATCGTTATCATCTGGTGTGACCCAGAGTCCCCAGGTGAACAAAGACATTCCGATCAGGCAGAACTTAGTGGGTACCTCTCAGGAGCAGGCCAGAGGAGAGAGCTTTCTTTGCACCAAATTACCTCTTTACTGCCCAGGGGGGCACTGTCTCGTCCGTGTCACATGGGCATCTTCCCACTGTGCACCCCGGAGAAGCTGGGGTGGGAGCTGGGCACAGCAGGGGCGGGTGGAGAAGGGGCTCTGGGCCAGAGGAACAAAGCCCTGAGCCATGTAGACCCCCCGGATAACCAGAGCCACCCCGTGCAGCCCCACCAAGGCCAGCCTGTATGGAGCCATCCTCTTCACCCTCCAGCAGACCCGCTGGCTCCCGGTGTCCAAAGCCAGCCTCATCTTCATCTTCACCATGTTCATGGTATCGTGTAAGGTAAGTCCTCCTGTCCTGGCTAAAGCTGACCCATGCTTCCTGGGCTGAGGATGGAAAACTTAGGCTGATAGCCTTGGGGGGTCTGGGGAAAGGACAGCCCTAAGGTCGAGGTGTTGGGGGGAGGAGCTTGTCAGCAGGTTCATGCCTGAGAGCAGGGTATGAGATCAGGGTCCAGCAGGTGGGGGTGAGAGTGAGCAGAACAAGGTCTCCCTGGCAGAGGGTCCCATAAGGCCAAGATGGGAGCAGGAGAGTATGGAGTCTGTTTGGAGTATGGGGGCCTGTGCCTTGGGCATGGAGAGTGGGCTGGACCAGGAATGGTGCGAGTTGCAGTCACTTCCTACTCAGGAAAGGTCTTTCAGGGCCACACACCCTTCCCTGCCCCGTGGAGCTGGGGAACTTCATTGCTGGCTCCCTAGGAGGGGACCACACTGAACAGAGGAAGGGAGTGAGTGACCCCAGACCAAGCATAGCTCCTCTCTGATCCCAGGTGTACGTGTGGTGGGTGGGGATATTCCTGGGGAAAAGGCAACCAACTGATTCGGTATGGCTGGGATTTTAAGCACCAAAATCTTTGCATCCTGGAAATGGCAGGATAGTTGATCACCTTCTTGGGGGTGCATGCCGCCAGAAATCTGAGTCTAGGCTCCCTCTGCCCTTGACCTTTTGACCTTATCTCTCTATCTCCCCTCCCCCCGCCCCAATCTGCTTCTGCCTCATCCTCCCGCTGGCTCTCTCGCTGTCTCCTGTACCTCTGTCATCCCACCTCAGGTGTTCCTGACGGCCACCCACTCCCACAGTTCCCCTTTTGATGTCCTGGAAGCCTACATCTGCCCTGTGCTGTTTGGGTCGGCCTCGGGGGGCGACCATCACCATAACAACCATGGTGGATCCCAGGGTGGCAGTGGGCCCGGCTCCCCACACTCACCCCTGCCCACCAAGTCCAAGGAGGAGCTGAGTGAGGGCTCCAGGAAGAAGAAGACCAAGAAGGCAGATTAGGGGGCAGCCCAGGGGGTCTTCAGGGCACCAGGGAGAGGACCCAGACCCAGGACCTGGGCTCCGTTCTCCCCTCCAGGCCTCTGCTTCCCTGTCTGCAAACTGGGGCCATCAGCCCGCCCTCCAGGGCTGATGTGGGGGGTTAAATGAGATATGGGGGGTGAAGGGCATTTGTAGGAATGGGGGGTCCCTTTCTTCTTCTGCCAGGTCCCCATAGAGTTACAGCTTTGGGGGAGCGGTCCACAGAATCCCAGCAATCGCTCCAACCAGAAACCTTGGCAGTTATGTTCTTGGTCTTGTTACTCCCTCTCTAAAATGACACCTTGACTCCGAAAGAATGTCAAGCCATGTTGACGCTCATCCATCTGATGGATGTTTACTGTCTGCTGTAAGGTAGCTGCTGTGATCTCCACGTTTCTTCCTATCAACTTCTCCTGGGCATCCCTGGGCAAGCTGCCACCTGCTCTGAGCCCTGCATGCCCATCAGTATAACGGCCCCTCACCCCATTCTGTATACAAGGGCTGCTGTGAGGCTGGATCTGACAAACCAGCTTTGTAAGCTCAGAAGCACAATGCAGTCAGGAGGTGAGGCCTTGATGGGTGTTCATCATGCTTAAAAAACAGTTTTGCAGTTTAGATCTTTTGTGTTTGTGGCTTGGAGAGCCCCACAAGTTACCTGGAACAAAGGAGGCCGTCAGTAGATGTGTCTAGGCCAGACTGGGGAGCCTGGAGGTGGGAGGAGGCTTGTTCTGATCCTTGGCTTCAGGTTGCCCCCTAAACCAAAGAAATGCAGCTGGCCGGGCGGGGGTGCCAAGATCTGGCTCTAATCCAGGGGCTTCAGCCCTCACTGTCGGACTCCAGAAGCTCCATGAGACCTCCCTCAGTGCTGGCATCCTTCATTGCCACTCGCTCAGTCATTCAACAAACACTTGCCTACTATGTGCCAAACCTTGTACTGCTACTGGATGGGCTGGGAACTTGATTCAGGGTGAGCAAGGGGGATGGGAGCTGAGCGCCCCTCCTGGCCACCCTCACCTCAGCCTAGGTCACCAGGGTATTTGACAGGGGTAGGTGGGTTGGGCATGGCCAGTCTCAGGTGGGATTTGGGCCCAGAATTGGCCAGCTTGGGACTGTTCTTTGCATGTGGGTGCTCAGGGCATGCTCAGGGCATCAGCCTGTGGCTGTGTCACATAGGCCTTGGGTTGTTGGGGTCCCAGGTTTTGCCCAATTATTGGGAAAGTGCCTTGGTCTGGTGATGCCCGGGAGCTTGGTGGGTCCTGAGGCTGTAGGGCCCCCAAATTCCTCCTCTTGTTTGTCTATCAAGGCTCAGCGTGAAGGATCGGCAAATAAATTTGTTGTGAAAGAATCCTGAAGGCTTGTCTGGTTCCTTCTTGCTCTTTTGGCCTCAGGGCACAACGGGAGTGTGTGAACTTAGAGACACATGGAGGTTCTAGGAGAATGAAGCTCACGGTAGCCCTTAGTCACCAGGGGGAGATGGAGGCGGTGGGTGAAGTCTGTAGGGATTAGGTAGACTTAGGTTTAATCCTCACTGTGCCATTTGCAGGTCATTGGGCTTCCCCTTCTCTAAGCCTGTTTGCTGCTTGGGAAAAAGGATGATGGCTATCACTACCCTTCAAAATAGGCTGGATGATCAATGGGATTAATGGTTGGGATTTGCAGCTAAGAGTCTGTGCAAAACCCAGTTAATGCAAGTCAAGCCACAGACTAGGAAAAAATCTTTGAAAATCACACATCTGATAACAGGAGTGGATCCTGCATATATGAAGAATTCTTAAGCCTCACTGACAAGGAAACCCCTCAACTTAAAAAGGAGCAAAGGATTTGGGCGGACATTTCGCCGTAAAGAATATACAGGATGGCATAGAGATAAACACAAGAAAGATGCTCAACATCCTTGGCCATCAGGTAAATGGGTGGAAAGATACCACTTCACACCCGCTAGAGGACTAAAATTAAGGAGACCGACCACACTAAGTGTTAGCAAGAACACGGAGCAACTGCAACTCTCATACATGGCAGGTGGGAATGTAAAATGGTGCAGCTGCTTTGGAAGACAGTCTGGCAGTTTCTTAAAAAGTAAAGTTAAGAGAGTCTGGCAGTTTCTTTAAAAATTACTGTATAACCTAGACATTCCACTCTTAGGAATTTGTCCAAGAGAAATTAAAATATGTGTCCATACAAAGACATGCACATGGATGTTCATAGCGGCTTTTAAATAATAACCTCAAACTGGAAACAACAAACGAATTTCCATCAAAAGGTGAATGGGGCCTTCCCTGGTGGTGCAGTGGTTAAGACTCCATGCTTCTGATGCAGGGGGCTTGGGTGTGCTCCCTGATAGGGGAACTAAGATCTCACATGCCACGCAGTGTGGCCAAAAGAAAAAGAAACAAACTGAATGAATAGTTCAGTAATAAAAAGGGACAAACAATACCATGAATGAGCCTCAAATGCATCATGATGGGGGAAGAAAGCTGTACCAGAAAGTATGCACATGGGATGATTCCCTTCATAAAAAATCACAGAAAAGGCAAATTCATCTATAGTAACATCTAGTCATGGGTACTTGGGGGGAGAGAGAGAGATGGGGTGGGGTGGGAGGGATGGCAATGAAGTAGAAGAAAACTCCAGGTGATGGAGGCCTTAACCTTCCTGATTATGGTGACGGTTTCACGAGGCTATATACCAGTCATGTGTGTGTGTGTGCTAAGTTGCTTTGGTTGTGTCTGATTCTTTGTGACCCTGTGGACTGTAACCTGCCAGGCTCCTCTGTCCATGGGATTCTCCAGGCAAGAATACTGGAGTGGGTGACCATGCCCTTCTCCAGGGGATCTTGCCAACCCAGGGAATGAATCCCTGGGTCTCTTGAGTCTCCTGCATTGGCAATCGGATTCTTTACCACTGGGAAGCCCTACTGTGCAGTTACCTATATATCAATCACATTTCAATAAAGCTGTAAAACAAATTTAAATAAAAAAACTTGATAAAAAATGATCAAAAGATTTGAACAGACAGTTCACCAAAGAGAATAGATGTATGACAGTGTCCATATAAAAGAGAACATTAGAACACAGACATGCACAGAGAAAAGATCATGTGAGGCCACAGGGAGAAGATGGCCATCTACCGGGAATGGAGAGAGGCCTCAGCAGAAACAAGTGTGCTGTGGACACCTTGATGTCTTGCTGCCAGAGCTGTCAGAAAACAAATTTATGTTAAGTCACTATATCTATAGGACTGATGCTGAGGCTCCAATACTTCGGCCACCTGATGCGAAGAGCCAATTCACTGGAAAAAGACCCTGATGCTGGGAAAGATTGAAGGCAGGAGGAGAAGGGGACAACAGAGGATGAGATGATTGGATGGCATCACTGACTCCATGGACATGAGTTTGAGCAAGTTCTGGGAGTTGGTGATGGACAGGGAAGCCTGAAGTGCTGCAGCCCCTGGGGTCACAAAGAATCAGATATGACTGAGTGACTGAACTGTGTTCGGTGTTCAGACTGTGAATAGTGTTCTGCTAAGTCAGCCCTAGCAAACGAATACAACACTGTTGAGAGTGAGTAAAATAAAAATAACTCAGAATGTCAGGTGCTGGTAAGGATTTGGCACTGCTGGAATGCTCACGCACTGCTAGTGGAAGACTTGGAAGACAGTAGTTTTATATAAAATTTAACATCACTGACCAGATAACACAGCAATCCCATTTCCAAGTAAAGCAAAAACTCAAGTTCAAGCAAGAAAATTGATAGTGGCTGCTTTGGGTAATCAGCAAAACCTGGAAATATCCCAAATGCCCTTCAGCTGGTGAGTGGCTGAACATCATACAATGACTCCATCCCACAATAGAAAACTACTCAGCCAAGAAAAGGAACGGGCTTGTGACACATGCAGCAATGTGGATGAATCACATATGCATTTGTTCACCGAAAGAAGTCAGACTCAGGCTACATCCTGTGTCGCTAAGCTGTGTCCAATTCTATGTGACTCCATATACTGTAGCCTGTCAGGCTCTTCTGTGCTTGGGATTTCCCAGGCAAGAATACTGGAGTGGGTTGCCATTTCCTTCTCCAGGGGATCTTCCTGACCCAGGGATCGAACCTGCGACTCTTGTGTCTCCTGAATCGGCAGGCAGATTCTTTACCACTGAGTCACCTGGGCAGCCCCATAGGATGCTATAGGAAAGGCAAAAGCATAGAGACAGAAAACAGATCGGTGTGTTCCAGGGTCTAGGAGTGGGAGGAGAGATTGTCTTCAAAGGGACCAGGGGCATTTCAGGGGGAGAGGGTGGCAGAACTGTTCTGATTCTTGATCATGGTCAAAACTCACAGGACCTATGCTGAGAATTCTACTTAACCCAAAAGAAAAGGAAAATCTAGAATAGGCTCTGAAGCTTCTCAGACCTGTTCTTATCCTGTCTTTTCACCTTCAAGAATGCGTGGCTTTGGGCATGTGAACCCCCTTCTCAGACCCTCAGTTTCTTCCTAGGACTACCAGTAGGAGTCACCAGAGTTGGATCACAAAGCCAGCTCTGTAGGGTCCCCAGAGAGTCTGCTGTGCTCATCTAGCGCCTGCCGGGGGCTGGTAGTAAGCCAGCTCCCTGCAGTCCAGCACGAATGTTCTGGGATCTCATTTTATGAGAGAACAGATTGTACCAAAATAGCCTCTAGGCCTATTTTGGGAGGGGGATGGGCAAGCCACCGGCTGGCTGGGAGACGATTGGCTGGGCAAGCTGACTCTGCCATCTGGGGTAGTGCGGGAACTCCGAAGGCTGGCTCTCAAGTCCAGAGTAATTTTAGCAGCAGGAGTCAGGCTCCATAGTTTCTTTGGTCTTGAGAGAAAAGTTATTTTATTGCTATTACTATTATTCTGCATGTGCTCAGTTGCTCAGTCATGTCCAGCTCTTTGCAACCCTTTGGACTGTAGCCCACCAGGCTCCTCTGTCCTTGGGGATTCTCCAGGCAAGAACACTGGAGTGGGTTGCCATTTCCTGCTCCAGGGGATCTTCCCAACCCAAGGATCAAACCCACAGCTCCTGTGGCTCTTGCATTGGCAGGCAGGTTCTTTACCACTAGCACCACCTGGGAAGCTTCCATCACTATTATCATTATAAAATCCACAACATGGTATTATTATTATTGTAAAATGCACAACATGGTATTATTATTGTAAATAAACAACATGGTTTTATTCTTATTGTAAAATACACATGGTGTCATTATTGTAAAAGACACAACATGTTTATTTTTTATTATTACTGTAAAATGCACAACATGGTATTATCATTATTGCAAAACACACAACATGAAATTTGCTATCTTAACCTTTTTTTTTTTTTGCTGCCCTGGGCAGTTTTGGGGATCTTACACCCTCAGTATGAAAGCCCAGGTCACAGGGAAATTCCCACCATTTTAATAATTTTTAAGTACACAGTTCAGTGGCATTAAGTACACACTCACGTTGTCATGCAACCATCGCCATAGTCCGTCTCCAGAACTTGCTCACCTTCTCACGCTGAAACTCTATCCTCGTTAAGCATGAACATCGCATTTCCCACCCCCAGCCCTGGCACCCACCGTTCTACTTTCTTTCTCTAAGACACTGGCTGTTCTAGGGGCCTCACAGAAGTGGGATCATACAGTACTTGTCCTTTGCTGACTGGCTTATTTTACTGAGCATGATGTCTTCGAGGTTCATCCGTGTTATAGCGTGGGTCAGAATTTCCTGCCTTTTTCAGGGCAAATATTATTCCTTTGTATGGACATACCTGGTGGCTCAGTAGTAAAGGATCCACCTGCAATACAGGAGACGTAGGAGACGTGGGTTCAATCCCTGGATTGGGAAGATCCCCTGGAGCAGGAAATGGCGACCCACTCCAGCATTCTTGCCTGGAGAATCCCCAAGGACAGAGGAGCCTGGCTGGCTAGAGTCCATGGGGTCACATAGAATCAGACATGACTGAACACGCTCATGGACATACCACGTTTTACTTATCCACTCATCCGTTGACGAAAACTATGGGTGGCTTTTACCTTTTTCTTTTGTGAAAAAGCACTGCTGAAACATTGGTGGACAAATACCTCTTAGGTTTTTGTTGTTTAGTCGCTAAGTAGTATCCAACTCTTTGCAACCCCATAAACTGCAGCACGCCAGGCTTCCCTGTCCATCACCAACTCCCAATGCTTACTCAAAGTCATGTCCAAAGAATTGGTGACACCATCCAACCATCTCATCCTCTGTCACCCCCTTCTCCTGCCTTCTGTCTTTCCCAGCATCAGGGTTTTTTTCCAATGAGTTGGCTCCTTGGATCAGGTGGCCAAAGTATTGTAGCTTCAGCTTCAGCATCAGTCCTTCCAAAGAATATTCAGGGTTGATTTCCTTTAGGATTGACTGGCTTGATCTCCTTGCAGTCCAAGGGATTCTCAAGAGTGCTCTCCAGCGCCACAGTTTGAAAGCATCAATTCCTCAGCGCTCAGTCTTCTTTATGGTCCAACTCTCACATCGGTACATGACCACTGGAAAAATCAAAGCTTTGACTAATATGGACCCTTGTCAGCAAAGTGATGTTTCTTTGAGACCCTGCTTTCCTTTAAGAGGGAGATTGTTGTAGCGAAGATGATGGGGTGGATGCAAAGCCACTGGGTACCAGAATCCAGTTCTACAAAGAAAGAGAACAGTGACCACATTACAAGGCCTTTATTTCTTGGTACCACATCTTTTGGCTAGAAATGTACATGCCTTTTGTTGGGGGAGGGTGGTCATTGCAGGTGTATGAACTTCCTGTGGCTACTCTAACAAATTACCACAAACTTGGTCACTTGGAACAACAAGAAATTATTCTCTCACAGTTCTGGAAGCCAGAAATCTGAAGTCTGGGCGTGCTCTTTCTGAGGGCTCTAGGGGAAGATGCTCTTTGCCTCTCCCAGCTTCTGTGGCTCCTTGACTTGCCGCTGCCATCACTCATATCTCTGTCTCCATCTTTACCTGGTCTTTTGTCTCTCTCTTTCCCTTTCTTTTTTTAAGGACACTGCCCAATACAACAGTATAGTCAAAGATCATTGATCATAGATCAGCATGAAGAGTATAATAACAATCAAAAAGCCGGAAATAGTACAAGAATTACCAAAACGTGACAGAGACATGAAATGAGCAAATGCTGTTGTTAAAATGGTGCCGCCCAACTTGCTCAAAACAAGGTCGCCACAGGTCTTCAATTTGTAAAAACAACACTCGGCCACACAGAGTATATTGTACTTTTCCCCAGTAGGGAGAAACCTGCAAAATCTTGTCTGTCAAACCATGAAGTGATACCTCTACCCACTCTTCACCTAAGAAAGGGAAAGAGGAATCAAAAGAATATTTATCAGGCAAACTACATTAGATGTTTGTACCTCCAACAGATGTTAGGTGGGATGAACAGGGGTTCAGTCTCAGAGAAACTGATTAAAAATGTGACCTGAAACCAATGAATTTATCTCTTTTTTTAGAAAAAATTGTTATTATTTTTATTTAATGCTTAAAGTTTTAAATAATTTTTGGCTGCCCTGGGTCTGCACTGCTTTGGGCAGGCTTACTCTAGTTGTGGCAGGTTGGGGCCACTCTCTAGCTGCAGTGTGCGGGCTTCTCACTGCAGCTTCTCTTGTTGCAGAGCACAGGCTCTAGAACATGAGGGCTTCAGTAGCTTCAGCAGTCAGCCTTAGTAGTTGTGGCTCATGGACTTAATTGGTCCACTGCATGTGGGATCTTTCCAGACCAGGGATCAAACCTGTGTCCCCTGTATTGGCAGGTGGATTCTTATCCACTGCACCACCAGAAGTGTCCCTCTTGAAATTCAAGCATCTTGCCTCTACAATGGGCTATATTAAGAATTGACTAAGGGTGGTGAGGCTGTGGTCTCAACCTAAGGCTTGACTGGGGAAGAATCTGCTTTCCGAGTCCACATGGTTGTTGGCAGAGTTTTGCTTCTTGTGGTCTGTTGGACTGAGGACCTCAGTTTTTTACTGGCTGTTGGCAGGAAGTTGCCCTCAGTTTCTCAGCCATGACAGCCTCTTCAGTCCAGCAAAATTCATCAAAGCCAGCACCTTTCCTGTTAGCAAAATGGAAGTTGCAGTTTTTTTAATTGAGGTGAAATTCACATAACATAGTGGTTGGTTAGTTTTAACTAACCACTTTAAAGTAAGTAGTTCAGTGGCAGTACAATCACAATACTTTATACCCATAATTTCTATTTAGTTGCAAGACATTTTCATCCCCCAAAAGGAAACCTCATGCCCATTAGCAGTCATTCCCCATACCTAATTCTGCAGCCTCAGGCAACCACCAATCTGTTTTCAGTCTCCATGGATTTGCCTGTTTTATAAATGGAATCACACAATATGTGCCCTTTTGTGTCTGGTCTCTTTCACTTGCTGCTGCTAAGTCGCTTCAGTCGTGTCTGACTCTGTGCGACCCCATAGACAGCAGCCCACCAGGGTCCCCTGTCCCTGGGATTCTCCAGGCAAGAACACTGGAGTGGGTTGCCATTTCCTTCTCCAATGCATGAAAGTGAAAAGTGAAAGTGAAGTCGCTCAGTCATGTCCAACTCCTGGCGACCCCATGGACTGTAGCCTACCAGGCTCCTCCGTCCATGGGATTTTCCAGGCAAGAGTGCTGGATGATCTTTAAGACTCTAAATCCCCAAATCTGATAATTAATAGAAAAAATGAGCAGTACAATTAACTAGGTAAAACCAAAGCAGTTTGTATCAAACTCTGTGCCACCCCACAAAGGGACATCTCACTATCCCTCAAGTATTCACATTTCCTCAATAAAAATCTACCATAATTAGGTTGGGCTGCTATAACAAATTATCACAGACTGGGCTCATTAAGCAATGTTTATTTCTTACAGTTCTGGAGGCTGGGAAGTGCAAGATCAGGTTGTCAGCACATCCACTGTCTAGTGGGCGCTCTTCCTAGTTTGTGAATAGCTGTGTTCTTGTATTTTCACAGGGCAAAGAGGGAACCACTTTCATGTCCTCTGCCTGCCTCTTGTTTGTAGAAAAAACTTAGTCTTCTAGGCCTTCACCAAGTTCCAAAGAACACATTTGAATCAGAAAAGCGAG
Organism: Bos mutus; assembly: GCF_027580195.1. Classification (NCBI taxonomy): domain Eukaryota; kingdom Metazoa; phylum Chordata; class Mammalia; order Artiodactyla; family Bovidae; genus Bos; species Bos mutus. The sequence continues at coordinate 45,063,363 of NC_091623.1, forward strand.
AAAATGCAGAACCAAAGAAAAACAGTCAAGCAAGACAAGATAATGATGTGTTCTCAGTTGCTCAGTCCTGTCTGACTCTCTGTGACCCTATGGACTGTAGCCCATCAGGCTCCTCTCTCCATGGGATTTTCAAGGCAAGAATACTAGAGTGGATTGCCATTTCCTTCTCCAGGGGATCTTCCCAACCCAGGGATCAAACCCGTGTCTCTTGTGTCTCCTGCATTGGCAGGTGGATTCTTTACCTCTGCACCACCTGGGAAGGCCAAAACAAGTCAAAGACTTTCAGTTCATCCTTCAGTTCAGTTCAGTCGCTCAGTCGTGTCCAACTCTCTGCGACCCCATGAATCGCAGCACGCCAGGCCGCCCTGTCCATCATCAACTCCCGGAGTTCACTCAGACTCACGTCCATCGAGTCTGTGATGCCATCCAGCCATCTCATCCTCCGTCGTCCCCTTCTCCTCCTGCCCCCAATCCCTCCCAGCATCAGAGTCTTTTCCAATGAGTCAACTCTTCGCATGAGGTGGCCAAAGGACTGGAGTTTCAGCTTTAGCATCATTCCTTCCAAAGAAATCCCAGGGCTGATCTCTTTCAGAATGGACCAGTTGGATCTCCTTGCAGTCCAAGGGACTCTCAAGAGTCTCGATAGTATCCTGAGCCGTATTCTTGAGCTATTTTGCAGATACTGAAACCCCCATTCAGGAGGAAGGAGTTAACTGTATGTTGACCCCAAACATAGACCCACAGATCAGTTGGAACCAGAAGGTTGATCATGTTGACTCGTGAGTATTTCACCATCAGTCACTCAGAGGAATGCCTGTGAACTGATCATGTACCCTGAAAACCTCTCCCTCATCCCGTCCTTAAAAACCTTTCCCTGAAAGACATTGGGGAGTTTGGGTCTTTTGAGCATTAGCTGCCCAGACTCCTCACTTGGTGACTGCAATAAACACAGTACTTTCCTTTGACATAACTTGGTGTCAGTAGACTGACTACACTGTGTGCTGGTGAGCATACTCAAGTTTGGTTTGGTAACAACCCCCCACACAGAAAAAAAACACAAATGAAGAGAATTCTGAAGATGAGATGCAAAATCATGCTTGGAACATAACTGGGGGAGGGTGCAGGAATCTTTCAAGCATTGGAAACGTTCTATTTCTTAAGCTCGTTTAGAGTCACCTGATTTTGTACAACCCCTGAACTAAGAATGGATTTTACATTTGATTAATGACAGGAGTGGGGAGAGAGGACAGTTGTCTCATGCCATGTGAAAATTATGTGAAATTCAAATTTCATGTGCCCAGAAATAAAACCTTATTGGCACACATTCATGACCATCCGTTTATGTATTGTTTGTGGCTGCTTTCAAAGAAGAATGATAGAGCTGACTAGTTGAGCCATAGGCTGATCTGCAAAACTGAAAACATTTACTCTCTGGACTTCAAGAAAGTGTCCATTATGTTATTTGTTATATCTAAATGTGTTGTGTCTTATATGTCATATGGAACCTCTCCAGATGATGCAGTTTCTTGAACATGCTATGCTCTCTCTCAGAGCATTTGCACGTGCCACCCTCAAGGAGAGAATACCTCTTTGTTTATTCTAGCTTCTGGTGGCTCCATTCCTCCGCTGGGGCTGCTCTACTCCAATCCCTGCCTCCATCATCATATTGACTGCTCCTCTGTGTTCGTATATTCTCGTCTTTCTCCTACAAAGATACTTGTCATTGGATTTAGAGGCCATCTGGGTAATCCAGGATGTTCTCCTCTTGAGATCCGTAACTTAATTACATCTGCAAAGACTCTTTTGCCAACTTTAGGGTCACATTCACCTGTTCTGGCAGTTAGGGCAGGAATATATCTTTCTGGCAGTCCCCATTCAACCCAATAGGCTTGGTTACATTGAAATTTTGGGTTTGTCTGAATGGACCTCCTATGAACATGGTAGCATTGGTCCCTTGGAAAATATCAGTTTCCTGAATTATGCAGAGGTTGTCGTGCTTTCTTATTCAACAACAGAAAGCTACATTCATTAAGATCACCACCATTCTGTTGCAAGAAAAAAAGCCTTTTAAAAATGTCAGGAAGTGGTAGACATGGGATTTCCAAAATTTTTATTTCCCTTGAAAGCTTATATCTTACCATTGGCAACAGCACTGACAGTTGTTTTCCTTGAAGTAACAGGCTCCTTTTGTTCATTTTTGAGGAAAAGTCTGCCAAACAGCCAAGTCTGAATCATACTTTGTCAGATATTTCAAATAAAAATGGTGTTCCCTGAAAAGGATGCCAGCTGGATGCCAAAATGTGTTCAAGTGCTTTTCTTTTGGAGATGATCATCGAACTTCATGCTCAATAGGAGGGCTTTATGTGTATTTCCCATTTGTCACACAAAATATTAAAAAGACATGGACTCACCTATTGTGTGGTGAATTGTGTCCCCCTAAAAGGTGTATAGAAGTCCCTAACCTTCAGTATCTAAGAAAGTGACCTTATTTAGAGATAGGGTCTTTGCAGATGTCATTAAAATGAAGCCACCAGGCTGGGCCCTAATCCAGTAAGACTGGTGTCCTTACAGGAAGAGGAAAGCTACATTTAATGTCTGAACTCAGACATTAAAGAGGAAAAGGCAAGGTGACAATGGAGCCAGGAACTGGAGTGATGTGTGTGCAAGCTGTGTGTGTCCCAGTGATGTGACACAAGTGATGTGTGAAGTGGGTCACAAGGACTGAGCCATCACAGATGCTGGCAAAGACAAGGAAGACTTTCCCTACAGCCTTGGGAGAAAGTGTGGCCCCTGTGAATGCCTTGGTTTTGGCTTTCTGTCCTCCAGAAGCCTGAGGGAATAAGCCTGTGTTATTCTAAGTCCTCCAGGCAGGCCCAGGACACTAATCCATCATCCAAATATGCTGAGTAGATAGAGACTGATGGAAAAGAAAGTGAAAATGTTAGTCAGTCAAAGAGTCTGACCCTTTGCCACGCCACGGACTGCAGCCCATCAGGCTCCTCTCTCCAAGGAATCCTCCAGGCAAGAATACTGGTGTGGGTAGCTATTCCTTCCTCCAGGGAATCTTCCTGACCCAGGGATCAAACCTGGGTTTCCTGCATTGCAGGCAGACTCTTTAACATCTGACCTACCAGGAAAGCCCATGATTCCGTTTATGTGACATTCTCTAAAAGAACTTATCTTTTAAAAAAAATGTAATGTGGACCATTTTTAAAGTCTTTATTGAATGTGTTACCTTATTACTTCTGTTATTTACGTTCTGGTTTTCTGGCCATGAGGCACGTCAGATCTTAATTGCCTGACCAGGGATCTGAACCCACTCTCCCTACATTGAAAAGTGAAGTCTTAAGCCCCAGAATGCCAGGGAAGTCTCCAAGAGAACTTACCTTGACAGAGAAATGGGAACATGCCAGGAGCTGGGGAGGGCTGTCCAAACCGACAGCCTAAGGGAGTTTCTTGTTGTTCAGTTGTTCAGTTGTGTCCAACTCTTTGTGACCCCATGGGCTGCAGCACACTAGGCTTCCCTGTCCATCACCAACTCCCAGAGCTTTCTCAAACTCGTGTCCATTGAACTGATGATGCCATCTGACCATCTCATCCTCTGTTGTCCCTTTCTCCTCCCACTTTCAATCTTTCCCAGAATCACGGTCTTTTCCAATGAGTCAGCTCTTCACATCAGGTGGCTAAATGGAGCTTCAGCATCAATCCTTCCAATGAATGAATATTCAGGGCTGATTTCCTTTGGGATTAACTTGTTTGATCTCCTTGCTCTCCAAGGGACTCTCATGAGTCTTATCCAACACCGCAGTTTGAAGGCATCAATTCTTTGGCCCTCAGCCTTCTTTATGGTCCAACTCTCCCACCCATATATGACTACTGGAAAAACCATAGCTTTGACTATACAGACCTTAGTCAGCAAAGTAATGTCTCTGCTTTTTAAAATGCTGTCTAGGTTTGTCATAGCTTTTCTTCCAAGGAGCAAGCATCTTTTAATTTCATGGCTGAGGTCACTGTCTGCAGTGATTTTGGAGCCCAAGAAAATAAAGCCTGTCACTGTTTCCATTGTTTCCCCATCTCTTTGCTATGAAGTGGCAAAGATGGGACCAGATGCCATGATCTTTGTTTTTTGAATGTTGAGTTTTAAGCCAGCTTTTTCACTCTCCTCTTTAACCCTCGTCAAGAGGCTCTTTAGTTCTTCACTTTCTGCCAAGGAGTTTGAGGGGTTGATAAAGCTAGTTGGGTCAGTATCCTGATTGTGGTCATGGTAATATTAACATGCACATGCGCCAAAGTCTGCTAACCTGCACATTGAAGAGTCAATTCAACCATACATGAATTATAAAATAGTATGAGAAAGTGAATGAGGGGGAAAATATACTCAAGGGTTGAAATTTTCTTAATAATTTTTACTGTTTCACCAAGCTTCAGAGATAAAATCAAGTGACTATGGCTCCCCCCAACCCCTTTTTCGGCACAGGTGCTATGATAAACAGTATCACGACTTCCAGTACATTTGGTGCTGTTGCTGATTTCTGCTAAGGCACCAGGAGGATGCCTGAGTACCTTTAGGGTAAATGCCAGCTGAGAGAATAAGGCAAATGATGTAGCATTAACGTCATGGTCAGGGGTCTGACATTGTGGGTCCTGGAGAGAATCTGGGGGACCTCAGGGGTGTGCTGGACACATTTGGAGAAGTGATTTCTAGCACCCGGGAGGCATGGATAACCTTCCCATTTTGCAGATGAGGAAACTAACATTTGGAGAGGTGAAGTCATTTGCCCAGAGAGACAGGAAAAGGCTTAAACACCAGACTTCTGGACACAGAGTAGGTGCAACTGTCCAGGGAGCTGGACAGTCTAGTGCTTGTAAAACTTAGGAGCATGGAGGCCTTGAATAATTTAGGACAGCTAAATTATATTTAGTATCATTAGTATAACAGTACACTATGATATAGTCTAGGTTTACACAGAGAAGGTAATGGCACCCCACTCCAGTACTCTTGCCTGCAAAATCCCATGGACGGAGGAGCCTGGTAGGCTGCAGTCCATGGGGTCGCAAAGAGTCGGACACGACTGAGCAACTTCACTTTCCCTTTTCACTTTCATGCATTGGAGAAGGAAATGGCAACCCACTCCAGTGTTCTTGCCTGAAGAATCCCAGGGGCGGTGGAGCCTGGTGGGCTGCCGTCTATGGGGTCGCACAGAGTCAGACACAACTGAAGCAACTTAGCAGCAGCAGCAGCATAAATAGCACAAGTACATTAATGTACTGTGAAAAAGTGAAAGTGTTAGTTGCTCTGATCTTCCTGACCTAGGAGCGAACCTGGGTTTCCTGCATTGCAGGCAGATTCTTTACCATCTGAGCCACCAGAGAAGCCCACTAATGTATTGTATGCCATTTAATTTACTATGTACTATAACAGCATATAATAAATTAATATACTATATATAATTTGATTATGTACTATAATAGCATATGGTGAACATAGTATATGTCATTTAATTTGCTATGTGCTATCACACAGCACACAAAAATATATGTGATTTAATTCCTACACACTATAGCATAACATACAGTAAATTAATATGCTGTAAGTAATTTACTAAACTGTATGCATTCATCATATATAACATGTTATGCGTGGGTGAGTGCTAAATCATTTCAGTAGTGTCTGACTCTGTGCGACCCTATGGAGTGTAGCCTGTCAGGCTCCTCTGTCCATGGGACTCTTCAGGAAAAAATACTGGAGTGGGTTGCTATGCCCTTCTCCAGGGGATCTTCCCAACCCCAGGGATCAAACCCATGTCTCTTACGTCTGTTGCATTGGCAGGTGGGTTCTTTACCACTTGCATCACCAGGGAAGCCCATAACACACTATATACAGAGTAATAAATACATATATTTCTAAAAAAAAATGTAACCTCATTACAGAACATCTGGAGAAAGAAAAATAACCCTTAATTCCAGATGCAGGTTGTATTTTAGTCTATTTCTTGTCATTCCCGCCCCCTCCCCCCGCCCTTGTACTTCTAGCTGTTTCTTTAAAAAAAAAACAAAAACAAAAAAACATAATATCTACCAAATTCTACCTCCACTTCTGGACCTGGTTGTTTTCACCCAATATTTAATCCTAAAATGTTGTCTGTCCATGATGCTACACAGCTGCACTGTCCAATTTGGTAGCTGACAGCCATTTAAATTTAAATGGATGACACTTGCATAAAACTGACAATTTCCTTTCTCCATGGAACTAACTCCATTTCAAGCACTCAGCTGCCATGTGTGGTAGGTGTCTACCCGTATTGGGAAGCACAGAGAATATTTCCATCATCTCAGGAAATTCTATGGGGGCAGCACTGCTCCAAAAGCTAAAAAAATTTTTTTGGCTGCAGAGGATGGAGGATCTTAGTTCCCTGACCAGGGATGGAATCCATGTTCCTTGGAGTAGAAGTACAGAGTCTTAAATACTGGGCCTCCAGGGAAGTCCCCTAACTGGCATTTTAAAATAAAGACTATCTCTGTGATAAAAGATGCAAAGATTTCAAAGGGTGAGCAGTGTTCGTGTCTCCTCCCCCATCCCCAACTTCTGTCTCTCTCCCCAGACACCACCATGGCCTCTTGCTATCCTCCCTTTAAAAAATATTCTTTCCCTATGTGAGCATGTGAGGGCTTCCCTAGTGGCTCTGTCAGTAAAGAATCTGCCTGCAATGCATGAGAGCTGGGTTTGATCTCTGGGTCCGGAAGATCCCCTGGAGGAGGGCATGGCAACCCACTCCAGTATTCTTGCCTGGGAAATCCCATGGATAGAGGAGTCCAGCGGGCTACAGTCCATGGGGCAGCAAAGAGTCAGACAAGATTGAGCGACTAAGCACAGCATATGTGAGCATGCATACATATATATGTCCCCATCTTCTCTATATATATTTTTAAATTTTGTTTTGGCTGTGCTGGGCGTGCAGGCTTTGTTGCGGCATGGGGCTTCTCTAATTGCAACACATGGGCTTAGTTGTCCTGTGACACGTGGGATCTTAGTTTCCTGGCTAGGGATTGAACCCACATGCCCTGCATTGAAAAGCATGTTCTTAACCACTGGGCCACCACAAGTCCCCACATCTTCTTTTTTAAAAATACCTGCTATTTCGTACCTTGTTTTCCCCACTATGTCTATTGAGAATTGTTCCTCGTTAGTACTATAGAGCTCCCTCTGAAAGCCCTAGGGGAGGATGTTTCCTTGTCTCCTCCAGCTTCTGGGGGCATCAGCATTCCCTGGGTTGTGACTGCATCACTCCAGTCTTTGTCTCTGTCTTCACTGGGCCTTCTCCTCTTTATCCCTCCCAAATTCCATTCTGCCCTTCTCTCTTAAAAAAAAATTTTTTTTTTTAAAATCTAGTTGCAGAGAACAGAGGCTCCTCTCTGGTTGTGGGGCATGGGCTTCTCATTGAGGTGGCTTCTCTAGCTGTGGAGCACAAGCTAGGGCACATGGGCTCAGTACTGGCAGCTCCCAGGCACTAGAGCATGGGCTCAGTAATTGTGGCACTGGGGCTCTGTTGCTCACAGCATGTGGAATCTTCCTGGACCAGGGATCAAACCTGTATCCCCTGCATTGGCAGGCAGATTCCTATCCTCTGCGCTAACAGGGAAGTCCTTTGCCTTTCTCTTATAAGGACATGTACTGGATTTAGAGCCCATCCTAACATCGGAGCTGATCTCATTCAAGATTCTTAATTATGTCTGCAAAGAGCCTTTTCTCAAATAAGGTCACAGTCACATGTTCCAGGGGTGAGGACTTGGACACACCTTTTTTGGGGGGGTTCTATTCAGTCCTCTACCATGAGTCTATGATACATAGAGTGACTGATGAGGTCAAAGAGACAGGTAGGGTCTTTTTTTAAGAAGACTAGATTTTACTCTAAATGTTGGGGAAAGAGACTAAATAGTTTTCAACCGGAGATGCCACCAGCCGGCTGAGACAGGGAAAACAAACTTCAGTGGATCAAGCTGGAGACAGGAAGATGAGCGGAGAGGTGATGGTAGAGCCTGGACTGGGTGGGAGGCTCCTGAAGGGTCGAACTGGGGACAAACAGGAGGAATTGAGAATAACTCTGGGTTTGGGGCCTGAACAACTGAGTGAATGAATGACCATTAATGAGATGGAGAATACTGGGGGCCAGTCAGATGGGCCAGGAGGGAGGTATTGGTCATCACCCCCATACTGTAGCTGAGTCTCAGAGAAGGAAGGGCTTGGCCAAAGTCATGCATGCATGCTTAGTCACTCAGTCTTGTCCCATTCTCTGCAATCTTTTGGACTGTAGTCCACCAGGCTCCATGGGATTTCCCAGGCAAGAAAACTGTAGGGGTTGCCATTTCCTCCTGCAAGGTATCTTCCTGACCCAGGGATTGAACCCGTGTCTCCAATGTTTCCTGCACTGTAAGCAGGTTCTTTACCCACTAAGTCATATATATATACACACACACACATATATATATATCACTAACTGAATTAACCACCTAGTGTGTGTCCTCCAAACCCATGTATGGTGGCTTGAATTGTGTCTCTTCATAGAGATGTTTGATTCAAGTCCTAATCTTTGTTACCTGTAACTATGATCTGACTTGGAAATGGGGTCTTTGCAGATGTTAATCAAGTTAAGAAGCGGTCATAACTGGATTAGGGTAGATGATGTCCTTGTAAGGGAAGGGAAAGCTGGACACAGGCGCATAGGAAGGACATCATGTGATGATGGAGGCAGAGCTTGGGTGATGTAGCCCCAAGCCAAGGGATGCCATGGAAGCTGGAAGAGGCAAGAAAGGACTTCCAGCATCTCGAACTGGAAAAGAATAGATTTCTGAGAATGTTCATGGTGGCCCAGTGGCTAAGACTGTGCACTCCCAATGCAAGGGGTCTGGGTTTGATCCCTGGTCAGGGAACTAGCTCCCACATGCAACTAAAGGTCTGGCATGACCCTGCACGCTGTGACTGAGTCCCAGTGCAACCAAGTTAATTGAATAAATAATAAATATATTTTAAAAAAAGGAATAGATTTATGTTGTTTTAAGCCACCTTGTCTGTGGGACTTTGTTATAACAGCCCCAGGAATCCAGTTCACCAAGCTTTGTCCAGGGGGCTCCACCATGATGTGACCTGGAGCAGCGAGCTCCACGGCTCAGCCTGCTGGCACTGTGACAACCAATATGACAGAATGTAGAGGCAGAAAGCCCAAGAACAAGGTGCTGATCAGATTTGGTGCCTGGTGATACCCCAGTTCCTGACTTGTAGACAGTTGCCTTTTTGCTGTGTTCTCACACGACCTTTCTTCTCTGTCTTTCTCTTAGAAGGACACTGATCTTATCATGAGGGGCCTACACTTTTGACCCAATCACCTCCCAAAGGCTCCTAGTCACCTCCAAACACTATCACAAGACAGGTAATTTTATGTGTCACCTCAGCTGGTTGGAGGGATGGCCCAGGTAGCTGGAGAAAGGGGTGTGTCCATGAAGGTGTTTTCAGAAGAGATGAGCATCTGAACTGGTGAACTGAGTAAAGCAGATGGCCTTTGACAACACACTTGCGTCTTTCCAATCAGCTGAGGCCTTATTCAGGTCAGTTCAGTTGTTCAGTCATGTCTGAAGCTTTGTGACCCCATGGACTGCAACATGCCAGGCTTTCCTGTCCATCACCAACTCCTAGAGCTTGCTCAAATTCATGTCCATCGAGTTGGTGATGCCATCCAACCATCTCATCCTCTGTCATCACTTCTCCTCCTGCCTTTCAATCTTTCCCAGAATCAGGGTCTTTTCCAATGAGTCGGTTCGTCACATCAGGTGGCCAAAGTATTGGAGTTTCAGCTTCAGGATCAGTCCTTCCAATGAATATTCAGGACTGATACCCTTTAGGATGGACTGGCTGGACCTCCTTGCCATCCAAGGGACTCTCAAGAGTCTTCTCCAACACCACAGTTCAAAAGCTTCAATTCTTCAGCGCTTAGTTTTCTTTATACTCCAACTCTCACATCCATACATGACCACTGGAAAAACCATAGCTTTGACTAGATGGACCTTTGTTGGCAGAGTAATGTCTCTGCTTTTTAATATGCTATCTAGGTTGGTCATAGATTTTCTTCCAAGGAGTGTGCATCTTTTAATTTCATGGCTGCAGTCACCATCTGCAGTGATTTTGGAGCCCCCCAAAATAAAATCTCTCACTATTTCCATTGTTTCCCCATCTATTTGCCATGAAGTGATGAGACCGGATGCTATGATCTTAGTTTTCTGAGTGCTGAGTTTTAAGTCTACTTTTTCACTCTCTTTTTCACTTTAAGTAGAGCAAAAAAATAGGAAGGGCAAATTCACTCTCCCTGCTTGAACTGAAATATCCATATTTTCCTGCCCTTAGACATTAGTACATCTGACTTTTTTTTTTTTATTTGCCACATCCTGCAGCATGTGGAATCTTACTTCCCTGACTAGGGATTCAACCTGTGCCCCTTGCATTGGAAGGAAGTATGGAGTCAACCACTGGGCCACTAGGGAAGTTTCTGATTCTTGAATAATTTGTTATGACAGCCTCAGAAAACTAATATGCCCACTGAACAAAATCCTAAAAGGACCTTCCCTCCACACCATGACCCTGGAACAGAATTGCAACTAGATAAGTGAATGACAGGCCTGTTCTGTCTGAATGCACACATGGGCACTTGTCAGTGGGCAGTCACACATTTTTTTTTTAACCAAACGTTCCAGACTGCTTCCTGAAGGGATGCACATTTTTCAAAACCCTATAAAGCAAAGGCTTTTGTTTGTGTATCTTTCAGATTTTTTAAAATTACAAAAGTAATACAACGTGGATAAGTGAATCACTTTGCTGGGAGCCCAAAATAAGAAATCTAAAACAATTAAAAAGGAAAAATGAAAACTACAGGGAATTCCTTGGTGGTCCAGTAGTTAGGACTCTGCACTTTCACTGCCGAGAGTGTGGATTCAATCCCTCACTGGGGAACTAAGATCCCACAAGCTGCATGGTGTGGCCAAAAATGTAAAATGAAATGACATAATATAACGTCACACAAAATAAAAAGAATCTGTTATTTAAAAAGGACTTCCCTGGTTGTCAGGAAGCATTTAACAGGAGGCTTCCTGTGTGCTGTTTTGGATCTGTCAGGAATCCTCTGCTCCTTATTAATTCCTGAATATTCAGGAATTAAGAGGAGAGGCAAGCCTCTCCAGGGACTGAGGAATCCAGGCATTTCCTTCATTAGCATTTCTATATGGTGATAAATACCCTCCTCTTTCCTGTGAACCATACGGTAAAAGTGATTGTTTACAAATCTCTCTCTTTAATATGGATCGCCTATGTTTTGTAAGTCTTGAATTTTAATCTTTATCTTTGCTGAGAATAACTACTTTGTAAGACAGTATATATGCCCACATCATGTTGATTAAAACACCTTTGCTCCATCAGAGCTCTGGTCCCCGTGTCTGTCTTTCTCTCTCTCTCTCTCCCTCTCCCTCCCTCTCTTTTTCAGGCTGATCCCCTGGAGCGCAGAGGCTCTCTGAGTTCACTTCCCTGCCTGGGCTTCTAAGACCCTCTCGAGAAGGTGCTCTTCGCCTTCACCCCATCGAGAGGGCGTCTGAGGCCTCCGTGAACAGAGCAAGCCCCGTGCAGGGGCTTCATTGGCTTTCTGTGTAAACCAAGGAATATCAGCCTCTTTCTCTCCTTTACTTTCTTATCGTCTACTCCAGACCACCAAGTTCCAAGGTCCATTAAAGGACCTCAACAAGTGGCACCCAGAACAGGGACTTGGTACACATAGGCAGATTCTCGGACGGAGTGACCCCAGGGCCTATTGAGGCCGGTAAGTACTAAGACATGGATAAAAAGGCTGGAAAGCCCCATCACTTTTCTACTTTACTTCATCACTTATTTAAAGTTTAGGGATCTAACGAAATGCATGCTGATTTTTTAGCTAGATTAGAAACTGCTATTTCCCGTACTGTAATTGGAGAAGAAGCCAAAAGGCAACTAGAGAAATTACTTGCTTATGAAAATGCAAATCAGGAATGTCAAAAAGCTATAGCTCCAATTCGTGAGATAGGGACGATTATTGATTATTTGAAGGCTTGTCGCGATCTAGGATTAGAAACTCAAAAGATGCAAATGGTAGCTGAAACAATCGCTGCTGCCTTAAGAAAGGGAAATAAAGGATGCTTTACATGTGGAAATAAGAACCATTTAAAAAGGGACGGCCTTAAGAAAGCTAAAAAAAAAAAAGAAAAGAAAAAATATATAAAAATAAAAAACCTCCAAAAATCTGCCCTCACTACCATTGAGGAATGCATTGGGCCAAAGATTGTAAGTACATTGAAAGAAAACCTATTCCGAAGACTCAAGCAGGGACCCCAGGTCCCCTTCAACAAAAACCTGGGGCAAATTCCATCTTTTACCTGAAACTCTCAACATCTGGCAGTGCTGCCATCAATACACCAGCTTTGTTTTTAGAATGAGCTCTATTTAAATTCAAATTCTCATGAACTGAAAAATATTAAATATGTATAATGTTTATTTAAATACAAATATAATTTAAATGTAATTGTTTGCTAATCTAATTAAGACATGTCTTAAGTCATCAACATTATATAATACTTTTATTATGCCTAGGTTTAAGGTAAACTAAATTTTTCAACAAAAGGTAACTCTTTTTATATATATATATATATATATAAATGCATAAATGAGATAAAAACTTTTAGATAAACTCTATTAAAAATAATTATATTTTTAATAGAATAATCTATTATTATAATCTAAAATAATCTCTTAAGGTTGGGATAACTTAAATTTCTAGAGTTGTAGTAAACTAAATAATAAAAGTTTATTAAATAGCTAGGTCATTTCCAAATAAAATAAGATTTTAAAACATTAATTAGTAAACATTAACTTCCTCTTACAAAAAGTTTTTCTTACAGAAAAACTGAAGAGATTTTAAAATATTAATAAATATATAATGTATTCAGTTCAGTTCAGTGGCTCAGTCATGTCTGACTCTTTGCGACCCCAAGAATCGCAGCACGCCAGGCCTCCCTGTCCATCACCAACTCCCAGAGTTCACCCAGACTCACATCCATCGAGTCAGTGATGCCATCCAGCCATCTCATCCTCTGTCGTCCCCTTCTCCTCCAGCCCCAATCCTTCCCAGCATCAGAGTCTTTTCCAATGAGTCAACTCTTCACATGAGGTGGCCAAAGTACGGGAGTTTCAGCTTTAGAATCATGCCTTCCAAAGAAATCCCAGGGCTGATCTCCTTCAGAATGGACTGGTTGGATCTCCATGCAGCCCAAGGGACTCTCAAGAGTCTTCTCCAACACCACAGTTCAAAAGCATCAATTCTTCGGCACTCAGCCTTCTTCACAGTCCAACTCTCACATCCATACATGACCACAGGAAAAACCATAGCCTTGACTAGATGGACCTTTGTTGGCAAAGTAATGTCTCTGCTTTTGAATATGCTATCTAGGTTGGTCATAACTTGCCTTCCAAGGAGTAAGCATCTTTTAATCTCATGGCTGCAGTCACCATCTGCAGTGATTTTGGAGCCCCCAAAATAAAGTCTGCCACTGTTTTCACTGTTTCCCCATCTATTTCCCATGAAGTGATGGGACCGGATGCCATGATCTTAGTTTTCTGAATGTTGAACTTTAAGCCAACTTTTTCACTCTCTACTTTCACTTTCATCAAGAGGATTTTAAGTTCCTCTTCACTTTCAATATACAATATATTCTAATGTATAATATATTGATGTATATATAAATATAAACATATATTTATATATATAATAAATATATATTATAATATGATATAATAAATATATTCACCAATCTATAAAATGCTAATATACAAGACACTTCATAGTTGCTAAGGAAAAGTAAGATATATGATTTTAATAAAAAGATATAAGATATGACAAACTCAGATATACATTCCACATTTTTCCTGGGGACCACTGCTCATTTAACAAACAATACAATTATTAAAATAACCTGGAAATATGACAAGCCTATTTGGACAGAGTAGTGGCCCCTCATGAAAGAGAAATTACAGGCGGCTAAAGAACTTATAGATACACAACTAGAATTAAAGCATATTGAGGAATCTTGGTCTCCTTGGAACTCCCCTATTTTTGTTATAAAAAAGAAATCTAACAAATGGCGTCTCCTAACAGACCTTAGAAAAGTTAATGCATCTATGAAACCTATGGGTGCATTACAACCAAGAATCCCATCACCTACCACTATTCCTCAAAATTGGTATATTATTATTATTGATTTACAAGATTGCTTTTTAAATATACCTTTACACCCTTTAGACCGAGAGAGATTCGCTTTCTCTCTCCCTTATCCTAATCATATTGGACCTCATAAACAGTACCAATGGAATGTACTGCCACAAGGGATGATGAATTCTCCCACCATGTGTCAGTACTACGTAGCCAAAGCCCTTGAGCCTGTGAGAAAGCAGTTTCCTAACTTTCTTGTTATTCACTATTTGGATGGTATATTATTTTCGGCTCCATCTATCTTAAAAACTGAACACATGTTTGATATAGCTCAACTATGCTTTAAAAACTCTAATCATTGTCCCTGAAAAAATTCAAACCTCTACACCTTACCATTACTTGGGGTTCGTTGTTAATAGGCAACGCATTACTCCCCAACTAACTTAGATCCATACTGATAAATTATCAACCTTAAATGATTTTCAAAAGCTCTTAGGTGATATTAATTGGATTAGACCTTCTTTAGACATTGCTAATCATCAACTGAATAACCTATTTAATACTTTAAAAGGAGATCCTGATTTAAATAGCCCTTGTTCACTTTCTCAAGAGGCACGAGAAGAACTCTGGTGCAAAATAAATTACAAAAACAATTTCTTACTCACATCAAACTAGATTTACCTCTAGAATTGTTTATACTCCCCTCTCCTATATTTCTAGACACTTTAAACAATTTTTACAATCTTTTCCTATTATCCATTTACAAGTATTCTTTATAATCCACAGACACAAGACATAGTCAAACAAACACATCACACACTAAAGTTACAAATAAAGAAATTAAATAAGGGGGAATACACGGGAACACTACTGTCTTCGTTATCTAAAGCAGACTTCACTAGATTCCAACATATTTCCTAAACCTATAACTATTGTTAATACAGCTTTATTTGTTTTAAAGTTTTTAACCTCTTCTTAAGATTCGACCCAAGGGGGCCCCAGTGTTCAAAATGGAGATGAAACAAGAACCCCTGGAAGAAGAAATTCCAATATGGGCTATATCTGCTTTGAAGATCTCCAGAAAGCACCGCCCTTGGGGGCATCACCACAATGATCTTCCCACTTGGGGACAAATCAAAACCCTTACTAATCGAGCTGAAAATTTGGTCTGTCACAGGGATTGCCTCCAAGTCCTGAATACATTGTCCTGGCAATGCTCAGTCTTTTGGCCTGTACCTCCCCCCGGCTCAAGCTCGGACTAATACCCAACCGCCCTCTATTACTGGTGGTCGAATGGACAGAGAGAGGACCAATTGTTTCAACTAATGATTCTATACATATGCCTTCTCCCTAGTACAGGAAAGGGCCCTCACACCCTGGGCAGGAAAGAAAACTAATTAACATTTCTTTAGGTTATGAAGTCCTTCCCTTGTGCATGGGCACAGCAGAATTGTGCATAAACATCAGCCGACAAACTTGGGCTTTCCTCCTGCCTCCAAAAGAAGATTTTCAGACATTGCTTGGATCATTTACTGCCCTTTCTTTGTCTGTAAACCATGTTTATACTACTGAGACTTTAGGGAAAGAGTTAGGGAAAGAACAAAGAACATTATGCAAAGGGTTTACTTATAAAAACTTTACTTATACTCCCGTTTGTTGGGACAAATGTCAAACCAAATCAAGAAAATCAATGTTTGTGGCTAATCATACAATTGTTGATTGGGGACCCCATGGTATGTGGTTATCTGACTGCTCAGAGGATATTACCAACACTGTGTGTGATATGGAAGGTCACGGACACCACGATGGAACATTACTATGACAAAGGACTTCTTGAATGGCTTGACGGTGGATTAGCCCCACCTCGTCCTAGGATCGTCCTCGATAAACAGAGTGGGCCTGAACAAAGGGACATTTGGAAATTTGCTGCACGCACCAGAGCATGGAAAAACTTGGGACTTGGACTGGACATTTCATAGGGACCAGTCGTGGTCATAGTAACTATTTCTTTTGCTATAATCAGTCATATTTTATACAGGCCTGTGTCTCACTTCCTTTTGTTATAGCCATAGAAAATTTACAATTTAATAAGACTTTTACATTCTGTAACTTGTATTAATTGCAAACTATACACATGTCTTAACCCTTCTATTTCTTTAAGCTACTCAATTTTGTGTTATTCCTGTTCAATTCAATCATAGTGCCTACAACTGGGAACAAATCAAATTTCATTTACAAAATATACATGATAACACCTCTCTGAATGTACAATTACTGCAAAAGAAAATCTTTAAAACTTTTTCTAAAAATCTGCTCTCTTCCCCCAATTTGGAAACTTTAGCTGAACAAATTAACTGGGCTGGACCCACGAGGATGGTCTCAAAGTATTATCCACAGTATCAGGTCTGGAACTGTAACTTTGGTGATTGTCATGATAATTATATTTGTTGTTTACTGTCGCTTTTCTATAAGGTTGGTTAATACTAACCAAACTCATTTGGTCAAGACCTTTTTTTACAAATATAATAAAATAGGGGGAATTGTCAGGAAGCCTTTAACAGCAGGCTTCCTGTATGCTATTTTGGATCTGTCAGGAATTGTCTGCTCCTTATTAATTCCTGAATATTCAGGAATTAAGAGGAGAGGCAAGCCTCTCCAGGGACTGAGGAATCCAGGCATTTCCTTCATTAGCATTTCTATATGGTGATAAGTACCCTCTTCCTTCTTGTGAACCATACGGTAAAAGTGATTGTTTACAACTCTCTCTCTCTTTAGTATGGATCACCTATGTTTTGTAAGTCTGGAATTTTAATCTTTATCTTTGCTGAGAATAACTACTTTGTAAGACAGTATATATGCCCACACCATGTTGATTAAAACACCTTTGCTCCATCAGAGCTCTGGTCCCCGTGTCTTTCTTTCTCTCTCTCTCTAACCCTCTCTCTCTTTTTCAGGCTGATCCCCTGGAGTGCAGAGGCCCTCTGAGTTCACTTTCCTGTCCAGGCTTCTAAGACCCTCTCGAGAAGGTGCTCTGCGCCTTCACGGAGGCGCCTGAGGCCTCCGTGAACAGAGCAAGCCCCGTGCCGGGGCTTTATTGGCTTTCTGTGTAAACCAAGGAATATCAGCCTCTTTCTCTCCTTTACTTTCTTATCGTCAACTCCAGACCACCAAGTTCCGGTCCATTAAAGGACCCCAACACCTGGTGGCTTAGATGGTAAAGAATCTGCCTGCAGTGCAGGAAATGAAGGTTCAACCTCCGGACTTGGAAGAGGTTTTTTTAAAAATGCAAAGTATAGAGAAGCGTATGAAGTAAAAGGAGAGCGAGACTTACTTCCTCTCATCCATAATGTGCCTTCCTGGAGGTAATCACTATGAACAGCCTTATTATTATGCACATATGAACATAGGTGAGGCTTCCCAGGTGGCGCCAGTGAGACTTGGGTTCAATCCCTGGGTTGGGAGCAGCCCACTCCAGTATTCTTGCCTGGAGAGTCCCATGGACAGAGGAGCCTGGTGGGCTAGAGTCCATGGGGGTCACAAAGAGTCAGACATGACTGAAGTGACTTAGTATGGATGCATGAACATATGTGGAGAAAAAGTTTCTATTTTGACCAAAATGGACTCATCCAACATGCACCCTTTGGCATCTTGCTTTTGTCGCATAATAATATAACATGGACACCTCAGGGCAAAGCCTTGAAGATCTAGTTCATTCATTTTCATGGCTGCATTGAATTCTATCAAGTGAATGGTTTATACTTTATTTACACAGTTTCCTAAGATGGATGTCTACACTGTTTCTAACTTTCCATATTACAACTTAAGTTGGGCAGTGGAACCAGACTACCTGGGTTCAAATCCCACCTCTGTCCATTTCAAGTTGGTTGATTAGTTATTCACTACTGTGTAACTAACGTCCCCCAAAACACAACAACTTAAAACAGCAAGTACTAGTTATCCACAGTTTTAGGAGCAGAAATGTGGGAGTTGAGCTCGGTAGTTTAGGCTTGGGGTCTCTAAGGAGGCTGCAATCAGATGTCAGCCAGGGCTATAGTTATGGAAGGCTTCAGTGGTACTGGAGTATGTGTGTGTGCGTCTTAGTCGCTCAGTCGTGTCCAACTCTTTGTGAATCCATGGACTGCAGGACGCTAGGCTTCCTTGTCCTTCGCCATCTCCCAGAGCTTGCTCAAACTCATGTCCACTGAGTTGGTGATGCCGTCCAATGATCTTGTCCTCTCTCACTCCCTTCTCCTCCCGCCTTCAATCGTTCCCAGCATCAGGGTCTTTTCAAATGAATCAGTTCCTCACATCAGGTGGCCAAAGTATTTGAGCTTCAACTTCAGCTTCAGTCCTTCCAATGAATATTCAGAATTGATTTCCTTTAGGGTTGACTGGTTTGATCTCCTTGCAGTCCAAGGGATTCATAAGAATCTTCTCCAACACCACAGTTCAAAAGCATCAATTCTTCCACGCTCAGCGTTCTTTATGGTTCAACTCTTATATCCACACACGACTACTGGAAAAACCATAGCTTTGACTATACTTACCTTTGTCGGCTTTCCTGGTGGCTCAGATGGTAAAGCGTCTGCCTGCAGTGCGGGAGGAGAAGGCAATGGCAACCCACTCCAGTACTCTTGCCTGGAAAATCCCATGGACGGAGGAGCCTGGTAGGCTGCAGTCATGGGGTCACTAAGAGTCAGGCACGACTGAGCGACTTCACTTTCCCTTTTCACTTTCATGCATTTGAGAAGGAAATGGCAACCCACTCCAGTGTTCTTGCCTGGAGAATCCCAGGGATGGGGGAGCCTGGTGGGCTGCTGTCTATGGGGTTGCACAAAGTCGGACACGACTGAAGCGACTTAGCAGCAGCAGCAGTGCAGAAGACCCAGGTTCGATCCCTGGGTTGGGAAGATGCCCTGGAGAAGGAAACGGCAATCCACTCCCATACTCTTGCCTGGAAAATTCCATGGACTGAGGAGCCTGGTGGGCTACAGTCCATTCGGTCGCAAAGAGTCGGACACGACTGAGCGACTTCACTTTCACTTTCACCTTTGTTGGCAAAGTAATATCTCTGCTTTTTAATACACTGTCTAGATTTGTCACAGCTTTTCTTCCAAGGAGCAAGTGTCTTTTAATTTCATGGCTGGGGTTGCCTTCCGCAGGGATTGTCAAAGTGAAAATGAAGCCACTCAGTCGTGTCCAACTCTTTATGACCCCATGGACTCTAACCCAACAGGCTCCTCCATCCTTGGGATTTTCCAGGCAAAAATACTGGCTTGTGTTGCCATTTCCTTCTCCAGGGGATCTTCCCCACCCAGGGATCGAACCTGGGTCTCTCGCATTGCAGGCAGACTCTACTGTCTGAGGCACAAGGGAAGCTAAAGCTAGCACAAGGAGCCGGGATCGTTTGGGGTGACGTGCAGAGGCAGCAGAAACCAATGAAGTGAAGAAAGGGGCAGGAAGGCGATCACCTGGGGCCGGACTGCCCCGCCCCACCTGCGGTGAGGACTGCTGACAGCCCATGCTTGGCCCATGAGGGACACGGCGGAGGCAGTGGTGGCGCGGAGGAAAGAGGGGGAGACCCCAAAATAAAGTCTGTCACTGTTTCCACTGTTACCCCATCTCTTTGGCATGAAGTGATGGGACCGGATGCCATGGTCTTAGTTTTCTGAATGTTGAGCTTTAAGCCAACTTTTTCACTCTCCTCTTTCACCTTCATCAAGAGGCTTTTTAGTTCCTCTTCACTTTCTGCCATAAGGGTGGTATCATCTGCATATCAGGTTATTGATATTTCTCCCGGCAATCTTGATTCCAGCTTGTGCTTCATACAACCCAGCATTTCTCATGATGTACTCTGCATATAAGTTAAATAAGCAGGGTGACAATATACAGCCTTGATGTACTCCTTTCTCAATTTGGAGCTGGTCTGCTGTTCCATGTCCAGTTCTAACTGTTGCTTCTTGACCTACATGCACGTTTCTCAGGAGGCAGGTGAGGTGGTCTGGTGGTATTCCCATCTCTTTAAGAATTTCCCACAGCTTGTTGTGATCCAACAGTCAAAGCCTTTAAGCATGGTCAATGAAGCAGAAGTAGATGTTTTTCTGGAACTCTTTTGCTTTTTCTATGATCCAGTGGATGTTGGAAATCTGACCTCTGGTTCCTCTGCCTTTTCCAAATCCAGCTTCTACACATGCACACACTGTTACCTCTGCTTTATTCTGTTGAGTAGAAGCTGGTCATTAAGTGCAACCCACACTCAAGCGGAGGAGAATTAGTGTCTACTTTTTGAGGGGATGACCATCAAAGAGTTTACAGTCAGATTTAAAAACCACCGCACTGTGCATCTGGCCAAGTTATTTCGCCTTTCTTTTGTCCACTTCTCCTGCTGAAAATGGAGATAAAAACTAGCACCTGATTATTGAATAGGTTAGAAAGAGTGACAGGTTAGTATCTGTCACTAGGCAAACACTCAGGGAGGGACAACTGTTTTATGTGCCTGGAATATGTCCCTTCTGCGTGTGAGTGAGTGTCATTTTCGTAGCAAATTATGCTGCTGGTTTAAGAATGGTTGAATCTCACTAGGGAATGGGAGAAGAAATTTGCCGGTGAAATGACTGACAAGAGATTAATGCCAAATAGTTCACACAGTACAATTTAAAAAAAAAAGCAAACAAATAAACAACAACAAAAAATGGGCAGAAGATGTAAACAGACATTTCTCTGGGACTTCTCTGGTGGCTCCATGCTAGAGACCACAATGTAAGAGACCCCTTGCAACTCTGGAGATGAATGTTCAGCACCTGCAACAGGACAATCCCCTGGAGGAGCAAATGGCAACCCACTCCAGTATTCTTGCCTAGGAAATCCCATGGACAGAGGAGCCTGGTAGGCTACAGTCCATAGGGTCACAAAAGAGTTGGACAGGACTTAGGGACTAAATAACAGCAACAACATGGGAATTCTGTGTTTAACTCTGTAATGAACTGTCACAGCAGCTAAAGCATTTTACATTCCCATCTAGCAGAGCTCCAAGTTTTCCATATGCTCATTCACACTTGTGATTTTCTACTTTTTTTATTACAACTGTCCCAGTGGTTGTGAGGTGGTGTCTCACTGTGATTTTGATTTGCAAATAAATGCTATTTTTAAGTAATTAAAAAATCAAAATCAATGCAAACAAAAATCCGTGATGAACAAAATATCAGAATCTTAATGAAAACAGCATTCTGCATTTGTATACTCATTTCACTCACCTCACTGTTTTCTGTTTGTTGGTTTATTTTGTTTTTTGTTTTGGCTTTTTGGGAGGGTCACACTGCCCCATTTGTGGGATCTTAGTTCCCCCACCAAGATCTAACCTGGACTCCCCGCAGTGAAAGTGCAAAGTCTTAACCACTAGACTGCCAGGGAATTCCCACCTCTCCGTATTTTAAATTGTGATATTTAATTTATGTAGGTTTTTCTGTGCTGATTTTGATTTCCTAAAAACTTTTGCATGGAAATATTTTTATCCTTTTACGACAATTTAAAAAATATTATTTACCTTTACCACTTTGTTCTTTTTTTAATTAAATTTATTAATTTTAATTGGAGGTTACAGTATTGTATTGGTTTTGCCATACATCAACATGAATCCACCACGGGTGTACACGTGCTCCCCATCCTGAACCCCCCTCCCACCTCCCTCCCCGTACCATCCCTCTGGGTCATCCAAGTGCACCAGCCCCGAGCATCCTGTATCATGCATCGAACCTGGACTGGCGATTCGTTTCTTATATATTATACGTGTTTCAATGCCATTCTCCCAAATCATCCCACCCTCTCCCTCTCCCAGAGTCCAAAAGACTGTTCTATACATTTGTGTCTCTTTTGCTGTCTCGCATACAGGGTTATCGTTATCATCTTTCTAAATTCCATATATATGCGTTAGTATACTGTATTGGTGTTCTTTTGGCGTCCCTGAACCCAAATGCTGCACCCGGAGCAGCCGGCATCTCTCATGCGTTCTCAACCCACTCCGCACCCTGTTCAAGTTCATGAGGCAGGCCCAGCTATGACCTCCAGGGGGCGCTGCTGCTCTGCTCAAGCTCAGCCCAGCACCTTCCACGCTAAGCGCTGGATTCAGTTTATTGACGTCTCCTAGTGGGAAATAGATGGGGAAACAGTGGAAACAGTGTCAGACTTTATTTTTCTGGGCTCCAAAATCACTGCAGATGGTGACTGCAGCCATGAAATTAAAAGACACTTACTCCTTGGAAGGCAAGTTATGACCAACCTAGATAGCATATTCAAAAGCAGAGACATTACTTTGCCAACAAAGGTTCGTCTAGTCAAGGCTATGGTTTTTCCTGTGGTCATGTATGGATGTGAGAGTTGGACTGTGAAGAAGGCTGAGCACCGAAGAATTGATGCTTTTGAACTGTGGTGTTGGAGAAGACTCTTGAGAGTCCCTTGGACTGCAAGGAGATCCAACCAGTCCATTCTGAAGGAGATCAGCCCTGGGATTTCTTTGGAAGGCATGATTCTAAAGCTGAAACTCCAGTACTTTGGCCACCTCATGCGAAGAGTTGACTCATTGGAAAAGACTCTGATGCTGGGAGGGATTGGGGGCAGGAGGAGAAGGGGACGACAGAGGATGAGATGGCTGGATGGCATCACTGACTCGATGGACGTGAGTCTGAGTGAACTCCGGGAGTTGGTGATGGACAGGGAGGCCTAGCGTGCTGCGATTCATGGGGTCGCAAAGAGTCGGACACGACTGAGCGACTGATCTGATCTGATCTGAGACCAGATTCCTCCTCTGTAAGATGGAAATGATAACGTTAGGCTTGCGGGATGGCTGAGCAGCCTTTGAAATGCCCTGCCCAGGACTCAGTCCAGACTCAGTACACAGTGATAATCACGACTATTTCCTCAGAGTGCAGATAGAAGAATATTTTACAATTTTACTACAGAGAATTTGAAAACCTCATAAAAGTAGGCAGACTGGTATAATGAGTTCCCAGCCCCAGCCCTGACCACCATCACCCCCTGGCCAACTGTACTCCATCCACCTCGCCTAGGATTATTATTTCAAGGCAAATCCCAGTCCTTCTGTAAATACTTTGAGTCTCTAAAAGATAAAGACTTGCAGGGAAGGCGGGGGTGGGGGGTACTAACCACATTACTATTATCATGCTTTAAAACCTTTGCCAAGAATTTTTGAATACACAGATTCCAATATAGCCGGAAAAGGAGGGGGATGCCTCTCAGTTCCATCAGCCTCTTGTCAAGAGAATGTGGGCAAATTGTTGAACTTCTCTGGTTTATTTTCCTCATGAGGCAACCAGGGTAGCATGTGCCTTAGGCCCGTGTGCCACAGCTACTGAGCCCACAGTCTAGAGCCGGTGCTCCACAATAAGAGAAGTCACAACAATGAGAAGCCCGCGCACTACATCTAGAGAGTGCTGCTGCTAAGTCGCTCCAGTCGTGTCCGACTCTGTGCGACCCCATAGACAACAGCCCACCAGGCTCCCCCGTCCCTGGGATTCTCCAGGCACGAACACTGGAGTGGGTTGCCATTTCCTCCTCCAATGCATGAAAGTGAAAAGTCAAAGTGAAGTTGCTCAGTCGTGTCCGACTCCTAGCGACCCCATGGACTGCAGCCCACCAGGCTCCTCCGTCCATGGGATTTTCCAGGCAAGAGTATTGGAAAATCCCGTGGACGGTGGAGCCTGGTCACTTATCGAAACTAGAGAAAGCCTTCATGCGACAGTGAAAACCAAGCATAGCCAAAAGTAAATTTTTTAAGAAAAGAAAAGCAGAGTAGCAAACTGAAGTCCTCAGGTCACTGGGAATATTGGTGACAGTATGTGTATTAATACCTGCAACTTCAGAGTCCCTCGAAATACATTAATATGACTATGTACATATGTAAAAACAAACTTGTGCTTCAGTTCAGTTCAGTCCCGCAGTTGTGTCCAACTCTTTGCAACCCCATGAACTGCAGCACGCTAGGCTCCCCTGTCCATCACCAACTCCCAATGCTTACTCAAACTCATGTCCATAGAGTCAGTGATGCCATCCAACCATCTTATCCTGTGTTGTCCCCTTCTCCTCCTGCCTTCAATCTTTTCCAGCATCAGAGTTTTTTCAAAAGAGTCAGCTCTTCGCGTACGGTGGCCAAAGTATTGGAGTTTCAGCTTCAGCATCCGTCCTTCCAATTAACAGGACTGATTTCCTTTAGATGGACTGGTTGGATCTCCTTGCAATCCAAGGAACTCTCAAGAGTCTTCTCCAACACCACAGTTCAAAAGCATCAATTCTTTGGTGCTTAGCTTTCTTTATAGTCCAGCTCTCACATCCATACATGACCACTGGAAAAACCATAGCCTTGACTAGACAGACCTTTGTTGGCAAAGTAATGTCTCTGCTTTTTAATATGCTATCTAGGTTGGTCATAGATTTTCTTCCAAGGAGTATGCATCTTTTAATTTCATGGCTGCAGTCACCATCTGCAGTGATTTTGGAGCCCAAGAAAATAAAGTCTCTCACTATTTTCATTGTTTCCCCATCTATTTGCCACGAAGTGATGGGACCAGATGCCATGATCTTAGTTTTCTGAATGTTGAGTTTTAAGCCAACTTTTTCACTCTCCTCTTTCACTTCCATCAAGAGGCTCTTTAGTTCTTCGCTTTCTGCCATAAGGGTGGTGTCATCTGCATATCTGAGGTTATTGATATTTCTCCTGGCAATCTTGATTCCAGCTTGTGCTTCATCCAGCCCAGCCTTTCTCATGATGTACTCTGCATATAAGTTAAGCAGGGTGACAATAAACAGCTTTGATGTACCCCTTTCCCAATTTGGAATCAGTCTTTTGTTCCATGTCCAGTTCTAACTGTTGCTTCCTGACCTGCATACAGATTTCTCAGAAGGCAGGTCAGGTGGTCTGGTATTCCCATCTCTTTCAGAATTTTCCACAGTTTATTGTGATCCACACAATCAAAGGCTTTGGCATAGTCAATAAAGCAGAAGTAGATGTTTTTCTGGAACTCTCTTGCTTTTTCCATGATCCAGCAGGTGTTGGCAATTTGATCTCTGGTTCCTCTGCCTCTTCTAAATCCAGCTTGAACGTCTGGAAGTTCACAGTTCACGTACTATTGAAGCCTGGCTTGGAGAATTTTGAGCATTACTTTACTAGCGTGTGAGATGAGTGCAATTGTGTGGTAGTTTGAGCATTCTTTGGCATTGCCTTTCTTTGAGATTGGAATGAAAACTGAGCTTTTCCAGTCCTGTGGCCACTGCTGAGTTTTCCAAATTTGCTGGCATATTGAGTGCAGCCCTTTCACAGCATCATCTTTTAGGATTTGAAATAGCTCAACTGGAATTCCATCACGTCCACTAGTTTTATTCGTAGTGATGCTTCCTAAGGCTCATTTGACTTCACATTCCAGGATGTCAGGCTCTAGGTGAGTGATCACACCATTGTGATTATCTGGGTCATGAAGATCTTTTTTGTATAGTTCTTCTGTGTATTCTTGCCACCTCTTCTTAATATCTTCTGCTTCTGTTAGGTCCATACAATTTCTGTCCTTTATCAAGCCCATCTTTGCATGAAATGTTCCCTAGGTATCTCTAATTTTCTTGAAGAGATCTCTAGTCTTTCTCATTCTGTTGTTTTCCTCTATTTCTTTGCATTGATCACTGAGGAAGCCTTTCTTATCTCTCCTTGGGTATTCTTTGGAACTCTGCATTCAAATGGGTGTATCTTTCCTTTTCTCCTTTGCCTTTATTTAGCTTCTCTTCTTTTCACAGCTATTTGTACGGCCTCCTCAGACAGCCATTTTGCTTTTTTGTATTTCTTTTTCTTGGGGATGGTCTTGATCCCTGCATTCTGTACAATGTCACGAACCTCCATCCATAGTTCATCAGGCGCTCTATCAGATCTAGTCCCTTAAATCTATTTCTCACTTCCACTGTATAATCATAAGGGATTTTATTTAGGTCATATCTGAATGGTTTAGTGGTTTTCCTTACTTTCTTCAATTTAAGTCTGAATTTGGAAATAAGCAGTTCATGATCTGAGCCACAGTCAGCTCCAGGTCTTGTTTTTGCTGACTGCATAGAGCTTGTCGATCTTTGGCTGCAAAGAATATAATCAATCTGATTTTGGTATTGACCATCTGGTGGTGTCCATGTGTAGAGTCTTCTCTTGTGTTCTTGAAAGAAGGTGTTTGCTGTGACAGCGTCACAAAACTTGGCAAAACTGTTAGCCTTTGACCTGCTTTGTTTTGTACTCCAAGGCCAAATTTTCCTGTAACTCCAGGTAGCTCTTGACTTCCTCTTTTTGCATTCCTGTCCCCTATAATGAAAAGGACATCTTTCTCTGGTGTTAGTTCTAGAAGGTCTTGTAGGTCTTCATAGAATCGTTCAACTTCAGCTTCTTCAGCGTTAGTGGTCAGGGTATAGACTTGGATTACCGTGATATTGAATGGTTTGCCTAGGAAACAAACAGAGATCATTCTGTCATTTTTGAGATTGCATCCAAGTACTGCATTTCGGACTCTTGTTTACTATGAGGGCTACTCCATTTCTTCTAAGGGATTCTTGCCCATAGTAGTAGATATAATGGTCATCTGAGTTAAATTCACCCATTCCAGTCCATTTTAGTTCACTAATTCCTAAAATGTCAATGGTCACTCTTGCCATCTCCCGTTTGACCACTTCCAATTTGCTTTGATTCGTGGACCTAACATTTCAGGTTCCTATGCCATATTGCTCTTTACAGCATCGGACTTTACTTCCATCACCAATCACATCCACAACTGGGCTTTGTTTCTGCTTTTGCTCAGCTTTTTCGTTCTTTCTGGAGTTATTTCTCCCCGATCTCCAGTAGCATATTGGGCACCTACTGACCTGGGAAGTTCATCTTTCAGTGTCCTATCTTTTTGCCTTTTCATACTGTTCGTGGGTTACCAGGTAACTTGTGGTTGCCAGAGTAGAAAATGGGGTGGGGTATGTGAAATGGGAGATTGATATATACACACTGTGATGGTGTTATTTGCAAAGTTGTGTCCAACTCTTGTGACCCCATGGACTGGAGCCCACTAGGCTCCTCTGTTCATGGAATTTCCCAGGCAAGAATATTGGAATGGGTTCCCATTTCCTTCTCCAGGGGGTCTTCCTGACCCAGGGATCGAACCCATGTCTTCTGCATTGCAGGCTGATTCTTTTCCACTGAGCCACCAGGGAAGCCCAGCACACTACTATACATAAAATAGATAGCTGGTAAGAATCTACTGTCTAGCACAACGAACTCTACTTGTGCTCTGTAATGACCTACATGGAAAAAAAATCTTAAAAAGAGTGGCTTTATGTATATATATATATATAAAACTGATTCACTTTGCTGTACAGCAGTAATTAACACAACACTGTCAATCAACTATGGTGCAATAAATATTAAAAAATAAAAGGCAAAAAATAATTTAGAAAATAATATGGCTATGGTAACATGAGCTTCCCAGGTGGCACAGTGGTAAAGAATCTGCCTTCCAGAGCAGAAGATGCAGGAGATGTGGGTCTGATCCCTGGGTTGGGAAGATCCCCTGGAGAAGGGAATGGCTACCCACTCCAGTATTCTTGCCTGGAGAATCCCATGAACAGAGGAGCCTGCTGGGTTGTGGTCCACAGGGTCTCAAAATCTGCTAACCCTCTGAATGGTAACCCACTCCAGTATTCTTGCTTGGAGAATCTCATGGACAGAGGAGCCTGCTGGGTTGTGGTCCACGGGGTCTCAAAGAGTCAGACACAGCAGTGATTGAGCAGGCACGCCTGCAACATGGGTATAGTCACAGAGTGGAGGGATGGCTCTCAACCAGGAGCAGGAGGTGGGGATGCTACCACACAGGGCGTACTTGGCCAGGTCGGAAACATTTTTGAGAGGGGTGGTGCTACCGGCATCTAGTGTGTGGAGGCCAAGGATGCTGTTCAATATACCACAGTGTACAGAATGGCTCCCCAACAAAGAATGATCCAGCTCCAAAGTCAGTAGAGCCAAGGCAGAGAAACTGTGTTCTAGAGACTTGGAGTTCGTTAACTGTTGCTGAAACTTTGACAGTTGGAGCCTTTGATTCCTGACTCTGCCACTAGTTGGGTGGACGAGGTGGTAGTAAAAATATTGCAGAAAGGGGAACCCTTTCGAGGGCCCGAGAGTGGGCTCTTGTTAACACTTGGGAATGAGTTGTCCAGGAGATACACGTGCTGACAAAACAAGAGAATTTATTGGGAAGGGGCACCCTGGAGGAGAGCAGGAGGGAAAGGAAAAGTTGAAGGATTTCTCTGCCATATGGCTCCCCCTTCAAGTTTTGTGATGATGGAATTAGTTTTGGGGTTATCTCTGGCCAACATTCTGAGTCAGTGTCCTTCTTGGTGGTGCCTGCATTACTCAGCCAAGATGGATCCCAGCGAGGTGGATTCTGGGAGGTTGGTAGGACATGCGGGCATCTCCTTTTGACCTTTCCCAAGTTCTTCCTGTTGGTGATGGCTTGTCAGTTCCATGCTCCTTACCAGGACCTCCTGTCACAGAGTAACTCACACAAATGGTTACTATAGTGCCTGGCCAGGGTGGGCGTCTCAGTTAGCGTTTCCCCTACCAAAAACAGCCTTTAACAGGATCTCTCCGGTGGTCCAATGGCCAAGATTCCTTGCTCTTAATGGGATGGGGCAGGGAGGGGCCGGAGTTCGATCCCTCGTAAGGGAACTGGATTCCACGTGCCGCAAGCAAGAGTTCAGGAGCTACCACTGAAAATCCTGCATGCCACAACGAGGCTCAGTGATTTCCTGTGCTGGGACTAAGGCCTGGCACAACCAAATAAAAAATAAATAAATGAAAATAGCAATTAATCACACCAGGCATGATGCTAGCCTCACAGTCTCTGTAAGTACATTTCATTCTCTCACCCTCCAGGAAGGTGGTTGAGAAAATTTAGGCCCAGGGAGGCCAAGTGGCCTGAACAAGGGGCTGCATCTCTTTGGACCTCATTTCCTTCATTGGCGGCCTTCCCTGGTGCCTTAGACAATAAAGAATCTACCTGCAATGCAGGATACCCAGGTTTAATTCCTGGGTCGGGAAGATCCCCTGGAGAAAGGGAATGGCAACCCATTCCAGTATTCTTGCCTGGAGAATCCCATGGACAGAGGAGCCTGGCAGGCTGCAGTCAACCGAGTCACAAAGAGTCGGACACGACTGAGCGATGAATACACACACTCCTCATTGGTGGGACGGGATTATGATGTGTGCCTCTCGAGGTTGTTGGGAGGACTGCCCTCCACAAAGGGCATCTGCTAGGGATGAACCCATTAGCCGGCACACAACAGTTAACCACCAAGTCTGGCTAAGTGCCCAGCCTAGCTAGGGCTGGAGAGCCAAACAATTTCTTTTATTATCCTAGTTGCTGGGGGAATTGGCAGAGACCTGTGAAGTGTCTAAGACAAAAGTTACTAGGGTTGCTGGGGGCATGCCTTTCAGGCAATGCAGAGCCCAGGAAACTTTCTTCTCCAGCCTACTTCCCCAGAAGATTATAAATTGGCCCTTTCACCACCAGCAGGAGCTGGAGGAAGGCTGGAGCCCCCAAGGCAAACCTCTGTCCTTCCTGGGGAATCCAGGCTTGCTTAGCTGTCTCCTTATGTGACCAACAGGAGTTGAGAAAGATGGATAACTGGTGATGAGCTGACTGATTGGACAGTTATGGACTCAGCACCTGCTATGTGCCAGGCACGCTGACCTTGGCAGACGCAGACGTCACGTTCTCTTAGGAGGAACAAACAGTAAACAAAGAAGAAACATCAGCTGGTGGTGAGTACTGTGCAGAGAATTAAAATAGGGTGATGGTGCGGGGAGCAATTTGAGACGTCAAGGAGTAGTGGCATGGTCAGAGAGAGCCTCTCAGGAAATGGCGTTTAAGGTGGAATGTGTATAACTTGAAAAGGTGCAGCATGGGAGTTCAAGTATGGCATATGCAAAGACCCTAAGGCTGAGAGCAATTGGCCAGCATTAGACCGAAGGAAAAGGGCACAACAGAGGATGAGATGGTTGGATGGCATCACCGACTCAAGGGACTTAAGTTTGAGCAAGCTCTCGGAGTTGGTGAGGGACAGGGAAGCCTTGTGTGCTGCAGTCCATGGGGTCACAGAGAATTGGACATGACTGAGTGACTGAACTGAACTGAAACTGGCTTCCCAGGTGGCTCCGTAGTAAAGAATCTCTTTGTCAATCCAGGAGATGCAGTAGATGTGGGCTCAATCCCTGGGTCAGAAAGATGCCCTGGAGAAGGAAATGGCAACCCACTCCAGTATTCTTGCCTGGAGAATTCCATGGACAGAGGAGCCTGTCAGGGTTATAGTCCGTGGGGTCGCAAAGAGTTGGACATGACTGAGCAACTAACACTTTAACTTTTTGCTGTAATAAACCGTCAGGGTGAGCGAAACAGCATTTGTGAATCCTTCGAGTCCTCCTAGGGAATCCTCCAAACCTAGGGTGGTCCTGGGACCCCTGAACAGCAAAGCCTTTCTGGATGGACAAAGCAGGGAAGGGAAGTTGGGGCAAAGAAGAAAAAGATGAGCAAAAATTCAGGCTGTTAGGTAAAACTATTTCTTGAGTGCCTGTATGTAAAGTGGGGCCTTTTAAAAAATATATATGAACAAATGGAAAAGCATATCATATTTTTATTCTTTCTTTTATTTTTTTGACCACACATGTGGGATGTGGGATTGTCATTCCCCCACCAGGGATCGACCCCGAGCCCCCTGCATTAGGAGCATGGAGCCTTAACCACTGGCCCACCAAGGAAGTCCCTTTTTCTTTATTTTTTTGATTGGAGTATCATTGCTTTACAATGCTGTGTTAGTTTCTGCTGTACAGTGGAGTGAATCAGTCATATGTATGTATATAAACCCTCCCTGCTGAGCCTCTCTCCCGCTTCTCCTTCCCAACCCTCTAGGTCATCGCAGGGCAACGAGCTGAGCTGAGGCGGGTACTTACATACCTCTCTCCCAAAGGCCTTGTTTGCATTTGCTTCCTCATGGAAGTTTGGGAATTTATTTTGGTTGTCAGGCACATTGTGCTTTCTTCCTTATGTGTTGTTCCTGAGATGAGAGCCTCCTCTTCTCACCCTAGCCCACCCGGGAGTGGTTCTCACTCCCATTTCCCAGAAGATGGCAGCTGACGTCCCAGGAGAGAGGCTGTTGGCTTAAGTCCTCCAGGAAGGCAATGGAGGAGTCAGCATTCCAAGCAAACCCATGGACACCAAGGTATCCATTCCTCCAATCTGTGGTTTGTCAACACTGAGAGGTGGGTGAGGCAGGAGTAAGGTCACCAAAGCATCTTCTGTAAGGCCAAATCCTGAGAAAGTTTTTTCCTGCTCACTTTTTTTTTTAATTGTTCCCCAGGCTTTATTGAAATACAATCGACATATAACATTGTGTAAGTTTAGGGTGTATCATGTCCATATGATGCACTTCAGGATGGCTACCCACAGTAGCATTAGCTAACAGGTGTCACATAATTACCATTTCATTTTTGTGGTGAGGACACTTAACTGTCTTAGGAACGTCCAGGTGTATAACACAACATTGCACAGTACTGTTAACTGTGATCGTCATGCTACATATTAGATCCTTGGACTGACTCATAACTGGAGGCTTGTAGCCCTTGGCCAACCTCTCCCCATTTCCCCACCTACAGTCCCTGGCAACCACCATTCTCCTCTCTGTTCTGAGTTGGGCTTCTTTTGTGCGGTTGTTTGTGCTGGGTCTTTGTTGCAACACGTGGGCTTCTCTGTTGGGCAGCACAGGCTCCAGGGCACGCAGGTTCAGTTGCGACACGTGGGCTTCGTTTCCCAGCAGCATGTGGGTTTTTAGTTCCCTAACCAGAGATCAAACCTGCATCTCCTGTCTTGGAAGGTGGACTATTAACCCCTGGACCACCAGGGAAGTCCCTGAGTTGGACCCTTTTTGGATTTCACATATAAGTGAGGTCTTGGAGCAGTTATCTTTCTCTGACTTGTTTCACTCAGCGCAATGCCCTCAAGCTCCATCCATGCTCTTTCAAATGGTGTATTTGATTATTTCAAACAGCACATCTCGGTTGCTCAATCAGGGATCAAACTTGCACCCCTGGCATTATAAGCGTGGAGTCTTAACCACCAGGTCATGAGAGAAATCCCTCAGTCAGTTCCAGGTGGGTAGGTACTTAACTGCCCCTCCGGAGACTTGCTAATTTCCCTTCTTCTCAAGGAGAGCAGGCCTCAGGTTCCACACCTCGTGCAGGCAAGCAGATTCAGCTAGAGTTGATTTAAAGTTGGTGTCCCAGTTTCTCAGCACTGCTGACATTTGGGGACAAATGGTTTTCCATGGAGGCCCTGTCCTTTGCCTTGTGGGGTGTTGGGCAGTATCCTCGGACCCTACCTTCTAGATGCCAAGAGCTTCTCCTCCCCCAGTCGTGACAACCAAAAATGTCTCCAGATATCGCAAGTGTCCCCTGAGGGGGGGTGCAAAACGGCCCCCAGTTGAGAACCGCTGGCTTAAATAGTACACCTTGTGCCCATACTTCACTGGAGGGCATGGTGAGCACAGGATGATGGGGGTTCCCTCGAGTTTGTCCTTCTTGCCTGCCCTGCCAGGGCTTGGCACCGCGCCCAGCATCACACAGCCTCCCACTGCACACCTGGGCCAGGGCTCAATTTTCATTGAGCCCCAGGGGACCCAGGTGTTCAGGAGGCTGGTTGGTCCCTGGACTCCAAAGCTGAGTGCCAGGAAACCACAGTTACTGTGGCTACCGGTGAGCTCCTGGGGCGAGGAGCTATTGGTTGAGGGGGAAAAGGCTCGGGTGCCTGGTGGAGTCAACATCCAAGGGATGTCGGCTGGGAGGCCACTGTCCAACATCTCTCCCCATTAGCTTTCGCAGACCAAGTGGAGCCGTGAAGAGCCACTGGTTCATCTCCCCAGGGGCCCTGGAGGTGACAGAGGCTGCGGGTGGTCAAGAAACCTAGGAGGGTGAGACAGGTACCCCACTGCAGATGGCCCTGCCCGGCTGGCCTCCCAGGAAGGCCATCTGGCCACTGGTGTGAGGTGTCTGAGGCCCCGGCCCTTTCCTGGGGAAAGACTGTCCAGGTAGGTGGGCAGCATGAACTGCAGCCCCCTCAGCCCAGGCACCCGCCGGCGGCTTCTCCACGGTCAGGCAGGCCCCCTCCCAGCGCCTGCATCCAGAAGCGTGGCCATCTTCATCAGCTCTACGGTCTCAGGTAAGGGACAGGGCTGGACTTAGAGCTTGGTGGGGTGCCAGGGCCAGTGGGCATGGCTCACAGCATCCTCTAGGAGACCTGGATGTGAACACAGCCCGCCAGTGACCCACACACATAGGGACTGGTGAGGGAGAGCCTCCCTGACCCTTTGCTTCCTCCCCTATAAGCCAGCCTTAGAGCCTGACTTGAGAGAGTTGTCAGTAGCAAATGATACTACAACTAATATTAATGATGAATGTTCTAAGCTAGGCTTAAAAAGTGCCCAAGTCTTCCCACAGCTACAAAGCTCTGTATGACAGGATCTGGTTTACTCCCCAACTTTATCTGGTGTAACTCTCACCTCACACCCACACCCACCCACACTGCTCCAATAGGTCCAGGAACCTACAAAGCCCCAAGCCCCATAAACTGTAGTTATTCAACTGATCTGTTTATCTAATGCATGACTCCTCCAACCAGGCTATAAGCTCCATGAAGGCAAAGAGTCCACAGTGTGTGCCGGCAAGGGTTTAATAACCCGTTCTTCGAAAATTAAAACAAAAACCCCTGATTCATACTGTCTGCCAATTTCTGTGGTGTAAATTCTCCCACCATGGTCAATTTCAAGCTGTCCTGGGTGACCTCATAAACATGCAGCCAGATATGTTGGGTAGCTCACCATC
The DNA here is from genome assembly GCF_027580195.1 of Bos mutus. NCBI lineage: Eukaryota > Metazoa > Chordata > Mammalia > Artiodactyla > Bovidae > Bos > Bos mutus. The sequence continues at coordinate 45,097,575 of NC_091623.1, forward strand.
CTCGAATATTTCCCTAATGCAAAATCAATAGCTGTAAACAAACTCAAGAGCAGAAACCAGGGTCAAGGGTAGTAAAATAGTTCGGAAGTGATGAGGTTTGAGTATTTGCAATCTCCACTTTCACTGTCATGTATTCCATCCCAAGTTCAGACAGTTTAATGTTTCACGTTATTGTTATTTAGTTAAGTCATGTCTGACTCTTTTGCGATCCCATGGACTGGAGCCGGTCAGGCTCCCCCGTCCGTGGGATTCTCCAGGCAAGAATACTGGAGTGGGTTGCCATTTCCTTCCCCAGGGTATCTTCCTGACCCAGGGAATCTTCCTGACCCAGGGATTGAACCCGAGTCTCCTGCATTAGCACATGGGTTCTTTACCACTGAGCCACCTGAGAAGCTAATTTTTCACAGTGGCTGTTTTAACAAAATCCCTGATGATTCAGCCATCGGCTCTCCCAGGACAGCAGGGGCTGGCTCCAGCATACTGCATTGTCTACATATGCATTGTTTGCCATTGTATCCTTGATGCTTTTTTTTTTTTTTTTGGCATTTTTGTCTTGCGGGATCTTGGGGCTTCCCAGGCATTGCTGAGTGGTAAAGAATCTGCCTGCCACTGCAGGAGACATAAGAGATTCGGATTCTATCCCTGGGTCAGGAAGATCCCTTCGAGGAGGAAATGGCAACCCACTTCAGTGTTCTTGCCTGGAGAATCCCATAGACAGAGGAGCCTGGCTAGCTACAGTCCATGGGGTTGCAAAGAATTGGACTTGACTCAAGTGACTTAGCACGCATGCAAACAGGATCTTAGCTCCCTGACCAGGGATTGAACCTGTGTCTTAACCACTGGACCACCAGAGATCCTTTGTAGTGTTTGGACATAAAGTAACTTCACAGAGGACATTTTATGGACAAATATAAATAACCTGTGGAATTCATAGGACAGGCACAGGAAGGGAGTAGGAGGCAGGTCCAAGATTGGCATTCAGGTCAGTGCCTGTGCTAGGACCCCGGCAGCTTCTTCGTACTAGCCGCTTTGGGAGTCTTTTCATGGACACTAAAGTGACCCTCCCCTGGCTACATGGAGAAAACAAATAATTCTTGAATGCTTACATTACAATAGGTGCAGCCTCAATGGTTCCATCAACATTTATTCGGTACCTGTGTTGAGTGCTGAGAAATTAGCAATGACTTAGACAGAGCAGAGGTTTTTGACTTTGGGGAGCTTGTAGCCCTGCAGAGTAGAGGCATCACCCACTTTTTACAGAGGAGGAAACCAAGGATAGCATGATGCTTGGCACAAGGCCATACAATGAAGGCAAGTGGTAGAAAATAATCTTAGAATCCAGATTTACCCTAGGCAGGGCTGCCAGATTTATCAAAAATAAGAAACCAAACCACCACCATAACCAGCAAAACCAGGACACCCAGCTCAGTTTGCGTTTGAAGTAAACAACCAATGATCTTTTAGTATAAGATAGTGTGCAGAGCTGGAGAAGGAAATGGCAACCCACTCCAGTACTCTTGCCTGGAAAATCCCATGGACAAAGGAGCCTGGTAGGCTATAGTCTATGGGGTCGCAAAGAGTCGAACACGACTGAGTGACTTCACTCACTCACTCAGCGTGCAGAGCGGCTTCTCTGGTGGCTCAGCAGTAAAGAATCTGCATGCAGTGAAGACTGCCTGCAATGTAGGAGACGTGGATTCGATCCCTGGGGCAGGAAAATCCCTCGGAGAAGGAAATAGTGACCCAGTCCAGTATTCTTGCCTGGGAAATCCCACGGGCAGAAGAGCCTGGCAGTCCATGGGGTCACAAAGAGTCAGACACGACTGAGTGAGTAATCCACCACCGCCAGTGTGCAGAGAGGGACATACTTATGCTAACAAGTGATTTGTGTTACACATGGAACAGGGCTTGTCAGAAATGCACATTCTGGAGTTCAGGGAGTGGGCTGCACTTATGCTACCAGGCTTCTCATTACTTATCTGAAATGCAAATCAATGGGGTGTCCTGTATTATATCTGGCAACCCTAACCAAAGGTGAACAACCATACTGGTTAGCTGGGTCTGAGGGGTTTCCTGGGATGTGGGATTTTTAGCACTAACACTAGGAAAGTCTCAGGCATAGTTGGTCTTTCTGGCATGCCTCCTATTTTTTGTAGCTTTTGATTCTTCATGAATGGTCCTAACCTTTGTAAGAGTTGTTGTTGTTCAATCACCAAGTTGTGTCCGACTCTTTGCAACCCCATGGACTGCAGCATGCCAGGCCTCCCTGTCCCTCACCATCTCTTGGAGTTTGCCCAAGTTCATGTCCATTGGGTCAGTGATGGATCCATCCAACCATCTCATCCTCTGTTGCCCTTTTGTCCTTCTTGATCTTTCCCAGAATCAGGGTCTGTTCCAATGAGTCAGCTCTTCACCTCAGGAGGCCAAAGTTTTGGAGCTTCAGCTTCAGCATCAGTCCTTCCGATGAGTATTCAGTGTTGATTCCCTTTAGGATTGGCTGGTTTGATTTCCTTGCAGTCCAAGGGACTCTCAAAAGCCTTCTCCAGCACAATTCAAAAGCATCAGTTCTTCGGTGCTCAGCCTTCTTTATGGTCCAACTTTCACATCTGTACATGATTACTGGAAAGAATATAGCCTTGACTATACAGACCTTTGTTGGCAAACTGGCGTCTTTGCTTTTTAATACACCGTCTAGGTTTGTTGGTGCCAGTGGTAAAAAACCCACCTGCCGATGCAGGATGTGTAAGAGACGCAGGTTCCCTCCCTGGGTTGGGAAGGTCCCCTGAAAAAGGGCATGGCAACCCACTCCAGTATTCTTGCCTGGAGAATCACCATGGACAGAGCAGCCTGGAAGGCTAGGCTACGGTCCGTAGGGTCACAGAGTCAGACACGACTAGAGTGACTGAGCACACACACTAGGTTTGTCACAGCTTTCCTTTGTAAGAGCACCTGAGGCTAAAAGCAGAGCTGTGAGGCAGGGACGAGTTCTGAGTTTGTCCGGTTCCTAGCCTCCATACCGTTCGTTGCAGATATGGACGCAGAGAGGGAAGCCCTCCAGAGCACCGCCTACCCCGAAGTGCAGACCTTCTGCCAGAAGCACGGCCTGATGTTCGAGGTAATTGCCCCCCGACCCCTCACTGTCTCAGCAACCCGGGCAGGCATACGGGCTCCTTGCTCAGAGGGGCTCCACACCAGAACTACAGATGAAAGTCCTCTGAAGAAGGCAGGCGGAGAGGTCGTGGCCATGGGCACTGCAGTCAACCCTGGTGGTGTGCCAAAGTACTGGGAGTGGATGCCTTGCAACTCTGCTCCTTGGGCATGCCACTTTTTTTTTTTTTTTTAATAAGATTTACTTTCTTCTTCTTTTTGGCTGTGCTGGGTCTTCGTTGCTGTACGTGGGATTTCTCTAGTTGCAGAGAGCAGGGGCTACTCTTCGTTGCTCCCAATGCAGGGGTCCCAGGTTTGATCCCTGGTCAGGGAGTTAGACCCCACATGCTGCAACTAAGAGCTCACATGCCACCCCTAGACCTAGCACAGCCAAATAAGTAAATCAATAAGAAAAAATACTTTACAAAATGACGGTGGGGGCTGTGGGTGTGATGGATGACGCAGGCTTCTCTTGCTGTGGAGCAGGGGCTCTAGAACATGTGGGCTTCAGCAGCTGTGGTTCCCAGGCCCTAGAGCATTGGCTCAGTAGTTCTGGTGCAAGGGGTGAGTTGCTCTGTGGCACGCGGGATCTTCCTGGATCAGGGGTCAAACCTGTGTCTCCTGCATTGGCAGGCTGATTCTTTACCCCTGAGCTACCAGGGAAGCCTTGCATGTCACTTTCATCGTTGCTTTGTCCTGTTCTCCAGCCCTCCCGACACTGGAACAGCTTTAGCGGGTATCTATGAGGGCTGTGGGATATTTGGGTGGGTATGCATGTGAGACGTGCACCAGCTGGGCAGTCCCCATGGGCCCTAGATAGAGGGCACCGATCCCAGGGTGGGGATGTAGATGGCTGCATGTTTCTAAGCGGAAACTGATAAACCATCTTTGGAATCTCAGCCTCAGTTGATGCTGTCTCTTTGCCATTTACAACAGTCATCCAGAGAGCCTAGCCACTGGACTACCAGGAAGTCCCTCTACATTACTAAGAAAGGGGCCTTCACTGATCATGAGACATGATTCAGTGGCAGAGATGCTATAAAGGAAGACATAGGTGCTGAGCACTGATGAAACGCCTCGTGTGCATCCCTTTAATGTGCGACTAAGGCAACACCCTCAAGATGCAGGCTGGGAGACAGTGGCCTAGAGAGATGGAGTTTCTTGTGCGGACCCAGTGGCTGAGCCTTTTTCCTTTTCCCTTTCCTCCTCCAGCCGCATCCGGTACTGTAGTCCTTTTACCCCATGCCGTAGTTTATTAGGAATTTTATGTCCTTCTCTCTGGACAAAAGAATTGAGGGAGACATGGCCTGTTCTGAGTCCCACCCACTCTCTCCTCATCCCAGCTTTCTGCTTGGTCAGCTTCACTGCTTGAATTAAACCATTCTACTCAGCCCCACCTCCGGCCAGTGGGCCAAAATAGACCGAAAGCGTGCAGTTGCCCAGGACACTTGGCCACGTCTGATTCTGGCCAAGTGAAAACCCTCCTTTGCAAAGAAAGCTCTGCAAACAAGGGTGGACATGTCCTTGTTTAAAAGGAACAGTTTGAAAATGCCCAAGTTCTTTAAAAATGTTTTAAAATATTTTTAAGTAAACGTTTGAGTTTGGAATTCAGATTTGCAGGAAAATTGCCTGTAGGATAGAGTCTCCATATGCCCCCACCCACCCACTTTTTCCCCTGTTGTGAACATCTTCTATTATCGGAGCATGTTTGTTATGACTAAGAAATGGACATTGGTACATTGCCTTTAAGCAACCTCCAGACTTTCAGACTATCACCATCTGTGTCTCCTTTCTGGCTGGAGAACTCGGTTGCATTTAGAAGGCCAAGGAACTCTTACATTGAGTTGTCCCAGCTCCCCAGTCTCCTGTGGCTGGGACAGCTCCTTGGTCTTCTCCTTCGTACTCATGAGCAGTACAGTTGTGGGAAGATTGCCTGGGAGTCCTGTAGCATACCTCCAATTTGGGTCTGTCTGATATTTTTCTCATGATTACACTGGGATTATGGGTATCATTCAAGTTCTTTTAATCCAGACATCCCTCTTTGAGGAAAGGTTGTCAAATTACTGAAAGAGGGCCTTCTCTGGTGGTCCAGTGGCTAAGACTCTGAGCTCCCAAGGCAGGGGGCCAGGGTTGGATATCTGGTCCAGGAACTAAGATCTGGCATGCTGCATGCTGCTGCTAAGTCGCTTCAGTCGTGTCCAACTCTGTGTGACCCCATAGACGTCAGCCCACCAGGCTCCGCCGTCCCTGGGATTCTCCAGGCAAGAACACTGGAGTGGGTTGCCATTTAAATAAAAAATGACTGAAAGAAACTTTATGCCTTTATCAAAAGGAATTGAAAAACATCACCCATCCTGCCACTTTCCTGACAAACCCATGCTTGTCATTTCCAGGTGGTTGACCTGAGGTGGGGTATTCGGAACACTGAGGCCACTAACCACATGACCACAGAACTCTGCTTGGAGGAGCTTGACCGGTGTCGGAAAACATCCATAGGGCCAGCTTTTGTTGTGAGTCTCTTGGGAGGGACAGATGAACTCTTACTTCTCATTCTAGCCCCAGGATATGGCCCTGTTTCTAGACCAAACCCGTCAATGGAGGGAAGTGGGTGGCATGTCTGCTGTCATGCTCAATCTTCATAGCCTGCCCATGGCAGACATTGCTAATTGATCACAGCACCCATTTTTCTGGAGAGCTAGCCAGAATCCAGACAGTAGCAGTCAAGTGGAAGCAGCAGGTGAGTGGCAGAACAGAGTGCTGAAGCCCAAAGGCATCTTAGAATTTGCTCTGAGCTTTCCCACATCATGAGCTTTGTTTGGGGGACTTTTAGATCCTAGAAAACCATAGAGAAGGTGAAAATCTACAGGGTATGCAAATTTTTTTCTCCCATGTGCCCTGTGTTATTGGGAGCAATCTCTGTGTCCCTTTTTTGAGCATGCCTCAGGAGCTAACTTCTGATCCTAGGCAAGACTAACCAGGGTCTTCTCTCCTCCCCAACTAAACTTTCTCTGATACCAGAACAATCTCCAGCTCACAATTAAAGGTTTATGTTATAATCAGCATATGATATTCCAAAACTTTGATTTATTACATCACCAAGTTTCAAATATACCAAGAACTAGAGAATTTTGGCTCGTAAATCCTAGAGCAGGGATCAGCAAACCACAGCCCATGGGGCAAATCCGGCCTTCTACTTGTTTTTGTAAACAAACCTTTATTGGCACAAGCCTTTATTTGGCCCTTGATGGAAAGTTTGCTTAAACCTGTCCTAGAAAGTAAAGAGAGAAAAAGTCAAGAAAGTATCTTTGCCCAATACATCTTAATCAAAAACAAGCTTTGAGCAGCTCCCCAAAAAAACTTCTGGAGACAAGCATATAGCAAGTAAAAGGTAAAAGAAGGTTTATAAAAGCTGTTTTCTAGAGAAACAAAGACAAATAAATGAAGCCCATTTGGACTTAAAATTGCCCTGCCCAGTCAGTGTGCATGCATGCATGCTAAGTCGCTTCAGTGATGTTCGACTCTTTGCAACCCTATGGATTGTAGCCCACCAGGCTCCTCTGTCCATGGGACTCTCCAGGCAAGAATACTGGAGTGGATTGCTGTGCCCGCCCTCTCCAGGGGATCTTCCCGACCTAGGGATCGAATCCATGTCTTTTACGTCTCCTGCCTTGGCCGGCAGGTTCTTTACCACTAATGCCACCTGGGAAGCCCACTGCCCAGTGTAGTAGCCACGAACCACATGTGGTGATTTAAATTGATTAATATCAGGCAGAATTAAAACTTCAGTTCCTCGGTTGCACCAGCCGCATTCCAGCGGCTCAGTGGCCGCATGTGTCAAGTGGCCACCGTGTTGAACAGCATGGGTATGAACACTTCCAGGGTTGCTGAAAGTTCTAGTGCTGCTTTAGAGATCAGTTCAGTTCAGTTCAGTCGCTCAGTCATGTCCGACTCTTTGCGACCCCATGAATTGCAGCACGCCAGGCCTCCCTGTCCATTACCAACTCCCGGAGTTCACTCAAACTCACGTCCATCGAGTCAGTGATGCCATCCAGCCACCTCATCCTCTGTCGTCCCCTTCTCCTCCTGCCCCCAATCCCTCCCAGCATCAGAGTCTTTTCCAGTGAGTCAACTCTTCGCGTGAGGTGGCCAAAGTATTGGAGTTTCAGCTTCAACATCAGTCCTTCCAAAGAACACCCAGGACTGATCTCCTTTAGAGATTACATCTCCTTAAAAAAAACAAAAACTAAGATCTGGGTGACAGATGTGAAAAGCTTTACTATGTATTAAGTTTTATCTGTACACTTACCACTGTGTTTTCATGCTTTCCTCCTATACTTTTCTTTGTAGGTTGACATCAATTTTTCTTTCTTCCCTGCTTTGTTGAGCTGTAACTGACATCCAGCACTGTATGGGTTTAAAGTATACAACATAATGACTTGATTTACATGTATCGTGAAATGATTATTAAATAATATTAGTTGACACCCAGCTGCTTATATAGATATGAAAAAGGGAAATGGTTTTCCTAGTGATGAGAATGTCTAGGGTTTACTTTCTTAGCAATTTTCAAATATGCCCTACAGCGGTGTTAACTGCAGTCACCATGCTGTACACTACGTCCCCAGGACTTACTTATCTTATAACTGGAGGTTTGAATCACTTGATTTCATGTCTTTATTTTTTATTGAATTCTTTATTATTTTTATTTTATAGCTGATGTTCAACTTGTGTTGGTTTCAAGTGTACAGCTAAGTGATTCCGTTACATACATCCATAACGGCTCAGCAGGTAAAGAATTCATCTGCAATGCAGGAGACACAGGAGGCATAGGTTTGATCCCTGGGTGGGGAAGATTCCCTGGAGCCTTGAAGAAGTGGTAACTCATTCCACTATTCTTGCCTGAAATATCCCACGGACAGAGGAGCTTGGCAGGTGTACTTCAAAGAGTCGAAAAGAGTCAGACACGACTGAAGCAACTGAGTACAAATGCATATATATGTTTAAACTTTTTCAGATTCTTGTCCCTTAAAAATTTGTTGCCAAGTATTGAGTATGGCTCCCTATTTTAATCATTATTGTTTTAAGTACAGTCTAATATTTTAAAGGCTCTACCCTCTGAGTTGCTTCCCTTGTGACTCAGTGGTAAAGAATCTGCCTGCCAATGCAAGAGATGTGAGTTTAATCCATAAGTTTGGAAGATCCCCTGGAGAAGGAAATGGCAACCCACTCCAGTATGCTTGCCTGGGAAATCCCACGGACAGAGAAGCCTGGAGGGCTACAGTCCATGGGGTCACAAGGAATCGGACACAACTGAGTGATTAAGCAACAACAGCAAAATCCTCTGATTTACGTATCTCCTTTGCGATTCCCCCCCGCCCAGTTTTCTGCTTTTGCTGATGATTGAGACTGATGATTGATCATTTTGTTGCGTTTCAAAGAAAAAAAGAAAAGGCAAAAGTTTCGTAAAGAAAAAAAGGGAGATGGGGAGAAAAGGAACTCCAGGAGGACTTCCATTTTGCAACCGAAATTGCAGGCAGCCAAAAGCGCAACGCAGCTTCCAGGTGGCATGGGGGATGGTGGATGGGAGGGAGGGTGATCTCGGAGCTTCCCCCAGGCCTGAAAGGCCCAGGGACCTCACAAATCCTTCCAGAAGGGTTCCTTGGGCGGCAAGCTGACCTTTAGCCACTTCCTGTGTTCCTCCTGAAACAGGTGTCTCCCCTCTAACTCTTGAGAGTCACGGCTTCATTCTCCTTCAGTGGCTCTGGTTTAGGGGGCTTTCCACCAAACTCAGAGATGCAGTGGAGGCCCTTGGAGAGGCATCTCTCTGGTAAATAAGTCATTAGGCAGTGCGGCAGGGGACAGCTCCCCATGGCTCTTCCTTCTAGAAGCTCTGGGTCTCTCGGGCCACCTGCAGCTCCAGCATCTCCAGAGAGTTGCTCCTGGTGGTGGCAACTTGAGCTTCTTTCAAGCTCCTCCCATTCCTGTTGCTCTGGTCCCACAGACAGGAGCATCTTGTGTCTTCTGTCTCCTTCCTGAGAGCTCTGGTTTGTGGTTGGCTGGCTGCATCTTTTCCAACTCCTCTTGCTTGTCCAAGGCTCTGCCTTCAAGAAAGGCAGTTGGAGAGTGGAATCCTCTTCAACACCTCGTTGTTACCAAACCAAACTTGGATCCGCAAGCCCATGCAGAATAAAACCAATCTACCAACATTGAGTTGTCATGAAGGAAGGCACAGCATTGACTGCAGGTGCCAAGCAAGGAGTCCAGGGCAGCTAGTGCTCAAAACCCCTGAACTCCCAGATGACTTTTAGGAAAGCATTTTTAAAGGCCAGGTGAGGGAGTAGAGTTGCAGGGTATGGGATCAACTCACACAATTCTCTGATTGGTTGATGATGAGGTAACAGGGTGGTATCACAGGGGTTAACGTTACCAGTCCTTAGGTGCCATAGGTCTGGGGGCTATGTGTTCATGATCGTCACAAAGTGAACTTCTTCCATTTGGTGAGGGTTTTCACACTGGGCTTTCCTGGTGGCTTATACAGTTAAGAATCCACCTGGAATGCAGGAGACTTGGGTTTAGTCCCTGAGTTGGGAAGATCCCCTGGAGAAAGGAATGGCAACCCACTCCAGTATTCTTGCCTGGAGAATCCCATGAACAGAGGAGCCTGGTGGGCTACAGTCCATAGGGTTGCAAAGAGCTGGACACAGCTGAGCGACTCACACTTTCTTTTTTTGCAAGACAACTCAGGAAATGTGCATCAGATACTGTTTTCTATGTATTTCAGGGCGGAGCTAAAGGTGAGGATATGGGGCAGGGGTCTGTCCCCTAGGGTCCTCTCCATTACACCATCATCACAGATTCAAGTCATTCAGGTTTCCCAGGTACACACCCCCTGGAATATTCTGGTATGTCCCAATGAAGAAGGGAGGGTTGATTGCTTCCATTTTACATAGTGAAGAAATTCAAGACTTTGGGTCCACTGTCCTAGGCCTTCTCCAGCCTAATTCTCTTGAATTCCAGTTTGCACTTTCTTCATGCATGCTGAAGGTGGAAAGAGGGCCTCCTATATTCTTGCAATAAGACCCAAATCTTAGGGGCTCTGCAAGCCCTGCAAAATCATCCCAGGGGATGGCCTTATCCCCCTTTACTGCCCCTTCCCTGTTGGTTCTGTAGACCCTGTCTTTCCCGCACAGTATATCCCAGGGCCTTTGCATGTACCGTTCCCCCTGCAAGCCCTCTGCCAGGGGCATTCCTTCTCCTGTCTTATTCTTTAGCTTGATCCTCACTCCCTCAGGGGAATTTCTCTGACTCCACGGCCCTCGTGTGACCTAATTTGCCTTTTCCTCTTAGGACGATGAGCAGCTGAAATACTGACACTGGTGCAATTCTCAGACTGAAGCCTGTTTCTCCTGTTAAGACTCCAAGGTCCAGGAAGGCAGGGCCCAGCACTGTCTCGGTCACTGCTGTCTGCTGAGCAGCTGTCATGGGTTTGGCTCAATATATATATTCGGGGAAGATATTCTGCATGGGGATCTCACCATCTCCCTTTCCAGATCAACTCTTTTTTAAAAAATTTTAATTAGTTTAGTTTTGGTTGCTCTGGGTCTTTGTTGCTGCACGTGGGCTTTCTCTAGTTGCAGCGAGCAGGGGCTACTCTCTGAGAAGCTACTCACCAGCTTCTCATTGCAGTGGCTTCTCTTATCACAGAGCTGGGTCTCCAGGGCACGAGGGTTTCAGCAGTTGCAACACGTGGGCTCGGTAGTTGCAGTGCGCAGGCTTAGTTGCCCGGAGGCATGTGGAATCTTCTCAAACCAGGGATCGAACCCATGTCTCCTGCATTGCCAGGCGGATTTTTTACCACTGAGCCACCAGGGAAGCCTGGAAGGACTTATCACTTGCAACAAGTCAGGAAAACACCAGAGACTTTTTCCAAAGCAGTGTCTCCCTGAACAGCAAAACTGAGAAAATTTTAAGCCAAGGGGGCATGCATATTCATGAAGTGATTTGAGCAGAGGTGAATTCAGCCTAGAATTGGGACAAAGGTTCACAGCGTCCAAGCTTTGGTTGATTGAAGTCAGGAGGGTCTACACCATCATCCTATATTCCACCTGGGCAGGAGTCTTAGTTCCTGCAGAACTCAAAGACGTATTATATCTATATCCTTTGAAGTTTAACAAGGAGTCTGTTTTATCACTGTGTTGCAAGAAGGGGAACACTTTCCAGGACCCAAGAGCAGGCTCCTGTCCAACACTTAGAAATGAATTGTCCGAGGAGACATACATGTTGACAAAGCGAGAGACTTTATTGGGAAAGTATGCCTGGGCAGAGAGCAGTAGTATAAGGGAACCCAGGAGAACTCCTCTGCCACGTGGCTCCCAGCCCCCAGTATTACGGTAATTGGCTTGGTTGCTGGGTTGTCTCTGGCCAGTTACTCTGACTCCGGGTCCTTCCTGATGGTGCATGCACCACATCAGCCAAGATGGATCCCAGCAAGAAGGATCCTGGAAGGCTGGTAGGATATCTGAACTAGAGTCTCTTTCTGTATTGTTTCGTTGCTAAGTCACGTCTGACGTTTTTGCGACACCATGGACTGTAGCCCTCCAGGCTCCTGTGTCCATGGGATTCTCCAGGCAAGAATACTGGAGTGGGTGGCCTTCCCCTTCTCCAGGGGATCTTCCGCAACCAGGGATGGAACTGCATCTGTTGTATTGCAGGCAGGTTCTTTACCGCTGAACCACCTTTTGACATTTCCCTCCTCAGGGGATTCTGCATCCCTTACCAGGACCCCCTGTTTAAGATAACTCATGCAGGTGGTCACTACTGGGCCTGGCTAGGGTGGGTGGCTTTAGTCAGTGGTTCCCCCTAACAACTGGACTATTCGACTGTTTCTTGACTGCTTTTCCTTTATTCCTGCATTGTCTCACTTCCCTTAAGATAATTAATTACTTAGATGTGTTCAAGGGCAAGCATTGAGGCCAGGCTTCAATCACAAAATGGCTCAGGCCAAAATGGTTTCTCTTATGTCAAGAAAGCCATTACTGGTTCCCTTACTCTGGGGACCCCTAACCGATCTGCTTACATTAATCTAATTATCTCTGTGGAACAACCACCAGGCTCATTTTAAGGGCTCGGCATGCCTCACCCAGGGTCACTGAGCTAAGTGCCTGAGCCGAGACTTGAGCCCAAAACCACCCCTCTCCAACTCTCTCTCCTCCAGGCCCTCGTGGGTGACCAGTACGGCCCCTGCCCCGTCCCCACGCGGATCGAGGAAAAGGAGTGGGAGGCGCTGAAGGCTCAGCTGACCGCCAGGCCCCGCGACCTGGAGCTGGTGGCACGATGCTTCTGGAGAGACGAGAACGCGGTGCCCCCCGCCTACCTGCTGCAGGCCCTGGGCACTGGGGAGGCCTCTGGGCCTGAAGAGGCCACCCTGCTCTCTGCACTGCGCTCCGGAGCCCAGGAGGCCCGCAGGCTGGGGCTCATCAGCCAGGAGCGGTGGTACCGCTACCACCGGTCAGGTGAGGCTGCCAAGACTCCCCTAGGGGTCCCTGGGAAATGCCCAGGGGTTCAAAATACACGTCACGCTTTATCCAAACACCACCGCCTGCATTTCTATAAATGCTAAACCAACCTAGCTCCCGGAGGCCCAGTTCTGAGAAAGATTATTCTTCTGATCCAAGAGAGTGTAGTCACATCCTGGTTAATTTCAGCATCTTAGGGTTCTTCTCTTCGGGCTCCTTCCCTTCTCTCAGGCAGGCTCCTGGCTCTGGGGGACTTGTCCTAGGATGACCACCATCCCCATACACCTGGGACCGAGACCCTCCCAGGATTCAGGGTTCTTAGGGCCAAACCCAGGACAGTTCTGGGAAAACCGGAAGAGTGGGTCACCCCGGGCTAGCTGAGAGCCGGCTTCTACTGAGGAAATCGTCCTCCATCAATGCACCTGCCTCTGAAAACTGAAGCGAAGGAAGAAGGAGTCTCTGTTGCCCAAGGAGGGGAGAAGAGTTTCCCCTCTGTGCTGAGTTCATCACCTGCTCCCTCACCTCTCACCTCGAGCCTCGTCCTCTGCCCCTTCCGTCCTCCACACCGGGCTAGCAGAAAGGTGTTTCTAAAAAGGCAGTGAGATCAAGCCATTGCCCCATTGCTTGCTGACTCAGGAAAGAAATAGGTTCTTTCAGTAGGAAAAAGGTTCTTATTATTTATGGATTAGTAAGTAACACACAGACTCGGACACGACTGAAGTGACAGCAGCAGCAGCAGCAACGTCAGTTTACGCCTTATTAGTATGACAGTTTACATCACCCACCTTATTTTTTATATAATTTTATTTGTTATTTTGGCCGTGTGGAGCCTTCTTCCTCGCTGCGCGGGCTTTCTCCAGTTGCAGGGAGTGGGGGCTGCTCCTCAGTCACGGTGCACCAGCTTCTCATTACGGTGGCTTCTCTTGTTGCAAAGCAGAGGCTCTAGGGCACGAGAGCCTCAGTAATTGCAGTGTGCACTCAGTAGGTGCGTTTTCCGGGCTCTAGAGCACAGATTCAATAGGTGTGGGGCACCAGCTTAGTTGCTCTGGCGTCTGGGATCTGCCCGGATCAGGGATCTAACCCGTATCGCCTACAGTGGCAGACAGATTCTTTACCACCAAGTCACCAGGGAAGCCCTCACATTATTAAATATATGAATTTATATTATCCAAACTATTAACTATATGAATTCATGTTATCCATACTATTAAATATATGAATTTATGTTATAAAATATTAAATATATGGATTTATATTACCCACACTATAAAATATATAAATTCATTTGATCAACATATTACATATATTGATTTATTAAAAGGTATTGAATGTAGTAATTTATACTAATAGTATTTTATTAAAATATATTGACTGCTATTTACTGTATATATAGTAATTCTAGTAAGGAGATAATCCATTTTTAAAAATTTTACTTGAGGATAATTTTAGATTAACAAAAAAGTTACAATGTTATAAAGATACAAAGATAGTGTAGATTTCTCTTACTCATTTAAGAGTAAGTATGATCGAGGTACATTTACTGGAACTCAGAAATGAACATCAATATTTACTATCTGTACATGACTAGTAACTAGACTCCAGACTTTATTTGGATTTCTACAGTTCTCCCATCAATGTCTTTCTGTCCCAGGATTCCACACTTGCATTTCATCCTTTGTCTCTTGAGGCTACTCTGGTCTGCAGCAGGTTTTCATGACTGTTTTGAGGCGTACTGGCCAGGTCTTTTATAGAATGTCCCTCAGTCTGGGCTTGGTTGGTGCTTTCTCATGATTTGACTGGGATTATAGGTGAGGGGGCAGAGAAGGCAATGGCACCCCACTCCAGTACTCTTGCCTGGAAAATCCCATGGACGGAGGAGCCTGGTAGGCTGCAGTCCATGGGGTTGCTAAGAGTTGGACACGACCGAGCAACTTCACTTTCACTTTTCACTTTCATGCATTGGAGAAGGAAATGGCAACCCACTCCAGTGTTCTTGCCTGGAGAATCCCAGGGACGGGGGAGCCTGGTGGGCTGCCATCTGTGGGGTCTCACAGAGTCGGACACAGCTGAAGCGACTTAGTAGCAGCAACAGCAGCATAGGTGAGGGGGAGGAAGACCACAGAGCTGAAATTCCCTCCCCATCCCATCATATCAGGAGCACCTGAGGCCCACCTGGCATCACAGGTGGGGCTAACCTTGACTGGTTAAGACTAGTCATGACGGACCGGTTTTGGATACACGGTTTGTGTGTCTAACAATGTTGAGTCCACTGTTTGTTGAGCACTTAACCTGTCACTATAGCTTGCCGGAGTCCAGCTCCAGCAGCCAGGGATTCAACCTGAAGGGGTGAGTGGTGTTGGCGAGAAACTGAGGCAGCCTCTCATTTTTCTTGGACTGCCTGTTTATTTCAAGCTTATGATTCTCTTTTATACTTTTACAAAAGCATTAGGTTAGAGGTTTGATATTTTTAGTTCCCATTGACCCAGATTTATTTTTCTCCAAAAATCATTGTTGCCCCTCAAAAGGGGTTCCTTCCTCAGCGATTCTCTTATCTACTTTTTCTCATGTGTCCTTGTGAATACCCTGTAGCTCATGCTAATGTCTGGGCTGCATACCACATCCCTCAGTTTAATTCTTATCTTTCTAAGTCCTGTTTACCCCTAGTATCCTAAGCTCACTATTTCTTTGAAAGGGCTTCTAGCTAATAATATCTCTAAAGTCCCTAATCTCTATAAACTATAGTAGAATATGCTAACATTACAGCATCCCTTAAATCTTTAGCTTCTAACTATTTTAATTATTCCTAAGCCCTAAATTCCTGGTGGCTCCGACGGTAAAGCATCTGCCTACAATGCGGGAGACCCGGGTTCAATCCCTGGGTCGGGAAGATCCTCTGGGATTCCTTCTCCTCTGGAGAAGGAAATGGCACCCCACTCCAGTACTCTTGCCTGGAAAATCCCACGGATGGAGGAGCCTGGTAGGCTACAGTCTATAGGGTTGCTAAGAGTCGGACACGACTGAGCAACTTCACTCACTCAAGCCCTAAATTCACCAAACTCCTTTGCCATAACACTTTCCTCACAAATGGGCTTCAGATAGCAATCCCTCCCATGGTCTCAAGCTGTGGCCTGTGTGCTCACCCTGGAACACTTTTTTGTAAAAGTCCTTGAACAAATGTCAGTGATTAACTTTATGAATTATTCTTTGAGCACAGCTGCAGAAGGCTTTATGCCTTCTTATGCTCCTCTCAAAAACAATAAGCACCTTAATATTCTCTTCAGTCAACTCAGCCGAGGAAAGGAAAAAACAAGTCAGAATCACAAAGCCTAACTCCTTCATTCCGGGTCCGTGCCTACGGAACAAAGGGAGGGGGTTTAGGGCCATGCCTCCATTTTGTCAGTAATGCCTAACTCGGCTCCCGACAACAGCTTGCTCTACGACACAGAGCCAAGTGTGCCAATTGTTCTCAGAGAGAAATCTGACCCTGAGGTCATACTCAGCATCTGGGGTCTGTACTTTGGGATGGGCCCAGATTAGCATCTCAGCCCTGCCCCTTTCCAGCGCATGACCTCTGGCAGGCTTGCAGCCTCTCTTTCTTCATCTGTAAAATGGAACTGCTGCTGCTGCTGCTGCTAAGTCGCTTCAGTCGTGTCTGACTCTGTGCGACCCCATAGAGGACAGCCCACCAGGCTTCCCCGTCCCTGGGATTCTCCAGGCAAGAACACTGGAGTGGGTTGCCATTTCCTTCTCCAATCCATGAAAGTAAAAAGTTAAAGTGAAGTTGCTCAGTCATGTCCGGCTCCTATCGACCCCATGGACTGCAGCCCACCAGGCTCCTCCATCCATGGGATTCTCCAGGCAAGAGTAGTGGAGTGGGGTGCCACTGCCTTCTCCCAAAATGGAACTAGTCAGAAGTAGTACCTAGGGGAGTCGTTATGGAGATCTGAAAGGTCCTGTCTTGGCCGTGATCGTATTCAACAATAAGATCACTAAGCAATCATGTCAAACCTCACCCACTAGTAAGCCCCTTTTGAAAGAACAAATAGAAATTCCTAGACATCAGCAGGGATAAGGCAGTGGCACCCCACTCCAGTACTCTTGCCTGGAAAATCCCATGGACAGAGGAGCCTGGTAGGCTGCAGTCCATGGGGTCACACAGAGTCGGACACGACTGAGCGACTTCACTTTCACTTTTCACTTTCATGCATTGGAGAAGGAAATGGCAACCCACTCCAGTGTTCTTGCCTGAGAATCCCAGGGATGGGGGAGCCTGATGGGCTGCTGTCTATGGGGTCGCACAGAGTCGGACACAACTGAAGTGACTTAGCAGCAGCAGCAGCAGCAGAAAGCACAAATGGGTGTGGAGGTCAGAGGCGTGTATCTTTAGACCATATTATTTTTCAGGCACCTTGCTAAACTTTCTTAAAAAATTTTTTTTTTTATCTTGAAATAGAGTTTCATAGGAAACTGGAAAAAAAAAAAAAAGGAAGAGGTTTCATGTATCCTTTACCCAGATTTCCCCAAAGGTAACATCTTGCATAACTAGGGTACAATATTATAACCAGGAAGTGGACATTGTTAGAATACAGAGAGAGTAACAGAAACCATTTGTGCATGTGTGTGTATGAGCCTTTTCTTTCTCTGCAATTTTATCACCTGTATAGCTTCAAGTAACCACCATGGTTGATACACAAGGACTGTTCCCTGACCACAGGGTCCCTCCCACTGCCATTTAGAGCTACACTCACCCCTCCCCACAAACCCCAGCCTTGGCAGGCCCTAACCCAACTCCATCTCATTTCTTTTATTTCGACCATGTCACAGAAGATAAAATCGCAGACCGAAACCTTTTGTTCCTTCAGCATAATATGCTCAGCTTTTCACAAGCATTATTTCATAGAAAATCCCCATAGCAGCCCTTTCAATTTTGGGATTAGTACTCTTGTTAAAGGGAGGAAACAGAGACTCAGAGAGGTGCAGTGATTTTTCCCAAGGTCACACAGCCTATTGCTGGCAGACAGATAGTCTTGGATTGGTTCATGCCAAAATGTGTCCAAGAAGCATCCCATTTAAGGACTGCGAGTTGCCTTCATCTCTGATCTCCATTCATGAGGCTAAAGGGGTTGTGGGGTCAGACCAAGGAGGACTTTTGAGTGGCTCTTGTCTTTGGCTCTGAGACTGAGTCCTGTCTCCAAGGTCCTGACTCACTCATCTGCAGAGATCTGGGAGCCTCTGATGAGCCCAGAGCAGCTTCAAAAATAACTCAAACCTGATTGCTATTTCAAAACAAAGGCCTCCAAGGAGAAGTCAATGTGGGCTCTTGGCTCTAGAAGATACAGGTCCTCAGGGCAGCTGCTGCATGCTCTGGGACAGGAGTCAGCAAACCATGGTCCAAGGCCCAAACCCAGCCCACTGCTTGTTTTTATAAATAAAGTTTTATTGGAACACACTCAAGCACATTAGTTTGTAAGTTATCTATGGCTGCTTTCACATGGCATGACATTAACCTTTTTGAAATGAACAATTCCTGCATACAAGTGTTTGAGCTTTTGTTTTCAGTTCTTTGGGGGCCATACCTAAGAGCTGTATAAACTCCATATTTAACTATTTTGAGTTTGATGGTATTGTTTTATGATGAGACTGCTTCACATACACACTGCTTCACACAATCTGTGTGTTGCCTACACCAAGGTATCTTTGATTTTGTTGTTGTTGTTCAGTTGCTAAGTCATGTCTGACTATTTGCAGTCCCATGGGCTGCAGCATGTTGGCTCCTCTGTCCTTCAGTATCTCACAGAGTTTGCTCAAACCCATGTCCCTGGAGTTGGTGATGCTATCTAACCATCTCATCCTGTGCTGCCCCATTTTTGCCTTCAGTTTTTCCCAGCATCAGAGTCTTTTCCAATGAGTCAGCTCTTCTCGAGTAGTGGCTAACTCAATGCCACTCTTGGTGTGGCCTCTGAACCCCAGCCTCAGCATCACCTGGGAGCTTGTTGGAAATTCAAACCATAGGCCCTACCCCGACATGCAGAATCAGAACTTCTGGAGGCAGGGTCCAGCCATGTAGGTTTTTGTGAGCCCCCAAGTGACTCTGGCAAACTGTGGCCTCAAGGCAAACCTGGCCCACTGCTTGTTTTTATGAAAAAGTTTTGTTGGAACACACTGGAGCCCATTATTTTGGATGTTGTCTATAGTTATGCCAAGTAACTCTGGCCCACGTTAAGCCTGAATTCCAGTGTTCTCATTCCTGGAATGTGTCTCCCAAGTGTCCCCATTTGAGCCAGCTGATGACATAATGCTGACCGCACTCTCTTCTACTTTTGCAGTCATTGAGTGGGAAATAGAACGGGCCTTGCTGAGCTCAACGGTTGGGGATCACGGGGCAACAGTCTTCCTGAGAGAGATCCAAGACCTCAATAAACACATCCTGGAAGACTGTGCCCTCAGAATGGTGGACCGTCTTGCAGATGGTTGCCTGGACACGGATGCCCAGAACCTTCTCAGCAACCTCAAGGGGCGCATCGCTGACCGGCAGCCTGGAGTTCTCAAGGCCCACCACCTAGCGTGGAGCCGAGACCTGGTGAACCCCAAAAACAAGGCTCATGCCCGATACCTGAAGGAGCTGGGGGAGCAGTTTGTGGCCAGGGCCAACCATCAGGTTCTTGAGTGCCTCCGGGAGCTGGAGGCAGGCAGGCAGGAGTTGGCATGGCTCTACCAGGAGATCCGCCACCACCTGGGACTCAGTGCCGAGGTCAACCGGACCTTCTGTGGGCGCCAGGAGCTCCTGACCCAGCTGGGGCAGCGACTGCGACAGAGTGATGGCCACCCCCACCCACCCCTGGTGCTTTTTGGACCCCCAGGGATTGGAAAGACGGCTCTGATGTGCAAGCTGGCTGAGCAAATGTCGGGGCTGCTCGGCCGCAAGACAGTGACCATTCTGCGGCTTCTGGGGACGTCACAGATGAGCTCTGAGGCCCGAGGCCTGCTCCAGAGCATCTGCTTCCAGGTGTGCCTGGCCTACGGGCTGCCCCTGCCCCCTGCCCAGGTCCTAGAGGCCCACACCAGGCTGGTCCAGTTTTTCCACATCCTCCTCCACACCATCTCCAGCCGAAACTTTGAGTCCCTCGTGATCCTGCTGGATTCGGTGGATGAGGTGGACTCTGTCCACTGTGCTAGGAGGATCCCCTGGCTGCCTCCCAAATGTCCTCCAAGGGTCCACCTCATCGTCTCGGCCTGCTCTGGACAGCGGGGGTTTTAGACACCATTCAGCAGATGCTCACGGACCGAGAGGCTTACTGGGAGGTGAAACCCCTCTCCGGAAACCAAGGGCAAGAGATGATCCAGCTCCTGCTGTCTGCCTCGAGGAGGACACTGAGTCAGGTGCAGAGGGACATGCTCTGGGCCAGCCTCCCAGAGTGTGGACACCCAGGGCGGCTGAGGTTGGCTTTCGAGGAGGCCCGCAAGTGGGCCTCCTTCACTGTGCCAGCCCCGCTGGCCTCCACTGCTAAGGAGGCGATGCAACAGCTGTGTGCCCGCCTGGAGCAGACACACGGGCGGCTCCTGGTGGCCCGCGTGCTGGGCTACATTGTGTCTTCCCGGTGAGTCTCTGCTGGGTTCACTCTGTTTTGAACTGAGATAGTATGCGTGCGTTCTTCTCCAAGGGCTGCCATAACAAATCACAACCTGGGTGCCTTAGAGCGATGGAAGTAGTTCTGGGGGCCAGAGTCGGAATCGAGGCGTCAGCAGAGCCACACTCCTGGAGGCTCTGAAGGAGAGTCTGTTCTAGGCATTCTCCTTCATTTCTGGTATTGCTGGCCATGCTCAACGTTCCTTGGCTTGTAGAAGCATCACTCCAGTCTCCACCTCTGTCATCTTGTGGTCTCCTCCCTGTGTGTCTCTCTGAATTTCCCTCTTTCTTGGAAGGACATCACTCATTGGATTAGGGTCTACTCCTATCCGGTATTGTTACTGACCAGGGTTCTTGGCCTTCTCAATCAATAGAAATTGATCAGAGGCCAGACAAGAAATCCAGGCAAGGATTTACTGGTACTTCTGCTGTGAGCACAGGCTTTCTAGGTGGCACTGGTAGTAAAGAACTTGCCTGCCAATGCAGGAGAGGCAAGAGACTCTGGGTTCGATCCCTGGGTCAGAAAGATCCCCTGGAGGAGGGCATGACAATCCATTCCAGTATTCTTGCCTGGGAAATCCCATGGACAGAAGAGCCTGGTGGGTTATTGTCCATGGGGTTGCAAAGAGCAATTTAGCATGCATGCATTGCTGCAGCAGTGGGGAGGGAGTACAAATGACAAGCTCCCTTGCTGCCTGCTCCCAGTGAGCTGGTTCCTTATTTGGGTGAAGGTAGGTGTCAGGCTGGAGGGGTAGCTTAGGTGGTTTGTCCACCCCTTTGGTGGTGTGAAACACCCTGCTTTTGCTCCCAGCTCTTCAGAAGTGGCAGTTGGGTTTTTGGTCTTTTTCTGTCTTATCCATAATTTCCCCAGTGGTGCATGCATGAAGCTATTTTCAGTTCTTCATAGTTTGTTTGTATTCTGTTGTTCGAGGAGACGTTTGTCCAGGTGCAAGCACCACAGCAAAGGGCCCCCAAGTCCCAGGTCCCAGCCCGTCTCAGTGGGACCTCATCTTGACCACTTCCCCAAAGACTGGTTTCAAATAAGGTCCTATGCACAGGGTCCCCATGGGCATGAATTTTGAGGAACACTTTTCAACCTAGTATCATTCACATCATAAAGTGCACTCTTTTGAAGTGTCTGGTTTGGCGGCATTCAGTACATTCGCAGGGTTGTGCTACCACTAACCGTGAGGAATGGGTCCTCACCCTGCAAGGGAGGCCCTGTCCCTGTCGGCAGTCACTCCTCCTCCTCCTCTCCCAGTCCCCGGCAGCCATGAATCTGCTTTCCGTCTCCATGCATTTGTCTAGGTTATCTCCCTTTCCTTCTGCCTGTCTATGTATCTGTCTATGTCGCATCACCAGTTCAATGGACATGGACTTGGGTGAACTTCAGGAGATGGTTAGGGACAGGGAGGCCTGGCATGCTGCAGTCCACAGGCCTGCAAAGAGTTGCAAAGAGTTAGACGACTTAGTGACTGAACAACTACAACAATACATATCTGTCTATCATCTGTCAGGGCTTCCCAGGCGGCTCTAGCGGTAAAGAACGCTCCTGGCCATGCAGCAGATATAAGAGATGAGGGTTTAATCTCTGGGTTGGGAAGATCCCTTGGAGAAGGGAGTGGCAACCCACTCTAGTATTCTTGCCTGGAGAATGCCATGGACAGAGGAACCTGGTGGGCTACAATCCATGGGGTCACAAAGAGTCAGACACGCCTGAAGTGACAACACAGCACGTCACATCATCTCTCATCTGTCTATCATGCTGCTGACACCTAGTGGTTGGAGGCTAGGAATTCCACTAGCATCCTAGATGATCTGACCCTTAGCATCACGGTGGGAGGCTGAGAAACTCTGTTAGGCATGCATTGTGGCCTTTTCAAACACCCTCTGTACAGAGTGGGTAGCTGAGTGTCTGTTGTATAGGGCTGCTGAAAGAAAGAATGAGACTATACTTGCAAATAGACATCACCTGGCCAAGGTCCCTCAGCCAGCACCAAATGCAGAGTGGTGTGACCTCACACACAGAGCTTGTCTGCAGTGCAGAAAAGGCAGGTCCCATGTTGGGGGGCAGGTGAGGTGCCTGCTTTGGGTCCACATTGTCACAGGGTTGTCTCTGGGGATGGAGAAGGGCTCTTAACCTAGTGGTTCAGTTGTGACCTTAGGCACACCCCCCAGCGCATATCTCTAGCACCGTCCGGTAGAATATTGGCAATAAGGGCAACGCTCTATATCTCATTGTCCACCATGGTAACCACGAGCCACGTGTGGCAAATAGACACTTGAAAGCCAGCTTATCCATCCCAGAAACCGGATTTTAAACTTCATTAATTTTTACCTTTCAATGACTGTGTGTGGCTGGTGACAACTATACTGGACATCGTGGCTCTAGACTCGATGAGACACAACATCTTCAAGAGCAGGGATGGAATTGAATTCCTCTCCCCCTGGCCATCCAGGACCATGAATATGCAAACCTCAGTTTCCCCATCTGACAAACAGAAGAAGGCCCCCTCCTGCACAATTCCAGCTCTCGAGGGCACCTTATCAGAGGGACTCACATGCTCCGAGAACCATCTCTCCCTGCCACTTACCTTGTCTCTCTCCTTCCTGTGAGTTGGCTTATCTTCTTCCTAGCAACTGGTGTTGCTGTTTCTTTTTTCCCGGTTATTTTCTATGTGGCTCTCTGCACTGGAAGATCAGCTTTGTGGGCCCCGAGCTCTCTGTCCTCCAGGGGGCAGCACAGACATAACACTCCATGAACAGGGGTTAAGCAAAAGTGCCCATGCTTTACTGATGTCAGTGGCCTTCCAGAATGCAGCCCTCTGCTTCTCTGAGAATGAATGCACTGGCCTGGTCCCTACCAAGAGGGCCCGGTGCAGGGGTGTGATGCCAGAGAAGTGTGGGGCTGTGCTTCCCTTGGATATCCAGGGTGAAAGCCTCTTAGGATGTCCCATTTTTTTGATCTGGTGGACAAGTCATTCATTGTGCCCGAAACCGCAAAGAGAGAATCTAAGCCTGCAGAGTACATCATGAGAAACGCTGGGCTGGAAGAAACACAAGCTGGAATCAAGATTGCTGGCAGAAATATCAATCACCTCAGATATGCAGATGACACCACCCTTATGGCAGAAAGTGAAGAGGAACTAAAAAGCCTCTAGATGAAAGTCAAAGTGGAGAGTGAAAAAGTTGGCTTAAAGCTCAACATTCAGAAAATGAAGATCATGGCATCCGGTCCCATCACTTCATGGGAAATAGATGGGGACATGGGACATAGATGGGGAAACAGTGGAAACACTGTCAGACTTTATTTTGGGGGGCTCCAAAATCACTGCAGATGGTGACTGCTGCCATGAAATTAAAAGACACTTACTCCTTGGAAGGAAAGTTATGACCAACCTAGATAGCATATTCAAAAGCAGAGACGTTACTTTGCCAACAAAGGTCCGTCTAGTCAAGGCTATGGTTTTTCCTGTGGTCATGTATGGATGTGAGAGTTGAACTGTGAAGAAGGCTGAGCGCCGAAGAATTGATGCTTTTGAACTGTGGTGTTGGAGAAGACTCTTGAGAGTCCCTTGGACTGCAAGGAGATCCAACCAGTCCATTCTGAAGGAGATCAGCCCTGGGATTTCTTTGGAAGGAAACTCCAGTACTTTGGCCACCTCATGAGAAAAGTTGACTCATTGGAAAAGACTCTGATTCTGGGAGGGATTGGGGGCAGGAGGAGAAGGGGACGACAGAGGATGAGATGGCTGGATGGCATCACTGACTCGATGGACGTGAGTCTGAGTGAACTCCGGGAGTTGGTGATGGACAGGGAGGCCTGGCATGCTGTGATTCATGGGGTTGCAAAGAGTCGGACGTGACTGAGCAACTGAACTGAACTGAACTGAACTGAAGCCTGGTTTGTTTCGAGAGTATACTGAAGATTGAGAAAGAAGATTTTATTCTTTTTTTTCCTTATGGCTGCACCTCGAGGTATGTGGCTTCCCTCATAGCTCAGTGGGTAAAGAATCTGCCTGCAATACGGGAGACCCTAGTTCAATTCCTGGGTTGGGAAGATCCCCTGGAGAAGGGATAGGCTACCCACTCCAGTATTCTTGGGCTTCCCTTGTGGCTCAGCTGGTAAAGAATCCACCTGCAATGAGGGAGGCCTGGGTTCGATCCCTGGGTCGGGAAGATCCCCTGGAGAAGAGGAAGGCTACCCATTCCAGTATTCTGGCCTGGAGAATTCCACAGACTATATGTATTGTCCATGGGGTCGCAAAGAGTCGGACACGACTGAGCGACTTTCACTTTCACTTTCGAGGTAGGTGGCATCTTAATTCCCCACCAGGGATCAAAGCTGTGCCCCCTGCATTGGAAGTAGAGTCTTAACTACTGGACTGCCAGGGAAATCCCAGAAGATTCTATTTTGAAAGAGTAAATGTTTGAGGAAACACTGGACCACCCCATGTAAACCCTCGTGTTGTGGCTCCCAGGAATATTGGTTTGGAAAGACCTGTCAAGAGGAGAAAAGCAGATTAGGGAGATGGCCTGGCTACTCCAGTGGGGAAATTGTGGAGAACACCACCATTGACATAGCTGTGACTGTCAAAGATGAGATGAACTCAGTGGAAGAGATCTCAGAGAATACTGATGTTAACATCTACCTCGTTGGACAACAGAAAATTCCAAGTGAGCAGGCATTCTGTATGTGTAAAGAATGTGGGAAGCATTTCCAGCAAAATGAAGACTAATCAATATCAGGGAATTAAACGCACACACACAAGGTGTTTGTAGTCTTTGTAAGCAGAAGCCAGCCTCTCTCTCTCATCTGCTTTGAAATGAACTCTGCTTGTTCTCCAACCCAGAGGAAATTTGTGGACAAGTCCCTTAGTTTTTCCAGGCAAATGCTTGCAGGTATTATGAAGTCCATTCCAGTCCGATGCTCATCGTGTTTAAAGCCACTTCCTTTTTCAGGCAAGAACACATGGGGTGGTTTATGCATTATTTTCACAAGTTACTTCTCTTCCTGTGCTACTCGACTCATCTGAGATTGGGGGAGGGATGGTTCAGGGTTCTGTAGGTGTGAGAAGGAAAGAAAGATCAGGAAATGTCTTACTTGATGGGTACAGCTGGAACCAGGTATGAGTACCAGCTAACCGTGGGCTCTGTCCAAACGCTGATCTCCATGGTGAACCCTTCAGTGATGGGCAGGATGCCATAGAGCTGGTCACATCTGTCCCTCGCTCAGCTTCTGCCTTCTCCAAGTGCAGGAGACACAGGTGTGCCCCCACGCCCGTCCGTCCTTCCACAGGCATGGGCTCTCAGAGGCGGAGTTAAAGGATGTTCTGTCCTTGGATGATGAGGTCCTGCAGAGCGTGTACCAAGACTGGACCCCACCCAGCAAAGAGCTTCTGCGCTTCCCACCCCTGCTGTGGGTGAGGCTTCGTCGAGATCTGGGTAACTGCTTGGCCAGGCGGCCCGTGGACGGCTTCACCCTTCTGGCCATTGCTCACAGGTGAGTCGAGCAGGTTGGTGACACTGTCTGGGTGGGACGCCAAGAGCAAGGACTCCCTGATCGGGTTCCTCTTCGTTCCAGATCCTTCTTCACTCCCCATTCCCAGGGAATCAAGTCCACTTAGCACAGCAAGCAAGGGTCTCCCCACCACGAGCTCTAACACAGCTAACTTGTTTGTTATCATTATTAGTCACACCACACGTCTTGTGGGCTCCTAGCTCCCTGACCAGGAATTGAATTCGAGCCCTCGGCAGTGAAATGGCAGAGTCCTAACCATTGGACTACCAGGGAGCTCCCACAATGAACTGCTTCTTTAAAGTGAGGAGAAATTCACACGAAATTCATCATTTGAAAGCAGAACAGTTGAGTGGCATTTGGCATATTCACATGTTGTACAACTATCACCTCTACTTCCAGAACATTCCCACTGCCCTAAAAGGTACCCCATCCCCATTAGCAGCCACTCCCCAGTCCCTGCTCCCCCAGTGCCTAGCAACCCTGAGCCTGCTTTCTGTGTACGGATTTGCCTGTGCTGGACATTTCATATGGACGTGATCGCACGCAGTGTGGTCTATTGCGTCTGGCTTATCTCACTCAGCGTGACATTTTCATGGTCTGTCTGTGTCACAGCACGTGTTAGCGCTTCATTCATTGTTATGGTTGAATGATATTCCCCTGCAGGCATGGATCACATTCTGTTTATTCGCTCATTCGTTGACGAACACGTGGCTGTTTCCACCTTTTGGTGACTGTGACTAGAGCTGCTGTGAATAGGCATGCACAAGTTTTTATTTGAACGCCTGCTTTTCCATTCTTTGGGGGGTATATAGTCTGGAGTGAAATTTCTGGATCATACAGTAACTTGTTTTATGTTTAATTATTGAGGAACCCAAATTCTCCGATTTTAAATTGGAAATCCCATGGACAGAATCTGGAAGGTTATAGTCCATGGGTTCCCAAGAGTCAGACATGACTTAGCAACTAAACCACCACCATAGTTAATTCAGTTTTGTGTTAGTTTCAAGAAAACAGCAAAGTGATTCAGATATATACATATATTATATATGTTATATATATATACACACACATATGTTATATATAAATAACATATATAAAAACATATATATTATATATGTTTTATATACAAATTAGTACTTATATATACATTATCTTATATATTATTATATTATATAAGGTTTTTGTATATAAATTATCTTATATATTATTTATACTTATATATTTTGTCTTATATATTAATATATATTTATATATATCAGTATATTTTTATATATATTCTTTTTCAGATTCTTTTCCATTATAGATTATTATAAGATACAATTCCCTGTGCTATACAGTAGGTCTTTTTGTTTATCAAATATTCCTTTTTAAAGTAAAATTACTTAAGGAAAAAGGTAAGATGGGCTGATTTAGAGCTAAATGGTAGGTACCAAGTAGTGCAGGCGGCCAGCTGAGCCAGGAAGCATCTAGAAGGAGTTTAGGATGGACTGGCACTTGGGAACCACTTCCTGAAGTGGTGGCCAGTCACCACCTCTGAGCCCAGCCTGTGCCCCAGGCCCATCAGCCCATGTCTTCTCTCTGCAGACAGCTGACCGAGGTGGTCAGAGAGCTCTACCTGTCTGGGCCTGAGAAAGCCAAGAGTCATGGAGTCTTGGCCGACTTCTTCTCAGGGGCCTGGAGCCAGGGCATCAAGAAACTCATCACCCTGCCACTCGTGGGAAAACCCCTGAACCTGGACCGCAAGGTGAGGTGTCCGGGGGCCCCTGTTCCCCACTCTCAGCCTCCGCACTTCTGTGCCCGCAAGGCTGGAGCCACGTGCCCCCTTCCATTCCCTATTTCCAACCCAGACACACTCTGCCTCCTTTCCTTCTTTGCTCACAAAGGACAGAAAGTCCCCAAACATTATTTGAAGGGTGGGGAGCAGCAGATGAGGAATTGATGCTCCACTAACTTTCAGGATGAGAAAACAAAATCACAACATTAAAAGCTTATCTCCAAAGTCATGGCATCCCAGAATTTTAATTCCTTATGCTCTGATTCATCCTGAAACACACAAGTTTCCTCCTTGTTTTGTGTGTGTGTGTGTGTGTGTGTGTGTGTGTGAGTGGTGGGGGTGTTGATGTTTTCCTTGTGAATCCCCTGATACAATTCAATTTTCAATCATTGGTTCTCCCAAAGTGTTACTCATTTTAAAAATAACACTCATTTCGCTTCCCACCTAGGAGAGTAGTGTGTAATTGTTGGAGAACACAGAGAGGATCAAACAGTAAAATAAAAGCTAAACCCACAAGTCCCTGCTCTGAAGAGCTGCTCCCAGACTTCCAGTCACTATTCACGTATTTCCTCCGTCTTTCTTTTGTACTCAGGAGCTCTAAGACTTGGGTCCTTAGCTTACAAGTTGCCACCTCCTTTTTTTTTTTGCCTTTCAAATACCTCGAGGCCCAGCTCAAATGCCTCTCCTTCAGTAAGTCTTCCCTAATTTCCTTCCTTTTGCTTATTTGTTCTTTTTCTTTTTTTTGCCATGCCACGCAGCTTATGGGATCTAGTTTCCAAACCAAGGATCAAACCCGTGTCCCCTGCAGTGGAAACGCAGAGTCCTAACCACTGGACTGCCAGGGAATTCCCTTGACTACTTGTTCTTTACTCCATGTGCCCTTCTCTCCGAGTCAGAACTCAGACTGTGTATTTATTTTATTCTTGTCTGTGCTGAGTCTTCGTTGCTGCAAGCGGTCTTTCTCTAGTTGAGGATCATGGGCTTTAGGCGTATGGGCTTCAGTAGTGGCAGCACTCGAGCTTAGCTGCTCCTCTGCACGTGGAATCTTCACGGACCAGGGATTGAACCCATGTTCTCTGAATGGGCAGGCAGATTCTTAACCACTGGATCACCAGGGAAGTCCAGAGCTCAGACTTTTTAAAAGAAGCTTTTAGTTTCAAGATCATTTTAGAGTCACAGACTAGTTGCCATGAGTGTAAGAGTTCCCGTGGACACTTCTTTTAGACTTCCCTATTGTTAACATTTGCCCTAAACATAGCACAGTGACTACAGCTAGGGAATACACTTTTGAGTCTTTTATTATAGTTTGATTTCTCTTTTGCGTTTTCCCTCCTGGACAGGGAGGCCAGAGGCAGGGCCAGGCCTGATTCTTTCTCCTCTCTGGTTTCTCATAGACGCTCTGCTGTGCGCCCAGAACTCCTGCAGGCTCAGCCTCATCTCTTTAGGATGTGGCTTGCCCCTCTTCCTGGTTTCACAGCCTCAGGACCCCCCACTCCAGTCCCTCTTCCCCAGCAATGCCCCTGACCATCCAATCTGATCATGTCTCTCCTCTAATATCTCCCATGGCTCCCCAGCGCCCTCTGTCTCCAGTCCAATCTCCCCAGCCTGATGTTTGGTGCTTTTGTTATCTACTATCGACATCCTCCCTAGTCTCATCCCAACCATGATCCTTCACTCTGTCTTATAATTCAGCCTTCCCAAACTCTGATCCTGCTCTCTCCCACCACTGGGCACATGATGCTCCCTTGCTCTGAAATGCCATCATTTCCAATGTATTTTGCCAGACAGGCTCCTACTTACCCTGTGAGACCCAGTTTCAATGCCCCTTGGATTCCCGGAGCCCCAGACCCCGCCTATCCCAGCCTGTGTGTGGGTATGTCCTGTGTGTGGGTATGTGTGGGTGTCCCCATCTGAAATCGTGTCACTGTCCCTCCAGCATCACCTGGTACCTGGCCTGGCCCATGTTTGTGGAGTGAATGAATGAGATTGTGTCTTAGTGGCCTGGCTGCCAGCTCTCTCCTCCTCTGCAGGTGGCCCCTCAGCCCCTGTGGTTCTCCGACACGGTTGCAAACCTGAGGAAGCTGAAGGAGTTACCCTACCACTTGCTCCATGCCGGCCGTATCGAGGAGCTGAAGCAGGAGGTTCTGGGTAAGGTCTCGGAGGGGCTTGCGTGGGTCCCTGACCGTCTGGTGCTCCCACTTTCTGGAGCCTGACAAGGTGGAAGGGTGAAGGTTAAAATCTCTGGCACTTTTTAAGGCACTAGTTCTCACCAGGGGCGGTTCTGCACCATCACCGCCCCGACATACACACCCACCAAGGGACCCTAGGTGATGTCTGCAGATACTTTGGTTGCAGCTGGCATCTAGGGCTAGCTGATAGTATAGAGGATGAGAAACTGCCTTAGAATGAGAGAGACCCTGTCTACCTGTCAATCTATCACCTACCATCTCTATTCATCTACCATATACGGCTGTCTATCTAGTATCTATCTACCGCCTGTCTATCTGCTGCTGCTGCTGCTAAGTCGCTTCAGTTGTGTCCGACTCTGTGTGACCCCAAAGACAGCAGCCCACCAGGCTCCTCCGTCCCTGGGATTTTCCAGGCAAGAACACTGGAGTGGGTTGCCATTGCCTTCTCTGCCTATCTATCTGCATCTATCTATAATCTGCCATATCTATCATCTCTCTCTCTCTCTCTCTATACATATATATAAACATAAAATCTCATCTAACATATATATCTCCTTCTACCATCTGTATCTATCATCTTTATATTTATCTATCCAATATCTATCATAACTATCTACCTACCAACCTACCTAAATTTCTCTCTCTCTACCATTATATCTATCATCTTTATATCTATCTATCCATCCATCCACCTATTTGCCTATCAATCTACCGTGTGTGTGTGTGTGTGTGTGTGTGTGTGTGTGCACGCTCAGCTGCTCAGGTGTGTCTGTCAGACTCTTTGCAGCCCCATGGACTATATAGCCCGACAGGCTCCTCTGTTCATGGAATTTTTCAGGCAGGAATACTGGAGCAGGTTGCCATTTCCTACTCCAGGGGATCTACCCGACCATCTACCATCTATGTCTGTCTATCTGTCTGTCCATTGTCTATCCGTCCATCCATCTTTCTATCTATCTATCCCTCTCTTTCTCTCTCTCCCCATCCATCCATCCATCTCTTCATTCATTCTCATCCATCCATCCATTCCTATCATTCTCAACCAGGGATGACTCTGCTTCCTAAGGGACACTTGACAATATGCATCTTTCCGACGGTCATCACTTGGGAGGCGTCCCTAGCATCTAGTGGGTGGAGACCAGGGACACTGCTCGTCCACCCTACCTAATGGCCCCACCACGGAATACGACCCAGCCCCGAATGTCAGTGAGGCTGCGAGTGAGAACCTCAGAGAAAGGAGGAGCTGAGAAGCCACCTCCCACGATGCGCTGAAAGAAGCTGCAGGCTCCCCACAGCGCCCCCTTCTGCCCACAGGCAGCATGACCTGGATTTGCTGCCGGGGCCTCTCTGGGGGCATCGAGGGCCTGCTGGAAGACTTTGACCTGTGCGCCCCATACATGGACTGCCCTGAGGTCAGCCTGGTCCGGGAAGCTCTCCAGCTGTGCCGCCCGGCAGTGGAGCTCCGAGGCATGGGTGAGTGGTGCAGAGACGGCGGGACGGGGGAGGTGCGGTCTACTCTGCACTCACTTCTAGAAGCCCAGTGTCTTCACTGAGTCACTCACACACCTTTCCTGTTATAGCTGAGGGCTTTCTCCTAGCTCCAGCTTCTAGAACTTTGAATTGAATCTGGGAGAGTTTAGGAGTAAAAACTACCAAGGCAGAGCCCTTCCTCTCACCTCAGCCCAGCAATGTATTCTATTTAAAAAATTTTTTTAAGTTTATTTTTATTGTTTTAGCCTTGCCATGCAGCCTGTGGGATCTTAGTTCCCAGACCAGGTATCAAACCCAGGCCCTCAGCGGTGAGGTCACAGAGTCCTAACCACTGGACTGCCAGGGAATTCCTCCAGTATCTTATTCTAGAAAGGGCCACATAGGAAACATTTTAGGCAAAATTGAGGAAATTATGTTGACAGTATAGATAGATGGTGTTCAGTCGTATCTGACTCTTTGCAACCCCATAGACTGTAACCCACCAGGCTCCTCTGTCTATGGGATTTCCCAGGCAAGAATAGTGGAGTGGGTAGCCATTTCCTACTCCAGGGGATCTTCTGGACCCAGGGATCGAACCTGCAGGCTCTTTACCACTAGCGCCACCTGGGAAGCCCATGACATTTAATATAACAAGGGAGAAAACGTTCCCACAGATTTTTTTTTTTTATTGGTGAAACTCATATAATGATAATAACTGAGCACAGCTTTTTGTAAGTTAGGTCTACTCATGAGAAAGCAGGGAAGTCTTGATCAGGCAGATAACATTTAGGGCTCAGTTGGGGTTCAAAGTCGGCATTTCCTGTCATCCCACTAATTACGCATATCAATTTAAAAACATCAATGGTTTTACAAAAACCATTCTTAGCTCTCAGGGAAAGTCGTTGAGCAGGGTTTGGCCCACGCTCTGGCCTGGAGTTTGAAGGATCTCTTGTGTCCTCAGGTGATACTCTGTCCAGGATGGAATTTTGTTTGTATTTTTTTAAAGTGTGGCAAAATGCCCGTAACATAAAATGAACCATTTTAATTGTCCAGGTCAGCAGCATTAAGTCCATTCACACCCCGTTGCACGACCATCAACCCCATGCATCTTCGTAACTTGTGCGTCCTCTCAAACTGAACCTCCGTCCTCATTAAACACTCGCTCCTTTTTCCCCCTCCCTAAGCCCCTGGCACTCACCCTTCTACTTTCTATCTCTAGGAATTTGACCATTCTAGGGACCCATGTAAGTGGACTCGTGCGATATTTGTCCTTTTTGTGAGTACTTATTTCACTTAACATACAGTCCTCAGTTCATCCACGTCAGAATATCCTTCCTTTTTAAGGCTGAATAATGTTTCGTGGTGTGTATGTGTGTGCTAAGTCACTCCAGTTGTGTCTGACTCTTTGTGACCCTATGGACTGTAGCCTGCCAGGCTCCTCTGTCCATGGGATTCTCCAGGCAAGGATACTGGAGTGGGTTTCCATGCCCTCCTCCAGGGGATCTTCCTGACCTAGGGATCCAACCTGCATCTCTTGTGTTCCATCGTGTAGATGGGCCATTCTTTGATCATCCATTAACTCTTCAATGGACTCTTGAGTTGTTTCTACCTTTTGTCGATTGGAAGTAATGCTGCTGTGAATATTAGTTCCATTCAGTTCAGTCACTTAGTCTTGTCCGACTTTGCGATCCCATGGACTGCAACACTCCAGGCTTCCCTGTCCATCACCATCTCCCGGAGTTTGCTCAAACTCGTGTCCATCGAGTCAGCGATGTCATCCAACCATCTCATCCTCTGTCATTGCTGTGACTATGGGGGTACAAATATCTCCTTGAAACCCCACTTTCGGTTCTTTTGGATATATACTTGGATGTGGAATTGCTCAATCATTTGGTAATTTTGTGTTTAATTTCTGAGGAACTGCCAGCTCTTTTCCCACACTGGCCGTGCCGTTTTACATTCCTACCAACAGCACACAAAGGTGCTAGGTTCTCTATATCCTCTACAACACTTGTTATTTTCTGATTAAAAAAAAAAAAAAAAAGCCATCCTATTGAGTGTGAAGTGGCCGGGATGTGCTTTCTTTTCTTTCCCCTGCTATGTTCGGTCTTAGCTGTGGCATTCAGGATCTTTGCTGTGGCTCGAGGGCTTCTCTCTAGTTGCATCGCAGGGGCTCAGTAGTTGTGGCACGTGGGCTTAGCTGCCTGATGGCATGTGGGACCTTATGTCCCCAACCGAGGGATCGAACGTGAGCCCTGTCCTGTGCAGGCAGGATTCTTAACCCCTGGACCACCAGGGAAGTCCCCGTGATGGTTTTTATCATACATTTCCCAACTGGATTTTTTGTTTGTTTTTGTCTGGCCACACTGCATAGGTTGTGGGATCTTGGTTCCCCAACCACGGATACCTTGGCCCTCGCACTGAAAGCGCCAAGTCCTAACCACTGGACCACCAGGGAATTCCCATCCCAGTTGGTTTTGATTTGAGTGTTTTTACAAGTGATTTTATAAGGATGCTTAATTCCTGTATTCCTTCCATGGTTCATTCATACCTGCAACTGCTGGTTGTCTGAGAAGCCTACCTGGCTACCACTGAGGCTGGACACCCCTGGCCCCCACACCCCTGCATATTCCATTGCTACATGCTACTTCCACATATCTTAACTTTTTAGTTATTATTTTCTTTGGCTTTCTTTTGCATCCTCTATCTGCCCCTATGCTATGCTAAGCTGCTTCAGTCATGTCTGACTCTTTGCACCCCTATGGGCTGTAGCCCACCAGGCTCCTCTGTCCTTGGGATTCTCCAGGTAAGAGTCTGTCTGCCCCTGCTCCCTGCCAAATGTCCACCCCTATTACATAGATCAGTCCAAGTGCATGGATATTGGTCTCACCAAGTTGACTTAAATCTGGGCTCTGGCATTTACTGGCAGTGTGACCTTCAAGTCCCTTACTACCTCATCACCTCCCTCACTCTCACCCCTCCCCGTGCCTTGCAGCCTTCAGTTTTCCCATCTGCAAAATGGGGGATGTTGGTGAACCCTCCCACCTAGGGCTGCTGGGGAAACTTTGCAAGTCAATTCACGCAGAGCCTGTCCCCATGGTGCTTTCCGAGGAGCCTTTTACTGTCATGTGACAGCACTGATGCTGTTGACCTGAATGGCCTTGGAGGGGCCATTTCTGCCCCGAGCCTCCGCTTTCATCATCTGCAAAATGTTGGATAGCGCTAAGGTGGTGTCTACACGACTGAGCGACTTCACTTTCACTTTTCACTTTCATGCATTGGAGAAGGAAATGGCAACCCGCTCCAGTGTTCTTGCCTGGAGAATCCCAGGGACGGGGTAGCCTGAGGGGCTGCCATCTATGGGGTCGCACAGAGTCGGACACGACTGAAGTGACTTAGCAGCAGCAGCAGGATCCCACCCAAGTGGATGATGCTTTTGCCTTCCTCTTCTTGCATTCATGCTCACCAGAGGTTTTAAACCTCAAAGGGACTGATTTCCCAGGAAAATACCCTTGGGCCAGTTTAAGAAAAGATTTCAAAGCTCAAATCACAGTATGTTCTTTGCAGCGCTCCTTGACTGACAACCTGTGGCTGCCCGGTGCAAGGAGAAGGTGTAGAGAGAAATGTTGCCACCAGATGGTGCAGCTGAGCAACCGTGCATTCTCACAACATTCCAGTACTTCCCAGCAAGCTCCTAGAAACCAGTCCTATTATGGATATCTCCCGTTGCCTCAGGCTCCAGGATGACTTGGCGTGGTGCCATTCCTGTTTGTTTTTATTTAAAAGACTGATATTTTGTTCATCATGGATCTGGGGGCATGCTTTTGATTTTCTTAAAAAAAAAATTGCATTAAAGTAGTGTTTATCTTAACAGTTAAGTTTGTTAGCACCACCTTAACTGCTACGCCTGTGGTGAGTGGGACACTTGCTCCTGTTCCTGGCCTTACCCGATTTCACCCACCAGCAAACCCAGGCACAGGGCGTGGCCACCCTTGCCCCAGGCCCCACAGTTCCTGTGAACTGTGTAAGCCGCTGAAACCTCGTGTGTGTGTGCTAAGTCGCTCAGTCATGTCCAGCTCTTTTGCGACCCCATCAGCTGTAGCCCACCAGGCTTCTCTGTCCGTGGGGATTCTCCAAGCATGAATACAGAAGTGGGTTGCCGCTTCTGAACCTCACCATGCCTCAGTTTTTGGGGTGATAGTGATGATA
This sequence comes from Bos mutus, assembly GCF_027580195.1. NCBI lineage: Eukaryota > Metazoa > Chordata > Mammalia > Artiodactyla > Bovidae > Bos > Bos mutus. The sequence continues at coordinate 45,133,027 of NC_091623.1, forward strand.
CATCTAGACTGCCCCCTCCCCAAGATGTAGTTACTTTTAAAATACATATTTATTTATTTATTTAGCTGCATCAGGTCTTAGTTGCTGTGCATGGGCTTTTCCAGTTGCCGTACATGGGCTCTCTAATTGTGGCATGCAGTCTCAGGAGTTGCCACACACAGGCTCTCTAGTTATGAGAGCTCAGTAGTTGTGGTACATGGGCTTAGTTGCTTTGAGGCATGTGGGATCTGAGTTCCCCAACCAGAGATGGAACCTATGTTCTGTCCTGTTCATTGCAGATTCTTAACCACTAGACCACTAGTTCAGTTCAGTTCAGTCGCTCAGTCATGTCTGACTCTTTGCGACCCCATGAATCGAAGCACGCCAGGCCTCCCTGTCCATCACCAACTCCCGGGGTTCACCCAAACCCATGTCCATTGAATCGGTGATGCCATCCAACCATCTCATCCTCTGTCATCCCCTTCTCCTCCCGCCCTCAGTCTTTCCCAGAATCAGGGTCTTTTCTAAGGAGTCAGCTCTTCGCAGCAGGTGGCCAAAGTATTAGAGTTTCAGCTTCAACATCAGTCTTTCCAATGAACACCCAGGACTGATCTCATTTAAAATGGACTGGTTGGATCTCCTTTCACTCCAAGGGACTCTCAAGAGTCTTCTCCAACACCACAGTTCAAAAGCATCAATTCTTCTGCACTCAGCTTTCTTTATAGTCCAACTCTCATACATGACCACAGGAAAAACCATAGCCTTGACTAGATGGACCTTTGTTGGCAAAGTAATGTCTCTGCTTTTTAATATGCTGTCTAGGTTGGTCATAACTGTCCTTCCAAGGAGTAAGTGTCTTAATTTCATGGCTGCAACCATCATCTGCAGTGATTTTGGAGCCCAGAAAATAAAATTAGCCACTGTTTCCACTGTTTCCCCATTTATTTGCCATGAAGTGATGGGACCCGATGCCATGATCTTCGTTTGCTTAATGTTGAGCTTTAAGCCAACTTTTTCACTCTCCTCTTTTACTTTCATCAAGAGGCTCTTTTAGTTCTTCCTATCTGCATATCTGAGGTTATTGATATTTATCCCAGCAATCTTGATTCCAGCTTGTGCTTCCTCCAGCCCAGCGTTTCTCATAATGTACTCTGCATATAAGTTAAATAAGCAGGGTGACAATATACAGCCTTGACATACTCCTTTCCCTATTTGGAACCAGTTTGTTGTTCCATGTCCAGTTCTAACTGTTGCTTCCTGACCTGCATACAGGTTTCTCAAGAGGGAGGTCAGGTGGTCTGGTACTCCCATCTGTTTCAGAATTTTCCACAGTATATTGTGATCCACACAGTCAAAGGCTTTGACATAGTCAATATAGTCAAAGGCTTTTGGCATAGACCACTAAGGATGTCCCAATATAGTTATTTCTTAATCCCTGGTGGTTGTCACTAAGTTATGTTTAACTCTTGGCGACCCTAGGGACCATAGCCTGCCAGGCTCCTCTGTCCATGAGATTCTCCAGGCAAGAATACTGGAGTGGGTTACCATTTCCTGCTCTAATCCCTAGAATCTATCACTATCACTTTATATGGTGAAAGAAAATGTGATTAAGGTTCTTAGGATGGAGAGTTTATCTTGGATCCTCCAAGCAGGCCCAAAATGCAATCACAAATGTCCTTATAAGAAGGCAGAATGAGATTTGAAACCCCCCCAAAAAAGGGAAAATGCGGAGACACACAGACGAGAAGGCCATGTCAAGACACAGGCAGAAATTGGGTGGATGCACATACATGCTGTTGGTGGGAATATTGGTGCAGCCACTGTGGAAAACAGTATGGAGGTTTCTCAAAAAAACTGAAAAATAGAGCTACCTTATGACCCAGTAATTCCATTCCAGGGTAAACAAAACAGAACAAAAACGCTGAAAGATACATGAGCCCCCGTGATCATAGCAGCAGTATTTACAATTGCCCAGATATGAAAGAAACCTAGAATGTCCGTGGACAGATGAATGAATAAAGATTTGCTACATATATTCAGTGGACTAGTACTCAGTCATAAAAAAGAATGAAGATTTGTCATTTGCAGCCATGTGGATGGACTTATAGGGGATTGTGCTAAATGAAATAAGCCAGACAGAGAAAGACAAACACTGTATGATATCACATACGTGGAATCTAATAGAACAAACTAGTGAATATAATAAAAAAGGAGCATACTCACAAGAATAAGCTGGTGGTTACCAGTGGGCAATGGCACCCCACTCCAGTACTCTTGCCTGGAAAATCCCATGGATGGAGGAGCCTGGTGGGCTGCAGTCCATGGGATCGCTAAGAGTCGGATACGACTGAGCGACTTCACTTTCATTTTTCACTTTCATGCATTGGAGAAGGAAATAGCAACCCACTCCAGTGTTCTTGCCTGGAGAATCCCAGGGATGGGGGAGCCTGGTGGGCTGCCGTCTATGGGGTCGCCCAGAGTCAGACACAACTGAAGCGACTTAGCAGCAGTAGCAACCAGTGGGCGAGGGGATGGTGAAGTGAACATCGCTCAGCCGTGTCTGACTCTTTGCAACCCCATGGACTGTACAGTCCATGGAATTCTCCAGGCCAGAATACTGGAGTGGTGTTCTCCAGAAGGTGTTCCCTTCTCTAGGGGATCCTCCCAACGCAGGGGTCAAACACAGATCTCCTGCATTGCACGTGGATTCTTTACCAGCTGAGCTACTACGGAAGCCCTAGAGGGAATGGAGGGGGCAAAACAGGAGTGGGGGAGTAAGATAGACTACAAGGATGTATTGTACAACATGGGTAATATGGCTAATATCTTGTAATAAGTGTAAATAGAGTGTAACCTTTTTAAATTGCATAAAAAATTAAAAATAAAAAAAAGAAATTGAGGACTTCCCTGGTAGTACAGTGGATAAGAATCCTCCTGCCAATGCAGGGCACGTGGGTTCAGTCCCTGGTCCAGGAAGATCCCACATGCCACAGAGCTGCTAACCCCACAAAGCACAACTTCTATAGCCCTGGCACCTGGAGACTGCTCTGTGACAGAGAACCACCACGAGAAAAAGCCCGTGCACCGCAACCAAGAGTTGCCCCTGTTTGCTGCAACTAGAGAGAGCCCACAGCAACCAAGACCCAGTGCAGCCAAAAGAAAGAAAGAAATACTTTAAATAATAAAAAAAGGAAGTTGAAGTGATGTGGCCACAAGCCAAAGATGCCTGGAGCCCCCAGAAGCTGAAAGAGGCAGGGAAGGATGCTCCCCCAAAACCTCTGGAGGGAGCACAGTCTTGGCCACACCTTGATTTCAGACTTATGGCCCTCAGAACTGTGAGAGAAGAAGGTTCTGTTGTTTGAAGCCCCCAAGTTGTCTTGTTTCCAGCAGCCACAGGACACTAACCCACTCAGTAACTATGAACTGCTGGTGAAATGATCCTACACATTGGTTGGGTGCCTGGGTTTCCCTGTAGGCTCAGACAGTAAAGAATCTGCCTGCAGTATAGGAGACCAGGGTTCAATCCCTGGGTCAGGAAGATCCCCTGGGGAAGGGAATGACTACCCACTCCAGGGTTCTTGCTTGGAGAATTCCAAGGACAGAGGAGCCTGGTGGGCTACAATCCATGGGGTCACAAAGCATAGGACACGACTGAGTGACTTACACACTTGGCATTCAGAACGTAGCCATAAGCAAGACAGGCATTGTCTTTGTTTTCAGGAAACCCAAGGTCTAGGATGTGAGGTGGGGATCCTCCTGGTGCACTTGAAGTAGGGGCGAGTGGGTGGAGAGAACAGAAAAGGAGGCAGAAGTGCGGAGGGCTCCAGCTGGGGGAGCAGGGCCCCTCCCCTCAACCAGCATCCCCTCTGTTGCAGAGAGAAGCATCCTGTACACAGAACTCCTGGCCAGACTCCATTTCTTCAGCACTTCACATCCCGGGCTGGTGGGACAGCTGTGCCAACAGGCACAGAGCTGGTTCCGGATGTGCCCACAGCCTGTGCTGGTGCCCCTCGGAGGATTCCTCCAGCCCCCTGGAGGGCCCCTGCGGGCAACCCTCAGCGGCTGTCACAAAGGTGGGTGTCCCCAGCGCAGTCCCTGTCTGCCTGGGGGCAGTGGTTGCAGGCTGCTCTCTGGGGCTCCCCTCTGCCAGTTGGGAAGCCCCAAGGGTGCCAGCTGGGCCTGGCCCTGCTGTCTCATGCTGACTTGACTCCATCTGTCCCCCAGGGACTGTAGACGACTAGTGTAAATACGGCTATTGAGCCCAGAGCAAGCAGATGCTGACTGCCTCTGGGGTCTCGTCACTAAGAGTTCGGTGCCCATCTCACCATAGCTTCTGTGATTTTACAGCCTCATGCTAGTAAGTTTGGAAACTGGAGACTGGCTCCTGCCTGGCCCTGGAGAGGCTGGTGGGACTTTTAGGTTCTCCATGAGACACCAGAATGTCAGGATGAGAGGGTTTTGTTCTCTCCATCCATTTCCAACCCATCTTTCCGTCCGTCCACCCATCATCCCTCTCTTCCTTCCATTTGTCTGCCTTTCCATCATCCAAACTCCTTCCCTCCCTCTCTTCCTATCTTCTAACCACTCAGCTATCCATCCGTCTTTCCATTCATCCACCCCTCCCTCCATCTGCCCTTCCTCCCTTTCATCTATCCATCTGTATGTCCTTCCATCCTTCCTTCCCTTCTTCCTTTCCACCCATCCACCCATCCATCCACCATCAGTTGTCCATATTTCCAATAGTCATCCTTCCTTTCACCATTCTATCCACACCACTTACCTTTCATTTTCCCCAAATTGCCACCTTCTATTTGCTCAAATACTCCTCCTCCCATCCAGACACTCAGCCATTCATCAACTCACCCACCCACCTATCAAATTCATCTACCCTTCTAATACCCATCCGTTCACTAACCCACTCATGCAGCCAGTCATCTACCTGTCCACTTACCTGGCAGCCCACCACCACGCATGCAGCCCTTTATCTGCCCACCCACAGCTTCACAGTAATCATGAGGCTACTGAACACAAATGGCTTGTTGTTCAAATACCAGCCATTATAACTTGTAGGGAAAGCTACACTCTCAAGGCACAGAGCTTCAAAAAGAGAAATTCTAAGAGACACTTGATACAATGCATGGAAAAAAAAATGATTTAGGGACAGCTACCAGAATACTGTGTTGAGAAGGATTATAAGACTGAGTCTAACAGGAAAGAATGTACATTTATTACGATACTGATTCTGATGCTGTAACAAAAGCCAACATAGCAATGGCTGAAATAAAAAAGAACTTCATTTGTCTCACACACAACGGTCCATGCATAAATAAAGGTAATATGGTGTCTCCAGGTTGTCAGGGACTCAGACATTTTCAAACTTTTTGCTCTGCCATTTTCAACGTGAGGTTTGCATTTAATGGCCCAAAATGGCTGCTCCAGCCCTTGCCATCACAGCGGCATTCCAGCCGGGGAAGAGGGAAGAAGTAGACGGCAGTCCCCTTCCCTTCGAGGACACAACCTTGAAGCAGAACTTGTTACTTTTGCTCCTGTTTCACTGGAGAGAACATGGCCATCTTTGATTATAAGGGAGCCTGGGAAATATGCTCTTAGTCTGGGTAGCTACATACTCAATGAAACCTGTGGGCTGTGGATTTTATTACAAAAAGAAGTGTGATATCAATAGAATGGCTACTGTAAGGGGTGCGGCCGATCACAGAGCGTGGTGATTGATTGGTGAGATCTGTCCAAGCATAAGGAAAGGCAGTCACAGCGCACAAGTTTTTTGGTTTTTCTCATCTCAGTAGGAAAATGTCTTGTGTTTCAGACCCACTGTGCCAGTTGCATGAGCTCTAGTCATGTCGCCCGGTGGTGCTGGTGGTAAAGAATCTGCCTGCCAGTGCAGGAGACATAAGAAACGTGGGTTTGATCCCTGGGTCAGGAAGATCCCCTGGAGGAGAACATGGGAATCCACTCCAGTATTCTTGCCTGGAGAATCCCACGGACGGAGAAGCCTGGTGGGCTATAGTCCACAGGGTCGCAAAGAGTCGGACACCACTGAAACAATTTAACACATACACACACACGACATGTTGAGGTTGGGAAGCTTCCTACCCACTCTGGGCTTCAGTTTCTTCATTTTTATTTATTTATGGATGTACCATGTGGCTTGCAGGATCTTAGTTTCCTAACCAGGGATGGAACCTGCATCCTCGGCAATGAAAGTGTGGAGTCCTAACCACTGGGCCCCCAGGGAATTCCCAGTTGCTTTGTTTTTAAGATGAAAAGTTTGAGTTTTCATTTCCAAGGTGACACAGCTCGTGAGTGATCACAAATTTAAAAAATAAAAATAAAAAAATAAGGAAAGAAGAGAAAAATCCCACCCCCTCATATCCTGTCCCAGTGAGGTGGAAATACAATCCTGGATTCTCAGACCTGGACTCTGACTTTAACACCTCCCCCACCATCTTGGCTTTCCTGGTGGCTCAGCAGTAAAGAACCCGCCTGCCAATCAATACAGGAGACACAAGAGAAGCGGGTTTGACCCCTGGGTTGGGAAGATTCCCCTGGGAAAGGGAATGGCTACCCACTCCAGTATTCTTGCCTGGAGAATCCCATGGACAGAGGAGCCTGGTGGGCCACAGTCCATGGGGACAGAGTCGGACACAACTGAGTGACTGAGCACGTGGACACCCCAGTTGTAATGACCAGAAATTTCTCCAGACATTTCCCAGTGTGCCCTGGGCGTGTGGCACAGAATCACCCCTGGGTAGGAATCGCTGAACTAGAGACACTTATGACTGAACAGTGGTTTAGCCCATCTTCCTGCCTCAGAGCAGCTCAGAGTCTGCATCTGGCGTCTGACAGTGCTAGTTTTAAAATCCCAGCTCTGCCACTTCTAGATGTGTGACTCTGGACAAGGAACTGATTCTGTGCCTCAATTTCCTTATCTGCGAAGTGGGGGAGTATTTCATGGCTGAGAACTCAGACCCATGAGCTCTTGTTTCTGTGTGGCTGCAGGCATCACTGCCATGGCATGGAGCCTGGAGGAGAAGCTGCTGCTGGTTGGCACGCAGGAGGGCATGGTGGCTGTGTGGGACATGGAGGAACAGCAGGTGATCCACATCCTTCCTGGACACACAGGTGAGGCTTGGAAAATGGGGCCGACGATCAGGCTCCTCCTAGAGTCCTGCAGTGATCAGCCAGTTTTCAGGGTCCATTTACCACCAATTCACTTCTCTGTATAAAAACTGTGGTCTTTGTTCCTGCATCAGCTAGCTACAGCCATGTAACAAAACACCCCAAACAAGAATGCGAATCAGAACAGCCACTATGGAGAATAGTAAGGAGGTTCCTCAAAAAACTAAAGATTGTTGCCGTATGATCCAGGAATCCTATACCTGGGCATATATCTGTACCATAATTTGAAAAGATACCTGCCTCCCTATGTTCATAGCAGCAGTATTTAAAATAGCCAACACTTGGAAGCAACCATCAATGGATTAATAGATAAAGATGTAATATATACAATATATATGAATATTAGCCACAAAAAGAATGAAATAATGCCATTTGCAGCTACACACATGGACCTAGAGATTATCACACTAAGTCAGAAAAAAGACAAATTCTGTATTGTATCAGTCATATGTAGAATCTAAAATATGATACAAATGAACTTATATACAAAACAGAAACAGACTCACAGCAAAGAGAACAGACGTGGTTGCCAAGGGTGGGGGCTGGGAAAGGGCTGGACGGGAGTTTGGGGTGAGGAGATGCAAACGTGTGTGTAGAGAAAGGATAAACAGCAAGATTCTATTCTATAGCATAGGAACTATATTCAGTGTCCTGTGATAAACCATGATGGAAAAGAATACGAAAAAGGAAAATGCAAAATCAAGATCACCCCAAACACAGTAGCTTCAAACAATAGCTTATTTAGCTCACCTCTGTAAGTGGACACTTCCCCGGTGGCTCAAACGGTAGAGTCTGCCTGCAATGCGAGAGACCTGGGTTTAATCCCCAGGTCAGGAAGATCCCCTGGAAAAGGGAATGGCACCCCACCCCAGTAGAATCCCATGGACAGAGAGGCCTGATGGGGCGACAGTCCATGGGGTCGCGAAGAGTCGGGCACGACTGAGCGACTGACACACAGTGTGAGTGGGCGCTCCAGCCCCGTGGCAAGTACTCATGTGCTTTCTGAGGCTGTAGATTTGTGCTTTTGGGACATTTCTTATACGTGAAATTGTATACTATGCCATCTTGTGCGTCAGTTTTCTTTCTCGCCACTTAACACGTGCGCAGTTCATTTGTATCGTTACAAGCATAGATAGTTTGTTCGCTTGCATTGCTGAATCGTATTCCCTTGTATGCAAGCGACAGGTTTTCAACCATTCGTCACTTGAAGGACATTTACACTGTTCCCAATTTGGGGCTGTTGTGAATAATGCTACTCTGATTCATTGTATTGTCATCTTTATACTGTTTAAATGCACTAAAAATATTTCATTTATCTTAATAGATCATATTCCAGAGTTTGTTAAATGTTTAAAATTATTTAAACATTTTGTGGCTATTTAGGCTTTTTTTTTTTTTTTTTTGGATCTTCCCTGGTGGCTCAGACGGTAAAGCGTCTGCCTACAATATGGGAGACCTGGGTTTGATCCCTGGGTCTGGAAGATCTCCTGGAAAAGGAAATGGCAACCCACTGCGGTATTCTTGCCTGGAAAATCCCATGGACGGAGGAACCTGGTTAGGCTACAGTCCGTGGGGTCGCAAAGAGTCGGACACGACTGAGCAACTTCACTCACTCACTTCACTCAGGCTATTTCTAGTTATCTTCTATTTGGATGATACTGGGATGAATCTGTTTTAACTCTTGGTCAGTATTTTTTTCATTCTGTTTAATATTTCCAGTGAGTGGCACTCTTGACTTGGAAGGTATGAACATTCCTATAGGTTTTGAGAAGTGTCATCATATTGCTTTCCAAACAGGCTGCAACAGATTAAAACACTCCCTAACCCCAAAGTTCTCAGCATTAGATACTTGAATTTTATTCTTTTTGTCTAAGGGGTTGCAGTGGAGTACGTACTGATAGAGTATTGACAAATGAGTCTCTTTATTTTATTATTTTCATCAGGATGGCTATTTTTCCAGAGGATGATTCAATCTCTGTACAGTAGCTGACTCATGGCGACCTTGATTCATTTTTTAAAGTCTTCAAACTCTTATTATTTGTAATCAGAAAAACTCAGTAATCAATTTACTGAAAAAAAAAAACAAAAACACTGTGTGTGTGTGTTAGTTGTTCAGTCATGTCCAGCATTTTGCTACCCCACAGACTGTAGCCCCACAAGGCTCTTCTGTCCATGGAATTCTCCAGGCCAGAATACTGGAGTGGATTGCCATTCTCTTCTCCAGGGTATCTTCCCAACCCAGGGATCGAACCCGGGTCTCCTGCATTGCAGGAAGATTCTTTACCATCTGAGCCATGAGGAAAGCCCTGAAAACACTGTAGACCTAAGTAATAGGAAAAGTAAAAGTTTCCCATCACATGGTAGGGTGCTAGAGGTCTTTTGTTCTGGCTTCTGAGAGTCAACTGTGAAATTTTCAAGAATTAGGAGAGGTGGTCATTCTTTTTCTTAAAAAATTTTTTTTTATTGAAGTATAGTTGGTTTACAAAGTTGTGTTAATTTCTGCTGTACAGCAGAGTGACTCAGTTATACACATATATGTGTTCTTGTTTACATTCTTTTCCATTGTGGTTTATCCCAGGAAATTGAAAATTGTTTTCTATGCTCTACAGTAGGACCTTGTTGTTTATCCATTCTGTATGTAAACAGTTGGCATCTACTAATCCCAAACTCCCAGTCCATCCCTTCCCTGCTGCTGCTACTGCTAAGTCGCTTCAGTCGTGTCCGACTCTGTGCGACCCCATAGACGGCAGCCCACCAGGCTCCCCCATCCCTGGGATTCTCCAGGCAAGAACACTGGAGTGGGTTGCCATTGCCTTCTCCAATGCGTGAAAGTGAAAAGTGAAAGTGAAGTCACTCAGTCATGTCTGACTCTTAGCGACCCCATGGACTGCAGCCCACCAGGCTCCTCCGCCCATGTGATTCTCTAGGCAAGAGTACTGGAGTGGGGTGCCATTGCTTTCTCCGCCATCCCTTCCCTACTCCTTCTCTTCTTTGGCAGTCACTAGTCTGTTCCCTATGTTCAAACAGCCATTCTTAAATGTTAGATTATAGAAACATACAATTAATCAATTCTATTAAAACAAGGTAATAAATACTCAAAACTCATCATTTTCTAAATATTTCACAACACTCTACTCTTATCTCTCTTCTTGGTTATTATATCTGTGTGATATATATGGTTATATATAGACACATAAACTTGCGCAAACTGTTTTTTTTTTTGCCTCTTTTTATATCATGTATATATCTCTAGCTCATTTTTATTCATTTTCTTTTTGGCTGTGCTGGGTCTTTGTTGCTGCTCATGGGCTTTCTCTAGCTGTAGTGATCAGGGGCTAATCCACATTGCGATATGCAGGCTCTTCACTGCAGTGGCGTCTCTTGTTGGAGAGCACAGGTTCTAGGGCGCGAGGGCTTCAGTAGCTGTGGCGTGTGGACTCAGTTGCTCTGTGACACGTGGAGTCTTCCTCGACCAGGGACTGAACTCATGTTTTCTGCACTGGCAGGTGGATTCTTAACCACTAGACAACCAAGGGGGTCCACTAATTCATTTTAACAGCAATATACTGGCCTATGTATGGGAAGTATTATAAAGTGTTATTATTTATAAAAACTCTGGTTGAAAACTACCCCAATCTCAAGTAATAAAAATCACTCCAAATACTGGTGACATGTGAATTCTAAAACAAAATGCCCTTCCTTTACTGTCCCTCGATCCTTCAGTGTTCCCCCAAAAGTGATCAGTGCACACACTCTGTTATATGCCATTAGCAATTTTTTCTCTAGGCTTATGCAGACATAGCTCTGTCTTTTGAGCTCCTGTCAAAAATCACATCGTGCTGTTTTATACACTGGGCTGCAGCTTGCTTTTGTCACAATGTACGTGTATTAGTCTCTCAGTCGTGTCTGACTCTTTGCAACCCCATGGACTGTAGCCCACCAGGCTTCTCTGCTCATGGAATTCTCCAGGCAAGAATACTGGAGTGGGTTGCCTTTCCCTTCTCCAGGGGAATCTTCCTGGCCCAGGGATCGAACCCAGGTCTCCAGGCAGATTCTTTACCATCTGAGCCACCAAGGAAGCCCAATAGATTGTATCAATGTTTTGTAGAGATTGAGAGTCTGGGCTCCTGGCTGAGATCCTGGCTCAGTTACTTATTAGCCATGTGGCTTTGCATAAGTTACCATCCTAGGCTATGACTCAGTTTCCCCATCTATACAATATGAAAGTGAAAGTCACTCAGTCATGCCCAACTCTTTTTGACACCATGGACTATGCAGTCCATGGAATTCTCCAGGCCAGAATACTGGAGTGGGTAGCCATCCCCTTCTCCAGTGGATCTTCCTGACCTAGGAATTGAACCAAGGTCTCTCGCATTGCAGGTGGATTCTTTACCACCTGAGTCACAAGGGAAGCCCAATGTGATAATAATATTATCTCAAAGAGTTGTTATGAGATTAAAGGAGTTTAATGCATGTTAACAGCTATGCTTGGCACATAGAAAGCACTCAGTAAATATTGGCTATTGTAGTAATAATGACTATTATGGTCAGGTCAGTGCATATATGTATATATGTGTGTGTGTGTGTGTGGTCAGTCCATGGCATTTTCCCAGCAAGAATACTGTTGTGGGTTGCCATTTCCTTCTCCAGGGCATATATATATATCTCCTTCCTTCTTATTATTTTTAATTCTTGCATAATATTCTTTATATGGGTGTACCATATTATTTGGGCTTCCCTGGTAGCTCAGATGGTAAAGAATCTGCCTGCAGTGCAGGAGACCTGGCTTTGATCTCTAGGTGGGGAAGATCTCCTGAAGAAGGGAATGACTATCCCCTCCAGTACTCTTGCCTGGAGAATTCTATGGACTGAGGAGCCTGGTGGGCTACAGTCCATGGGGTCCCAAAAAGTCGGACGTGACTGAGCAATTAACACACACCATATTATTTAACCAACTCTCTTTTCATAGGTTGTTTTTGGTTTTTTAAATATTTATTTGTTAATTTCTTTATTTTGCTGCGTCGGGTCTCAGTTGAGGCACACAAGATCTTTGACCTTCATTGCAGCATGTGGGATCTGGTTCCTGGACAAGGGATCGAATCCTGGCCCCCTGCACTGGGAGCATGGAGTCTTAGCCACAGACCACCAGGGGAGTTCCAGGATGGGCTTTTCAGTTTTATATTTCTAGTGGAAAAAGAGAATTATCTTCTTTCAGGCTGCTGTTAAAGAGGAAAGATTAAACAAGAAAAAACCTTGAAACGAGGTTCTCTTTTGGAGACAGATTAACCAGGACCCTGAAGCTTTGGGGCTGGATCAGCCCTTTAAATCCCCCCACACCTGAGAGATCCCAGAACCCGATCGACTTCAGTGTGTGTGACTGCACGTGTTTTTCCCTTTGGGTGTTTTCTTTAATAAAAATTAGAATGGCTTCTGTGCCCTCAGGGTACCCCCCCCATCCATTTTGAACATTAAAAATATACATTAATTTATTTGACTGCACTGGGTGGAATTTTTAGCATGTGGAGTCTAATTCTCTGACCAGGGATTGATTGAACCCGAGCCCCCAGTTTTGGGAGATCGGAGTCTTAGCCACTGGGCCACCAGGAAAGTCCTCAGTTTTTTTTTTTGTTTGTTTTATTTAGACAATATTGCAATTAAAGTCCTTATCCATCTTCACACACTTATGCTATTATTTCTGTAAGACACCATTTCTAGAAGTGGGATTTCTTAGTCAAATCGTATGCACATTTTTCATGTTTTCTCTCTTTTTCTTAGCTTCTTGTACTAAAAAAAATCTATAGACTCAGAAAAACTTTTGAAATAGTACAAAGAGTTCCCATGTACTTTTATACACCTTCCCAGACTAGCAATGCCTTGTACAACTATAGTATATTATCAAAACCAAGAGGTTGCACATTTTAACTTTAAAAAAATGTCACCAAGTTACATCTTTGCAAGTTTTTTTATCAACTTATACTCTAATTGGAGAAGGAAATGGCAACCCACTCCATTGTTCTTGCCTGGAGAATCCCAGGGACGGGGGAGCCTGGTGGGCTGCGGTCTTTGGGGTCGCACAGAGTTGGACACGACTGAAGCGACTTAGCAGCAGCATACTCTCATTAGTGGGGTATAAGAATAACTGATTTCTTGTATCTCTGCCAGCACTCCAGCAAGCAATCCATCAAATTTTTGCCAATACAATGGATAATAATAGTACTGGTATTTCATGATGGATTTTTGTGGTTACTAGTGAGGTTGAGTATCACTTTCAAATGCTTATTGTTCACTTGTACTGTTTCTGTAAATTTCTTGTTTATATTCTTTGTCCCGTTTGTGAGTAGGTTATTTGCATTTTTCTTGCTTATTTGTAAGAACTATTTGTTTATTAGGGAGGGTCTTCACTTATCTGTTATGGACTGCAAATATTTTCTCCCAGTGTGTGATATCTTTCAAGTTTATCCTTCTGAAGTTTTACATTTTTATGCAATCCAATCGGTCAATTTTTCCCCTTTATGTCTTCCAGATTTCATGTTTTTTCCTAGAAAAATATCTCTCCACGAGTATGACATTTTCTATAATCTCACTTCGGTTTTTTTGTTAGTTTATTAACTTTAAATACTCCCTAGATGATGAACTTTTATACATTTTAATGATCTGTTTAGTAGCGAGTCAACATTTGGGCAAATGATTTAATCCCAACCAGTTGTTTCATTCAGTTTAGCTTCGCCACATTCCGTTATGGTTTCTGATGTGTTCACGTGTGCATGCATTTATTTTTGGCTGTACTGGGTCTTCGTCGCTGTGCAGGCGTTTCCTCTTGTTGCGGTGAGCGGGGGCTACTCTTACGGCAGAGCACGGGCCTGAAGGCACACAGGCCTCAGGAGCTGTGGTGCCAGGACTCGGTAGTTGCCGCTCACGGGCTCTAGAGTGAGGAGTTGCGACTCACAGGCTGAGTTGCTCCGCCACATGTGGAATCCTCCTGGACCAGGGATCAAACCTGTGTCCCCTGCGTTAGCAGGCAAACCCGTAACCTCTGGACCACCAGAAAAGTCCCCACATTCCATTATTTGTAATTCAGACGTGTTCTAATCTGTACATCTCTTCTTTGGTAAACCAGGGATTTCCAAGCCCATAGATGTTTTAGTAGTCAGAAGGTCGAAATGTTCCCAGCTAATGTGCTCTCCTCCACCTTGGTCTGTTGCAGGAGAGGTGAGGTGTGTGGAAGTGTTTGCCCAAGGGACACATGCCGTCTCTGCCTCGAAAGACCAGACCTTGCGCTTGTGGGACTTACTGTCTGGCCAGGAGAAATTCACCATTTGGGATGAAGGTTCAAAAGATCCCACTGAATCTCAGACCTGGAGCCTTCGTGTGGATGAAGCAAAGAAGGTTGTGTATTCAGCTTCAGGCTCAAAGGTAACAAATACCTGCCCTGTTGGCAAAGGAAGGCTGAGACCAGAGCAGTCAAAGATGGCACATTGTGTTTATAAGAGGTGTTCCCTGAAATGAGGCTAAGTACACCACCACTTGAGAGGGTGCCATAAGGGGCTTCAAAACTTAGAGTTCTGAAGATTAGATAACCTTGATAGTTCTTTCTGACCTTAAGATTTGAGACCTTTCATAGTATTTAATACAGTCATTTTTAGTGCTATAAATTTCCCTCTGAGCACTGCTTTACCGACACCCTGCAAACTTTGATATGTTATGTTATTTATGTTCTGTTCTAACTATTGCTTCTTGACCTGCATACATATTTCTCAGGAGACAGGTCAGGTGGTCTGGCATTGCCATTTCTTTAAGAATTTTCCAGTTTGTTGGTACATAGTAAGTACCAAATAATTAATAGCTATTAATTGTTCTACAATGAAGTAATAAAAGTAATTGGTACTTGTTAACATGTGAGTAATATTGGTAGTTTATAAGCTCTGCTGTCCAATATGGTGACCACCAGCTATATGTTGCTATCGAGCACTTGAAATGTGGCTACTCCAAATTGAGATGTGCTGTACACAAAGGCCTCCTCAGACAACCATTTTGCCTTTTTTGCATTTCTTTTCCTTGGGGATGGTCTTGATCCCTGCCTCTTGTACAGTGTCATGAACCTCCATCCATAGTTCTTCAGGCACTCTATCTATCAGATCTAATCCCTTGAAACTATTTCTCACTTCCACTGTATAATTATAAGGGATTTGATTTAGGTCATACCTGAATAGTCTAGTGGTTCTCCCTGCTGCTGCTGTTACTACTGCTAAGTCGATTCAGTCATGTCCGATTCTGTGCAACCCCATAGACGGCAGCCCACCAGTCTCCTCCATCCCTGGGATTCTCCAAGCAAGAATACTGGAGTGGGTTGCCATTTCCTTCTCCAGTGCATGCATGCATGCTAAGTCGCTTCAGTCGTATCCGACTCTGTGTGACCCCATGGACAGCAGCCCAACAGGCTCCTCCGTCCACAGGATTCTCCAGGCAAGAACACTGGAATGGGTTGCCATCTACTTTCTTCAATTTAAGTCTGAATTTGGCAATATGGAGTTCATGGTCTGTTCCACAGTCAGCTCCCAGTCTTGTTTTTGATGACTGCATAGAGCTTCTCCATCTTTGAATGCAAAGAATATAATCAGTCTGATTTCAGTGTTGACCATCTGGTGATGTCCATGTGTAGTGTCTTCTCTTGTGTTGTTGAAAGAGGGTGTTTGCTATGACCAGTGCATTCTCTTGGCAAAACTCTATTAGCCTTTGCCTTCCTTCATTCTGTACTCCAAGACCGAATTTGCCTGTTACTCCAGGTGTTTCTTGCCTTCCTACTTTTGCATTCCAGTCCCCTCTAATTAAAAGGACATCTTTCTCAGGTGTTCATTCTAGAAGGTCTTGTAGTCTTCAAAGAACCATTCAGCTTCAGCTTCTTCATCATTACTGGTTGGGGTATAGACTTGGATTACTGTGGTGTTGAATGGTTTGCCTTGAAAACGAACAGAGATCATTCTGTCATTTTTGAGATTGCATCCAAGTACTGCATTTCGGACTCTTTTGTTGACTATGATGGCTACTCCATTTCTTCTAAGGGATTCTTGCCCACAGTAGTAGATATAATGGTCATCTGAGTTAAACTCACCCATTCCAGTCCATTTTAGTTTGCTGATTCCTAGAATGTTGATGTTCACTCTTGCTATCTCCTGTTTGACCACTTCCAATTGCCTTGATTCATGGACCTAACATTCCAGGTTCCTACGCAATATTGCTCTTTACAGCATCGGGCTTTACTTCCATCACCAGTCACATACACAGCAGTGTGTTGTTTTTGCTTTGGCTCCATCTTTTCATTCTTTCTGGAGTTATTTCTCCACTGATTTCCAGTAGCATATTGGGCGCCTACCAACCTGGGGAGTTCATCTTTCAGTGACCCATCTTTTTGCCTTTTCATACTGTTCATGGGGTTCTCAAGGCAAGAATACTGAAGTGGTTTGCCATTCCCTTCTCCAGTGGAACACATTTTGTCAGAACTCTCCACCGTGACCTGTCCGTCTTGGGTGGCCCTACATGGCATGGCTCATAGTTTCATTGAGTTAGACAAGGCTGTGGTCCATGTGATTAGATTGGTTAGTTTCCTGTGATTATGGTTTTCAGTCTGTCTGCCCTCTGATGGAGAAAGGTAAGAGGCTTATGGAAGCTTCCTGATGGGAGAGAGTGATTGAGGGGAAATTGTTTTGTTCTGATGGGCAGGGCCATGTTCAGTAAATCTTTAATCCAATTTTCTGTTGATGGGTGGGGCTGTGTTCCCTCCCTGTTATTTACCTGGGGCCAAACTAGGGGCCTCCCTGGTGGCTCAGACGGTAAAGCGTCTGTCTGCAAAGCGGGCAACCCGGGTTCGATCCCTGGCTTGGGAAGATCCCCTGGAGAAGGAAATAGTGCCCCACTCCAGTATTCTTGCCTGGAAAATTCCATGGACAGAGACACCTTGTAGGCTACAGTCCATGGGGTGTCAAAGATTTGGACATGACTGAGCGACTTCACTTTACTTCACTTCAAACTATGGTGGAGGTAATGAAGGTAATGGCGACCTCCTTCAAAAGGTCCCATGCCCACACTGCTACACGCAGTGCCCCCAGCTCTGCAGCAGGGCACCGCCGACCCACGCCTCTGCTGGAGACTCCTGGACACTCACGGGCAAGTCTGGGTCAGTCTCTTGTGGGGTCATTGCTCCTTTCTCCTCGGTCCTGGTGTGCACAAGGGTTCTGTTTGTGCCTGCCAAGAGTTCATTTCCCAGTCCCATGTAAGTTCTGGCAGCTCTATGGTGGGGTTAACGGCAACCTCCTCCAGGAGGGCTTATGCCATACCCTGGTCTACTGCACCCAGAGCCTCTGCCCCTGAGGCAGTCCACTTAGAGTCCAAATTAGAGATACCAAGGGAACATTAGAGTCCAAATTAGAGATTCCAAGGGAAGATTTCATGCAAAGATGGGCTCAAAAAAAGGACAGAAATGGTATGGACCTAACAGAAGCAGAGATATTAAGAAGAGGTGGTGAGAATACACAGAAGAACTGTACAAAAAAGATCTTCATGACCCAGATAATCACGATGGTGTAATTACCAACCTCGAGCCAGACATCCTGGAATGTGAAGTCAAATGGGCCTTAGGAAGCATCACTACGAACAAAGCTGGTGGAGGTGATGGAATTCCAGTTGACCTATTTCAAATCCTGAAAGATGATACTGTGAAAGTGCTGCACTCAATATGCCAGCAAATTCGGAAAACTCAGCAGTGGCCACAGGACTGGAAAAGGTCAGTTTTCATTCCAATCCCAAAGAAAGGCAGTGCCAAAGAATGCTCAAACTACCACACAATTGCACTCATCTCATAGGCTAGTAAAATAATGCTCAAAATTCTCCAAGCCAGGCTTCAACAGTACATGAACCATGAAATTCCAGATGTTCAAGGTGGATTTAGAAAAGGCAGAGGAACCAGAGATCAAATTGCCAACATCCATTGGATCATGGAAAAAGCAAGACAATTCCAGAAAAATGTCTGTTTCTGCTTTATTGACTATGCCAAAGCCTTTGACTGTGTGGACCACAACAAACTGTGGAAAATTCTTAAAGAAATGGGAATACCAGACCACCTGACTTGCCTCTTAAGAAACCTGTATGCAGGTCAGGAAGCAACAGTTAGAACTGGACATGGAACAACATACTGGTTCCAAATAGCAAAAGGAGTACGTCAAGGCTGTATATTGTCACCCTGCTTATTTAACTTATATGCAGAGTACATCAGGAGAAACACTGGGCTGGATGAAGCACAAGCTGAAATCAAGATTGCTGGGAGAAATATCAATAACTTCAGATATGCAGATGATACCACCCTTATGGCAGAAAGTGAAGAACTAAAAAGCGTCTTGATGAAAGTGAAAGAGAGTGAAAATATTGGCTTAAAACTCAACATTCAGAAAACTAAGATCATGGCATCTGGTCCCATCACTTCATGGCAAATAGATGGGGAAACAGTGGAAACAGTGGCAGACTTTATTTTTTGGGGCTCCAAAATCACTGCAGATGGTGATTGCAGCCATGAAATTAAACGACGCTTACTCTTTGGAAGGAAAGTTATGATCAACCTAGATAGCATATTAAAAAGCAGAGACATCACTTGGCAAACAAAGGTCCGTCTAGTCAAGGCTATGATTTTTCCAGTAGTCATGTATGGATGTGAGAGTTGGACTATAAAGAAAGCTGAGTGCCAAAGAATTGATGCTTTTGAACTGTGGTGTTGGAGAAGACTCTTAAGAGTCCCTTGGACTGCAAGGAGATCCAACCAGTGCATCCTAAAGGACATTAGTCCTGGGTGTTCTTTGGAAGGACTGATGTTGAAGCTGAAACTCCAATACTTTGGCCACCTGCTGTGAAGAGCTGACTCCTTGGAAAAGACCCTGATGCTGGGAGAGATTGAGGGCAGGAGGAGAAGGGGACGACAGAGGATGAGATGGTTGGATGGCATCAGCAACTCAATGGACATGAGTTTGAGTGAACTCTGGGAGTTGGCGATGGACAGGGAGGCATGGAGTGCTGCAGTCCATGGGGCCACAAAGAGTCGGACACGACTGAGCGACTGAACTGAACTGTATACAAAGGGCACCCCAGGTGGCGCTAGTGGTAAAGAATCCCCTTGCCAACGCGAGAGGGGTAGGAGATGGAGGTGAAATCCCTACATCAGGAAGATACCCTGGGGGAGGAAATGACATCCCATTCCAGTATTCTTGCTGAGAGAATGCCATGGACAGAGAAGCCTGGTGGGCTTCAGTCCATGGGGTTGCAGAGTCAGACGTGACTGAGCGTCTGAGCATACAGGCACAGTAAGCATAAAACACACTGGATTTCAAAGACTCAGTATCATAAAATATAATGTAAAATATTTCAATAATAATTTTGTATTGATTATATGTTGAAATGACAACATTTGAATATATTGGGTTAAAAAGGTATATCATTGAAATTGATACCTCTTGTTTCTTTTTACCTTTTTAAATGTGGCTTATAAAAAATTTAACATCATGTGTGGCTTACATCGTATTTTTATTGGACAGTGTAGGCCTAACTATTACAGAGATGTGGGTTGTTTTCAAAACTGATTCTAGAAATCAGCTATGTTATCAGCAAAAGTTGGGAAAATATAGTAAAGGAATAGTATATAATAAATAACTGCTAACCTAACCATTATCATAATTTTGCTTTTTACGGTGTGCGTGTGTGTATATATGTGTGTATGAAACAAAAGGGGGATAAAACCATATGTACAGCTTTATAAAAGGATCTTTGCCCACAACCTTAAAAATTCTTCAAAATCAGCATGTTTAGTGATTTCATAAGATTCCGTTGCATGGCTCTGCTGCAGCTTATTTAACTAATCCCTTAATACTGGACATACAGGTTGCTTCCAGTTCTTTGCATGTTCAAATAGCTGAGGTAACTTTCCTTATACATATATACACATGTATATATCTTTCTGTGTATCTTTTCCGAGTCCTTTAGTGTAAACCCCACAAGTAGAATTAATAGAATTATTTAAATGATTACTTTTGATGAAAAGATACTTTTGGGGATAAGGTTAAGGATGAAACTTCTCTAATTATACATCAGTAATTACTTGGAATGAACATATATGCATATGGCACGGCTGTTTTTCTATTTTTTTAAAGCTGTATTTTAGAGCAATTTTATTTATTTATTTTTTAAAAATGATTTGAGAAATAATACCCTTTTTTTCCTAAAAATATATATATTCATTTATTTTTGGTTGTGTTGGGTCTTAGTTGCAGCTTGCAGGATCTTTTGTTGTGGCTTGTGGGCTTCTCTTTAGCTGTGGTGCCCGGGTTCCAGAGTGTGTTGCCCATGGCATGTGGGATCTTAGTTCCCTGACCAGGGATCAAACTTGTGTCCCCTGCATTGAAAGGTGGATTCTTAACTGCTGGGCCACCAGGGAACTCCCAGCAGTTTTAGATTTGTAGAAAAACTCCAGAGATAGTAGAGAGGGTTCCTGTATGGACTTGTTCCAGCTTTCTCCAATGCTGTCTTACATAACCAGTGTACATTTATCAAAAATAAACATTAATATGGACAATTACCATCAATTCAACTCCACACTTCATTTGGATTTTATCAGTTTTTCCACACATGTTCTTTTGCCATTCCAGAATCCATTCCAGGATCCCTTCCACTTCCCCACTCCTTTTTGCTTTTTAATCAAATTTTTAAAAACGTTGCCGGTTACTTCTTTTTCAATTGATTTACTTGTTTTTGGTTACACCAGGTCTTCGTCGATGTGCTCAGGCTTCCTCTAGTTGTGGTGAGCAGGGGCTACTCTTGGTTGCGGTTCACGGGCTTCTCATAGCAGTGGCTTCTCTTGTAGCAGAGCTCTGGCTCTAGGCGCACGGGCTTGAGTTATTTAAACATATGGGCTCAGTAGCTGTGGCACATGGGTTTAGTGGGATAGAACCCATGTGCCTGCATTGGCAGGTGGATTCTTACCCACTGTACCGCCAGGGAAGTCCTTCCCTCCTTTTTCTTTAAACTGATGGAGCGTTGACAATAAAATGCATAAACTCTAAAAAAGAGCAGGTTTTAATATTGTCAATATTTTGTAGTAACTATAAATGGATGGCATCACCAGTTCAATGGACATGAGTTTGAGTGAACTCCGGGAGATTGTGAAGGACAGGGAAGCCTGGCGTGCTGCAGTCCACGGGGTTGCAAAGAGTCGGACACGTCTGAGCGACTGAACAAAAACCAATAAAGGGAAAGGAACCATTAAAATTTGTATAAAGATAAAAAGACTTCAATTGCAATGACCAAAAAGAAAAAAGAACAGGTCTTGCATTTGACTCTGGCAAACTTGCGATCTAGGTCTCCCTCTGACATGGCTCTGTCTTTTCATCATTCTGTTAGATCAGTGCTTGGAACCTGGAAACTGCAGAGCTGATTTTCCGTATCCTGGGGGATGCCTCTGACCCCTGGGTATGCATGGCAGTGCTGGCTTCCCAGGCCACACTGCTGACTGTGTCCCAGGGTGGCGTGATCAGTCTGTGGAGCTCAGCCACGGGAACACTGCACAGGAGGCAACGTTTGTCCAGCATCAAAGAAGATACACTTGCCTGTGGGGTCTCAGTCCAGAAACGAGGAATGATGGTTACTGGGTCCAGCATGGGCTCCATCTCTTTGGTAAGCAACTAATGTTGACTGAGTCAACATTAATTCAGCTCCAAAGTGCTTAGATGTCCTAGAAGTTGGGAGAAACCATCTCACCTTTGATCTGTTTTTTTTTTAACCTTCTATTTCATATTAAGAGTATACCTGATTAACAATGTTGTGATAGTTTCAGGTGGACAGCAAAGGGACTCTGTCATACATATATGTGTATCCATTCTCCTCCAAATCCCCTTCCATCCAGGCTGCCACATAACATTGAGCAGAGTTCCCTGGGCTATACAGTAGGTCCTTGTTGGTTATCCATTTAAATATAGCAGAGTGTACATGTCATTCCCAAATTCCCTAACTATCACTTCCCTATATTCTCCCCCCATCATAAATTCCTTTTCTAAATCTGTCAGTCTGCTTCTGTTTTGTAAATAAGTTCATTTGTATCATTTCTTTTTAGATTCCACATATAAAGGATGTCGTATAGATCCACCCATGTGCTGCAGATGGCATTATTCCATCACCTTTGATCTTTTAATGAATGACACTAGGCTTCTTCATTCTAGGGGTTTGCAATTCAGCACAGTCCAGGAAACATCTCTTGGTGTCTTCTGGGGGCTGGCCAATGCGCAACTGTTGATGCTCAGTCTTTCTGCGGATGCTCTGGGAGAAAGTATAGAACATGTATCAGAACTGTCCCTGATAAGGGGATAGGACTTGGGTTTCTATCCACCAGCTCCATCAGTGGTTAGGTGAGGGCTGCTCCAAGGAGCATTAACACAGGGGCCAAGTGTATGAGGGAATGAGGTCAGAAAAACAACCTCCCAGCACCGAGTTGCAGGTGTGCAGTGCGCACCCTTCAGGGATAGAGGAGTGCATTGAGGGGACATGGATGGGGCACCAAGATTGCGTTATATCGGAGTTGCAGGTGGAGGAGCAAGGGCACCACGCCATGCATTAGAGTCTAACCACATCGTCAGTCTAGGGAGGAATTCAGTCTAGGGAGGGAGCCAGGCTCTCCAATGACTCACAGTCATACTAAGAGGAACAGAGTCTGTTTTCAGTAGAGGTAGAAATAGCATGTTCTTGCTTGGGTGAAGGAACAAATGCTTCTGATAGAGGCAGTCTTGGAAGGTTCCTCTCCAGGGAGACAGCCTCAGAAGAAGAAAGGATTACTAAGATGAATAAGCAAAGATGGAGGGAATAGGGGGTTGCGTGGTGAGGCAGTAGGAACATGCTTGGTGTTGTGGAGAAAAGAGAAGTGGAATGGAAATAGATCACAGAGGGTTTTGCATGTCCTATTGAGGAGGTGAGAGTTTCAGGAAGGGAGAAATATGGCCACTAAAGAATCGTCCCATAACCAACAAGGACCTACTTTATAGCACAGGGAATTCCGCTCAGTGTTGTACAGCAGCCTGGATGGGAGGGAGGTCTCTGGGAGAATGGATACATGTATACGTATGGCTGAGTCCCTTTGCCGTCCGCCTGAAACTATCACAACATTGTTAATTGGCTATGTTGTTGTTGTTGTTCAGTCGACCAGTTGTACCTGACTCTGCTACCGCATTGACTGCAGCACAGCAGGCCTCCCTGTCCCTTACCATCTCCCGAAGTTTGCCCAAGTTCCTGTCCATTGCACTGGTGATGCTGTACTACCATCTCATCCTCTGATGCCTTCTCCTTCTCCCCTCAATCTTTTCCAGCATCAGGGACTTTTCCAATGGGTCAGCTGTCCGTATCAGGTGACCAAAATACTGAAGCTTCAACTTCAGCATCAGTATAGTGTATTGGCTATACTCCAATGCAAAATAAAAGGTTTAAAAAAAGAATCACCCCCAAACTCCAGATTTCTGGACCTCATGCCTCGTAGCCTCCCTGAGCAATCAAGGCACCAACCATGATCATGGAAGATAATCCCAGTCCTTTCATCAGGTCTCTTGGTTGCTTCCCATTACTCCTTCAATCACTGATTATTTTCACTAATATCCTGCAGCCTAGCAAGGAACATGAACTCTAGGGTCAGACTCACTGAATTTG
Source organism: Bos mutus (assembly GCF_027580195.1). Taxonomy (NCBI): domain Eukaryota; kingdom Metazoa; phylum Chordata; class Mammalia; order Artiodactyla; family Bovidae; genus Bos; species Bos mutus. The sequence continues at coordinate 45,156,919 of NC_091623.1, forward strand.
AAAACCCCAGTCCTGAATGTAAGTTGGTGCAGCCACTATGCAAAACAGTACGGAGGTTCCTTAAAAAACCAAAACTAGAGTTGCCCTGTGATCCAGCAATCCCAGTCCTGGGCATAAATCCAGAGAAAACTCCAATTCAAAAGGATCCATGAACCCCAATATTCATTGCAGCACTATTTACAATGGTCAAGACATGGAAGCCACCTAAATATCCTTCAGACAGATAAATGGATAAAGAAGATGTGGTACATATACATAAGGAAACACTATTCAGCCATAAAAAAGAACGGAATAATGCCATTTGCAGCAACATGGATGGATCTAGAGAGTATCTCACTAAGTGAAGTAAGCCAAAAAGAGGAAGACAAATACCATATGATATCACTTATATGTGGAATCTACAAATGAACTTATTTAAAAAACAGAAACAAACTCACAGACAGATAACAAACTTTTGGTAACCAAAGGGGAAAGAGGATGGGGGGTAGGGATAAATTAAGAGTTTGAAATGAACAGATCCAAGCTACTATATATAAAATAGATAAATAACAAGGCCCTGCTGTACAGCATAGGGAACTATATTCAATAACCTGTAATAAACTATAATGGAAAAGAATATATATACTGAATCGCTTTGTCATAAACCAGAAATTAACACAATGTTGTCAATCAACTATGTTTCAATAAGCAAACAAACAAAGACAAACCAAAAAAAAGGAAAATCCCAGTTCCACCTCTACCTAGTTGTATTCTTGGGCTACTCAGCCCTTTGCTGAGCTTCAGTTTCCTCATCTGTAAAACGGGGGCAAACAGGGAGCCTACATGCAGGGCGCTGAAAGGGATGCACAGACGGGCACCTCTCCAGGCTTCCAGTCAGCCAGGGTAGGGTGGGAGCACTGGGATAACAGTGGAGTAAACTGAACATAATGTTAGTTGAGTTCAGGTTTCTCCCTGTGTAACTCATCTTTGATGCCCCATGCCAATCCCCTCGATTCAGAAGGCTATTCTGTCGGTCCCCTGGCTACTGATGGTAATGCCCTCGGTTAGGAATGCCTATGGTGCTTTCCTGGGCACACATCACTCATAGGGGGCTCTAACACGTTTCTCCCACGGAGCCCCTATTTATGACTGGGCCGGCTCTTGTGGCTCTTTTTTTTTTTTTTTTTTTTAATGATCATGGGATGCACTTCAGCTAAAACCCATCAGAGAACTTTGAGGAAGGTAGATAGCATGCCCGAGGACCACACAGATTTGAGGGTAGGGTGCCAAGCCTTTTGTGGATCCAATCTTTACTGGAAAATTTAAAACACATGGGGAGGAGTTAGGATGTAGGAAGGGGAAGGCAGGGTCACCCACGTGGTCAGTTATCTAGGTTACCAGAGTTTTCTGAAAGAGGAACCTTCATGGTGGGCAGCCTGGTTCCTTATCCAGTGGTTTTGCTAGCAGCTGCCAGCTTGTTTATTCAAGATGGGTGTCTTTAGAAATGGATGCCTCAGCAGTCAGAAGGCTTGATGTCAGGCACTCATATTACAGTTGCACATCTGTGACCCTGCACCTAGCTGAGTCTTTTTTCTTTCCTGCCCCTCTCTCCCCGCACCCGCACACTTGGTCTCGGCATTGCTGCTCCTGGGAGCAGCCTCTTCCCAATCTGAAATAGAGGTGGTGGGTAGAACCCCACCCAGCTCTTGATCCCTCAGTGGGGGTAACTCTGATGCATGCTCTACTCTCTCTCAGGGCATCCCCAGCAGGACTCACGTACATTTGCCTGCATTGGTAACTGCTTCTTGAGCCACACTGATTGGCTGCCTTTCCTTCCTTGTCTCAATTCTCCACACTATACCAGTGTTTCCTAGGATCGACCTCCAAATAAACTAGTTGCACTCAAATACTATTCTCAGTGTCTTTTTCTGGCAGAACTCAAACTAGATTCCTAGAAACATGTATATCGGGGCAGAAAACTGTTGGCGTGACTGGACGACAATCCCCAGCACCCCCAAAAAGCGGGTGGTCAGGCTGAAGAGAGATCAATTCTGCTATTTAGAAGGATGGTGACTGGGTTGTAAGAACTAGGGGTCTCTAGAATCTCACTAGTGTTCAGATCCTAGCCCCGCTGGGGAGAAAGTCTTGATTCTACTTTCAAAACATGTGAAGACAGTGGTAAGATCAGCTTAAACTAAAGATGCAGTCAAGTCCAGGCCCACTCGAAGTACAGATTAAATTGATTCAGACCCCTCCACTAGAGGCTCGAAGGAAGCATCTTCTTTCTAGGTTAAATATTATTTAGGTTCTACTCTGCTTTTCGAGGGGCTTGCTAGGATGTTGCTAGCAGTAAAGAACCCGTCTGCCAATGTAGGAGACGCAGGAGATGTGGGTTTGATCCCTGGGTTGGGAAGATCCCCTAGGGAAGGAAATGGCACCCTACTCCAGTATTCTTGCCTGGGAGATCCCAGGGACAGAGGAGCCTGGCGGGCCACAGTCCATAGAGTTACAGAGTTGGACATGGCTGAGCGACTGAGCACACACACATGTATAAAATAGATAACTGGCAGGAAGCCACTGTGTAACACAGGGAACTCTGCTCAGCGTTCTGTGGTGACCGAGATGGGAAGGATATCTGAAAAAGAGGGGATATATGTGTGCGTGTGTGCTAAGTCGCTTTAGTTGTGTCCGACTCTGTGTGACTCTTTGGACTGTAGCCCTCCAGGCTCCTCTGTCCATGGGATTCTCCTTTCAAGAGTACTGGAGTGGGTTGCCATGCCCTCCTCCAGGGGACCTTCCCAGCCCAGTGATCAAACCTGTGTCTCCTGTGGCTCCTTCATTGTACGCAGATTCTTTACTGCTGAGCCACGGGGAAGCCCTCTATGTATACGTATGGCTGATTCACTTTGTTGCACTTCGTTTGTTAGCAGAGACTAATATAACACTGATTGAGAGACTGGGATTGACATATATACACTATTATATATAAGATAGATAACCAATGAGAACCTTAAAAAGACTCTCCTTCACAGTGAAATATCTATGGAAAAGAATTACTCGTACTACTATCTCCATTTCCCTCAAAATTAAAGCATAAATTGTAAAAAGAAAAAGAAGAAGAAAGGAAAATTCATCTTTGTGGTTGAGCAGGCACTCCCATCTTTGAGGAGAGCTGGCTACTGTGTCAGGCAGACGCACACTACCCCTTAGGGAGGGAGAAGGCCCAAACTAACGCACAGAGAGAATTTTATGTTTAGTTTCTTCTTGTCCTGCCTTAAAATAAAAATTGTATTTCATCAACAGCCATTGCAGAAATTAACTTCCTCCTGCCCCTCTTCAGGCAAAAACAACCAAAAATAAACCCAAACCTTCCTCTAAGAGCTGAACAAAATCAGTTCATCTCTGCAACTTGGGAATGGGGAGAACGGTACTGCCGTCTTCCAGCTGCAATCTATCTTTCAATCTTATTTATGATCTCTGAGCTCTTCTTGGGGCAGAAAACTAGAGTGCTGTGATAGTCGCCGGGTCCCTGAGTTGGTTACAACAATAACATCAACAGTAATAATAATAACAGCTACCACTTTGGGAGGGTTGATTATGAGACAGAAGGCTCCATCCCATGCACTTCTCACCCCATGATAGCCCCGTGAGGCAGTCCTGGGATCATCGCCCACTTAACAGATGAGGAAACTGAGGCAGCCTGGGGCTGAAGGAATTTACTTAGGATCATAGAGCTGGTGAGTGGCAGGGCCTTGCATCACACGCAAGCCCTTGACCTTAAACCCTTAACCTGGTGGAAACGCTCGATGGGCATCCTTGATTCTGCACAGGTTTCCTCCGAAGGAGACAGCCTGCTGGAAAAGCTTCCGGAAGCTGTGGGGTTCCTGGTGGTCTCTGAAGACGAGTCTCTTCTCGCTGCAGGTAGCGTTTAGCTCTCATTTGGAGCCATGAGGCAGCAACTCTGGGTTTGGTTGGCAGTGGAGAGGGGCCTGGGGAAATGGGGACGTGGGTGGGCAAACTCTTTCTGCACAGGGCCTCATAGTAAACATCACTGCTGGTCTCTGTCATAACTATCCAACCCTGTCCTTGTAATGCGAAGCCCACCATGGATGAGATTTCAAGTGAGTGTGGCTGTGTGCCAATAACATTTGCATGGATGCTGAGAGACTTCCCTGGAGGTCCAGTGGTTAAGACTCCACACTTCTAATGTAGGGGACAGGGGTTCAATCCCTGGTCAGGGAATTAAGATCCTATAGCTATGCAGTGTGGCCAAAAAGTTTAAAAAAGTACTTTCATGATGCTGAAATTTGAATTTTATACCATTGTCATGTGTTATGAAATAGTAATCCTATTTAGTTTCTTCAAGGATGGAAAAAACTTAAAAACTACTAGCTCACATATAAAAATAGATGACCAGCCAATTTTTGCCCACGGGCTGTAGTTCATCAACCCCTGTTCTGGATAAATCTCTGAAACATTCTGGACTTCTGTTCCATTACCTCTGAAATGAGAGTGGTTATTCCTGCCTGAGTTACAGGGATAGAGAGGCATGGGGTGAGAGGAGAGAGTACACCCAGCCCACACAACCCCTCATATCAGGAGATATGAGTGATTAGGTAGCCACAGGAAAGGCTGGTTGGTGCCATGTTCAGACAAGAATCAGGGGGTACAGGAACCTATGACTTAGCCTGAAGTAGTCAGGGAAGGCTTCCTGGTAGAGGTGACAAACAGGTGCTCCATATCCTGATTTTATTTTTAAAGAAAAACATTTTAGAGTAGTTTTAGGCTCACAGCCAAACTGAGCAAAAGGCACAGAGAATTCCAGGTACCTGCTTGCTCCCATTAGCCTCCCCCGTTTTCAACATCACCCACTAGAGCGGCACGCTTGTTGCAGCTCCAAGTTTGATGAAACCCCACTGACACAGCATCCTCATTCAAAGTCTGTGGCTCACATTACGGTTCACTCTTGGTGCTGTGTATTCCGTGGGTTTGGACAAATGGGTAATGATGTATATCCATCACTGTAGCATCATACAGATCGCTTTCACTGTCCTTGAAAGGGAAAGGGTATCCGCTCAGTCTGTCTGACTCTTTGCAACCCAGGAACTGCAGCCCGCCAGGCTCCTCTGTCCATGGAATTCTCCAGCAAGAATGCTGGAGTGGGTAGCCCTTCCCTTCTCCAGGGGATCTTACCAACCTGGACTGAACCCGGATCTCCCACATGGCGGGCAGATTCTTTACCGTCTGAGTCACCTTAGATCAGTCTAATTTTTTTTTTAATATTCATTTTTATTTTTTTATTTGGCTGTATCAGGTCTTAGTTGCAGCATGTGGGATCCTCCTTCCATCGTGTGAGATCTTTTATTACTGTCATGGACTCTCTAGTTGAGCATGGGCTTAGTTGCTCTGCGTCATGTGGGATCTTAGTTTCCCAACCAGGGATTGAACCCTTGTCCCCTGCATTGGAAGGTAGATTCCCAACCACTGGACAATCAGGGAAGTCCCAGTCCAATTTTTTAAAACTAATCAGTTTATTTTTTTGGCTGCACTGGGTCTTAGTTGCCACAGGCGGCACCTTTGATCATTGTCGCATGTGGGATCGTTAGCTGCAGCCTGTGGGGTCTAGTTCCCTGACCAGGCACAGAAGCCAGGCCCCTGCAAAGGGAGCATGGCGTCTTAGCCACTGGACTACCAGGGAAATCCTTCAGTCTGATTTTTACAAAGCCATTTCCAGGGTTCAAGACACTTTAGACCAGCGCTGTCCAGCAATGAAAACTACAAATGTGAACCACATTTGTATTGTGTACGTTCTCGTGACCCCATTTAAAAAGGTAAAGAGAAATAAGTGGCATTTGTGTTATTAATACATCTTATTTAATGCAATAGACCCCCAAACCCAACATGAAATCAACATGATTTTAATGGGGGCCTACCCTCCAGATTGTCACAGAGCCTCGGTTTGAGTTCCCCAAGTCACACAGCTATCCCACCGGCTATTTATTTTACATACGACAGTGTATATGTGTCCCTGCTCATCTCTCCAATCGTCCTGCCCTCTCCTCTCTCCCACCCCCCACCCCTGCAACCTCGTGTCCGTAAATCTGTTCTCTATGTCTGATTCTCCATTGCTGCCCTGAAAATAGGGTCATCAGTACTACTCAAAGGCAGGTTCTTAACCACTGGACCACTAAGGAGGTTCCTGTTGCTGTTTTGCTAAATCTACCTCCTCCTTCCTCTCCTTCACCTCCTCTTCCTTCTGCTCCAGCCACACTGGCTTCCATGCTTCTCTCAAACACAGCTGGCCTTTCCTTCCTTCCGGGCATCTCATGCTATTCCCACCCTTCCAGTGCTTGCCACCTCTTCATCTCTCTAAAGGCAATGCAAATGTCCTACAATAAATTACCGCACAAGCATGGTGGCTTAAAACAATAAGAATATCTTTATTCATGGTTCTAGTGTCAGGAAGTCCAAAATCAAGGCATTGGTGGGACTGGCGCCCTCCAAAGTCTTCTGAGAAGTATGTTTTTTTTGGTTGTTTTTTTTTTTACGCTGTTGTTTTTTCTTCACGTGTTTGTTTTTTGCTTCTTCCAGCTTCTGCCGGGATTCCTTGGCTTATGGCCACATCTCTCCAGTCTCTGCCTCCATCTTCACGTTGCTTTCTCTGCTATGTGCGTCTCTGAGTCCTATTTTTCTCATGGCATCCAGCCCCTGACTTCATTGCCCTTAACACAAGCTGTAATCATTTTATTTTCCTTCCTTCCTCCTGCCCTCCCACCCCTCCTTCCATCTTCAAAACATGTTTACCATGTGTCTAGCTTTGTTCTGGGAGACCATGAGCAACCCAAACAGGCAGAATCAGCTCTCTGAAAACTCATAGCCTTGTGATAATAAATAACTTTACTGTTTTCTATGAGGTTATTGATCACTGGTGTGCTCACCCTTCCCCAACTGTAGGCTCTATGAGGAAGGAGGCCTGGTCTATCTTGTTCACCACTGTATCCTTTCTACCTGTGTATAGTAGGTGCTCAAAAAAAATTGTTATTGATTGAATTCAATTACTCTCAAATTCCTCAAGGAGTGAAAGGTATAATCTTTGTCTGCTGTTCTAGGTTTTGGAAGGTCCGTGAGGATATTTTTGGCAGATGCACAGGGATTTCATCGATTCCTGGCCACTGACCTTGAACATGAAGATGTGGTAGAGACAGCCGTTTTTGGTCCTGAAAACAATCTGATTGTCACCGGGTCCCGGGATGCACTCATTCAGGTGAGGGAGAGATGCATGGCCCATCGTCCTCACCTTCACCTCTGGAAGAGAAAGTATGATTCTTTTTCTAAACAAAAATATTTATTTATTTGGCTGTTCCAGGTGTTAGTTGCAGTATGTGGAATCTTGTAGTTGTGACATGCAAATTCTTAGCTGTGACACATGAGATCTCCAGGTCCCTGCATTGAGAGCAAGGAGTCTTAGCCACCAGACTACCAGGGAAGTCCCAAAGTATGGTTCTTTAGGGATCATTTGGCTTCAAAATACAGAAACCCACAAAGACTAGTGCAGGCAAAACAGAGCAGGTCATTGGATGACACGGTGGGGGTGGTCTTCTGGGACTCAGAGACAGATCTAGGGGGAATTATTAAAGCACTTAACAAAAGAGAGAGCATTCCTGCTAAACATAAAATACTGGGAAGAGTTTGACTTTCAGAGGAGCAGGGTTGGGGAGATGGGGAAAAAATCCTATTAAGCTCAAAGTTCTCCAAGCTGGGGAGAAGAGCATGTGATACAGTAGCAGCAACATTCTGGTCTTAGGACCTCTTTAGATTTTTAAAGGTTATTGAGAACCTTCAAGGAGCTTTCATGTATGTGGATTATATCCACATGATTCATATATTTTTTAACAAATTATCTATTTTGAAATAGTTTTAGGTTCTTACAGAAGAATTGTGAAGAGAGCCCAGATAGATCTCATATATATATGTGTGTCTTAGTCACTCAGTCATCCACCTCTTTGTGACCCCACGGACTGTAGCCCACCAGGCTCCTCTGTCCGTGGGATTTTCCAGGCAAGAATACTGCAGTGAGTTGCCATTCCCTTCTCCAGGAGATCTTCCTGACCCAGGGATTGAATCCGGATCTCCCACATTTCAGGCAGATTCTTTACCACCTGAGCCACCAGGGAAGCCCCATATATATGTGTGTGTGTGTATATGTATATATATAACTTTCAGAGGAGCAGGATTGGACATATATATATACACACACACATATATATGTACATATATATGTATATGATTATACACACACATATATACATATATATATGATTATATACACACAGACACACACATATATGAGTACTCTCTGGGTCTCTTTGCAACTCTTCCGTAAAACATAAAACTATACATATCAACTCTTCATCCAGCTATCCTCAGGGTTAACATCTTATATCACATTGATCTCATTATCAAAACCAAGATATTAACATTGGGACAATATCATTTGGGACAAAACTCATCTACAGACCTCGATCCTATTTCACCAGTTTTTCTACAAGTGTCATTTTTCAGATCCTGTATTGCATTTAGTATCTACTGATACTTACCATGTTAAATTTTTAAATGCCAAAATCTAAAAATACTTCTCCATTAATTCCTCAACATGACATATGAATATAATAGCATAATTTTGTGAAAACAGTTATTATTTTCTGAAACACACACACAAATCATGAAAAGTGTTATCATTTCATACTTTGGCAAATCTCTTTCTTGTCTGGCTTCATAGAAGACAATCAGATTCTCATATTTGATTCTACATTCTCCCATCTGTTCTGATAACATATTCCATAGTTTCTCGAAGACTATTGCTCATTTATGAGAGGAAGAATGTGTAAAATGACCTCTTAAATAACAGCAAAAATAATTGTGTTTTTGTAGAACTCCCTGAAACTCCCCTTTTGCAGAACCACCTGGAGGCTAACTTCCAGGGGTTCCCCAGAACACACTTTGAGAACTGCCATGGTAGCTGATTGATGAGATGTAGGAAAGTTTGAGGGGGTGAGGAAATGTGAGGGCCCTTGACCTCCAGCCTGAAAGTTTATCTTGGGCAGACAAGTGAGCTTAAGAATATTCCTCCTGAACTGCAGCAGCATAAGGAGAAGTTCTGCCGCTCTGCTTCCATCCTCAGGTGTGGAGTCTGTCAGCGCAGGGGACTCTGCTGGACATCTTGGACGGTGTCGGGGCCCCTGTGAGCCTGCTGGCCCGGGGTGGGGCCTTGGTGGCATCTGCTTCCCGTCAGTCCTCATCTTTTAAAGTCTGGGATCTCACCTGTGCTCAGAAGCCGAGGGCCTCTAACCCATTCTTGGACCGCACTGGCCTCACAGCAGTGTCACACAACGGCAGCTATGTCTATTTCCCTCAAACTGGGGACAAAAACAAAGTCAGCATTTGGGACTTGGCAGAAGGTTTGTAAGACTTAAGCACAGCCATTTGTGTGGGTAAGAACTGAAGCCCCTGTCTTGGTCTGTTTGGGTTGTCATAACAAAACACCATAGACAGGAAGAGGAGAAGATTAAAGAACAGACACTTATTTCTCATGGATCTGGAGGCTAGAAAGTCTGAGATCAAGGCCCTGGCAGATCAATGTCTGTTGAGAGCCCACTTCCTGGTTTGCAGATGGCCACCTTCTCAATCTGTCCTCCAATGGCAGAGAGCAGAGAAAGAAGCAATCTCTAGAGTCTCTTCTTACAAGGGCACTAATTCCATTAATGGGGACTCCACCCTCATGACCTAATCACCTTCCAAAGGTCCCACCTCCTAACACCATCACATTAGGGGGTTAGGACTTCAACACCTCTTTGGGGGTAGGACCCAAACATTCAGTGTGTAACACCCCAGTTAGGTTAAAAGTGGCTGATAGAAAACAGGACTCGATTTCATAAATTTCTAGCATATGGTCATTGACTATTTGATGGTCAATTCCTGTTTTAGTTGAGGCTTCCCTGGAGGCAGGGTTCCTGATGGGGATATTTGCACAAGTGGGGTACAGAGGAGAGCTCCCAGGAGGAGAGAGTGAGGAAGCAGGCTGGGTGGCAGCAGTGTTGAACATGGAGCTGGTCTCAGCTTGATTCCACAAGGAGCCCAGGAACACGAATTGCACTTCACAGTTGTCCCATCTTGAAGCAAAGGGACCAGCCTTTTTACTCCCATATCAGGCAGTCACTGGCCATCCTAGGTGGTGGGCTCAGCCCCTAGGCATTGCTAAATGAGGTGCTTCCTTCACTCAACAGCCATGAGGTCTTAGATCTGGGTGAACTGACTGGTAAAGGGGATCTAAGCATGTCAGTAGTAATACCTGCCCAATCCCCACTGGGTAGACGGAGGTATAGAAATTCCTGTTGTTGTTCAGTCACCAAGTCATGTCCATTGAATCGGTGACGCCATCCAACCATCTCATCCTCTGTCATCCTTTTCTGCTTCTGCCTTCAATCTTCTGCCTGGCTGATCATAAAATGAGAAAAGAAATTCACTCTCAAGTTCGTGTCTGGATTCGACAGACATTGGTTTAGTGCTAGTCTTGGGGCCAAACTCTGGGCGTTAACAGTGAGCAAGGCAGATGAAGTTGCAAAATTTGAGGTGCTTGCCTGCTAGTCATGGGGGTGAGTAGGATGTGAAGAAACAGAGCAGGGTGGTGGGCAAGGTGATAGGAGTCAGTAAGCCACAGCCCAAGGGCCAAATCCAGACACACACTTGTTTCCATGTTGTTTGTGGCCGCTTTAGGGCTGTGCCAGCAGAGTTAAGTGGTGACAGCAGAGAGCATACGGGGCAAAAATATTTACTCTCCTACCCTTTACAGAGGGTGGCAAAAGGAAACATTTGGGATGAGAGGTTCCAAAGACCTGAGAAAGGCATGTATATTGGTTCTGGGAAACCTTCAGAGGGTCTGAGGCAGGGCAGTGAGATGTTGTGATTGTCATATTTTAAAGCTTGGATGATTGGTGGGCAGGAGTGAAACCAGGAAGACTGGCAATAGCTAAGTTGAAGGGTAACAAAAGCATTTTTTTAAATCCTTAAAAAATGGGAACCAGTATCCCTGTGATACATTCTTGATGCGGTCTTCTCTCTATGACAGGTGAGGAGCAAGATGCTCTGGACACCTCCAACGAGGTCAGGTGTCTGGAGGTTGCCGAGCAGGCCAATCTCCTTTTCACTGGCCTCGTTTCGGGGATTGTCCTGGTGTTCCCCCTGAACTCCAGACAAGACGTGATGTGTATCCCTCCTCCAGAAGCCCGGAAAGCCGTCAACTGCATGGCTCTTAGTAAGGACGAGGGGCACCTGGCCATTGCCTATGACAGCACCGTCCTGGTGCTGGACATCAGCCCAGGGGACCCCTGTCCAGTCATCGACGGGCCAATATACACCTTCTATACCCAACTGCCTGACACCATAGCCAGTGTGGCCATTCTGGCTGACTGTCGTGTCATCTACGGCATGATCAATGGTGACCTCTTCCTTTACGAGTGTGTGAATTCCAAGGTGTTCCCTCTGGAGGCCCATGGGAGCCGAGTCACCTGTGTGGAGGTCAGCCACAAAGAGCAGCTGGCAGTCAGCGGGGCCGAGGAAGCCCTACTGTGTCTCTGGGACCTGCAGGTGTGCAAGTGGAAATTCGAGATGAGCTACACGGTGGGTAGCCTACCACACCATGTGCATGTCCTGGCATTAGAAAATGGATGATGGGCATCATTTATTAAGGGTACACCACATGCAGCCAACCAGGGTCGGAACTAGTGTGAGTCAAGTGAGAGAGGTCCTCGCCTCCAGAAGAGAGTTTTAGGGGATGCCAAAAAACTTGGCCATCCAGAGAAATAATGGTTTAGTTCAATGTTTAAAAAATAAAAATAAATGCAAAAAATACACACAAAATAAAATATCAACACTTATTTATTTTCAAATGTTTTATTTATGTATTTATTTTTGGCTGTGCTGGGGCTTCATTGCTGCACGGGCTTTTCTCTGGTTGCAGCGAGTATGGGCTACTCTCTAGCTGAAGTGCTCAGGCTTCTCATTGTGGTGGCTTCTCTTGTTGCAAAGCATGGGCTCTAGGGCACACAGGCTTCTGTAGTTGTGGCTCCTGGGCTCTAGAGCACAGGCTCAATAGTTGTGGTGCAAAGGCTTAGTTGCTCCATGGCATGTGGGATCTTCCAGGACCAGGGATCAAAGCTGTGTCTCCTGCATTGGCAGGCTCTTTACCAATGAGCCACCAGCGAAGCCCAAAATAGCAACATTTAAAATAAAGACAGGATGGGAACTTTTCTGGCAGTCCACTGGTTAAGACTCCGAGCTTCCAATGCAGGGGGCCCGGGTTCGATACTGGTCAGGGATCTAAGATCCCACATGTTACACAGCACAGTCAAAAAGTGAAAATAAAGACAGGATCAAATCCTGCACTGGCACAGTCCTGCCTCACTCTTCTCACCCTGATCCTGTCTGGCCTTTCTTTCACCCAAAGGTTTTGACTGTATGACCCATGCCAGGGTTCTTTCTAGTGCCGAGGAAGGTGCTTGACCATAGCAGACAGCGTCCCACCTCTTGGAGCCACGTTCTAGTCGGGGAGACACTGTGAGCTCTGTGAGGGCAGGATTTTTATGTGTTTTGTTCACTGAGGTGGTACCTGTCCCTCGGAGAGCTCCTGACCATTAAATGTTTGTGAAATTAAAACAAAGCAGCATATACATGATGTTTGGGGTGCAACAAGACCTTTGAAGAAAAATAGGGCAAGAAAAAGAGGTAGAGCGTGGCAAGGGCTGCTATTAAGAAAGTCAGGTAAGTCTGGTGGAATAGCATTTTAGGCAGAAGGAACAGCAACTGGGAAGGCTCTGAGGAGGGAAACTGATGACTCCTTTACATACAAAGTGTTCAAGAGTTTTCACATCCATCTCTTAAGAAGTTATAAATTTTGTATCAATATGATTGAGTGATATCATATATTTACATATTCATATATATTATGCAAAATTGTTCAGTCACTACTGCCGACTCTTCATGACCCCATGGACTGCAGCCTGCCAGGCTCCTCTTCACTATTTCCCAGAGTTTGCTCAAATTCATGTTCGTTGAGTTGGTGATGCTATCTAACCATCTCATCCTCTGCCATCTCCTTCTCCTTCGGCTTCAATTTTTCCCACCATCGGGGTCTTTTCCATGAGTCGGGTCTCCACATCAGGCAGCTAAAGTACTGGAGCTTCAGCTTCAGGATCAGTCCTTCTAATGAATATTCAGGGTCGATTTCCTTTAGGATTGACTGGTTTGATCTGCTTGCAGTCCAAATATACATATTAAAATACCATTCTATAATTTATTCCTCACAACAATCTTGTAAGGTTGTGCTAATATTCCAGTTTTCTCAGATGGGGAACAAAGATAGTACCTGAGGTTGCAAGATATAAGCATTCTTAATAAACTAAGGGAGACAATCTTGTAACTAAGAGAACAGAATATAGGCAGTTTTATCTCAAAATGCCTTCATCCCCCCTGACTTATCTTGATGAAGTCACTATAAGGCTGAGATATAAGTAATCTTTTGCCTTGTTGAGTTGGGAAATATCACCACAGCAGTTAAATACACCTAGCTTTTTCTTTTTAAAAAAATAAACTTAAATTTGGAATAATTTTAGATTTACAGATTAAGTTGTGAAGATAGTTTGAAGGTTCCCATTTACCTGCTCCTGACCCAGCTTCCCCTGATATTAACATCTTACATAACTAGAGTATGTTTGTCAAAACTAAGAAAGTAACATGGGAACAATATGATTAGCTTTCAACTGTATTGGCATCATATGTTGTTGGTTTTTTTTTTTTATTTGTATCTTTTTAAAAATTTATTTTTGGCTGCACTGGGTCTTCATTGCTTTGCGTGGGCTTTCTCTATTCGCAATGAATGGCGCTACTCTCTGTTCAGATGCCCAGGCTTCTCATTTCTGAGGCTTCTCTTGTTGCAGAGCACAGGCTCCAAGCACACGGGCTTCAGTAGTTCAGCATGCAGGCTCAGCAGTTGTGGCGCACAGGTTTAGGGGCTCCGTGGCATGTGGAATCTTCCCGGACCCGAGATTGAACCTGCATCCCCTGCATTGGTAGGTGGATTCCCACCCACTGTGTCACAAGGAAGTCCAGGATCATATGTTTTTCAGTGAGTTCCTTTTTTCTGTTCTAGGATTCCTAATTTCATTTAGCATATAGTTTTTAATTAAATACAATTGGAGCTAATACTTGTATGACCAAGATCATTTAAGAAATTAAATCCTATAGTTCCTGTTCTCCAATGCAAAATGTCACTAATCCTCTCAAACCAATCTCTTTGAAGATGTATTTTGGGCCAAGGAATATCAATGCGTAGCATCTCTCCAGGTTTTAACTTGATCCATCTCGCAAGAAGGAGCTTCCCAGGTGGTGCTAGTGATAAAGAACCTGCCTGCCGATTCAGGAGACATAAGAGGTGCAGGTTCAATCACTGGTTCAGGAAGATCCACTGGAGGAGATATTCTTGCCTGGAGAATTGCAGGGACAGAGGAGCCTGGTGGGCTACAGTCCATAGGGTCACAAAGAGTCAGAGATGACTGAAGCGACTTAGCACATATGCATCACCCAAGAGGTGTTTACAAGTCTGGCTTCCTATACAAGTGCCTTGGGGCTGGATTCCAAGGTGTCTTTCAGTCTGAAATAAAGATCACATTGCCTTTTTCTACAGAATTCTTACTGTATAGGAGTCCAATGTGCTTGCTTCTCCAAGGATGACAAGTATGTCTACGCAGGCTTGAAAGATTGCTCCATAATTGTATGGAGTGTGCTGGATGGTGAGTCATTTTGCTTTGAGGGTAGGACTGAGCTTAGGTCTGGAGACAAAAGACCCTGTTCTGGATCCTTGACATTAGAGGGCTCTGCTCTGACCTCCCTTCATTGGGTCCATCTGCTTGGGGGGCAGGTATCTGCAGCTTCAGGGAACAGGCCCAACTGGAGCTATACCTCTTCTTCTAGAACCCATGCTCTGAAAACCTGGAACTCCAGAACACCCTCCCCACATGCCCCAGAAGTCCTCTTTAGGGGCTCTGTGGGCCTCTTTCCCAGGTCTATCCTTCTGAAAGTGGGCTATGCCTTGAGCGTGCACACCCCCAGGCTGTGAAGGTGATTGTGGAATGGTGTGCGTGGAGTCTGGATGTGTGACCTGGGTGGGGATTCACATGTAGGTATCTGAGGCCCCTTAGGGATGTAGGATGGAGCTGGATGTGGGAAGAGAAGGGGAAAATCGCAGACATCTGGGGTCTCCCATACTGTTATATTCAGACATGGAACTGAAGAGCCTGAGAATCCTCAACCCAAACCTGACCTTCCAGGTGTTCTGAAGGTATATCAACCAATGTAGAAGGATAGAATATATTTCACTTAATACAACAGTTTATTAGCTGGGTTTACAGTGTTTACATATTGTATCTTATAGGACGTTGACCATTCATTCTCTTTCCTCAGGCCCTGTAAATGTTTGGGAAGCCTTGTTTAAGATCAACCACTTTGAAAACTCCACATTTCTCATTCTGTTTAACATCACACTAAGGACATATTAACAGAAGTTAACATTTCTTGTGTACTGGATACTGTCACCAAGTCATTTCATTATCTCAGTACACACCCGCCTTTTATAAAATTTGAGGCTCTGAGAGATGGGGTGGGCTGTGGTTTGAAGCTGGTCTACCTGCTCCCCATGGTTACCTTTGTCACATTCTCCTATAGAGAAAGGAACCCTTATGACACTGGCAGGGAGGGGTAGGAGTTATTGCTATCCCCATTTGACAAATGAAGAAGCTGAAGTTCAGAGTGATTAAGAAATTTTCTCAAGGTCATAAAGCAAGTAAGTGGCTGAATGAATAGCAGATAGAGTTGAATATATTGTAATCAAATACATTATAACTGAAAACACTGTGATTGAATCAGTATAATTGAATAGTTATGTTCTAATACATTGCAACTGAATACATTGTATTCTAATACAGAGTAATAAAGATGCTAAAGTCTGTGGACTGTGGCCTTAAAAGCCCATCCTGCACAGGTTCACAACCTCTCTTCCCGCTCCTTCTCCAATAATAATATTGACTGAATTCACTTTGGGATGAAACTGATACTTAGCACTTGACATGCATAACATCTTCAAATCTTCAGAATTCCCCTCAGCAGGTAGGCTCAGTTATCATTTCCATATTGTGGATGAAGCAAGAGGGAATGAGAATTTTGCTGTCATGCCTAAGCCAGTAAGGGGGATAGAAGAAATTTGACCCCACGCAGCTAAGTCTCAAATGTGTGAGATTGGATCTCTGTGGCTGAATTTTTATCATTTGTGCCCATCCCACCACTTCTCCCTACAGGCACACTGCTGGCTGTCCAGTTTGTGCATGCCGTGGTGAACAGAATCATCCCAACCTCCAATGGCTTCATTGCCCCCTCCAGACACGGCTATCTCATCCGTGAGCGTTTCCAGTGCCCTTCATCAAGAATCTCACAACAGGACCCTCTCAAGAACTTCAAGAAAGCAGTGTGGATGGTCAAATCCAGGCAGAGAGAAGAGCTGGCAGCTGCTGCAGGAGCACTCCAGGACTTGAGATCGGAGAGTGCCCAGGGAAATGAATCCAGATCAAACAAACGCTCACAAGTCTGCCTGCTGGTGTAAAACCCCCGATGGAGCCAAGTGAGTTAGTCCCATTCAGTCCAACTGAAGCAAAAAGAAAGTATGTGTTGATATATATCTGGACTCGAAGCCTCCAGTTATGTGACCAGACCTTGTTTCCTACCATCTTTCCATTTTTTTCTCTCCTCAGCTCTATTCTCCGGTCCACCCCCAGATTAGCATCATGACAGCCAAGTTCAGCAGAAAAGAAGGTCTCTTTCCAACAGTTTGAACCAAAGTCCTGGTTCTAAATCTGTTAGCCCCAATTAGTTCATACACCCATCCCAGAACACAAAGCTATCTTTGAGGAAAATGCAGCACTCTGCTTGGCGGTCCTGACCCCACGTCCATCCAGACTGAGGTTGGAGTCAACACCACCCAACTCTGTAGACTGAGAGGGGGAGAGGCTACTCCCCAGGGTAACTGGGGTGCTAGCCAAGATGGGGATGGATGGATATGAGACCAACCAGACCACAGACATGGATCACAGAGCCAATTTATAAAGCACCAGTTGCTATGGTCTGATCCTTATCACAGCCCATACTTCAGAGAGGGCAGGAGTTTCTGCTTCCATTTTACAGATAAGGAAACAGCCTTGCAGAGTTAGTCGTGATTTGCTCAAGATCACGAGCAGAGAGAACTCTGAGAAATTAGAATCTAGAGCCTTCCTGTTCCAATTTTTGTTGGGACCACCTCACTCTAATTTTAGACCCAGAAGCACAACCATCAATTCCATGGGTGGCACATTCAAATGCCCACAGGCACCAACAAGTAATCAAGATAATTGCTGTGCACTGGGGTGACCAGCAGATTATGATGGTGACCATGCAAACATGGAGGGCATTGCTCTGTCTTGGCACGAGACACAAGAACCTTGACTCTACCCCTGAATGGCCCTGGGGAGAGCAGCCCACTGGTGCCAGAGCTTCCTGTTGTCATAAGTAAAGCCAGAAATCTGGATTTTTATGAGAAATGTCCTCATTTTAACCAAGTTGGCAATGGGTTCAAATTTGCACTTATAGACACACTTGGCTCATGTGTCTAGTTCATTGTGACCCAACTTGGCATTAAAACAGTAAACCTGTTATCATTCTTCCATCTATACTCCTTGGCTCTCAAACTCTGAGGCTAGAGATGCTTTTTATCTTAGAAACTGGAGGCTCTTGGAAGCAGATGGATAAAGCTGCCGACATCTTCCTACCATGCTTTTGAACCATCTCTGCCTTGTGCAAGTTCAAAAGTCTGACTGTTTCTGCTCCACTTAAATGGCTTTTTCTTTTATGCCTGCAGCCTTCTAAAAGCCCCCACTTGCTTCTGGGGCTTTTGCTGTAAGGATAGCAGAGTCCAAACCTTCAAGGTGCTATTCCATCCTCTCCTCCTCCCCCACCTCCAGCTGAATTCCAGACAGAAAAAAAACAGCCTTAGAAATAGAGGCTTTTGAGCTGGATGTGACCTGACCAATGGTCTCATTCAGCCATTTTTAAAACTAGTGTTCCAAGGAGGGCTTTGACAGTTCTGCAAATGTCACTTAGCATCAAATTTCACTTAAAAATGTTTTATAACTGTAATTTAAAAATACACATTGGGTAGCAGTTTTTAAGGTGTTGGAAATGACTAGCATAGGATTCTCCTGCCATCTCCATTTAACTTAGAGGGGAGGGGAGCCCTTGAAAAAAAATTAAAGCTACTCTTTGCACCATGTCTCTGTGAATCAGGGGTTTACCCAATGCATAAATAAGATTTAGCTACAACTTCTGGTTTAAAATATGAGTGCCCATCTCAGCAGCCTCAGTGAAAATCAGTTGCTTCATATGTAAACACTAATTTGCCTATAGGAAAGAATGTTTTTTTTACTAATAAAATGCTACTTTGAATTGTTGCTTACCGTGGTATTTCTGTAAAGAGTCTTCATTTAAGAAAGTGTTCGGTTGCTATGAATGTTTGACAAGCACACTGCTTTGTAGCGGAGTGACTTGCTTGAGGTTCCCCAGCTACGGTGGAGCCAGGGTGAGAGCATGGTTATTGTGCCAACAGGACTGTATTAACATACTATCCGAACTGAAGCACTTTTTGAGAGTGAAACGGAGTGATCTAAACAATTACTCCAGGACAACTACAATAAGCTGACTCTCCCAGGACAGTTGGAATATATAGCTCCTCTAGTTACAGCAGGGATTGCTGCTGCTGCTGCTGCTAAGTCGCTTCAGTCGTGTCCGACTCTGTGCGACCCCATAGACGGCCACCTACCAGGCTGCTCTGTCTCTGGGATTCTCCAGGCAAGAACACTGGGGTGGGTTGCCATTTCCTTCTCCAATGCATGAAAGTGAAAAGTGAAAGGGAAGTCGCTCAGTCGTGTCTGACTCTTAGCGACCTCATGGACTGCAGCCCACCAGGCTCCTCCGTCCATGGGATTTTCCAGGCAAGAGTACTGGAGTGGGGTGCCATTTATATTAAATTCTAGACAGTCCTTTTAAAAATTAAACATGACATATAACATTGTATTAGTTTCAGGTGTACAACGTAAAGATTCGATATTTGTATATATTA
The DNA here is from genome assembly GCF_027580195.1 of Bos mutus. Lineage (NCBI taxonomy): Eukaryota > Metazoa > Chordata > Mammalia > Artiodactyla > Bovidae > Bos > Bos mutus. Next base: position 45,176,147 of record NC_091623.1, read on the forward strand.
TGAAATGATCCCAAGAAGTGTAGTTAATATTCAATACTGGGCTTCCCAGGTGGATCAGTGGTAAAGAATCCACCCGTCAATGCAGGAGATGCAGGAGGTGTGATCTCTGGGTCGGGAAGATCCCCAGAGGAGGAAATGGCAACCCATTCTTGCCTGGGAAAATGCCAAGGACAGAGGAACCTGGTGGGCTACAGTCCATGAAATTGCAGAGAGTCAGACATGACTGAGTGACTACACACACACACACACACACACAGTTGATTTACAATAGTGTCTTAATTTCAGGTGTACAGCAAAGTGATTCAGTTATATATAGTGGGTTGGCCAGAAGGTTCACTTGGGATGTTATGGGAAAATCTGAATGAACCTTTTGGCCAACCCACTATATATATGTGTGTGTCTGTATTCTTTTTCAGATTTGTTTCCCTTACAGAATATTATAAACTATTGAGTTTAGTTCCCTGTGCTATACTGTAGGTCCCTGTTGGTTATCTATTTTATATATAGTAATAGTAGTTGCTGCTAAGTCACTTCACTCGTGTCCGACTCTGTGCGACCCCATAGACGGCAGCCCACCAGGCTTCCCCGTCCCTGGGATTCTCCAGGCAAGAACACTGGGGTGGGTTGCCATTTCCTTCTCCAATGCATGAAAGTGAAAAGTGAAAGCGAAGTCGCTCAGTCGTGTCCAACTCTGTGCGACCCCATGGACTGCAGCCTACCAGGCTCCTCCGTCCATGGGATTTTCCAGGCAAGAGTACTGGAGTGGGGTGCCATTGCCTTCTCCGAGTAATAGTAGTATGTATATGTTAATGCCAAACTGTGGGCGAATTTCTGTTTTGTATATAAGTTCATTGGTATCTTTTTTTTTAGGTTTCCCATATAAGCAATATCATATATTTGTCTTTTTTCTGTCTGGCTTACTTCACTTAGTATGATAATCTCTAGGTTCATCTATGTTGCTGCAAATGACATTATTTTCATTCTTTTCTTGGTAAGAACTTTTAAGACCTATTGTCCTAGCAACTTTCAAATATACAATTCAGTTCAGTTCAGTCACTCAGTCGTGTCCGACTCTCTGCAACCCCATGGACTGCAGCACGCCAGGATTCCCTGTCCATCACCAACTCCGGGAGTTTACCCAAACTCATGTCCATTGAGTCAATGATGCCATCTAACCATCTCATCTTCTGTCATCCCCTTCTCCTCCTGCCTTCAATCTTTCCCAGCATCAGGATCTTTTCAAATGAGTCAGTTCTTCACATCAGATGGCCAAAGTATTGGAGTTTCAGCTTCAGCATCAGTCCTTCCAATGAATATTCAGGACTGATTTTCTTGAGGATGGACTGGTTGGATCTCCTTGCTGTCCAAGGGTCTTCTCCAACACCACAGTTCAAAAGCGTCAATTCTTCGGCACTCAGCTTTCTTTATAGTCCAACTCTCACACCCATACATGACTACTGGAAAAACCATAGCTTTGACTAGACAGACCTTTGTTGGCAAAGTAATGTCTCTGCTTTTTACTATACTGTCTAGGTTGGTCATAACTTTTCTTCCAAGGAGCAAGCGTTTTAATTTCATGGCTGCAATCACCATCTGCAGTGATTTTGGAGCCCCCCAAAATAAAGTCTGTCACTGTTTCCATTGTTTCCCCATCTATTTGCCATGAAATGATAGGACCAAATGCCATGATCTTAATTTTCTGCAAGTTGAGTTTTAAGCCGACTTTTTTCACTCTCCTCTTTCACTTTCATCAAGAGGCTCTTTAGTTCTTCTTTGCTTTCTGCCATAAGTGTGGTGTCATCTGCATATCTGAGGTTATTGATATTTCTCTTGGCAATTCTTTCCAGCAAATATACAATACAGTATTATTAACTATAGTCACCAGCTTGTACATGACACTTCCAGGACTTATTTATCATAAGTTATTTTTGGTGAGAAGTCAGCTTCCTTATTAGGTGGTTACACAAATAATAATTCATTATCATGGCAAGCAATCAAATAGAACAGAGGCTATAAGGTAAAAATCAGAAGTAGGGTGATCATGGTGACTCTGTATACAAGACTTTCCAGTAGTCATGTTATGGATGTGAGAGTTGAACTATAAAGAAAGCTGAGTGCCGAAGAATTGATGCTTTTGAACTGTGGTGTTGGAGAAGACTCTTGAGGGTCCCTTGGACTGCAAGGAGATACAACCAGTCCATCCTAAAGGAAATAGGTCCTGAATATTCATTGGAAGGACTGATGCTGAAGCTGAAATCCAGTACTTTGGCCACCTGATGCAAAGAACTGACTCCTTGGGAAAGACCCTGAAGCTGGGAAAGATTGAAGGCAGGAGGAGAAGGGATGAGATGGACAGAGGATGAGATGGCTGGATGGCATCACTGACTCAATGGACATGAGTTTGAGTAAACTCTGGGAGCTGGTGATGGACTGGGAGGCTGGGCATGCTGCAGTCCATGGGGTTGCAAAGAGTCGGACATGACTGAGTGACTGAACGAACTGATGCCACTTAAAACAAAAGCTCTATGTTATGGTAACTGTTCAGTCACTGGCAAATCGGGACATCTGGTCACCTAAACAGCTCTTAGTCCCCCAATTCCTGCCCCCTAGAGCTATATCTTTTGACCAACTTCATCCATTTCACCCAGCCCTACCTCCTGCCTCTGGCAGCCATCAATCTGCTTTCTGTATCTATAAGTTTGAGGGGGGGTATTTTTTAAATTTATTTTTAAAATATTTATTTATTGGGCTATGCCAGGTCTTCCTTTCGACATGCAGGATCTTTAGTTATGGCATGAGAACTCTTAATTGTGGCATGTGGGATCTAATTACCTGACCGTGGACTGAACCTGGGCTCTCTTCATTGGGAGTGCCAAATCTTAGCCCCTGGACTTCCAGGGAAGTCCCTGGGCAGGGTTTAGTTAATTGAAAACTTTTAACTTTAAAGTCTAGAGATTTTTTTTTTTTTTTTGCTAAACTCTGTGAAAACATTCAAACCCACAGCAAAGTTGCAATATTGAGGACAATGAACATGTGTTTATTGAGATTCCCTGATTGCCCTATTGCTGCCAATCTCCTGCTAAACCAACTCAAAATGACACCGGGACTAGGGTGAGAAGAGTGGAGGGAGCACTCAGACCAAAAATAGTCAACCATCAAAACAGACATTGGGTTACCATAACTTTTAAATCAAAATGAATAAAAATGCATATTGAACAAAATACCAACATTTTCAATAAAACTGGATTCTGATCCTGTATTTGCACAGACTCCTCACCCTAATTCTGGCCCTGGTGATATCAAGACACTTCAGCGCTTATGTAAGGAGGCATTTTTAAGGAATAAGGTCATTCTCCTACATAACTGCACACACCTGCCAAACTAACAATAGGCATTCCTAATTTTTCTAATTAGTCCTAAAGCATTCCTAATTAGCTATTTCTTCAAACTAAACTAGGATGCAATAAAGATTTGTTCACCCATTGCACTGCATTCGTTTGCTTTGTCTCTAGTCTCATTGTAGAGCAGGAGTCAGCAAGCCACAGTCTGCATGTTTGTTTTTGTAAATAAAGTTTTATTGAAACACAGCCATGCCTGTTCATTCGCATATTACCTATGGCTGTTTTCATGCTGCAGTGACAGAGAATGTATGAACCCAGAGTGAAAAATACTTACAATCTGGCTCTTTGTACTTATTTATACTGTATACTTTAATACTGTATTATACAGACATACAATAAACATATATATTTATATTGTATATAACATTTATAATACTTTTATTATATAGTTATTTGTTTAAAATATAAAATATTGGGACTTCCAAGGTGATCCAGTGGCTAAGGCTCCATGTTCCCAATGGAGAGGACCTGGGTTTGATCCTGGTCAAGGAACTAGATCCCACATGCAGCAACTAAAGAGTTTGCATGCTGCAACAAAGGCCAAAGATCCCACATGCCACAACTAAGACCCGGCACAGCCAAACAAATAAATTTTAAATAAATATATATATATAATTTACAATCTGCCAACTCTGGTCTTAAATGACTTGATTAGATTTAGAGCAGACATTTTCTTAAATGGACTGTTTTTAGAGCAGTTTAGATTCACAGCAAAATTGAGTGGAAGGCACAGCGATTTCTCATATCCCCCCTCCACCCACACATGTGTCATTTCCTCCATTATTAACATCCCCACCAAAGCAGTCTATTCGTCACACCTGAAGAACCTACATTGACACCTCATCATCACACGGTAAACGGTTTTGACAAGACTACTTCATGGGGTATTAGTGAGCTATTACGGAGTAACAAATCACCACAAACTTAGCTGCTGAAAAGAACAGCCTTTTATTCTCTCACAGTGTCTGTTGGTCAGGAATCTAGGCATAATGTGGCTGGATTCTCTCTTCAGGGTCCTACAAGTTGTCACTGGGGCTGGGATCTCACTGACCGGCTCAGAGCCCTGATCCATGCTCCTTTCGAGCTGAGCTCCTTGCAAAGCTGTAGGCCTGTGGCTCTTGGCTCCCAGAGGCCACCTCTTTCCATAGGCAGATCATGACGTGGCTGGTTCCTCCTTCAAGGCCAACAGAATCACACATCTCTGCTGCTTCAAGACTGACTTCCAGACTCTTCTAAAGAGTGCCCCTGGGACTTCCCTGGTGGTTCAGCAGTTAAGACTTCTCCTTCCAAGATACAGATGTAAAGAACAGACTTTTGGACTCAGTGGGAAAAGGAGAGGGTGAGATGATTTGAGAGAATAGCACTGAAACATATATATTACCATATGTAAAATAGATAACCAGTGTGAGTTTCATGTATGACACAGGGCACCCAAAGGCGATGCTCTGTGATAACCTGGAGAGATGGGGTGGGGAGGGAGGTTGGAGGGAGCTTCAAGATGGAGGGGACACATATATGCCTATGGCTGATTCATACTGATGTACGGCAAAAACCATCACAATATTGTAAAGTAATTATCCTCCAATTAAATAAATAAACTAAAAACAACAACAACAAAAAGATTTCTCTTTCCATTGCAGGGGGGTGATCCCTGGATTCAGGAAACTAAGATCCTACATGCCTTGTGACCAAAAAAAAAAAAAATCACATCATAAAACAATAGAAGCAATATTGTACAAAATTCAATCAAGACTTTAAAAATGGCCCAAATATTTTTAAAAATCTTAAAAAAAAATTTTAAATTAAAAATAAAGGGTACCCTTGATTAGGTCAGGTCTACCTACATAATCTGCTTTCTGATGAATTCAAAATCAACTTCATTTGGAATCTTAAATACTCCTGAGAATTCCCTTCACCTTCACCATGTAGACATAGACATACTGTAGGTGTGACATCCATGATGTTCCTGGGACCGCCTATACTCCAGGAAGGAAGACAAGGCAGGGCGTTCACACCAGGGCATGAGGATTTCTGGCAGCTTGTAAAATTCTACTGCTGCTGCGGCTGCTGGTGCTAAGTCGCTTCAGTCACGTCCAACTCTGTGCGACCCCATAGACGGCAGCCCACCAGGCTCCCCCGTCCCTGGGATTCTCCAGGCAAGAACACTGGAGTGGGTTGCCATTTCCTTCTCCAATGCAGGAAAGTGAAAAGTGGAAGTGAAGTCGTTCAGTCGTGTCCGACCCTCAGCAATCCCATGGACTGCAGCCTTCCAGGCTCCTCCGTCCATGGGATTTTCCAGGCAAGAGTACTGGAGTGGGGTGCCATTGCCTTCTCTGAAAATTCTGCTACAAACTGTGATTCCCAACTTCAGCGAGTTTGATCCTAATGTTTGCCACCTGGGAAGACTTACCTAGTTCAAAATATACAGGATTTTTGATCTTCTTAATTTTGCCAAAATACTGTCCAACAAAAGACCTACCAGAGAACTTACTTTAATGTCATTAAATTAGACAAATGATAAGGAAATTTGTGTCCCAAATTTATCTAAGCTGTCTATCCAAACTGTCATCTCTAAGGTTTTCCATTTTTTCTAATTTTTTAAAAACTACTTTTTATTTTCATATAAAATCATTTTAACTTTTTATATTGATGTACAGTCAATTTAAAATGTTGTGCTAGTTTTAGGTATATACAGCAAATTGATATATATATATATATACATATATATATATATTCTTTTCAGATTCTTTTCCATTATAGGTTCGTATAATATATTGAATATATTTCCCTGTAGGGAAATACAGTAGGGGCTATACAGCAGGCCCTTGTTGTTTATCTAAAAGGTTTTCAACTTAATCTGTGTAGATGAGAATAGTAAAGAAAAAAATTAGCTTAGCCACTTTGTATGCTTTATAAGGAGAAGGCAATGGCACCCCACTCCAGTACTCCTGCCTGGAAAATTCCATGGACCGAGGAGCCTGGTGGGCTGCAGTCCACGGGGTCGCTGAGAGTCGGACACGACTGATCGACTTCACTTTCACTTTTCACTTTCATGCATTGGAGAAGGAAATGGCAACCCACTCCAGTGTTCTTGCCTGGAGAATCCCAGGGACTGGGGAGCCTGGTGGGCTGCCGTCTATGGGGTCGCACAGAGTCGGACATGACTGAAGTGACTTAGCAGCAGCAGCATGCTTTATAAAAACAAGAATGAAAAGATGTACACGTCCTGTTGCCTACATATTGAACACACACACAGACACACATGCACACACGCATATATTCATGTATCCTTCAGAACTCACACCCGTGCCCAAGGTGGCACTGACTTGTGGTTGCCTGTTCTCCAGTTGAGTGAGGGCTTCCTCTGATCCTAAGAGACCTACTAAAAGAATAGAAAACCTAAAGTGATCCTTGTGGGAGGGGGAGCAATGTAGAAGGTCTCTGGGGCTTGTGAGAAGCCCACATGTGCCATTGATTCTCAGGGGAGGGACCTCCCCCAGGAGGTGCTGCTGTGGATAGGACTGGTAGCCTCAGAATGTGCTTCAGTCGGCCTTAGCTTCTGTTCAGGCAGAAATGCAATGAAACCGAGCAGAATACCTTTGTGGGCTGGGAGCTATGAATCCTCACACTTCCTTTCTCCTCAACCCCACGTCCACCCTGTGCCTCGTCCTCTCTGCTTTACTTTCTAAATATCACTCCCTTTCACCACCTTCTCTCCACCTCCCCTTCTCCTACCCTGGTCTAAAACCACCATCATCCTTTGCCTGTCTAAACGATGAAACAGCCTCCCTGCACCCTCCCTGGCTCCCCTCCAATCACTTCCCTGCAGAACAGTCAGAGTATTTGCTTCCAACTTCCAAGCTTCTGAAACAGTTCCTTGTGTAGAACCCACACACAATTGCTACCAGCACTAAATGCCAAGTCCAAAAGCCTTAACTCATTTCATAAGAAAGAGTGGCCTGCCTTCTCTGTTCCCTCTACACTTATCCTGCTCTCTCTCTTTCTCTCTCCCTCCCATTTCTCTGAAATCCAAGAACACTGGTTTCTTTAAGTTCTTTAAATATGCCACACTCATTCCCACCACAGGGCCTTTGCACAGCCATTCCTTCTGATTTTCACAGTGAACACCTACATATCATTTAGGACACAGCTAGAATATCACTACCTCTGGGAGGCCTTTCTCATCCCCTGACTGGGTTAAGTCTGTCTGGTGACAGAAGATATTTTCCAAAAATGGTCATGGCAATAATTCCTATCTCCCCATTCTATTCCTGGGGCTTCCCAGGTGGCTCAATGGTAAGAAATCTCCCTGCCAATGCAGGAGATCCAGGTTCGATTCCTGAGTCGGGAAGATCCCCTGGAGAAGGAAATGACAACTCATTCCGGTATTCTTGCCTGGAGAATTCCACGGACAGAGGAGCCTGGTGGGCTACAGTCCATGGGGTTGCAAAGAATTGGACACGATTGAGCACACAGGCATCATGCATGCTATTTCAGAACCTGGCCACTCCCCAGGTTCTGGAGTCTGTTGGCTCTCCACTTGAATTTGGGAGGGACTTCTGATTCTGTGTGACTTGCAAAGGTAGATCAGAAAAGGCTATAAGGCTTCCACCTGGCTCAGTTGTTCCTCTCTGTGTGATTGGGCTTGGAACCTAGCTGCCATACTGTGAGGAAGTTCAGGCTACATGAGGCGGCCACATGTGGGTCATTCTGGCAATAGCCACTGGCCTCAACCTACAGCCAGAAGCAACTGAGACATGTGAGTGAGTAAACCTTCAGAGGATTCCATCCTCAGCCTTCCAAATACCCAGCTGACACAGAGGGGACAGGGATGAGCTATCCCTTCCAAGCCTGGAGGTTGGAGAACAAAATAAATGTTCTTATCATGTAAACCTCTAAATCTGGAGATGGTAGAGTAACTGGAACAGAGTAACTATTACACTTGTAATTTCCCTTTGAAGTATCTGTCACAGTTGAAACTTTACATCTGTGTATGTGATTGATTTTTATCCTTCTTGAAAGACTGATGACACTGTGGGGGTAAAAGCCTTGTTACTTTTGCTCACCATTCTACTTCTGCTGCTGGAACTCCCCCTATAGTCGTGTCCGACTCTTTGTGACCCCATGGACTGTAGCCTGCCAGTCTGCTCTGTCCATGGGATTCTCCAGGCAAGAATACTGGAGTGGGTGGCCACGCCCTCCTCCAGGGGATCTTCCTCACCCAGGGATTGAACCTGGGTCTCCTTCTTTGTGGGCAGATGCTTTACTGTCTGAGCCACCGGGGAAGTCCCAATTTTACTCATGACCCCTGGCAAATGATGCACCCGTTGCCAATATAGTCTCAGCTTTCCTGCACCTCTTCACAAATAGAGATACCAAATGAAGATGACGTACAAGAGACTGTGGGACGGCAGAGAAGTCGGGCAGTTTCTTGAGAGAGAGGATATTTGGGTTGTATTTTGCAGGATATATAGGGTGCTTTTTGTGTAATGAAGAGATAGAATAGGACTTCCAGCTGACACATGGGGTCAGGGAGCAGCCAGGCTAAGCAGGCATTGACAGGAGTTTCTGCACAGATAGAAGGCAGCTTACTTGGGTGAAAAATTCTGCAAGAAAAGGTTCATAAGGGGCAGGTTTTTATTGCCTTCCATGCTGCATACAAATGCTTAGATTTAACTCATAAGAAATAGGAAGACCTTGGAGATTTGGAAGCAGTTGTGAAATGATCTCAGTTCTTGATAGCACTGGGACTGGAAAAACTGGTTAAGAGGCTCCCAAACTGGTCCAGTGGGGAAGTGATGGGAACAGGACTAGAGAAGTGAGGAGAGGAGGATCAGGACTAAGTCAAGAGCAATTTAGCAGGGACTTCCCTGGTGTTTCAATGGCTAACACTCTGTATACGCAACACAGTGGGCATGACTTCAAACCCTGGTCAGGGAGTTAGATCCCACATGCCACAGCTAAGAATTTGCATGCCACAAATAAGATCCCACATGCTGCAATTAAGACTTAGCGCAGCCAAATAAATTAATAAAAAAATTTTTAAAAAGCATTTCGGCAAAACTTCAATGCAGGGCCTTGTATGCGGGGCGGTGTGTCCCTAACCCTAATCCCAGTTGTTACATCAACCCTAGAAAGCAGGGGTCCAGAACACTATTTCAGTAAATATATCAGGCTGTGTAGATCTTAGCATCTGTAGAAGCTATTCACTCCGCTGCCGGAGCGCAAAAATAGCCAGAGGTGCCCAGTAAAAGAGTGGGCATTCCAGTGTTCCAGTAAACCTTAAGTTTGCAGACACTGAAACTTGAATTTCATAGAATTTTCACGTGGCGCAGAATAATCTTCACTATCGGAGTTTTTCCAACTTTTAAAATTGTAAAAAGCATTCTCAGCTTACTTGTGGGGCCGGACAAAAGCAGAGGGCAGGCCTTGGTTTGCCCACCGGTGGTACTTTAAGCGTTAGCAGCATTTCAGTTTTACGGATAGGATCCTACAGCCAGTCCCTCAAGGAGTTTTGCTGTCCCAGCCGCCGCCAGGCCACGCCCCCTCCGGGCGGAGCCAGCGCATGCGCGGCCGACCCTCGGGCGGGGGGCGGGGCGGGCCGCGGCTCCGAGTTCCAACATGGCGCACGCTGGCGGCGGCGGCGGCGTCGGCCCTGCGGGCCGGGGGCTGAGCGGCGCCCGCTGGGGTCGCTCGGGCTCCGGGGGCCACGAGAAACTGCCGGTGCATGTGAGTGGTGCCCCAGCCGTCCCTGGGGAACCCCGTCGTCCAGTCCCCGGAGGTTGGCGCCCCCTACCAGGGCCCCGCCCGACCCTGGCCCTGCGTCGGCCTCCGCTCCTCTGGGCCCTGGACCCGCGACTCCCTGCCTCCGCCCCTCGGAGCCCGGCCTGTACCCCTCCCGCCAGGGACCCCCGGCCCCGTCCCCTTCTACGCCGACCGCGGCCCACCAGGACCCTCCCCCTCCCCGCAGGTGGAAGACGCCCTCACCTACCTGGACCAGGTGAAGATCCGCTTCGGCAGCGATCCTGCCACTTACAATGGCTTCCTGGAAATCATGAAGGAGTTCAAGAGCCAGAGGTACCTGCGGGGCCCCTGCCCAGGGGGACGTCCCAGGGTACGCCCTGGGCCGCAGTGGGCCTGAGCGGAGTGGGAGCCACCACCCCCCGCTGACCCTCAACAGGGTGACCTTGCGCAGGTTATGACTTCTCAGAGCCTCAGTTCCTTCTTCCAAAAAACGGGACGGAAGGGTACCCTCCTTGTGGAGCTATTGTGGGGATTCCTGGAAGGAGGGCAGGGATGGGGTGAGGCGAGTGAGGCAGTCAGGCAAGCACAGGGTGAGATCCTGTCTTTACTCAGAATGTTGGGTTTTTTTAAGATAAATTTTGTTCGTTGGGGATTTTTTTTTTAAATTTAGATTTTTTTCCCCTCCGCCAAGCACTACATGAAAATGTTACTTATCCTGATTAAGGAATGTTTTGGCACTCTCTCCCCCTCAAATCTTAATCCCCAAGGTGAGTGCCTCACTAGCCTCGCCCTCATCCCAGGCCTGCTTGGGAAATAACGCACATAAAATGCTTCATAAGGAACCTGGCACTTAGAAGGCATTTAAAACACATTAGCTGTTTTCATAGGCACAGAATCAGGGGGGTTAGAGATATATCGGGGACCTCCCGATCCCCTATCTTGTTTGACAGGGGGCTTGCTGAGACTTAGAGTGGGCCAGGGGTTCACCCAGATTCACGTTAGGAGCAGAGACGGGACCAGGACTCCATCCCTTCTGACTTAGATTCGTGAGTATCAGATCCACACTGTGCAGCTTTCCCAGAGGAAATAATAACGACAGGCCTCACCTGGTTTCCTTCCACAAGACCTTGGCCCTGACTGCAGCCCTGAGGGAGAATCCTGTCTCCTCTCTCCGTGAGCTGTTAAGCAGTTTCCATACTTGCAGGGCCTTTGACATTTATGCATTACCGTCAGTTGCTGGGAACAACTCCTGTGTCACAGCAGATCGCTAATTCGTATGAAGTGAATTTATCTCCCCGTTTAGAGGACTTGGCTTCCTGTCTCTTCTTGGAGCTCAGGATGTGCAGCTGGCTCTCCTGACATTTTCAGAACCTAGCGCACGTGCTTGCGGTTTTTTGGGAGCTGTGCTGTGTGCCTGTTGTGTGGGTTTTTGCCAGGAAGATACAGGGAGCCCAGGCCTGGCTGCCTTGGTGGTGGACCACTGTCTGCAGAGTCACACAGAGCACAGTTTAGGGTGCTTTGTTGTCTGTTGAGCAGCCTGTGTCCTGGGACGCTTAAGAGAGTCAGAAGTCAGCTCAGTTCCCAGTTGGCCGCTTAGACTCTCCTGCCACTCCTGGTCTTCTTTGTTCCAGCATCGATACACCTGGCGTCATCCGACGAGTGTCGCAGCTCTTCCATGAACACCCTGACCTCATTGTTGGATTCAACGCTTTCCTTCCTCTTGGCTACAGAATAGACATTCCCAAGAATGGCAAGTTAAACATACAGTCGCCTCTGTCGAGCCAGGTATGCAGTGGTGTGAGTGATCTGGCCTCAGCACCGCCCACCCTGGCACTGGGGTACTCAGGCCAGGCAGCGTGTCTCGTGTGTTTTTCATTGGCAGGGAAGCAGGTGAAGGGCCGGTCTTCTTGAAATGCTTCTAGCACAAATCAAAATAAATCGAAACACCTTCCCCAGCAGCCTCTGCATCCCAAATTGATCCATTTGGCAGATTTAAATCAAGAGTGGGTGTGCCTGTATATGTTAGGGAGGCATTCTCCGAACATAGTTTTATGTCCAGTCACAATCAGAGATGTGGATGGACCTAGAGTCTGTCATAGAGAGTGAAGTAAGTCAGAAAGACAAAAACCAGTATCGTATATTAGTGCATGTGTTAACATGTGGAATCTAGAAAAATAGGACAGATGAACCTAGTTCCAGGGCAGGAATAGAGACTCAGACATAGAAAACGGACATGTGGACACAGTGAGGGAGGGGAAGGTGGGGTGAATTGGGAGATTAGTTTGGCATAAATACATTACCATGTGTAAAACAGACAGATACTGGGAACTCTGGAATATAGCACAGGAGCTCAGCTCAGTGCTCTGTGATGACCTAGAGGGATGGGATGGGGCTGGAGTAGGAGGGAGGTCTAAGGGAGGGGATATGTGTGTGTGTGTGTGTGTGTATAGCTGATTCACTTGGTTGTACAGCAGAAACTTAACATTGTGAAGCAACTGTACTCTGATTAAAAAAAGATAATGGCAATCGGAGCCACCAAGGTCTGGGTTTGCGGCTCCCCCTCAGAGCGCTAGGCAGGCCATACTCGTGCTTGGGCCCGTGATCCCTCTGATCACCCTTGGCAGCACACGGAATCGAGCGGTGGAGATGCATGTGTGACCAGCCATCTTTATTGTTGATGTGCTTCATTTCCCTGCGGGCAGGACCATGGACTCAGCTCAGGCTTGTGGTCCCTTCTTTAAGTGACAGGTGGCACCCTCTTCTGTCTCTGCAGTCCTTTCTTCTTTGAGCTCACCAGACCCCCTGAGAAAAAGACTGTTTGAGCTTTACTTTTATAAGGTAGCCATTATCTTTTTCTCTCCTCGGTCCTGTTGCCATTTAGGGCATAACACATTGCTGGTGGTGTTGCTGGCCAGGGCATTGTGGGTGTTCAGTGGCATCCCCGGCCTCCACCCATAGGCCCTCACCCAGTCGAGACAGCCAAAAACAGATCTCCAGACAGAGCCACATGTCTCCTGGGAGCAAAATCACAGCATTGAGAAGCCCTGGTGTGACTGAACCAGCTTTTTGAACCACCTCCTCCTCCATCTCTGCCCGAGGGGTTTTTGCAGGGAAGCTAAAAATCTACCGTGAAGCATTTTGTAGGTTTCTCCTCTGTTGAAGGAGATTGCAGTTTCCTATCAATTAGGGAGTCAGGATTTGAAAAGAGAGCAGTGCAAGGCGACTTGGCAGTGGCGGGTCCCTCTCCGAGGGGGGCTAGTGCACACGTTCTGCCTTTTCTCTGCAAGGCAGTCTTGTCAGCACGTCAGCACCATAAGCAAGTCATCTCATTAAAGCTGAGGAGTGCGCCTCACTTTTAAAAAGGTACTTGAAAGCCTGGGGCCAAAAAAGCTACTATTTCATGTTTGCAAATGAAATCCCAGGATCCAGAGGTAGTGCTTGTACCTCCAGATGATAAAAGCCTTAGCAGGGATTAACCTTCGGAACAGTCCCGGCTGGCGAGAAAAGCGAGCTCTTTGCAGCTGTGTGTGCGGGGGCACTTTGCTGATCCGAGGCGCTTTGTAAACACTGGGTGTTGAAGAAAAAACTGGTGACCAAGCCCTAAATTGCACTCCCCATGTGGAATTTGCCTTTCTCTAGCCCCGTGGGAGTAACTGCTCCCAAGGCCGGATCTTCACTCGAGCCTCTCCTCTTCAATAGCCGCAGGGCTCCTGCTGCTCCCCAAGTGACTTCCAGACCTGTTGGAGAGATAAGGAGAACCGACCAGTCTTGTCTGCCCCCGGGGTGGATTTCGTGACTGCAGGCTTATTAACTCTGAAGAGGAGTTTGATGAGAACGTTCCCTTAACAGCTGCCTACCAGGGCTTTTCGGTCTTGCTGCAGCCTAGGAGCCGCCATGTGTGGGCTGCCCCCGCCCGAGAGGTCCGTGCCCTTCATCCCCTCCGGTCACCCGCTGCCGGCTTGGTTTCAGTCATTTCTGTTTCCAGCCCTGCTTCCCGCCAGGCCCAAACCCCATGTCTTCTGAGCTTCCTAGAGGCCTTTTCAAGTCAGTGGTAGCCTGAGAACTTTCCAGGGCTCCCTGCTCACTAGTGCCATGGTGATTTTTTTTTTTAACTGGTTTTTCTGGCTTCACTGTACTGAAGAAACTTCTGTGTGTGTGTGTGCACACGCGCGCATGTGTATGTGAATATTTTCCATTTCTACATCTCGTCATTAATGCTGTCAGCTATAGACAAGGAGAGAATGGTGGTTAAGCGCTAAGGAAGAGAAGTGGTAGCCTGTGGGGAGCCTTTTGTGCAGGGCTTCTCAGCCTTGCCGCTGGGGCCAAAGTGTTGTTCTTCATGGGCATGGGGCCCATCCCACACTCTGCAGGCTGTTGAACAGCATCACTGGGCTGCACCCCCCTGATGCCAGTAGCACCCCGACCCCCACCCCCGGCCAGGTACGACAACCTTAAATGTCTCTTGATGTTGCCAAGTGTCCCCTGGGTTGGGAACAGAATCTCCCTGGTTGAGACACTGGCCTAAGGGAAAGATAAACAGACGTGCCATGATGTGGGCAGCCTGCCCAGGAAGACCATCCCCTGGCTGCGGCCTTTGGGGCCAACACCATTTTGGATCTGGTTGACTTTAGTTATAACGTCACCTCCTCAAAGAGCTCCCCCTCCACCAATTCCCATCCCCAAGTCATTTTCACAGCATCCCGTTTTACATATTTCAAAATAGCATAGGAGAGCTAAGAAATAAAAAATGCACTGTTTCCTGTTGGTTTGCCTTCCCTGGCAGGTGGGGTCCTCCAGATCAGGCCTGACTTGTTCATGACTGTCCCCGTTCTGGACACCTGAAGGGCGAGGCCCCGGGCGAGAGTGGTGAATCTTGGCTGCCAATTCTGCTCAGGATAGACCCTGCCTCTCGGGGCGGCTCCTCTGTACTTGTCCAAGGTCACAGCTGCTTAGATGAACCTAAGAGATAAACCTTGAGGTGCGGTTTATAGTTTAGTGTTCCCTCTACATTCAAAGGGAGCCAGCTGACTTCCCTCTGGGAAGGGTCATGCAGTGTCCATTCAGTCTCGAGGAGGCCACCTCTTGGCTTTATGTCTTAGTCATCCATGGGGCAGAGGTAGGCCACCTCCTCTGTGCCAGGCACTGGGGTTTGTTCAGATTCCTGGCTCTCCGGGCCCTTGCATGGTTAAGGTGGGGGCTCATGCGAGACACGTACGGATGGGTGTGAGACGTGAGAGGGAGTTCAGCGCCACAAGTGAAAGATAGCAGAAGCCAGGCCTGGGGAGGCATGATGGGCGGAGGAAGGGGAGCAGGGGCCACGCCTGTGTCCTCTGGGGGAGGCTCTGTGGTAGGAGCGTGAAGGCCTGAGGTGGGAACGATTGGGTGTGCCTGAGAAAGCCAGGAAGCCGGTGGGGTCGGGACCTGAAGCAGAGGCTATAGGGGAGAGAGCCAGGAGCGTGAGAAGCCAGGGGAGAGTTCTGAAAAGGCCCCTCCAGCTGCCATGCCAGAAGTGGACTGGGGGAACAAGAGAAGATCTGGGAGGCTAGAGGGGGGCCCTGTGTGAGCCAGATGGAGTGGAGGGTACTGAGGACCAGGGGCGAGGTATCGGTGAAAGTGGGCAATCCAGGTGATGGCAGGATGCCTGCGGCTCTGGGTGGACGCAGCACCCGCTGAGATGAGCAGTGGGGCGGGGGGCGGAGGGGGCCGCTGCTCCCTGTTGGGACGTCCCCTTGAGGGTCTCTTCAGTGCCAGGCAGGGCTGTGTGTGAGCACTCGGATGGACCAGGCGGCCGCGTATGACAGTTCCTTAGTGTCCAGCAGGCGTTTCTACTGTGCCTGGTCAAGGCCACCCACGGCAGGCAGAGCACACAAAGGCCTGGATTGTTCCAGAAAGTTTAGACCAGGGGTTGGCAAACTGTGGCCCACGGATCGAGCCAGCTTATGTTTGTATGGCTGGTAGCTTCTACATTTTTAAGATTGTGGTTAAAAAAATTTTTTTTAATTGTGGTGATATTTATGTAACATAAAATTCAGCATTATAACTATTTTAATGTGTCCAATTTAGTGGCTTTTTAGTAAATTTACAATACTATGCAGCCACCACTAATTCCAGAACATTTTATTACCCCAGAAAGAAACATGGACCTCCTCAGCCCCATCTTTCACACCTCCCCGCCCCTGGCAGCCACTAATCTGCTTTCTGTCTATATAGGTTTTCCTGTTCCGAATACTTCATATAAATGCAGTCATGCACTGTATGTCTTTTTGCGTCTGGGCTTCCTTCTCTCAGCGTTGTGTTTTTGAAGGTCATCCATGTTGTATTGGGGCTTCCCCAGTGGCTCAGCGGTAAAGAATCCACCTGGAATGCAGGAGACCCTGAGTCAGGAAGATACCCTGGGGAAGGGAATGGCAACCCACTGTAGTGTTCTTGCCCGGAGAATTCCATGGACAGAGGAACCTGGCAGGCTACAGTCCATGGGGTTGCAGAGAGCTGGGCATGACTTTAGCAGCTCACAACAGCAGCAACATGTTGTACCAGCACTTCATTCCTTTTTAAGGCTGAATAATATTCCACTGCATAAACGGAACACATTTTGTTCATTCATTCATCACTTGATGGACACGAGGGTTGTTTCCACCTTTTGACAATTGTGAACAGCGCTGCTGTGAACAAACATAAGGATTTGCTTGAGCACTTGTGTTTGGTTCTTTGGTGGATACCTAGGAGTGGAATTGCTCAGTCACCTGGGGACCACGTTTAACTTGCTGAAGAATCACTGGACTGTTGGCCGCAGTGGTTGGACCATTACCGTCTGACCTTTCTTGTGGAGCCCTGGTCTGCAGGGGTGGTTCTCTGTCTTGTCACCGTAACTCACTTCCAAGAACTGGAGGAGGCACATGGTGCTTAAAAATGCCCCCTTATACTGGTGGGAAAGGAGCCCCCAGTGAAC
The DNA here is from genome assembly GCF_027580195.1 of Bos mutus. Taxonomy (NCBI): domain Eukaryota; kingdom Metazoa; phylum Chordata; class Mammalia; order Artiodactyla; family Bovidae; genus Bos; species Bos mutus. The sequence continues at coordinate 45,193,241 of NC_091623.1, forward strand.
ACACAGCCTCCTCTGAAACCATCCTGGGCTCCACGGCTGCTCCCTCCCCCTGTCCCTGCTCAGCTATTCCCACCCACAAACCTGTGTACCACAGAGGAACACAGGATCAGATCTCTGTTAGTTTAAGTGAAAGGTGATCAGGAGGAGCATCCCCAAAGTGATTTAGAACCAATTCCAGTGCCGGGGAGAAACAGTACTAAAGAGTTGTGACTGCTCTAGGTCTCTTGTGTCTCTGTTTTCCTTGGCTTCCTAGAGTTGCCTCTGCACCCACCCCAACCCCACATTCACCCCCACCCGAACCCCAGATTTGTATCTCAGAGTTCTGACCCTCAGTGTCTCAGAATATGATTGTATCTGGAGATAGGATCTTGGCAGAGATGATTAGGTAAAATGGGGCCGTTAGGATGAGCCTTGATGCAGGCTGACTGTGGTCCTTACAAGGAAGAAATGTGGACACGGGGAGTACCCTCAAGGATCTGTGCGCGCAGAGGGGCAGCCCTGTGAGGACGCAGCAGGAAGGAGGGGCAGGTGTCCAGCCAGGAGGCCTCAGGAGAGGCTGCTGACCCCTTGAGCTTGGACCTCCAGCCTCCAGAACTGTGGGGAGGCGGTGTCTGTTGTTGCCGCTGCCCAGCAGCCCTGGTGCACCAGTGGACCCACTCGGGTGCTGGCGGTGTGCCTGCTGGAGGCGGCGGCAGTGTGCCTGGAGCCCCCTGGAGTCCAGGGTCAGCTGCAGGTGCCAGGGGATTTCACCTGGTCATCCCCAACTGTGGATGAAGCCCACTCTCTTCGAAGCACTGCTCCAGGCACTGGGGATACAGCCATGTCCAAAAGAGAATCCCTGCTCCCCTGGAGTCTCCCTGCAGCTCAGGGCTGGACAGACAGTAAAATAAGTAAAATGTGTCACCTGTAGGAAAGTGGTATGTGCCATGGAGAAAAAGAGCAAGAAAGGGGCTCAAAGTGCTAGGAGATGAGGTCTAGAAGATTCCCTGAAAGGGGTTGTGTATGCAAAGACCTAAAGCCGAACCAGAGGGTTCCGGACCTGCCCGAGACCCGGGCGGGGACCCGCAGGAAGCCGAGGGTCAGTTCTGACAGCCCAGCTGTGGTCAGTGGCAGAGCGAGGCCGTCCTCAGGTGGTGGTTCAGTCGCTAAGTCGTGCACGACTCTTCGACCCCACGGACTGCAGCATACCAGGCTTTCATGTCCTCAGCTATCCCCTGGAGTTTGCTCGGGTTCCTGTCCGTTGAGTTGGTGATGCCATCCAACCATCTCATCCTGTGCTGCCCTCTTCTCCTTTTGCCTTCAGTCCTGACATCCTCAGGACCACACGTGAAATTCCAGTCTAAAGGCGGAAACGTCGCCTCCTTTGTGGGGTGGTCCTGCCCCGCTGTGAGTTAGGATTCCAGCTTCTAGGAGAGAGGGACATGTGTCTGTTTTTTATTTGTATTTATGTTGACAGAAAAGCATGTAAATGGAGAGCATGCTTGATGGCTGCTCAGGGCCCATCAGTCTTCTCTCATGTCTTGCCCCGGGCTTAGCACCGGAAGTCCCACAGCCCTGGGCAGCCTGGACAGGGGGCCTCCCCCACCTGCGGGGTCCCAGTCTCCTGCCTGCTGACAGCGAGTAGCTTTCACACCTGAAAACAGTCTTGCTGGAATGGACTGGCCAGAGGTGGGGGAAGACTGTTATAAACGGCCCAGAATTGTGCTCTGAAAAGGATTAAACCATCCACTCTTCTTAGTTTTCTCGTGAATGCTAATTTTTCAAAGTGTGGAGTGTGCATCATGGTTTCGTGGTCTTTGAGTCTGTTAGAAGGGTCAGGCAGAGGTGAGTTGGTGAGGCTCCCAGGAATGCACGGGCACTCGGAAGGCTGAGGTGGGGCTCCGTGTCTCCCCGTTTGCGTGCCCCGTCTCTGCTTCCCTCTCCAGGCTCCCAGAAGTAAACTTTTTCTGTATCGAAGGAAAAGACTCGGCCCTGTGCTAAGTTTTGCCTGCTGCCGCGCACAGTGGCTCAGTCTGGTGTTTCTCACAACCTGCTCCCCTGTCGGGCCCGACAGTAACTCGCTGTCGTACTGTTGCCAGGAGAACTCGCACAGCCACAGTGACTGTGCGGAGAGCGTGAAGCAGCAGACGCTGTACAAGGAGGACAAGCCCCAGGTGCCCTTGGAGTCCGATTCCGTGGAATTCAACAATGCCATCAGCTACGTGAACAAAATTAAGACCCGCTTTCTGGACCACCCGGAAATCTACAGGTCCTTCCTGGAGATACTGCACACTTACCAGGTAAGAAGACTTGGGCCACGCTTCTCTGCGGGTGTGGGCGTCATCGTTCAGTGTCACGTGCGTCGGAAGCATTCAGATTTTCTCTATGAACTCCTGTAAAATTCTGATTAGCTCTTTTTTTTTTTTCTGAGTTAATTTTATTTTCTGCTGTGGTAGAGTATATATGTAAAAGCTAACCGTTTTTAAGTGTACGATTCAGTGGTGGTAAGTACTGTACAGTCACACTCTTGTGCAGCCATCAGCGTCAATAATTTCCAGAACGTCTTCATCTTTCTGAATTGAAACTGTGTCCCCATTAAACTCTTAGAACTCCCCCTTCCTCCCTCCCCAGCCCCTGGCACCCAGCCTTCTACTTCCCGTCTCTGAGTCTGGCTCTGCCGGGGCCTCCTGTGAGTAGCTTTGTATCTGTCCTTCTGACTGGCTCGTTTCGCTTAGCGCGACGCCCGTGAGGTCTGTCTCTGCTGTACATGTGTCAGAATGGCCTTTTTGAGGCGGAGTATTACTGCATTGTATGGCCTGGCCTCGTTTTCTTTCTCCATTCATCCATCAGCGGACACTTGGGTGGCTTCCCGCTTATGGCCACTGTGAATAGCGCTGCTGTGAACAGGAGTGTACCTGTTGGTGTTCTGTGTAGGTCTGCTTCTAATTTGCTCTCTGAGGCACCTCTGCAGCCTCTTTGGGAAACACACATTAGAGGATTAAAGAACCGCCACCCCCACCCCTGCAAGAAGACAGTTTTCCTTTTATAAAATGGCTTAGTTATTATTTAGACAATAGAACTACCCTTTATTTATGCTGATTACAACTGGGCCTTGCGCCAGGTACTAGGTCAACAGAGACGAATGGTTGCCATTGCCTAGGAGTTCAGTTTAGTGCGAAGGAGAGGTTTGTCAGCGCTGAAGGTTGCTGACCCCATGAGGGGTCAGGGAGAGGCTACTCAGGTTGAATGTCTTTTAATATTTAGTTAATTACTTCGGCTGCATTGGGACTTGGTTGTGGATCTCGGTCTTCAGTAGGATCTATCACTGCCGCAGGCAGACTCCAGTTGCGGCCTGCAGGCTTGGTTAACTCTGTGGCAGGTGGGATCTTAGTTCCTGCATCACAAAGGGGATTCTTAACCACTGGACCACCAGGGAAGCCCCTCAGGTTGAATCTTAACAAATCAGTCAGAACCATCAGGTGAAAGACAGAGTCTCTCGGCCCTGGGCACGGCCTATGCAAAGGCCCAGGGGCCTGAGCGGGCAGCTGGCTTCAGGGAAATTGGCAGGGAGTACAGGCAGGCCAGTAGCAAGGGGCATCGGTGTCATGCAAGGAGTTCAGACATCATCTGTGCGCAGACATGGAGTCTCTGCTGCTTTTTGTTTTTCTAACCAACAGAACCCATTAAAAAAAAAATGTTTATTTTCATTTATTTATTTGGCTGCGCCCTGTCGTAGATCTTTGTTGTAGCGTGTAGTTGCGGCATAGACTTTTTAGTTGTGGTTTGTGGGATCTAGTTCCCCGACCAGGGATTGAACCCCGGCCTCCTGCCTTGGGAGCACGGAGTCTTAGCAATTGGACCACCAGGGAAGTCCCAAGGACTCACTTTTAAAAGTGAAGTCTTACGCACAACCTTAATAAGAGAAATAAAGAAGTGAGATTCCTTTCCGCGTAAATGTTGATGAGATGAACAGCATTTGCTTCCTGCAAACCCAGTGGAGCTACTTCGACGGCCTAAACATACGCGGGCACTGGTGCTGACGTCATGCGTGGCCTGCAGCCTCACATCCAGCGTCTGCACGGACCTTGCACAGCATCAAGAACTTCCTGCTTCCCACAGAGAGGTGGTTGCACGTGGCAGCTCTGAACACCGGTCTGTTTGCAACCATGGGGGTTTATGGGTCTTTCACAGATTGCGTGGGGTCCAAACATCTCAGGGGCAAGAAGGATCATTAGAGGGAAGGCCAGGAGATATCTGTTCTGTTGATGAGAGTTGAGCAGAGACGTTAGACTAACTTAACCAAGGTCGTAGCGAAGGGCTGCAGGTTGATTTGGAGAATGCGTGAGGGGGAAGGTTACAGCTCAGCCTTCTCCAGCCACAGCCACAGGAGTCAGTTGGAAATGCAGCCGCCTGGGCCTCCACTCCAGGTTCTGCCTGGCACCGGCTTTTCCAGCAAGCACCCTGGCAACAGGGACCATCCATTTCTTCAAGAGGAGCTGGCAGTGTGAATTTCTATGTGAGTTATTCTGATTTTAGAACATTGGCTCAGATTTTTTTTAATTTACGTAATCTGTCTTTGGCCGCCCTGGTTCCTGGTTGCCGTTCGGGCTTTCTTGGGTTGCGGTGAGCGGGCGCTGCTCTTCGTTGTGGTGTACGGGCCTCTCATTGAGTGGCCTCTCTCGTTGCAGAGCACGGGCTTTAGGGTGCTTGGGCTCAGTAGTTGCGACCCGTGGGCTTCGTTGCCCCACGGCATGTGGAATCTTCCTGGACCAGGGATCAGACCTGTGTTCCCTGGATTGGCATGCAGATTCTTAACCACTGGACCGCCAGGGAAGTCTGGGTTTGAGTTTTTTTTAAGACATTGTGAGGCCAAAGTGGCTCTAGAGTAAATTTAGCCACATGTTACTTTTTTTTTTTTAAATCTGTTGAGCCTTGATTCGAATCTTAGCTGTGACCCCTGCCCTTCAGAGCCCTTTTGCTCACCACCCTGAACCTTGGGGTTCCAATCCATAAAATGGCTATAAAGCTGGTGGTGCCGACCCAATTAAACGTGGTTCACTGAGGTCACTGATTGTAGCACAGTGCTTGCCTCAGGTCACTGGAGGGGAGTGGGTTCCCTGACACAGCCTCCTACATGGGTTGTGTGCCTGGACAGGCACAGCCAGCTCTGCCCTGACGTCACCAGGGTGACCGCACTCTGTACATACGCCCCGGCCACAGGGCTTTTGGGAAAATGGGTTCAGGGCACGACACTCAAAAACTGTGTCGGCCACACACTGACAAAAAAAAGGTACTGGGCCTTTTCTGGTGGTCCAGGGGTTGAGAGTCTGCCTGCCAGTGCGGGAGACACAGGTTCAACCCCTGGTCCAGGAAGATCTCACATGCCCCAGGGCAGTTAAGCCCGGGTGCCGCACCTGCTGAGCCCACATGCCTTAGAAGCCCGCGTGGTCCACAACGAGAAAAGCCCCTGCCATGGAAGCCAGAGTGCCGCAGCTAGAGAGGAGCCCCCGCCCGCAGAGGCTAGAGGATGCCCATGCGCAGCAACAGAGACCACAGCCAAAAAATGTATGGACACAGGCACCTACTAGGAACCGGTAGCAGCGTGTACTCGCCTTAGATGGCGAAGAGTGATGCGAACACTGTGACACTTGACCTTGGAGAAGACCTGAGGTTCACCTGTGGACATGGGTGGGGGAAGGTTGCAGCCTGCGGGTCACTGTGAGGTACCAGGAGGGAGTTTCCTAAAATGTGATGGGAGGATGTCGCCCCAGATTGGAAGGGTGGCTCCTGACAGTAGAGGGAGGGTGTGTGCGTGTCGGGTGGCGTGCGTTTCCCGCATGGCCTGGCTCAGCCAGGTATACTTCTCCACACACCCCTTGTTACTCCTGGGCAAAATCCTGTCTTATTAGCGAATGCAGAATCCACACCACGCTCAGATCATTCTTTAGCATTTGTCCCAAACAGATGTCTGTTTAAAACAGGCCTTGGAGCATGGCTGACTCTTTCTGTGGGAAAATTTACAGGCAGTACATCCCCACATTAGAGAGTGTGCCCCCGTCACATGATCGTAGATGGCGCCAGGCTTCCCTCTGCCAGTGGCACCAGGCTTTCTTTGCACCTTGTAATGAGAGCGCCCAGCTCCCCACCGCCTGCACAGAGATCACCATCACTCACTCAGTCTGATGAGCAAAAATGCTCTCACCATGTTGTGGGCGCTCAGTCGTGCCCGACTCTTGGTGACCCCATGGACTGTAGCCCAGCAGGCACCTCTGTCCATAGAATTCTCCAGGCAAGAATACTGAAGCTGGGTTGCCATTTCCTCCTTCAGGGAATCTTCCCCACCCAGGTATTGAACCCTAGCCTCTTGAGTCTCCTGCATTGGCAGGAGCCACCTGCTGTGATGCTGTTTTAAATTGTATTTCTTCAAACATCACTTAGTCTGATCACTGTTTTATGTGCATAGGAATGATTTGTATTTGTCCTCTGAGCTGAGTGATCTTTGCCTGTTTTTTCCTTTGGTCTTCAAGTGTCCCGGTGACTTGGGGCAGGGTAGGGTGGAGGCAGTTTTTCCTCCCTCCTAACTAGGTGCTCTGTGTGCCAGGATTTGGAAAGTACCTCTCCTCGAGGGGTGGAGCGGGCCGAGAGGGGAGAGCGAGCCGAGGGCTCCCATTCCTGTCTCTCCCCCTTTGCAGCTCCGGCGGGGGATGTCGAAGCCTTGTCGTGCTGCTTGCTCTGTCATGTTCCGGCTGTGAAGTTGATAGGGACTAACTTTTTTTTTAATTCACTCTTTTTTTTTTTTTTTGGCTACTGGGTTTTTTTGTTTTTTTTACTTTTTATTTTAATTGAAGGAAAATTGCTTTACGGAATTTTTTGTTTTTTTACTTTTTATTTTAATTGAAGGAAAATTGCTTTACGGAATTTTGTTGTTTTCTGCCGAGTATCAACACGAATCAGCCATAGGTATATACACGTCCCCTCCCCTCCCTCATGACCCACTCTCCCATCCGGGTTTTCGATGCTGTGCCCAGGCTTTCTCCAGTTGTGTGGGCAGAGGCTGCTGTCTAAAGGCGGTGCGCTGGCTTCTCATCATGGTGGCTCCTCTTGTTCCGGAGCATAGTCTGCAGGCGCGCCAGCTTCAGTGGTGTGCCGCACAGACCTCACGTAGGGTTTTCCCAGGTCAGGGATCAAAGCCGTCTCCTGCATTGGGAGGCGGGTTCTTACCACAGCGCCAACAGGGAAGTCCAAGGACTGACTTCTGACGGCCGACTTGCGTTCTCCTTGCCCCTTCCTGCCCTCCCAACCTGCAACCCCTCTGGTCTTTATCCTGTTGTCTTAAGCTCCAGGTCAAGCCATCTCCTTTCCGGGGCCTTGGTGACCCTGGGAGAACAAGTCCCTTAACGTGCAGGCTCTTCCTGTCCTTCTTCGCCCTCTGCCTCTTCCAGACCCACCGCTAGCTCATTTCCCCTGCCCAGCAGGACGAGGCCCCTTGCCCTTGGGAGCACTGTGGGTTCGCCGTTGACCTTGCCCTTGCCCAGCCTCTGCTCAGCAGTGCTGCTCGAGGGCTGAGGCAGGGTCCTTCCCTGACCTTGCCTCTCCCACATTGCCTCCACGTTCCCAGCTCTGACCCCATCCATGGCTGGGGCTCAGGCCAAGTTGTGCAGCAGGGTCAAGATGCAAGCACACGGGGCTGTTCTTCAGAGCCGGTGGAAGGGGAGTGGTTGGGGAGTAACCTGAGGTGGCAGCGGGCTGGGCCCCTCTCTCCTGGTGGCAGCAGTCAGGGGCTCTGCCCGCCGAGTCTGTCTTTTGTGAATCGTCTCTCTCTCCTCCACGATGGGATGCCTGAATGTCCCAGCCTAGGGTGTCTCCTGGCTCCTTGGCTAACGACTTGTTTTCCTTTTCCTGAAAATCGACAGAAGGAGCAGCTGAGCACGAAGGGCCGTCCCTTCCGAGGCATGTCTGAAGAGGAGGTATTTACTGAGGTGGCCAACCTTTTCCGCGGCCAGGAGGACCTGCTCTCCGAGTTTGGACAGTTCCTGCCTGAAGCCAAGCGGTCCCTGGTGAGTACAGAGCACCCACCCCCGTCTGGGGCCACGTTCCCAGCCAGAACCCCACACCTCAGTGCAGCCTTCAGGCCAGGCTGGGTTTATCCACTCCCCAGAGACACTGGCTTGCCCCTGAAGCCACACCCAGTGCAGCCGCCCATGGGCCCCGAGTGCAGGCTCCAAGCCCTCATTGACCTGGAGCAGGTCCTCCGGAGGGCTTCTCTGGACCGAGAGCAGCGGGTGCTGAGGGTGGTTTGGGGGGCAGAGAGTCTTCCGATGGAGACCTGCCCGTAACCAGAGCCTGTGGTGCAGGAGGGGTCAGGCTCACTGCCTGCCTGTGCGGAGGGACCGAGTGGACGTGGGCTGAGGCTCAGCAGTGCCTGGGCGGGGGCATAGACCTGGGAGCGGAAGAGGGGCCTGGGATGGGGAGTTCGGGAGCGCAGACTGCACCGTCAGCCTTTCCCTCTCTGCTGTGGCCTGAGGCCTGCCAAGCTGCCTTTTCCATTTCCTTCTCTTCTTTTTCTTTTCTTGCGAACTTAACAGGTTTCAGAAAAAAATTGAAGGAAAGTTCATGTAACACGACGTTCACCGTTTTAAAATGCTCAGTTCAGTAGTGTTAGGGTTTTCATAGTGTTGTGCAGCCGTCACCTGTGTCTGGTTGCAGAACGTTCCCAGCGCCCGTTAGCAGTCACTCCCCATGCTCTCCTCTTGAGGCCCCGGCAGCCACCAGTCTGCTTTCTGTCTCTCTGGATTCGCCTGTTCTGGACTTTTCATGTATTGGTAGATGGGATCACACGACATGTGGCCTTTGATTGGCACATGGCTTCTTTTTGCTCAGCATCATGATTTGAAGCTTCATCCGTGATGTGTCAGCACTTCATCACTTCTGTAGCCAAATAGTAATTGCGTCGTGTGGCCGGGTCACCGCTGTTCATCTGTCGCCCACTGGTGGACACCTGGGTTGTCGCCACCTTTGGTCACTGAGTAGTGCTGCTGTGAACACACGTGTATAAGGTTTTGCTTGAACACGCGTGTTCGGTTCTTTGTCTGTACCTGCTGCTGCTGCTGAGTCGCTTCAGTTGTGTCCGACTCTGTGCGACCCTATAGATGGCAGCCCCCCAGGCTCCCCCGTCCCTGGGATTCTCCAGGCAAGAGCACTGGCGTGAGGTGCCATAGTCTGTACCTCAGAGTGAAATTGCTGAGTCATACGGTAACTGTATGTTTAACTTTTGAGAAACTGCCAGACTGCTTTCCACAGTGGCTGGACCATTTTCCGCTCCCACTGGCAGTATACTTGGGTGTCAGTTTCCACGTCATCACCAATGCTCAAGATTTCCTTTTTTTTTTTTTTAAAAGATAGTCTTTGAGTTGGCCTGAAATGGTATCTCGTTATTTGTGATTTGCGTTTCCCTGCTGACTCATGATACTGAGCATTTCATGTGCTTACTGGCCATCTGTTCGCCTTTGGAGAACTGTCTTTTCAAGTGCTTTGCACAGTCTTCCGTTTGTCTCCTGGCTGTTGGGTTTTAAGGGTTCTTTATATACTCTTGTCATCAGTGCCTTATCAGGTACTTTCCTCTGTTCCGTAGGCTGTCTTTTCGCTTTCTTGCTCGTGTCCTTTGGTCAGGTCCCGTCACCTATTTTTTTCCTTCCGTCGCCCATGCTTTCACTGTCAAGTCTGAGAATCTGTTGCTAATTCTGAGGTCATGAAGGTTTACTTCTGAGTTTCCTTCTAACACTTGTATAGTTCTAGCTCTAATGTTTGGGTCGGTGATCCAGTTTGAGTTAATGTTTGTATATGGTGTGAGGTGGGGGTCCAGTCTGGTTTGTTGAGGGAAATTGTTCTCTTCCCGTTGTATAGTCTTGGCACTCTTGTCAGAAATCAGATGGCCAGTATTATGGGTTTATTTCTGGACGCGGAGTTCTAACCCGTTGATCTCCATGTCTGTCTGTGGCCAGCACCACATCGTCTTGATTACTGTAGCTTTGTAGTAAGTTTAAAATCAGGAAGTGTGAGTCCCCCAGTTTGGTTCTTTTTCAGGATTGTTTTGACAAGTCAGGGCCCATTGCAGTTCTATATGAATTTAAAGATTGGATTTTCCATTCTAGCAAAAAAGACCATTGGGAGTTTGAAAGTGATTGTATTGAATCTTCCAACTGTTTGGGGGAGTATTGCCATCCTAACAAGATTAAGTCCTCTACCCAACAAATAGGCAGCATTTCTCCCTTTATTTAAATGTTTTATTTCTCTCAGTAGTGTTTCATAGTTTTTTTTTTTCCCCACTGTGTAAGTCTTGACCCCTTTGATTAAATTTATTTCCAAACACTTTATCCTCTTTGTTGTCATGGAATTTTTTTGTGTATAACTTGATTGATTGATTATTTTTGTCTGTGCGGGGTTTTCTTGCTGCTCGGGCTTTTCTCTAGATGTGGAGAGTGGAGGCCACTCTAGTTTTGCACGGGCTTCTCACTGTGGTGGCTTCTCTTGTGGCGCACAGGCTCTAGCATTAGGCTTCCATAGTTACGGCATGTAGGCTCAGTAGTTTAGACTCCCTGGCTCCAGAGCACAGGCTTAATAGTTGCTCCGAGGCATGTGGGATCTTCCCGGATCAGGGAACAATTCTTTACCGCTGAGCCACCGGGGAAGTCCTGCCATTGTTCTCTTAATTTCGCTTCTGGATTATTCATTGCTCATACGTAGAAACAGCACCGCTTTTTCGTGTTGATTTTGTATGCTGCAGCTTTGCTGAACCCGTTTGTTTGCTTTGATAGTTTTCGTGGATTCCCTAGGATTTGCTAATAATATAGTTTTTCCAGTTTGTGTGCCTTTTGTTTCCTTTTTTGGCCCAGTTGCTCTGATAGAACTTCCAGTATTGTGTGGATTAGAAGTGGTGAGAGCAGGCGTCCGTTTCTCGCTCCTGATCTTAGAGGAAAAGCTTTGGTCTTTCACCACGAGTGTGATGCGAGCTGGGGGCTTTTCGTAAGCAGCCTGAGGTTGAGGAAGCCCCTCTATTCGAAGGTTGATGAGTGTCCCATATCCTGTCTCCACACGTTCTCTTTGCCCTTGACGGCAGCTTGGGGGTGAACACAGAGAGTCCCCCTCCCACCCTCCTGCATCACCACCGCCTCTCCTGGGTCTGCTTCTAGAGTAAGGGTGCAGTGGGGCACGGGGCTGCAGGACAGCAGGTCTCGCAGGAAGGGGCTCACAGGGCAACAGCAGTCCGAGTTTGGATGCCTCTTGGTTGATCAGGTGGACTTCGGGTGGGCAGCCTGGGGCTCATCCCCAAGTTACTGTCTCCAGGACACAGAGCACCATCCCTAAGTGTAGAGTTTCCATGCAGAAATACTTCCTGACTGAGCCAGAGAAGCTGGCTCTGTGGCACAGAGAGTTCTGTGCCTGTCTGTGGGGCTGACGTCAAGTCTGGGAGCTGTGGCCAGTCCTGCCCACCCTCTTGGAGTCTCGGGTGTCCTGGGGGGCTGGACTGAGCCCAGTGAGCACACAGCCCGGACCTCCTTGGGCTCTGGGTGCTGCAGGGGGCCTTGAGCTGGCCATGTCACCTCCCAGGCTTCATTGCCTTCTCTCTTATGTGGAACTGACCACCCTTCCTGCTCAGGCCAGGACTAAGGTATTGTTCTTCAAGTGCTTCTTGCAGGGCCCAGCTTATACTCAGTGCTTTGGAAAGCGCTGCTATGGTTGTGTTGGAAAATCCAGCCTAGAATCCAGGCTGGTCATCCCGTCTCCCGCACCAGCCTGCTGCCTGGCCTGCTGGAAGCCCTTGGGGAATGCCTGGGCGGTCAGGGAAACAAAGCCCCTGTCTAGACCCCCCACGGACAGAGAACTCACATGTACACTAGGCCTCTCAGCCCGGCTGCCTCCTTATGGCCCTACCCTCGAGTCTGACTTGCTTCTTTAAGCCCACTGTCTGCATCATGTGTCTCTCTGAACTTCAGAATCCTGACTTGTTTTTTACTCCGTGTTCCCAAATAATGCCCTTCGCAGTCGCAGCTTCATTGCCATCTTCCTTCTCTGTGCATGTTCCTGCTCATCAGAGACCTCCCTAACTGGCTCATGACCGACCCTCCTAACTGGCTCCCGGGGCCATGTGGCTGAGGAGCAGAGGGATCTCGGCACCTCCTTCCCACTACATACCCTTCTTCTGTTGGCTCAGCCAAGGTTGTGGGCCCTTGGGCCTCTGTGTCCCGGGAACTCGAGCTGCATCGTGCCCCCTGCTTTGAAGCCTTTGTTGCTCCCTCGTATACTTGGTGGATAGTCTTTGGGTCTCATCCTCTTGGATCTGGGTCTGGAATCTCAGCTCTGACCCTGGTGTTGGCGGTTCTCTTCCTGAACCGTTCCTGCAGGGATGTGCACCCAGCGGCATCCTCCAGTGGCCTTCCCAGAGCCGTTGCTGTCAGCGCCGTGTGGTCAGGGGCAGCCCACCCTGTGGCTTCAGGAAGGAAAGGCCTACCTGAGTCCCTGGCCACCTCTCACTGTTCTGGAGGACATGCCCTGCTCGGGAGGCTCGAGAGCATAGCCCCCACTTAGAGAGGAGGTGGGGGTGCAGCACCTAGAATAGGGCTTTGAATTACATACGTGGTCCATGTCTCGCTTTGTCCCCTCCTCTCTGCAGAAGCCTGGCAGGTCACCTCTCATCCCTCAGCTCCCTCATCTAAATGTGCTGAGAATGTCTGTCCCTAGGCCCGTTGTAAGTTTCCTAAGCAAAGTGTCTGGTCTTGGTGAGCCCAGGGCTGCAAAGCAGGGTCCTGCCTTGGCGGAGCAGCCATCAGACCTGCTTCAGGGGTGGGTGGGAAGCCCCGTCTACTGGAGTTCTGGGATGGTGCACAGCAGATGCTTGGTAACTGGTTACACTGGCCGTCTACACAGCTCACATGAAGTCTGCAGGCCTTGGTTCCTGAGTTATCTTGTTGCGTCTCTGTGAGGGGTGAGTAGAGCCTCTTGTTCTCTGAGGGCTGTGGTCGCAGCACCCCCTGGCAGACACAACTTGGCATTTACCGAGCTGGACTCTGACAAAGCCCACCCTGGAAAGATAAGCATCTCCCTCAGAAAAGCACCTACTCAGTTTCTTTAAATGGTATTTGTTTTCAGTCCAGCAGTGTTTTTTAAAGTGTACATTGGGTGATTAGAGCTGTTTGTGCTTTTTAAAGGTTTCATCAACTTTTAAAAATTATTAAAATACTCATATGTGTATATAATTCATCTTATAAAGTGATCTTACATTTATGTTTCCACTAAAACGGCAGGAGAAAGAAATCAAAGGTAAAATTGGATATTGTCCTAATTAAACTCGACTATTTGGCCTAGATCGGGGCTCAGCAGTTTTCCTGTTAAGAGCCAAACAGTGAGTGTCTTAGGCTTTGCAGACCGCACAGTCTCTGTGGCAAAGGCATAGCTCTGCTGTGGTGGCAGGAAAGCAACCACAGGCCTTCCACCAGTTAGTGGGCATGGCTGTGTGCCAGTAAAACTTTATTGACAAACACAAACTGAGCCAGCCCCTGCCTAAATGGTTTCTGGGGGCCTTCTGCCTCAGGAATTTGCACACTGGGACATTTAACTGAAACCTAAGAACTGTCTGAACTGTTAGGGGAAGATTGGTGATACTGAGCTTGCTTTCCAGCTGGGTGATCTTGGCTGGGCGAGCAGTGGGTATCCCCCTCACTCCCCACTCGGCCCGCCCCCGCCACCAAGTCCTACTCAGCATGTCATTCTGTCCCCCCTCTAAGAAGTGATGTTCGCACCAGTTCTGGGATCTACGGCAGATAGCAGTTGAGGATTTTTCTACTTTAGCTTCTTGGAATAGTCTTGAATCTTTGGATGACTACTCCTCCAAAGAAATGTAGTCCCCTAAGGGACAAGGACAGGCTGTTGGACAGGGACAGGCTTTGCGGCCCGTGGACTCGAGCGGGCCAGGCTCCTCTGTCCTCCACTGTACCCGGAGTTTGCTCAGACACATGTCCATTGAGTTGGTGGTGCCTCCAACCATCTCATCCTCTGTTGCCCCCTTCTCCTTTTGCCTTCAATCTTTCCCAGCATCAGGGAGTTTTCCAGTGAGTCAGCTCTTTGCATCAGGCAGCCAAAGTACTGGAGATTCAGCTTTAGCATTTGTCCTTCCAGTGAGTATTCAGAGTTGATTTCCTTTAGGATTGACTGGTTTGATCTCCTTGCTGTCCAGGGACTCTCAAGAATCTTCTCCAGCGCCACAGTTCGAAAGCATCAATTCTTGAGCACTCAGCCTTCTTTATGGTCTAACTCTCACATCTGTACATGACTACTGGAAAAACCATAGCTTTGACTATATCCATAGTTAAGTAGTAGATCTTTATCATTGTAATTATTTATATAAAAATAGTGCATACTCATGGAAAAAAAGCGTTAATGAGAACATCAGCTATGAAAAGTAAATTTCCCTCTTTCTTGCCTCAGTTTCCCAGTCATTCTCCTCAGAGTTAAACTTACAAATGTCTTATATATCTTTCCAGAAACCTCTGAGTGCAAACAAATGTTTATCCTTTAAAAAAAAAAGAAAAAACGGCATCCTGTTTGTTTGGGCATGCCCCTAGGGGTTTTTTCCTGTTTGGAATAGCAGTGTATCAGATATGCCTGTCCCTAGCAGCAACACAGAGCTGACTCATAGCTGACGTTTGCCTCTGTTTTGTTTGGAGGCAGCACGATTTATCCACCTAGCCACCCCTTCGTGTGGTGTCTCTGCATAAAGGCCCCATGGTAGGGTCGGGGTGACTGCTCTGTGCCTCTGCAGCCTAGCCCTGCAGAAGAGCTACAGTCTATCCACCTTCTCCCTTGCCTAGACTTCCATACAGATAACAAACGCTGACTAGATTCTTCCAGAACCATTCTTCATAAATATTGCCAGCACCCTGACCTGTTAATCAGTGCTTGGTGCAGAGAACCAGCAGTGAGCATCCCCCCCCCCGCCCGCCGCCCATGATGACATTGCCTCCAGGATGCATTTTCTCATTCATAGGAAAGAACACAGACTTGGCTGGAAGGCCCGCAAGTGACCTGGCAGCCGTCAGCAGCTTCCTCTTGCTGCCAGGGCTTTGCATATACTGGTCGTCTCACCTGAAATGCTTTTCCTCCCTGTGGTGCACCCAGACACACAGGCAGACACCCTGTCGGTGGTCTGCTGGGTGAGTCCCGCACCAAGGCCCCACTCAGTGTCTCCCCGCTGAGCCTCCCTCCCTCATCAGGACCCTCGTCCTCCTAGGCCTTCCATGAGCCTTCTCGCAGTCTCACAACATGTACCTGTGGTGAGCTGGGCACACAGATCTTCCTGCAGTGAACGTGAGCATCTTGAGAGCCAGGCTCAGCTCGCAGTAGGACCAGCCCCTGGCCCGTGGCAGACAGTGCTCACTGGGGTTGCGAGCTGAGTCGCAGGTGGTTCCCTGTGCTCAGGTGCGTTGAGAACCAGCCCTGATGGGTCCGGCCGTGTCTCACCAGCGCTGATCACCTCCTGTGTTTGTGTCCTTAGTTCACAGGAAATGGGCCGTGCGAAATGAACAGTGTTCAAAAGAGCGAGCATGAGAAGAACCTGGAGCACAGCAAAAAGCGCTCCCGGCCCTCCCTCCTCCGTCCCGTGTCTGCACCAGCGAAGGTAACCGTCAGCTGTGCGCCTAGACATGTGTGGACACTCAGCAGCCTGGCCTTCTTTGTAGATGGCCTGGGGAGCAGCATGCGGAGGCCCTGAGCAACAGGCTTGGGGCCCTAGTCCAGCTTGAAATTCACTGTCTGTGGGGGTTTGGGAAGACGGCTCGACTCTAAGGTGGCTGTTCACCTGTTCCCCTTGGCTTACAAGATTGTGCGAGATGTGGTGTCATCTCCTTCCGCATAAACTGGAAACCCTGCTCAGCCTGCTGCTTCTCACCTTCACAGCTCTTTCAGGGCAGGACGCCTGTGCACAGCTGTGCAGGTTGGTCACTGCACAAGGCGTCCTGCCGAGGGGCGAGAGGCTCTGAAGTTCCTCTCCTGTTGTGCGCCTCACCCTCACGTGATGGTGGTTTTCTTATTCCATCATCCCTTGTGTATTTGCTAGTTGGCTTTCTGCTGGAAGGGAGAGCTTGTTCTCCATCTCTGTTTATTTAATGTGTGTCTTTGTGGATTTCGGGTTATAATCTGTTACTATCATGTTCTTTTGTGTTTTTTTGCCTTGTTTTGCTTTGTTTTTCTGGGCTGCACCTTGCAGCATGCAGAATCTTAGTTGCCAGACGGACATCGAACCCATCCATGCCCCTTGCAGTGGAAGCGCAGTATAATCTGTGACTATCATTGTCTGTCTTGACTCTAAACTGCCTCAGATCTGGCCAGTAGGGCCCCTCTAGGTTGGCTCTTGTGTCCTTTTGACACATGCTCATCATTCTTCAGGCGTTTGGGAGATGGTTTGGTAATATCCTCGATGTCTCAGGAGTGTGGCCAAGTTCAGGTCCAAGTCCAGCCTAGAGAGAACAATCTTCACAGCAATTAAAAACCCAGATTTCCCCAGGATCTTCTCGTTGCCATCCCCAGCCCCCTTCCTCCCCTCCCCCGCCCCAGTCACAGTCACAGCCCATGGGAGGAGCAGCCAGGAGAAGTTCCTGATACTGTATCTACGGGCATGACTCCCTTGCTATTCTTACTCTGTGATGCCCCTGCCTGATAGCAAAAGCGCTCAGTTGCTGAGATTTAGATCCCAGATTGTGGGCAGGGTGGTTGTGTGACTTCCACTCTACACTCAGTCCTGGAGGCCGAGGTGGGTGGTCCTGAGAAGTTCATCCGTGGGGGTCCTGGGCAGATCGCCAGCCAGCACCTGATGACGGTTCCTGTCAGGAAAGCTCGTGTTGGCGATGCTGTGACTGTCACAAAGATGGACACAGGCCACCTGTGAGACGCACAGAGCGTCCGTGGCATGGACTCTCTCTCCGCAGAAGAAGATGAAACTCCGTGGCACCAAAGACCTGTCCATTGCCACCGTGGGCAAGTACGGGACTCTGCAGGAGTTCTCCTTCTTTGACAAGGTGAGCGGCGGGAACAGTGACCTCCAGGCCTTGCCTGGTCCAGGCTGGCCTCTCCCAGCTCGGATCTGAGCAGTCGAAGTGAGGGGAGGTGGCAGGGGGCTGGTGGCAGGCGGTGGGCAGGAGGTGGCGAAACACGTGGGAAAGGCTGAGCTCAGAGCCCATGCCACATTTGGGGACACACGTCTGCTGCTCAGAAGCTGTATGGCTTCTCTGAAGCAGGGGTGGTCCAGGGCCTTCCTACCCAGAGTCAGTGGGCAGAGCCAGTGAGCTGGCTCTGGGCACGTGCTGTGTGAGTGGAGAGCAGTCCCCTGCAGACCACAGCTGCCCTCCAGAGCCTGTGCTTGTGGCTCTGTGTGCGCCTGGTAGGGTCAGGCCCGGTGGGGCCCTGACCCCCTCTCCCTGCAGGTGCGCAGGGTGCTGAAGAGCCAGGAGGTCTACGAGAATTTCCTCCGCTGCATCGCCCTCTTCAACCAAGAGCTGGTGTCCGGCTCTGAGCTCCTCCAGCTGGTTGGCCCGTTCCTAGGGTGAGTGGCATTTCCCTCCCTTGCATTTTGTTCTGTAAATGCTTTTCAGCCATCTTTTGGCTGTTGTATTTGGAAAACGGTTTTTTCCAATTTTTTTAAGTTGAAATTGTTACAGACATCACAATAGATTCACCAGCAGTTGTAAGAAAGAACACAGGGAACTTTGGGGAGCATTCCCCCACGGTCACATCTGTAGTCAGCGTCACAACCAGGATGTTGGCTTTCAGATACCACCCATCTCTGTGTGTTCCCGTTGTGTGTGTGCGTGTGTACAGCTGTATCACCCGTGAAGGCTGGTGTGTCCACTGCCGCTGTCCAGGTACAGAGCAGCTTCAGAACCACAAGGAAGCTGGTGTTGGCCTTTGATACTCAGATCCATATCCCTCCTATGCTCTGGGCCCCTGGCAACCCCTCAAACCTGTGCTTCTTCTCGGAAGCTTACATGGCAAGAGAATTACGTGGAGTCATACACCGTGTGTTGTGTAACCTTTCAGGATCAACGTTTTTCCACTTAGCATAATTCCCGGGAGATTCATTATGATTTTTAAAATTCTATCAGAAATTACCAGGAAGAATGAAATGACTGGTCAGCATCCTGGTGCCCCAGGAGAAGTGCTGTTAGCAGGTTACCGACCCACTTGCATCCCGTGCCGCTGCCCTGCGTGAGCCGCCCCAGGGCCCGGCAGCTTCTGAGGGGATGGCGCGGGCCTGGGGGCGCCGTGTGGGAAGGGCAGTGTGCTGGCTACCAGCACGCTTCCTGCTCGCCAGCATGGTCATGCCCAGCCTGGGGCTGAGCCCCATGTGAGCCTGTTTCCATGCTGTCAAAGGGGGTTATAAACACACCTATGCAGTTTTCCAAAAAGCTCCAAGTGGGCTTGCATGAAAACTGTTAACATCTCACACATGGTGAGTCCTCACTACACACGACTTGCTTTTTTCGTCGCAGTGTGTGTGCATTAGTCACTGAGTTGTGACCCATGGACTGTAGCCACCAGGCTCCTCTCGCCATGGAATGCTCCAGGCAAGAGTACTGGAGTGGGTAGCCATTCCCTTCTCCAGGGGAATCTTCCCGACCCAGGGATCAAACGCAGATCACCTCCTGCATTGCAGGCGGATTCTTTACTGTCTGAGTCACCAGGGAAGCCTGCCTGTATAGGCCCCAAGAAAACTGCAGGGGCTGCTGGGCTCTGGGGGCAGCTACCTGAGCCTTCCTTTTAAAAGTTTTTAAATTTTTTTTCTTTTTAACATAAAATAGAACCCAGGTCCAGGAAACCACGTAACTGAAGAATGGCTTGGTAAAATCATTTTTAGGCCAATCCCTTGTACCCATAACCCATGTCACAAATGGACCTTTGCCAACCTCCAGGAGCCCTCCACGTGCCATGTCAGTCATGCCCCCTTCCTCGGCTGAGGAGTGACCGCCTCTGCACTAATTACGATGCAGCCAACCCAGGCCGACACCACCAGACACACAGCTCAGGCTCCTACTCCGAACACAAAACTGGTCTGGGTTTTGTTTCTGGTATGGCTGTAGGCCTCTCTTCACGCCTGGGTTCTCCCTCCAGGTTTATTCTTTACCATGTCCGCGTCGGCATCCCTGTGGCAGGGCTGCACTTTGCCAAATGCATCTTCACGGTCCCCCACGTCCCTCTGTCCATCAGGAGGCAAAGCTTTCCTCTCTGTGGCTTATTCACTCACTGCAAGTTGCAGGAGAGAGCATCTCAGCAACATTTATTACAGTGCCAGGGTCATGAGTTGCTTTCCTTTCGCATCAGGACCAGTTAGAAACTGAAAAGGGGACCAGTTTTTTATAGCCTTCTATGAACTCAAGAATGTAAATGCATTCGCTGCGTCTCAGTACATTTTACAGCTGAGGAAACTGAGGCCTGAGTGGATAGCTCTTCCTTTCCCCGGGGCAGGCTCTCATAAAAGAGGCATTGTGTGGTGGTGGGCGAGCTCAGGGAGATCAGACCTGGAAGCTGGCCCCTCACTCTTCGCCCTCTGTTCTCTAGACCTGGAAGCCCTCCCCTCACTCCCCCTCTGTTCTCTAGACCTGGAAGCCGGCCCCTCACTCCCACTCTGTTCTCTAGACCTGAAGCCGGCCCCTCACTCCCGCTCTGTTCTCTAGGCCTGAAGCCAGCCTCTCACTCCCCCTCTGTTCTCTAGACCTGGAAGCTGGCCCCTCACTCTTCGCCCTCTGTTCTCTAGACCTGGAAGCCCTCCCCTCACTCACCCTTGTTCTCTAGACCTGAAGCCGGCCCCTCACTCCCGCTCTGTTCTCTAGACCTGGAAGCCAGCCCCTCACTCCTGCTGTGTTCTCTAGGCCCGAAGCCGGCCCCTCACTCTTCGCCCGCTGTTCTCTAGGCCTGAGTGTGGCTGCTGAGTTTCACGTCAGTGACACCACACTGTCAGGCTGGCCTGCAGCCTTCTCTCTCTTTTTTAAACTCAGCAATTCTCAGACCCACGCGATCACTTTTAGTGACTGCATAGTGTTCCCTTACTTGTATGTATCATGAGTTTCTCAGCAGGGTCTGTTTCGGTGGACATTTGTCTCGGTTTCTCCCTGTGGTTGGTGCCAAGGTCACATTCTTGGACTGGGATACTCAGAGGTCCAGTTAGAGTCATCAGGAGGTGCTTCTCTGGCGGTTCTGAGAGTGCACACGTCAGGCTGGTCCTTTCCGTTGGGTTAACTTTCTGGGCCTGCTGAAGATCTGTTAACGCTCTGGAATGCCGCCCAGAACAGGATGGCAGGATCACACAAGTCTCAGCTAAAACGTGGCTGGTTCTTTGGGGTTTTTTTTTCAGTTTTATTTATGTTTGGCTGTGCTGGGCCTTTGTCGCTGGGCGGGCTTTTCTCTAGTTGCAGGGCACAGGGACTGCTCTGGTTGTGGTGCTCAGGCTTTTCATTGCAGCGCCTGCTCTTCCTGCAGAGCGCAGGCTCGAGGGCTGTCAGGCTTCGGTAGTCACGGCGTGTGGGCGCGATAGTTGCAGCTCGCAGCCTCAGTAGCTGTGGTGTAAGGGTTTAGTTGCTCAGCGGCAGGTGGGGTCTTCCTAGATTCAGGGACTGAAGTCATGTCTCCTGCATTGGCAGGCAGGTTCTTTACCCACTGAGCCACCAAGGAAGCCCCCCGCTCGCTCATCTGGATCTGGTGCCCAGCTGAGTTACTGTTCGTGTCGCATCCTTCCCCCAGGAGGCCTCTCTCTGCATGTGTGAACTGCTTTCCGGGTTTGCACGTTGGGGGCAGCCGCATGCAGTGGTCTGGAGAGCTTCTCCCTGGTGATGGTGGGGCGGAGTTGGAGGTGCAGCGTCGCCACCCTTCAGAGTGGTTTGTCCCACCGTGACCTTGGACATCCTGTGCACCGATGTTGTCGTCTTCCTTGCCTGCGTTTCCATTGGCCCATGGGCTTTTCTTGTGAGCCAAGTTGAGGGGTGGGGGAGGCGGTCCTTAAAGGTGGGCTACAGCAGATGGCCGTCTTGGAGCACACAGTTAAGGAGGGGAGACTGCTTGACTTAGTCACGGGGCAGAATCACCAAACCGGCTGTCAACATATCTGCATCCTTTCTGTAGAATTTGATATTCATTTAAACAAGCCAGATGACGTGGGGGTCAGTTGCTTTAAAAGCTTCCTGTCGACATGCATGACCATTCTGCTATGATTCCTGAGAATTTGTCCAGGGAGAAGGGGGGAGGGAGCAGGGAAGCAGACTTTTTCTGTCAAGGACCAAGGGTCACAACCACGCAGCTTCTGACACCATCATCCACAAGCAAATATGCACAAGGAAATACTAAGGGAATGGGTGTGACCATCCACTGGTGAAACTGTCTGCAGATAGGCCTGGCAGGTTGACTGGTTTGCCAGCCCCTGGCCTGGTGCTCGGCCTCTTCCAGTCAAGGCACATCGCTGACTCCAGCTTCTGCCGGCCTGGGCCAGTCTTGTCTTGGGTGCTTCAAGGACGTCCCGCGAGTGGTGGGGCCTGGTTGGTGACAGAGGGATGGCGGGGGGAGTCACACACACGATGACTTTACCACGTTGGATGCTAGTTCTGCCTCTCACCCCTCCTTTCTGAAGTTGATTCTGACCATTGTTCACTACCTGCTTCAGCACAAAGCCATTCTGATATCCCTGGATCGTTCTCAGAAGCCCTCAGGAGGCTGACTTACATTTGTCTTCCCTTTTTTTTTTCTTAAATTAATTTTTTAGGGGCTGTGCTGGGTCTTCACTGCTGAGCACAGGCTTTGTCTAGTCGCAGCAAGTGGGGGCTCCTCTCTAGTTGCGGTGCTTGGGCTTCTCTTGTTGCGGAGCATGGACTCTAGGGCTCAGGAGCTCAGTAGTTGCTGTGCAGTGTGTGGGATCTTCCCAGAGCAAGGATCAAACCCACCTGCCCCGCTTTGGCAGGTGGACTACCAACCACTGGACCCCCAGGAAGGTGCTTAGGCTTTTTTTTCAATGGAAGTGTAGTTGATTTACAATCTCATGTTAGTTTTTGGTATACAGCAAAATGATTCAGTTAAACATATGTTTATTTTTTTCTCAGGTTCTTTTCTATTATAGATTATTACAGATTACTGAATGTAGTTCCCTGTGCTATATAGTAGGACCTTGTCATTCATCTGTCTTATGTATAGCAGTGTGTATCTGCTAATCCCAAACTCCTGATTAATCCCTCCCTCCCCCCCATCCCATTTGTCTTCGTTTCTGAAGGAAATTTCCAGAGCTCTTTGCACAGTTCAAGTCCTTCCTGGGGGTGAAAGAGCTGTCCTTCGCCCCACCCATGAATGACAGATCCGGGGACGGAATAAGCCGGGAAATCGACTATGCCTCGTGCAAGCGCATCGGATCCAGCTACCGGGCGCTCCCCAAAACCTACCAGCAGCCCAAGTGCAGCGGGAGGACAGCCATCTGCAAAGAGGTAGCGTCCCCAGGGGCTCCGTCAGCTTACATGGTGCCCGTGCCCTACCTCTCCACAAAACTCGTCACCTGTTCCAGATGGATGGAAGGGTGTTGATCCCCCCGGGCACTGGGTGGTAGATGGTCCTGGGATGTAGCAAAACAAAACACCTAGGCAGAGAAGATGGTTTCTTGCCCCGCTGGTGGCTCTGGCAAGCCGCAGAGCACACACTGCTCGCACACAGGTTTCGGCTTCCTCCTCCATCCTTCAGACTGAGATTCATCTCTGCCGTGAGCCCGCTCTGTTCCAGGCTCACTCCCTCAGCAAGTTTCTGTTCAGCTTGACCACTGGATGCTTTTTTGAAGTTAGTAGACAGTCTTACTGCATTTCCAGAATTCAAGAGTGGCTGCTCGATTCCAGGATATATAGTCTGAGAGTCAGCAGAGCATGGCCCATGAACCGCATCTGGTTCATAGCCTGTGTTTGTAAGTAAAGCTTTATTGGCACACAGATGGGCCCTGTGCACATACATCCCGCAGCTGCTTTACCGGGACAAAGGCAGAGTGGAGTCCAGGCGTGTGTGGGTGTGCGCACGTGTGCTCAGTCCCTCGGTCGTATCCGACTCTTTGTGACCCTATGGACTGTAGCCCGCAGGTTCCTCTGTCCATGGGATTTTCCAGGCAAGAATACTGTAGAGGGTTGCTATTTCCTTTTCTGAGGGAGCTTCCTGACCCAAGGATTGAATGCACATCTCCTGCCTTGCAGGCGGATTCACTGAGCCATCAGGGAAGTCCCATTACCTTGCAGATACTGTGGGTTTGGTTCCAGACCACTGCAATAAAGCAAATACCACAATAAAGCCAGTTACATAAATTTTTTGGTTTCCCAGTGCATATGGAAGTTATGTTTATGCTATACTGCGGTCTGTAATATTTAAGCGTGCTATCAGTTCAGTTCAGTCACTCAGTTGTGTCCGACTCTTTGCGACCCCATGAACCGCAGCACGCCAGGCCTCCCTGTCCATCACCAACTCCCAGAGTTTGCCCAAACTCGTGTCCATTGAGTTGGTGATGCCATCCAACCATCTCATCCTCTGTCATCCCCTTCTCCTCCTGCCCTCAATCTTTCCCAGCATCAGGGTCTTTTCATATGAGTCAGCCCTCCGCATCAGGTGGCCAAAGTATTGGAGTTTCAGCTTCAGCATCAGTCCTTCCAATGAACACCAAGGACTGATCTCCTTCAGAATGGACTGGTTGGATCTCCTTGGAGTCCAAGGGACTCTGAAGAGTCTTCTCCAGCACCACAGTTCCAAAGCATAGTGTTATATTGAAAAACAACAACAGTATATACTTGATTTGAAGCACCTTATGTCACTAAACACACTGACCCTCCGAGCCTTTGGTGAGTTGCTGATCGCTGGCCCCTGTGACAAGGGCAGTAACGATGAGAAGAGTCTGCAGTACTGTGCGAGTCACTGAGATGTGGCACGGGGACACAAAGTGAGCAGACACTCTTGAAAGTGGCCCTGACGGACGCCCTCAGTGCAGGGTCGCTGCAGACCTTCACACTGTCTTTCAAAAAGGTGACATCTATGAAGCACAATAAAAGGCTATTCTCCTGTAGACCCAACAGACCCAGTGACCTGCACAACCCAAAATATTTGCTACGTAGCCCTTTATAGACAAAGTTTCCCAACCCCGAAGTAGCAAGATTTGTTCATGTGATCAAAGTCACGTTTTCTCTTAAAACCACTTTTAAATTAATGTTACCATTAGTATGATTTGCTCTTCCCTGGTGGTTCAATGGTAAAGAATCTGCCTGCCAACGCAGGAGACACGAGTTCGATCCCTGGGCCAAGAAGATCCCCTGGAGGAGGAAATGGAAATCCACTCCAGTATTCTTGCCTGGCAAATCCCATGGACAGAGAAGATCCTGGCGGGCTATAGTCCATGGGTTCACAAAAGAGTCAGACACAACTTAGCAGCTAAAACAACAACAGAATTAGTGAACTGAAGTGAAAGTCGCTCAGTCGTGTCCCGCTCTTGCGACCCCATAGACAGTATAGTGCATGGAATTCTCCAGGCCAGAATACTGGAGTGGGTAGCCTTTCCCTTCTCCAGGGGATCTTCCCAACCCAGGGATCAACGTAATTTCCTGTAGAATCAGGATTGTTCCTTATCCTTGGCTCTTCTACGCTGGACCACACAATAAAGCCCTCTGGCCACGGGGCCCCTGCCTCTCCAGCCACGGCGTTTCCTCTTGGCTCAGGTGCTGAATGACACCTGGGTGTCCTTCCCCTCCTGGTCTGAGGACTCCACCTTCGTCAGCTCCAAGAAGACGCCCTACGAGGAGCAGCTGCACCGCTGTGAGGATGAGCGCTTCGAGGTGGGTGTGGCACTGCGGCCCCCGGGGCCCCTGCTCGGCCCTCTCTGTGTGTCTCCACCACGGGATGCATCCTGATCCTCCTGAAGCCGTCTATTCTCCTCTGGGGTGGCGGCGAGTCCAGTGCCTTCCAGCAGTGGGCAGCTCCCAAAAGCCTCCCTTCTCTGCCTTGCTGCCCCCCAGGCTGGCTCCGCGATGCTGCTTTTTCTTTCTTTTTTTAAAGTGTGCGTGTATTTCATTAACTACAGTTAGGGTCACTTAATTTTGTAACAGAAATTTTTTACTGAGACCATTGTAGATTCACATGCAGCTTAAAAAATAACAGAGTGCTCCAGGTACCTTTGCCCCAGTGGGAGCAGCTTGTAAATCTCTGAGGCAGTGTCACAGCCGGGGTGTGGACCTTGACCCCGCCCATGACCTTACTCACGTTTCCCCAGTTGCACTTGTATCCGTGTGTATGTGGGGAGGGCGGGGAGGATCTTGTGCCTAAGTGTTTGTCTTGTGCGTGTGTGTCTAGCTCTGGATTCTCTCCCCTGTGGAGGCCCGTGTGCCCGCCACCAGCCAAGACCCCAAACAGGTCCCCCACCAGTCGGATCTGTCACGCTGCTCCTGTACAGCCCCTCCTAGATCTCAGCAGCGGCCATCCTGTGCTCCACCTGGTTCACTCTGCCCTAAATGGAAGCAGTCACGTGGCTGTAGCTCTGGGGACGGCTCCCCCTCCCCCGCACGTGATCTGGGGAGTCTCCTGCAGGCTTTGTGTACTGTGCCTCCCTTCCTCAGTGATGAGGGTAACGTGCGTTCGATGCCTGTGAAGAGGGCCAGGCCAGGGCCTGTCCCCCTCCTCAGATGGGTCTACCAGTGGGGAGGTCCAGGTAGCACCAGGGCCCGGACCTATAACCAGCCATGCTTGCCCCAGTCCCCCGGGCCTGCATCCATCACCCCTTCCCAACCTCTGTCCCAGCATCCCTTCTGCTGGCCCGGGCTCATCCCTGGGGGATGAGCTGACCCGCTGACCTCTTTCTGCCTTCCTGTCCATAGTTAGACGTTGTCCTGGAGACCAACCTGGCCACAATCCGGGTGTTGGAGAGCGTCCAGAAGAAGCTGTCCCGCATGGCACCGGAAGACCAGGAGAAGTTCCGGTTGGACGACTGTCTGGGGGGCACGTCGGAAGTGATCCAGCGCCGCGCTATCCACCGCATTTACGGCGACAAAGCCCCAGAGATCATCGAGAGCCTCAAGAAGAACCCTGTCACCGCTGTCCCCGTTGTCCTAAAAAGGTGCCCTCACGCTCCTGACCGCACCACCCAGGGGCTCATTACTGCTGTTTGTCCCAGGTGTAATCTGAGGGGGGCCTTGGGGACTCAGGCTGGCTGATTGTGTTTTTTGGTCTTCCTTTCTCTCCCTTTTCCATCCCCAAGGCGAAAGTACAGCCGTTAGTGATTATTTGTGTCCTCAAAAATTCCACTCTGCACGTGATCATGCCTAAACATGAAGAGTAATTATCTTAAAGCACAAATGGGACTGTCCTGTATCATGGCTTGCCTTTTGTTTAATCACACATTTTGGGGCCCTCCCTGTGCTGTGAACAGTTATTGGTTAAGTGGCTGCCCTGGGCTGGTTGTACGCCTAGTGCTGGGGCCCCAGTCGTGAGCAGCCCGACAGTCCCATCCACCAGGAGCGCAGCAGCCGCCGCGGAGCGCGCAGTCAGTGCCGCGGGCCGGGACGGGGGAGCTGCAGGGCAGTGGCGTTTGAGCGTCCGTAAAGCCGGCTGCAGCGAGGCCGCCAGCCGCTCCCACCGCCCTCCATCCAGCACAGAGCCTACCCCCGTGCCTGCAGCGGGCCGTCCGGGCCTGGAACGGGTCCGTGGGTCTGAGGTGGAATGAGCCTGCTTGCCCCCACAGGCTGAAGGCCAAGGAGGAGGAGTGGCGGGAGGCCCAGCAGGGCTTCAACAAGATCTGGCGGGAGCAGTATGAGAAAGCGTACCTCAAGTCCCTGGACCACCAGGCCGTGAACTTCAAGCAGAACGACACCAAGGCGCTTCGCTCCAAGAGCCTGCTCAACGAGATCGAGAGCGTCTATGACGAGGTGAGGCCCCCTCAGCCGGGTCTGGCCCTCCCGGCCTCCGTTGCCCTCTCAGGGCTGCGTGGGGATGGGAGGGGTGTCCCCTTGGCCCCGGGCCGACCCAGGAAGGTGCCCTGCCGTTGTCAGCAGAGGGCTGACTCCTCAGCTCCCCGCGCCTCGCCGCACCTTCCTTCAGCTCACTGGGGCTGGCAGCTTTCCTGTGCTGCTGCTCGCCCTGGGCCTCGGAGTGTTACGGCCTTTGGGAGGAAGGTCCCATCTAACCCATACTTGCCGGTCTTACTGTGTAGTACTGTTACTGTCCCAGTTTTAGCAGTGGGGAAACTAAGGCACCGGAGCTGGCCCCTTGCCCAGGCTGGCCGCAGCAGGCGAGGGCGCCACCTGCCGCCACCACGCTGCCCTCTTAGTGCCCTGCCAGGCTTTGGTGTGGTCCAGCTCACGGGGCCTGAAGTGAGGCCGGCCAAGCCCTGGGCTTGAGGAGCTGGGCTTTGAACAATGCCTGTGGGGAGAGCGTTACTAGCAGGAGCCCGAGACAGGAATCCTGGCGGGGGCGGCTCACTGGGCGTTGGCTGTCAGGGAAGGGGCTGCTGCTCGGTGGCGGAGCCCGGGTCAGGGAGCAGCGCCACTGACCGAGTGCCCCACTGGCCAGGGTCACTTCCCCCCCCTCTGCCACACATAGTCCTGAGCAGCAAGCGGTGGGGCTTGTCTTACCTCCAGGCCCTGGAGCGGCCCCGCTAGGAGGCTCACCCTGCCCAGAGCTCGTGTTCCTCCACACGGCTGCAGAGACCACTGAGCGAGCTGGCCCCAGACCACCTTCCCTCCTGCCTCCCTGCCCCGCTCAGTGCCCACCACTCAGCCCCAAGGTCCACTCTGTGATCTGGCCTCTGCGCTTCAGGCTGCAGATGCTTGAGGCCTGAGACCCCCACCCCGACCCCAGAGTCGGGGTGCAGCCGCTTCCTCCCTGCTGCCACCAGCAGAGTCCTGCAGGGCCTTCCCTGGGGTCTGAGGGAGAAGGGCCGGGGCCTGGTGAGCTTGTGTGTGTGGCGCCTTGCTGCTTAGGGCAGGAGACCCTTCTCCTATTGCGTGGCTCACGGAGGACAGTCTGGTTACGAGCTCCGACCCTTGCCTGGAAGATTCTGAAGGGCGTTTGTGACATACACAAGGTGGGGACTCAGAAAGTAGTAGGAGGAAGGCCACGCTAAAGAGCCGGGAGCAGGACTGAGCTGCAGTGCCCGCACCCCGTCTCTGCCTGCTGGGACCCACTCAGACACCGCCCGTCCCTCCAGAGAGGAGGGAAGAAGGCCTCTGGACACTGCAGATTCCACAGTGGAGACGGGAGCACATGACTTGCCCTTCCCAGAAAGTGAAGCCCCTGCCAGGGGGCAGCCTGAGAGGCCCTGCCCCTCTTTCCCTTCGGGCCCTCATTCCAGGGGAGTCTGGGGAACCCCTCAGGGCCACTGTTGAGCGCGCCAGGGAGGGCTCGTCCTGACCTCGGGAGCTCCCCGCTCACAGGGACAGCGCACACGCTCACTTCTTCCTGGAACCTGGTGTGTCTGCCTCTGTTAACTCATGCAGGGGACCAGCGTCACCAGGAGAGAGTACAATGTGGGGCAGCCTATGCAAGGCTGCGGGGTACTGAGGGTGTTCGGGCTCGTTGGGAGGAGAGTTGTTGACTGGGTAATGGTAGCAGGAGACGGTGAGCCCAAGGATGAGGTTTTCCAGGGAGAGAGATCCAAGGCGCGTGTGAAGGTCTTGTGCACAGCAGGACAAGCTCAGCACCCCCACAGCATCAGAGGAGTGTGGGGTGGCGTGCCAGGGCCAGGGTCCTCTTCTGAGTCATGTGCAAGGGTGGAGGAAAGGGGCAGCTCGGGCTGATGGAGCTCCTGTGTGGCTCTAGACTCCGTGTGGGGAGTTGTAGAGTGGGCTGGTAGACAGGGACGAGCAGGTGGGTGGCCCGTGCTAGTGCCAGGTAATGGGAACACCGTGGAGGGCTCGTGGCAGGTGGGGAATGGACTGTGGCAGGAGACGTGAGGATGGTGTCAGCCAGGCGGGCAAGGCTGGAGGGGGTGGAACTGGAGCGGGAGCAGTCGCAGCCTTGCAGGGTCTGGCTGAGTGTGAACGCATGACGGTGGCGGAGGCCCGTGCTGCACTGGGCCTTCGTCACCCCCAGGCAGCCTGGGGCAGCTGGAACTGCATGCCCAGACAGCGCTGCCCGCATCCCCCAGTCCCTTGGCACCGTTGGAGGCCTTGGTGGAGGGAGTGTGGCCTCCTTTTGGCCCCAGAGTTGGGGTTCTCCGCGCGGGTCACTCCTGTTCCAGTGGCTGCCCTGTCTCCCCAGCACCAGGAGCAGCACTGGAGGGCCGCAGTGCCCCCTCCAGTGAGCCGCACCTCATCTTCGTGTACGAGGACAGGCAGATCCTGGAGGACGCGGCCGCCCTCATCAGCTACTACGTGAAGCGGCAGCCAGCCATCCAGAAGGAGGACCAGGGCACCATCCACCAGCTGGTGCACCAGTTCGTGCCCAGCCTCTTCTTCTCCCAGCAGCTGGACCTGGGTGCATCTGAGGACTCTGCCGATGAGGGCCGGGCCAGCCCCCAGGGGCAGGCTGCAGACCCTGGCGGCGACCGGAAGAAGCCGGCGCCTGGGCCGCAGAGCAGCCCCCCAGAGGAGAAGGGGGCCGCGGGCGAGGCGCCGGCCCCGGAGCCGCAGCCACCGCAGCACAAGCCCCTGGACGACGTCTACAGCCTTTTCTTCGCCAACAACAACTGGTACTTCTTCCTGCGCCTCCATCAGACCCTGTGCTCCAGGCTACTGAAGATCTACCGCCAGGCGCAGAAGCAGCTCCTGGAGTACCGCACGGAGAAGGAGAGGGAGAAGCTGCTGTGCGAGGGCCGCCGTGAGAAGGGCAACGACCCCGCCATGGAGCTGCGGCTGAAGCAGCCGAGTGAGCCCCAGGGCCTGCCCCCTGGGCGCCGGGAGGGGAGACGCCTGCCCTGAGGGAGCCTGGGGCGGGAGCCGCGCGTGTGAACCCCGCGGCCTTCCCCGCGGCAGCTGTGTGAGCCGCACCCGCAGTGACCAGGGTGCCGCCCGCAGGTGAAGTGGAGCTGGAAGAGTACTACCCAGCCTTCCTGGACATGGTGCGGAGCCTGCTGGAGGGCAGCATCGACCCCACGCAGTATGAGGACACGCTGCGCGAGATGTTCACCATCCACGCCTACGTGGGCTTCACCATGGACAAGCTGGTGCAGAGCATCGCCCGGCAGGTGAGCGGGCAGCCGCGCCGGGCCCTTTCCTTCACTCCTGTGCTGCGGTTGGCCCCGTGATTGGCAGCTTTTCTTCACTTTCAGTTAAGGTAGAGTTCATGTAACGTAAAATTCACCATTCTTAAGTGAATCTTTCAGTGGAACTTAGTACATTTATAGTGTGCAGTTGTTACCTGCCTAGTTCTAGAACATTCCCGTAGTCCCCCAAGGAAACCCCGTCCCCACTGGCAGTCACTCCCCACCCTTCCTCTCCCAGCCCTTTTCTCTCTGCGGATGTGCCTGTTTGGACATTTCACGTAGACGGACTCGGGCAACAGGGTGGCCTCTGGCGTCTAGCTGCTCGCTCTTGGCATTGTGTTTTCAAGATTTATCCACGTTGTAGCACGTGGCGGTCCTTTTTTTGAATACCTGTTAATTTGGCTACATTGGGTCGTAGTCGTGGCACACAGGATCTTCACCGAGTCTCCGGGACTCCCTAGTTGTGTTGCGTGGGCTCAGTTGCTTTGAGGCACGTGTGATCTTAGTTCCCCGACAAGGGATCAAACCCACGTCCCCTGCATTGCAAGGCAGATTGTTAACCACTGGACCAGGGAAGTCCCAGCGCGTTCTTCGTTTTTATGCCCAAATGGCATTTCATAATGTGGATGGAGTGCATTCTGTGCTCCCATTCATCCATCAGTGGACACTAGGGTTGCGTCTGCCTTTCGGCGGTGGTGACCAGTGCTGCCGTGCACACGCGTGTGTGCGAGGAGATGTTGGCGCTCCTGTTGACAGACCTTTCGTGAGGGGAGTTTAGCAACCTGTAAAGAGCCTTAGCTCTCTTCTGAGGGGACTGGCGATGATGTGCCTCAGCATCGCCCACGGCTGAACGACAGCAAGAGGAAATTGGTCACATAATATAAACAGCAAAGCCCCGGGCTAGTCCAGTGTGGTCCTGGACCGTTTTGGGGAGCACTCTTGTTTTTTGCCGTGACTTTGGTTTCCTGGTTGTCAAGTGAGGCTGTTCACTGTAAAGTGGGAAAGAAGTGGAGGAAAGAATCGCGTCATTCCTCTGCCACTCAGATGCAGTCACTAGAAACGTTTTTAACTCATTATTGACTGGGGGATTTTTGCAGGAACTAACACCTGTGGCTGGCAATTTGCTATGTAAGTGATCCTGAAACTTTTCCAGTCAGTAACATTTGAGTAGCGAAGGATGTGTTAATACATCTCTGGCCTGTCTGGGCTGCAGCTCAGTGCAGAGAGACGACTCAGCTCCGTCTGACCCTGCAGCTCAGCTGTTGCCAGGACTTGTCTCTTCATAAACTTAAAGGTGAAGTTTGTTTATAGGTACATTAAGTATGTTTATAGGTACTAAAGGGATTATGTTTGTAACTGAACATTGTTGCTGTAGTTCAGTCGCTAAGTCATGCCTGACTCTTGTGACCCCATGGACTGTAGCCCACCAGGCTCCTCTGTCCATGGGATTTCCCAGACAAGAGTACTGGAGTGGATTGCCATCTCCTTCTCCAGGTGATCTTCCCAACCCCAGGGATCAAACCTGCGTCTCCTGTGTTGGCAGGCGGCTTCTTTAGCCCTGAGCCACCAGGGAAGCCGTGTAACTGAATGTTGGGGAGAGAGAATCATTTGCCATCACGGTGATTTTCAGTGATCCCCACACCCATTTGGGCACGCTGTTTCTGTACGTTTCTCACGCCCAGGCAGAGTTTACTGGTCTGCTGTGATCTGGTCTGCTTTGGTTAGCTCTGCTTTTCTCTGGCCTGGCTTGCCCTGGTCTAGTCTGGTTTGCTTTGACTTCGTTTGCTCTAGTCTGGTCTGGTTTGTGTAGCCTGGGCTCATTTGGTCTGGTCCGCACCTGGCACGGAGGTTGCCCTGCACAGCCTGTTGGACACTGACCTTCACCCCCTACCTCGTGGACTTTGCCACGACCCCTCTGAGCAAGGCGGGGGCTGTGCCTCCCCGCTCCTGGGGGGCTCACGCCCGGCACCAGCCAGCTCTTCCGCCCGCAGCTGCACCACCTTGTGAGCGACGACGTCTGTCTAAAGGTGGTGGAGCTCTACCTGAACGAGAAGAAGCGGGGCGCCGCGGGCGGGAACCTGTCCTCCCGCTGTGTCCGTGCCGCCCGGGAGACCAGCTACCAGTGGAAGGCCGAACGGTGCATGGCCGACGAGAACTGCTTCAAGGTGAGCAGCCAGCCCGGCTCAGCCCCACACGAGGCCGGCCGGCGGGAGAGCGCGCCCCCCACAGGAGCCCAGCGCCCTGTGCGGCTTTCGCAGGACCTCTGGGTGTGGCCCCAGCCCCGGAGGCCCCACAGGGCTGGTGAGGTGGGCACCCAGCAGTGGTCCCTCAGGGAAGGCTGAGGCTTGGAGGCTGGGGAAGCGAGGGGCATTGATGACCTTTCGACCTCATCCTGTGCCAGCCTGGGCTGTTCTCGCAGCTTCAGGCTGTTTGTCCCCCGCCCTCCCCCAGGTGATGTTCCTCCAGCGCAAAGGGCAAGTAATCATGACCATTGAGCTCCTGGACACCGAGGAAGCCCAGACGGAGGACCCTGTGGAGGTCCAGGTGAGGACTGCGGCCCTGCACTCTGAGCCCTGCGCACACCTTGGGAGCTAAGGGCAGCCACAGGCAGCATCCGTCTTGTGGCTCCCACCCCAGGAGCCTGTGCACACGCGGGCCACGCACAGGCCACAGAACGTCCACAGGGTGCCTCTGTGCCGACGGAGCCCCAAGAGGAGGCGGGCTCTCTAGGTGTTCCCTCAGAGCCCAGGGCTATGTCCCAGGCAGGAGGGTCACGTGGGAGCCCATCTGGCCTCTACCAAAACCCTGGCTCCTCCCGCCTCCTGCCGGTGCCCGGCCATCGCCACGGTACCCACGGCCAGCCCAGTCACTCAGACCCTGTGGTGTGTGACTGCTGCACACCTGGTGCCTGAAGCTCAGAGCTCTGGGTGTCCCGCATCACCAGGAGAAAGCGCTCCTGGCCCACACTGACACGCACCTTCCCCTTGCTGTCCTTGAGCCGGGAAACAGGGCCTGGAAGCCTCCAGCTGCCTTCACAGAGCTGGGGACGCCGCCCACCACAGCCACCAGAGCACCCCTCCGCGTCCTTCACGGGACACACTTTCCATAACAAGCGAGGGTGGGGGCCTGCACACTCTTTCCCTTTTGGACATTTCCAGCAAATGTGCATTTGTTAAGTTTGAGTCTGGAACAGCCTCCTGCTTTAACAGGGTGGTGAGCAATTGAGGCGTCCCTTGGGTGCTGCAGGCTGTGCCCGTCCTGGACCTAGTGCCCCTGTGAGCCCTGCCGTCTGCTCACCCCCGACTCCTACCTGTCTCTCCCTCTTCCATCCTGCTGCTTGTGTCCCGCTCTCCCTTCCCGTCCACCCATCCCCCGACCCCGCTCTCTCCATGTCAGGGGCCTCCCGTTCCCCGTGTGAACTTACCACATGGCAGGTACAGTGAAGCAGTTGTACAGCAGGGATTTATTCACTTAAGCGTGAAGCTCCATAAACCATCTGAACCTCGGCCTGGGTGTACCTGCCCCACCGCAGCTGAGCCCTGGGCACTGCCACCTTCTGGTCTCCAGCACACATCCGGGTCCGCCTGGAGCTTTGGGAGGGATGCAGATGAAGGGCCCCGGAGCCACTGACGCCATGGGCCGTCTCCCTCTGTCCCTCCAGCACCTGGCTCGGTACGTGGAGCAGTACGTGGGAGCGGAGGGCGCCTCCAGCTCGCCCACCGAGGGCTTCCTCCTGAAGCCCGTGTTCCTGCAGAGGTGAGAGGGCCCGGGCCCCGGGGGCCTCTCCCACGGTCACCAGCGCCCAGCGGCCTGGGTTTGAGTTCACGGGAGCCAAGGGGTCGGGTGGGGGTTTCTGTTGCCTCGGTTTACATTTCTCCAGCCCTGGAGGTCAGGCGTCCTCCCGCTGTCTCTGGATTGTGGGGACCTCCTAGCCTGCGGGTCCTCCTCTTGCCCCCAGGAACCTCAAGAAGTTCCGCCGCTGGCAGTGTGAGCAGGTGCGTGCGCTCCGCGGCGAGGCCAAGAGCTCCTGGAGGCGGCTGGTCGGGGTGGAAAGCGCCTGCAACGTGGACTGCCGCTTCAAGCTCAGCACCCACAAGATGCTGTTCATCGTGAACTCCGAGGACTACATGTACCGCCGAGGGACGCTGTGCCGGGCCAAGCAGGTGTCCTTCTCTGCCCGAGCCCCGGGAACCTGGGGCCTGCCCACAGCTGTTTGGGGGTATCTGGGCCCCTGAGATCCAGCCCATGGCCCTTTGGGGTGCCTAGGCCCCCAAGTTGCACTCCATGGCACTCTGGGGTGCCTGGGCCCCTGAGATCTAAGCCATGGCTTTCTAGGGTGTGTGGGCCCTTGAGGTCTGAGCCATGGCCCTCTGGGGTGTGTGGGCCCCTGAGGTCTGAGCCATGGCCCTCTGGGGTGTGGGGGCCCCTGAGGTCTGACCACGGCCCTCTGGGGTGTGTGGGCCCCTGAGGTCTGACCACGGCCCTCTGGGGTGTGTGAGCCCCTGAGGTCTGAGCCATGGCCCTCTGGGGTGTGTGGGCCCCTGAGGTCTGACCACGGCCCTCTGGGGTGTGTGGGCCCCTGAGGTCTGAGCCATGGCCCTCTGGGGTGTGTGGGCCCCTGAGGTCTGACCACGGCCCTCTGGGGTGTGTGGGCCCCTGAGGTCTGAGCCATGGCCCTCTGGGGTGTGTGGGCCCCTGAGGTCTGAGCCATGGCCCTCTGGGGTGTGTGGGCCCCTGAGGTCTGAGCCATGGCCCTCTGGGGTGTGTGGGCCCCTGAGGTCTGACCACGGCCCTCTGGGGTGTGTGGGCCCCTGAGGTCTGAGCCATGGCCCTCTGGGGTGTGTGGGCCCCTGAGGTCTGAGCCATGGCCCTCTGGGGTGTGTGGGCCCCTGAGGTCTGACCACGGCCCTCTGGGGTGTGTGCTTGGCCCTGGGGCGCCTGGGCCGTCCTCATCGCTGCCCCCCCACCCCGGCAGGTGCAGCCCCTGGTCCTTCTGCGCCACCACCAGCACTTTGCGGAGTGGCACAGCCGCTGGCTGGAGGACAACGTGACAGTGGAGGCAGCCAGTCTGGTGCAGGACTGGCTGATGGGGGAGGACGACGAGGACATGGTGCCCTGCAAGACGCTCTGCGAGACGGTGCGCGTGCACGGGCTGCCCGTGAACCGCTACCGCGTGCAGTACAGCCGCCGCCCGGCCTCGCCCTGACGCCCCCGCGCGGGCACTCGGCAGCGCACCGCAGAGTGCGCGCTTCCTGGGCCTGCACGCCCCTTGGGCGTTCTCATGAACAACGTGAGGGGCGCAGAGCGTCCCCCAGCCTTGCTGCTATGGGCTGAGCTCCGGAGAAGGGCGGGTGGCGGCAGCTCTTGGCCCCACGCTGTCATCCCTCTTGGCTTCCCCACTTCCTTTGGGCCCGTCCTGTGCCAAACCTGCCCTCCCTCGCACTTGAACTCCAGGGGTTTGGTCCCCGCTGGCGCGGGGAGGATCAGTGCACTGGCCAAGGCACAAGTGAGCACGTTCACACGCCTGCGGGCCACTCCTGTCATGCGTGCCAAACCCCCAGGCCTGGGGCCGCAGTCCTTTTCTGCACGTGGTGAAAGTCGGCAAAGAGCCGCGCCAGGCCTCACGTTTGGGAGGGAGCAGCCTTTGAGAACCCCTGGGCACCTGAGGAGTCAGGCCTGGGTGGACTTGCTTGAAAAGCGTGTCCTTCCCGAGGGGTTGTGAGAGCTTCTAGAAACATTCCCCAAGCTGGACACCTGCACTGACGGCTTTGAAAATGAGATGAGCCCTCTCAGCTCTTGGGGTCCCCTTGGATGCCCAGATGTGGAGTTGGGTGGGCGGTGCCAGGACTGCCCGGAAGACCCTCCTCTGGGAAAGAGGCTCAAACCCTGTATTGATCCAACAGCTGCGCTCTGTGCCCTATGGGGAGGGGCCTCCCTGGCGCGTCCGCTGAGCTCGAGTGCCCCCTCCCTGGGAGGGCCTGGGGTGCACTTGTGTACCGAAGATGGACATTCTAGAAGTATATATATGCACACACCTATTTATTCCTCTATGCTCATAGTGGTTGTAACTTCTACAGCGGCCAAGTGCCACAGCTTCTCTGGGGGTAACTGCCTGCCTTGTTGAATTCCGCCCACCCACCCCAGCGCCTCCATTCCTGCAGCCGCCACCCTGGAGTGGGCACAGGTGTGGGGCGGAGGGCTGTCTGTGCCAAGAATGCCAAGTAGTTCGGGCCAGGGACCAGCCCTTTGAACCATGAGACAGCTCTGGCCAGGCCCCTGGCATCATCAGACACGGGTGGGCTCCCCCGACACACGAGCCCGGTAGCACCCCTGTGCAGCCGCCGCCTCCAGCCGCAGCACTCGCCTTCCTGCAGCTGAGCTGTGCCAGACCCAAGGTTCCGGAAATTCTAGAAGTTACCTGTGGAACTCTAGGTTTGCGAGGCCTTAGACTCCAGCCCCGGGCAATTTCCAGGCCAACCCGTCCTGCCCGGGTGTCTCCTCACCCGTGTTTTCTCAAGTGTAATTCACGCACTTTGTACTCATCCTTGTTTTATAAGAAGGACATCCACCAGAATTCCTGACCCAGACCCTCCCAGCAGCCGTCCTCCTCAGGAGCCCGCAGCCCCCCACCTGTAGCTGCACCCAGGCCTGGGGTGCAGGCCAGACCCCACCGAGCCCCTGCCCTGCATGCTTCTAGGGAGCATCTCTTCCGTTTTTGAAGAAATTTATGTTCTGGGGCTTGTACTTCCTTTGCAGCTGTTTTGAATGTAGTTTTCCTTTTCTATTTATTTGCACATTAAAGTTAAAAACTAAATACCTAAAGCTGTGAGGTTCAGTCAGTCATTTCCTGTGAGCACATCTTGGGGTGACCTCTTGCTGCCAGGGGAGCTGATCTGACCGCAGGGCGTGCGCCTGGGTTTGTTCCCTTAGGGTGTAGCCCTGTCTGCGGAGTATTTTCTAGAATATTCATTCCCACCTCAGTTTTCACATGGTAGGAGTGAGACGTCTCCTCTGAGTGTGGTACATGGGGAACATAATTTGAAGACTGCAGTGTTTGCTGTGAACCTTCTGCACCCACCCACCCACCCACTTGGGACACCAGGTCCAGAAGCCCCAGGTGGGAGGGGCTGCAGGTCTCCCCCTGCTCCGGCCCTTCAAAGCCACCCTCCCTGCTTCTACAGCTGCCCCCCCCGGCCCACCCTTCCTCTCACTCACCTGTCCCCGAAACATCCCCACGACCCCCTTCTGCTGAGGGGAGGTGAGGCTGAAGGACAAGGAATTGAGGACTAGCTGCTGGCTGAGGTCTGTTTGCCACTCTTCTCACCGTTGTAGTAAAGTACCTGTGCCACAATGTATCACGTGACCATTTTAAGTGTACAGTTCAGTGGTAAAAAGTCCACACACACTGGGAATTCCCTGGATCCCAGTGGTTAGGACTCCACCCTCTCACTGAGGTGCACGTGCAGTTTTGATCTCTGGGAACTAAGATCCTGCAAGCCCTGTGGCTTGGCAAGGAATGAAGGAACCGAGGGAGGGAGGGAAGAAAGCACATCCATGTGGCTGTAGAACCGTGCCCACCGACCATCTCCAGAATTTCCTCATCTTCCCACACTGAAATCCTGTCCTCAGTTACACACTCACTCCCCATCCACCCTCTCCCAGCCCTGGTACCCAACTAGTCTAGTCTTCTGTGTCTCTGAATGTGGCCACTAAGGACTTGATATAAGTGGAATCATATACTTTGGCCAGGCTTCCCAGGTGGCACTATTGGTAAAGAACCTGCCTGCCAATGCCGGAGACCTAAGAGATGCAGGTTTGATCCCTGGGTCGGGAAGATCCCCTGGAGAAGGGCTTGGTAACCCACTCTAGGATTCTTGCTTGGGAAATCCCACGGACAGAAAGGAGCCTGGTGGGCTACAGGCCACGGGGTCACAAAGAATCAGACACGACTGAAGCGACTTAGCACACACGCACGCATACTTTGACCACCTGATGCAAAGAGCTGATTCATTGGAAAAGACCCTGATGCTGGGAAAGATTGAGGGTGGGAGGAAAAGGGGACGACAGAGGATGAGATGGTTGGATGATGTCATCAACTCTACATGAGTTTGGGCAAACTCCGGGACATAATGAAGGACAGGGATGCCTGGCGATCTGCAGTCCGTGGGATCAGAGTCAAACATGACTGAGTGACCGAACATCAGCAATATGCAACATTTGTCCTTTGGTGACTGGCTTACTTCACTCAGCACAGTGTCTTTGAATGAAGCCCATCCATGTTGTAGCCTGTGTCAGAATTTCCTTCCTTTTACAGCCACTACTATGCCTTTTTTTAAGCATAAAATTTTAAGCATAAAAATTAAGTTTTTATGGGAAGTGATGCACAGTGCACAAAGTTCCAATAGTACAAAAAAGCACACAGAGAAAAGCAGGCCCCCAAGTCTCTCTGAAGGCAGCCGGCCCCCAGCATCCCCCAGGGGGTGCCTCCACGTGGCTTGTCGTTTTTCTGGGACAGCCGCCCTGAACCATCACATACTGTGTTTGGGGGCCCTCTCCTGTGGGACAGGGCTGTTTCCATGGTGACTAGTGGGGGAGGGGGAGTTATTTATGGGCACCTCCTACACCCGCCCCCACTGCTGGAAATTTCCCGGCACAGACGTCTTCCTGCGCGTGTGTATCTGCCATAAATTTCTAGACACGGAACTCCTGAGTCAAGCCACCCTCCTCAGGGCAGGGAAGAGCTGCCCCTGCCGCCCCCAGCTTCCCCTGAGCAGGCTTCCTGCTCTCTCCTGAAGGGGCGGCAGGGGGTCCCCGTCCCCACTTTCCTGTGCGGTGAGAGTGTCCCCATCATCACTGGTCACGTGTGCTGTGAGACGCAGGCATGGGGCTGAATGTGTTACTGGTGTTGGAGGAAACTGCTCAGAAATGAGGGAGAGGCTCCTGGCTGTGACCCCTGCTCCCGCTGAAGCTCCCCAAGCCTCAGTATCTGCCCCCCCAACCCTGGGGCTGGGGGCAAGGACCTCGGCATCTCAGCCTCCAGCTGAACTGACTCTATCATGGACTGCTTGGTCATTTCCTGGCTGGTCCCCGTGTCCCCAGCTGTGTGGCTAGATTAGGGCTTGCCATACCCGGACACCGTCTCATCCAATCCCCTCTCCAACCCCGAGTTCTTCTTTCCTCCCCACGGTTCCCACAGGATGCCCCTGCTCCCCGACCTTGCCCCACCACTGTGGCCCAGCCCTGACCACACAGAAACCAAGAACCCCTAGGGCGGGTCCGCCCCAGGGTAGGATGGGATAGCTCCTTCTGACGTCTGGAGGGGGATCTCATTCAGGAGAGAGGAGCACCTTCCCCTCTGGGTGGGACATGGAGAGGTCTCTGGGGTGAAGGCCTGAAGGAAAGGGGGCTCGGGGTGCTCTCTGGCCTAGCTGGCTGTCTCCCTCCAGCTCAGGCACGGCCGTAGCCCCTGGTCACACCTGGGACCCCAGGTGGAGGGTGGGCCCAGGACAGGAAAAGAAGGGGCTTTGAGAAGAGGAAGCAGTTCCCTCCCAGAGATAGCCGCTGCTGGGCTCCCCTAAGACCCCCAGGACAGTACGTGGTCAGCACTGGGGGCTCTGGCTGAAGACCAAAACCTCCTCAATCCTCAGCAGACCCCAGGCTCACCAGGCTTTCTGCTCTCTCCATCTTCCTCTGCATCTACCTGAGGGCTTGTGTTGCGTTAAGCAGCATGACGTCCGGCAGCCCCCACAGAGGGCCAGGGGCATTTACGGGGGGTCCACTCCCCTCTTCTGACCTCTGACCTGGTGTCCTGCCTGCCAGAGCCGGGGGTGTGGATTTGGGAGGAGAGGGCTTCAGGAGGGGCCAAGAGCTCTTGACTGGGGGGTAGGGATGTCGTGCAGAGGGCTGGTTCCAAGAAAGGGAGGGACGTGGTTCCAGAGGGCTGGAACCGAGATGTGACTGGCCAGCAAGAAGTGGCCACTTGGCCCCCGGGGGCTTCCTGGGCTGGGCCGGGGCTGGAGGTTCCATCTCACTGGCTGAGCACCTAGAGCCAGAGTGACCCCAGCTGCCCGATCTCCTTAGGCCAGGCCTGGGGCCGCCCACCCACTCGTGAGGACAGGGGCTGGCTTATCTCACACGGCCCTGTTAACTCCTCCGCGGGCACTCAGGAAGTTGGGGTGGGGTCCAGCCAGGCAGGAAGACCGAGGTCAGCCGGCCACAGCCCAGAGCAGCGAGCACCCAGCTCCACCAACATGTGGGTACTCTTGCTGCTGTGGCCTCTGGCCCTGGGGTTCAGTCTGGGTGACACCCTGACCCCCATCGGCTTTGAGGACACGGGGAGCGCAGCAGAAGGCGATGGTGAGTGACCTTGGGCCCTGCCTTGGAACTGAGAGGGAGGTCGCCCAGAGCCAGCAAAGACAGCGAACTGGGGGTGTGGGGGGGGGTCTTCCAGCCCAGCCTGGAGTCCACAGGGGCTGGGGTTGTCTGTGTCCAGCTCTGTCCCGGGGGCTCCTGAGAACTGGGGCCCACTCCAGTTTCTCAGGAGGTAGCACCATCCAGTCGGGAAACCAGATGAGGGATCGGTGGGTGGGGGTTAGGGGTGGTGATGCTTCTATCCCCTTCCCTCTGGATCGCTCTCCCCACAGACATCACACAGAGGCCCCACCCCCGCAGCTTCCCCGGCCAGCCCTGTGCCAATGACAGCAACACCCTGGAGCTCCCTCCCAACTCTCGGGCCCTGCTGCTGGGCTGGGTGCCCACGAGGCTGGTGCCTGCGCTCTATGGGCTGGCCCTGGCAGTGGGGCTGCCTGCCAACAGCCTGGCGCTGTGGGTGCTGGCCACGCAGGTGCCCCGACTGCCCTCCACCATGCTGCTGATGAACCTGGCGGCCGCTGACCTGCTGCTGGCGCTGGCGCTGCCGCCACGGATTGCCTACCACCTGCGGGGCCAGCGCTGGCCCTTCGGCGAGGCCGCCTGCCGCCTGGACACGGCCGCACTCTACGGCCACCTGTACGGCTCCCTGTTGCTGCTGGCCGCTGTCAGCCTGGACCGATACCTAGCCGTGGTGCACCCGCTGCGGGCCCGCACCCTGCGAGGCCAGCGCCTGGCCAGCGGGCTCTGCGTCACAGCCTGGCTGGCGGCGGCTGCCCTGGCGATGCCCCTGGCGCTGCAGCAGCAGACCTTCCGGCTGTCACACTCTGACCACGTGCTATGTCACGACGTGCTGCCCACCGGTGCCCAGGCCTCCTACTGGCGGCCCGCCTTCATCTGCCTGGCGGGGTTCGGCTGCTTCCTGCCGCTGCTGGCCATGGTGCTGAGCTACGGGGCCACTCTACGCACGCTGGCGGCTGGGGGCCGGCGGTACGGCCACGCGCTGCGGCTGACCGCGCTGGTGCTGGTCTCCGCCGTGGCCCTCTTCGCGCCCAGCAACGTGCTGCTGCTGTTGCACTTCTCAAACCCTGGCCCTGACGCCTGGGGGGACCTGTACGCCGCCTACGTGCCCAGCCTGGCGCTCAGCACCCTCAACAGCTGTGTGGACCCCTTCATCTATTACTTCGTGTCTGCCGAGTTCAGGAGCAAGGTGCAGGAGGGGTTGCTCCGCCGGGGACCTGGCACGGCCACGGCCTCCAGGGAGGGCGGCAGCCGGGCGACGGGGACCCGGTCCTCCTCGCTCATGTGACAGGCCCTTCACAGGCTGGATGAACAGGAAGGGAGTCATTCTGGGTTGAATAGGGTCCCCTCCAGATTCACATCCACTGGGAACCTCCCAAGTTGAGCTTATTTGGAAACAGGGTCTTTGCAGGTATGATTAGCTAGAATGAGGTCACACTGGAGTACAGGGTGGGCCCTAAATCCAATGTGACTGGTGTCCTTACAAGAAAAGGATGCAGAGACATACAGAGAAAGCCACTTGACAGTGGGGGCAGAGGTGGGGTGACGTGGCCGCAAGCCACAGACTGCTGGCAGCGACTAGAAGCAGCCAGGGGAGCAGCCTGGGGCAGTCTCCCTCGGAGCCCCCAGAGGGAGCAACGCTGCCTACACCTTAATCTTGGACTTCTAGCCTCCAGAACTGCCAGAGAATAAACTTCTGATGTTTGAAGCCACCTGGTTTGTGGTACTCAGTTATGGAAGCCCCAGGAAAAGATGGGGATTCAATGTAGTTTTCTGGGTCTGATCAGCTCCCTTGTGACTGAGTCCAAGGTAGGGATGCTGCCTTAAGACCTGCTGTAGGATCCCACCCAAGAGGAGGCTTGGGCCCCTGACACCCCCGGGGGCCAAAGCGGCTGGGAGCCCTGTTGGCTGTCCTTCTCATCCCCAGAAGCCAGGCTCCAGCTTTGGGATGGGCTTTATGGCTCTGAGGCTCCCACCTCAGTCCCCCAAAGCCTGGTGCAACCCATCTTGGGAGCTATGGAGTTCAGCCTCCTGCTGTGACCTTGGTTACCAGACATCACCTCCTGCTCCTCACCTGTGGTCTGATTCCTCTCTGTCAGCTCCCCAGTGGAGCGGGTGGGTGGGCAATAGGAGTAAGATTTAGGGTGTGCACCCAGGCTCAGGGGGCTGCAGCTCTGCAAACCCCACCCCCAGCCACTTGAAGGCTGCTTTGAATCGAGTTGGGGGACACCACATGTGGAGGGGCGACCGCAGCCCCAGACACACACACACATACATAACCTGCTGCTTCCCACCCAGGCGGGCAGTGCGGGGCACGGTGTCGGGAGCCACTGAGGCATCAGCTGTGGGGGTAAGCAAGCCATCCCCAGAAGCAGAGGGAATGGGCACCATTTCTGGGCTCCCCATTGAGTTCCTGTCTCAGGTCTGGGGAAGAGTGACCAGCCCCAGGACACACACACACACATGCTCACCCACGTAAGAGGGAGCCTGCGGCCGTGTGAGTAATGTCAATGAAGCATATTGTGTCACTAACCTGGTGTGAGGAGGTACTGGAGCATCCCAAGATGTTACCATTGGGGAAGTTGGGTGAAAGGGTACGTGAGACCTCCCTCTGTTGTTATGTTGCTGTTGTTTAGTCGCTCAGTCGTATCCCACTCTTTGCCACCCCATGGACTGTAGCCCGCCAGGCTTCTCTGTCCATGGGATTTCCCAGACAAGAATCCTGGAGAGGGTTGTCATGTCCTTCTCCAGGGGATCTTCCTGACCCAAGGATGGAACCCACGTCTCCTGTATTGACAGCCGGGTTCTAAGCCCCCATATTGGAATGATTCTTTACAAATGCACTGAATTTATGATGATCTTGGGGTTCAGGTGTTCCAAAGCCTCCTACCCATCCTCCTTGGAAAGGCTGGGCTGTGGATGAAGGGATGGAAGCAAAGGGCCAGATGAGAGCCGGCTTCAGCCCCTGGAGCTGCCCCTCAGCCTCCCCAGCCCACAGGAGGTTCAAGCCTGCCAGGGACTTGAAGGAAATGAGCTTTTATTACACCAGCAGCCTCCATGGCAAGTGGGCAACAGGGCCTTGGCCAAGGGAACTGTAACCCTGTAGGCTGGTGGGGGTCAGGGATCAGCACTGCATGTCGGGGACCCCCAGGCTGGGCCGCCCCCTCAGGGTCTCCGTACTGTCCCGAGATGAGCTGTGTGGGCTGAAATAAATACCACCGTGGAGGGAGAAGACAGGCCAACACAGGGGAGGAGCAGCTCAGAGGCAGGTCTGCGCGCATGGCTTCGGTTGGTCCGGAGCTGGGACACCCTCCAAGGTTGCTAGTGGGAGTGACAATCCTCCAGCTGGGGTCCCGGGAGAGCAGGGGTTCAAGGGGCGGTGAGGTCCAGAAGCAGGAAGATGAAAGTGCATC
Source organism: Bos mutus (assembly GCF_027580195.1). Lineage (NCBI taxonomy): Eukaryota > Metazoa > Chordata > Mammalia > Artiodactyla > Bovidae > Bos > Bos mutus. The sequence continues at coordinate 45,237,245 of NC_091623.1, forward strand.
TTCTTAGAGCCCAGAACTTCCCCACAGAGCCTGGTGCCATCCAGACCTAACATTCAGGGGGCCCCTGAGGCTAGATGGGGCTGCAGGGGCTGGGACAGATCTGGGGCAACTTGGGGTTCGGGTCCTGGGGCTCAGCAGCTTGGGTGGCCCAAAGGGAGGCTGGGACTTCTGCATTTTGGAGAAGAGGGGCCTGTTTTGTTTCCAAGTTGCTGACGCTGTGTCCGAGACTTGGCCAGAGTTGTGTCCCCTCAGAAACAGGCCTTTGGCCACGAGTCCTTCCCAGAGATGTCCCTTCTCTGGGGAGCAGCGTGTCAGGCTGTGAGAGCTCCTCCAGCTACCCAGCCTGTGGGCTACGGGGTGGGGCGCCTGGAACTCCAGCTGTAGCTGGGGAGGAGGGGGAAGGGGCCTCCAGCCACCCCACTGACTGTCCTCCCTGTTGAGGTGGGGGCTGGGCCCCCGGGAGGCCCACCATCCATCAGGGTAGGTCTCTGCCAGTCCACGTATCGGGTTCGACTGGAAGCAGGGGTCACCTGGGGTGGGGTCTACCAGCCCCTAAACAGTCAAGTCTTCTGTCGCCAGCCCTCTTTCGGCAGGTAGAAATCACGGCCTGATCACGTCTTCCAGCTTGGAGTTTTAGGAGGAGAAGCCACTCTGACTGATAGGAGAGAAGGGAAGATGCCTGTGGGCTGCAGGCCTTGGGGGAGGGGCTGCAGACCCCTCCGGCGCACTGGCCGCCAAGGGGCACTCAGGATGGCTGCTTCCACCCACTGAGACAGGAGCACCCCCCTGGAACAGAGGTGGGGGTACATGGTCCAGCCAGACCCCTCACAGTGGCGGGATGGGGTGCTCACTTTTGGTAAGAATGAGCATAGCTTGCGTGGGACCACCGTTCAAATCGAGAACGTATCCGTGGAACTCGATCAGCTATGAGAAGCCAGGAACTACTGATCCGACACCAGCCACGGATGCGCTGTCAGTGGTTCACTTTTCTCACTCACTCTATTGAGTGAGAAAAGGCCAATCTCGAAAGGCTACATACCCCGTGATTCTGTTTACAAAGCAGCCCTGAAGTGACAAAATTATAGGGTGGGAAGACAGATGAATGGCTAGGGGGAAAGCAAGGTGGACATGGCTATAAAACAGTAGCTAGAGGGATCCTTGAGGTGATGGGCTGTCCAGGAGCTTGACTGCAGTCATGATTACAGAAAGGTACCAGTGCTGAAAGGGGCTTCCCTCATGGCTCAGCTGGTCAAGAATCTGCCTGCAATGCAGGAGACCCTGGTTTGATTCCTGGGTCGGGAGAAATCCTCTGGAGAAGGGATAGGCTACCCACTCCAGTGTTCTTGGGCTTCTCTTGTGCTGGTAAAGAATCAGCCTGCAATGAAGCAGAACTGGGTTCGATCCCTGGGTTGGGAGGATCCCCTGGAGAAGGGAAAGGCTACCCACTCCAGTGTTCTGGCCTAGAGAATTCCATGGACTGTATAGTCCATGGGGTGGCAAAGAGTCGGACATGACTGAGTGACTTTCACTTTCACGTGTGCGGGAACTGCAGACTCAACAGCCGCCGAGTACACGTAAATGTGGCGAAATGAGTGAGAAGGGCAGACTGCACTCATGTCAGTTTCCTGGTATGACACTGTAACTTGAATTCTTGGTCATGTTACCAATGAGGGGAACTGGATGAAGGGCACCTAAAGCTCTCTCTGTTATTTCTTACAACTGCCTGTGAGCCTACAGTGGCTTCAAATTTTCAAGTTTAATAAAAATCTCCCCTTCCATAATGAAAATAAAAGCAGATCTGTCTCAGAAGACACTGGAAACAATGGGCAACACCTGGGAGACTTTAAAGGTGTTATCATTCAGTCGCTAAGTCGTGTCCGAATCTTTTGTGACCCCATGGACTGCAGCCCTCCAGGCTTTTCTCTGTCTGTGGAATTCTCCAGGCAAGAATAGTGGAGTGGGTTGCCATTTCCTTCTCCCGAGGATTTTCCCCACCCAGGGATCGAACCCGCGTTTCCTGCATTGATAGGTGGATTCTTTACCACTGAGTCACCACTGTGCTGCTGCTGCTAAGTCACTTCAGTCGTGTCCGACTCTGTGCGACCCCACAGACGGCAGCCCACCAGGCTCCCCTGTCTCTGGGATTCTCCAGGCAAGAACACCGGAGTGGGTTGCCATTCCCTTCTCCAATGCATGAAAGTGAAAAGGGAAAGTGAAGTCGCTCAGTCGTGTCCGACTCCTAGCGACCCCATGGACTGCAGCCCACCAGGCTCCTCCGTCCATGGGATTTTCCAGGCAAGAGTGCTGGGGTGGGGTGCCATTGCCTTCTCCGGAGTCACCACTGTACATATGACAATTATAGCATGAGGGACGGGAGGGGACAACACATGGACATAACCAGCTCCAAAGTTGCTACGTTTTGGCGAAATGGTTACCATACTCCCACCAAGTAGGCTGTGAAAAGTTTAAAGATGTATATAGTTTGGTTCCTCAGAGCTACCACGATAACTGAATTAAAGTGGAATTCTAAAAGATATTCAATTAATACAAAAGAGGGCATGGAGCCGACTTCCCTGGTGGTCCAGTGGTTAAGAATCTGCCTGGCAACAGCAGGAGACATGGCTTCGATCCCTGTTCAGGGATCTAAGATTCCACAGGCTGCGGAGCAACAAGGCCCACACACCACCCACCACTGCTGCTGCTGCTGCTGCTGCTGCTGCTGTATCGCTTCAGTCATGTCCAACTCTGCACAACCCCACAGATGGCAGCCTACCAGGCTCCCCTGTCCCTGGGATTCTCCAGGCAAGAACACTGGAGTGGGTTGCCATTTCCTTCTCCAGTGCATGAAAGTGAAAAGTGAAAGTGAAGTCGCCCAGTCGCGTCCAACTCTTTTCGACCCCATGGACAGCAGCCTACCAGGCTCCTCCGTTCATGGGATCTTCCAGGCAAGAGTACTGGAGTGGGGTGCCATCGCCTTCTCCCCACCCACCACTAAAGAGTCCATATGCTGTAACTACTGAAGCCCGAGGGCCACAACTACTGAGCCTTCAAGACACAACTGGAGCTTGAAGAGCTTCCGTGCTCTGCAATGAAAGAGCCCCCACACTGTAACTAAAATCCAATGTAGCCAAATAAATGAATTAAAAAAAAATTTTTTTAAGAAATTTGATTAGGAAGGAGAGAAGAGAGAGAATGTGTGAAGTGGAGGTGGGGGGAAAGAGGGCACGGAAGGGAAAATGAAACAAAATACTGCAGCAGTAACCCTAGACCCAGCTCCACCAGTAATTACACGCGTGTGAACTAAACCCAGTGCCTAGTGCAAGACGGTACACCCTCAAGTCTCCAGGACTTTGGTGAGTGCTGGTAGAAAAGTTTTCCTACTGGTTTGCTGAGTGGGAATATAAACCAGCCTTTGCCACCAGCATGGGGTGGAGAGACCCTTTACCACCCAGGAAGGCAGGGCTCTGAGGCTTGCCAGTGCAGCCAGTCTCCAGGGCCTGGCACTTACCTAAGCTGATAGATCAACCTGTTGTTTAAACCACTTGAGTTGAGTTGGCTCAAACCAAAAGATTTGCCTCCTCCAGGAAGCCCCTTCCCAGCCTCCCCACACAGAGCTCTCTGGTGACATTTCCTCCATCCTTCCCAACTCCACTTGGGCTCCTCTGAGCTCTTTGTCACCTCAGTCTCAAATTCCAGGCTTCCGTGTTCATCTTGACACTGTCCAGCTGGAGCAAGAATCTGGCTAACGTATCAATTTAGCCAGAACCCCATATCCTCCATATTGATCCCTCTTGATATCTGATTGGGTTCTTCATCCTGCCCTGCTCCTCCCCATCTCTCAGGATCTCTCAATCAACCTGGCCTGCCATCAGCAAGAATAAGGTTCAGTCTCTTTAGCTAGAATATCCCCCCTCCACCCCCTATTGTTTCCTCTCAGTAATTTTCCATTCACTGACTCCCCTTCCCCACTCCTTGGCTATGCTTACTATGCTCAGTCATGTCTGACTCTTTGCAACCCCATGGACTGTAGCCTACCAGACTGCTCTGTCCATGGGGATTCTCCAGGCAAGAATACTAGAGTGGGTTGCCATGCCCTCCTCCAGGGGATCTTCCCAACCCAGGGATCAAACCCAGGTCTCCCACATTGCAGGCAGATTCTTCATCGGCTGAGCCACCAAGGAAGCCCAAGAATACTGGAGTGCAGAGCCTATCCCTTCTCCAGGGGATCTTCTCGACCCAGGAATTAAACCAGAGTCTCCTGCATTGCAGGCAGATTCTTTACCAGCTGGGCTACCAGGGAAGTGCTCCTTGGCTATAAATTTCGCCCCCCACCTTTTTTTTTTTTTTTTTAGGTGTGTGTGCTTAGTTGCTTTGCTTAGTCGAGTCCAATTCTTCTTGACCCCGTGGACTGTAGACTTCCAGGCTCCTCTGTCCATGGGATTGTCCAGGCAAGAACACTGGAGTGGGTTGTCATTCCCTTCTCCAGGGGATCTTCCCAACCCAGGGATCGAACCCAGGTGTCCTGCATTGCAGGCAGATTCTTTACCGTCTGAGCCAGTTGGGTACAATTTCAACCCCACTGCAAGACTCCATAGCACCCCCTCTTGAAAAAAACATTCCTTGCATCATGAATAACTTTTTTAAAAGGGTGAGTGGGTCTCAGGGACAGGTTTGTCCTGAGGTCCAGTCCTTGGGAGGGCTTCTTAAGCTCACCTTGTACATATAAGCTGCTCTCTGATATGCACTGAGTGGATGCAGGTCAAGGGAGAACAGGTTATCCACCTCATCCCCCAAAACCTTGCAGGTCGACCCTCCATCAGTAGCTTCCACAGTGGAGGGAGACTGGGGGCAGATTCAGCTCTCACCTGTCCTCTGCTTCCTTATCCAAGTCCACCAACTCATGGCCAGCTGCCAGGTGCCCGGTGTCCAGGGGACCCAAGTCATACTCGTAGCTGTACAAGGCCAAGGCTGGTGTCGGCTGCTCTGGAAGGAAGGACTGAGTCAGTAGGGAAGGCACTGGAGAGAGAGGATCTGAATGACCAACAGCCCAGGGGGCTTGAGGAAGGATGTGTGGCCCAGAGCAACAGATAGGAGGTGAGGTCACAAGGTGGGGAAGGGGACACAGAAATCAGAGATGGGGAGACTCAGAAAAGCACCAAGTTGGGATGGGGCTGGAGAGAGACTGACCAAGACGGAGGAGATGCAAAGGGTTCTTGTTGCTAAGACTCTTGCAACCCCAGGGACTGTAGCCCAATATGAGATTTTCCAGGCAAGAACACTGGAGTGGGTTACCATTTCCTCCTCCAGGGGATCTTCCCCACCCAGGGATCAAAAACGTGTCTCCTGCATTGCAGGCAAACTCTACCACTGAGCCACCAAGGGAGCCCAGTGCAAACGGACCCAGACGCAAAGAGGTGATGAGAGGAGATGGCACGATGGAGAAGATGGAGTGATACATTCCGGGATGAGGTGGAGCCCCGAGGCCGGCCCTGGGGTGGGTCCTCACCAAGCGCGCAGCGGCCAGGGGGCGCGGGCTCCAATCTCACGCGGCGGCGGCAGGCGGCCTCCTGCAGATGGCAGGCGCTGGCGTAGACAACGCCGTCGGAGCCACACACCGGCTCCCCGCTGATGCTGCAGGCGCGGGCGCAGCCACAGCGCGTGACTGTCACCCCCTCCTCCGGAACGGCCACGGGACCTCGCTCTTCAGGGGACCAGCCTGGCGGGCGAGGCGAAGCTGTCAGGGCCCTGGGAACTCCAAGCTCCCCACTTGGCCCTCGCCTCTGCCTGGGCCTGGGATGGAGAAGTCCCTAGGGGCCAGGACCACGCTCCACAGAGTGGAGACAGTGCCCGGGAAGCCCTGAGCCCTGACCTGGTGGAATTTCACGCGAGTATTTGCCTAGTATTTATGAAAACAAAATTAAAAAATAAAACTTTTGAACTAAATGCAATCTAAATTCAAGAAGTTTGGAAAATAAAGAAAAGGGTTCCCAGTAATTCCACTCCGCCCTTCGCTGCCGCCAGTCTGAGCTCACGGCTTGGGTCCCTGGATCTGCCTTGTGGGGGAGGGGAGGCAAGGGCTCCCTTCCGGGCCTCCGGCTTCTATGCCCGCCCCGCCCACCCCGCTAGACCCCGCCCTCATCATTTCCCACTCTCCCTTGGCTCCGCCCCCTCACCCCTGCCCACACCCACCCCTCTAGGCCCCGCCCCTCCTCACTGCCATCCCCACCAGGCTAGGTCCCGCCCCCTCACACGGCCCACACCCGCCCTTCCAGGCCCCACCTCTTCACTGCCCACCCCACCTCGATGGGCCCCGCCCTCATCCAGCTAGGACCCCGCCCCCTTCCTCTGCTCACTCCCACCCCTCGAATCCCTCCTTCTTCCCCGCTGCCTGCGCACTTCAACCGCCTCGGCTCAGGACGCGCGCCCTTGACCCAGCCGGGCCTTCCTCCTTGTACCACGCTGTACGCTCCCCCGCCTGACGACTCCCTCCAAATGGGCAGCCCTCCCACAGGCCCACGGGTCGTGTTGGGGTGGCGGGTGCTCGGAAGGGGCAGTGGCCTCGCGCACTCACCGGGGCCCTGGGCCAGGGCGCGCTCCACTTCGTTGCACGCAGGCCCCGCGCACAGCTCCCGGGCGAGCGGGCTGCGCGCGCTGACATTGTAGAAGCGCGTGGCCTCGAAGGCTGCGGGACCAAGAGAAAAGGGTGACCAGGTGATGGATGACAGGGTGAGGGACCGAGCTGGGGTTGCGGGTGGCGGACGTGGGCCTACCAGGCTCATAGTAGTCGTACACCAAGATGGGCAGCGCCGACGTCCTGCCCACGACGTGCTCCCGGAGCGCCCGGAACTGCACGCACGTCAAACACCGGCTGGGGATCTGCAGGGGCAGCGGGCAGGCTCAGGCTTGGCTGGGCCCACTAGGGCTGGAGACTGAGCTTCGGCCTCTGTGCTCTATGATGCCCCAAAGTGTGAATGCAGAACTGGTTGATTGCGGGGTGCCCCGGAGGCGTGAAACAGAAACCCGATCTTATTTCGATTTTGTGGGTCCTTCCACCCACGTGGGAAGGGTCTCAGCTGGTCTTTCATCTCCCACACTCACCATGCCAGATGCCCTTCCTCCCTGTGTGTGTGTGTGTGTGTACATTCACAGTCTTGCAATTGTGCAAGACAGGGTGCAACCACTGTCTGTAGAACTTTTCCATCTAGAAAAATGGTACAGATGAACCTGTTTGCAGGCAGGAATAGAGATGCAGACGTAGAGAATGGACATGCAGACACAGAGCAGGAAGAGGAGGGCTGGACGGATTGGGAAAACAGGACTGACATAAACACACCACCATGTCTACAGCAGATACTAGTGGGAGGCTCAGCTCAGTGCTCTGTAGTGACCTAGAGCGGTGGGATGGGGGGCGAGGTGGGAGGGAGGTCCATGAGGGAGGGGATATATGTATACATGCAGCTGATTTACTCCCTTGTACAGCAGAAACCAACACAGTTATCCTCCAGAAAAAAAGAATAAAAGAAACGGGATCCCCATTTGCACCCACTGCTTATCCCCCCAACCCTGGAAACCACCAATCTGCTTTCTGTCTGTTCAACTCAGCGTGTTTTTGAGACTCAGAAAGTCAGTGCTTCATTCTGATGCCTGGATACTATTCCACACCCCTCCTAACTTTTTCCACCAAAGCGAGCTGGCTGAGGCACAGAGCAGGCAGCCGTGCCAACTCCTCATGGATTGACTCTTCTGGTTTCTTTTTCTTGGTATGAGAGCATTGCCAGAACCATTAACAGGCCATGGCAGCTATGCCCTCGCCAATGCGGCTGCTGTGGAGGCCTCTGCCCACTGCTACCCCAGCCCGCAGTACCTCATCAAAGTAGAAGAGCACTCTGCGGCCAGCCAGCTCGTACCTCTTCAGTGCCACGTGCTTGTCAAGGAGCAGCTGGCAAGGAAGCCAGAGTCAGGATATGCCCAGCCCCTCTGACCCCAATACTCTCATCCTCTGATCTCCAAGGGCCCAAGGTGGGCTGGACCCATGAGGAGCCGAGGCCCCAGAGGCTGAGGAGTTTGCCCACAGGCATCCAGCAAGTCCCCATGGTCTAGGCCAAGGAGGTGGCAGCCAACACGCCTGAGAGGGCATTCAAGGCTGGGTATCACTGTCCTGAGTGCCTGCCTCCACTTCCCTGCCACAGTCTCCCCTGATCAAGTCTCAGTCCCAGGCCAAGGCCCCAAGGCACCCACTGAGCCCTGCCACCTGCTCCTGCTTCACCTGCACCATTCACCCCCAACCCCTATCCAGCGTGCTCCACCCTCCCCACATGGCTGACCTCCTTGGCAAGGCTGCTTCCCCTCTTGGTGACCATCTCCCCCACATGCAAAATGGGGCTGGTCTCTCTTTAAGCGGACGGTGCTGGCAAGTCTCTGGAAGCACTCCCCGGCACCCCATGTCATCCCCAAAGTGTAAATATCCTCAGTCGCATGGGTAACAGCACAGATGGCCTAGTGAGCGACACCTTCTGGGGAGAGACCCAACCCCTCCCCACCTGCCCCTCCGCAGATGGCCAGTCTCAGAGCACCAACTTTGCCAGGAGAAAGTAAGGCAAAAACAAAAGCACAACCCCACTTTATGAAGGGCTAGGAATCTGCAACCATGGCAGGTCCACAGACCCTGTCCGGCCCCTGCCCACCAGCGCCCCCTCACCTGCTCCAGGCTCTCGATGTCCGCCCGGAACCCTGACAGTAGGGGCACCTCCAGGACCGCCATGTTGGAGGACCCTGCATGCAGCCACCTGTCGATGAAAGGAGACAAAGAGGGGCCCTTGAACTCAAGCCCCTCAGTGGAATTCATGGTCTGCTCTGTCCCTACAGCCCTCTAGCCTGCCCCGGGTCTGGCTGCACAGACACCCTTGGGGGGGTCACTGGTCATTCCATTTCATAGCTGAAAGACTTAAACCATATGGAAAAGGCTTTGCCAAGTCTTCTTGGCCTGACCCAGGTCAACCCTAAAGGAAATCAACCCTGAATATTCATTGGAAGGACTGATGCTGAAGCTGAAGCTCCAATACTTTGGCCACTGATGCGAAGAGCCAACTCATTGGAAAAGACCCTGATGCTGGGAAAGATTAAGGGCAAGAGGAGAAGTGGGTGACAGAGGTTGAGATGGTTGGATGGCATCACCGACTCAACGGACATGAGTTTCAGCAAACTCTGGGGGGGATCGACTGGGTGGCGCGGTGGTAAATATTCTCCCTGCCAGTGCAGGAGACGCAGGAGGTATGGGTTTGATCCCTGGGTCAGGAAAATCCCCTCAAGAAGGGAATATCAACCCGCTCCAGTATTCTTTCCTGGACAATCCCATGGACAGAGAAGCCTGGTGGGCTACAATCCATAGGGTCACAAAGAGTCAGACATGACTGAGTGAACGACAACCATCATGTGCCTCCCGTGTGGGAAACGGCTCTGTGGGGCCAAGGGAGCCCAGGCTGCTCGCCAGTGCCAGCCCCGTTTCCCCTTCTGTGACGTGGGGGAGGTGGTGGGTAAATACTGCCTCTAGGGCCTGCCTCGTGCCAGGCCCTCCCTGTGCTGGGTACTGGTGACAGGGAGGCTGGTATTCAGTGAGGGCCCTGCAGACCGTGGGCACAAGGGGACGGGATGACCAGAGCCCCTGGGATGGGCAGAGGAGGCTTCTGTGGAGGTGGGGCCTAAGAGATGCCATACCCAGCTGGCACACGGTTAGTTTCTTCCCATCTGAGAAAGGAACAGAGGTGTCCCCAGAGGACGTGCCAGGGCCAGTCCAGCTGCTTCTTGTTCCTCCACCCAATTGGATGGTGGTCACAGCCCTGCTGAACGGTACCACCCCAAGTCTCACTGCTAACCAGAAATGGTTCAGGGACCCGCTACTCTGGGGCTTGGGCCCAGTTGGGCTTGTTCTTCAGAACGTCCCAAATTGGGGGTGGCCTTGGGCACGTGAGGGTTAAGGGTTAAGGTTAAGGAAGGTGCCTGGGCAGCTCTGATGGGTTTCAGCTTCATGGCTACCAACCACCTTTGGGTTCCCCCATCATTGCCATGGCAATGAGCATCCTTTGTGGGCAGCTGCGTGCACTCCCACCTCCTGAGGACCCTCAGTGAACTGGTTCTAGGGTCACACCTGGGGCGGGTGGGTCATGGAAGGGCCACAAACAGCCGTCCCTCCCAGCCCCACCTGCCACTGGAGTCTGCTGCACCCATTCAGAAGCACTTCCATTTATTTCACTCATTTCAGAAATCATCTGTAGTGTAAGCCTTTGATTGCAAAGGGATCCATTTCAAAGACATTCATCTTGAATAAAGATATTGACAGCTACTAACACAACAACCAATAAGGAAACAGGCTGCCCCCACCCATGAATATCTCTCTTTCAGAGCCCTGGGTAGGGACTTCCCTGATGGTTCAATGGTCAAGACTCTGCGCTTCCAACTGCAGGGGGCACAGGTTTGATCCCTGGTCAGGGAGCTAAGACTCTGCATGCAGTATGTGGGATGACCAAAATAAAATAGCCCTGGGTTATTTAAATAACTGACTACTTGGGTCACCCTGCCTTCCCCTTCCTGCACCTCAATTACCGTTCTTATATTTTAAATTCACCAATAGTGAACCCACAAAACCCTAGGCACACCCCTCCCCTCAGATTTCAATAAAGGTAGAACCGCAGTTCCATAACTTCTCTCTCTCTCTCTACCGGTGACCTCACTGGGTGACCCCCAGGAGGGTCAAGTACCCTCCAGGACCTGTGAGTAAGAAATCTTGTCCTTCATAGCTTCCTGATGGGTGTTGCTGAGGTGTGTCTTGTAATCAGAATAAGGAGCACGGGGGCTGGTCAGCCACAACTTTGGCTCTAGTCGGGAAACATCTATGGGGCCAGGTAAGTCCCCCAGACGTTCCTAGCTGAGAGCATCACTCTACAGAACATCACCCAGGCGGGGTGCCAGCCAGCGGGGCAGGACGCCTTACCTGGTGCACACCTCCAGGGTCACCTGGTACTCCTGCTGGTGCTGGTCAGCTGCTGGGTCATCATCATCAGCTGAGGAGGCAGGTGAGGGGGGTCGCTGCTGCTCAGCCTCAGGCTCCTGGAGGTTCACAAGCAGCTGGAAGGATGGCTTGGCCACCGGGTCGGGCACATTGTAGGTGACATCAATCTGGGAGATGGGGGAGGACAGAGGCTTAGGGGCCGTGGGGGTGGAGAGGGGAAAGACAGGGGCAGGAGAAGGTGGGGACAGCTAGAGCGATGAGGTCAGGGATACTGGAGACAGTCCTGGGCATGGTTGTCATTCCCTTTAACCCTGACGGTGTAGGTACAACCATCATCCCATTCTTCCATGCTTCAAGCCCAGGTGTGTCTGCAAACCGGGCTCCCTCTCCTGTTAACTACTGTGTTGTCTGGGCTCCATTTTTCAGATGGAGAAGTTGAGGCTACAGGGTTCTCCTGGCTGACTTGCCCTCTGACCATTGGCCAAAGCTCAGGCAACCAGTCTCTCCCAATCAGAATACAACTAAATCCTGAGCCTGCTGACTAAGGGGCCTCAGGGAGGGCCAGGCTGAGTCCAGGCTGGGCATCTACATTCAGACTTGGCTGAGAGAATAACCTTGAGCCACCAGGCAAGTCCCACGGTGGAGGGTGGAGCACAGGGTCAGAGACCACCAAAATGAGAATCAGATGCGGTTTCACCCAAGGGGACACACTGCCATCTACCTTGGGTTCTGCCTTGGGCAGGGGTGGTGTGGTTTAGTCACTCAGTCGTGTCCGACTCTTTTGCTAGCCCGTGGACTGTAGCCTGCCAGGCTCCTCTGTCCATGGGATCCTCCAGGCAACAATACTGGAGTGGGTTGCCATTTCCTTCTCCAGAGTGGGTGACATCTCAGGGGGCTGACAGGCTGTCTCAGGGTGGTTCTCACACACACAGCCACCCCACCCAGCCTGGCCAGGTACTGAGCCTCCAGCGTCCCCTGGGAGCACTCCCCTTTCCCCGAAGCCTCACCTGCATCAGACAGCAGCCTTCACCCCTGGCGCTCACAAACAGCCCCGTGGGGAGGCTGGGGATCTGGGGAGAGAAGAGGCTACGGTTCCCCTCCGCCCACCTGCAGACACACAGGGACAGACAGGCAGCGAGGAGGGGCTGCTCTCGCTGCCCTGCCCCCAGCCCTGGTCATGGGAACACGTACCGCGGCCATCTGCAGAAGCTTCTGGTTGCCCCTGTGCAGCTCGAAGGTCTCCTGGTAGTCCAAGTTGGTGGAGGCCAGGGAGACGGTGAGGTTGACGCCGCCCGCATAGGACAAGATGGCGTACTCTGCCAAGGCCTGCAGAGCCACGCAGGTGTCCTGGGGACAGAGCGGGAGACCGAAGTCAGCCCCAGAAGGTGCCTCCACCTGTGCCAGAGGTCTGGCCCAAACTGGGGGTTCCATGGACCCTCACTGAGGCCAGGGACTCATGTGGCTGGAACGGAGAGCAGATCTGGTGTAGACACCCACAGAGTTGGGGACCCCAGGAAGCTGGGGGGCATCTCCACAGAAGGAGGGGCTGGTCCCTATCCCAGAGCCTGCCGCCTCCATCCCTCAGCCCCATCCTCCCATCCTCTCTTGGACTTCGTGCTCCCAGAGGTGCAGGTAAGGAGCCGTCCTAAGACTAGAAGCACTGGGTAACTTCCTAGAGGGCTCTGAGTCCCGAGTCTAGGCCACCCAGACCTGAGCCCTCCCTTTGGCTCTGCCTGGCGCACCTGAGTAGAAGAGAAGCCCCCGAGGGCGTTTCGCTGCTGGGACAGCCACTTCACCACAGGCAGGGCGGTGGCCACGTCTCCCAGGAGGGTGTAGGTCAGCAGGGCATAAGCTGTCATTTCCACCTCGGCCGAGACCACTGCAGTGGAAGAGACCGGCTGGGACCCAGGACCCAGTGCCCAAAGCAGGCACTGGGGGTGGGGTGGCCCATACCTGTCTGATAGACCCCGTCACTGAAGCTTAGGAATGCATCCTTGTCCACATCCCGGGAACCCGTCAAGCTCCAGTGGGTCACCCCATCTGCAAGGCCAGAACAGATCAAGGCTGGACCCCAGTGGAAGAGGGCACCAGGGAAAGATGGCGGAGACAGTAAGGGCCTTGGGGCTACATCTCAGATCTGCAACTACAGGGTCAAATCCAGCCCCTCCTGCACCCCTGGTTGCTGCTGCTGCTCAGTCACTTCAGTTGCATCCGACTCTTTGCAACTCCATGGACTGTGGCCCACCAGCCTCCTCTGTGTATGGGATTCTCCAGGCAAGAACATTGGAGTGGGTTCCCATGCTCTCCTCCAGGGGATCTTCCTGACCCAGGGATTGAACCCACATCTCCTGCGTCTCTGGCACTACAGGCAGATACTTTACCACTGAGCCCACAGAGGAAGCCCTGGCAGACATTACCAATCCATGGCTGCTTTTCTGAACCCTCAACAGACATCACTAATCAATGGCTACTCTTCTGCATCCCTGGCAGACATCCTTAATCAATGGTCTCCCTTCTGGCTGGGGCCCTGATGCAGGCCCGGGGGGTTATCCTCCCTTGGGGCCCAGGAAGTCACTCCCTATTTCCAAAGACACCAAGGATTCTAAGCTCATATGAAGTATAAAAAGCCCTCAAAACACAGAAAAATCAGCCCTCCCAGCCTCAGATCTTGAGCATTTAGTTCTAAATTGACACCATCATTCAATTGGGTGGTTTTAGAATTTTGCTTTTGAAATATTTTTTTCCTTCTTCTTAAGCAGAGAAGGTGATGGAAGCTTGATTCCAGTGCAGCTGCTGGGGAAGGCCAAGGGGCAGGGGGAGGGGACCGATTTTGGAGACATTCCAAGAAGTCACGGCTTGGTGACTGGGGCTCCCCAAACACAATGGGGAATCACTTTGTAGTTGAGGAGATGGACACCACCAGAGGAAAGAGGCTTTCTGAGGCTCACCCAGCAATGGGGGGCAGGGTGGGGTCTGGCTGCAGCCCTCCCCTGCCTCCCAGCACTCTGCCTGAGGATGGTTTCTAGGAAGTCTGGGGGATCTTCTACCAGGGATCCCTGAGCACTCTTCTCCCCATTGGGGGCTGGGGTAGCATCCTTTGTTTCATTAGGGAAGAAAATGATGCTCAGGCTCAAGCCACCTTATCAAATGAAGTCATTAGTAGATGCGATAATGAGTAAGTAATAAATAAGGGCTTCCCTGATGGTTCAGACAATAAAGAATCAGTCTGCAATGCAGGAGACCCAGGTTCGATCCCTGGGTCAAGAAGATCCCCTGGAGAAGAGAAAGGCAACCCACTCCAGCATTTTTGCCTGGAGAATCCCATGGACAGAGGAGCCTGGCGGGATACATTCCATGAGGTAGCAAAGAGTCGGACACGCCTGAGAGACTAACACACACACCAGGACTTCCCTGGTGGCACAGTGGTAAAGAATCTGCCTCCCAAAGCCAGAGATGCAGGTTCAGTCTCTGTGTGGGGAAGACCCCTGTAAAAGGAAATGGTAAGCCACCCCAGTAGTCTTGCCAGGGAAATCCCCTGGACAGAGGAGCCTGGTGGGTGACAGCCCATGGGTTAGCAAAAGAGTCAGACACGACTTAGCAACTAAACAACAACAAATAAATGAGTAAACAAAACAGAGTGAGCCAAGGACGCCTCCTTAGTTTCAAGCACGTGTCCATGAGCTGCTTCCTGTGTCTGCTGGGCTGGTGGGCAAGGGCACCTACCCTGGGTGATAGCCAGGCTGCGGAGTTTTCGCAGAGCGGCAGGGGCTGCAGGGCTGCGGAGCAGGGTCAGCGCGTAGGCGGTCAGGGCACTGCTGTAGGGGTCCGTAACCAGGGATGCGCTGGACTCCAGGAAGTGTCTGGCTTTGGTAATGGCACCCCTCTCCTCCTGCAGGGTGGGGTGGGAGTAGGGTGGGAAGTGGAGCCCTGGGAGGCTGCTCAGCCTTCACCATGCAGACCACCCTCCCGAAAGTCCCAGGGGCATGCCTGGGAAACCACTGGATGGCTTGCAGCCCCTCACTTTGTATACTTCTGGTGCATGATTGCCTACAGCCCCGGCTTTCAAAACCCCCCATTCCCTTTCTTTTATTAATATGGTGGTGCCAACATTTTCCAAATGAAGTCTGAGCATAACCATTCAACTCAGAGACACTCAGGAGGAAGCAGGGAGAGCCCTGGCTGCCCTGCCCCATACCACACCATCACCAGGCTGGCTTCTAAGACCTCCCAGCTCAGGCCCACCTCATCCTCCAAGCCTCACCTCAATTGTCACCCCCTCCAAGAAGCCCACCAACCCTGATCATGCTCTTGCCCCACAGTGTGAGTGGTTGGAGGACAGAAACCAAGTTCATTGTCCAGTGATGGCCTTAGTTCAGAGAAGCTGCCCAGTAATATAGGTTAAATGGAAAAATGAGTGAGTCAAAACATTCATGAATTTAAGGACTTCCCTGGTGGTCCAGTGGCTGAGACTCCGCGTTCCCAATGCAGGGGGCCCGGGTTCAATCCCTGGTCAGGGAACTAGGGCCCATGCTGCAGCTAAGAGTTTGCATGCAGCAGTTAAAGATCCCAAAGGCTGCAAAGAGGACTGAAGATCCTGTGTGCCACAAACTAAGACCCAGAGCAGCCAAATAAATGAGTAAATACTGTTTGTTTGTTTTAAAGTAGACATTTCTTGTCTTGTGGACCTGGAGGCCAGAAGTCTGAGATCAATGTGTTGGCAAGGTCGGTTCCTTCTGAGGGCCACGAGCAGAGGATTGGCCGCAGGCCTCTCTCCTGGCCATCTCCTCCCTGTATCTCCACGGCGTCTTCCTTCTGTGAGGGTCTCTGTGCCCTAATGTCCTCCTTTTCCCAGGATGCTAGGCATATTGGATCAGTACCCACCCTAAAGTCCGCATTTCAACACGACTACCTCTATAAAGGCCTTGTCTGCAAACACAACCACATTCTGGAGTCTTGGGCTGGATCTGTAGCTCCCCTTCACAGATTTGTATCTTGAAGTCTTAACCCCCAGTGGTTGCGGGGGGGGGGGGGTAGCAGGGGACAGGCTGGTGCTTTGGGAGATTATTAGGTTTAGATGAGACCAAGAGAGTGGAGCTTCCCTGGTAGCTCAGCTGGTAAAGAATCCACCTGCAGTGCAGGACACCCCAGTTCAATTCCTGGGTCAGGAAGAATACCCACTCCAGCATTCTTGCCTGGAGATTTCCATGGACTAACACACACACGCAAGAGAGTGGC
The DNA here is from genome assembly GCF_027580195.1 of Bos mutus. Classification (NCBI taxonomy): domain Eukaryota; kingdom Metazoa; phylum Chordata; class Mammalia; order Artiodactyla; family Bovidae; genus Bos; species Bos mutus. Next base: position 45,253,485 of record NC_091623.1, read on the forward strand.
GCCCTATAATCAGTTAGACTGCTTATAAAGGAGACCACAGTGGTCTCTCTCTCTGTCCTTCTCTCCCCTCAACCCCATCCCACCTCTCTTCATGGTGAGACACCAAGAAAAGGCCACGTGAAGACACAGAGAGAAGAGATGACTGACTCCAAGTCAGGAAGAGACCCCTCATTAACAATGGAACTGAAAAAAAAAGACTGAATCAACCAGAACACTGACCTTGGACTTTCCAATCTCTAGAACCATCAGAAATAAATGTCTTCTCTAGGACATAGAAGCAATCTAAATGTCCACTTATAGAGGAACGGATAAAGGAGATGTGGTACATATATACAATGGAATATCACTCAGCCTTAAAAAGGAACAAAAGTGTGCCATCTGCAGACAAGTGGATTTACCTAGAGACTGTCACACAAAGTGGGGTAAGTCAGAAAGACAAAAGCAAATACTGTACGTTAACACATATATGTGGAGTCTAGAAAAACGGTGCAGATGAACCTATTTGCAAAGCAGAAACAGAGACACAGTGTAGAGGACAAATGAACAGACACCAAGGAGAAAAAGGGGGATGAATTGGGAGGCTGGGATTGACATATACACACTATTATGTATAAAACATAACTAATGAGAACCTACTATACAGCACAGGGAACTCTACTCAATGCTCTGATGACCTAAGTGGTAAGGGAATTCAAAAAAGAGGGGATATATGTACATGTGGGTTTCCCAGTTGGCGCTAGTGGTAAAGAACCGACCTGCCAATGCAGGAGATGTGGGTTCGATCCCTGGGTCACGAAGATCCCCTGGAGGAGGGCATGGCAACCCACTCCAGTACTCTTGCCTGGAGAATCCCATGAACAGAGGAGCCTGGCGGCCTACAGTCCACGGGGTTGCAAAGACTCAGACACAACGGAAGCGACTTAGCCCATATGCATATGTGTATGTATAGCTGACTCACTTTGCTGTTCAGTAGAAACTAACGCAGCACGGTAAAGCAACTACACTCCAATACAAACTTTTAAAAAAGAAATAAAGGTCTGTGGTTTAAGGCCCTGGTCTGTGGTATTTTGTGACAGCAGCCTGAGCTGACTTAGGGGGTTGGGGTTTTGGGCAACCCAATTCAACCTCTTAACACATGGCAAGTGAGGGGCCCTCTGGGCAAAGCATGTGGAACATGGAGGGTCTTAGGTCACAGCAAACTCTAAACACAGCAGTTGCAAATCTGCACTGTGAAGCGGAAAGATCTGAGAAGCACCACAAATCATAATTCATCATCAGAGGTTTTAGCATTGGCACAGATGTGAGGAATGGTGGAATCCCTAGCCTGGCGGCTGAGATCTGTCTATCCTGGGAGCTCCCTCTGCAGGGGACATGCCACTCCCACTTGGGACAGCCTCACAAAAGTGACACAAGCCTTGGGTTCCTTGGGACATCTAAGCCCTGCTGGGTCCAGTACTAACTGTCCCCAAAGGTTCTAGACCTTTCTCCCCCGAAGCATTCATAAGTTAAAAAAAATTTTTTTTTAATTTTTTGGCTGCACTGCACGACATGTGGGATCTTAGTTCCCAACCAAGGATCAAACCCAAGACCCTGCATTGGGAGCACGGAGTCTTTAACTACAGGACTGCCAGGGAAGTCCCATCCAACATTTTGTATCAGGCTTCCTAAAGTCAGCCCACAGGTCACTGTCCAGGATAATGACTGAGCCTCAAATGATTCTCCAAATGGGAGCTGGGGGCTATGGACAGTCCTGGGAAGGCTTGAACTCAGGGACACATGCATGCCCCTCATGACTACTGCCAGAATCTCTCATGCATCTGCTTAGGTCACAAGAAGTGGTAAGGTCACAAGAAGTGCTTAGGTCACAAGAACTGTGACCATTGGAAAGCATGAAAATGTCCCATTAATGAACAGAAGGAGGACAGCAAGGAAGAAATAGAAGCTGAAGATGGCCAGAAGATGGCCAGCCTGGCTGGCAAGGGGAAACTGCTCACTCGCTCCTCCAGCCCAGCATCTCCCGGGCCCCGTGCACTTACCTCCGAGGCTGGGTCCACTTCCAAGAGCGCAGCCACCACGTAGGCTGTCAGTGGGACTGTGCCGTGGATCCCACCCTGTAAGAGGATTTGTGGGTCTCACCCCAACCAGAGGGGACAGCCTCCCAACCCCACTGGCCGCAGACAAACCCGGGGAGCAAGCAGCACAAGGCCAGGGCTCCCGGAGGAGGCTGAGAAGCTGCTGACCTGAATGTCCTTGTTCAGAATCCTGCCCACTGCCGGGAAGGAGCCATCTGCCTGCTGCTGCTGGACAATCCAGTCCTTGGCGGCCTCCAGCTCCAGAGGGTCGATGAAGATGAAGCTGCGAGCCTGGGCGAAGGACTTGAGGACAAAGGCTGTGAGCCTGAAACAGGATGGAGTACAGGCTGAGAGAGCTGAGACAGCAAGGGCCGGGCTGTCCCAAAACAAAGTCACCTCCCATGTGCCCCTTGAGGGACTGTGGTACATTCCCCACTTCACCCAAGACTCTGCTTCCTTCTCTGTAAGACACGAGGGCCCAGTCTGCCCTGTTGTGAGCACTTGATGGAAGTGTGTGGGCACCCAGCAGGGCCTGATGATACAGCCTATCTTCCCTGTTAACTCCCTCCCACCTGGGAAGCACCTTTTTCTGAGCCTGTCAAGTCCCCTACCACCACCATGTGTGAAAGACCTTCCTTGTTGCGCCTCCATAACCATTTCCCAAGAGATCCTCAGTTTTGCTGAGAGATCCCAGGGAAAACCAGCAACCAGGTACCCTGGACACTTGGGCTCCTCTGTAGCCCTGGTCAGCCACAGCCATGAACATTCCAGTCCCCAGGTCTGCAAATAGCTTTGGAATGGGCACATGAGGTGATGCCCGGAGCAGCTGCAGCCATTTTGCTACCACAAGAAGAGCAGCCACTGTGCTGAGGAGGTCCACAGGGACCAAGGGAAAGAACCAGGGGCCCAAGTGCATTGTCAGGCTGCCAGGCTGGCCAGTCCCGGAGACTTCTCAGCTCTGCGGTGTGAACTCATGTTCAGAATTCCTTTTTCAGTCATTTTTATGTTGTTTGCAGCTGAAAACATCCCACAAACCCATTCAGTCACTCAGTTACCCAGGTCCTGAATGCAGAGTGCTCCTACTTCCTTTCTTTACAGGATGAAGTCTTACTTGTTGTCCTCTCAGTATTCATTGAGAAGTCTTCTCAATGTTCAACCCAGGGGTGTCTTCTCAGAGGAAGCCTCCCAGCACTTCCACTAGCATTCAGCACCTCCACTCTTGGATGAGCTGGTTGCTTCTAGACTCCCAGGCCCTCCCTCTGTGTATACCCTCATCTCTGCAGCCTGTCCCTTGCTCGCCCCATCCCCCATCCCAGCTGTTGCTAGTGCACCCTGAATGGGAGATGATGGGGCTGGGGGATGAATGAATGAAAAAAAAAATGAACTCGGAAGAACCACCGGATGGAAACCAGGGAGCCAAGAGGGACAAACAGCAGAACTGTTAGCAAGGGAAATGCCCCAACTCAAGATGAAAGAGTAATCCATCCTCTTCAAAATCGAGTGGTTCCCCTACTCCACACCCATCAGGACGGCTACTGTAACACAAAAACAAAACAGCAGAAGACAGCCAGTACTGGTGAGGATGCAGGGAAACTGGAGCCCTTGCGCACTGCTGGTGGGAATAGAAAATAGTACAGCCACTGCGGAAAACAATACAGTGATCCCTAAAATAAAATGGAACATAGAATTGTCATGTTGTTGTTGTTGTCAAGTCACTATTTGATGTTTGCTTCTTTTGTGACCTCAAGGACTGCAGCCCACCAGGCTCCTCCTCTAGACAAGAATACTGGAGTGGGTAGCCATTTCCTTCTCCAGGGAATCTTCCTGATCCAGGGATCGAACTGGTGTCTCCTGCACTGGTAGGTAGTTTCTTTACCACTGAGCCACCAGAGAAGCCCTTAGAATTATCATATGATCTGGCAATTCCACTTCTGGGCATATATCCCAAAGAAATGAAAGCAGGGTCCCAAAGAGATATCTGCACACCCATGCTTGTAGAAGTGTTATTCACAACAGCCAAACTGTAAAAGCAACCCGGTGTCCACTGACAGATAAATGAACAAGAAAATGTGGTACTGAGGTAGGATGCAGATGGGCCCCTGGGCTGAGCAGTTGCAGTCTGTCAGACTGAGTAAATTGGAGCTTGTTTTCTCCTGACATTTCAAGGAAAAAAATCAATGGTAGGAGCTGAGCCCTGCTGGAGTAAGAAGATAAGAAGATCACATCTCTCATTCTTGAGGTCAGGAAGTCCTCCCTAGCTGCACATGCATGAAACAGCTCCTAGGGGGTCATAAAGGGAGGAGGCACTAACCCATAGCCTCTGCTCCGTCGGGCTTCCAGAGACCTCCTCACTGGAATCCACTGTGGTTAAAAGATTCACGTGCGTATCAGGAAGGGCCCTGGGTCAGGACAGATGTGGGAAATGAAGCATGACTGGCCACAGGAAAACAAAAGCCCAGAAAAACTACCTCTGTGTAAGTGACTTAAATCACTTCTCTGGCACACTTCCCATCAAGGAGCATGCCCGCATCGTTCTCTGGGTGTGTATTTCTGCTTTGGTTCTGCTCTAAATAAACTGCTTCTTTGTTCTCTTTGCACATACTGTGGCTCCAATAAACTATGCCTGCTTTACAGACTCTCTTTGTGGGGTTCTTTCTCCAAAGAAGATGAGGACTGAGGTCCTCTTACCTGCCAACATCAGTATATCCATACAATAGAACATTATTCAGCCTTGAAAAGGAAAGAAATCCTGAAAAATGCTTACATATGGATGAACATTGATAACATGATGCTAAGTGGGATAAGCCAATCACAAAAAGGCAGGTACTGTATGATTTCATTTCTATGAGGCACTTAGAGTAGCCAGAATCAGAGACAGGAAGTAGGATGGGGCTTCCAGGGTCTGCAGGGGGAGGCAAGAATGGGGGGGTTAGCGTTTAATAGGTATCAGTTCAGTTACACAGTTGAGTCTGACTCTTTGCGACCCCATGGACTGCAGCACGCCACCCTTGCCTGTCCATCACCAACTCCCGGAGCTTGCTCAAAACTCATGTCCATCAAGTCGGTGATGCCATCCAACCATCTTGTCCTCTGTCGTCCCCTTCTCCTCCTGCCGTCAATCTTTCCCAGCATCAGGGTCTTTTCCAGTGAGTCAGTTCTTCGTATCAGGTGGCCAAAGTATTGGAGCTTCAGCTCCAATTAGTCCCTCAATGAATATTCAGGACTGATTTCCTTTAGGATGGACTTGTTGGATCTCCTTGCAGTCCAAGGGACTCTCAAGAGTCTTCTCCAACACCACAGTTGAAAAGCATCAATTCTTTGGTGCTCAGCTTTCTTTATGGTCCAACCCTCACATCCATACATGACCACTGGAAAACCACAGCTTTGACTAGATGGACCTTTGTCAGCAAAATAATGTCTGTTTTTTAATGTGCGGTGTAGGTTGGTCATAGCTTTTCTTTCAAGGAGCAAGTGTCTTTTAATTTCATGGATGCAGTCACCATCTGCAATGATTTTGTAGCCCAAGAAAATAAAGTCTGTCACCGTTTCCATTGTATCCCCATCTATTTGCCATGAAGTGATGGGAACTGGATGTCATAATCTTAGTTTTTTGAATGTTGAGTTTTAATAGGTATGCTGCTGCTGCTGCTGCTAAGTCGCTTCAGTTGTGTCCGACTCTGTGCAACCCCATAGACGGCAGCCCATTAGGCTCCACTGTCCCTGGGATTCTCCAGGCAAGAACACTGGAGTGGGTTGCCATTTCCTTCTCCAATGCAGGAAAGTGAAAAGTGAAAGTGAAGTCGCTCAGTCATGTCCGACTCTTCACGACCCCACGGACTGCAGCCTACCAGGCTCCTCCGTCCATGGGAGTTTCCAGGCAAGAGTAGTGGAGTGGGGTGCCATTAATAGGTATAGAGTTTCAGATTTACAAGATGAAATGAATTATGAGGATGGATGGTGGTAACAGCTGCACAATAATACGAATGTATTTAATACCACTGAACTGCACACTTAAAATGGTTAAAATGGTAAATTTTATGTTATGTATACATATTTTAACACAATAAAAAAAAAAAAGAAAAAGAAAATCAAGTGACTCCAAGGTCTGTTTCTGCAAATTGTCAGAATCTGAAATATTAACCTTAAAATGTACCCCAAGCCTACGAACCAGCTTGTCTTGGTCACTTTCTTCCCCAGATACCCCAAATCCATCCTCTTCCTTATATTCCAGGCCCCTGTGTCAGCCTGGCACCTCATGGCTCCCACCGCCCCCACCAGCCCGACCCTGTCCCATCACATGCTCTGTACACAGCAGCCAGAAGGACAGTTCAAACACTGCAGGATCCAGATGGAACTTAGTTGCCTCTGCGCTGGCAACTGTGAAATTCCCGCATTCTGCTACACTGTTCTCTTTACTTTTCCATTTTAAATCACCAACAGGGATAAATAAACTGTGGTGCATTCTCACGACTGAATCTTATTCAGTAATAAAAAGAAACGAGCTATCAAGCCAGGATAAGACATGGAGAAAATTTAAGTGCATATTCCTTAGTGAAAGAAGCAATCTGAAAAGGGCTGCATGCTCTGTGATTCCAGCTCTGTGACATTCTGGAAAAGGCAGAACTACAGGACTAGAAAAAGGACCAGCGGTGGCCAGGGGCTGGGGGTAGGGAGGGACGACTATGCAGAGCCCGTGGGGTTTTTAGGGCAGAAAACTGTTCTGTATGATACCTTAATGGTGGGCAGGTGACAGTGTACATTTGTCCAAACCCATAAACCATGCGACACAAAGGGTGAGCCCTAATGCAAACAGACCTCCGTTAACAACAATGTAGCAATACTGGTCCATCGATTACAACAAATGTACGTCATTAATGCAAGACGTTAATACTGGGGGAAAACTGCATCGAGGGAAGATGGACTGCATGGGAACTCATTCTATCTGCTAAAAGTTTTCTATGAATCCAGAACTGTCCTAACCAATTAAGTTTATTCATTCAATATGCACATAGCCCAGCATGACTCAGGTTACAGCCATGCTTTGCACCAAGCCCTCTTGCTCCCTCCAGAATAAAACCCAAACTCCTCTCCTGCTCAGTCTGGCCCTGGCAGCCTCTCCTCCCTCGTGGCAGGCCACTTTCCTACTGGCCTGTGCTGCCAGCCACACTGGTCCCCTTCTCTGGCTCAAACTTGTCAGGGCTGCCTCAGGGCCTTTGCACAGGCTGTTCACACTGCCTGGAATCCTCTCCCCTTGGATTTTCATACAGCTGTCCCTCATCTCCTTTGGAAAACCTTTCTTGACCACCCCATACAATTGTGTACCTCATCATACACTATCCCCTCAACAAGTTTTATTTGCTTTATAGATATGAGAAATTATATACTTGACATAGTAGCTTTAAAATATATCCACAAATGCCTTGCTTCTTCTCCTTTCAAGCAGTGGAATAGTGTAGGCTGTACCGAGTGACTGGATTCTAAAGACTAGAATCTGGTGGGGGTGACAGTATGACTCAGGAAATCAGCTGATAAAAGGCATGTGGCACTCTCCTTACTTTCTCTCTTTGATTTTCATTCCAGGGGAAGTCAGCTGCCATGCTGTAAGGACATGCAAGCAGCCCTATGGAATGGTCTTCAGTGAGAAACTCAGGCCCCCTGTCCACAGTCGTGGGAGACGACCAACTTGGAAACAAATGCTCCAGCCCTAGTCAAGCCTTTCGACGATGGCAGCCCCAGCCAATACCATGACTGCAACCTTGGGAGGGATCACGAGCCAGCAGTGCCAGGTAACCCACGTCTGAATTCCTGACCCACAAAACTGAGACAATAAATGTTTGTTGTCTTAAATGGCTGTGTTTTGGAGGTAACTTGTTACACAGCAGTAGCTAACTATTACATCTCATGAAGGGTCTCTCTTTCTCTCTTGGAGGCAGGGACCATGCCTTTCTTGTTCCCTTGGAACTAGAACAATAGCCTGGCAAATATTAAACATTTGAATGAACAAACGAATAAATGAATGAATGTACATTGGACGCACAGGCCCTGAGTTTAAAGGAAGCTGGACTGGATCCTGGACTTCCCACCCAAGTATTTAGGCGGTGCTGGTTTAGTTGCTAAGTCATGTCCAACTCATGCAACCCCATGGACTGTAACCTGCTGGGCTCCTCTAACCATGAGATTCTCCAGGCAAGAATACTGGAGTGGGTTGCTATTTCCTTCTCCAGAGGATCTTCCCAACCCAGGAATCAAACCCAGGTCTCCTGAATTGCAGGCAGATTCTTTACTGACTGAGCTATGAGGGAAGCCCTAAGTATTTAGGGAGTGGTGCTAACAAGGCATCCATCCCAGTGGGTACCTGGCACTGTAATGAGCATGCCTTCACCCTTATCCCACTGTCTCTTAGATCCTGGTCTTGAGACGGATGTGTGGTGAGGAAACAGGTTCAGAAAACTTGAACAGCTGGTCTAAGGTCACACAGTTCACACAAGACTGAGACTGGGTTTGCTCAGCTCCAGGGTGGATGTCCCGTGGATTGCTGTTGCCAATGTCCTGTGCATCCTGCAACTTTGATCTGTGAGGAGGTTTTACAAGGCCAAGGAGGAGAGGCAAACTGCTGGGTGTCACGTTTCCATGACCACAGCAGAATTCATCTTCTCTTGTTCAGTGTGTGTGTGAACTGTGGGAAGGCGTTCACAGATCACAGCTCACTATTTCTGACTGGTGGAGGCCTCTTGGAACTGTCGGGACTTGGCCAGCTTTCAGAGAGTGACTCAATGACTTTAGCCATCCCCGAGAGTGGGTGGGGGCCTCTGCTTGCTAGAGCATGACTGTGGCTTTGCCTTAAGCGCTGTCAGCAAGGCAGGGTCCTGGGACAGAAATGGGGCAGACTTCTGGGGACTGGGGAGCTGAGCAGGTCACCAAGGCTGGGCCCCTCTGGAGCCAAGTGAGTGACTCTGCACTGCAGTGCGGGCTCAGCCAGCTGTGCCCCTGGCCCTGGGCTGCTGCTGTGCAGTGGACACTGTTGATTTAAGGACAAGACACTTTCATGCCCACAGGCGCTGCAGGTGCCACCCAGGTGTGACACTGAGAAGAAGGCCCCACTAGAAACAGGAAGTTGGGGGTACCCTACTTCCTCAGTAAGCCCCAAAGTGGATGAGGCAAATCCCTGATGATGCCAAGAACTCCTACGGAATAAGACATAGGTGTATGCAGGTCCTCCCTGCCCTGGCTGACCCTGAAAGCCAGAGGAAGCCACTCACAAGGGAAATCTGACCCCAGAATGCTCCTCCTGAACTCTCCAACCCAGCCTCAAGGCAGTGGTCTGGCCTCTCCCAGTCCACCCCCTCCTGCTCAGGGTCACCCCATTCCTGGGTCCAGTGGCCTCTGAGGAGGCTCAGAGAACCCAGGACTCATCCACAAGGGGCCAGAGAGCAGGGGTTTCAGTTCCTGGGCACCGAGGCAACAACAACAGCAGGAGTAACAGTAACAGCCACTGCTTCCAGCTCCACCACACGCAGGCCAGGCAGAACTCCCCCATCCAAACCAAACCTCTAAACCCCAGGGGCTAGGACCATGGCTGTCTCCATATTCCACACAGACTCCCAGCACCCTGAAGGGAAAGTGAAGTGAAAGTCTCTCAGCCGTGTCTGACTCTTTGCAACCCCATGGACTATAGAGTCCATGGAATTCTCCAGGCCAGAATACTGGAGTGGGTAGCTTTTCCCTTCTGCAGGGGAACTTCCCAACCCGGGGATCAAACCCAGGCATATTCTTTACCAGCTGAGCCACAAGGGAAGCCCATCACCCTAGGGACTAAGAAATCGCATATTTCCTGCCATATCCGTAAACAAGGATGTCACAGGCATCAGCCACTGCAGCCCTCCCAGTGTGAGCTGGTGAGCCCTGAGGGAACTCAGGAAGGAGAAGAACAGGGACCATCTAGCAGCCATCAGACTGTAGCCACTCCCTACGGTGAGCCCCGAGGAAAGAAAGCTCAGGATGTGGGAACACAGGATGCTGGCGGTGGCCCCAGGTAGCTGTGGTGAAAGAAACTGTCTCAGTGAGCCCAGGTTCTTGTATCTTCCCACACACAGAAAAGCACTAAATTCCTTAACTTGGGTTATTTGGTTTTCTTTAATTAGTAATAATCTTTTGATGTTCAGACACCTGCCCTTTGTTACAAAACTTCTATGTAAAACCTGGCTCCTCCCCTTGCCTCCATGGAGCAGTTCTCTCCCAGGCCTGAAGTCCTAAAAGTTTCTGCCAAATAAAACATAACTCTCAACCTTTAGGTTGCATGTACTTTGTCAGTCGACAGGATCAAGCCCCAGGGGTCCTGGCTATGCTGTGCTGGATGTGAGGCTGTGGCTTCACGTGGGGGAACTTCAGTAGCCGTGCCCGGGGCATGAGGACTCACCACATACTCCCCGACTCGTCCCGCTCTCCAAAAGCACTATAGGAGCCGTCCTGGTGCTTGTAGGTCAACTGTCTCTGGTAGCCTGCGGGGCAAGAGGGGACAGCACCCTGGTGAATGGCTGGCTGGCCAACATTCTACCCCGGGACCCCCAAACTAATACTACACCCACATGGGGGGGTCCCTGAAACTGCCCCATGCCCACATCTGAGGTCCTTGAAACTGTCTCACAACACTGCTGGGGTCCTTGAAACTCTCCCACGTACACAGCTGGAGAGATTGAAACCTCTACTTTATTCCTCTTTTGTTTCTTGATATCACCCCTTTATGACTCCTGGTAACACACTGGCCTTCAGCCATGCCTGGTGGGGTGGGATGGTGAAATGCATTATCTCCAGGCAGGGCCCTTGGCCACACACCGTCACCCACCCCAGGGCCTGAAGAGGTTGTTGCTCTATCCCCTGGAGCCAGAGCTTGGTTTGCTCAGATCAGCAGGGGATTGAGGAGGACAAGAAGGCAGAAAGTCAGGGGGGCCGGGGCCTCCAAAAGAGGGCCAGGCAGTTGGTCTTATTGTGAGGGCAGCAAGGGGCATGAGAGGAGGGGGTGAGGGGGCAGAGGTAGTGGGTGGATTGCCAGGTCAGGAGAGGAAGCAGACACTGGGGAGGTGGGGACAGTCTAGGCGACCATGACCACGGGCTTGGACTGGGGGTGGCGATGGGCAGGGAGGGGTTCTGCAATATAGGCAGAGCTACCTTAACTGAACAAGATGTGAAGGAAAAAAGGAAGAATGCAGAGGCTGCTAAATGCAGCGGCCTGACCAGCAGGACGCACCGATCTATGTCCATGGAGCCCGGGGAAGAGGGAGCAGGAGCTCACACCGGGGTAGATAGTATTCCCCCCAGTCACGTCCACCTGGAACCTCAAAATGTGACCTTATGGGGAATGAGGGTCTGTACAGATGGAATTACATTTCTGAATCAGGCTGGGCCCTAAACCCAATGACTGGTGTCCTCAGAGAAGAAATGACACAGACTTGGAAGGGCTTGTGACGATGGAGGCAGAGGGTGATGTGTGAGCGGGCGTCACCAGAATCCCGCCAGAACAAAGTCCTGGGATAGTCGCTCCCCCAGAGCCTCCTGACAGAGTCAACATTGTTGACACCTTGATTTTAGTCCTCCAGCCTCCTGAATCATGAGGGAACTGAGATGTGGAATATTTCCTGCTGTATCAGTAACAAGGATGCCGCGGTTGCCAGCCACTGCAGACCTCTAATATGAGCTGGTGAGCCCTGGGGGCACTCAGGAAGGAGAACACTTGCCATCTAGATCGAGTCTACCGTCAGAATGCCACTGCTCCCTGCAGTGAGCCCCAAGGGAGCTCGGGATGTGCAAAACAGGATACTGGCCCCAAAGAGTGGAGGTGCACGTCAAAGGAATGATTTCCGTGAGCCCAAACTCTTGCATCGTCCCATACAGAAAAAAGCGCTAAATTCCTTAACTTAGAATATCTGGTTTACTTTACCAATAACCTTTTGATGTTCAGACTAGCCGCCTTTGTTGTAAAACTTCTATGTAACCTGGTGCCTCCCCTCTAGGAGCTGCTCTCTCAGGATTACTGGAGATGCTGTCTCCTGGGCCTGAAGTCCTAAAAATTCCCACCAAGTAAAACATAACTCTCAACTTTAAGGCTGTGAATACTTTTCAAGTGGACAGAATAAAGTCCTGTGGATCTACCCAACTCAGTTTGCGGTACTTTGTTATGGCAGCCCAAGGGAACTAACACCAGAGATTTGGAGGAAAACCAGGGGGTGGGGGTCGATTTGGGGCTTGTTGAGTCTGAAAGCTGTTGGGCACCAGATCTGGCTGTCTGGCTAGAGGGGAGGTCCAGGCTGCCACTCACCCCGATAGGTCATCACACTCTGGATGGCGGTCAAGGACCTGAGTCCGGATGGGTTCACTGAGGTGTGCCTGGCCTTGGGAGGCCAGGGCTCACCCACATCCTAGACTTTCACAACCTGCCAACTTGAGCCCTGCCCCTCCCCCTCCACCATGGACCAAGCAGACTTAAGGTTCCGGGTAGTCTGTGGTCAGCCTTCACAAAGCCGGACCTTCAGCCCACGGCAACCTCTGACTTCTCTTTCCATCCGAGAGTTGCACGTTTATTTTAGTTTTTTGGCTGTGGCCCGTACAGCATGTGGGATCTTAGTTCCCCAACCAGGGATTGAACCCATGCCCCTGCAGTGGAAGTGCTCAGCCTTCTGGGCCACCAGGGAAGTCCCTCAGAGAGCTATACATTCTTCAGCGTAAGTTTTTCCTTTCTCATCCATGAGGACAGATGGTTCTAGATCATCAGGACTGCCTTTGGAACATAATAACGGGGAACCACCACAGGCCAGGAGACAGGGACTCCAGATTTGTCTTAGGAATTGAGATTTTCACATGCCTCTGTTTCCCCATCTCACAGGGGCCAGCATCATCTGAGCCAGGCATTCTTGAATCCTTTTCGGTAAATGTCCGTGATCGTGACGGTGGTTTCTCGTCTCTCTCTGGCTTGGGTCTAGTGCCCTGCCTGCCCCTTGTGCCCCAGTCCAGAGGAGCCTGGGGTCTGAGAAGCCCCCGCAACTGGCCCCTGTGAGGTCTTGGGCGCCTCTTCACTCCCAGGAAGGAATGATGCTAAAGCTGAAACTCCAGTACTTTGGCCACCTCATGCGAAGAGTTGACTCACTGGAAAAGACTCTGATGCTGGGAGGGATTGGGGGCAAGAGGAGAAGGGGATGACAGAGGATGAGATGGCTGGATGGCATCACTGACTCGATGGACGTGAGTCTCAGTGAACTCCGGGAGTTGGTGATGGACAGGGAGGCCTGGCGTGCTGCGATTCATGGGGTCGCAAAGAGTCGGACATGACTGAGCGACTGATCTGATCTGATCTGATCACTCCCAGGAGGCTCACTTTGCTCATCTGGGAAACGAGGACCATTAGCACGGGGGCTGCAAGGAGGGAAACTCAGGGCAGCGTGGATGGAGCTGCACATGCCTGGCACGAGGCAGATGCCAGCTTCAGAGCTAGGTTCAGCCTCCTCCATGCTTTCCTTTCACGTTGGCTCCAGTGTAAGGCTAGAAGCAGAGCCCAGGAGGCCCCAGAATTTTGGTATCAACTGACTAACTCCCTTGTTATCTGGGAAGGAGCAGGTCCTACCCAGGGACACAGAATGGGAATCTCTGACAGAGCTGGGACCCCATCTCCAGCCTCCCTCCTTCCCCTCCTTGCGAGGCTCAGATGTGCAGAGGGTAATTCAGGGCCCTCCGAGGCCCTGTACCCCACCCCCAAACAGGACTGTGCCTTGCCCTAAGGACTTGATTCATGGCAATGGAAGATGTCCAGTGCTGTGTTGTTTATCTATGAAGATGCTCACTGTTGTGTTATTTATCTGTGAAGATGCCCAGTGCTGTGTTATGCATTTCTAAAGAAGTTCAATAGGGCTTTGTTTATTTCTGAAGTTCAGTACTGGTGGTTTACTTCTGAAGATGTTCAATGCTGCATTATTTAGGGGGAAAAAACTGGAAATAAAACACATAAATAAATAAAACTGGAAATAAGAGGAGAGTTCAGTATGTTGTGTTCCATTGATGCATGTGACAAAAAAAACAATGTAGCCTCCCAAAGTGATTACAAACTGAACCCATCCTAAGACCCAACGGTTTCACCCCACAGAAATCTGGATGAGTTTTCACCAAGTATGCAAAGAGGACAATTACCGACAGTTCTGTTCTAAAAGCCCTGAATTGCAAATTGCTCCAAAGCCCATCTGCAGACACGCCCACTGCTGTCTCCACACAGTAATGGAGGTGAATAGACAACTGCTGCCCAAAGCCCAGTGGATGAATCTTACGCACACAGGACAGGGTTGGGGGGAGGCATGCCACAGGAAGCTGTGCTATGAGACACCAAGAATGGCAAAGCTAACCTGTGCTCCTGGAGGGTAGAGGGGTCAACACAGAGCATGATGGGAAGCTTATAGGGATTTATTTTCTTTCCCCAAATGTTTTTATAATGCTATTATATTGCCCTGGTTGTTCAGAAAAATTTACATTTTCAGAAGATGCTGTTCCTCTCCCCATGGCTGATTACCAGCAATCAGATCGGTTTCCTAACAGGTGCAGAGGCCAGGCTCCGACTGACAGGGGCCAGATCAGGCCACCCAGATTGGCCTCTTTCAACGTCTTTGCCTTCTTCCCCATCCTCTGCACGTGGCATGCGGGCTGCGCCCCGTGCGACCGAGGCTACTGCACCCCAGTACCTTGTACCAGGTGGTCGGTGGTCTCCCTCTCCACCTCAGGGCTGAGCTGCCGGGTTTTCTGGAGATACTTCAAGACAAAGACATTAGGTGCAAAATGAATCATATTCTGCTCTCCGCAGCCGAAGGGAAGCCGGAGGAGGTTGCTGAGATGGTTCAGAGTTGGCCCCATGACGTCTCCTGGTGAGAAGGAAGAGGAAGAATGGGCTGAGGACTGGCCTCATTCAATGCCCTGGCATTGTTCTAGGGACAACTTTCCTCAGAGGGAGCCCACCCATGGCCCAATACCAGCATCCCATTATCTGACTGCCAGTGCTGCCCTTGGAGACTGGGAGGCATCCATGCCCATCCAGCCTGCTTGATCGCTTGGCCTTGGTGGGCACTTGCAGGCCCTACCTTACATGCTTCCCTCCATGTTCTTTAGTTGTAACTCAGGTGTTCTTTCTACCTTTTCATTATGTTATTATTAGTAAATGCTTTTTCCTTTCTAGATTTCTAAATAGGTGCAATTGAGACTATACATTTTCCTCTTAGAACAACTTTGGCTGCATCCCACAAACGTTAAGATGTCAATCCAGTCATTTGACTCCCTTCTACATATTTTTTTCTAACTTCCAATATGAAATGTGGTTTTCTATTTAACCATGAGTATTGGGGTTTTTCATACAGTTTTCTTATACGTGTGGTATTGTTGGTGTGTTTTTGAAAGTTCTTTTCTCCTGTTATTTCTGACTTACTGTGCTCTCATCCCTTCTGTACTCTGCCTCCCTCTCCCTGGCCTTTATGCCCCCAAATACTGCTGATACACTTTCTGGACTCCCTGCTGACTGCACCTCCCTTCCTCTGCCCCCCTGAGGCTGCTGCTGCTCCTGCAGCCTCCTCCTGTGGCGGGGCCTGGCTGGCTACTTTCTCGCCGCCTTTCTCTGGGCTTTCCAGTTCTTCTTACACTTCCATCCTGCTGCGCTGACGGCACTGGCTGGCACAGAGTTACCTGCCTGCATCTCCCCTCCATCCCTGCCCGTCTGTCTTCTTCCCTATACCCATCACCTCAAGCTGGGCCATCATCCCCAAGGCCACATCTGAATTGATTTCATGCTTCAGAAATCATAAACTCCAGCAATCCTCCGATTTGGTGACAACCACCAACCTGCCCCAGGCCCCAGGGCTTCCATTCTCTGACGTCACAGAGACCCAAGACCCCTCCTTCGTGTCTGTGTGCCTCTTCCTGGCCTTTTACGCCTCCCACCCTTCCAACATCCAGCACTAGATGGATCACACAGTCCCCAGTTTCTACTCCTGTGCCTGGGCTACAGGAGACAATCCAGTGCTCAAGAAGTCCCTGGCCACAGCCTCTTATCCCTGCTCAGTAAGCTCTCTAAGCATTTGAAATGGTCCCGCCCCTCTCACCTGGACCCCCAGAGCCCCTACCCACCACCCCGTACCTGGCTAACTTCACCTGGTCTTTCAGCCTGCTTGTATATCACCCCAGACACATTGCCCTCATGAAGTTCACACACCCCTTGGGGTCACCCCACAGAGGGCAAGGACCCGTCTCCTCAGCCAGACTTGAGCCCCCAAAGGGCAGGCTTGGGGTCACCTCTGAGTCTGGCCCCAGCACAGAGAAGGCACTGGAAGTTGCTTGCCGGTCAGGTGAGTGGGTGTCTGGCCAAAGGCCCCAAAGGCACGTGCCCCCAGCAAAACCCAGAATGAAAATGAACCGGAAGTGACACTTGCCCCCATCCTCCCCAAGCCAGGCTGCCGGGCAGACACACCTATGATGGAGGCGGCGGCACGCTCAGACCCGGGGATGGCGCTGTGCGGGACCCCCAGGGTGAAGGCTTCGCTGTAGCTCTCATCTGCTTCCACCTTCCTCCAGATTCGGAACTCGCCCACGGAACCCCAGCCAGTGGAGAAACCGATGAACTGGACCTCTGGCGGTTTGGGGAGGGTCCAGGCCATGATGACAGATTCATTGGATGGCTCTGGACCATGGCCAACCTGGAAAAAGAGGCCAAGGCTGCTGGGTGCTGGCAGGAAGCTGGGTTCAGACATGGTCAGAGGCCTTGGCCACATTCATGGGGGTGGGGGGGCATTCTCAAGGCATCAGCAATGAGAGAAACTAGAAACCACGCTGTTCACTGAACACCCAACAGAGACACAAGTGGGGCATCTGCAGGTTCCAAAGTCACTGGGCTCCCTGGAACCTTTGCATATGTAGCTCCCCCTGCTTGAAACAGCCTCTGCTTCAGTTTGCCTGGCGAACTCCTATTCATACTTCAAAACACCACCTGGCTATACCCCTCCTCTAGGAAGCTGTTCACACTGACTTCTTTTCTCTCCTTTGCTTGGCCCAGAAAGTGTCCACAGTCCTCATCTTACCTGCTCATACCCACTTCCTTTCTCCCTGGCCTCCCAGATCCCTGGGCACCTCCTCTGCCACAGCTCTCACTAGTGTTTTGGAAGCAACACCAGGCAGACTGTAAGTAACTTGAGGGCTGCCTTGAGTTTTCCCCCTCTTCCCGCCTTGCCATCTCATCATATGGATCAGGAAGCAACAAGTGCCAGAGGACCAGGTGGTTCCCATGCCCGCCCCAGGCAAACCCAGTCATGCCTGGATGAGCCCGCTGTGCCAGCTGATCCAGAATGTTCTGAATTCATCCCAGGAGAGGATCTTGGCTGTGGGTGTGCTGGCCACCGGCTCACCCATCTTGCTGGTGGAGATCCAGGACCTGGTGTTCTGGTGCCCCCCCAGAACAATCTCAATCATGCCCGCTGTGTCCTGGGGTCCTGGGGACAAGGCCACACGGGCATCGTTGTGGGCTCGCACGGCCACGTCGAAACGGGTGAGGCGCAGTGGCCGCTGCACATACTGGAACTCGTACTTGTTGGGCGTGGAGATGTGGACTCTCTCTGGATAGAGGGAAGGAGATGAGGTGTTGAGCGGGCACCAGAAGCATCCTTCCTCCCCCTGCCCATGCCCAGAGCTGAGCATCGGGACCTCAGGGGACCGGTCCCAGTGTGGCTCCCCACGAAGCTGCGGGAAGCACGGAGGAGTGGAGCTGGTTTGATGACCTCTTTGTCAACAGAGCACAAAAGATGAAACACTCACAGAGATAAATCCTACAAAAGATGGGCAAGACCCGTACGCTGGGAACTGCAAAATGCTGCTGAAACTAAAGAAGCAAATCAGTGGAGAGCTAGACCGTGTTCGTGGGTGGGAAAATAATATTATGAAGATGTTAATTACCCCCCCAAACTGATCTATAGATTCGACGCAATCCCAATCAAAATCCCAGCAGGGTCTTTTGAAGAAATTGCAAAGCTGATTTCAAAATGTATGTGGAAACTCAAAGGATCCAAAAGAGTCAAAACAACTTTGATAAACAAGAAGGACTCACACCATCTGACACTGAGACTCTAAAGCTGCGGCAATAACAGGAGTGTAGCATCGGTGTCAATAAAGACAAATGCTCAGTGGAACAGAAGAGGGAGTCCAGAAAGGGACCCATACATGTATAAACAACTGATTTTCAACAAAGTTGCAAAAGCAATTCAACAGCAAAAGTCCTCAACAAATGATGTTGAACAATGAAATCTTCAGATGAAGAAAAAGGAACTCTGATCCATACTTTGCATGGGCTCCAAGAGTTAACCTGAAATGGATTATTTTACAAATGAAAAGCCTAAAACTATAAAACCTTGAGAAGAAACTGTAGGATTGAGCAAAGATTTCTTAGCTACAACAAGAAAAAATAATCCATAAAAGGAAAAAGTGATAAGCATCATTAAAATGAAAAACTTCTGCTCTTTAAAAGACACTATTAAGATAATGAAAAGATACAGACTGGGAGAAATATTTTTGCAAAGCATTCATCTGATAAAGGACTTGGACCCAGTATGCATTTTTAAATACTCTCAAAAACCAAATACAAATAAACAATCCAACTTTTAAAAAGCTAAAAGATTCCATCAGACACTTCACCCCCAAAAAAAAAGATAGCAAATAAGCATATGAAAAGGTGCTTAATATCGTGAGTCATGATGGAAATGCAAATTAAAACCATAGTGAGATACCACTAGACATCTATTAGAATGACTAAAATTAAACAGACCATACTAAGTGTTGGTAAGAATGGGGCAGAACTGGCTTATCCAGTGCCTGTGGGAATGCAAAATAGTACTGTCATTTTGGGAAATAGTCTGACAGCTTCTTAAAAAGTTAAAAAACACACTTACTATATGCGTTAGCTATTCCACTCCTAGCTATCGACTCAAGAGAAAGGAAAACACCCCACCCGTACAAAGACTTGGGCACAGATTTTCATAGTAGCTCATGTGAAATAGTCCCAAACCGGAAATAACTCAAATATCCCTCAACAGGTGAGTAGATAAAAAGTGTTATGCATATATCCAACGGAATCCTGCTGAGACTTAAATGACTGAATTACTGATACACACAACGTGGTCAAATCTCAAAATTCTTCTGTTGAGTAAAAGAAGCCAGACAAAAAGGAGAACGTTCTGTATGATTCCATTTACACAAAATTCTAAAAAGTACGAAGTGATCTACAGAGACAGAAAGCAGACCAGTGGTTCTCTAGAGACAACAGTGGAGAGGAGTGAGGAATTTCAAAGCGGCATGACTTCAGGGTTAATAAGAACCTTCATTACCTTGATTGTGGTGATGGCTTCACAGATGTTTCTCAACATTGATTAAACTACCCTTAAAATATGTCTAATTTATTGTATGTCAATTATACCTCAATAAACATGTTAAAAAATGTTCCTGATCTTACTTTGAATACAAATATATCCAGCTTAGTGTGGATTATAATATAAAAACTACAAACAATATGCAAATGTTCAGTAATGTTTCAAAATGTTCCGTAATGATCCAATTATGGGGCAGTCATTTAATGGACCATAATGAAGCTGTTTTGAAGTGCTGTTTATAAAGACTTTATAAACAATACAATAACAAGGAAAAGTGCTGAGGATGTATTAAGTGAAAAAGGCAAGACATAAAACTATACACCTCCTGAGTCATAGCTATGCTAAAACAAATTATCAATCCTAGGAAAGTGAATACAACGAAATGTCTTCGTACGTGAACTAGAGGAGACAGTTTTTGTATTTCTATTTTTGCACATTTTATCTAGTACATAGGTATGGTTTTTTCCTTTCCCAATTTTAAAAACTGTGATAAAACACACACAATGCAAAACTTGCCATCTTAAACCATTTTTAAGTGTACAGGTCAGTGGCATTAAATACATTCACATTAAAAAAAGTAATTAAAAAAAAATACATTCACATTGTTTAAACATCACCAGCATCCACCCCAAGAACTCTACTCATCTTGTAAAACTAAAGCTCTGTATCCATTAAACAATAAATTTTAAAAAACCAACAACAACAAAAGCAATAAATCTCCATTTTCCTCTCCCCCGGTCCCTGAAAACCACTACCCTACTTTCTGTCTCTAGGATCTTGACTGCTCTAGAGAGATCATATAAGTGGAATCATACAATATTTGTACACATGCATTTTTTAAGATTTATCATGGGGGGATTTTGGAAGTCTTTATTGAATGTGTTACAGTATTGCTCCCATTACAAGTTCTGGCTTCTTGTTTGCAAGGCATGTGGGACCTTAGCTCTCTGACCAGGGATGGAAGCAAAGAGTCGGACGTGACTGAGCGACTTCAATGTCAATGTCAATGCTGACAGCATGTTGTTTTTTTAAGTCATCAAACAGTTCTAAGAAACCACAGTGGCTGTACCACTTTATATTCCCACCAGCAATGTATGAAAGATCCAACTTGTCTACATCCTGGCCACTTTTTCACGTCGTCACTATACTTTTTATTTTACTCATTCGGATAGGTGTGCACTGATAACTTACTGCGTTTCAATTTGCATTTCTCTAAGAGCTTCCCTGGTGGCTCAGTGGTAAAGAATCCACCTGCCAATGCAGGAGACATGGGTTCGATCCCTGATCCAGGGAGATCCCTCATGCCACGGAGCAACTAAGCCTGTGCGTCAGAGAGGGTAACAGGCAGGAAGGCTAGTGGTACCCAAGAGGAGGAAACAGACTGCAAGTGTCAGACGTGTTTTTTCTCTCTTAAGTGGCAGGAAGAAACAATACACAAGTGTCAGACGTTTTTTCCTTCTCTATACAAAATTAAAAGGAGCTTTCTTTTAAAATTCTGTGTTGCCAGGATGACGCCTGGTTCCACCTGAACTTAACTTTTCTCAACCTTGAGCTAACCAATGGGAATGCATTGGTTATGAAATGCTAACCAATGCATTTTTCTTATGAAAATGTTTTTCTTAAGTTGCGTTAATGAACTATGTATCTACCTTAGACTCTGTCTTTCTTCAAGTCGGTTCTGCCTAAGACTCAGAACCGATAAGGGCTCAACAAACCAGCATGTTTTACTCGTGGAAATGTTCTCTTGAGCTATGTTAATGAAACTGTGTATTTGCTTGGAAACCTGCCTTTCTTCAAGATTCATATCAACAGTTTTATGGCCCGGGATGATTCACCTCGTGCCGATGTTATCTCAAAATTTATGTTGTGGGTGAGGGGTCTGGTGCAACTGAGTTTTGAGACATTTCCTTTCTTTAATTAGCAGCTTGCGAATAGGCATATAACTTCTTGCTATAAAGTAGTGAGGAGGCACTCTTTCTGCCCTCTTCTGATGTCTGTGTCAGAAGCTTTCTCTATCTCTTTTATACTTTAACAAAACTTTATTACACAAAAGCTCTGAGCAGCCTCACCACTGGCCCTGGATCAAATTCCTCTCCCTGGAAGGCCAAGGATCCCGGCGTGGTTCACGGCTCACAGCAGCAACCTTTCACCACAGCTACTGAGCCCATGCTCTAGAGCCCGGGAGCCGCAGCTACTAAAGCTCCCGTGCTCCAGAGCCTGTGCTCCGCAGCAGGAGAGGCCACCACCATGAAACGCCCGCACACCACAACTAGAGAAAAGCCCGCTCGGCAATGGAGACCCAGCACAGCTGAAAATAAAGTCGCTCAGTCGTGTCCGACTCTTTGCGACCCCATGGACTGTCCATGGAATTCTCCAGGCCAGAATACTGGAGTGGGTAGCCTTTCCCTTCTCCAGGGGATCTTCCCAACCCAGGGATCGAACCCAGGTCTCTCGCATTGCAGGCGGATTCTTTACCAGCTGAGCCACAAACAAGGAAGTCCCCCCAAAATAAAGACATATAATTATTTACAAAATCATTTGAGCATATATGTGATGTCTTGCTATTTACTGAAAAAAGGGGAGGGGGATGTCAAAAGGAAGCCTGGGTCCAGAGTGTGATGTGAATGCCTTGGCAACAGGGAGGTGGTACACCTAGGGGTTGGCATCACCTGGGGATGCCATCTCAGATCCTCTGCTCTGCCTCTTGGCAAAACCTGCCAGATGAGCGTCCAGTGCCAGGCCCAGCCCAAGCTCCAAAGTGGAGGGCTCTTTGAGGAGGGGTTGGATGGGGTAGGGTCAGACCCTCCCATAGGCAGCTCAGGCTCACGTTCGTCCCAGCACTGACATGGCCCCACCAAGGCAGAGGCGTGGAAGTGTCTTTCTCTGTCCACTCCACTCCCTGTGCATTCTGTACCCACTTCCAGATCATGGGCAGGCTTAATGTCAATTTCAGGGGATCAGGGTGGACCCCAGAGCTCACACTTTCTGGAACCTATCTTAATTTCCCACACCCTCCTCTGCTACCCTTGGGTTCTGGGTCACCCTCATTCTCCCAGCTTTCCCATGTTGTGACTCTAAGACCTCCCTTCCCCAGACCATCAGTTCCTCACTCGGGACTCCAAGTTCGACAGCCCCTTCCCCTGACGGCAATCTCTTTTCTCGTTGGCACCAGCAGTCAACCATCATGACATGCTTACTTCCTGCCTGGCAGAAGCCCAGTCCTCACTCTGGCTTACATTTGTCCCTAGCTGGGACATTTCAGTGGCTTTGCTGTGGTGTCCCCAGCCCCGAGGCAAGACAGGTGTCCACTTGGCAGCAACGAAGTTGCACCAGTGTAGGTGTAAGGGCCGAAGTCTTTGGCAGGATGTGCGTGGGAGACTCACCGTTGGGACAGAAGAAAGCGCTGTAGGTGTATGATCGGGGGGCTCCTTCAGGCTGAAACAGAGAAACGGGGAGAACTGAGCACCAGCGGAGGCAGTCACTGCACGGGCCGCTGTCCCACGGCTGCAGACTCGGACCTGCAGTCTGGACCCCGCAGGACAATGCCACAGGTGCACGGAGGTGGACCTGGTCTCCTACCTCCTGTGTCCAGATGGGGAAACTGAGGCTCACTTCCCTTTCCCCGGGCTCTAGTCAAACTCACCAACCACGCCTAGAGTTATCAGGCTTCTCACACCCCCACCCCACCCTCCTGACCACTCCTTCCACCCAGATCCCAGCCCGGCTTCTGGGTAAAGAACACAATGACTCGAAGGCTGCGGATCCGAGGCCCTATCTGGCCTCTAAGAGCGTTGAGAACGGGGCGCCCAGGTCTGCCAAGGACGGGGGTCTCTGTCCTACTGTCTAGTGCCTCCTCTGTCTCCTGTCTCTCATGCTCCTGCTCCCACCCCTTCCACAACATCACCCAGTAGGCAGGTGGCTTGTTCTCTTCAAAGGGAGCACTCAAGAACCTCCCTCGTGGTCCAGTGGTTGAGAATCCGCCTGCCAATCAATGCAGGAGACACAGGTTCGATCTCTGATCTGGGAAGATTACACAGGCCACGGAGCAGCTAAGCCTGTGCACCACAGCTCCTGAGCCGGCGCTCTGGAGCCCATACACCGCGACAAGAGAAGCTGCCGAATGAGAAGCCCTGCCACTGCAGCTAGAGAAAGCCCGCGCGCAGCAACAAAGACCCAGCACAGCCAAAAATGAACAATGTTTTTTAAAAAGGGGAGCACTCGAAATTTAATGGGATACACCTTGTGGGGTTTCACCTGACCCGTGGGATTCCAACTTTTCCAGGTCTCCTTTAGCAGTGTCAGCAGATTGGTGAGCTGCAGCCACTTGAGGCCAGACCTTAAAGGGTTAATCTTTGACCACTGCAGCCAGACAGCCTCCTGGGGTCCCAATTTCTCCCACTGTGATGGGAGAAATTCACTTTATTTGTCAACTCCAGACATCTGATCAAACGTTACTTCTGGGCGTGCCTGTGAGGGCATCTCAAAGGAGCCAGCATTTGAACGGATGGACTGTGATGTAAATGGCCCTCCCGGTGTGGGTAACACCCAAATACTCTACTGAGGACCCAAATACAATGAAAGGCGGAAGAGGGATGAGTTCTCTCTCTGCCAGATAGCTTTTGAGTTGGGGCATCGATCGTCTCTGCCCTTGATGCTCCTGGTTCTCAGGCCTTCAAAATCGCAGACTGTGGATTTCTCAGCCTCCATGATCGATTTCTCAGCCTCCATGACCTTGTAAGCTTTAAAGGTGGTGCTAGTGGTAAAGAACCCGCCTGCCAATGCACAAGATGTAAGAGACACAGGTTCGATCCCTGGGTCAGGAAGATCCCCTGGAGAAGGTCATGGCAACCCACTCCAGTATTCTTGCCTGGAGAATCCAATGGACAGAGGAGCCTGGTGGGCTATACAGTCCATGGGGTCGCAAAGAGTCGGACACAACTGAAGCAACTTAGCACACATGATCGTGTAAGCCAACCGCTTATAATAAATCTCTTTCTAGAGAGAGACTTATGTCCTACTGGCTCTGTGTCTCCAGAGAACCAGAATACACCCACTGCTTGCTGGGTGACCCAGGGCCACTCACTTAACTTCCCTGGGCCTCTATTTGTTATCATTGGAAGGACTGATGCTGAAGCTGAAACTCCAATACTTTGGCCACCTGATGCAAAGACATGACTCATTGGAAATGACCCTGATGCTGGGAAAGATTGAAGGTGGGAGGAGAAGGGGACGACAGAGGATGAGATGGTTGGATGGCATCACTGACTCTATGAACATGAGTTTGAGCAGGCTCTAGGAATTGGTGATGGACAGGGAAGCCTGGCGTGCTGCAGTCCATGGGGTTGCAAAGAGTCGGACATGACTGAGCAACTGAACTGAACTGAGCTGAAGATGGAGGTGATGAAGGCATTGACCTCGATGTGAGGGCTAGGTGTACTTCAGACAGGGCTGGCGTCTTCTCAGTGCTACTGAACAGTCAGTTCTTGTTAGATCTTCTCATTGCCCTCCCTCCACCCCCTGCCCCCAGTCCTCCACAGATGCTGCAAAGATGGGCATCATCCATCCAGGGTCTGTACTGATGAGTCCAGGAGGCACCTCTCAAGCCACAACCAGATGTCCCCACTGAGCAACTAGCTGACAAATCTTCAGCAAAATGGCCCATGGTTGGCACCAAGAGGCCAAGCACACCCTTGTGGATGACACTGAGCTGTCACCAGCTGGACTGTCATCTCACACCCAGCACACCTGACATGGAGTCTGCAGGCTATCTGCTCAGCCACAGGCTCCAAGGTGAGCCCCCACGGTTCTGCTTGGGCCTCAGCAACCCTCTTACCAGTCTATCAGCTCGGTCTCTTGTTGGCCCTGGACAGGGCCTGGCCATTGTAAACCCATGATAGCTATACAGTCATAAAAATGATTCATAACTCAGATGTCTACCAATGGGTGAACAGATACAGTGGAACATTATACACCATGAAAAGGGATGAGGCACTGATTCCTGCTACAATACAGGAGTTATATGTGGGGAAAGAGAGTCTCAGTAGGGCTAATATGGATATGAAAGACAGTAGATTATAGATAGGGCTTCCCTGGTGGCTCAGCAGTAAAGAATCTGCCTGCAATGCGGGAGACTACCTGCAATGCAGGAGACGTGGGAAGACCCCCTGGAGGAGGAAATGGCAACCCACTCCAGGATTCTTGCCTGGAAAACCCCATGGGACAGAGGAGCCTGGGCGGGCTACAGTCTGTGGGGTTGCAAGAGTCAGACATGAGTGAGCGACTAAATTACCACCACAATGTAAGCAGACCTCAAAAACATCATGCTAAGTGAGAGAAGCCAGAGAGGAAAGCCCACAGAGTGTATGATTCCATTTACACTCAATGTTCAGAACAAGCAGATCCAGAGACAGCCTCTGAACCCTTTCTTTGGCACTGAGCATGGCCCCTGACCATCCAGGGTCTCCTGGACACACCCCCACCCCAGCATAGCCTTTGAAATAGCCCGTGGGGCTGCTCCCGGTCACTCAGCCCTATCTCCTCTTCCAGCTTAACTCAGAGGGGACTCTGGTGCCAGCATCTTGCCTTCACGCTGCCCTGGCTTTTAGCTGATCTTGGGTTCCAGTCTCCTTTGCTTCTGTGCTCGAGCCAGCTCCCAGTCAGGTTCCAAAACAAGGTCTCTGTGAAATGTCAGTTTTATTATCTCTGGCAGGACTTTTCTGCAACCTTATAGCACATAACAGTGCTTGATTCTTGACTTTCTAGGGATTTATCTATTTGCATATTTCATATACATGGGATCATACACTATGCAATCTTTGGTGTCTGGCTTATTTCACTCAGCATAATGTTTTCAAGGTTCGTCTACATTGGAGCACAAATCGGTGCTTCATTCCTTTTCATGACCGAGTAATATTCCATGATGTTGGGAAACTGTATCCCTTTGCACCATGTTTATTGATTCATCAGCTGAGGGACATCTCCTAGAATGGAAAAAGCATCCCTGGCTTGTGTCCAGGATCCCCCAGTTGACCATCATAAATGCCTGGATGACAGCAGCTCCCATTTCTGTAGCACTCAGGCCAGGAACTCAAGAGATGCCTTCCACACACACTCTCATTTAACTGCCCAGCAGTTCCCATCTGAACTCAAGGCTGTCACTCCAGAGCCCAACTCTGGCCAAGAGGGCAGACCCCCTTTCACTCCCATGATGCCCGTGAGGCTCTCCTTGTGGCTCTGAATTATGTCGGCCTTCTTTCTGATTCTGTGAACTCCACTGAGACATGGTGGGGTGATCGAAGGCTCTCCAGCAAAAGTTCTAAAGGTCATAATCCCCGGAGCCAGCTGGGTTGCCGGGTGGGATGGCAGTGGCCTCTCTTCCACTTGACACAGCACTCATCATGGTGCAGCCATCACTTCCTCCCTACCACGTGCCTCTCAGGAATGGCCTTTCTGTTGTATTCGGCCTCCGACCTGGTAGGTGGCATGTGATGTCTGGTCAGGGTCCATCGTGTAATAGAGCGAGTGAATCGTGCACCCAGAGTTCCATGGTGGGACAAGATGGGAGAAGCCGCACACCCAGCACTTCCTGTTTCATCAGTCTATATCTCTAATTCATGCTTCAGTCTTTGCATCGACATTTCAGGTCTTCTGATGCCTACATCATACCTCCCGTCTCCTAGAGCTGAGCGTACATAGCTGGACCAGTGGATGCTGCAGACATTGGATATAGCTGAGCAGTGCGAGTGGGAGGAACAGGAGAATCCTTCTCTGTACATCTTAGAAATTCCTCTTGCAGAGGAAACAGACAAGCGCTCCAGGCCTCCAGGTCGGAGGGAGGGCAGGCTGTGGCTCAAGTGTGCACAGGGCTTTGCAGCAGGTCACCAGGGATTTCTGCATTTCCTGTCGAGGCCATCCCATTCCTGTTGGCTCATGGAGATTGTATGCCTCATCTGATGACACACGGGTCCCTGAGGACTCCATCACGTCATGTCAACAAAGCTGCAGCAATGACCCGTCTGCCTCCGGGAGTTCCGCCCAGCTCGCATGTGACTCGTGGTGCTGATGGAAAACATTTGTGTTCAGCTCCACCAGGACTGCAGGGGAGGGAGGGCAGCTGTTTGCAGCTTGGCCACTGGGAAGGGGCAACACTCCGGGCTTCAGCCCTTCAGCAGGGCTGCCGCGTGCTCTCCGAGCAGCAATAAACAGGAGTCTGACCAGAGCTCTGGGCTCTAATGCATCTGAGCAGCCCCAGAAAAGATGGGGCATCATTGTCCCCACAAGCCCAGCACTGTGAGATGAGATGCCATGTACGTTCTCCCACCTCCCCGACGCTGTGGGGTGAGTGTGAGCACCCAATCCTTCAGAGCAGACTGGGAATCACAAGACACTTGATGAGCCCCAAGGACAAGTGGCAGATCCCAGATTCACAGCTGAGAGGGGAGGCGAGGTGGGGGTGGGGCGTGTGGGGGTGGCAGTCCGGGCCCCTTGGCTGGAGGCTCTGCATCCTTCCCGCACGGGCATTCCAAGGACAGCCCTCCAAATGCTGGGCCACAGTCTCTACAATTGTCTATGATGAACGGACAGCCAGGAGAGAAAGGCACGCCACCCTCCATGGCGATCGACCCCGGGGGTCAGGAGGACACTTCCCTGCAGCCTTTGAGAGCCCCACATCACTGCACCAAAGCCTGTTCGGCCACTTGGAGAGGGGATGGCTGCCACGGTCCTTCAGCCCGAGGCCCCAGAGCAGGACTGGTGGGGGCTGCCCTGGCCCTGGCATGGGGAAGGCCCACACATCCCCGTCCCCACCTCACTGGGGAGCCAATCAGGCCCTGGCCAAGTGCCTTGAGCAAGGACATGGGCTTACCTCGACCATCACACTGCACCGGATGTGGTCTCTTCCAATGGGGACCCTTCTGTCAGCGTAATTCTCCTCTGGGGGTCTGACGGACTTCCCATCGCGGCAGCAGCTCGTTTCTCTGTAAGCCAGAGCTTTGGCTGCGGAGATTTGAGTACTCAGTGCTGGTTCTCAAAACAGGACCCCATCTGCCGCTCTTCTGTCCCCCACTCTTGTCCCAGGCTTCCCAGGTATGCATGCACGCATATCTGTGTGCATGATGCATGTTGCATATATGTGAATGCATAGATATGCATGAGTGCACATGTGTGCAAGTGTAAGTGCATGCTACACTGGTGGGGCACTTTGAGAGCCTGGCTTCCCCCAGATGTGGCCCCCCACCTCTTGGTCACTCTGGACTGATCCAGACTCCTCCAGTAGCTCTCTTGTCCCTCAACCTCCTGTTCTGTCCTACTGACCCTTCCCCCGTGCCTGGATTCAGCACCTGGACCCCTTGGTGTCCTGGAGAGGGGAGATGCCCCAATAAGCACTTGAATCTCACCTGTGATGTTGCTAAGACCCAGGTCGCCGAAGGACAGAACCACCCACATGGGCTCCGTCTCCCCAGAGGCCACACACGTCTTCTTGGTCAGATGGCGTTTGCCAGGGTGTCCGACAAACTGGATGCCCTTGGGAACTGAGATCTTCATGTAGACCTGGAGAAGGTGGCAAGCATCCATGGTACCCGGAATCTGCACACCCTCCAGCACGCCTCACTGCCCATTATACTCCGTCCACCCTGGAAGCCTTCTCCCCAAACCACGCTTTCCATGAGAAACCCCCTTTGCATTTCTTATCAGAACCAACTACTTGGGCTTCCCTGGTGGTCCAGTGGTTAAGAATCTGCCTTGCAATGCAAGGGACACCAGTTCGATTCCTGGTCTGGGAAGATCCCACATGACGTGGAGCAATTAAGCCCGCGTGCTGCAATTACTGGGCCCACCTGCAGCAACTGTTGAAGCCCTTGAGCTCTAGAGCCTGTACTCCGCAGCGAGAGGCCACCGCCATGAGAAGCCTGCATCCTGCAACTAGAGAGAAGCCCCTGCTCTTCCCAACTAGAGAAAGTCCACGTGCAGCAATGAAGACCCAGCACAACCAAAAATAAGTAAATGTTAAAAAAGAAGAACCGACTCCTCAACACTGTCCTGCTTCCCTCAACCCCCCATACCCTCACTGGTCCAGCTCCCCTTGGAGACCAAGGTCGATTCAAGGGCTGCTCATCTAGCTCCAATCCTCCCCAGCCAAGGGATGAGAGAGGCCACTCCCCACGCAGGCCTCACAAAGCACTTCCTCTGACCCTCCATCCGTGGAGGTCCACTGCATCCTAACAGAGCTTGGTGTACACACGTGCGTGTGTGTGTGTGTGCCGTGCATGCACGCACCTCTGTGTGCACATCTACATGTTTAGTAGGCATGGCACTGCCAGACGTGTGAGTGCACTTGTGTGAAGGCAAGCGTCTCTGCATATGTGTGCAAGCGTAAGTATACACATGCGTGTGTGCATACCACGTATCTATGTGCATGCTGTGTGTACATGTGTGTACACCCCTCGATCTACAGCATGCTCTTTGCTCTGCATCTACTTGTCCAACCAGTAGATGCACAGCGCCTAATGGGTCCAGGCGTCCTCCTAGGAATTCAAGAGCCAGATCTCAGCAAGACATACGAGCGATGCCTGAGCCTCAGTGCACCTAAGTCACACACACAGTCCAACGTGTACAAGGGAGCTTTACAGCAGCAAGTGTGACAGGGGTTTGAATACTGCCTACGGGCAGGTCCAGCCAGACCTGAGTGAGAATGGTTGGTCCATTCGGGGGCTCCCCCATCCCCCTCAAGACACCAGTCTTCCAGAAAGTTCTTCCAGGGAGGCAAGAAGAAATTCAAGCATCAAGTATTGATGTGATCCATTTTCTGGGTCTTGGGAGGAACCAACTGTCCAGGCTGAGGGGTGGGATCAGCCTGTTGTTCAGGCGTGTCTGACTCTTTGTGACCCCATGGACTGTAACCCACCAGGGTCCTCTGTCCATGAGGCTCTCCTGTTCCTAAAATTGAACACGTGGACAGACCTGTTGCCCAGCAAGGATGCCTTCTTCCAGCCAAG
This sequence comes from Bos mutus, assembly GCF_027580195.1. NCBI lineage: Eukaryota > Metazoa > Chordata > Mammalia > Artiodactyla > Bovidae > Bos > Bos mutus. The sequence goes on from NC_091623.1 coordinate 45,283,974, forward strand.
AGGCCAGCCTCCAGGGCATGATCAGAGCTGAAATGGGTACCTGGGGGCCTGCCTGCAGTCCAGGAGAGAGCGGCCTTTAGGGGCCAGCCTGTGATTAGGAACCAGCCTACACTTATCCCAGCTTTTTGAAACTAGAATCCTATTCCTCCTAACCATATGTGCTCAGTCACTCAGTTGTGTCCAACTCTTTATCTCTGAGACCCCAGGGACTGTAGCCCGCCAGGCTCCTCTGTCCTGGGATTCTCCAGGCAAGAATACTGGAGTGGGGTGCCATGTCCTTCTTCCCAACCCAGGGATTGAACTGCATCTCCTGCATCTCATCTCCTGCATTAGCAGGAAGATTCTTTACCACTGAGTAGTGGGAAACCCCCTCCCAGTGATAAACCACATAAAAAGGATGAAGGAAGGCTTCCCTGGTGTCCAGTGGTTAAGAATCTGCCTTGCAATGCAAAGGGCACCAGGTCCATCCCTGATCCAGGAAGATCCCACATGCTGCTGGGCATTTAGCCTCTGTACCACAGCTACTGAGCCCACCCACTTAGAGCCTGTGCTTTGCAACAGGAGTGGCCGCCACAGGGAGAAGCCTGCACGTTGCAGTTAGAGAGTAGCCCCCACGGGCCATAACGAGAGAAAGCCCGCACACAACAACGAAGATGCGCCCAGCCAAAAAAAAAAAAAAAAAAGATGCATGATAAAGGTCTGGGTCTTGGGGCCCTACTCCCAGCTTATTGCCCTGAGCCCTTCACCTGTCTTCCTTAACCCGCTCTGGGCCACCCATGGCCACTGCCGTGGTTGCTGCTGCAGCGGTTCTCACTCAGACTAACGCACAAGCCTCCTCCTTCTTTCCCGCTTTCCCAACCAGAGCCTAAAATCCAGCCTGGCTGTGTCACAGGCAGCTCTTGGGACAAGCCAACCTGCCTCTGCCCGTCGCTTGTGTATACTGTTCCGTCTTCCAGGAATGCCCTTCCAGGCCCAGTGCCCAGCTTAAACATCGCCCAGAGACTTCTCTGCATTCAGAGAAGCCAACCTCTCTCAGGGTTTTCTTGGTTCCCTGTAGGCATATAATTTTTTTTGGCTGTCCCACACAGCATAGGCTTGTGAGATCTTAGTTCCTGGACCAGGGATCAAACCTGTGCCCCCTTCAGTGGAAGCATACAGTCCTAACCACTGGACCACTGGGGAACTCCCGACACCTAATTCTAACACAGATCTGCCTCTCAGTCCCTGGGGGACCTTGAACATAATGCTTCTCTGAGCTTCCCGTATGGGAATGATACCAGCAAGGACAAAGTAAGTGATTAAATAGTTAATCCCACTAGGGGACTGTAAGCAGAAAAAATACGGGAGACCCTGTAAGTTAACAATTACTCAAGAAAGTAGGGTTGCTTAACCACAAAACCAAGCAGACTTGTTTAGCAACAGAACCACAAGGCATGCCCCCCAGCAATAAAACGGTGGTGGCGTGAAACCCACATCCTGCCCTGCGAGCTCACTAAGTCAGGACATGCTCTCTGCACACATAAAAAAACAATAATTTGTGGACCCAGCTTGACCATGTAGGGACGGAAAAACTCCCCTGGCCAACCTGAAGGGGGAGCTGATGGTGGAAGCATAACGTTTACTTAAGGACGACAAAGACTTCTTCGCCCCCTCCCTACTTTTCCTGTGATAATAAAACTGTAGCCCAGTAAGTCCTTGGGGCATGGCAGTCTCTTCTCTGCCTGCTTGTAAGCCTCACAAGCGTCCTACTCTAATAAGTCACTTCATATCTACCACTTCACCTCTCACTGAATTCTTTCTGCACTGAGACATAAAGGACCATGCTACTGGAGCTCCTCAGAGGCCCCAGAATGACATCAAACCATTTCAGTTCCATCATAGTTCCTCCTTTCCCAGCCCTTTGTGCACTGGATAATAATACGGGTAAAACCATCCACCCAGCGCCAGACACAGAGATGTGTGCCCAAGAAAACCGAATCAGCAGTGTCAGAAGTCCAGGTTGAGCTCAGGCAGACCTCATGTCCTGGGCATTTGGGTCTTCAGATTCCTGCACATAGCCTGGCAAACCTCCGGGACCTGGGTGACTGCTTTTGAGTGAACGAATTCGAATTACTAACATTTTACACCTGGGAATTCCTTCTGGTAGCCTCTGGGTGTTCCATTTCTATTCTAGACCTGTGCTGACCATTTTTTTCCTATTGGGGATTTTCTTTCCATTAAAGACCCAAGAAAGGAGAAATTTCTATGTGACAGTACATGGTGTGTGGTTATTCCATAGAGTCAAATAAGCATCAGAAAGCCAAATGCAAATACCAGCCTCAAAACTGGGCCGTGCCAGGCAGAGGGCATGGGAGGGGTCCTTAACTGGCCTTGAGGCCGTTATAGGCATTCCATGCAGTATGTTCTTGGGTTGATTTAACTATTCAGTGGAGGTATAGCATTTACAAAGGAAAAAAGGAGTAAAGGATTTCATGTAAGTTCAAGGTCACCCTTTGAGCCAAGACTCAGAGACTCGGAACAATGCGGTCCCCACTCTGGACCAGGCTCAGAAATGGCTCTGACACAGCATCTAAGATCAGACTCACAAAGGAGCCTGAAACCTGCTCCCTACCCCCTGCCCCAGAGCAACCTGTGCGGGCAGAGGGGGTGAGGGGAGGGCAAGTAGATCTCTCACACTCAGATAAGGAAATGGAGACAAAGCGGCCTAGTGAATGGAACACCAAGCTGAAGTCAGAGGGTCTTTTGGAGACAGTGAGGCAAGGACATGCTGAAACTGTAGCTGAGCTATGGGAGTTCTGCCAGCCTCCCACTCAGGACTTCCATCCCCAGCAGCCTCGACACCTTTCAGGTGGCAAATTCCAATCACTCCAAAAAGCCTTGTTTTTCGAGAAAAGTGGGTAGTGGTTGGATAAAAGTGGGTAGTGGTTGGATAAAATCTCGGTTTCTGGTGACCTTGGCCTGGGGCTGCAACTCATATCTCTGCCCTTGGTGGGAATGTGCCAGCAGCCTTGGGAGGCCCCATTCACATGGGTAGGGCCAGGATGAGGTCAGCTGCCTCGCTGGGCTGGCTAGGGTGAGGCTGAGACCTGCAGCCTCACCTCCATGCTGACCTGCAGAGAGCAGGCTTGCTCCCAGCTGGACCCCGGGCCCTGCCCCCAACTCACTCGTCCAACTGTAGCCTCGGCTCCCAATCCCCAATCCCTGAGGGCTGCCCCTAACCCTGGGAGTCCACCTCCCGTCTCTTCCTCACACTCGCCAGCCAGCCGATGTCCAGGCTGAGATGGTACACAAAGGGTTACAGAGGTGGGGGAGGGCGGCCCTGACATCTTGCAGCCACACTGAGGCTCAGCCCCCAAACGCTTCTTCCCCATCCCGCCCCCACCTGATCCTGGTCCTCACGGCTCCCTCCACGTTGTCTGCCGTCCCTCCTCATCATCAGGGTCTGAAATCACCAAGCCCACCTCCTTGGGGTAGTGGTTATGGGTTGAATTGTGTCCCTCCAGTAAGATATGCTGAAGTCCTGGCACTTCCCTGGTGGCCCAGTGGCTAAGACTCTGCTCCCAGTGCAGGGGGCCTGGGTTCGATCCCTGGTCAGGGAACTAGATTTCCACTAAGAGCTCACACACTGCACTAAGAGCTCACACGCTGCACTAAGAGATGCTGCATGCCAAAACTGAAGAATCCACATGTGTGTGTGCACTCAGCCATGTCTGACTCTTTGCAACCCCATGGACTGTAGCCCTCCAGGCTCCCTTGTCCATGGGATTCTTTAGGCAAGAATTCTGGAGTGGGTTGACATTTCCTCCTCCAGGGGATCTTCCCAACCCACGGATAGAACCCGAGTCTCTGATGTCTCCTGCCACAACGGAAAGACCCCTCATGTTGCAACTAAGACCTGGCACAGCCAAATAAATAAATTAAAAAAATATTTTTTTAAGTATGTTGAGGTACTAACCTTGGTACCTGTAAATGTGACCTCATTAGGAACTACGGTCTCAGCAGATGTCATCAAGTTCCAAGAAGGTCATTGCATCAAGCCTGCAATGCAGGAGACTGAGGTTCGATCCCTGGATTGGGAAGATCCCCTGGAGAAGAGAATGGCAACCCACTCCAGTATTGTTGCCTGAGGAATTCCATGGACAGAGGAGCCTGGCAGGCTACAGTCCAGGGGGTTGAAGAGAGTTGGATACAACTGGGCCACTAACACTTCCACTTTTTCTAATCCAACAAGACAGGGGCTCTTCTAAGAGGAAATTTGGACAGAGTCTGTGCAGAGAATGAGGATGATGTAAAGATACACAGCGAGAAGGCGGCCATGGGAAGAATGAGGCAGAGACTGGAACAAGGCTGCCACAAGCTAAGAGAACGCCAAGGATTGTGGGCAGCTCCCAGAAGCCAGGAGAGAGGTCAGGGACAGACCATCCCTCAGAGCCTCCTTCTGGAGGAGGCCAGCCTGTCCATACTTTGACCTTGGACTCCAGCCTCCAGAACTTTGAGAGAATACATCTCCATTGTTTTAAGCTGCCCAGTTTCTGCTACTTTGTTACAGCGGCCACAAGAACCTGATACAGTAGCCTTTCCACCTCCTCTGAGAAGGAGTCATCTCCCCCACCACATACACACCCTGCAGGCCCTGGGACCCCAAGAGTTGGAAAAGTACCAACAAGGTCCGTGGGACACCCACAGTCACCATTCTTAGCAGCTATGTGGACTGACCCATTTACCCCTTGAACCACCTGTAAGACTCCTGTCTGCTTGATGTTTGTAGAAACTGACACACCAACAGCTGGAATAACGTGGACAAGGTCAATCAGTTTTTTTCAGTAGAAACTGAGATTCAGAGTGCCTGCTCTGGGGGCCACCAGGATTCCTCACTTCTGTGCTGGGGTCAGCACGTGTGTGCATGCTAAGTCGCTTCAATCAAGTCCGACTCTTTGTGACCCCATGGACTGCAGCCTACAGGCTCCTCTGTCCGTGGGGATTCTCCAGGCAAGAATACTGGAGCAGGTTGCCATGCCCTCCTCCAGGGATCTTCCCAACCCAGGGGTTGAACCCATGTCTGTTATGTATCCTGCACTGGCAGATGGGTCCGTTACCACCGGCCCCACCTGGGAAGCCCACACCCCGACCTAAATCCAATCCATCACCTGTTTCTGTAAAGCCGGGCAGCTAATGGGTTTTACTTTTTTTTTTTTTTTTTAATGATTGGGATGAAGTAGGGAAATTAAAAAAAAAAGAAAAAAAAAGAATGGTGGTCCAGTGTTTAATAATCCACCTGAGTTTCCAGGTGGCACTAGTGGGAAAGAATCCTCCTGCCAATGCAGGAAATGCCAGAGACATTTGTCCAGTCCCTGGGTGGGGAAGATCCCCTGGAGGAGGAAATGGCAACCCACTCCAGTATTCTTGCCTGGGAAATTCCATGGACAGAGGAGCCTGGCAGGCTACAGTCCATGGGGTCACAGAGTCAGCCATAGTGAGCACACACACACACACACACGCGCGTGTTGCAATGCAGGGGACGCGGGTTCGATCCCTGGTCAGGGACCTAAGATCCCACATGCTGAGGAGCAGCTAAGCCCACAACTATAGAGTCCATCCGCTGCAATGAAAGATCCCACATAATGCAATGAAGACCCTGCGTGTGGCAACTAAGACCCAACGCAGCCAAATAAATAAATGAAAAAGAATTACATTCTGTGATGCATGAAAGTTAAATGAAACTCAAATTTCAAGTATCTAGAAATAAAGATTTATGGGAACACGGCCAGGCCCATTCATGGACGTGTTATCTGTGACTGCCTTCCCGCACAATGGCCAAGTTGAGTAACTGCAACAGGGACCCTCTGGCTGGCAAAGACTGAAATATTTACTATCTAGCCCTTTACAGAGAAGGTTCACTGACCCCTGACTCCATGTCATTACATATGACACTCATCCCCACAAAGCCCTGAGGGGCCCGGAGTCAAGGACAGTGGCTCCATCCCATCTGTCAACCTCCAACCCCGCCATGCACTCCCACCCACAACCTGCCCAGGCTTAGACGGCGGGTGAAGCAGGACCTGATCCATCCAGCCCCTGCTTCACTAATATCACAGATGCTAACCTCACAGCCCTCCTAGATGACTCCACCTCCCCCTGCCTACCCAACATCACAGGTACTGTGCCCCTCAAACCCATCCCCCTCCAAAGGACCACAACTCTCCCTGCCTCCTGACCTTAAGGATGCCGCCCCCTTCCCGCCTCCCCGCCAGCTGGTAACGGGAAAGGCAATATATGGAGGGCGGCTCTGGTACCTCAGCACAGGTGTCCATGTAGTTGTAGATGCTGAGTGGGATCTTGGCCTGTTCCCCACGGACCACGTAGGGGGGCAGCGTGAAGTCTATGAAGAAAGGCTTGAAGGTCTTCAGCAGGGTGGGCTCAGCAATGCCCAGGCCCCTCCCGGGGGACAGACCCACCGCCTCACCCACCCAGCTGGTGATGGAGTCAGGGACCTGCACGCTGAGTGTCTCCTCGCCAGATGGATCACTGCAGAAAGAAGGGCAACCATGAGCTGTTATCCAGGGCTGTGCGGCATCAGCCCAGTGGGAGCTGAGGAATCCAGCAACATGGCCTTGGGTTTCAGGGAGACGCCTGGCTTTTCCTGTCTCCTCTACCTGCACTCTCCATGCCCTTCCCAGAAGCTTGACCCAGGTGCCCTCACTGGGTGACAGGACACTGCCCTGCAGCATCTGGGCATCTATCCTTGCCTCTGTGACGGTCACAGGTGTCACCATGGCAACAATTCAAGCTCAGCATCTTCCATTTGGAAGAACTTTCATCAGCTCCGGATGGTCTTAGCCAATTGTTCTGTGCACACCGAGTGCCAGCCAGCCAGCCGGCTGGCCAGCCACCCACCCCGGGGAACATCCACCCTTCCTGGCCTGGCTTCCTTGTCCTGTACGCTCCTGTGGCGCCCTGCTCCCTGTCTGTGTGATTTTCCACGCCTGCCGAGGCCATTACAAAAGCTTCACCTGGGACTAAGGAGAGCGAATCAGTGATCAAAATCTCCCCCAAAAGGGAAGCACTGGATGTGATGGCTTCACTGGCAAATTCTCTTCAACATTTAAAGAATTCTCGTGCACTGCTGGTGGGGATGTCAAACGGTGCAATCACTGTGGAAAACCATGTGGTGATTTCTCAAAATATTAAATACAGAATTACCATAAGATCCAGCAACTCCACTTCTGGTATATACCCCAAAGAATCGAAAGCAGGGTCTCGAAGAAATATTTGCACACCAATATTCAAAGAAGGATTATTCATAATAACCAAAAGGTGGAAGCAACCGAAGTGTCAACCAAAGGCTGAATGGATACACAACACGTGGTCCATCCAGCAACTCCCTTGCTGGTCCAGCGGTCAGGATTCTGAGCTTCCACTGTGGACAGCGCAGGTTCCATACCCAGTTGGGGAACTAAGATCCCACAAAGTGCACAGCGAAACCATAAAAAAAATTTTTAACGGGGTCTATCCACACAGTGGAATGTTATTCAGCCTTAAGAGGAAAGGACATTTTGATACATGCCGCAACGTGGATGCACTTTGAGAACATCATGCTAAGTGAAACCAGCCAGACGCAAAAGGACAAAGGTATGATTCCACGTATATGAGGTCCCTAGAGCAGTAAGATTCACAGAGACAAAAAGAAGAGTGGATGCCAGGGCCTGGAAGGAGGCAGGGATGGGAATTAGTATTTAATGGGCACATGGTTTCAGTTTTGCAAGATGAGAAGCGTTTTGGGGATGGGTGGTGGTTAACGGTAGCACAGTGATATAAATGCCACTGAGCTGGATGCCTAAAAACAATTAAGATGGTACATTTTGTGTTAATGTTATTTTACAGATTTTAAAAATTAGGGAAAAAAAAAACAAAGAACTAACCAGTCCTTGCCTGGGCCCAGCAAGAACCTCCTCCTTAGTCTCAGATCCACACTCTCCGACTCACCCTTGCTCAAGCCAACAGAGGGAGACAGAACACCTCCAATGCCAAATGCCTCCCAGCAACACTCTGGGGCTCTCCACATGTACCATCACAGCCCACTTGGCCTTCACACTCCCTGCCTCCTCCTCTTAGCCCCTTCTGCCTCTCTGATGCCCCAACTCTTGCCCACATGGGTCCCACCTCCTGGACTCCTTTACCCCTTTCTTGTTTATCCTGTGGGATTCAGCTTGGGCTCCACCTGCCCTGGAAGTCTCTCCAGCTTTCCTGAAGGGTCCCTCCACTTCCTCCCAAGCCCCGGCCCCAGACCTCCATGAGAACACTGGCCCTACTGAAGCATGAAGGCTTTAAGGGCATAAAACCTAAATTCTATGAGTGAGGAGACTCTATCTGCCTTGTTCAAGGTGCCATTCTTGGCACCAAAACACTACTCTGCCTAAAACATCACTCTGCACACAGAAAGTAGATACATTTCTACTTTCTGTACATCTCTGATGATGGACAGACAGCACATCTTAAATATGGACTCCCATTACAAAATGCAATAATCAGCAACCTGGGCTTCCCTGGTGGTCCAATGGGTAAGAATCTGCCTGCCAATTTCAGGGAACATAGGTTTGAGCCCGACTTCGGGAAGATCCCTAGTTTGGGAAGATCCCACATACCGTGGGGCAACTAAGCCCGTGTACCACAACTACAGAGCCCAAGCACCTCGACCCTGCATTGTGCAACAAGAGAAGCTGTTCGCAACGAGAAGCTTGCACTGCTGCTAGAGAGTAACCCTCTCGCAGCAACAAAGACCCAGCCAAAAATAAATAATAATAATAAAAACTTAAAAAAAAAAATCAGCATCTGTTCTGACCAGCAGGGAAGATTGCCCATAATGGGGACACAAGCGGTGAGGGCAGCCTGAGAAACCCCCGAGTGTGTGCTTGGTTCTGTGCTGACCATGGCATCGCATGTTGAGAAGGGGAGCCCAGCTCAGCAGTAGGTCCACCCACTGGCCCACCCACTGGCCCTCGGTGTCTGAACTTTCATGCTTAACTGGTTTCCCTGGCGGGTCACCACTTACCTTCTGACACTAAGCATCCAAAGAAAATGCTTAGTGTCATTGGTGTTCTGACACTAAACCCTGGAAGAAAAAAGCCAATTGCAACTGGCAAGAATTTGGCACAGCGCTGCTGCTTCAAGGCAAACGAAAGGAGAAAACAGTGTAGAAAGGAAATGTGCTGAGAAAAGCAGCCTGTTTGGCGGGCAGGAGCCCAAGTCCCCTGAGGAGTGAGGAGGGGGTGGGTGGGTGGAACTGAGTCCGTGTTTCAGGGAACTGTAATCATTTTAATGAGCTCGTTATATAAACATAGTGGATAGAGTTACCCCAAGAGGGAGTTGTGAGAGGCACGAAGCCCTCGCATTTCATATTTCACGGGCACATGTCCGAGGCTGCGCTGGGATTTGGGGCTGACTTCATAGCTTTGCGTTTTATGTGTTAGAAAAGGATGCCCAATGGCTTACTCAGATGTTGGTGTCCGATCTCCAGGCAAACCCACTGGGAACAATCTTTCATGAGTGCCTTTGAGTCAGCCCACAAAGGCAGCGAAGGAAAGAAATCTTACTGTACCTGATGTTGAGACAGTGCCAAACCCATGTTTCAGGGAAGAAGGTCCTTTTCCTCTTCTCTGCTCTATGAAAATTTTTTTAAAAAGAAAAGATTAAAGTTCCATAACTTTAATTCTGTTACTTGGTAAGTTAACATTCTACTTGATTCGGCTATAATATGTTCATTCTCTTACCCAACATGTTAATATGCTGCATGGTTTATTTAATTCTCTTACCTGGAAAGGTTAGCATTCTACTTTACAAGGACTTGACGTGTTAATTCTTTCACCTGGCACAATTTTAATCAACATTCTACTTGATTACAGCTAGAAAAGTGAGGCATCGAAGGCTTGGCAAGACTTGTTAAAAGGAGAGTGGTGCCTCACAGCCTGAGCTCAGAAGGTAAGAAGGGCCACAGGGACCACCCCGAGTCCTCTCCTTTGTTAATTTCCCTCCCTGGGTTTGCCATGTTTTTCTGCATCACGACATGGAACTCTTCCCCCCACTTCCTCTGTGCTTTCCTTGTTTTAGTTCTTTTTATTACAGGATAATTGATTTACAGTGCTGTGTACATTTACATTCTGATGTACACCAAGTGATTCAATTATATGTCTGTGTGCGTGTGCGTGCGTGTGTATGTATTCTTTTTCACACGCTTTCATTCTTGGTTTATCCTCAGAAGCCTCAGAGCCCACAGTCCTCAGGGACTGTCCTATTCTTTAAGAAAATAATATTACCAAGCCCTACTTGACATTTGGCAAATCTTCTCAAGATTAAAAATGCTCATATCCCTTTCAACTTGCAGTTGCCTCTCTGAGGGGTGAACACTGAAATTAACCACAGACACATGTGCAAAGACAGTGTGGTTAACTGCAGCACTGTGGGAATTAACTAACAGCCAGAACCTTCACCAGCGGGGCACTTGGTTTACCAAACGGTAGTACATTCACACAAGAGAACATTACACGTCAGTGAAAAGCGGTGAGGTAAGCACGCATGTACTGATACGGAATGGTCTCTAAGGTTTATTGTTGACTTAAAAAAGAAGGTAGAGAACAGGACTATTCTCCCATTGTGTGTGTTTATTTTTAAGTCCTATGTATACACATTGGAGAAGGAAATGGCAACCCACTCCAGTACTCTTGCCTGGAGAATCCCAGGGATGGGGGAGCCTGGTGGGCTGCCGTCTATGGCGTCGCACAGAGTCGGACACGACTGAAGCGACTTAGCAGTAGCAGCAGCATACACATTGGAAAAGACCCTGATGTTAGGAAAGACTGAAGACAAAAGGAGAAGAGGGCAGCAGAGGATAAGATGGTTAGACAGCATCACTGACTCAGTGGACATGAACTCGAGCAAACTCCAGGAGACAGTGGAGGACAGGGCAGCCTGGTGTGCTGCAGTCCGTGGGGTTGCAGAGAGTCAGACACGACTTAGTGACTGAACAACAAATTTACACAGAAAATTTCTAGAAGGAGAGTTAAGGAATTAGTAACCGTTTTTGCCTCTTAGAAGGGAAAGGAGGATACACCCTTTCATACTCTTTGAAAAAGGAATACACCCTTTGTATATATGAAAGGATACACCCTTTCATACTCTTTGAAAAAAGTTTAACCACATGCATATGATTAAGAAAAATACCTTGTCTTCAGAATAAGGATGCATCGTGTGTGTCAGTCACGCAGTCGTGTCTGACTCTTTGCAACCCCATGGACTGTACCCGGCCAGGCTCCTCTGTCCATGGGATTCTCCAGGCAGGAATACTGGAGTGGGTTGCCATTCCCTTCTCCAGGAAGGATGCATTATCCAATTACAAAAAGGCACAGACACTTGCTTTTAAGGCCTTTATTGTGCCTTTCTGCACTGGAATTTACAATTGCCTTTGTGGTTTGGGGTTTAGAGACTGCTTACAGACCCACTCCAGGCCAAGTTCTCCGGAGGCATGCACACAGGAGGCTCCAGGTTCCCGGAGAGGGATGGCTGAGGGATGCCCAGGGGCCAATATTCCATCTCCCTCATTCAACCACATCTTGGAAATGCCTTCGTGTGCCTCCAGCATACCGCAGGGGGAACCTGATCTGTCCATGCCATGATGTGGAGTTTGAAAACTAGGACTCTCGTGGGGTTATCACACTCCTGCTAAATGTGTGACTCAGGCAGGAAGAAGCTGGAGGGTTCAGGTACCCAGGAACCACTGCAGAGGAGGCTAGGGGATTGGGAAGGCTCAATCCTTCCCAAGGATTTGGGATGGGGGCAGAAAGGGTTTGAAAGAAGAAGACTATCATGGATAGCCAACCCCCGTCCCCAAGACAGATCCTCTGGGTCACTTGTGGCTCAGAGCAAGGACTGAGGAGTCTGGGTGCCACCCTCAAGGTCTCCAGAGACCCAGTTACTGAGGCACTGATGACCACCAGACCCTATCCCTGGCCCACTTGGTTCTATGCCTCTCATTGAATAAGCTGGCAAGAGAGGGTACATCCAAGGCCTGCCTCCCCTTTCCCAGCTTATGCACCCTTACATCCAGAGGGAGGGAGAGGGGGCAAGGTCTTCAGAACACCCTCTCCCTTCCCTAGTTGGCTGGCTGCCACCTGGAGTTGAGGAGCTACTGGGAGAGGCAGAGAGAACAAAGAAGGTGGGAAGGAAGACAGTGAGTGATGGAGGAACGTAAGAGGGGCACAAAGGGAGAGACATGAGAGAAGACGAAACATCACCTCCCAGGAAACAACACTTTCCATGAGACAAGGGACAAAGCCACAAATCCCGGGGGAGATGGGAACTCTTTTCTCTCGGTAAGTGATAAGTTAGCAAACAGACAAGGAAACGAACATGAGTGAGGATGTAGAGGATTTGGGTACCACCATCAAAAGTACACATAGAGACTCCTATACCCAATGACAGGGGCTTGGATATTCTTTTCAAGTAGATGTGAGCATTTACAAAAGCTGACCATATAGCCAGTCTCTAAAATAAAAACCAGGCAATGGATATCATAGAGACCATGTTTGCGGGCCACAGGGGATATCATGCAGACAGTGCTCACTGGCCACACGGCCCATCTGACCCACATTTATAAAACACATAAAGGTAGTCATTTAAAAAATTACCTGAAAATTGAAAACATATCTGGGCAAGTCACAGCTCAAATAGATAACTGTTCCACAAGTTACAACCTATTTGGAACCCAGCAATCATGGAAACACTTCCTAGCACAATTTAGACGCAGCCAAAGCAACACTCTGGAGGAAAATTCATAACCTTCAAAAGGCTTAAATGCCTGAGTTAAAATAAAAAAGGGCTTAAAATTAATTACTTTGGTGTCTAACTCCAAAAGATAGAGTCAGAGGGGAAAGGGAAGGAGAGAGGAAGTAAAGGAAGGAGGAAATGGTGGGAGGGAGAAAGGGCAGTAGAGAGAATTTTCTAAGCAGTCTCGGAATGAAAGGATCAAACTCCAGCTACCCACCCTGCCCCAGTTCTTCTGTTCCCAGGCAGATCTACTCCCCCACAACACCTTCTCTCTTCACCCCCAAACCCCCAACCTCAAGCACGTGGGTGGGGGCGAGAACTGGGGGGAGAAGAGTCAAAGTGCCTAGTGCTCCCACCTGCTGGGCCAGTAGGGATTCTGGCCCCCTGGGGACATTGGACAATGTCTGAAGACAGTTTGGGTTGTCACACCCAGAAGAAGGGGGGTGTTATTGGCATCTGGTGGCTGGAGATCAAGGATGCTGCTCAGGACTCTATGGTACACAGGATGGCCCCACCACAGAAAATGACCCAGCCTCAAATGTCAACGTGAGTTTAGACAACCCTGCTCAAGGTAATGGCAATTACCTGGGGGGCTGTCTGGAGGACACAGCTGCCATCAGGCTCCCTGTGTGTGGCTGGAAGGCGGGGACAGCCTCATCAGTGTACAAGCCGCCGTCCTGCCGGTGGTTTAGGCTCACCAGGTCCGTCATCACCACCAGGCCTGTTTCCTAGGCAACAGACAACGCCCAGACCCACAGTGGGGAAGTGGATATGTGGCTCCAGAAGCCACTGGCCCAACACCACTGTTGCATAGCCCTGGGGAAGTCAGTCCTCTCTCTAGGCTTGGCGACACGGACCAAGAGGGAGACAAGACCAAGTGACCATCCAGGGCACAACAGAGTTGGGGTCAGAATGCTTGTGGGCTAGGCTCAAAACGGAAATCAAATCCTCATCTCTTAGGATTCCGTTTATATGAACTGTCTAAAACCATGGGCAGATCAGTGGTTACCAAGGGCTGGGGGAGGGTGGATAGGGTGTGGCCGCTGATAGGGACGGGATCTCCTTTTGGGGTGATGAAAATGTTCTGGAGCTAGACAGAGGTGCTGGCTTGCACAACACCGTGAATGTACTAAATGCCGCGGGATTCTTCACTTTAAAATGGGTTAATTGTGGCTTCCCTGGCAGTCCAGTGGTTAAGACTCTGTGCTTCCAGTGCAGTGGGGCACAGGTTCAAACTCTGGTCAGGGAACTAAGATCCCACGTGATGCCCAGTACAGCCAAAAAATAAAGAATAAATTTTTTTAAATGGGTTAAATGTCTGCTATGTGAATTTCACCTCAATTAAAAAAAAATCAATTGGTACAGTGCTTAATCCAGACCCAGAGCCAATGACTGTGAGTTTCAATTATTACTGTTGTAATATACGGATATATTTAATGGGCTTCCCGGTAGCTCAGCAGTAAAGAATCCACCGGCAATGCAGGAGATGCCATTTGATCTCTGGGTTGGGAAGATCCTCTGGAGGAAGGCATGGCAACCCACTCTAGTATTCTTTCCTGGAGAATCCCATGGACAGAGGAGCCTGGTAGACCTACAGTCTAGGGATGCAGAGAGTCACACAGGACTGCAGAGACTGAGCACATGTGCACGCACGCATTTGATATAGCAAAACGCTAACTGTGGCACCAAGGTGGTGGATCTACAGGTGTTTACTAATTTATTCAACTTTTTATATCTTTGAGAAATTTCCATAATAAAAATGGGAGGAAAAGGATGTCTTTTTTTTCTTTTCTGGCTGTGCCATGAAGTTTGCGGGATCTTAGTTCCCTAACCAGGAATTAAACCTGGGCCCTCGCCAGTGAAAGTCTGGAGTCCTAACCACTGGACCACCATGGAATTCCCAAGGATGCCTTTTAAATGATTTAAAAACGGGGATGAAAAGTGCCCTCATGCATTCAAGTGGAGACCACCAGAACGCTCATGTGGGCTGAAATGACGCTTGGGGATACTGCATCCCCAGCAGCCCCCTGGTCCCTGGAGCCAGGACGGAAGGCGATGGATGAGAGCTATAAATGTCAGCAAGGGTAAGGCTGCCAACTGACAACACAGCACCCACACACATCGTGAAGGTGTGCACGCATGCTAAGGCTGCTTCTGTCGTGTCCGACTCTGCAACCCTGTGGACTGTAGCCTGCCGGGCTCCTCTGTCCGTGGATTTCCCAGGGAAGAAAACGACTTGGTTGCCATTTCCTCCTCCTGGAGATCTTCCCGATCCAGGGATCACACTCACATCTCTATGTGTCCTGCATTGGCAGGCGGGTTCTTTACCACTAGCGCCCCATGGGAAGCCCTTGTGAAGGTTTTGCTTCCACCAAAGCACTTTCAAGGTCATCGCTCCAGAACGATGTTCTAGTTTGATCCAGAACAAAGCTGAGGTTATCAATGAACACTCATTCTGCTCTCATCTGTTCTGCAAATTGGGAAGGTCTGCATCCAAGCTTCCACTGGGGAGAATCAAAAAGATTCTGCAGCACTCAAGAGTTTGGAAACTTCCACCCTGTACCCCGAGACCCTTTGTTTCAGAGGAAGAGGAGCTCAGAAGGGGACGATGGGGTTCAAGACCACCTCTCCTTACAGCAAAAGCAAACCCGGAATCCTTGGTGACGCCCCAGGGCCACAGGAAGACAGAGGAGCGCCGGCGTCGTCGGGCCGTGAGCCCAGTCCACCAGAAGGGTCCATCCTCCCTGGACACCCCAAAGATATCAGAAACATCATAATCTTCCAATTCCCGGAAAACCTACAGGCAAAGGGCAACAGGGACTGGTCAAATGAAGGTTTCTTTTCAACCCCAGTGGGTCTGTCACGCTCCCATCTCAATCTCCTCTCACATGGATCACTGGGAACCAATCTTAGAGGACACAAGAGTTGGGGAATTAACCCATTTTAAAGATGGGCAAACTGGGGCTGAAGAGGTGGGACCCGGACAATGTCACATTGGATTTGACTCCAAGATCTTTCAACTATACCCAAGCAACAACAGGGGTGGGGTTTGCTGAGAATGAACCCAGCGGAGAGAGAGAAGCTGGGTTTATATCGATTGTGTTCAGTTAATGAAAAGGAAGAGACCTCCTGCAGGTGCCAGAATGCAGCGTCCAAGGGCCCCAGTTCACCTGGGCGGGAGTCAGGCGAAACCCAGACCTGAGCAGGTAAACGCTCTTGTCAACCGCAGCAACACACACACAGCTGCCCCTTGCAGCCTTGAGCCGCAGGTCGACGACTTCCCCGGGCTGGGTCTCATTTGCTGAATATGTCAGTGAAACCTGGACCCAAACACAGCAGAAGAATCAGGAGCTTGGCCAAACTCTCCAGACCCACCCACCCTTTCCACCCTCCAAGGAGAGTCAGAAGCCTGGCTTTGCTACCCAGGTGAGGACAAGGGCGGAGGGTTGGGTGACAAGAAGTAGGCTGGTACAACTGGTACATTCTGTGCAGATGGGAGTGGGGAGGGCTGGGGAGACAGGTGGCGGCAAAGGACATGTTGCAGCCAGTTCTGAAGGGTGCATGGTGAGGGCAAAGGAGGCTGAACCAGGTTTGGGGGACATAAGTGGTGTCCCTGAGGTCTGGAGCCCAGCAGGGACAGAGAAGACTGCCCACTTTTCCTGTGTGTATGAATGCAATCCCATCTGGGTGACTTCTGGAGGATCTCCCAGTCAAGATGCAACTTAGATTTCCTTTATTCCCAAAGGTAGGACAGTCCTTACAAGTCCTGCCTGTCACATCACCTGGAGTCTGACTGGTGACTGTCCACAGTCCACCCCAGCCTCAACACCCTGGAGCCTCCAGCCCCGATGGCGCTTACCTATCCTCCCCTCCCTCCCCCAGTTTGGTTCCCAGTGCCCTACCTGGTTTTCAAAGAAGGTCTCAACAGTAAACTGGAGGCTGTCAGCCACCCCTTCTCCATTCTCTCTGACGTAGAAGACTAGCAAGCGGCCAAGGGGGACCATGCTGGGGGTCACAGGCAGCTGGAGAGAGGTCATGCACACGCTGACCTCTGCTGCTGGGGCTGGAGGAGGCTCTAAGATAAGTGAGAAGAGACATGAAAATGCAGCGTCTCACAGTAGGACCAGCGATGCCCCAGTTGCCCAGCTTTACCATGAGGGCTACCATGGGGTGTAGCATGAGGAGGTGCCAGCCCAGGCCAGGCCCAGGGTAAGCACTCCATGGATACTCACGTTCCCTGTTATTTCACCCAGAAAGGATGATAAACCCAGCACGACGTGGGTGCACAGTGTCAAATGCACTGATCATGCCGGTGGTTCTCAACCAGAGCAATGCTGACTGCCAGAGGACATTTGGTAATTTTGGTTGTCACAGCATACGGGTGTTACTGGCATCTAGTGGGTAGGAGCCAGGGATGCTATTCAACACCCTAAAATGCACAGAACAGCTCCACAGAGAATAACCTGGCCCCAAACACAGTAGTTCTGAGGGTAACAGAGTGGCTTAGAATCAGAGAGACTGTCTACCTGTCTCCCTATCTATCATCTGTCTATCCATCCAACCATCTACTCACCCATCTGTGACTTTATCTATCCATCCATCTATCCATTTATCTATTGATGCTTCTATTTATCTATCCATGAAGCTGTTCATCCATCCATGACTGTCCATCCATCTATCAATTTATCTACTGACGATTCTATACATGAATCTATTTATCTACTTATCCATCCATGGGGTCACAAAGAGAGGGACACGACAGAGCAACTTTCAGCTTTACTTTCACTTTTTCATCGATCCATGACTCTATCATCTATCTCTCAATTTATCTATTGATGGTTCTATGAATCTATCATCATCTATCTCAGTGATTCTTACCCAGGAGTCTCTTTCACCCCCAGAAACACTGGCAATATCAGGAGACATTTTAGGTTGTCATCCTGCGTGTAGGTGGATTGCCACTGGTATCTAACGGGTGGAGACCAGGGATGTTGCTCAGCACCCTAGCGTGCACAGCACGGCCCCCATCACAACGAATACCCTGCAAGTGTCCACGGTCCTTAGTTTGGGGATCCTGCTCTGGGCAGAGAGGCTGTGAAGAAGAGAGGGATGGGAAGACCCAGGGGAGAAAATGGGTCTTGTGGGGAGCATGTGGCATCAAGGAAAGCAGGGAGAAGGACTCCTTGATGGGGAATCAGTCTGGGCAAAAGCAGAAGGGGGTTGGCAGAAGGCAGCATGGCATAGTGCAGACCTGCTCAGGGGCCCAGGCTACGGCAGCCTCAAGAGGAGCTGGCTCCAGCAGCTGGTCACTGCCCACCCTCCTGGTCCTAGTCCAGTCTTGCCTGGCATATGTGCCCTTCACCCTGAAGCAGGCTCCCCTCCGGGATGCACTCTGCTTACCAAGCCTTGCTGGGATGCCCATCCCAGTCTCAACGGTTCAGAAGGAAGAACAGGAACCTCCAGCCTGTGGATGAGCTCACCTGTCTCAGAAAGGTGCATTAAGCGAATGGGTTTCTCCAGGACTGCCCGCTTGCTTCTCTGCTGGGTGACGTGGGCAGGCTGCTGGCCTGAGAGCACGATGTTGCCCCTCGCAGCCACCTCGTAGTACAAGGTGAAATTGCAGGGACACGTGGACTTCACAGGGAAATAGGCATCCTCCCCAACCTGTGGGAGACACGCAAGCATGGGGAGCCCTGCCTGGCACTCACAGAACAGCACCAATGCCACAGCTCACCCCAGGAAGAAGGCCACTCTGGGGCCACAAGGAGGCCAGGAGAGCTGGGGAGGAGCACTGGCCGCAGAGCAGAATGCTCAGTACCTGTCCCTGGCTGTGACTACATCATCATAGCGACCCCAGCTGATGCTCTGAAAACGGAGCTGTGATGTGGGTGAAATGTCATAAGGGCATGGAAGCTCTCAGTAAGTGCAGTGTAGTAAGTAACTGAACCTAGCCTCCCAAGAGGTCTGGCCTTTGGCCACTGCTCCTGGGAGTGATCTCGAAGGCCTTGAAATGTTCTGCCTGATGAGTCTTTGTTTATCTAGGGTCTGGGACCACACCAGATACTAACAATATAATTTATGGTGGGGACCTTGGGCCACACTATATAAGTTTGACTTACAGAAGGATTAAGACTGGGGCCAGCCAGGCAGGTAGTCAGCCATGTCTATATGACTGACCCCCAACAAAAACCTTGGACACTGAGGCTCAGGTGAGCATCCCTGGTTGGCAGTACACCACACATGTAGTCACACATCATTACTGGCAAAGTAACACTATCCTTGACTCTGTGGGGAGAGGACAACTGGAAGTTTACATTCAGAACTCATCTGGCCCCTGCCTTATGATCCTCTTGCCTTGCCTGAGTTCAATCTGTATCATCCACTGTACTAATTGTAACTGTGAGTATGACAGCTTTCAGAGATGCTGTGAATCCCTCTAAAGACTAAAGAAACTGGAGGTGGTTTGAGGACCCTCAAATTCAGCAGTTGGTGTCAGGTGGGGGGGGATGGTCTTGGGGACTAGTCCCTAACTTCACAGGTGCAAGTGCTGGAAGGGGGCTGAAACTTCTCACTGGATAGACACTGATGAGCAGGTTCTATCATAATCTCCAAGTTTCCAGAGTGGGGAAACTGAGGCTTGGTCCATTCTCAACATTAGTGAGTTGTAAGAAGAGGACTCAAATCCCAAAGGGCAGAAGCCAGAGCCCCATGCTTAACCTCCAAGTTGCCCTCATTCTTTGTGATACAACCAAAGTCTCCCAGGTCCTGTGACCTCCCCAAGGGCTTAGAGTATGACCATATCCCACACTGAGGCAACAAGTTGCATGAGAAGTCTTCCTCTGGGTCTTTGCCCCAGAGGTTCCCTCCTATGCTCTATGATTTACAATTCATGACTCTCCCCAAACATCTGGGCCACCCTGAATGCTCAGACGAGGAGTGGTGAGTGGTGAGTATCATTCTTGCTGTGGGTCCTTGAGTAAGTCATTTCACCTCTCTGGTCCTCAGTTTCCCCATCTGTAACATAAGGTTAAATCTCCTGGAGAGAAGGTCCTGAGGATCCAATGAGATGATAAATGTAATAATGAGTATATTATTCTCAACACTGAACCTGTTCACTGTGAGTGGTTAATAAATGTCATTCTACCTCCCACTGAAGACAAGAACTTACTTGTTTAAGGAGCTGGCCCAAAGGTGTTCCCACAGCCAAATTTGGGGAATTGGAACAGCAGAAAGAAAAGTGAACCTTTCAAGAATATCAGGGTCATGAAAGACGAGGAAAGACTGAGAAACCATCAGACTGGAGGAGAGAAGTACAATGCATGATTCTGCATGGGATCCTGGACCAAAATAAAGGAATCCCTGGAAAAACTAGGGAAATCAAATGAAGTCCAGAGTTTAGTTAACAGTCATCTCCAGCGCTCATTTCTTAGTTTTCACAATTGTACCATGGTTTGTACATGAGATGATGACATTAGAAGGAAGTGTGAGTGGCCTTTTTTGCCAAAATGCAAAGGCGATTCTAAAATTCATATGGAAACGCAAACGATCCAGCATTAACCAAAACAATCTTAGAAAAAGAACAAAGCTGTAAAACTCACACTTGCCAATTTCAAAAATCATCTTCAAGACACTGTGGTCCTGGCAAAACGACAGACATACAGATCAATACGATAGAACTGAGAGTCCAGAAATAATCATCTATGGCACACTGATTCTCAACAAGGGTGCCAAGATCATTCGATGAGGAAAGAATAGTCTTTCCCGCAGATGATTCTGGAACAACTAGATCTCCAAATGCAAAAGAATGAAGTTGAACCCTACCCTCACACCATATAAAAAAATTAACTCAAATGATTCAAAGACTTAAATGTAAGAGCTAAAACTATAAAACTCTTAGAAGAAAGCATAGGGGTAAACTCTCACGACCTTGGCTTTGGTAATGATGTCTTTGAGACAGGCACCAAAAGCAAAGCAACAAAAGAAAAATAACAAATAACTTGGATTTCACCAGAAGTTTAAAATCTTTGTTGCATCAAAGGACACTATCAGGAAAGTGAAAAGACAACACACAGAATTGGAGAAAATGCTTTCGTGTCATATATCTGATGAGGATGGAGTGTCCAAAATATATAAATGACTCTCACAAAAACAAAAAGCAAACAACACCTAAAAAATTTAAAACAGTAAGGGAAGCTAGAGGGAGGAGATAGAGGGACTCTCTGCACTGTATGGGCAACTGTTCTGTAACTCTAAAATTATTTCAAAATTTAAAAAGAAAAAAAAAGGAAGTATGATGGTAACCGATTATAACAAAGTGGATACTTTTTTAGAAGTATATAAGATGACAGGCACTCTAAAAACAATCACACAACTAAAAGACTGGTGGAGAAAATTCTTCACAGAGGAGCACCACCTGGTAAGTGCAAAAGGGATGCAAGAATCGTAATAAATGCATAAATCAGAATCTTTATCATGAAGCCCCAAAGTGATAACTGATTACAGCAGGAATCATCAGAGATGCTAAAGGCGGGACTTCCTTGGCAGTCCGATGGTTAAGACTGTGCACTTCCACTGCAGGAGGCGTGGATTTGATCCTTGGAAGGGGAACTAAGATCCTGCATGCCATAACATACACCCCACTCCAAAAAAAGATGAAAAAAGCATTGGGCGAAAGGTTGCTGAGGGTCAGAATACTGTGGCAGGTCCTCCGTGTCACCCAGATTATTTATTAGCCTCGCCTGCAGAAGAGCTGGTAGGAACTAGACTGGGACCGAGGATAAGATCAGCTTCAGCAAGGGTGGGGCTGCCCAAAACTCCGCCTCCTGACAGAAGGTGATAAAAGTAGCATGTCCGTAGTAACATTACCAAAACAGTGCTTCAGCCTGAATCTCATTCAGAATGTGGGATCATCTACAAGACCACAGGCTTGGATTCTTCACAAAAGTCACGGTGATGAAAAGGTCCCAGCTCAGGAGTGATTACAGACACAGAAGAGCAAATGCAACATATAAATGTATCCTGAATAAAATCCGTGCACACACACACACACACAGGTGAATACACACAAGCACACTCACACACGGGTGCACATGACTATGCAGACAAGCATGGGTGTGAATCCACACTATAGACACTCTATATCTTGAGGACACCTTTGAAAATCTGATGATTGCTGGTGAATTAAATAACATGATTAATACAACTTTCTTAGATAGGATGACTGAAAATCAGGTTGAAGAATGTCTTTATTTTTAAGACTGGAGAATTTAAGAGGGAAGTATCAAGATATCTGTAACTTACTTTCAAATGCTGCAGCCAAAAAAAAGTGGAGAGAAATGGATGAATGGGTGAGTGAATGGATGGGTAGATGGATGGGTACGTAGAAGATGGATGGGTGGATGGATGGATGGGTGGGTGGGAAGGGGAGGATGAATGGATGGGTGAGAAGATGAGAGGATGGGTGGATGGGTGGATGGATGGATAGATGGCTGAGTAGATGGATGGATGGATAGGTGGGTGAATGGATGGGTGGGTAGATGGATGGAGCAAAATATCAATTCATAAATCTAGGTGGAAGGAACATGGTTATTATACTGTTTTTTTCTATTTCTCTAAATTTATAAACATCTTCCTTATAATGACACCCAAACAAAAGTCTGCTCCGGTTTGAGATGTTGCAAAAAAAAAGGAAAGAGCACAAACTTTTTTCTTCTTCTCATGAACTAACCCTATGGCATCAGAGTCACCCTGAAAAACTGGGGTGACAGCCCCCATTTGCAGAGCAGCTCCTCGCTGCACATCCCTTGGTGCTGGAGGAAAGGAAGAGGACCCCGACACAGAGCCTGGACTGGACCAAGCACAGCCACTCTTGCCTCAAATTCACACTCAGGGCCCCTCAATGAGAGTCTGGGACAGGGAGAGTGGGCGCCTGCTGATCTGACTCAGGCAAGACAGAGGTGTCCCTCCCAGGGGGATGTCTGAGCTGCCCTGCCAAGTCCTTGCCTACTGGGAACACGGGTCCCGGCAGCTGGGACACAGGACTCCTTCCTGTCCACACGGGAAGGCAGCCAACGCCAGCCTCCCCACGCTGCACCGCTGATTGAACAGCATTAAAACCAGAACAGCGTGTTCAGCCAAGTTGGGCACGATCTCAGTAGAGTTTCTCATTCTCATTACCCCCACAGAGGGCCACTCAGCCCTGGTGCACAGGCAGCCCCAACTCCTCAGTCCCTGCATCCCAGGGACCCCTTGAAGACTCAGGTTTCGGCAGAACTCCTAGGGTAGGGAGTGTCAGAGGTTTATGGGACTGGTAGGGTCTGGGAGACCCATCATCAAGTGGCTTCCACAAGAGACAGTACTGGCGAGCCTGTCACCACCACGGCAGCTGGGCTCAGCCTCCTGCGCTCTCAATTAGGAGCGTTAACAGTGTGCTTTATAAAACACGCGTGCAGGCATGTGTGCATGCTAAGTTGTTTAAGTCGTGTCCAGGTCTTTGTGACCCCACGGACTGTAGCCCACCAGGCTCCTGAGTCCATGGGATTCTCCAGGCAAGAATACTGGAGTGGGTTGCCATTTTCTTCTCTGGGGGATCTTCCCGACCCAGAGATCTAAGCCAGGTCTCCGGCACTGCAGGCAGATTCTCTACTGTCTGAGCCACCAGGGAAACCCTGTCACTTATGTTATATATGGACCCTAAAAATGAAAACGAATGAACATGACAAGACAGAAACACACTCATACAAACAGAGAAAAAACTGGTGGTTACCAGTGCGCAGACAGAAGGGAGGAGCAGCGCGCGCAGGTCCCCTGGGGGCAGGTGCGTGCTGCTTGCTTCCTGGGCCCCCTCCTGCCTGGGCAAGGGCGCGCCTGAGAGCCTTACCTGCAGGGGATGGGAGGGCGGCTGCAGCTGCAGGTAGCACTGGCTGGGGGAGTACCAGCTGCTGAGGGAGAGGTAGCTGGGCAGGTACTGGGCCCCCACGGGCTTTC
This sequence comes from Bos mutus, assembly GCF_027580195.1. Lineage (NCBI taxonomy): Eukaryota > Metazoa > Chordata > Mammalia > Artiodactyla > Bovidae > Bos > Bos mutus. The sequence goes on from NC_091623.1 coordinate 45,307,776, forward strand.
CGCTGAGTGCCGTCACCTTGGTCTGAAGAAGACAGGGTATTCGGTCAAGGTTTGGAGGCTTGGTGTAGGAAGGAGGGTCCTGGGGATGCTTCCACCTGCCTTGTTCTGCAGCAAGACCCTCTCATGCTCCCATTTCCCTCTGGAGAAGCCCCTCCCCAGTTCTCAGAGAATGGGGTCCTGTGTGGCGAGCTCGTTCTCTCCCATCTCCACAGGAAGCAAGTGTCAAAGACTGGCCACAGGGTGCTGGGTGCTGGCTCAGTCAGGGGTGGGTGGCCCACTGAGAGGCAGTTCCATCACGTATTAAGGACCCCCACGTCCTGGGCTTGCCGGCAGCCACAGGGGCTTCTCGGAGGGTACAGCCTGCTTCGGAAGTGAGCACAGGGGAGATGGCGGTCAAGAGAGGGGGCAGCTGTGTTGGACTGCATCCCTGGGCTCTGGATGCAGCTCCGCCTGGAGCCCTCAGACCCCTCTCTGAACACCCCAGGGACTGGCAGTTAAACTACTTTTGCTCCTTTGGGAGTTCAAACCTGCTGCCTTCACTTGCTGCTGGAAGAATGCAGTTAACACAAGGAAGATGCCAGAAGCAGGGCATGGGGCACGGGTTTGTCTAAGACCTCTCTGTGACACAGAATAAAGAAGCTGGCCTGCCTTCATCCCAATTACTGGGAGATAGCCTCTAAGCCCCTGGGATTCTCCAAGAGATGGGAGTGTCTGTGTTACTCACGGCAGGTCCTCATAATGCGTGCTAAGGAGCAATTCAAGATGGGGACAGCCAAGCCAGAAAGACCGATCATGGGATTAGAGGGTAGGGGCTCTGAACCACGTGATGTGGTATCAAGTTGACCTCAAGAGAGGGGAGATGGCTAGAGACTGAGTTCAGTCATGGGGTCAATGATAAATCAGTCAAGCCTATGTAATGAAATCCCAATAAAAGCTGTGGACCCTGAAGGTGAGTGAGCATCCAGATGGGCAGTGCTTTCTGTAAGTGTTGTGGGGAGGGCGAGGTGTCCCAGATTCACAGGGACAGCACACAAAGCCATAAATTTGGGACCCTCCAGCTCTCGTCCTATACGTGTGTGTCTCTCTCTTTGGTTGGTCCTAATTTGAATCATTTCGCTATATAAAAAATATATTTGCACATAGAGAAAGTTGCTAAGAGAACAGATCTGGTGTGCCCAGTCCCTCAGCGTGTCTGACTCTTTGTGGCCCCATGGACTGTAGCCCGCCAGACTCCTCTGTCCATGGAATTCTCCAGGCAAGAAGACTGGAGTGGGTTGCCATTTCCTCCTGCAGGGGACCTTCCCCACCCAGGAACTGCACCTGCATCTCTTGTGTCTCCTGCATTGGCAGGTGGGTTCCTTACCACTAGCACGATCACAGATCTTACAGATTCTCATCACAAGAAAAAAAAACAAGTGTAACTGTATAGCAATTGAACACACTGTGGTATCATTTCATAGTACCTACATATATTGCATCATTACACTGAATGCCTGCAATGACTATGTTACATGTCAATTATATGGAGAGACACACACACATATATATGTCAACTAAAAGTAAAGTTTAAAATTCATCCTTCTTTTTAAGAAAACAATTAATTAAAGACCTTTTCTTAGGCAGTATTTGGTCACAGAAATAGACTGTCTTTCTATTAAAGTGACATTTTTGGGAAATGCTGATTTTTGGTTATATGTCCATGAGAGACAACATTATTCTGCTAATTCTAGTATTTGGAGTCACTTGGGTTTTGCTGCCACCTAATTCTTAAAAGACTAATGGAAATTAAGGACTGTCTTTCAATCATTAAGAAATCCGTCCTTGTTAGGTCCTGGGGTAGTTGGAACCCCAAATTTGTAGCCAGTTGGTTAAAACTGTTGGTGGCCTGGAGACCTTTGGCTGTTAAAAATCTTTAGGGACATGCTGCCCACAGGGGACACAATGATCCCAAGTGTCCTCGGCTCCCACCTACACACTGACTCTCAGCTGCCCCTGTCTCCACCACCCCAGCGTCCGTGGGGCCACCGTGCCCACCGTCAGCCACAGAGACGATGGCTGGGACGTCCTCTCTGTTACTCCTGCTCCTCCCGTCCCTGACAAGGGGACACCAGGTCCTGCCAATTCTGCCTCCACAGCCCCGTCATTGCCTCCCACCTGCACACCTGTGACCTCACCCAGACACCGCCCCCAACTATGGACACTGGAGTGGGGTATGCGTGTGCGTGTTCAGTCACGTCCCATTCTGCAGCCCCAAGGACTGTAGCCAGCCACACGCCTCTGTCCACAGGATTTCCCAGGCAAGCATACTGGAGTGAGTTGCCATTTCCTCCTCCAGGGGATCTTTCCTGACCCAGGGATTGAAGGCTTGTGTCTCCTGCATTGGCAGGCAGATTCTTTACCACTGCGCCATTTGGGAAGGCCTCTGGAGTGGGGAGAGGTTATAAAAATCAGACCATTCAGTCCACCTGACTCTAACACTGCCTTCTGGGTGGACCCTAAGCAACATCCTTTGAGGTAAGGGGAAGCCCCACCGGCTCCCTCCTCCATATCTTCCTGCAATGGCTCGGCCAGCTGGGCACTGCAGAACCTAATTATACTATGATTGCAGTGCTCTGGGCCTCTGCATATGTTGTTCCACCTTCTGGGAAGCAGCCTGGCTGAACCTCCCCCTGGTCAGGAGTCCACCTGGGAAGATCCTTTGCGGGGAGCCAGACACCCTGACACTTTCTCAGCGTCCTGCCTCCCTCTGGGGTGTTTGGTTTATCTGACCTCCTGGCCAGCTCTCCCATCAGACTGAACTCACTCAGGGCAGGTGCCAGACCCAGGAAGACTGACCCAGTGCCTGAGCGTGGCCTGGAGGAGGGACCAAACCCATGTCTGCTGGCTGAATGACAAGGGTCTAGGTGACTCACGCACCTCCAGCCACACATGCTGGGCTGACATAGGGATGGAGGGGATTTCAAACTCCACCAGCCCACCCTGGGACACAGACTCCACGGTGTAGATGTTGTCCTTCGGCGTCAGTTCTGCCCTGATCTGGACGGTCACTCCCTCCGCCGGGCTACCATCCGGGTACGACAGCTCCACCTGGAATGGGTCACCAAGGAGTCACTGTGGTTAGGCTGGTGACACCCCCCAAACTGATCTACAGACTCGGCCCAATTCCCCAGCAGAATCCCAGCCAGCTCCCTTGAAGCAATCGACAATTTGATGCTAAGGGGCCCCAAACAGCTAAAGCAATCCTGTTAAATAATCAAGAACTCATACATCCAATTCCAAAACTTGCTACAAAGTGCAGTGGTGAAGACGCTGCACCTGATGGAACTCATGTGAGGACAGATATGAAAACTGATGGATCAGAATTGACGGTGCAGAAATAAGTCCAGCCATCTACAGCCAATTGATTATCGAAAAAGATCAAAACATGGCGAAGGGGAATCCCCTGGCAGGTTCAGTGGTTAGGGCTCCTCCCTCTCACTGCAGGGGGCACGTGTTCAATCCCTGGCCAGGGAAATAAAATCCCGCATGGCACATGGCATCGCAAAAGAAAAGGATTACAGTCAACTGACTTTTGACAAGGGTGCCAAGACCATTCGATGGGAAAACAACAATTCCTTCACCAAATGGTTCTGGGATAACTGGATCTCCAGATGCAAAAGAATGAAGCTGAACCCCAACCTCACACCATGTGCCAAAATTAACTCAAAATGAATCAGAGACCTAAATGTAATGGTTAGAACTACAAAATACTTAGAAGATAACACAGGGGAAAGCTTTTATGACCTTGGACTTGGCAAAGAAGTCACAAGGCACAAATCACCAGCCATTTACCTGGTGCCCCAGCCAGGAAGGAACAGCGTGAGCAGTGTGGTGGAAACAGTTCCATGTGACTCTTAGACCTCACTCATTCTAGCAGGTAGAAAAGGCAGTCAGAGAGAGGGGTTCAAAAGACATGGATGTTGTGAAGAAATATGGTCAGTGGTTCCTGAAAGATCCTGGAGCACCTCTCAACTGTGCAGGTATCTGGTGATGGGGTGACCAGTTCCATTCTTTTTTTTTTTTTAATGTGGACCATTTTTAGTCTTTATGGAATTTGTTACAGTATTGTTTTTGTTTTCTGTTTTGGTTTTGGCCACAAGGCATGTGGGATCTTAGCTCCCCAACCAAGGATTGAATCCGCACCGCCAACTTGAAGGCGAAGTTTTAACCACTGGACTGCCAGGGTATTCCCAGCTCCATTCTTTAATGCAGATATGAAATGAGTGCTAAGTCGCTTCAGTTGTGTCCGACTCTTTGCGACCCTATGGACTGTAGGCCGCCAGGCTCCTCTGACCATGGGGATCCTCCAGCTGAGAATATTGGAGAGGGTTGCCAAGCCCTCCTTCAGGGGATCTTCCCGACCCAGGGATTGAATTCATGTCTCTTAGGTCTCCTGCACTGGCAGGTGGGTTCTTTACCACTAGTGCCACCTGGGAAGCCCCTAATGCAGAGAGTGGATGATTTCCTGGGTGTAGGTGAAACACTCCCCTTTCACTGAATGGACGGCCCCAAGTCCACTCATACATATTCCGTATGGTGCCTTAGCTGGGACCCTCAAACCCAGGGGCACATGAGCCATGCCTCTCCGCATGGAACAGAGAGCTGGGGGTGGGGGCTGAGATCTCATCATGGAGGAGGGAAGGGAGGTCCCAGAGCAGAGCAAGAGGAGCAGGAACAACACGAAGACAGGCCTCTAGGACCCTGTGGGTGACCCATGGGATGCAAAAGGGAAGAGGGGTGTGGGTGCCAGGCAGAGGCAAGCGTCACCCTGGGGTGACACAAGGCTCCACTGATCTTGCCCTCCCTTCCCCCCAAATTCCACTTGAAACCAGATGCCCCAGTTCAGCATCTCGAATCTCTAGTCATCTCAAATTTTACTGTGTAGAAGAATGGTGTAGTAGGTGGAAGGGAGGCAGGGGCTTGTTCTAAATGCCACTCCCCACAAGGGAGCTGAATCAGACTGTCTCAGAGACGGGGATCTGCCTTTTATGAACTTAGTAGTTAAGTCCTCTAGACATAAAGTCAACCCAATTAAAGAAGGCGATACCATCATGGAACTGATTTAATAAGTGGATACATAGCATTGGGTTTGGTGCTCTAGGTTTGGAAATGTCTAACTATGCTCAGCAAAGCAGCCCCTTAATCCCAAGACGGCAAAAGTTCTTGGTTTTCAACCACATCACGGCTGCAGGGCCTTGCAGGGGTAACACAGTGGTCCTCGGGCAGGAGTTAGGGTGGGAGGCGGCACAGAGCCTGTGACCTTGGCAGGGCCTGCTGGGCACCATGCCTGGGGCTTACCTTCCCCACGTAGGACAGCCCCGGCTTAAACTGCTTCCTCGTGTCCTTGGAGTACCGGACGTCCACCAGCTGCCTCTGGACCGGAGTGGAGTCGTCGAAGGCCACCTGATGGCTCCCGTCCGCAGCGGTCACCGTGGCCCAGATGCTGATGGTGCCCCGGAAGTGCTCGGGGACGTCGGCCGGAATCATGTCCTTCACACAGATGCTGAAGTCCTGGGAGCCATGGATCTGGAGGTAGGAGACACACAGGTCGTGCTCAGCCGGAGCTGAGTGGCTCTGAGAGATAACTCACAAACACACAGCTCAAGAAGGTGCCCCTCTGGCCGCTTGGAGGACCAGGGGGACACTCGATGACCCATCCATTCTATGCTGTGCATCACTGCATGGAGGCTGAGTCCCCGGCTGGATATGCATTGTTTTCTAGGAGGAACGAGGTCAGCTCTTTGGGCAGAAGCTGAAACAACCCCTCGGGCCAGACTGCAAGGTTGGGACTTGAACCTGGTCAGCCACACGCTGGAGCACTGGTTCCCCTCCCATGCACAGGGTACAGACCTCACCCCCCCACCCAGTTAACTCCATCTCAGGACTGCTCCCAGGGGCAAATAATCCATGTCCGTAAACAGCTGTGGAGTGAATTACTCAGTAAAGAGAACGTTAAGACAAGAGCTACCAGGGCAGCTTCTAGGGAGAATGGCTAGGATAACAAGGGTACAAGCACCAGGCACAGAGGAGGTGAGAGGCCAGAGTGTCCACTCCACAGAAGAGAAGCCACGGTGACACAGAGAGAGGACGCATCCCGGGGGCAAAGGGATGAGGAAGTTGGTTCAGGTGGAGGTAGAGAGGAGGTGGGGATGACAGGACTCAGCCCCAGAATCTCCAGGACTGCTTGTATATGTTGCATAGTGGCACGCGCACAGTGGGATTTTAAGTTGAAGAAGAAAAATAAAAACCAGATTATGAAATTTTACATGCAAGGGGGTGTGAAATCATGTAGCCACTTTAGAAAAAAAAAATCTGGGAATTCCTCAAACAACTAAACATAGTCACCACTCAGAGACTGAACATCCAGATGGAGACTAATTGGAAAAGACCCTGATCCTGCGAAAGATTGAGGGCAGGAGGAGAAGAGAGCAACAGAGGATGAGATGGTTGGAGAGCATCACTAACTCAATGGACATGAGTTTGAGCAAACTCTGGCAGACAGTGAAGGACAGAGAAAACCTGGAGTGCTACAGTTTATGGGGTTGCAAAGAGTTGGACATGACTTAGCGACTGAACAAGTACAGAAAAAAATAACTCTGACTCAAGATCTGCAGGCACCAGTGTAGGAAGCCAACCCATTACAGTCAGCTCTCCATACCCACAAGTTTCACACCCATGGATTCAACCAACTTCGAAGAGTTTCTGTGCGAGGCTGGTTGAATACTAGGATGCAGAACCCACAGACGTGGAAGAGCCAGCTGTATCTACAAGTCAGGCTTGTAAGAAGTCAGACCTCTATCTCTATAGCAACCCAACAACAACCCCTATAACAATCAGCCCCAAATGGCCAGGACCTAATAATTGACTATTTCCCTGATATTTGCCCCCACTTCCATCTTAGAAACAATTGCTGTTGTTCAGTCACTGAGTCGTGTCTGACTCTTTGCAACCCCATGGACTGCAGCACACCAGGCTTCCCTGTCCTTCACCATCTCCCAGAGTTTGCTCAAACTCATGTCCATTGAATCCGTGAGTCATCCAACCATCTCGTCCTCTGTCGTCTCCTTCTCCTCCTGCCTTCAATCTTTCCCAGCACCATGATCTTTTCTAATGAGTCGGCTCTTCACATCAAGTGGCCAAAGTATTGGAGCTTCAGCTTCAGCATCAGCTTTTCCAGTGAATATTCAGGGTTGATTTCCTTTAGGATTGCCTGGTTTGATCTCTCTGCAGTCCAAGCAACAATTGGAAAAAGTCAAATATGCACCCCTCATCAGTTACATTGGATGCCTGCTTCTATTACCCCATGACTTCCACATGCCAATAGCCTCCCATCATGGCACACCAGAAGCCTTTTCCATTTTTCACTATAAATCTTTTCCACTTCTCCACCTGCCTTTTGAGTCTCTGCCAAACACAAGTGATGGTGGCTGACTCCCTTGCTGCAAGCTATGAATAAAGATCCTTTGTTTGTCCTTATTCAGGTGATCATATTGATTCAAACCATAGAACTCAGGAATTCCAAATCCAAGAGATACATCACACAAAAATATACATGAATGTTCCTAGCATTATCCATCAAAAGTCAAGAAGAAGCAATAACTTGTGGGACTGCCCTGGTGGTCCAGTGGTTAAGCCTCTGTGCGTCCACTCCAGGGGCATGAATAGTATCTTCTATATGGATACCTGAATTGCATGTTACGTGAATTATGTCTCATTAAAACGTTCCATACCTGAATTGCATGTTACGTGAATTATGTCTCAATAAAACGTTCCATACCTGAATTGCATGTTATGTGAATTATGTCTCAATAAAACGTTTCCTTTACCTACAATAACATCCTAAGAAGAAAGATATCAAAATAGCAATACTGGCTATGTCTGTCTATCAGAGGACAAGTCAACTTTATTATTTCTTTTTTATATGTTCTAGCCTCTACGTTCAGCCTGTAAGAATTTTATCATCAGGAAAATTCCCACCATACAAACTGTTCTGGAAACTAAAATAAAATGGGTGATCACAGAGCCGAAGCCAAGAGCAGGCGCTGTGGGAAGGGACCTACTGGGTTACAGATCGAGGTTCCTGCTCCTCACCTTGGTGGTCCTAAGGATGGGGCGCCCCACCTCCTGGCTGTAGTACCCCACACCATTCACAGTCATGTTGACGGTTAAAGTTCCCGAGACAGGTTTCCCAAAGGTATACCTGGAACAAAAGGACGAAGAGTAGTAAGTTTCACAGCAGGGGCCCAGAGGATAGTGGGGAGGGGTCAGTCTCAGAAAGGCCCTGAGATCCTCTACACCAAGCCTCATGTTGGACAGAGAAAGAGACCAAGGGTCAGAGAGGAACTCTGGACCCAAAGAAGCGGGGTATGTGAGACAGCTGTTGAGGTGAGGCACTGGAGTAAGGCAGAACGGAGTATCGAGCAACGGTAAGCAACAGGAAGGCCTGGCTAGGCTTAAGTGCCCAAGGAGTTCAACTTTGAACCAGGGATCTGATTTCTTTGAGCTTCGGTTTCCTCACGGAGAATGAGAATAAACCATCTTCTCAAGAATGTAGGTGAAATACTTAAATGTATGTATGTCATGCCTGATGCAGTGGAGACAACTGCTTACTGGGACACAGGAGCAAGACAGGAGCAAAATTGAAAAAGAAAAAACAATAAAAAACGCCCAGAATTTTTACAGTATTTTCTGGACTATAAAATGGGCGTGTATCCAGCGCGCCCTTGTATTTTTTTCGGGGAAGAAGCGCAAGGGAGACGTCTCAGCCACAACCTCCGGCAGTTGGCAGAGCTGGGGCGGGAACACGGGCCTCGTAGAGCCCTCCCAGGGGACAGAAAGGAATAGCGCCTCTTGACATCCTCTGGTTGACCCTCACGTCGAGCTCTGTCAACAGCCTGGTCATTAGGGTCGCAAAGAGTCAGACACAACTGAGCGACTGAACAACAAGTGCTCAAGAATATCCCTCTGGGGTCAGCCCACGCGCCATGGACGCCGTCTGCGGGGGAATGCGGCATTGCTGAAGGGGTGTGCCCTGCGGAGGGGCGTGTCCTAGGGGCGGGGCGTGTCCTGGGGGCTGGGCTGCCCTGCGGAGGGGACTCTTCTAGGGGAGGTGCAAGTCCAAGGAGGAGAGGATGTGTCCGGGAGGAGGGGTGAGTCCTAGGGGAGAAGCATGCCTGGGAGGCGGGGCGGGGGTGTCCTGGGCGGGGCGGGCCCACGGTTGGAAAGGCTCGAATATAGTGGCCGCCTCTTTCTCACCTGGCTTGCACAGTGCCGGTTTCACATGTGTCCAGGTCCCGGATATAAGCGGGTGGGTCAATAAGGAGCTCAAACTTCGGCAGCACTGAAGGGAGAGAGCAGAGAGGAAGGAGGCAGGGTGCCTTCCACCACCGGGGTGGCTCCAGAAGGGTGCTGGAGGTGAGCGCAGCAAACTGAACTCCAGGGCCTCACTGCTGACATGCACAGGCAGCTCTCTGGGGATTCTGTGGCCACACCTATTTTCCATCTTTGAGGGACCAACACGCTGTTTTTCTCAGGGGACCATATCTCATCACTTTTAGGCCATCTGCATGGAGTGTAGCCAATTGCAGCCCATCCCAGGGGTGCAGAAGTAGCCAGGCTTCTGGACCAGTTATGGGCATTCTAAGGGTGCTTGTGGCTGGGGACAGTCCCTTCCTTGCTGCCCTGGGCACACCCACCCATCTCATCACCTTGCACAGCCCACAGAGACATGGACACCAGGGAGCAGAACAGAGGAAACATGAAGACTCTGGTCCTTAGAGCTTGTTACATGAGCCTGTAAATCCCTTTTCTTTTCCTCACTGAGTCTGTACCAGGCTTCTGTTGCTTGGAACTTATAACCCTTTCCTCTATGGCTTTTCCTTTCAAGACCTTCTTCATGAAAGGAAGAGAAACCCTTGCCCCCATAAGGGAGAACTTTAGCACAGAAGCCACAGTATGGGACTCTGGCCCAGGTAGACTCCCCAGCTCTTGTTCCTTGAGCAGTTTCCTTAATGACTCTCCCAGCCTCAGTTACTCCAGCTGTAAAATGGAGATACCTCATAGGTTCAGGATGAGGATGAAAGAAGAGAAGGAAATGACAGACTTTAAAAAAGAAGGCCATTCTGACACATGCTGCAACATGGACGAACCTTGAGGCATTATGCTCCATGAAATAAGTCATTCACAAAAGGACAAATATTATGATTCTACTTATACGAGGCCATATATTTTACCATGATTTATTTTGAAAGGTCATGACAGGGACTTCTCTGGTGGTCCAGTGGTTAAGACTGTGCTTCAAAGGCTGGAGGTGAGGTTTCAATCCCTGGTTGGTGAACAAAGATCCCACATGCCATGTGGCATGGCCAAAAAAAATCATAAGGAGGACATGAGAGGGGCTTTCCTGGTGGCTCAGTGGTAAAGAATCCGCCTGCCAATGCAGGAGACACAGGTTCGATCTCTGATGCGGGAGGATCCCACATGCCGCAGAGCGACTAAGCTCACGTGCTACAACTACTGAGCCTGTGCTCTAGCTCCTGGGAGCCACAACTGCTGAGCCCACGTACTGCAGCTCCTGAAGCCCATGTGCCCTAGAGCCCCTGTTCGGCAACAAGCGGAGCCACCACAATGAGAAGCCCATGCACCGCAACTAGAGAGTAGCCCCTGCCCATCTCAACCAGAGAAGAGCCCGCATGCAGCAACGAAGACCCAGCACAGCCAAGATAAATAAATAATAGATTAAAAAAAGACATGACAAAGACCCAGCCTTCCACTTCATGCCTGGCCTGACTGAGCCCCTAGTAAATGAGGCTCCTGCCATCTTCTTCCTTATTATCTGTGTCATCACTGGGACTGTGGTTCCCCCAGGTCTAAAATCTTAAGAGCCTAAGATTCTCCAACTTACCATACTTCTGAACTTCAAAGGACCTGTTGAACACGTGGCCTTGCATTTCGACAAAAACAAACCATTCTCCGAGTACTGGCTGGTCAGACAAGGGGAAGGTCATGTTGGTGATGCCTGTGTGAAGAGAGACTCCCCCTCATCCTGGGGCAATTGTGTGGGCAGAGAGCCCAGCATCTGGTGGTGAGGTGCCCTGGGGACCTGGCCTCTCTCCCTCCCTGCACGGCCCCTCAAGGAAGCTCAAGGCCACCCCGAGGCTGGCAAGGGTTTGTGCAGAGCCAGCACCTCCTCCATAGACTAAGTTGGGGAAGCAGGGAGAGGGCACACTTAGGGTTCCTGGGGGAGCCCTGAGGCCAAAGCCAAGTGCAGCTGCTGCTGCTGCTAAGTCGCTTCAGTCGTGTCCAACTCTGTGCGACCCCAGAGACGGCAGCCTACCAGGCTCCCCCATCCCTGGGATTCTCCAGGCAAGAACACTGGAGTGGGTTGCCATTTCTTTCTCCAATGCATGAAAGTGAAAAGTGAAAGTGAAGTTGCTCAGTCATGTCTGACTCCTAGCGATCCCATGGACTGCAGCCTACCAGGCTCCTCTGTCCATGGGATTTTCCAGGCAAGAGTACTGGAGTGGGGTGCCATTGCCTTCTCCAAGAAGCCAAGTGCAGGCCATGAGCCAAATGAACCAGGGAAACAGGCCACCCAGCTGCTCCACTCTGCTCCACCTGAGTCATTCCCTCGGGGACAGAGAGTCGCACAAGCCCTGTCCCTACTCAGCAGCCCTCCCCAGGCATCTCAGAATCAAGAAGAGGGACATGGAGAGGGGTCAAGGCCAGGCCAGGGGACCTGGAGGTGTGTGTGATGCTGCACCAACCACCAGGACCCACCATGTTGGCTGGAGGCCCGTTCTCTGCGTTTGACTCACAGAGGACTCAGGGCTCTGCCGTGCTTATGCATCTCCCAGGTCGAGGTGCAAAACTGTTCACAGTCTCCCCAAATCCCTGCTACAGCTCTCCTCTCATGGGACTCCACTTCCGTTAGGGCCAAAGCACAAAAGGAGATGTCAGTTACACGGCCCTCGTGGTCACAGGCATGCGTGCCTACTGAGTTGCTCAGTCGTGTCTGACTCTTTTACGACCCCATGAACTGTAGCCCGTCAGGCTCCTCTGACCATGGGATTTCCCCGAAAGAATACTGGAGTGGGTTGCCATTTCCTTCTCCAGGAGATCACTGTCATAGAGAAAGAAAAAAAAAAAAAAAGCCAGTTCCTCAGCCAAAGCAAAGCCTTCTGACTCCTAGCTGGAAAAGAAACGTCTTGTGTTGGGTGGAGGGTGAAGATGAGGAAGATCTGTAGTGGGAAGAAGTTAGGGATGCTAACAAACAAGGCCCTGATATTCCAGAAAGGTCTCAATTTATGGGAGGAGCCTCAGTTGGGATCCCAGAGACAGAAAGGTGGGCAGAGGGTCCCATGCTCCAGGAAAGAAGTGGCAGGTGTCAAGGCAGAGCACATCCTATTTTCCTGGAAGCTTTATCACACCTGCCACCCAAAGGTGCAGCCCCCAAACCACAGAAGGAATGAGAAGAGAGACTCACCACAGCACAGGGGCTCCAAGTGTCTCCACTCCATCATCCGCGAGCCTCGGGGGTCCTGCAAGATGACACACACGATAAGCTCAGGACAGCCCTAGTGTGCCTGGGACGCACGAGGACCTTCCAAGCCCCCTCTCTAGGACAGGACACGTGTCAAGACAGGCCCCAAGATTAGCTATTTGTGATGAGCAAACGGAAGCTCGGGGCATAGAAGGGACATGTCTGAAGACAAGAGGCCAGAAGAGGTCATCCTGACTCCCCATTTAGGGAGGTGCTTGAAAATCGACAAAGAGATGGGCAGACATGTACTCAGCTTATCCCAGGTTGAGTCAGGGACAGGGCTGGACCCGGTCTCAGCGTGTGGGGCACTGGGTCAGGCAGGGATCAACCCAGAGGGGGAGTAGTGCACAAAGACAGACCAGGTCTTGCAGACAGCAGGCTGTCCCCAAGCCAGAGCTGCAGAGGGGCAGGACACTCACCAGGATGTAAGCTTCCAGCTGCAAATGAGACAGACAGAGGCCGTAAGCAAACGCTCCTGAAAGACCGAAGCCCTCTGTACACGCGGAGTGTTCATCCCTTGGGACAGGCTCAGGTGCTGTAATGGGTTGAATGGTGCCCCCTTCTCCCCTAATTCATATGTGATGTCCTCAGCCTCAATTCTCAGAACGTGTCTATATTTGGAGATGGTGGTGATTTCAAGGTCCCTAGCACAGGTCCTGGGCTCTCCTGGTGGCTCAGTGGTAAAGAATCCGCATGCCAATGCAGGAGACGTAGGTTCAACCCCTGGATGGGGAAGGAAATAGCAACCCACTCCAGGATTCTTGCCTGGAAAATCCCACAGACAGAAGAGCCTGTCAGGCTACAGTCCATGGGGTTACAAAGGGTAGGACACAACTGAGTGACTAAACAATGACAAAGCATCGGTCCCAGTCCAATAGGACTTGTGTCATAAGAAAGGAAAATTTGGAAACAGATGGGAGTGAAGGGAAGACAAAATAAAGATGAAGAGAGATGTCCAGTTACCAGCCTAGGAGGGAGGCCTGGAACAGATTCTTCACTCATGGTCCTTGCTGTTGTTGTTCAGGCACTCAGTCGTGTCTCTCTGCGGCCCCACGAACTGCAGCATGCCAGGCTTCCCTGTCTTTCACTATCTCCCAGAGTTTGCTCAAATTCATGTCCACTGAGTCAATGATGCTATCTAACCATCTCATCCTCTGCTGCCCTCTTCTCTTGCCTTCAATCTTTCCCAGCATCAGGGTCTTTTGCAATGAGCTGGCTCTTCATGTCAGGAGACCAAAGTATTGGAGCTTTAGCTTCCGCATCAGTCCTTCCAATGAATATTCAGGGTTGATTTCCTTTAGGATTGACTGGTTTGATCTCCATGCAGTCCAAGGAACTCTCAAGAGTCTTCTCCAGCACCACAATTGGAAAACGTCAGTTCTTCTGCGCTCAGCCTTCTTTATGTCCAGTTCTTATATCACATGGTACTTGGAAGGAATCAATTCTACTCACACCCTGATCTTAGACTTCTAGGCTCCAGAACTGGGAAAGAATGCATTTCTGCCCTGTAAGTCGCCCAGCAAGCTCACGCAGTTGCCAACGGCAATGAGGGTGGCTGAGCCCCATTTAGTGGTCTCTGTGATCTTTGCTCCCGATCACAACCCTGCCCTCCCTCGCACCCCAAGAAGGACAACCCCTCCAAGCAGCCCTCGCAGGTGGCAACTGGGTTGTTTCTAGGGATGCCAGGTTCCTTTCAGGCCTGGGATGCACGCTTTTCTCTCTGAACCTCCACCACCAGCCTGGAGCCTGGCTTCCAGCTGGTGCCCATCAGTGCCAAACTGAACACTCCACACCAGCTCCAGGGAAGGACAATTGCTTGCACACCTGTGCCTCCTGAACCCAACATCACGCTCTGCCGGGTCCCATGCGTGGCTGACCCTGTGCACAGGTACACAGCCTGTGGATACAGCCCCACCAGCTCGGGGTTGTCCGTATTGCATCCAGGGGCACCAAGAAACTTTGTACTTTGAATTCAACATCCTGTGATTTATCCTTCTTGGACTTCACCCATTTTAGGCCCTCAACCAACCTCCAGAAGAACACAGGCAGCTGCCCGTATGGAGGGCCACTGGCCACCGTGGGGACCTCTGGAAGAAGCACTTCCACTAATGCCCTGGCCTCTCTCTGTCACACAGACCTCCCTCCTGGCTCCCCCAGCAGATGTGGAGCCCTGGGAAGAAACCAAGAATGCAGGTAGAAATTGGAAGAGGCAGGAGGAAAGGCAAGTTGTGGATGATGGCCCTGGCCAGGCCGGACCCCGGTGGGCGAGTCCCAGGCACACGGTTTTAGAAGCCAATCTCACCTTTTCACTGGTGGGCCTCAGGTCTGGGGTGACGGTGAAGATGCTGATGAGCACTGGAAGAAAGGAGAGAGGGGTGTGGCAGCTCCCATCCATGGCCATCCCTCCCCCCGCAGCCCGCGCTGGCCGCCCACCTCGGTGCTTGGGTCTGTACACCGGCTTGTCAGTCTGAATGAATACGGAGGCTCCCCGGCTGTCCACGGTCACTGAAGTTTGGTTGTGGAAGAGGGGACCCTCCTCCACCCGCCAGTCACGGCCCCACACCTTCAGGAGAGCCTGGCCCCGGAGGCCCGTGGGCACCTGCAGGCAGAGCATGGAGCTTTGGGCAGGGAGTGTCGCCCTGGAAGGGATCCAGGTATTGAGAAAGCAGCATGGAGGTCTAAGTCAGGGGAGCACACCCGGGGTGACTGTTCCCCCCAGGAAACACTTGGCAGTTTCTGGAGACATTTTTAGGTGTCATAGTTGCAGGGAGCAGGTGCTACTGGAGTCTTGGGGGTGAAGGTCAGGGATGCTGTTCAAGACCCTGAGATGCAGAGGACGGCCCCACAGCAAGGAATGATCGGACCCCAAATGTCAGCAGTACCAAGACTGAGAAATCAAATGAGAAATGCTGGTCTACCTTGACATGACAGACCTTCTCTCCTTGCACTGCAAGCTTGCAAAAATATCCTTAGCCCTGTAGAATTAGCCTTGGAGTTACTGTAAGGGCTAATGTAGAACATCTTACCCAAATACGGTCCTCGCTGGTGAGTTGGGAAGAGGTGGCGATGGAGACCCCAGCCCCTTCATATACACGAATACTGACTCTTTGCAACCCCATGGACTATAACCTGCCAGACTTCTGGAAATGGGTTGCCATTTCCTTCTCCAGGGGATCTTCCCGACCTAGGGATTGAACCCATGTCACCTGCATTGGCAGGCAGATTCTTTACCGCTGAGCCACCTGGGAAGCTTCATATATATAAACACGTGGTACACGCACATATTTTTTATATGTCATATATATAAATAATATGTGCCTCTGCTTTGTCTCACTGTAAGCACTGCACACACATTTATCCAATCCCATTTATATGAAATGTCCAGGACAGGCTAATCCATAGAGACAGAAAGCAGATCAGTGGGTACCAGGAGCTGGAGGGAGCTGGGAAGTGGTGACACCTAATAGGGATGGGGTTTCCTTTTAGGGTGACAAAATAGTTCCCTACTCTGGAACTAGATAGGGGTGGGGATGGCACAACAGTGTGATGTGCTAAATGCCACTGAACTGTCCACTTTAAGATGGTTAAAGTAGAGGGGGATTCCTTGATGGTCCAGTGGTTAGAACTTGGTGCTGTCACTGCCAAAGGCCCGGGTTCAATCTCTGGTCAAGAAACTAAGATCCCACAAGTCTCACAGCATGGCCAAAAAAAAACCCAAAAAAACCTTTTTTAAAATAATAAACAGTTAAAGTGGTTTAAAAAATTCTTTTTTGCCCCCTGGACAGATAAAACAACAACGATAACAAAGCTCCACTGCAGTCTTAAGGATTTGCCCAGGAGTTCACATTTTTCTTGGGCAAAATTTCCAGTGTTCTAGGGATGGAAGCCACCCTTTATACGGCCTTTTTTTTTTTTAAGTAATGAGCGGAACAGCCATGCATGTGACTCGTAACCTATATAAGCCCCTTTTGTGGTTAAAACGAACGGAAGTCATGGCTCCCCGGGTGTGGCCAAGCACCGTGTATGCGATGCTATGAACCCCTGGGGTGCCCGCCAGGTGGGCAGCCAGCGGCCAGCAGTCCTCACTGTGAGCCACACGAACCACCAGTCCCTGAGACCATCCGAACACGGGTGTTCCTCTTGCGGTTGTCAGCAGCCCCCTGTGTAGTCCCTCAAAGGGTGAAAAGGCCCTTGTCACCATCACTGGGAACCCCCTAAGTGGACTGCTGAATTATCGGACCATCCTCATGCCAGTGTGCCCACCTGGTGGATGAGGGCGGGTTGTGGCAGGGCCTTCTGTGTTCCTCCAGCGCCTTTCTCAGGCTGCCCCTCTTGTCTTCTGTGAACATCATCTGAGAGACCCTCCCTGCCTGCCCACCTGCCACCCTCAGGAGGGCGCACCTTAGGACTGTGGGGTCCCTCCTAACTGCAGTTGATCTTCAGGACCAACCTGAGGATAATCCACTTGCTCTGACCCCAAAATCCTTACCTGCTTCTGTTTCTGGAAACCTCTCAGCATCGGCCAAAGACCTTCATGCAACGAGGGAAAATTCTCAGGCCACCCAGGGGAGTGGGCATGGACAGGTAGGAGGGAGCTGGTGGGGGACGTCGGGGGGCTGTGTGCCATCAGGTGGTTTGGAGGTGCAGGGACCAAGAAGCTGCCCCTGAGGACAGACAGGATCAAATGTGACCCTTGGGGACATGCAGTGAACCTGCCCCAGGTCTCGAAAGCCACAGAGCCACCGTTTCCACTTAAAATCTCAGCTTTAAGCGGCAGGCTTCCCTGGTGGCTCAGACAATAAAGAATCTGTCTGCAATGCAGGAGACCCAGGTTCAGTCTCTGGGTCAGGAAGATCCCCTGGAGAAGGGAATGGCAACCCACTCCAGTATTCTTGCCTGGAGAATTCCATGGACAGAGGAGGCTGGTTGGCTATAGTCCATGGGGTCACAGAGTCAGACACAACTGAGCGACTAACACTTTCACTACCTGCCAACCACCAGAGGTCTTTCTAGAATGTTCTAAACTGAGTTGATCCCCTTCCCCACCCCTGACCTCCATCATTCACATTCACTCCTTCAGCATCAGTGACAGCCAAGGACTTGGGGCTGAGATCCAAGCAGGGGAGATGGCCAGACAAAGCTGGTGCTGTGCCTCCAGCTGAGGGTGAAGGTGGGGGGCCTGGGGTCTGGCTAAAGCACGAGGCTCCCTGAGACTGGCTACCTGCAGCCTGAGGAGGGCTGTGTGGAGGAGACAGTTCTACCGCAGGCCTGTCCACTACCCAGATTAACGCCCAGCACCCCACCCCTCCAGGCCAGGGAGGCCGCTGGGGCCCTAGGTGTGGGTCCCAGGCTCCTGGACTCCGTGGGCATGCAAAACTCATCCTGGGAGAGAAGCCACCAGACTCACTGGACCCTCTGAGTTTCCAGCACATCGTAGTGCAGATGGGTGATCACGACTATAACACGATACACAACAGGCACCATGGATGCTGGTGACAGGCACCAGGGTTCCTCTCTGAAATGGAAACCACCCAATGCAGAGGAATTCGGGTCATGGCCGATTCTACAGGCTGGGGATCTAACTCCCACTGTTTATTGGGGCTCCTAGCTGGCTCTACTCCAGGCCACTGGCTGCTTTACTTTGCTTCCTTCCTGTCCCGGGACCTTTGCACTGGCTGTTCCCTCCATCTAGAATGCCCTCCCCTGCATGTCGCTTCCTGCCAGTTTCAGCTCAGAGGGGCCCTCCTGCCATACAAAATGTGATTCTAGATTCTACCCCGACTCCTCAGCATCTTCTTTCCCTGAAATGTTTTAAAATAAAATAGGATGCTTGCTAGTCTCTGAAGTGATCACACTTATGTAATTGGGGGCTTACTGTCTGACCTACCCCTTTACCCACCACCAATGAGGCTGGAGGCTGACAGCAAGGAATGTGTCCCACTTCGTGCTTAGGATTTAATGGGTCTTGGTTACACAGATGCATGGGTAAGTCTGAAAAACTGGAATAAAACATCATGAGGTTTTAGGCATGTTTGCCTGAAAATCCCATTAAAGACCTCTTATCGTCATCCTCACTGCATAGGTGAGAAGACGAGACACAGACTGGGCAGGGCCTGCCCTTGGTAGCCAGTGATAACACAAATGTGTCCCTGGAAGCACTCAGGTCCCCAAGGCAGGCAGGGCTGGGGAGTGGGTGGGGGAGTGGGTGGAGGGGGCGGATCCAACACCCACAAGAGTAGCTTCTCTCATGTCTGATGCCCAGACGGTGTTTCCACAGAGCAGACTTTCTCAACCTCAGAACTACTGATGTTTAGGACTGAGTCATCCTCTGCAGGGGTGGGAATGGGAGCATCCTGTCTCTCTAAGGTGTTGAGCAGCATCTCTGGCCTCCATCCAGGATCTAGCCTGTGAAGAGTGCCTTCTTAAGTGCCGTTGGGCAGTCAGGGACAGCACATAATCTTAACCCGTCAGGAGAGCCTTGCTTGCTTTCTTTTTTTCTGATGAGTAGTATGCTTTACTAAGGGGCTTCCCAGGTGGCGCTAGTGGCAAAGAATCGGCCTGCAAATGCAGCAGTTGTGACAGACTTGGGTTCAGTCCCTGGGTTGGGAAGATCCCCTGGAGGAGGGCATGACAACCCACTCCAGTATTCTTGCCTGGAGACTCATCATGGACGGAGGAGCCTGGTGGGATACGGTCCATAGCATCACAAAGAGTTGGACACAACTGAAGCAACTTAGCAGGCGCACATGCTTTATTAAAAGTACTTCTCTAAATAAAATATACAAGGCTTCCTTTTTTTCCTAAGTAGTCCATCTATCAGTGGATATGACAGCCCCACTTGCTGATTCAAAAGAAGCAGATCTGCTCACAGGAAGCCAGCAAGGGCGGCTCTAGCCTATTTATCCTGAGTTTTCCAAATGCTGACATCTGGCTGGTTCATTCTCAGTGGAGGGGCCGTCCTGTGCATTTTAGAATGTGGAGCAGCATCCCTGGTCTCTACCCATTAGAAGCCAGTAGCAACCCCATTCCTGCTCCCCAAGTTGTGAAAACCAAAATTGTCTTGCGATATCACAAGCATCACCCCCGCCACCTGGAGGGAACTCTTTCTCTAAAGAATTCTATTCTGACATTGACAAAACGGCAGGAAGACCACTGCCCCATGGCAATGAGACACTAATGACACATCCCATACCTTGGAAGAGGAATCGCCTAGGACTTAGTTATAATAACTGGGGAAGGGCACAGGGGAGGGGACATTATAATTTAGAACAAGTCTCTATTTAGCCCATCCTTTCAGGGACTCCTTGGAGCATCTGGTAAGCGTTAAGGATGAGCTAACCCAGAAAATGCCGACAATTTCAAGGCTTACGATCGCCTTGAAATCTAAGGACTCGAGTTAAAAAGTCCATGTCAGAGAATGACCTACATGCAGTTTGATATGTCAAATAATTTTAAAATAATAACATTCAGTGTCAACAAGGCTGCAGGAAATCTGATCTCTAATGCATAGCCGGTGATGCCATGCACAGGCACTGCTGAGTCTTCTAAGACAAAACAGGACCCAGAAAGAGCCTTGGATCCTGATCTGATAGTTCTTCTTTCAGGGTGTTCAGCCTAAGGCAGGCATCCAGAAGGTTAATATAGCTTCATGCACAAATATGCTCTCAACTTTTGGATTACATTATCAAAATCCTGAAAACAAGAAAAAAATCTAAGCATGTGTATGTGAGGGCGGGGGGTGTTAGTAAATTAGTATATAAAAGAGATGCAGTGGGATGCTATTTACAATAGGAGGCAAATTATAATTATAGAGATGTGGAAACATGGAAGTATGTTTATGCAACATGTTGAGAGAAAATACCAGGAAAGACCACAATAGACCCTTTAATCGCAACTATGAAAGAAAATGTCTTTATGTGGACAAAGATTTATGGGAAACATAAAAAAGTGAAAAGTAGGAGGCATGAGATTATGGGTGGGTTTTCTCCTTTTCTAATCTTTCTTTCCCTTTGTTATTTATTTTTAACATCACCATTAATGATTTTTCTCGCAACACATGCAACTTCTCTTGTTCCATTCCAATTCAATTCTTTATTCCCAAAGTAGGGCTTCTGATTTTAAAAATTCACAGGCTTACCTTGAGTTTGATGGTTCCTTTATCTAAAATATGAAAATAAAATGAAAACAGTTACATCAGGAGCTGTGTTTTTCTGCCTCCTTGAGACGCAGCCTTACAAACAAGGGTTTTCTCAACCCAGAGGGATTTTCTGTGGACAAACACACACCCTGGGTCATGCTGGTCTGGCCTGGGCTGGGTTGGGATTGGCAGAAATGAGAGGTTTCCTCCAAGCTGGCGACTACTGAAGACCAGAGGAGATGGACAAAGCCGAGCTATTCAGGGGGAGGTTGGCCAGCCTGCATACTTTATTCACTTCACCCCAGCCCTTGCCCAAGGTAAACTGTGAAGGGAGCAAAGAGAAAACTCCATGGGAGAGGACCAAGGAGAAGGGTGGAGAGAGAGGAGTCTGAGGTCCCCAGTGGACCTTACTCCAATGCATCTAACTAGTCTCCCATCAACTTCTCTCTTCTACCCAAATGACTCATTTGTTGTCTGACACTTGTCTGGGCTCTTTGGCCTCCAGGACTAGCCGGAATCTACTGGTTTTGCCTTGCAGTGTCCATTCTCTGCTTTCTTGGAGGAGCCAACTGCCCAGCTCCTAGTGGGGCACTGCTCATCTCTCCTGAAGCTCTATGCAAATCTACACAAGATTTCCTCTTAGTCATAGCGATTTGTTTAGGGTTGAGCATATGGCCTAAAATGGGCCAATCAGCATGGTCCACTTGGTCACAGGGATTGGGTCTGAGTTGAGCACATGACCCAAAATGGGCCAATCAGCATAGACCTTCCCTCTGGTCACAGGGATTGGTTCAGGATTGAGCACATGACCCAACCTGGGCCAATTAGAGGGGATCCCGGAACTTTCCCGGAGATTCTGGAACTGCTAGTCCCCCGGAGCTTTGGGGAGACACAGGTACATCCACAAGTGGAGCTGGGAGGCTGGACCACTGATGCCAGAGGACTTTTCCAGTTACGAAGAGCCCATAAACTCTCTGTGCTGATAAAGTGTTAGTCACTCAGTTCTGTCCAACTCTTTGCAATCCCAAAGACTGTAGCCCACCAGACTCCTCTGGTTGCTACCACGGTAAAGAATCTGTCTGCAATGCAGGAGACCCAGGTTGGATCCCTGGGTCAGGAAGATCCCCTGGAAAAGGGAATGGCAACCCACTCCAGTATTCTTGACTGGAGACTTCCATACACAGAAGAGCCCGGTGGGCTACAGTCCGTGGGGTTGCAAAAAGCCAGACACAACTGAGCGACTAACACTCTGTTGCTGAAGCCAGCCTGATTTGGGTTTCAGGATTGGCCCCTGAAGTCAGGACAGCCTGCACTTCTTCCCCGCTCCCCTGGGGGACAGGAGCTGCCTTATTGGCCTTGGAGACCTGACATCCTCTCTCGGTATCTCCTGTGGCCGCACCTCATTCTGTATGACGAATGAGTTACCTGCTCAGCTAGACTTCAGGCCCTGAGGCTGGAACCTGCTCTCCACACCTCTGTCCAGGAGGCCAGCACCGCTGTTATCTGCAGTTTATGGAGGAAAGTGGAGGAGCAACTGACTAAGGGGCCTAAACTCAACTCAGTGGCAGGCTGGCTGTGAGCCCAGGTCTGAATCCAACACCTCAGGGGTGCTAGAAGCTCAAAAAAAGGTCTGAAAAGGTCACAGGTTCCCTCTGGGCCCCCACTCCACCTCCAGCCAAAGCTGACTTGAAAGGGTGCCCAACTCTACCCAGATGGGCACCCACTGAACCTGAGCTGCTGAGGAACAAGCACCCTGATTTTCCAGACTGGACAGGGGACTGCCCCTCCTGAGCCTTACTCTCTCTCCATCTGTAAAGTGGGGAGAAGAAAACCTGCCCTCCTTCCCCTGACAGTGTCCCAGGGGCAGAGTGGGAAGAAGCCGACACCGCCTGATCCCTTAAGACCACTCTGCAGAGGGAGAAGAAGGCCTGGTCAGGCACCCCAGGGACCTACCCTGGATGGCTCCCTGGCTCTGCGCCACCGCCTTGCCCAGGGCCACCAGCTGAGCCTGGACCATGACTTCCCTGGGGGAGTTAAAGATGGTCACACTGATGGCTTCCTCCACTCCGGAGCGGAAGACGGAGGGTGCGGCGATCAAATAGCCCCTGCAGAAGAGGAGAACGTCAGTGAAGGCCAAAGGCTTCTGACCCATTCCTAGCCTCAGGGTCACCTGGCTGAATTAGGGTGCAACCTGGGTGGACTCCCGCCTAAGCCTGACCACACCCTGATGGCACCGTCACTTTATGGGTCTGTGTCCCCTACCAACCTGTGAACTCCTTAAGGCTTGTTCACCTCTGAAGTCTCCCCTAGTAGGTAAGAATCCAGTTTCTCTGGATCTACCTAGCACCATACTCCCTCTTTGATCTCGATATCTTAGCCTCTGGACTGTTTTTCTCAGCTTCTTCTGCCACAGGACCTTTATGCATGCCGCACCCACAAACTAAAATACTCTCGCCCGGAGGCTCAGTAACTGGCAGGATCCCACAGGGTCATGAGACCCTTCCCCCATGAGAAGTGGTAACATCTCCCATTTACAGAGTCAGAAATTAAGCCCCAGAGAAGCCAAATCACGTGCCTGAGTCAGTGAGAGATTAGGATACAAAACCAGGCAGCTCTAGAACGCAGTGGAAAGAAGCAAGGAGCCACTTGCAACACAAAATTAGTATTGAACTAGTATAAGAATAAGACCCTGAACACAAACTAAATGGCATGAAACATGAAAAGCACTGTGAACAGTGAAATCAAAACAGTTCTCCCTTTCTGAAAAGTCCTCAGTTTGACCGAGGACTTTTCTGGAAGAAAGGCGTCCTTATCCTGTTTTCCAGACGGGAAAGCTAACGTTGCAGAAGGAGAAGGAACACCCACCAGATCGCACAGCCGCACCTGACCTGGAGGCCCAGGTCCTCCCCACCTCCTGTTACTTTGCAGCATTCACTGGAAAATCACAAAGGCTCATCCAAAACCACATGACCCGCTCATGATGCAATGGCAAATGCTGAGAGCCTGGCAGCACGATCCCAACGGTGCAGAACTACAGACAGCAGGGACTCACCTGCTGATCCAGTGATTAACAATCTGCCTTCCAATGCAGGGAACGTGGGTTCGATCCCTGGCTGGGGAACTAAGATCCCACATGTCCTAGGGCAGCTAATTAGAGAAACCTGCCATTTGCCACAACTAGAAAAACCTGCGTGGTGCAATGAAGCTCCTGCCTGCTGGTAAGCAGCTAGACTCCAATATAAATTAAAAAACAAAAATAAAAAACCCCACAGGTACCAGAAGTAAACAGGAAAAAGGGAAAAACAGTGGGCCAAACATTGAGATCAGGAGAGATTTTTTATTTCTCAAAATCCTTTTTGGGAAAAAACCTCAGGTCCACACACAGAAAGAGGCATTTAGACTCTTACCACATACCACACGGGCTTCCCTGGTAGCTCAGACAGTAAGGAATCCGTCTGCAATGCAAGAGACCTGGGTTCGATCCCTGGGTGGGGAAGATCCCCTGGAGGAGGGCATGGCAACCTGCTCCAGTATTCTTGTCTGAAGAATTCCATGAACAGAGGAGCCTGGCGGGCCACAGGCCATAGGGTCACAAAGAGTTGGACATGACTTTCACATACCACACACTATGAGGTCTGTGGAGACACACCATGTACTATAGGACTCCAGCACGGAAAAGTGTGTGCAAAGACCCTAGTTTCGTGGGTGCACTGCCCAGCGTGGATGGACATAGTGATAACCCTGGGGTCCCATGATCTGTTTGACCTCAGCACCAAGAAGTACCTGCAATGGCTGGGCTCCTGTGTGCAGTGTTTGGCCTCAGCCATGGACAGAGTATGCCCTGATCCTGTGGATGGAACTGCGCCAGCTGGAGCATGCAGTGCCCCTGGGTTTCATGGATGTTTCGTCCAGATCCAGCGCCAACGGTCATGTGTACTGACCCCACATCCCATATGTCCTATCTGACTCCAGCACCACACAGAGCATGCGGCGATACTGGGATGGACAGGAGCTGTCTCGAGCGAGCCTGGGAAGACCCTGGCTTCATATGTGATGGGCAGCATCTGGTTCCAGCACTGACCAGCGGGTGCAGTGACCCTGGAGTCCCTTGTACAGGGTCTGGCCTCAGCAGTGCACAAGGGCACGCGATGGTCCTGAGTTACGATCCTGAGTACGGTACGGTTGTGTACCGTCTGGAGCACACAGTCACCCCAGAGACGTGCTGCGGACTATCTAACTCCAGTGCGGACCGTCACCTGTGTGTCCTGTCCCACTGCCATCTGGGGATACGGCCACCTTCAGGACAGAGCATGTCCAGCTCCCAGATGACTCCCAGGCCCTCTCACAAAGCACCTGCTGAGTGTGGAAGAGCACTTGAGCAATTTGCCTGTTCATTTTCCTTGCGACTTCTTTTTTTAAATGTTTATTATTTATTTATTTGGCTGCGCTGGGTCTTAATTGTGGCACTCAGGATCTAGTTCCATGACCAGGGATCAAACCCAGGCCCCCTGCATTGGGAGCACGGACTCGTAGCCACTGGACCACCAGGGAAGTCCCTCCTTGCACACTTCTAAAGCCCTTATCCAGATCTGAGTTAGCATCTTCACCCAAAGGTGCAAAGAACCTGATGGAACTAGATTAACTTTCCCTGCACCTCAGGAGTTGCAACTGATGACGTGTTTGCCAGTCGATCCCTATCTCCCTGATATGTCCTGACAGCTGGGCTGATCTTGGCTTCTCATCCGTTGCTCTTGGAAGGTCCCATCCTGAGAAAGGTGGTATTTGGCAAAGTGTAGACAGTACGGGTCTTACAACAGTATGCAAACCCACAGAGCTTTCTGGCACCAGACAGTGCTGCTGCTGCTGCTGCTAAGTCGCTTCAGTCGTGTCCGACTCTGTGCAACCTCATAGACCGCAGCCCACCAGGCTCCCCCGTCCCTGGGATTCTCCAGGCAAGAACACTGGAGTGGGTTGCCATTTCCTTCTCCAATGCATGAAAGTGAAAGGGAAGTCACTCAGTCATGTCCAACTCTTAGCGACCCCATGGACTGCAGCCCACCAGGCTCCTCCATCCATGGGATTTTCCAGGCAAGAGTACTGGACTGGGGTGCCATCGCCTTCTCTGGCACCAGGCATTCCTCACAAAAATCACATGGATCAGAGAAGCAGGTAGCTGAGGCTATTCCTAAAATGGGATCCTTCAGGCTGGTGGGTCACAGCTCTGGCTTATATCCAGAATTAATCTGGAACCCCAGGTTGGTCATTGCATGTCTCCCATGAGGTTCCATTCCTCTCACAGTAGGTAAGACCCGCCTCCCTCCCCTCCAGGGAAACTTTAGTCAGAGGCGAACATTCCTGAGAATGATTTCAGTTCAGTTCAGTTCAGTTGCTCAGTCGTGTCTGACTTTGCGACCCCATGAATCACAGCACGCCAGGCCTCCCTGTCCATCACCAACTCCCAGAGTTCACTCAAACTCATGTCCATCGAGTCAGTGATGTCATCCAGCCATCTCATCCTCTGTCATCCCCTTCTCCTCCTGCCCCCAATCCCTCCTAGCATCAGAGTCTTTTCCAATGAGTCAACTCTTCCCATGAGGTGGCCCAAGTACTGGAGTTTCAGCTTTAGCATCAGTCCTTCCAAAGAACACCCAGGACTGATCACCTTTAGAATGGACTGGTTGGATCTCCTTGCAGTCCAAGGGACTCTCAAGAGTCTTCTCCAACACCACAGTTCAAAAGCATCAATTCTTCGGCACACAGCTTTCTTCACAGTCCAACTCTCACATCCATACATGACTACTGGAAAAACCATAGCCTTGACTAGACGGACCTTTGTTGGCAAAGTATTATCTCTGCTTTTGAATATGCTATCTAGGTTGGTCATAACTTTCCTTACAAGGAGTGAGTGTCTTTTAATTTCATGGCTGCAGTCACCATCTGCAGTGATTTTGGAGCCCCCAAAAATAAAGTCTGACACTGTTTCCACTGTTTCCCCATCTATTTCCCATGAAGTGATGGGACCAGGTAGTTTAAAGCTCTGCAACTCGGGGACTCTGAACTTGGTCCTTAGAAGGCGGGGTCTCTCATGGAGGGCAGGGTCATGCTTTGCGGTGGAGGGCTGTCCTGTGCATGGTAACATCCCTGCCTTCAACCCAGTAAAGTCCAAAAGCATACCTCCCTCTAGATGGTGGTGGTGGTGGTTTAGTCACTAAGTCGCATCTGACTCTTGCAACCCCATGGACTGTGGCCCGCCAGGCTCCCCTGTCCATGTGATTTCCCAGGCAAGAATACTGGAGTGGGTAGCCATTTCCTTCTCCAGGGGATCTTCCTCACCCAGGGACTGAACCTGGGTCTCCCAGGTGGCGCTAGCAGTAAAGAACCTGCTTGCCTAATGCAGGAGACATAAGAGATGCGGGTTCCATGTCTGGGCTGGGAAGATTCCCTGGAGGAGGGCATGGCAACCCACTCCAGTATTCTCACCTGAAGAATCCCCATGGACAGAGGAGGCTGGTAGGCAGCAGTCCATGGGGTCACCAAGAGTCAAATACGACTGAAGCGACTTAGCACACACGCACACTCCTGCGTTTCAGGCTGATTCTTTACGGACTCAGGCAGGTACTAGGGAAGCCCTCCCTCTTTTTGTGACAACCCAAAATACCCCTGGACATTGCTGAATGACCCCAGGGAGACAAAAATCGCCCCTCAGCTGGAAACGGCTATCCTAAGGGAGCAAGCTTTGAAAGCATCAGGTCAAAAGTTTGCTGGGTTCCAATTTCACGGGGCCCAGGGGAGGTAATCCCAAGGCTCGAATTGCAGTTTGGTGTCTTACTTTTCAAAGCCTTGAATCAGAGGAGGAGCGCTGGAGGTGCCCCCGCCCACCTCGGCTCACTGTTGACCTGTTTTCTGGGAACTCCTATACAAGGGCTGTTTGAACAAGGCTCATAAAGACAGGACTGGACTAAAGACTGAGCCCGGGCAGCTAGAGGCAGGCTCCCTGAGCCCACAACCCCCCGCAGGGCTCACCCAAACTTGGCAGGTCTGGGACTATTCCCTGTGAAGCCAACTCATGGGCAGTTCTCCTTAGCAGCTAGTGAATTCCCCTCCTCACTGTGTCAGCTCACCAGAAGCTCTGTAAGTAAACTTCAAGAAAAATGTGGAAGCAAAACAAACACTTCCTCCCCCAGCGCCACGCCCTCCCAAGGAAAAAGAACGGTAGGTCTCTCCTTCCATTTCTCAGCCAAGACACGCACCTCTTACCTTCAAGCCACGGATAACTTGAAATCGCCACCCAAGAAGCCAGCCCTGGTCACACCAAGGGGGCGAGGTGAGATAGGGGTGGCCTCCCCGCCTTAGCTCTGGGGGGGTCCCAGTACCTTCCGGGGGGCGCTTCTGAAGTCTCAGGCTGCCCCTTTTCCAGTCCTACTCTTGGGGCTAGGGGGAGGTCAAGACTCAGGTCCCGCCCAGGTCGGAGGCTGTGTGGCCTTGGACAGATCGCTGAACCTCTCTGAGCCAGACCCCGCGTCCCCCACCCCGAGAAGGCAGCCAGCCTTCTCTCGCCCCGGGGCTACTCACGGGGCCTGGGGCTGCTCAGCGCGCACGCCGTCCCGCGGCGACAGCAGCAGCAGCAAGAACCGGAGCAGCGGCCCGAGCTGGGCGCCCCACATTTTCCCGCTCCGCGGGGGCGCCGCGCCGGGGGAGGGGGCCTGGCCGGGGCCAGGCCAGGGCCGGGGTCCGAGCGCGGCCGTCCCCGCTTCGCCGCCGGGGGCCCTTTGTTCGCAGCCCCCGCGCCGTGCGCCTGGCGCCATGCGCCCCCACTCAGCGCCCGGCCAGGCTGGGGCAGCCGGCGACCAGCCCCCTCCCCGGACCCGCCTCGTCCCCAGGCCCGCCCCTGCCCGGACCCGCCCCGCTCACCCCCTCCCGGTCTCCGGCCCCGCCCCCTCTCCGGACCCATCCGCCCACCCACCGACTCTCCCCCAGTCTCTCCTGGGACCGCCCCGCCCTCTGCCCGGATGCACCCCAAGACCTGGCCCAATCTGTCCCCTTCATCGGACCTGCCCTGCCCTCCTCTTCGCACCCCCCAACTCAGCCCCGTTCTCTCTCCGGACGCGCCCCTCCCTGGATCTCTCCCTTTCTACTGCCGTCCCTCATCCCCCCACCCCAGGGACCAGCCCCGCCCTGCCCCACTAGGGTGCCGCCTTGTCTCCGCGCCGCTTGCACCCCACACCCTGCAGGGCCCCCCACCTGCCCCTGCCTTGACCGGGCAACCTGTTCAGTGCGCACACAGGAGGGGCTGAGCTCTTTGGGGAAACTGAGGCGGGCCAAGGGACGAAACTTCCAGACCCGCAGCTGCCTCCAGACATCAGACTGTTGGTCCTTTCCCCACCTCCTCCATCCACAGATGCCCTAGGCCAGGCCCCTGCCTCTCTGGGCCTCACTTTCCCCTCTGGCAAGCAGCAGGGGTGAGGGGGACCCCCTCCCTCTCTGAGAGCAGGGTGCCCCCTCCTGCTCTCCCAGGTTGCCCTCACTGTTGCAGTTTCCTCTGCCTGGGGCACTTCCCTTTCATACCATACCCAGCTTTTCCAGGCGGTCTCTCTAAGGGGGACTCCTGCGGCCATCAGGACCGTCAGGACCGTACTTCTAGTACTCTAGAACTGACCACGTGCCCCTCCTGCCCCAAATCCTCCTGGCTCTCGAGGCTTATTGAGGCCAAGAAGTCCAAACCGGGGGGTGCCCTGATGGCTCCCACCTCACCCTAGTTCCTAGATGCCCTGTGCCACCCTGTGCTGACCTCCACTGCTTGCCTTTATTAAACTCTTTCCCTCTGTCTCTGCTTTTGCCTGCCTGACTCCTGCTGCTTCCAGAAGCTTCCCTTGTACCCTCCCTGCCCCCCAGGCATAGTGGGTCCTCCAGGCAGTCTCTCCCACCAGTCCATTCCACAAGCCCTGGTCACCCGGTGAGCACCAAGGGGGCAGGCAGTGGGGGCTTCAGGAGAGGTAGGACCTGCTGCCGCAGACGGTGGAAGGGGGTGTGCAGGGGCCACAGTGGACCGGAGGGCAACAAGGGCAGCAGCAATGCTGAGAGACCAGGAGGAGTTGCCCGCCTCCTGTCCCAGCCACGCTGGCACCAAGCAGGGCTGCCTAGTGAAATCCTTTTAATTCACATCTGCCCACCCCTCCACACCCCCTTGCATGCGTGCTAAGTCACTTCAGTCCTGTCCAACTCTTTGCGACCCTATGGACTGTAGCCTGCAAGGCTCTTCTGTCCCTGGGATTTCCCAGGCAAGAATACTGGAGCAGGGTAGTCATGCCCTCCTCCGGGGGATCTTCCTGACCCAGAGATTGAACCAGAGTCTCCTGTGACTCCTGCATTGCAGGCGGATTCTCTAGCACTGCGCCATCTGGGAAAGCCCACGCCTTCCCTTTCTCCTCCATAAACCAGGCTCCACTCCCCAGTCTCGAGGCCAGCCTCCTGCCCCTCCATTTGCTCGCTCCTCCACTGGGCTCTGGTCACACATGCCTCCGGGGTTCCATGGACCCCAAACTCACTACCACCACCACCCCACCCAGCCTAAGTGCCAGCTGCCCCTTCTTCCTGGGGTGTTCTTCCTCCCATAGCTGCCTTTCCTCCTTCCACCTTCAGGGGTACCTCTACCGTCCCTCCTTCCCAGACTGCCTGTCCCATAAGGCCTCAGATTTCAGGTACTGCCTATGCAGGTCCCCAAAAGCCTAGCTGAGTTCACTGCTCTCGCTGTATCTGGCCTCCACTTGGCAAGAGAGGCTATACCCCACCTGGCTGCTTTCCCTGGTAGCCAAACCAGCTGCCCCCCACCCAATCTTAGCTAGCAGATCTCTCTTTCTTGGTTTTTTCTCTCTTTTTTTTTTTTTTTTTTTGGCCACACCACCTGACTTTTAGGATCTTAGTTTCCCGATCAGGGAATATGCCCACAGCAGTCAAAGTGCAGAGTCCTAACCACTGGACCGCCAGGGAATCCCCTCACTTTCTTCTTGTTAAGATAAGCTGATTATGCCCTCCTGCGGAAAGCAGGGGCACCCCGCCCTCTGGTTACTACAAAGCCTGCCTCCCACAGCCTCTGGCGGTCCACTCAGCTCCCAAGTGTGGGTCCTGCATGACCAGCTGTGTCTTGCCCCCACCCCAACCAGAGCTGTGAATATACATAACTAACAGACTGCTCTCCATCTCACCTGTTCAGTGTTGGGTGTTTCGTGTTTGGCTGTCTTGCACTATTTAGCGTGAGGCATCCTCTGTCGGCAGAGACATCACTTTGCTGACAAAGGTCCATACAGTCAAAGCTGTGGTTTTTCCAGTAGTCATGTACAGTTGTGAGAGTTGGAACATAGAGAGAAGGCTGAGCGCCAAAGAATTGATGCTTTCGAATTGTGGTGCTGGAGAAGACTCTTGAGAGCCCCTTGGACAGCAAGGCCATCAAACCAGTCAATCTTAAAGGAAATCAACCCTGAATATTCATCGGAAGGACTGATGCCGAAGCTGAAGCCCCACTACTTTGGCCACCTGGTGAGAAGAACCAGCTTATTGGAAAAGACCCTGATGCTGGGAAAGATTGAAGGCAAAAGGAGAAGAGGGCAGTAGAGGATGAGATGGTTAGATAGCATCATTGACTCAATGGATATGAATTTGAGCAAACTCTGGGGGATAGTGAAGGACAGGGAAGCCTGGCGTGCTGCAGTCCATGGGGTCACAAAGAGCTGGACACGACTTAGCGACTGAACAACAACAGCAATCCTCCCTTCACTAATGGGGTGAATAGGAAGCGAACAGCAGACCACTGTGCCTCAACATCCAGCCCTCAACATCGCTCTGTGGTGCCCAGTACCGAAGCCATGATCTTATTATCCCAGTGAACCCGCTTTCCTGTCTGACTCCTCTGGGCCCTGAGCACCATTCGCTGCCGGATGCTGGGCCCCTGGTTGGGAGTGGGCATCAGTACACACATGTGACAGCCTCCCCGTCCCCGTGAGCTGCAGTGGGACACTGCGAAGAGTCCCACACTGACACATTTCCAGCACTTGTGTGAGCCGCTGGGTAACAGACCCACGCGTGCTGCAGTCCCTGGGTTTGCAAAGAGGTGGACACAACAGAGAGACTGAACAACAACAACTACTAAAAATTAAGTTATACCAACTTTCTATTAAAAATCCATATTAAAAATAAAAGCGAAGTGTGCAAAAGTGATCAGTTCTTCATTATTTCACTACATCATCCTATTCTCTGCGCTCTTGGGAGTATCCTTGACCTTTGAATCTGGTGGTGAAAAGACTCTCATGATGTGTCTCTTCCCACGTAGTGACTTCCTCCTGGCAGCTTGAAGCTGGCCGTGGGGGGAGTACAGCCAATTCTGCCCTAAAGCTTGTTTTGAAAACAAAAATTTGTTCCAACACAATGGATGCATAAGGGAAAGATTTGAACATAATTTGATGGAATGTGGTCTTGCTAATGCAGGATTTGGTCTGTGAGAAACCTGGAGTGAATTCAGGAAATAGCACCACGCTGGCCACAGCCACATAGGAATATACAAACCACACACACACACACACACACACACAGACACAGACCCTCCACATCTAACTGCCTGAGCTGTTAGGAGCCACCCTGCCCAGCCCCAGTTTCATTTCAGAAAACCTCTTTCTAGCACAGCGACCCACAGTCTGCAGCCTTCCCACATCACATGCACACACAAACCTCAGATATTTTCCAAGGTCAAGTGCCGTATGCGCCCTAATGCATGTCATTTCGTGCCATTTAGTGCGTGGGCAACGGTGCTGTCAGCAAGTCCCTATCTTTTCTCAATGCGTCGCTGGTAACGGTTTTTGAGGGTGCTGTCCTGCCTCCTTTTTCCCATGAGCCCTGTGGTTGGTGTGAAGAACGTGGTCATTTTCAAGCATGTGTCAGGGCAGAACTGGCTGCGTTTACCCCACTAGAAGAGATCATTAAATAGGTCCCAGCGCACCAGTGATGAGTGGCGTGGCGGTCTGGGTCTGGGTGTGGGTGGGAGGACGAGATAGACAGTCCAATTGTAAGAAGTGTTTTGTTCTTCCAGAAAGCCAGCAGGTCCTGGGGCCACCAAGCACCCAGCAGTCGGGACATGGCATCTGATGAGCTCACCGCCGGCAGAAGATAGAGGATCAGCACCGAATGGCCAGTCCCTCCAAGCCAGAGGGGGAACAGGGCAGGAGCAGCTGTGGTGAGCGACATTTGCTGCCCAGGAGGACACAGCCAGGTCATCACCAGTGGTGTGGCCAGTGATGTTAATGAAGCTGAAACTGCATGTGACCCTTGACCCTGCTGGAAGGACACGGATGCTTCAAGGTGACCTGGCCAAGAGCTTTCACAGTTGTGTTATTCAGGGGCGGTGAAAAGTGAGAAGCAGCCTGTGTGTCCATGCAGGGGATGAAGGACAAACCGATAAAGGAAGGAGGGGTCGTGGGTGATTCCCACATATCAGGGAAGATCGGGTATGGGGTCAGGGGAGAAGAGTAACCAGGGAGAGGGATGCAGGAAGGCGATTTCAGCAAGACCCAAGCACTTTCACCTCCCGCTGCCTGGGAAGCAGGAGCCTGGAGGGGAGGGAAGGGTGATTGGGGGATCTTCCCACACCTGTGTGATGTCATTCACCCTGTGTCTGCTGTGCCCCCAGCGTGTGAGGACTGGGGGTGCTGGCTCGACAGAGAAGCAGAGGGCTCTCCATCTGGTTAGTGTGAGCTCCCTCCCAGGGCGGACTTTGGGGAAGGATCCCAAAAAAGATATACAAATGGCTGACAAGTGCATGAAAAGATATTTTAAAACTGGGTTGTCATGATGTAAAATCTGTAAGTTTATGAAGAACGTTGATCTGTATGCTGAAAACAAGTAAATTTGATGGCGTGTCAATGACATCTCAATAGAGCAATGATGGCATATGGAAACACACGCAAATACACTCGTTTGCGTATATATTTCTGAAAAGCAAACAATGTGCTTTGGGAATGCCCACGCTGGCAGGTCTTGGCTTTCTTTTTCTCCCTCCCTCTCTGACTCTGTATTTCCAGCATCTCACAGAAGCCCAAAACAGCTCACTTCCACTTTGCAGTGGAATTAATAAAGATCAGTAACAAGAAGGTGGATTTCACGCACCTGACCTTAAGCTCAGTCCAGGGCTCAGCAGAGATCAAGGCAAACACTAAGGACGAGATCTCTGCCATGCAGATTCCCCAAAGCCAGCTCCCCCTGACGCTGCTTATGTGCACGCCATGTCCTGCTCTTTTGCATCGTGAAAATGTCCAAGCAATTTCACAGCAGTGTAGGGCGCAGAGGCACGTTGGCAGAGGGCTTTCCAGTTGTTATTTGCAGTTCCAGTCCATGGCAGAAATCCATGCTGTTTGCAGATGCAACAACCACTTCTGGGGTCTTTATTAGTGTCCTGTAGCTGCTGTAATATAAGACCACAGACCAGGTGGCTTAAACAACAAGAACTTGTGCCCTCACAGTTCTGGCGGTCTGAAATCTGAAAATAAAAATGTTGGCACGGTTGGTTCCTTCTGAAGACTGTGAGGAGAGTATATTCCTTGCCTCTCTCCCAGATTTTAGTGGCTGTTGGCAATCTTTGGTGTACCTTGGCTTGTTGATATACTGCTCCAGTTGTTCCATACCAGGGTCCTTGGACTCTTTGGTGTGTGTGCTCAGTCACTTCAGTCGTGTTCAGCTCTTTGTGACCCCATGGACTGTAGCCCACCAGGCTCCTCTGTCGGTGGGATTCTCCAGGCAAGAATACTGGAATGGGTTGCCATACCCTCCCTCCAGGGGACCTTCCATCCTAGGGATCAAACCCACATCTCTCACGTCTTCTGCATTGGCAGATGGGTTCCTTCCCAGTGCCATCTGGGAATCCCTCTGGACTCTTAAATCAATAGAAATTGATAAGAGTCCAGAAATTCAGGCAAGACTGCAGTACAAGCAAGTGAGAACAGGAAACAGGTGCTGAAATTTCCTTGGCTGTCCAGTGGTTAAGAATCCACCTTGCAATGCAGGGGATGCAGGTTCAATCCCTGGTTGGGGAGCTAGGATCCCACGTGCATTGGGCTAACTAGGCCCATGTGCCTCAGCTAGAGAGTCCATGTACCTGCAAAGAAAGATCCTGAGTGCAGCAACTAAGACCCGATGAAGACAAATAAATAAATATTAAAAAAAAAAATTTAAGAAGAAAGAAACTGATGCCTTTGGTCACTCTCTGAGATGGGAGTTGAGATAGTTCCTTAAATGGGGTGGGGGGTGGGGGCAGATCAGTAGGTTGGGCAGGAGGTGTAGCTCAGGTGGCTGCCCACCCCCTTCTTGGTGCTGGGCACAGGGATCATGCGCAGTACTCTGCTTTTGCCCGGGGCACCTCAGAAGAGGCAATCGGTTTGTAGCCTTTTGGTATCTTATTGTGCATTTGCTGTGCTATGCTAAGTTGCTTTAATCGTGTCCAACTCTTTGCCATCCCACGGACTGTAGCCTGCCAGGCTCCTGTGGCCATGGAATTTTCCAGGCAAGAATACTAGAGTGGATTGCCATTTTCTCCTCCAGGGGATCTTCCCAACCCAGCGACTGAACCTGAGTCTCTTGTCTCTTGCCCTGGGAGGCAGATTCTTTACCACTGCACCACGTGGGGAAGCCAATAGGAAGTCTCCAGATTTCCCTCTTCTCACAAGAGCACCAGCCCTATTGGATCGAGGGCCCACCCTAATCCAGTATGACCTCATCTTAATTAGTTACATTTGCAAAGACCCAAATGCATTTGGATTTATGACTCAAATAAGATCGTATTCTGAGATTCTGGGTGGACATGAATTATAGGCGGATCCTATGTATCCTAATATAGGGACCTGTCAGCAAATAATCTAAAGTGATTTCTTAGGCACTGCCTAGGAAGGGAATAATAGCTATATAAGTTGAAGTCTGTGCCTAAGTCCAGTTCATCACTTCCTTGGCCTAAGTTAGCTTTGGCCCCACTGGGTCATTCTGATAGCGTCAGAGTCCAGATCGCAGCAAGTGAAGGGCTGGGTCTGGGTGGGGGCTTGGAGTCAGACCTAGGGGTCCCAACCCAGCTCCACATCTGGGGCAGTGCTGATCAATCTGGACTTGGTTTTCCTTGTCCATCACACAGGGATAGTCATAACCCCACCCTCATACATGCTGCTAGGACTAAGCAAGACTATGGTGTGTGCAGAAAGCTCAGCTCTGGGCCTTGTTCAGCGACCGCACCCAGGAAACCAGAGCTGTTTCTGGGCTCCTCTCCCCTGTGCACCCACTTCTAGGTCTCCTTCCAAAATCTGGAATCCGGAGAATGTGGGCCTCATGCCAGCAACAGTATCTCATCCTGGCTAATGATGACGGCTGAAATATTGGGTCAGTCATGAATTGTGGGTCAGTCATGAGCTGCAGCCCAAGAGGGGTGCTAGGATTCAGTGAGCATTCCTGCAGAGAAGAGGGTCCCATTGAACCTTGTGGCCTGAGAAGGCTTCCTGCTTGCCCTCCCCCAGTTCCCTCTGCCACCCTGTGCTCCCCTAGAAGGTTCTAGAGCCCATCCAAGTTGGGAGCAGGTTTTGTCTGCACTGTGGATGCCTGTGGCACCATGGCAAGTCTAGCTAGGCTTTTCTCTGTCCTCTTCCTGCCCGTGTGCATTAACAAAACAAGGATTCCCTCCCCTTCAGGACTAAGGTCAAGACCAAGGTCATCTCCTGCTGCTCCAGCCTCCACCAGGCCAGGTCCCACCGCCCAACCTTTGCTCAGGCTGTGTCCACAGACTGCAGGCCCTTCCTCCAGCTCTCTGCATAGCCATCTCCTCCTGGCTAGTCTCTAAGTCTCAGCTTAAACATCATCTCTTCCAAGGGGACCTCCCAACCTGAAAGGACCCTCTAGTCTTGTTCTATCCTAAGGCCTTGTTACCAGGTGGATATCTGCAATATCCAGAGACATAAAGATCACTATTTAAATTGCCATTTAGTACATTCTCAACACTGCATAAGCATCACCTCTATCTAGTTCCAGAACATCTTGTCACTCTGAAAAGAGACCCTGTGTGCATTAAGCAGTCATACTCCATCCCCACCCCACGCCCCCAGCTGTTGGCAACCACTAATCTGCTTTTCTATTTCTGTAGATTTGTTACTTAGTCCAGGCTCACTCTGCTTGCCACATAAGCCAATAAGTTGGGAGACAAGGTGTTGAGGCGAGTAATAACAACTTTATTCAGAAAACCAGCAGACCGAGACGATGGCAGACTAATGTCTCAAAATAACCATCTTACTGAGGTCTGGGTGCCAGTTTCTTTCACAGAACACAGAAGGGGAAGCAGTGAGGAAGTAAAATTTCAGTTCAGTTCAGTTCAGTCGCTCAGTCGTGTCCGACTCTTTGCGACCCCATGAATTGCAGCACGCCAGGCTTCTCTGTCCATCACCAACTCCCGTTTAAAAAGACATTAATCTTGCAAATATCTCCTGGACTGGCCAGGCTTGGGGAAGGGATGTGTTCATTTATTTCTTCCAGCCATTCACAGATGAACAGAATCAGAATGTTTCCCTGAACAAAGGCACTTTAGTTTAACATTCAGGCAGAGAGGAAGGTTTCTCCAGGCAGGACGTTATGTGTAGACAGTATCCTTTTACTGAACAAAAGCAATGGGAAGCAAAGGTTAAAGTCACAGGTCCAACCTGAAGTCAGGTTTTGTCCTTCCCCATAGCAGATTTGCCTGTTCTGGACGTTTCATATAAATGGAATCACAGACTATGTGGCCTTTGATGTGTAGCTTCTTTCACTTAGAATAATGTCTTTAAGATTCATCCATGCTGTAGCATGAATCAAGTCTTCATTCTTTTTTATGGCTGAATAATACTCCACTATATGGACATGCCGCAGTTTGTTTATCCATCCACTGGTTAGTGAACATTTGGGTTGTTACACCTTCTGGCAATGGTGAATGTTCATAGTTTGGCTATGAACACTCATGTGCAAGGCTTTTTTTAACACCTGTTTTCAATCC
This sequence comes from Bos mutus, assembly GCF_027580195.1. Classification (NCBI taxonomy): domain Eukaryota; kingdom Metazoa; phylum Chordata; class Mammalia; order Artiodactyla; family Bovidae; genus Bos; species Bos mutus. The sequence goes on from NC_091623.1 coordinate 45,345,525, forward strand.
TTTGAGTCCGTACCTAGTAGTGAAATAGCTGGATCATGGGGTAATTCTATTTCACTTTTTGAAACCACCAAACTGTTTTCCACAGCAGCCACACCAATTTACAGTCCCACCAACAGTGCACAAGGATTGCAATTTCTCCACACCCCTGACAATACTTATTAATGTCAAACTTTTTGATTCTGGCCATCCGGGTAGGTGTGAGGAGGTATATCATTGTGGTTTTTATTTGCATTTCCCTGATAACTCAGATTTAGTCTAAAGAGTTGGGGTGGGGAGGGGGGGCAAAGGGAGAGTGCCAGGCATGGATGTGAACATCTCGTTGTGGTTTTTAAGAAACTGCAGTGGGGACTTCCCCAATGGTCCAGTGATTAAGACTCTGTGCTTCCAGTGTAGGGGACCCGATTTCAATCCCTGGTCAGGGAACTGAGATCCTGCATGCTGCATGGTGTGACCAAAAAGAGAGAGAGAGAGAGAGATGGCTCTGATAAGAGGAAGGACTTTTGAGAATCAAGAGAGAGAGCAGAGAGACCAACACAGGGCTTTGCAACATTTTGCATCTCACCAAAGGTACCCAAGTTCTGGCCAGGATTTGGTGGGACATGCAGGAGGCAGAGAGAAGGACAAGCCTGTCTCGTCTGAACTTCTGCCACTCACCAGCTGGGTAATTTCATGGACCATCCTGGAGGGCCGATTCTGGCCCTACAGGGTTTGTTGAAGAGATTGAGCAGACAGCACAGCGTGACAGTGTCCAGCCCTCAGTTGGTTGTACACTCATGTGCGTCCCCTCTGTGCCCACTCACGTCTCCCGTAGCCCCTCAGCCCAGAACAGGACGGGCATCCCATTGTCAGAAAATGGCTTCGGTTGCAAGCCACCTGCTTTTCCAAAGCCAGTGAAGGATCGGGGGCTGGTTCCTGAGAAGAACAGCGATCCAGGTGCAGCATCTCCGTGCTGGGCAACACACCTTTCAGAGCTCCCACTTAGACTCGCGAAGAGAAGGTCTAACTGTAGAAAGCCAGTGAGGGCAACTCTAAGGCTTTATTCCTGGATTTCTGTGCCCCAGCACTGCTGACATTTGGGGCCAGATTATTCTTTGCCATGGCGGGTGGCGGCTGTCTATGCTATTCTTGGGCTTCCATGGTAGCTCAGATGGTAAAGAATCCACCTGCAATGCAGGAAACCTGGGTTCGATCTCTGGGTTGAGAAGATCCCCTGGAGGAGGGCATGGTACCCACTCCAGTATTCTTGCCTGGAGAATCCCCATGGACAGAGGAGCCTGGCAGGCTACAGTCCATAGGGTGACAAAGATTCGGACACAAATGAGTGACTAAGCACAAGCAAACCCAGCAGATGCCAATAAAACCACACCCAGCTGAGAATCACTGGTTTAGAAGATCCCAAGTTTTTCACTTTGGAAACCAAATTCTTGGTATTTGCACAAAATACCCGTTTCCCAAGAAAACCATGTTTGGAAAGATGCCACCATACTATGAGTTCTATCAAGTAATGATTCATAGCCCATTTTTATGAGCTGTCACTCACCAAGAGAATCAGTGGTATAGACTATCTACTAATAAACTGAGACAAGTAACAGGAACACAGAAGTGCCCTTTGTCACCCACCATGGAGATAACTAGTTCAGGCAGGATCATAATAGATGCTAATGATGATGATAGGAGGGTGGAACGAACAGGTGATTGGTGTGGACACAAAGGATTTGACCACAAAAAACCTCCCAGTGCAAAAGGGAACACAGGGCCTTGTGGTGGAGACTCTTGGTGTCAAAGTGTGAAATTAGGAGGCATAAGACCACCCTCACTTCTGACACCAAGAGCAACCGGCATCACTAACTCAACGGAGGTGAGTCTGAGCAGGTTACAGGAGTCTGTGATGGACAGGGAAGCCTGGTGTGTTGCAGTCTATGGGGTCACAAAGAGTTGGATACAACTGAGCAACTGAACTGAACTGAAGACCTCCCTCAGGTTCAATAATCTTCTAGAAGGATTCACAGAACTCACTGAAAGTTGTTACATATGACAGTGAAAGGATATAGGTTAAAATCAGCCAAGAGAAGAGTCTAGAAGAAATCCAGACATGGGCTTCCAAAAGGTTCCCCCACCCAGTGCAATCAGCAAAGAGTTATGTTCCTGGCAATGTGTGACGTCACACACGGTGTACCGCCAACCGGAGATGCTCACTCAATGTCCAGAGTTTTCATTGGAGGTCCGAGGTCAACTGCCAATGTGCCTGACCTTTAGTCTCCAGGCCATCTGGGGGTCAACCTGAGACCACACAGCCCGAGGTCCCCATCGTAAATTAGATTATTTGGGGTGGCCCAAGTTTCCAGGTAAACAAACACACTCTTCTCAGGCAGAATATCCCAGAGGTTTAGAGGGCATGTCCCAAGAGCCAATAGCAAAGTCCAGACTCTCTTTGAATCGGGTTCAATTCTTTACTACACACAAGATAATACCCAGTGAAGGGACCAGATGACAGGGGAGCTTCCTGATGTGGTATCCTGAGAAGAATACATCATTGATTCTGTGGTCCTGCCAAGAATTCGGGGGCCTGACTCTGGACATAGGGTCTACTGATAGCTCCAGGTTGAGAGTCATCCACAGACTGAAAGGGTGTGTGTGTTTTTCTTTCCCAGCAGTTTTATTGAGATATAATTCACACACCATACAATTTGACCATTTAAAGTGTCCAACTCAATGGTGTTTTCAGTATGTATACTATAGTGTATACACACACATGTATATATATGTATGTACTTCCCCAGTGGCTCGGCAGTAAAACTGCTGCAATGCAGGAGACGCAGATGTGGGTTCAGTCCCTGTGTTGGGAAGATCCCCTGGAGGAGGAATGGCAACCCACTCAAGTATTCTTGCCTGGAGAATTCCATGGGCAGAGGAGCCTGGTGGCTACAGTCCAGTGGGTTGCAAAGAGCTGGACACAACTAAAGTGACTGAGCATGCAGACACACGTTTGTGTAAGTGTCATCATAGGCATTTACAGAACATTTTCGTGATCTCAAAAAGAAATCCCATGCCCGTTAGCTATCATACCACCCCTCCATCCTCTTCTGTAACCACTCATCTGTCTTCTTTCTCTATTAAGACCCTATTCTTTAGGACTTCCTTGAAGGTCTAGTGGTTAAGAATCCATCTGCCTATGCAGAGGACATGGGTTTGATCCTTGGTGGGGGAAGATCCCACATGCTGCAAAGCAACTCAACCCTTGAGATGCAGCTCCTGAGCCTGAAAGCTGTGATTACTGAAGCCTGCATGCCCGGAGCTCACGCTTCACAAGAGAAGCCGCCGCAATGAGAAGCCCACACACCACAATGAGAGAGTAGCCCGCCCTTGCCATAACTGGAGAAAGCCCACGTGAAGCAACCAAGACCCAGCGCACCAAAAATAAATACATTAAAAAAATTTTTTTTAAACTCTATTCTTTTAAACCATCAGGACCATGAAGGAAAAGGAAAGACTGAGAAATGTTCAATGTTCTAACTAAACGGTCAGCCGGAGTCCAGATGGCACCTGGTGACTGCTGGCGGCACCACCCTAGTGTAATGGTGGATTCATGCAGTCGCAAGTGGGTTTTGTAGGAGAGTGTCCTTGTTTGTGGGATAGTGTCAGGTGAGTGAGTAGCATATGTGTCAACTGCTCGGGGATGATTCAGAAAATAAAGCACTGTGATGAGTGGAGATCTAGAAAGCAAGGGACCGGGGCCAAACAGGACCAAATGTCCACCTTCAGGGAATCCATCTGAAAGGAGGTTCTTGGCCATTTATCTGTAATTCTGAAATTATTTCAAAAGAAATTATAAAAAGGATTTAAATTTTAATTAATTACTTTAAGTTATTGAAAATTTTAAAAATCATTTAAATTTTTATCTTTAATTATTAAAAATATTTTTAAAAATTTGACCATGTATTTAACAAATATATTAATATTACTTTTTCTCTCTTTTCATTTTTCACATACATTTGCAATCATTGCAAATTGTATCACTACCATATAGCATTTCTTGTTTTCATTTTTTTTTTAATTTATAGATTTTTTTTTTTTAACAGCTTTAAGTTTCCAGAAAAGTAGACTGGAAAGTTCACAGTTCCCCTTGCAACAATTTCCCCTATTATTAACATCTTGCACTGGGGTGGTACATTTGTTAACAATTGATGAATATGAATATTGATGTATTACTATTTAAGTCTGCAGTTTATAGTAGGGTGGTGCACATTCTATTTTCAGAAAGTGCGTGCTGAGTCGCTCAGTCATGTCCTACTCTTTGCCATCCCATGGACTGTAGCCTACCAGGGTCCTCTGTCCATAGAGTTTTCCAAGCAAGATTACTGGAATGGGTTGCCATTCCCTCCTCTAGAGAATCCTCCCAACCCAGGGATCAAGCCCCAGTTTCTTGCATCTCCTGCATTGGCAGGTGGATTCTTTATCACTTCACCACCTGGGAAATCCATTCTATGGGTTTTAACAAATGTATGATGTCATATATCCACAATTGCATGATCCTAAGATTAGTATATTCTTTTTCAATTATAAAAAGAAAGAGAAAGAGAGAGAAAGAGGGAAGAAAAAAAGGGAAGGAAGAAAATCTAGGTCAGTCTCCTGGTCTTTCCCCTTCTTGCCTTAGCCCCAGCCATCACCCTCTCCTGCCCACTGTCAAAAGGTGAGCTCCACAACAGAGGGCAGAGGGAGGGGGTGTGACTTGATCACCCTGCCCATCGCAGAATACGATCTGGGACAGGAGCCCCTGCCCCACCCCCTCCTGAGTCATCCGTCCCCAGAGATCCCTCAGCCTAGGACCCCACTTGGCAGACTCACTATCCATTTTATTTTAGATATGATGCTAAAATCAAAAGCAACAAAAGAAAATAGATTAAAACTTTTGTGCATCAAAGACTGTCAAGAAGGACTCCCTGGCAGTCCAGTGGTTAAGACTCCACTTGCAATGCGAGGGGCACATGTTTAATGCCTAGTCAGGGAACTAAGATCCCACATGCCATGTGGTGCGGGGTGGGGAGTGAACGATCAAGAAAGTACAAAGACAACATGAAACGGGATGAAATATTTGCAGACAGTATAGCTGATGAGGGATCAATACCAGAATATATTTAAAAAGAAAACTCTTATAACTCAGCAACAGCCAGAAAAGGACAAACAACCTCATTGAAAAATAGGCAAAGGACTTGAATAGACATTTCTTCAAAGATGATACACAAATGACCAATCAGCACATGACAAGTTGCCCTAAATCTCTAGTCATCAAAGAAATGAAAATCAGAACCATGATGAGATACCTCCTCGAACCTGTCAGGATGGCTACTATCAAAGCAGCAGAAACTAACAAGTGTCGAGGAGGACGTGGTGGAATTGGAATACCTGCACACTGCTGGTGGGAATTTAAAATCGTGTGGTAGCTGTGGAAAGTAGTCTGGCAATTCCTCAATAAGATAAATACAGAATTAGCATATGATTCAGCAATTCTACTTGTATATACATACATATATATATGGGCTTCCCTTGTAGCACTAGTGGTAAAGAACCTGCCTGCCAATGCAGGAGACAAGAGATGAGGGTTTGATCCCTGGGTCGGGAAGATCCCGTGGAGGAGGGCATGGCAACCCACTCCACTATTCTTGCCTGGAGAATCTGCATGGACAGAAGAGCCTGGGGGACTATAGTTCATAGGGTCTCAGAGACTGAAGAGACTTAGCATGCATACATATATGTGTGTATATATATATATATGTATATAAATATATACCTGAGAGATTTGATAATATGGACTCAGATAATTGTACAAACACAACCACAACAGCACCAGTCACAAACGCCAAAAGGTGGTAACAGCCCAAATGTCCATCAATAAATAATGAAATGATGAATAGATAAACAGAATGTGATCCATTCACACAATGGAACAGTCAGTTCAGTTCAGTCGCTCAGTCGTGTCCGACTCTTTGCGACCCCATGAATCGCAGCACGCCAGGCCTCCCTGTCCATCACCAACTCCCGGAGTTCACCCAGACTCACGTCCATCGAGTCAGTGATGCCATCCAGCCATCTCATCCTCTGTCATCCCCTTCTCCTCCTGCCCCCAATCCCTCCCAGCATCAGAGTCTTTTCCAATGAGTCAACTCTCCACATGAGGTGGCCCAAGTACTGGAGTTTCAGCTTTAGCATCATTCCTTCCAAAGAAATCCCAGGGCTGATCTCCTTCAGAATGGACTGGTTGGATCTCCTTGCAGTCCAAGGGACTCTCAAGAGTCTTCTCCAACACCACAGTTCAAAAGCATCAATTTTTCAGCGCTCAGCCTTCTTCACAGTCCAACTCTCACATCCACACACGACCACTGGAAAAACCATAGCCTTGACTAGACGAACCTTTGTTGGCAAAGTAATGTCTCTGCCTTTGAATATGCTATCTAGGTTGGTCATAACTTTCCTTCCAATATTACTCAGCCATAAAAAAGGGATGACGCACTGACACATGCTAATACCTGGATGAACTTGAAAAACATCATGCTGAGAGGAGGAAGTCAGACACAGACAGACAGTGTATGATTCTATTGATGTGAAATATCCAGAAAAGACAAATCCACAGAGACACTGTTTATATTATTAGTTATGGATAGTTAATCATAATATAGGGTCCTAGGTTCTATATTATTATATACTAGGGTCCTCATATCTGCTGCCACCCTTTAACTAAAGAGTCTTAGCTTGATGAAGGGAAAGATGTGTTTTATGAACAAACTTCTGTAGCACATTTTGTGGGGTGCTTTATTGGCAGGACCAATAAAATCTAATATTTTCATGACTTTTGGATGTTAAAAGAGAACTTTGGGAAGTTTTGTTCTCTTTGCAGTCACATTAAAATAAAAACATTTTATTCAAAACAAATTTCACAGAGACGACAGACAGCAGATTAGTGGCTTGGAGCAGGGGTGGGGGTGCGGCTGCTGTGGGAGGGGACAAGAAGTAACTGCTCATGGCCATGGGGTCTCTTTTTGGAGTGAAGTGTGTGTTAGTTGCTCAGTCATATCCGACTCTTGGTGACCCCAGGGACTGTAGCCCACCAGGCTCCTCTGTCCTTGGGGATTCTCCAGGCAAGAATACTGGAGTGGGTTGTCAAGCCCTCCTCCAGGGGATCTTACCGACCCAGGGCATAGCAGGCAGTTTACCATCTGAGCCACCAGGGAAGCCCTTTATGGGGTGATAGAAATGTTCTAAAATGGGCTCTGGTGGGGATTGCCTAACTCTGGGGATATACTATAAACCATTAAATTGGGCCCTTTAAAATGGGTGAATTGTGGACTTTCTTGGTGGTCCAGTGCATAAGACTCTGTGCTCCCAAGGCAAGGACCCGGAGTTCCATCCCCAGTCAGGGAACTAGATCCCACAAGCCACAACTAAAGATCTGCCTGCCACAATTGAAAAAAAAAAAGTCATGCCCCAACAAAGATCAAAGATTCCCCATGCCACAGCTAAGACCTGGCACAGCCAAAATAAATAAATAAATAAATATTTTTTTAAATTCCATTTTTTAAGAAAATGGGTGAAATGTATGAAATCTTTCACTAAATCAGTTAATCAAGAAAATGAAGCTCCATATATCCTTCTAATTCTCTGTATATTCATTCTATTAATGTTTGAGAGTTTGATATTGAAATTCCACTAAAAATCATCTACTTAAAAAAAATAATTGTAATATATGGAACCTAGTTCTGTACTTCCAAAGTCTCCTGGAAATGTGTTATCATGCTTTCATAATGTAGAAAAATAAAAATAAGCTCCAGGCATGATCTTCTGCCAGAGTGTGGCAGGGTCTGGCGCTGTGGCCACCCTCTGGCCCTGCGTGCCTGTTGGGCAGCAACCTGAAGCCCCAGACGGCGCTGCTGAATTTGCTTTGAAAATTTGGATCTAAAAGTCTATCCTGGCTCTGCGTCCCTGTGCTGGGAATGGCTTCTGTCCACCCCCACCCCCACCCCCGGCCCCCGCCTCGGGAGGCCGCAGTTTTTCTCCATCGTGCTGTTCCAAGAGTGACAGGCTGTGCTTGCTTCAGCAGGAAAATAGGCTGAGATTTCAGCATCACTGGAACCTGGACAGGCCACAGGAGATGGTCTGTGCCGAGCAGGAGAGCTGGCTCTGGGCCAGCAGGCCTCTGCAGACACAGGAGATCCTTAGGAAGTGGAAGCCCCAAGGCAGGAGAAAGGATTTCCTCTCTAGCTCTGGTCATGCATCGGGCAGGGGGCAGGAGACCTCCACTCACAGAGCCTGGGCACCTTTTCCCACCCATACCCGCTGGGCACCCTGCCAGGGTGGGGGTGAGGGGGAGTGAGGTAGGCAGGCACACCTTGACCTTGCCAACAGGGACAGATGCCCTGGGGAGGGGGTCGTACTGGAAATTTGATTGCTGGCTGCTTTCAGGATTCAGGGGAAGTTACTGCTAATGGGTACAGGGGCAGGGTAGTGAAAAAATGTTCTAGAACCCGACAGAGATGAGAGTTGTACAGCTTCTTGAATATATTGAATGAAACTGAATTGTTCCCTTTAAAATGGTTACCTTTATGGTATGTGTGAATCTCATCTCCATTAAAGAAAAGAGAAGGGACTTCCCTGGGGGTCCAGTGGTTAAGAATCACCCCACAGTATTCAGAGAAGGCCAGTTCAGAGGTTTTATTTCCTGTGGGTATCTTTTAATAAAGAAGGAAAAGCAGGAACGGTGTATCTTTAGAGTACATGCAAAACAGAAGTGTCTGATTAGAAATAATTTTGAAAAAAAAAAGTGAAAGTCGCTCAGTCCTGTCTGACTTCGCAACACAATGGACTAGTCCATGGAATTCTCCAGGGCAGAATACTGGAGTCAGTACCCATCTCCTTCTCCAGGGGATCGAACCCAAGCCTGCCACATTGCAGGTGGATTCTTTACCACCTGAGCCACCAGGGAAGCCCAAGAATACTGGAGTGGGTAGCCTATCCCTTCTCCAGTGGATCTTCCTGACCCAGGAATCGAACCAGGGTCTCCTGCATTGCAGGTGGATCCTTTACCAACGAAGCTATCAAAGAAAAAAAAAGTCTGCCCTGAAATGCAGGGGATGTGGGTTCAAACCTTGGTCAAGGAACTAAGAGCTCACATTCTGTGCAGCAACTAAGCCCACTCGACACAACAACTGAACCCCTGTACTCTGGTCTCTGTACCACAGTGAAAAATCCCATATGATGCAAGGAAGATGTTGCATGCTGCAAACAAGACCCGAGGCAGCCAAATAAATGTTTTTTAAAAAACATAGAAGAGAAAGAAAAAGAAAAGAGAAAGAAAAAGAGAAAAGACGAGAAAGAAAAAAAAATGCATCTTGCTGCTGAGGAACCCAGAACACTCAGCGTGGCCAGGATTCCAGAGGGTCTTGATTTTAAAAAATAAAAAATTCACATATTGGGATATAGTGAAGTCATTCTGCCTTATGCATAAGTTAACTTGAATTTTATGCTAACTAAACTAGCCTGTTCGTGGCCTATCATAGATACATTGTGTGTGTGTTCAGGTGTCCGACTCTTTGTGACCCCATGGACTGTAGCCTGCCAGGCTCCTCTGTCTGTGCGATTCTCCAGACGAAAATACTGGAGTGGAGTGCCATTTCCTCCTCCAGGGGACCTTCCCCACCCAGGGACCTAACCCTCCTCTCCTTCGTCTCCTGCATCAGCAGGCAGATTCTTCACCAGTAGTGTCACCAGGGAAGCTCACATACATTGTACATCCGCTTTATTTATTTAAGGAAAGGCCACGTTGACCGGAAGTAAAGAATGTCCACGATAGAAAATAAAGATTAAATGCCCCTTCTCCTGGAGTGACAGTGCTAGTCCTCCTTTGATGATAAGACTCCGTTCCCAGGTGCCCGGCCATGCCTACTCGCTGTGTGCGTGCTAGCCTGTTCTTTATTTTGGACCACTAAAGAAATGTAACCCTGACTTGTTTAATGTTTTTTGTTCTTTCAAGATATAAAAACTGTGCTGAAAACCCTGCTTCTCCAGAGCAGCTTCTCAGAGTGATCTGGAAAGATGACTTCTGGGCTGGTCCTTGCTGCTGCTGCTAAGTCACTTCACTCGTGTCCGACTCTGTGTGACCCCAGAGACGGCAGCCCACCAGGCTCCCCCGTCCCCGGGATTCTCCAGGCAAGAACACTGGAGTGGGTTGCCATTTCCTTCTCCAATGCAGGAAAGTGAAAAGTGAAAGTGAAGTCACTCAGTTGTGCCTGACTCTTAGCGACCCCATGGACTGCAGCCCACCAGGCTCCTCCATCCATGGGATTTTCCAGGCAAGAGTACTGGAGTGGGGTGCCATTGCCTTCTCCGTGGGCTGGTCCTTAGTCTGGCTCAAATAAAACTCTTTCCTATTCTTATTATGCACAGAGCAGACGTCCAGTGGAGCAAGTGAATTTTGGAGCCAGACGTAAGTTCAAATTCTGACTCTTGCATTTACCAGCTGTGTAAGCTGGGAAAAGCTGAGTCTTTTAATTACCTCAGCTGTCAAGTGGAGATCACAACACTTCCTTTCAGACCAATTTGGGGATTAAAACTCAATTTGCAGATTCAACTCACTGGGACCTTGTCTGGCATGTGGAAAGCACTTGATAGAAAGGAATCATGTTCACCCTGTGGAACACAATCCCTGAGGCAATGAAAAGGAAAGATATACGGACACATGCAATGACGTGGACAAATCTCAGAATAATAATGCTGATTGAAAGAAGACAAAGAGTACATATTATAAAGTTCCACTTATAGAAAATGCAAACTATAGTGACCCAAAGTGGCTGCTTGAGAAAGAGGGGGAGGGACAGGCAGGAGGGATTAGGAAGTGTTGTTATTTTTTAGTTATTATAATGTAATAAGAAATATATACCTGTTCAGGAACACAGCTCCTAAACCCGCTGTTGTTTCCTAAGTGATAAGAGCAACAGGAACATATTTTGCTAAAATACTTGGTTTCAGTCCCGTTTCTGAAATAGAAAAGTGTCTTTTATTGTTTACACCCTTTTCTTTAAAAAAGAATAACGTCAGATTTTTTAAAATTCTGTTTGTATATTTACGGCCGTGCTGAGTCTTCATTGCTGCACAGCAGGCTTTCTCCGGCTGTGGGGGTGGGGAGCTTTGCTTCTCACTGCGATGGCTTCTCTCGTTGCGGCGCACCGGCTATAGGCTTCAGAAGTTGCAGTGCGTGGGCTCAGCAGTTATGGCTCTGGGCTCTACAGCACAGGCTCAGTAGTTGTGGTGCTCGGGCTTAGTTGTTCTGTGCGCAGTAGTTGTGGCGTATGGGCTTAATTGCTCTGTGGCGTGTGGACTCTCCCCGGACCAGGAATTGAACCCATGTCCCCTGCATTGGCAGGTGGATCCTTACCCACTGGACCGCTAGGGAAATCCTAAAATAATCCCTTTTCAATCACACCTGAATTTCAGGTGCTGAGATGACCTCTGGAAAGCACCTGAGGATGAGGGCTGGTTGCCTTGGAAATGAACCACGTGATTGGAGAGTCGGATCTTTCGGTTCCACCCCTTTGACCTCCAGGGAGAGAAGGACTGGAGATTGACACTGAATCACTAAAAACCAACGGTGAGTCAGTCGTGCCTATGTCGCGGAGCCTCCATAGAAACCCAGAAGGGCAGCGTTCAGAGAGCTCCTGGGTTGGTGAACACGTGGAGGTGCTGGAAGGGTGATGTGTCTGAAGAGAGCATGGAAGCTCCACGTACCTTCCCACAAACCTTGCCCTGTGTGTCTCCTCTGTCTGGCTGTCCCTGAGTCCTACACTTTATTAAAAACAAACAAACAAACAAAAACAGTAACAACAAGGAATGTTCTTTCCTGAGTTCTATGAGCCATTCTAGCAAAGCATTGAAGCCGAGAAAGGGATCTTTGAAATCCACGATGTATTTCAGGTCTTTCAGAAGTCCTGGAGGCCCGGCCTTGGCCAGGGCATGGAAAATGGGGATGGTCTTGTGCAACTGAGCGCTCTACTGTGGGGTTTACACTAACTCTGCGGAGTTAGCGTTGAATCATACTGCGGACAGACTGGTGGTGGCCAAGGGGAAGGGCGCTGGGGGTGGTGTGGAACAGGAGGTTGAGGTTAGCAGATGTAAGCTTTTTAAAAAAATATGTATTCATTTATTTGGCTCTGCCGGATCTCAGTTGTGACATGTAGGGTCTTCGTTTTTTTTTTTTTTTTCTTCAGTTGCAGCATGTGGGATCTAGTTCCCTGATTAGAGATTGAATCTGGGCCCCCTGAATTGGAAGCATGATATCTTAGCCACTGGACCACCAGGGAAGTCTCGAATGTAAAGTTGCATTTATAAGATGGATAAACAATAAAGTCCTACTCTACCATACAGGGAACTATATTCAATATCCTATGATAAACCATAATGGAAAATAATGTTTTAAAATGTGCATATGTTCCCTGCTGGCTCAGCAATAAAGAATCTGCCTACAGGAGACACAGGTTCGATCCCTTTGTTGGGAAGCTCCCCTGGAGAAGGAAATGGCAATCCATTCCAGTATTCTTGCCTGAAAAATGCCATGGACAGAGGATCCTGGTGGGCTACAGCCCAGAGAGTCACAAAGAGTCAGACACAACTGAGTGAGCACACACACGCGTGTAACTGGATAACTTAGCTGTACAGTAGTAATTAACACAACAGTGTAAATCAGCATACTTCAATAAAAATACAATAAATAAAAACACAGCTTACTTCTTAAAAAATAATGGTAAAAGAAAAAGAATTGTTAGTGTGGAAAACCCATATGTTTGGTGTCAGAAGTGCTGAGTAGAGGACAGAAGACAGTTTTCTTTTAGGTCCTGAGGGACTTAGAGGGGTGATGGTTGTGTTCACTGTCTCGACTGTGGTTATAGGTCCACGGGCCGGTATATGTATCCACACTTGGCTAGTTAAGGGCTTCCCTGGTTGTCCAGTGGTAAGGAATCTGCCTGCCAATGCAGGAGACATGATATAATCATGATTTAGTCCAGGAAGATCCCACTCGCTGTGGGGCAACTGAGCCCATGCATCGCAACTACTGAGCCTGTGCTCTAGAGCCTGGGAGCCTCAGCTAGTGAGCCCGCGTGCCCGAGAGCCCGTGCTCTGCAATGAGAGAAGCCATGGCAGTGAGAAGCCCACGCACCAAAACAAAGAGTAGCCCCCCTCACTGCAGCTAGAGAAAAGTCCTCGAGGCAACAAAGATCCAGTGCAGCAAAAAAATTAATGAATCAAAATTTTAAATGGCTAATTACAAAAAAACAGCTAAATACTTCACATACGTGCAGAATGTCAGGTATACCTCAATCAATCTGCTTATAAAAATAGAAACATGCTTTTTTGGATGTTTAGAACGCACATAATTTTATTTGTTGCTGTTTCATTTTCTGCTTCAGTTTCTCAAATTATTTTCACACAATTTTTAAAGGTGATACTCTGTTTAGTTATTAGAAAATGTTAGCTATGTTCCGTTACATTTTTAAAACAGGGAACACTTCCCTGGTGGCCCGGTAGTTAAGACTCTACACTTCTACCACACTTCTACTACAGGTGGCGTGGGTTTGATTCCTGGTCAGGGAACTAAGATCCCACATGCCGCATAGCCACAGTCAAAAATAAAAATTAAAGATACATTAAAAATGGAGACGCAGGAGAATGGGATGCAGGGCCAAGACTTTGCAAGGAAGCAGAAGCATCTCAGAGCTAGCAGGACAAAGGGGTCTGCAATGTACATTTCGACTCCATCCACTTTGGGTTTGGGAGAATCCAGCTGTCCCAGATGCTCCTGTGTGCCTCAGAAATGGCACACACGGTCCTGTCGACAGGAAGGAGCTCCTGCCCACTCCAAGTAGCATGAGGAAATGGTGAGGGGACGCGTCCAGTTGCCATCTTGGGGTGGAGGGACCCAGAGATCGAGCCAGGCTCCTCTCCTGGCCCAACAGGGTCCATCCCATCTCCCTGGAGCTGGAGGGCAGTAACGGGCAGGCAGTCCCCAGGCAAGCCACATCTGGCCCATCAGTTCTCAGGTCAGCTGTGGCAGAATCCATATGGCCTTGAGGGCCTGCAGGGATGTCGCCTGCACTTCTGAGCACCCATTGCAGCCTCAGAGCAGAAATGTCTGGTTGTATGTCCCCAGAATCATTTCCTGGAAACCACAGTTTCCCGGGTTTTCATCTTCAGAGCAAAAGACACATCCTTCATCATCATCAGACGCTCGACTCTCTCCCTTGGGGCCTGAACACAGCCGCACTGTCACTGGGGCAGACCCCTGGCATCCCCTGTGGGCCACCTGCGTCCGGGGGTGGGGGCGCCCATACTGATGCACCGTGTATACCCCTGCGGCTCCTTCTTCCTTTCACGTACTGTCCAGGTGCTTTAGCATTGTTGTGGGTTCCTTAACAAGATGGCAGCAGTCAGGCTCTCTCGACCCACCCTCTTACACACTCTCGCCCCCTGTTTTGTAAACAATGACTTTGCACAATAGTGCTGTGGCTGAGATCTCTTATGGCACTGCACACGCATGGCACAAGGTACCCGCTTGGCCCCGAGCTGCTTTGTGTGGTATGCCTGTATGAACTTCACCATGAAAGCGCTGGCTGCTGCTACGCTGGGGCTGCACTGAAGCAACATCATGGTTGTGTTATATGAGGTTACATTAAGGCTACATTATAGCTACATTATGGTTATGTTAGGGCTTCCCTTGTAGCTCAGTCGGTAAAGAATCTGCCTTCAGTGCAGGAGACCTGGGTTCGATTCCTAGGTTGGGAAGATCCCCTGGAGAAGGAAATGGCAACCCACTCCAGTATTCTCACCTGGAGAATCCCGTGGACAGAGGAGCCTGGCAGGCTACAGTCCATGGGATCACAAGAGTCGGACACGACTTAGCGACAAAACCACCGCCACCATGGTTATGTTATGACCGCTGCGTCAGCCAGGAGGGAGCCTGTGTTATGGCTGTCGTGCCGTGTCTGCAGTTTCTACGGCTCCTCAAGTCTCCTTCCAGCCTCTTAGCTTGTGTCTTGCCTACCCTGGGTTCAGCGAATAGGGTTCAGCAATACAGTTGCTAAGCCCCTCCTGGGGGACTCCCCCAACTGGGCAACTATGCCTCCGAATGAGTCCCCGTAACATGTGCTGTGTGCACCTGCCCACCTGACCTGGGGGCTGTCCACACCCATTTGCATCACCCAGGGCTACACATTTTCAGGAAGATCGCCATGCAGAGGCATTGCATCTGTCCTGGGAGGAGTGGAGGGCATCACCTGCAGCCCTTCTTACCAGCACCAGAGCCCTCGGCATGGCCCAGGGTCAGACTCCTCTAGGCACTGGCATCTAGGTGGCTGGCACCTTTGTCTGTCCCCTGGACTTCGACCTGGGCTTAATCATTCATTCTTGGGAGATCCTGAGAAGTGAGAGCAGGAACCCGCTTCAGATGGCATCCCTGCTCTGAAGTTTGATGGAGGAGAAAACTGAGGGCCAGACTATCCAGCCCCACATGGGCATCCTGGCTGGTTCTCCCTTCTGGGCAAACAGGCTGGAAATAAAAGTGCCACTGTGAATGCCCTGGCCCTGCCAGTCAGGCTGTTTCTGTCCTGGGGAAGATGCCAGCTCAGTGCCAGGAAAGTTCTGGACACACCCTGGGCCAGGAAGGAACTAAAGAGTCACCAGACCACCAGCAGTTCCAAGCACCCACTCCTCTGTGGGTGGACTCACCTCACTGTGCAGGAGACTGAGTCTGCAGGGGGCAGAGCCTGAGATAGTCCCTGGGCCAACAGCACCTCTGACACAGTCCCCAGTTGGGGGGGACAGAGACATGGCCCCTTGGGTGAAGTGGGCAGGTGTAGACAGCCTCCAGCTGAGGTGGACAGAAATAGACAGCCTCCAGGTGAGGTGGACAGGTGTAGACAGCCCCCAGGTGGGGTGGGCAGGTGTAGACAGCCCCCAGGTGAGGTGGGCAGGTGTAGACAGCCCCCAGGTGAGGTGGGCAGGGGTAGACAGTCCCTAAGTGAAGTTAGACAGGCCCAGATGAGGTGAATATGTGCGGACACTCCCTAGGTAAGGTGACTGCTCCTTCCCATTCTTCCTTTCTCTCATCAAGTACTATGGACCCCATTTACCAGGCCAGAGAGCAGAGTGTTTAAAGACGCACCAGGTTAATCCAACTTTCAGCAGCTCATTATGAAGATCTGTTTTGACAGGTGAGTTCCAGAACCTCGGAGACCAGAGCTCACATCCCAGGGCACCAGGGGGACCAAAACCCAGATGTAAAGCCAGCCCAAGCCCAGCGTGTAGTCCATGGTCTGAAGAGGACACCTCTTCCTGTGGTGTGGTGGGTGGCTTCCCAGGTTTGACACAGACAGCGTGGGAGCAGGACGGACCAGCTCCCAGGAGGGCTGCTTTGCAGGAAACAGTTCATTGTGCTTTTGTGGACACCTTCTGAGGCTCCCTCAGCATCCTGGCTCCCAAGCCCATGGCCCACCCGAGCCTGAACACTCAGCCTCCCACTGTCCTGTGAGCCAGATGGTTCACGCTTGCCTCCCGCAGCTGGTCCCGCCTCACCCGCCTCGTCTCCAGCGGGTCTCAGCTACAGGGTTAGGCCTTACCCTGCTGCTGCCTCTGTGTGCTTGCCTCCTAAGTCACTTCAGTTGTGTCTGACTCTGCGACCCCAAGGACTGTAGCCTGCCAGGCTTCTCTGTCCACAAGATCCTCCATGCAAGAAAATTGGCATGGGTTGCCATGACCTCCACCAGGGGATCTTCCCAATCTGGAGATTGAACTCACTTCTCTTATGTCTCCAGCATTGGCAGGCGGGTTACCTGAACGTAAGACAAGATACTACAAAACTCTAGAGGAAAATATAGGCACAACACTGTTTGACATAGATTGCAGCAAGATCTTTTGGGGGTCTCCTAGAGTAATGGAAATGGAAACAAACATAAACAAAGGGGCCCGAATTAAAAGCTTTTGCACAGCAAAGGGATCCATAAACAAAATGAAAAGACAACTGACATAATGAGAGAAAATATTTGCGAATGACGCGACCAACAAAGGATTGATCTTCAAAATACACAAACAGCTCATCAGTTCAGTTCAGCTGCTCAGTCATCTACGACTCTTTGTGACCCCATGGACTGCAGCATACCAGGCCTCCCTGTCCATCACCAACTCCCAGAACTTGCTCAAACTCATGTCCATCACGTTGGTGATGCCATCCCACCATCTCATTCTCTGTCATCCCCTTTTCCTCTTGCCTTTAGTCTTTCCCAGCATCAGGGTCTTTTACAGTGAGTCAGCTCTTTACATCAGCTGGCCAAAGTATTGGAGTTTCAGCTTCAGCATCAGTCCTTCCAGTGACTATTCAGGACTGATTGCCTTTAGGATTGACTGGTTGGATCTCCTTGCAGTCCAAGGGACTCTCAAGAGTCTTCTCCAAAACCACAGTTCAAAAGCATCAATTCTTCAGTGCTCAGCTTTCTTTATGGTCCAACTCTCATATCCATACATGACCACTGGAAAAACCATAGCCTTGACTATAGGGCCCTTTGTCGGCAAAGCAATGTTTCTGCTTTTTAATACACTGTCTAGGTTTGTCATAGCTTTCCTTCCAAGGAGCAAGCATCTTTTAATTTCATGGCTTCAGGCACCATCTGCAGTGATTTTGGAGCCCAAGAAATAAAGTCTGTCACTGTTTCCATTGTTTCCCCATCTATTTGTCATGGATGCCGTGATCTTTGTTTTTTGAATGTTGAGTTTTAAGCCAGCTTTTTCACTCTCTTCTTTCACCTTCATCAAGAGACTCTTTAGTTCCTCTTCACTTTCTTCCATAAGGGTGATGTTATCTGCATATCTGAGGTTATTGATATTTCTCCCAGCAGTCTTGATTCCAGCTTGTGCTTCATCCAGCCTAGCATTTTGCATGATGTACTCTGCATAGAAGTTAAATAAGCAGGGTGACAGTATACAGCCTTGATGTACTCCTTTCCCAATTTGGAACCAGTCCGTTGTTTCACGTCTGGTTCTAACTGTTGCTTCTTGACCTGCATACAGATTTCTCAGGAGGCAGGTCAGGTGGTCTTGTATTCCCATCTCTTGAAGAATTTTCCAGTTTGTTGTGATCCACACAGTCAAATCCACACAACTGCAGCAAGATCTTTTGGGGCCCGTCTCCTAGAGTAATGGAAATGAAAACAAATATAAACAAAGGGGCCCGAATTAAACTTAAAAGCTTTTGCACAGCAAAGGGATCCATAAACAAGATGAAAAGACAACTGACAGAATGAGAAAATATTTGCAAATGACGCGACCAGCAAGGGACTGATCTTCAAAATACACAAACGGCTCATCAGTTCAGCTCAGCCGCTCAGTCATCTCTGACTCTTTGTGACGCCATGGACTGCAGCACGCTAGGCCTCCCTGTCCATCAAAGGCTTTAGTGTAGTTAGTGAAGCAGAAGTAGATGTTTTTCTGGAACTCTCTTGCTTTTTCGGTGATCCAGTGGATGTTGGCAATTTGATCTCTGGCTCATCGGCCTTTTCTAAATTCAGCTTGAACATCTGGAAGTGCTCAGTTCATATACTGTTAAAGCCTAGCTTGGAGAATTTTGAGCATTACTTCGCTAGCGTGTGAGATGAGTGCAATTGTGCAGTAGTTTGAGCATTCTTTGGCATTGTCTTTCTTTGGGATTGGAATGAAAACTGACCTTTTCCATTCCTGCTGCCACTGCTGAGTTTTCCAAATTTGCTCGCATATTGAGTGCAGCACTTTAACAGCATCATCTTTTGGGATTTGAAATAGCTCAGCTGGAATTCCGTCACAGCCACTAGCTTTGTTCATAGTGATGCTTCCCAAGGCCCACTTGACTTTGCACTCTAGGATATCTGGCTCTAGTTGAATGATCACATCATCATGATTATCTGGGTCGTGAAGACCTTTTTTATATAGTTCTGTGTATTCTTGCCACCTCTTAATATCTTCTGCTTCTGTTAGGTCCATACCATTTCTGTCTTTTATTGTGCCCATCTTTGTATGAAATGTTCCCTTCTTATCTCTTAATTTTCTTGAAGAGATCTCTAGTCTTGCCACCTCTTAATATCTTCTGCTTCTGTTAGGTCCATACCATTTCCGTCCTTTATTGTGCCCATCTTTGTATGAAATGTTTCCTTCTTATCTCTTACTTTTCTTGAAGAGATCTCTAGTCTTTCCCACTCTATTTTCCCCCCTATTTCTTTGCATTGATCACTTAGGAAGGCTTTCTTTTCTATCCTTTCTCTTCTTTGAAACTCTGCATTCACATGGATACATCTTTCCTTTTCTCCTTTGCCTTTCACTTCTCTTCTTTTCTCAGCTATTTGTAAGGCCTCCTCAGACAACCATTTTGCCTTTTTGCATTTCTTTTTCTTGGGGATGATTTTGATCACTGCCTGCTATACAATGTCACAAACCTCCATCCATTGTTCTTCAGGCATTCTGTCTATCAGATCTAATCCCTTAAATCTATTTGTCACTTCCACTGGATAATCATAAGGGATTTGATTTAGGTCATACCTGAATGGTCTAGTGGTTTTCCCTACTTTATTCAATTTAAGTCTGAATTTGGCAATAAGGAGTTCATGATCTAAGCCACAGTCAGCTCCTGGTCTTTTTTTTTCTTGACATACAGTCAGCTTCTCCATCTTCAACTGCAAAGAATATAATCAATCTGATTTTGGTGTTGACCATCTGGTGATGTCCATGTGTAGAGTCTTCTCTTGTGTTGTTGGAAGAGGGTGTTTGCTATGAGCAGTGCGTTCTCTTGGCAAAGGTCTGTTAGCCTTTGCCTTGCGTCATTTTGCACTCCAAGGCCAAACTTCCTGTTACTCCAGGGATCTCTTGACTTCCTACTTTTGCATTCCAGCCCCCTATGATGAAAAGGACATCTTTTTTGGTGTTAGTTCTAGGTCTTGTAGGTCTTCATAGCGCCGTTCAGCTTCTTCAGCATTACTGGTTGGGGCATAGACTTAGATTACTGTGATACTGAATGGTTTGCCTTGGAAATGAACAGAGATCATTCTGTCATTTTTGAGGTTGCACCCAAGTACTGCATTTCAGACTCCTTTGTTGACTATAAGGGCTATAGCATTTCTTCTAAGGGATTCTTGCCCACAGTAGTAGATATAATGGTTATCTGAATTAAATTCGCCTATTCCTGTCCATTTTAGTTCACTGATTCCTAAAATGCCATGTTCATTCTTGCCATCTCCTGTGTGACCACTTCCAATTTACCTTGATTCATGGACCTTATATTCCAGGTTCCTATAAAATATTGTTCTTTACAACATTGGACTTTACTTCCATCACCCGTCACCTCCACAACTGGGTATTGTTTTCACTTTGGCTCAGCCTCTTCATTCTTTCTGAAGCTATTTCTCTGCTCTTCTCCAGTAGCATATTGGGCATCTACTGACCTGGGGAGTTCATCTTTCAATGTCGTATTTTTTTCCCTTTTCATACAAACCAATCAAAAAATGGGCAGAAGATCTAAATAGACATTTCTCCAAAAAAGACATACAGATGGCCAAAAGGCACATGAAAAGATGCTTGACATTGCTAATTATTATAGAAATACAAATCAAAACCACAGTGAGTTATCACCTCACACTGATCAGCTTGGACATCTTCACAAAATCTACAAATAATAAATGCTGGAGGTGCTATAGAGGAAAAGGAACACTCTACACTATTGGTAGGAATGTAAATTGGTGCACCCAAAAAAAAAAAAAAAAAATTGGTGCACCCACTATGGAGAACAGTATGCTGCTGCTGTTGCTGCTAAGTCACTTCAGTCGTGTCCGACTCTGTGCGACCCCATAGACGGCAGCCTACCAGGCTCCTCCGTCCCTGGGATTCTTCAGGCAAGAACGCTGGAGTGGGTTGCCATTTCCTTCTCCAATGCATGAAAGTGAAAATTAAGAGTGAAGTCGCAAAAAACTAAAAATAGAGCTATTGTACGATCTAGCAATCCCATTCCTTGGCATATGTCTGAGAAAACTGTAATTTGAAAAGATACATGCACTCCAATGTTCGTAGCAGCACAATTTCCAATAGCCAAGACATGGAAGCAACCGAAATGTCTATCAGCTGATGAATGGATAAAGAAGATATGGTATAGTTATGCAATGGAGTATTACTCAGCCATAGAAAAGAATGAAATAATGTTATTTGCCACAATATGGATGGATCTAGAGATTATCATTCTAAATGACGTCAGGCAAAGACAAGTACCCTATGATATTGCTTACATGTGGAATCTTTTAACAATGATACAGGACTTCCCTGGTGGTCTATTGATGTAGAACCCACCTGCCAATGCAGGGGACATGGATTTGATCCCCGGTTCAGAAAGATTTCAGAGGGCAACTAAGCCCTCGTGCCACAACTTCTGAGCCTGTGCCCCGGAGCCCGAAAGCAAGAGTAACTGAAGCCCGAGCGCCTAGAGCCCACGTTCCACAACCAGAGAAGGCCCCGAAGTGAGAAGCCCGAGCACAACGAAGGGCGGGCAACTCCCGTCACAACTAGAGAGAGCGCGCCAGCAGCGAGGAAGACCCCAAATCAATAAACAAAAATCTAAAAAACGATACAAATAAACTGACGTGCAAAACAGAAATACAGCAGATTCACAGACATAGAAAACAAACCTATAGTTACCAAAGGGGAAGGGAAGAGGGAGTTTGGGATTAACGTATACACACTGCTGCTGCTGCTAAGTCGCTTCAGTCGTGTCCGACTCTGTGCGACCCTATAGACGGCAGCCCACCAGGCTCCCCCGTCCCTGGGATTCTCCAGGCAAGAACACTGGAGTGGGTTGCCATTTCCTTCTCCAATGCATGAATGTGAAAAGTGAAAGTGAAGTCGCTCAGTCGTGTACAACTCTTCGCAACCCCATGGACTGAAGCCTACCAGGCTCCTCCGTCCATGGGATTTTCCAGGCAAGAGTACTGGAGTGGGGTGCCATTGCCTTCTCTGATATACACACTACTATATATAAAACAGATAACCAACAAGTACATACTGTGTAGTACAGGGAAGTATACTCAATATTCTATAATAACCTATAAAAGGAAAGAATCTGAGGAAAAAAAAAGATGCATGTGTGTACGTAAAACTGAATCACTTTGCTGTACACCTAACACAACATTGTGAATCTACTAAACAACAAAAATAAAAATTTTTAATTAAACTTTTTATTTTGTATTAGAGTATATCCGATTAATGGGCTTTCCTTGTGGCTCAACTGGTAAAGAATATGCCTGCAATGCGGGAGACCTGGGTTCGATCCCTGGTTGGGAAGATCCCCTAAGGAAGGGAACAGCTACCCATTCCAGTATTCTGGCCTGGAGAATTCCACAGACTGTATAGTCCATAGGGTCGCAAAGAGTCAGACACGACTGAGCAC
Source organism: Bos mutus (assembly GCF_027580195.1). Lineage (NCBI taxonomy): Eukaryota > Metazoa > Chordata > Mammalia > Artiodactyla > Bovidae > Bos > Bos mutus. The sequence goes on from NC_091623.1 coordinate 45,368,005, forward strand.
ACACACATAGCCAGTTAACAATGTTGGGATAGTTTCAGGGGGACAGCAAAGGGACTCAGCCATCCCTACACATGTATCCATTCTCCCCCAAATCTCCTCCCATCCAGGCTGCCACATAACATTGAGCAGAGTTCCTTGTGCTATGGAGTAGGTCCTTGTAATAAAATTTTTTTTAAAGAGGAAGTTCACTCATTCCAAATGTACAATTCAGTGGGTTTTTTGTATTTTACAGTTATGCAATCATCACCTTAACCTACTTTCAGGGCATCCCCATCATCTCAAAAGGAGACCTGTTATTCACTCTCCAATCCCGCTACAGCCCCTGGCAACCACTAATCTGTTGTCGCTATAGACTTGCCTGCTCTGAATATTTCATGTAAATGGAATCATGCAACTCGTGGGCTCTGGGGCCTGGCTTCTCTCACTCAGCATCACGTAATCAAGATTCCTTTCTGAGGTACCCTTCATAGCTTATCCGAGTTGGTGGAGTAAGCCAACCATGGTTCTGCTGAGGACCCCAAGGGGCCCCACAAAGTCTCAGACATAAAAAAAGACTACCACCATCAATAATGGCATTAATAATAATAACGGTTAGAGCTTCCCTGGAAGTCCAGTAGTTAAGACACCACCCTTCCTCTGTAGGGAACATGGGGTTCAATCCCTGGTCAGGGAACTAAGACCCCATTTGCAGTATGGTGCAGCCAATGAATAAATACTAAAACCTTCCTAAATAATAATAACAATGGTTGGCCTTTGTGACTGTGGTTGAACCTCACATACCGGGTATGAATCACATCATTTTTCTTTCTTCTCATAACTACTTTGAGCAAGGTCGACTGTTATCCCCAGTCCTCAGATGAGGAGGCCATATCCAGGGGACCCCAGCAGCCCAGTATCAAAACCAGGATCCCACCACCCTCCTTCCCCCATACCCGTCAGCAACATGCCTCTCTTCAGCTCCCTGCTCACAAGTTCAGCTTGGAAGGCTTTTTGCAGCAGCCTTTCATGCCCAATCTCTTCCTGGGAGTGTGCAGGCATGCAACCCCTTGTACTCACAAGGGAGAAGGAAACAGCACCCACTCCAGTGTTCTTGCCTGGGAACTCCCATGGACAGAGGAGCCAGGCAGGCTACAGTCCACGGGGTTGCAAAGAATCGGACATGACTGAGCGACTAAGCACGTCCTTGCAAGGATTCCCCGGGGTGGCAACCTTGAGTCTGGGCACAAAGCAAAGAACTTGACTCTTTTGTTCTCATCAGAAAAAAAGAAAGATAAACAAGGAGCTATTTTTCAGTTGGATGTGCTAATCTGTGAGCCTCTTAATTTTTTTTATAATCCTCGATTGGTATTAGTGCGTGGACTGAACTCTGCCTTTCATATCGTAGCTTAAGTCAGCTGCTGATCATTCACTATATCATAATAGCATAGCTCAGTTCCTAACTTAAATCTACACTGCTTTGATTAAGACACAAATCTCTAAGAAAAAAATCTCTTTTTTCCTGTGAAACCATAAAGGATCTGTTTCATAATATTGAGATTAATTTGCTGTTATAAAAATTTCATCAGTTAAAAAAAGAAGTAAGCGCTGGGACTTCTCTGGTGGTCCAGTGATTAAGAATCCGCCTTACAATGCAGGGGACGGGGATTCAGCCTCTGGTGGGGGAACTGAGATCCCACATGTCCACATGCTGCAAGTAAACCCCACATGACACAGCAAAGATCCTGCATGCCTAAACTAAGACCTGATGCAGTCAAATAAATAAGTAGTAAGTGCTGTGAAAATCGGAGGGAAAAAGAGCTTGGCCACTGTAAGTGAGTTGAAGTATGTCCCCCGGCCAAAAATTATATCCTAGTCCTAATTCTTGTCCTGGAACCCGTGAACATGATCTTCTTCGGAAATAGGGTCTTTGGTGTCAGGTGTCACCTGGATGCTTTGCTGTCAAAGGAGATGCAGAGACATTGCTCAGGGCCGTGGAGGGTGGGACGTGGAAAAGCATCATAGGAAACAGCTCACAAACAAAGATCAGGATGTACCCCAAATCGTGTTTCCCCTGTGTGACTTCCCTCTGATCCGATCACTGGCAGTTAAAAAAGACAGCACATAAATAACCCTGATGCTGGGAAAGATTGAGGGCAGAAGGACAAGAGGGCGACAGAAGATGAGATGGTCGGATGGCATCACTGACTCAATGGACATGAGTTTGAGCAAGCTCTGGGAGATAGTGAAGGACAGGGAAACCAGGTGTGCTACAGTTCATGGGGTCGAAAAGAGATACGACTTAGCGATTGAACAACAACAAATTCGAAGGTCATCATGTAATTTGACAAGTCATTTTGCATAAAATGTCTTCAGAATTCTTGAAGACATGTCCTGCTCTGCTTCGGAATTACAGAATCATTGCAAATTGCTTTGGCTCAGTCACTGCTGGGGCCCCCCTTGCACCTCCACAGATCTGCGCCCCCACCCTGTTCGTCCCTGATGCCAAATCTGTGCACGTTGATCCCCACGGCCTCGTGTTCCCGTGCCTCTCAAGGCAGCTCTGGGAGGCAGATGCAGAGGCGGCCGTGTGACTGCACAAATGGCTGGCGCGTGGCCAAGTCAGCTCTGGACCCGAAGGCCAGAAGCTTTTAGCTCTTCGGGGGCAAATGTGGCGCTGACAGGAAAATGTTTGTTTGGTTTGTAAGTTGAGCTGGCCCACTGTGGAAGGGATGATAAAGATGGAAGCCCGTGTGGTCATGGTGTGGTCAAGGCTCTGAAGTTGGCTTTGATGGGCAACGCCACAGGCGTGATCCTAAGGGGGCTCAGCAGAGAGTTGACGGACGTGACCTGTGACCCTTTCCCTTTCTGAAATCATCAGACATCTGCTGAGTGAGCTGTTTGGGAACTGGTCCCAGGCCAATGTCACGGAGGGAGCAGAGTGTGGGGTGGGGTGGTGGGTGGGGGGGCAGAAAATCTCCAGGGCCCTTTTCATCAGGAACACACATGAGTCATTTTTAATCAATCAAAAAGAGGAAACGAGACCAAATGCAGTTAATGAAGGCTCGAGTACCACGCTGTGAAGAAACTTCCAGGAGTTGGACAGGCAACAGTGAAACCTTGGAGACAGCTTAAAGGGCCATCAGGAGGGAGAGTGGTTAAGTAATTAAGGTCCCCTCTGCACAATGCGATATCAGCAAGTTGATAAAAAAGAGCAAAGGAAAGCTATGTATGCTGACATGGAAAGATACATGACATAGGGTTCAGTGCAAGAAAAACCTGCGAGATAGTCTGTATTTGTTTCCTACACCTGCTGTAACAAATGACCACCAGTCTGGCAGCTTAAAATCACACATACTTATTCTCTTGCAGTCTTGTAAGAGTCTTGTAAGAAATCTGAAAATAGTGTCTTCAGGCTAAGTCAAGGTATAAGCAGGGCTGAGTCCTTAGAAAGACTCAAGGGGAGAACTTTTGTTCTTGACTCTCTGAGCCTCTAAGGCTGCCTGTGTTCCTGGCCATATGACCCCTTCCTGACCTCTTCTATTTCTGTGGGAGAGTACCCTCTGCTTCCCTCTGAGAAGGACACTTACCTGTGATTACCTTTAGGATATACCTGCGAATCCAGAATTATCTCACCATCATCTCAAAATCTTTAACATAATCACACCTGGAAAGTCCATTTCATCATAAACCTGATATTTACAGGTTCTGAGGATTAGGACATGAACATCTTTGCAACGAGGGAGAATGTTATTCAGCCTTGAGGGTGGCGGAAATTGTGTTCTGGTTCTATGGATGTATCACAGTTTATTATGCATCATAACGTAATGTATCACTCAGGGATTAAGGCAGGAAACAGAAGTCACTTGAGGTCTTTTAACAGAAAGGGCTTCAATACAGGAAATTCACAATGCTTTGACTCTGCAATTGGAGCATGAAAGCGGCCACAGACAATATATAAATGAGAGTGATTGTGTGCCGATAAAACTTTATTTATAAAAACAGGCTGCAGGCTAGATTTGGCCCTGGGGGCTTTAGTTTGCCAACTCTGGGTGATATCACACCAAACAGTGCAAGCAAATGGCATAGTCCTCACTCCTCTGCTCCAAACCCCCTGAAGGCTCCTGGTCTGGCCATAGCAGTCTTACCCCAGGGGCTTTGCACTGGCTGTTCCCTCTACCTGTAACATACTTCACCTGGATACTCCCATGGCAAAACTCACCACCTACTCAGTAAGAGATACAACTGCTGTTCTGATTCCTTGATCTCCTCACCCATGTTGTTGCTATTGTTTTTACTTTTTCCCAATATGATCAGCTCTTTGTATCTGAGGATGTGGAACCCACCAATAAAGAGGGCTTACTGTGCTACACCAGTTTATATAAGGGACTTGAGCATCTGCAGGTTTTGGTACCCGTGGCGGTCCTAAAACCAACCCCCCTTGGATATTGAGGGACAACTGTGCAGGAATACCTCATTTTATTGTACTTTGAAGATACTGCACAAGATTTTTCACAGATTGGAGGTTTGTGGCCACTTTGCATTGGGCAAGTCTATTAAAGCCATTTTTCCAACAGCATTTGCTCACTTCATGCTGTGTGCTTAGTCTCTCAGTTGTGTCTGACTCTTTGTGACCCCATGGACTGTAGCCCACCAGGATCCTCTGTCCATGGGATTCTCCAGGCAAAAGTACTGGTGTGGGTTGCCATGCTCTCCTCCAGGGGATCTTCCCAACCCAGGGATTGAACCCAGGTCTCCCACATTGCAAGTGGATTCTTTACTGTTTGAGCCACCAGAGAAGCCCTGAAGGTCCCACCGAGATGTAACCACTTCATGTTATATTTTGGTAAGTCTTGCAATATTTCACACTTTTTCATCATTGTTATATTTGCTTATGGGGATCTGTGATCAGTGATCTTTGATGTTACTATCACAGCTCACTGGAGGCTCAGATGATGGTGAGCTTTTTTTTTTAGCAATCAGGTATTTTAAAGTTAAGATATGTATGTTGTTTTTTAGACATCATGCTATTGCACTCTTTATTTTTAAAATAAATGGCATTCAGTGCTTTTATTCATATTTTTGAAGTTTGTCTGAAATTTATAACTTGAAGGTAATGTAAGGTTTATTTTTTGAAATTTACACAATCAAGGTTGAGTAACAAGTGTATGAGTAGAAATTTTTTTCCTTTCCAAATATAACTCAAAACAGCTTTTATCCCAGTTTATTTCTCCATTTACTGGATGCATTTATGGAAGGCACACAACAAGTATCTTGTTTTCTATTTTAACAACTTAAATGTAGATAAGACATATAAATCTACTTCTGTTAATTAAGGATACTGGCAGATTTTCAAATATTGCTACAAATTACTATTAGGGTTTCCCTGGTGACTCAGATGATAAAGAATCTGCCTGCAATTCAGGAGACTGGGTTCACTCCCTGAGCTAGGAAGATCTCCTGGAGAAGTAATGGCTACCTACTCCAGGATTCTTGCCTGGAGAACTCCATGGACAGAGGGGCCTGGCTGGCTACAGTCCATGGGGTCGCAAAGAGTCAGACACGACTGAGCCACTAACACTTGCACTTTTCACTTTCACTATTAGACCAGATACTATGCATACTTTGAGAAAGCCTCTTTTTAGGCCAAAAGAGTAATTTTTTTTTTTTTAGAAGAAGAGGAACAAGTATTTTTTTAATTGAAATAATAGTTGATTTACAATGTTGTTTTAATTTCTGCTGTAAAGTGACTCAGTTAACATATATATAGTTGTTTAGTCTGTAAGTCATGTCCGACTCTTTGCAACCCCATGGACTGGAGTCCACTAGGCTCCTCTGTCCATGGGATTTCCCAGGCAAGGATACTGGAGTGGGCTGCCATTCTCTTCTCCAGGGTAATTATTTTGATGTCTTCTTATACTCAGTTAACTAAAGGCTGGCAACATGCAGAAAACTTGGGCTTAAAAAAATGGCTTTGCTGTTTTGAGATACACTATAATCATCTCCAGGCTATTATTTAAACCCGGGGCCTATTTCCTATAGGCCAATCTGATCTGCCGCTTGTTTTTGTAAATAGCTTAGTTTCCATAGTGCCTGAGCTACAACAGCAGAATTGAGTAATGATGACGGACACCCTCTGACCCACACAGCCCAATATATGAACAGGCTACTATACAGTGTATACGTAACTTTCATGTGTACTGGGAAACCAACAGATTTCATGTGACTTGCTTTACTGTGATATTTGCTTTATTGCAGTGGTCGGGAACCAAACTCACAGTATCCCCAAGGTATGCCTGCACTTATTCCCCCTGATGTACTATATATCTTATTTATTGTGTTTATCATGTCTTGGCGATGTCCCCTCACTAGAGGATAAACCCCACTAGAGCAGGAATCTTCGGATCAACTCTCTACACATTTGGTTGAGTGAATGATAGTCCTGTGTGTGTGTGTGTGTGTGAATGCACATGTGTATGAGTGTGCACAGAGATATAAACACATATCAGGAAAGAGCCACACCAAACTGTTGGAGAGAAACTAGGGATTCTCGTTTTTCATCTCACATACTTTTTGCAACAAGCATATTTTCTGTTTTAAAACACAAGAAAAGGCAGGAATGCTTCCCAAAGGCATAACATTTTTTTTTATAAGAGCTTGGAACCAATAGAAGATGTACAAAGGCAAAGCACTAAATTTGGGCATACCTTTTAGTGAGGATAAAAACAGGATTTCTGAGGTGAAAATGGAAAAAATAACCAGGGTCTCTTTGTAATCTTTTTTTTTTTTTTTTTTTGGAACATTTTGTTTTGTATTGGGGTATAGCTGTTTAACAATGTTGTGATGTTTTCTGATATTTTCAGGTGAACAGGAAGGGACTCAGCCATACATATACATGTATCCATTCTCCCCCAAACTCCGCCCCTCCAGTCTGTCACGTAACACTGAGCAGAGTTCCCTGTGCTGTCTTGGTGATCTGTTTTTGGTGTTAGAGTTCATGTGGTGATGAAGCCTTGCATTAAAAAATGCCCTGATGAGTCAAATGGGCAGATTTCAGCATGGCAAGTGGAGGAAAGGGCATTTCTAGAAGTCCACTTCTTTGTCTGTGGCAGGACCCCGGCTGGGTGTGCTATCCAGAGTAGGGGTTGACCCTCCCAATGGGAGAGGAGTGCGCAGGGATACCTAAAAGATCTGCTGCTTCAGGAGCACTTGGCTTTTACCTGCTAGGTCAGTATCCTGGGGCTGTGTAGCAAAGTGCCACGAACGGTGTAGCATTAAACAACAGGAATTTCTTCTCTGACAGTTCTGGAGGCTGGAAGTCTGAAATAAAGGTACAGGCAGGGCCGCACTCCCTCTGAAGGTGCGAGGGCAGTGTCTAGCTTCTGGGGGCTCCAGCTGGCCTTGGCTTGTGACTGCATCACCCCCATCTCGGTCTCTATCTTCACACAGCTGCCTCCTACATCTTCATGCTGTCTTCCCTCTCTGCTTGTCTCTTGTGTCCAGACTTCCCCTTCTTGTATGGACACCAGTCATTTTAGACTCAGACCTTCCCTAAGGATCTCATCTTAATCCGTTTAAATCTACAAAGACTCTGTTTCCAACTAAGTCCACACACTGACGTCCTGAGAGTTAGGATTCCAGCTTTTTTCTTTTCCATGGCTGTGCTGAGTCTGTCGCTGCACGCAGGCAGCTGTTGCAGTGAGCAGGGGCTACTCTCTAGCTGTGCTGCGCAGGTTTCTCATGCAGTGGCCTCTCTTGTTGCAGAGCACGGGCTCTGGGTAAGCAGGCTTCAGTAGTTGCAGCGCTTGGGCTCAGTAGCTACGGCTCTCGGACTCTAGAGCGTGGGCTTCAGTAGCTGTGGTGCACAGGCTTAATTGCTCTGTGGCATGTGGGATCTTCCTGGACCAGGGCTCGAACGAGTGTCTCTGGCATTGACAGGTGGATTCTTAACCACTGGACCACCAGGGAAGCCCCCAACATATCTTTTTTTAGGGGACACAATTCAACTGGGAGCAGAGACCATGTCTTCCTCACAAGGCAGCAAGAGATAATATGTGTCTGTCCATCTTTTGGGGAAGGCTGAGGGCTATGTGTGCCGGGCCTGCCATGTGGAATCTCTTCCTGCAGTCTCAGAGGCTGGAGCTAGACTAACTTCTCTTCTCTACCTCCTGGTGGCCTCTGATCATGTGAGCTAACCCACTGCAGTCAGGAGACAGAACAGGCTTCCACTGTTAATAAACTGTTTGCCAAAGTATCGTGCCCATCACATGCTTATCAGAAGGGCGCCCGTGATGGCTCTAGGGTGATTACTGGAGGGAGAAAACAGCAGTCTCCAAGAGTCTTATTTTGCTAATATGTTAAAAGTGAGAGGAGGGAATTCCCTGGGGGGTCCAGTGGTTAGGATTTGGCGCTTTCACTGCCAGTGCTTGGGTTCAATCCCTGATTGGGGAACTAAGATCCCACAAGCCTTTTTCAGCAGGGGAGGGCACCCCTTCCTCCCACAAAAGGAGAGGAAACTGAATCCCCCCCACGTATGAACCAGAACATTCTGACTCAGCACAGTTCAGTTCAGTCACTCAGTCGTGTCTGACTCTTTTTGACCCCATAGACTGCAGCATGCCAGGCTTCCCTGGCGTCCATCACCAACTCCTGGAGCTTGCTCAAACTCCTCTCCACCAAGCTGGTGATGCCGTCCAACCATCTCATCTTCTGTGGTCCCCTTCTCCTTCTACCTTCAATCTTTCCCAGCATCAGGGTCTTTTCCAATGAGTCAGTTCTTCACATTAGGTGGTCAAAGTATTGGAGCTTCAGCATCAGTCCTTCCAATGAACATTCAGGACTGATTTCCTTTAGTATAGACTGGTTGGATCTCCTTCAGGAGAAGGAAAGAGAACCATAGAGAAGAGGAAAGATGAGAGCTATGGATCCCCTGTGATGGGGATTAGTGATATGTTAGTATATGCCTGGGCTTCCCCAGTGGCTCAGCAGTAAAGAATTCACCTGCAATTCAGGAGCCACAGAAGACACAGGTTTGATCCAGGGGTCAGAAAGATCCCTTGAAGGAGGGCATGGCAACCCACTCCAGTATTCTTGCCTGGAGAATCCCATGGACAGAGAAGCCTGGCAGGCTACAGTCCATAGGGTCACAAAGATTCAGACACCACTGAAGTGACTTAGCATGCACACACACAGGATTCGCCTGAGCATCAGCCAAACCCCACCTGGGTCTGCAGTGAGGGCATCCTGACCTGAGTTCTGCATCCGCCACGGCGGTGCTCATTGTGCCAGGAACTCCTAATTGCTCAGGGTCGACGGTTCACTGAACTAATCCTCAGGACATCAGAGCTCTCAGCGATCGCTGAGGGGGGCTTCCGGAACTCCCTGGAACCCAATCAGTTCCAATTAACCAGAAAAGGCAGGAATGTGGGCTGTGGATGGAGCAGGGTGAAAGGGCTTCTCGGCAGGAGAGCAGGCCTGGTCCACGGCTGCCTCATGGAAACAGGCGTGGGTGTTGGCCACAACCAGAGGAGGAAGGGAAGGAACCCAGGTCTCACGGTCAATGGGTCTCCCTGTTCGATGGGGCTGTCAGGCCATGGGATCAAGCAACACCACCCTTTATAGTTAATTCGATCATTTAAAAAACACATTTCAGTAAGCTAGACAGAGAAGGCAATGGCACCTCACTCCAGTACTCAGGCCTGAAAAATCCCATGAATGGCGGAGCCTGGTGGGCTGCAGTCCATGGGGTTGTGAAGAGTCGGACACGACTGAGTGACTTCACTTTCACACATTGGAGAAGGAAATGGCAACCCACTCCAGTGTTCTTGCCTGGAGAATCCCAGGGACGGGGGAGTCTGGTAGGCTGCCGTCTATGGGGTCGCACAGAGTTGGACACGACTGAAGTGACTTAAGGGCAGCAGCAGCAGCAGACAGAGAAGGACAGATACTGCATGATTCCACCTGTATGAGGTCCCTGGAATAGGCAAATCCATAGAGATGGAAAGTAGAATCGAGATTCCTAGCATCCTGGGGCTTGCAGGGGAAGATGTGGGGATGGGGAGTTAGTTTTTGGTGAGCAGAGTTTATATTGGGGTTGATGCAAAACTCTTGCATATAGATAGTGGTGATGATTATACCTTCTCCAGGGGATCTTCCCAACCCAGGGATAGAACCTGGGTCTCCTGTGTTGCAGACAGATTCTTTACCATCTGAGCCACCAGGGAAGCCCTATATAACATGATGAATGCATTTAATGCCCCTTCCAAACGTCAAAAATGATCACTGTTTTGTTATGTGTAGAGTCTATCACACTGCGCTCATTCAAGGCAAAGAAAACAAAAAAACTACCTGGGTGCTTTCTGCACAGAAGCCAGAGTCCTTGAAAGGGGCCATCATGGCCCCTGTTAGCAGGGAACAGATGTGTGGCCCAGGGAAACCAAGCTGTCCATCTCTTGCCAAAACTTGGCCTCTGTTCACAGCTGCCAAACAGAAACATGGAGACAGAGTTTTGGGTGAAATAGAAAGAGTCGCTTTTAAGGCTTTGCCAGGCAAAGGGGACTACAGGGAGCTGATGCCCTTAAGACTGTGTGGCCCACGGTGATGGAGTCCAAGTTATATGGTGCTCACGGAGCAGGGCATGAGCAGCTCTGGGACAATTCTGTGACTGGCTGGCATCCAGGTGAAGTTTCAGGCATCATCGACCTTCTGGTTTCAACCAGCATAGGGTCTACCTTGAGCTTCCTAGGTAGCCAATGCAGGAGACACAAGAGATGCGGGTTGGATCATTGGCTCGGGAAGATCCCCTGGAGAAGGAAATGGCAACCCACTCCAGGATTCTTGCCTGGGAAATCCCACGGACAGAGGAGTCTGGCGGGCTACAGTCCACGGGGCTGCAAAAGAGTAGGACACAACTTAGTGACTAAACAAAAATAACAACAGGGTCTATGTTTCTGTGGCTGGCAGTGTTGATCTGGTGGGCATCTGCTTCCTGTAAAAACATAGGCGTGTTTGTCAGGCCTTTATATCTTTCAGGGAGCTGAGAGTTCCGGGATTCTGTTACCTGATAGAATTATAGTCTAAACTGTTACCAGTTCTCCAGTCCAACAGCTCTTCTTTGTTTTCACGTCTTCGTATCTCCCAATCATTCACTCTCCAGTCAGCATTTCACTTCAAAAGAAAAGGACACAGGGGTTTGTACGCAGTTTCGCATCCCGTGGTTACCAGGCGTGCCGCGGGGCGAGAGTCAAGTTCGGTCTCACCTCTACCCCCATCCAAGTTCACTGTCGTTCCTCAGGGTCAAGCAGAGTCGGTGATTTACCTGTGGAAACCGTCCCAGCCCCTGGCTGTGGCAGGTCCTAGGAAAGGAGTGTCTGAACTTGAGTTATGGCAGGTGAGATGGTCCAGGTTCAGATTATGTGGCCTTGTTCTGATAATGGCCCTCGTAGCTCTCACCAGTCACGTCAAGTCATTCTCCTGTGCCTGGGTCTATCTCTCCCCACCTCTCTCGGTTCACTCCAGCACCTACACTTGGCAGCCACTGCTCCTGCCTTGAATCGAGGTAGCCAACGGAGAAGTTTGAAAGCTGCAGCTTGTCCAGACTCACTAAACAACCTTAGGCCAGAGGACCCCCACCCCTAATCTGAGCAGTGAGGGTGAGGCAGGAGATAGCTGGGGCCCCAGGCCGAACAAAGGTCCATGTAGTCAAAGCTATGATTTTTCCAGTGGCCATATATGGACGTGAGAGTTGAACCATAAAGAAGGCTGAGCAACAAAGAAATGACACTTTCAAACTATGGTGCTGGAGAAGACTCTTGAGAGTCCCTTGGACGGCAAGGAGATCAAACCAGGCAATACTAAAGGAAATCAACCCTGAATACTCATGGAAGGACTGATGCTGAAGCTGCTGCTCCAATACTTTGGCCACCTGATACAAAGAGCCGAATCATTAGAAAAGACCCCGATGCTGAGAAAAATTGAAGGCAGGAGAAGGGGGCGACAGAGAATGAGATGGTTGGATGGCATCACCAACTTGATGGACATGAGTTTGAGCAAACTCAGGGAGTTAGTGAAGGACAGGGAAGCCTGGTATGCTGCAGTCTATGGGGTTACAAATTGTCGGACACAACTGAATAGCAACAACAACAGGCTGAACAGTTTCTCCCCTGTGGACAAAAACTCCATAATAGCAGGATGATGGAGGAGGCTGGACCCTGCCCAGATAAGAGATAAAAGACCACATATCCCTCATTCTTGAAGTTAAGGAGACCTCCCCCATACACATGCGCAGAAGACCTTGGAGGTCAAAAAGGGATGGGACATCACCTCACACTAAGTGATGTCAACTACTATAATCCTCTTCACTAGAATTCATCTTGGCTAAGAGATGCACGTACATACATGGAAGGATCCTGAGATATACCAAATACAGACTCAGGGCCAGGCAAATCAAAATGATTGGCCAAAAGAAACCCCAAAGAAATGCCCCATAACAGTAAATCAAACTATCCCAAGGGTGTGACTCAATGCCTCTCTCTCTTTGAGCCCACTCGTGTGTCTGGCCACATGCACTGTACTCATTTTTTACTCCTAAAAATACTTTGTTTCACTACTTTCTATCTTTGTGGAAATTCTTTTCTGCAAAACTGAGAAGCCAGGGCCGTTGTCACTGACCCCTGGTCCAGTGGCTGGGATTCAGTGGTCTCACTGCCACGACCTGACCTCAATCTCTGGCTGGGAACTGAAGCTTTTCTTAAAGCTGCTGCAGCCACCTGAGATCAAGGGGGCAGGTCAGGAGGCAGAAATGGTCCCTGACACCCTCTTCTCCCCATGTGTCTGACTGGACCCTGGATTAGTTTCCTAGGGCAGTTGCCACAAACAGCTACACACCTGGTGGCTTCAAACAACAGAAACTTATTCTCTTGCGGTTGTGGAGCTCAGAAGTCTGACCTCCAGCAACCTATGGTTACCGAAGGGGAAGTGGGTAGGGAGGGATAAATGAGGAGACTGCGTCTAGCAGATCAAGCCACTACATATAAAATAGATAAACAACAAGGACTTACTGTATAGCACAGGGAAATATATCCAGTACCTTGTAATAACCAATTAATGGGGAGTAATATGATTGACGAAACTAGGGAAAACCACTAGACCATTCAGGTATGACCTAAATCAAATCCCTTATGATTATACAGTGGAAGTGAGAAATAGATTTAAGGGCCTAGATCTGATAGATAGAGTGCCTGATGAACTATGGATGGAGGTTCGTGACATTGTACAGGAGACAGGGATCAAGACCATCCCCATGGAAAAGAAATGCAAAAAAGCAAAATGGCTGTCTGGGGAGGCCTTACAAATAGCTGTGAAAAGAAGAGAAGTGAAAAGCAAAGGAGAAAAGGAAAGATATAAACATCTGAATGCAGAGTTCCAAAGAATAGCAAGAAGAGATAAGAAAGCCTTCTTCAGCGATCAATGCAAAGAAATAGAGGAAAACAACAGAATGGGAAAGACTAGAGATCTCTTCAAGAAAATCAGAGATACCAAAGGAACATTTCATGCAAAGATGGGCTCGATAAAGGACAGAAATGGTATGGACCTAACAGAAGCAGAAGATATTAAGAAGAGATGGCAAGAATACACAGAAGAACTGTACAAAAAAGATCTTCATGACCCAGATAATCACGATGGTGTGATCACTGACCTAGAGCCAGACATCCTGGAATGTGAAGTCAAGTGGGACTTAGAAAGCATCACTACGAACAAAGCTAGTGGAGGTGATAGAATTCCAGTTGAGCTATTTCAAATCCTGAAAGATGATGCTGTGAAAGTGCTGCACTCAACATGCCAGCAAATTTGGAAAACTCAGCAGTGGCCACAGGACTGGAAAAGGTCAGTTTTCATTCCAATCCCAAAGAAAGGCAATGCCAAAGAATGCTCAAACTACCGCACAATTGCATTCATCTCACACGCTAGTAAAGTAATGCTCAAAATTCTCCAAGCCAGGCTTCAGCAATATGTGAACCGTGAACTTCCTGATGTTCACGCTGGTTTTAGAAAAGGCAGAGGAACCAGAGATCAAGTTGCCAACATCCGCTGGATCATGGAAAAAGCAAGAGAGTTCCAGAAAAACATCTATTTCTGCTTTATTGACTATGCCAAAGCGTTTGACTGTGTGGATCACAATAAACTGTGGAAAATTGTGAAAGAGATGGGAATACCAGACCACCTGATCTGCCTCTTGAGAAATCTGTATGCAGGTCAGGAAGCAACAGTTAGAACTGGACATGGAACAACAGACTGGTTCCAAATAGGAAAACGAGTACGTCAAGGCTGTATATTGTCACCCTGCTTATTTAACTTACATGCAGAGTACATCATGAGAAACGCTGGACTGGAAGAAACACAAGCTGGAATCAAGATTGCCGGAAGAAATATCAATAACCTCAGATATGCAGATGACACCACCCTTATGGCAGAAAGTGAAGAGGAACTAAAAAGCCTCTTGATGAAAGTGAAAGTGGATAGTGAAAAAGTTGGCTTAAAGCTCAACATTCAGAAAACGAAGACCATGGCATCCGGTCCCATCATTTCATGGGAAATAGATGGGGAAACAGTGGAAACAGTGTCAGACTTTATTTTTGGGGCTCCAAAATCACTGCAGATGGTGACTGCAGCCATGAAATGAAAAGACGCTTACTCCTTGGAAGGAAAGTTATGACCAACCTAGACAGCATATTCAAAAGCAGAGACATTACTTTGCCAACAACGGTCTGTCTAGTCAAGGCTATGGTTTTTCCTGTGGTCATGTATGGATGTGAGAGTTGGACTGTGAAGAAGGCTGAGCACCGAAGAATTGATGCTTTTGAACTGTGGTGTTGGAGAAGACTCTTGAGAGTCCTTGGACTGCAAGGAGATCCAACCAGTCCATTCTGAAGGAGATCAGCCCTGAGATTTCTTTGGAAGAAATGATGCTAAAGCTGAAACTCCAGTACTTTGACCACCTCATGCGAAGAGTTGACTCACTGGAAAAGACTCTGATGCTGGGAGGGATTGGGGGCAGGAGGAGAAGGGGATGACAGAGGATGAGATGGCTGGATGGCATCACTGACTCAATGGATGTGAGTCTGAGTGAACTCCGGGAGGTGGTGATGGACAGGGAGCCCTGGCGTGCTGCGGTTCATGGGGTCGCAAAGAGTCGGACACGACTGAGCGATTGAACCGAACGGAACCAAATATGAAAAAGAATATATTATACATATATATATAATATATATATACATTTCTATCTGAATCACTTTGCCATACATTAAAACTAACACAACATTGCAAATAAACTATACATATTTAAACTATGCATGAATTTTTGGCTACACTGGTTCTTCGTTTTTGCGCACAGGCTTTCTCTAGTTGTGGTAAGTGGGAGCTACTATTCCCTTCCATTCTCCCATTGCGATGGCGTCTCTTGTTGCAGAGCACAGGCTCTGGAGCACAGACTCAGGCTTCGCAGCACGCAGGCTTAGTTGCTGCATGACATGTGCGATCTTCCCAGACCAGGGATCAAACCCGTGTCCCCTGCTTTGACAGGCAGATTCTTAACCACCAGCGAAGTCCTATATCTTTCTTTATTTAAAAAAAGAAAAAAGAAACAAAAAAGATGTCAGCAGGGCCATGTGCCCTGCAAAGTCTAGGAGACGTGTCTTCTTGCTTCTTCAAACTTCTGGGAGCTCCCAGCACTCCTTAGCTTGTGGCCGTATCACTCCAATTGCTGCCTCCGTCTTGACAAATTTCTTTCTCTGTCTCAAATCTCCCTCTGTCTTTCTTTTGTAAGGACACTTGTCATCGGCTTTAGGGCTTACCCAGATCTCAAGATTCTTCACTTTATTACATCTGCAAAGACCGTTTTCCAAATAAATTCACAGTCACAGGTTTCAGGTGTCAGGATTCGGAGGTAACTTGGGGCAGGGGCGCAAATTTCACCCTTCGATGGCACCCAAGCACATTCTCCATGAGGACCAGGTGTCTGCCTGAGCCTCATTCGTCCTTTGGGCCAATCTCGTTCTTTTAATGTCTCTTCCAGGTAGTGCCCCAAACAGACTCAACCTTCTCAGGATGCGGAATTCTCTTTGAAGACCAACAACCCCAGAATTGAAACCTCTATCATGGGACTTTGCTGGTGGTCCAGTGGTTACGACTCCATGCTTCTACCACAGCAGGCACAGGTTTCATCCCTGGTCAGGAAACTGAAATCCCTCACGCTGCTCAGTGCAGCCAAAAAACAAACAAGCAAGCAAACAAAACTCCACCACCGTTCACCACCACTTGAACGTTCCACATGACATAGTCAGACAGACCACACAAGGCCTGGTGACCATCCAGGGTGCAGAGCTGAGAGGTTCCGGGAGAGAGCTGGGGCTCACCACCCACCCCTACAATTCCGGTGCAACAGGAAAACGTGAAACAAAGCCATGAAGAGAGATGACATTTGACACAAAAAGATGCCCATGCTATTGCAGATGGCATATCGCCAGGGTGCATTTCCACTTCATTTTTGTCTGGAATTTGAATGGAATCATATGCTCCAGAATATGAGTTGTGCTTGTCTCTGCCGCTGGTGACGGGTTTTGATGATTTGCAACTCTACTTTCGATGATCTCAATTTTCTACAATGAAACTGTCAAAAGAAGTCTGAGATGTAAGAAATACTAAAACACAAATACAATGTGAGCATCAAGACTTTTTTTTTAAACTGTGAAAAGACATGAACAATTTCATCTGAATTGATCGGTGATGGCCGCAGCAGCACACAACTGGCCGGGGACTGAAAAAGTGGACGCTTTCGAGCTGGGGACTTGCTGCCCCCTAGAGTCCATCGGGAGAACTTCAGCACCAGGATCAGAAAAGGGAAGACGGAAGGGATGGAAGTCAGGCAGAAAGGCTGTATAAGTATGTGCTCTGATTCCTGCAAGCCCCCTTCCTCATCTCCTCCTTGAATATCTGGCCTGGCAGTGGTCCTTCAGGGTGCTTTTCTCCCCACCCCAGTCACGGGCAGGGGCGCTGTCCACTTTGGGTCCCCTGCCTACTTCCCAGCTGACCTGAGTGCCATCCCCTCAACAGAACTGCTACCCAGCTGAGGACACTGTAGAGAGAGGATGCTTCCGCTCATCACCCAGGGAGGTGCCTGGTCCAGAGTGGGTACCTCAAAGATAACTGGAGACACAGGTGACCTCAGGACTGCATCTCTGGGGCCTCTTCCTTCTGGTCTCATCTCCTCTGTCCACCTCAGCCCATTCTGTGCAGACTAGAGGTTACAACACATGGTTCAGCGATTCCACTTCTGAGTATTCATCTGAAGGAAACGAAATCACTAATTCCAAAAGATATCTGCGGACTTCCCTGGTGGTCCAGTGGTTAAGAATCCGCCTGCTAATGTAGGGGACATGGGTTTGATCGCTGGTCTGGGAATATCTCACACGCTGTGGAGCCACCAAGCCCGTATGCCACAATTACTGAGCCCTCACGCCACAAGAGAAACCACCGCAATGAGAAGCCTGAGCATTGCGACTAGAGAAAGCCTGCATGTAGCAACTAAGACTCAGCACAGCCAAAAACAAATCAATTAAAAAAAATTTTTTTAAGAAAATAGTTTTTTAAAAAGATAGTTGCACCCTCATTTTCACTGCAGCATTACTTACAGTAGCCAACACAGAAGCAACCTAAGTGTCCATGGATAAAGAAAATGTAAGATATGTACATATGCAATGGGATATTATTTGGCCATAAAAAAGGAGGAAATCTTGCCATCTGTGACAATATGGGTGGATCTTGATGGCAATAATGAAATGAAATAAACCAGGGAAAGGCAAGTACCAAATGATCTCTTGTAGAGGTGAAATCTTTTTTTAAACGGACAAAGGATCTGAATAGATATTTGCCATGGACTAAATATCACGTCCCCCCTAGATTCACAGTTGGAAATTAAAATATCCAAAGCGATGGTATCAGGAGGTTGAGAAGTTGGGAAGTGATTAAGTCATAAGGATGGAATCCTCATGAATGAGACTGTAAGAAAAGACACCAGAGAGCAGGTGACCTCTTCTCTCCCTTCTCCTTTCTGCCACGTGAGGATACAGCTAAAGATGTGTGTGTGTGTGTGTGTGCACGTGTGTACACATGTGCTCAGTTGTGTCCAGCTCTTTGCGACCTCATGGACTGCAATCTGCCAGGCTCCTCAGTCTACGGGATTTTCCAGGCAAAAATACTGGAGTGGGTTGCCATTTCCTTCTCCAGGGGATCTTCCCAATCCAGGGACTGAACCTGAGTCTCCTGCTTTGGGAGGTGGGTTCTTTACCACTGTGCCACCTGGGAAAAATGGCCATCTGTAAATCAGGAAGAGGGTCTTCACCAAGAACCTAACCATGATCTCAGATTCCCTCAGCCTCCAAAACTGTGAAAAATAAGTTTGCTGTTTAAGCACTCAGTTCAGTTCAGTCTCTCAGTTGTGTCTGACTCTTTGCAACCCCATGCACTGCAGCACGCCAGCCTTGCCTGGCCATCACCAACTCCCAGAGCTTGCTCAAATTCATGTCCATCGAGTCAGTGATGCCATCTAACCATCTCATCCTCTGTCATCCCCTTCTCCTCCTGCCTTCAGACTTTCCCAGCATCAGGGTCTTTTCCCAGTGAGTCAGTTCTTCACATCAGGTGGCCAAAGTATTGGAGTTGCATCTTCAGCCTCAGTCCTTCCAATGAATATTCAGGACTGATTTCCTTTAGGATTGACTGGTTGGATCTCCTTGCAGTCCAAGGGACTCTCAAGAGTCTTCTCCAACACCACAGTTCAAAAGCATCAATGCTTTGGCACTCAGCTTTCTTTATGGTCCAACTCTCACATCCATATATTACCACTGGATAAGCTCTTGGTTTAAACAAGCCTCAGTTTACAGCAGATTCATTACAGCAGCACAAACTAAGACAACGCTTCTCCAAATAAGATATACAAATGGTCAGTAGCATTTGAAAAGATTCTCAACATCACAAATCATTACGGAAATACAAATCAAGCCCACAATGAGATAGCAGACTGTACAACCATCACCATAACTGTTGGGGGCCAGAGTGAGGTTTATATCTTTAATTAATATCTAATTGAAGCTATTGTATCCTGATCCTCGCCTATGCCGTCTCTCCTTCGAATACCCTGGATCAGCCGGGGCTGGTCTCCGGCACATAATGAATTTTAAAGTTTTTTCATCACCTCACAAAGAATCATCATACTCTAGTATTCAGCCATATCCCCCTT
The DNA here is from genome assembly GCF_027580195.1 of Bos mutus. Taxonomy (NCBI): domain Eukaryota; kingdom Metazoa; phylum Chordata; class Mammalia; order Artiodactyla; family Bovidae; genus Bos; species Bos mutus. The sequence continues at coordinate 45,387,275 of NC_091623.1, forward strand.
TAATGATACACTTTATTTATTTTGGGGAGGGGGTGCTTTCCAGGTGGCTCAGTGGTACAGAATCTGCCCGCTAATGTAGGAGACACAGTTTCCATCCCTGGATCAGGAAGATCCTCTAGAGGAGGAAATAGCAACCCATTCCAGTAGGCTTACCAAGAAAATTCCATGGACAGAGGAGCCTGGTGGGCTGCAGTCCATGGGGTTGCAAAGAGTTGGACATGACTGAGCACACACACATTTATTTTTTTAATTTTTGTAAGTTTTTTATTGGAGGAAAATTGCTTTACGATGTTGTGTCAGTTTCTGCTGTACAATGTCGTGAATCTTGTCCATGTGTACATATATCCCCACCCTCTTGAGCCTCCCTCCTTTCCCCTAATTATACAATTTAAATAGATGAATTATGCGATGTGTGGATTACATCTCAATAAACGTGTTAAAAAAAAAAACTTCTAGGCAAAGGTCAAAACAGTTAATAATAGACTCGCTCTTATGTTCTCACCCCCAGGTTAAAGTGTTGCTACTCCCTGACCTTACCTTCCTTTTTGAAAGTAACCATCAATTTGTGTGTGGCAACTGTTGTCTTGCTTTTTGTCAGTTCCACCGCCTGTATATGGAGCCCCCAGGATATTTTTTCATTTTGAAAAACCTGAGTGTCACTCAGACAAAGTCTAGTTCCATCCCTTTCCAGCTGCCCATGTTGCTACTGAGAATTCAGACACCAGGACTTTCGTTTCTGTTTCTTCTTTCTCTGAAGGTTTGAAAGTGTTTCCTTTAATCCTTTGTGTTCTGAAACACATGCTGACTTTGTCCAGTTTGACAGATAGCTTCCAACGTGGTCTTTGGTGTGATTCGGTCATGAGGTTGGAGCCCCTGTGCATGGAATTAGTGCCCTCATAGAGGAGACCCCAGAAAATTCCCTTGCCCCTTCCACCATGTGAGGATAGAGCGAGAAGACGCCGTCTATGAACCAGGAAGCAGCCCTCACCAGATACTGAATCTGCTGGTGCCTTGATCTTGGAGACCTAGAACTGCCAGAAATATAGTTTCTGTAGTTTGTAAGTTGCCCAGTCTATGGTATTCAGTTATAGCAGCCCAGACGGTCTAAGACAACCTGTTTCCAATTCTTTGGTGTATATAACTAGGAAGGCAATTGCAAAGGTATAATAGAGAAGGCGGGCATGAAGCAGCCCTGATTTTCAGGTAGTGATGAGCATGGTTTCAGGTATATGAAATTAAAAATCCCTCTCCCCTTACTGGAAGAGTCAGAAGAAGAGCTGGCAAGGAGTTTTGGTGTGATGGTGGCTTGGGGAGGTGTTAAGGGGAGAGGGAGGATCTTGGGAAGAAGGAGGTGGGAGCAGAGGGCGGTTATAACTCCCCTCACAGAGATGGTCACTTCCTTCCCTAGAGAAGGAAGTGTGCTTCTAGAGAAGAGCTGTGTCACCATGGTATGTGTGTGTGTGTGTTCGTCACTCAGTCGTGTCTGACTCTCTGCCACTCCCCTGGACCGTAAGCCGGCCAGGTTTCTCTGTCCATGGAATTTTTTGAGGCAAGAATACTGACACTGCTTATTTGCATTATTTGTTTTGTGGGTGCTCTGACTGCAGGATTTTCAGAGACAATTTGAGCACTACCTTGGGGTGTGTCTTCTTATCTCCAATTTGCCATGACAATTTACCCTAACCCCTCCTTCTATAAGTCGTCAACAAACTGATATGAAACCATAGTTTTTCTGGTTGTACACCTGACTTGTGCTCATTACAAAAAAAAAGGAAAATGTAGACCAAGAGGGCAGAAGCTTTCTCATGACCTGACTCAGACCATCGGTGTTGGCATATCTGATGTTCATTTCTAGTCAGTGTGCTCATTCTCTAAGGAATCTGGGAAGGCCCTCCCCAGCACAGCACTTGGTCCAACCTCTTGCATGCCTGCCTCTCCAGCACTAGTGGGAAGCTCTTCTTTCGCATGGGAGCAATTCACAAAAAGCAAATCTATTTCTTGGCCCATAAACTTTCACTCAAAAATGGTGACAGCTTTGAGTCTCATAGGAAAAAAAAAAACTGACTACATTCTTTTATAACTTAGATTTCCTACTTTATTGTTTAGATCAGGGTCAGCAAATTTTTACTACATCAGATGGAAAGTACTTCAGGCTTTGCAGACCTAAAGGTCTTCATTACAAAGACAACTTTGCCATCAGAGGGTGAAAGCAAACACCGACCATTTGTACAAAAAGGGTGTGACTGCGTTTCAATACAATTTTTCGTGCAGTCATGGGAGAAGGCTCAGATTTGGCGTGAAGTCTGTGTAAGTTTGCCTGATGGCTCAGATGGTAAAGAATCTGCCTGCGATGCTGGAGACCCAGGTTGAGCCAGGAAAGCCAGGTGACTCAGGCTTCCTGAATCAGGAAGATCCCCTGGAGGAGTCATGGCAATCCACTCCAGTATTCTTGCCAGGGGAATCCCATGGACAGAGGAGCCTGGTGGGCTCCAGTCCATCAGGTAGCAAAGAGTTGGGCACCACTGAGCAACTAACACTTTCACGTTCACTGTCGTTTGCCAATCCTGGTTTAGATTCTTTCCAGCATTTGTGCTCATTCTCAGCACAGTCAAGGCAGAGGAGCAGTCCACACAGATCTGCCGTCTAGCCTTTTCTTTTGCAATGAATGAATGACGTTAATGAATGAAGCAGAGAAAGACGGTGTGGCTGGTGGGGTGAGGGTGGGGGAGGGCACAAGGAATGGGCCTGCACCCCCTCCCATCATCAGGGTTATCACACAGAGTGGTTCCAACCCTTGGGGCCACTGCGCAGTGTCCAGACACATCTTTGGTTGGAGGAATGCTGCTGGATGTGGCGAAGGAAGGGCAGGGATGCTGCTCAACATCCCCCCGTGTGCAGGACGGCCTCCACTGCAAAAAATGATCTGGCTCCAAACATCAACAGTGCTGAGACGGAGACACCGTAACTTAAATGTAAGCACGAAAATTCAGAAAGCCCGTTTGGGGGCTTTCCTGGTGGTCCAGTGACTAAGACTCCATGTTCCCAGGGTAGGGAGCCCAAATTCAATCCCTGGTCAGGCAAGTAGATCTCAACATGAGGCAATGCAGGAGACCCGGATTCAATCCCTGGGTTGGGAAGATCCCCTGGAGGAGGAAATGGCAACCCACTCCAGTATTCTTGCCTGGAGAATCCCATGGACAGAGGAGCCTGGCAGGGTACAGTCCGTGGAGTCGCAAAGAATTGACATGACTGAACGACTAACACTATGTTGCACCTAGAGGTTCCCACATACTGCAACAAAGATCAAAGATACCACGTGCTGTAACTGAGACCCAGCGCAGCCAAGGAAATAAATAAAAATAAATATTTTTAAAAGAGCCTGTTTGCTTGAATTCCATTATATGACTTTCTTGTGGAAATGTGATACATGCAGATGAGAAAGTATTTGACCTAAATGTCAAAGGAACACAAAAATGCAACAAGAATCACAAGCAAGCATTCTTCCCACCTCAAGGTTCCCAGAGACTCCACCCTAGAGACAGCTTCTCTCAACACATTTTTGTTTATCTTTTCAGGCTTTTAGAAATTTTAACACGCATCATTCCACACCCTACACGTTATTTTGATTTATTTTCATTTAAAAATTCATGGGAACCAGTCCACGTGATTCCTTTTCACAATGAATAGTCGTTCTTTGAAGAGTTTTCAGTTTAGTTCTTCACACGACAGAGCGTATTTTACATACCATCTGTTCATTCTGCAGCTCTCTGGGGTGCTTTTGTGCTAAGTTGCTTCATAGCCCTTGCTAAATTGAGGCATGTGGGACACCACTGCCCACTGTAGACAGTGGGTGGCATAATTTCACAATTGTTTAATAGAGACTAAAAGATGAAGGGAACTACAGGGAAGATGAATAGTCTGAAAGCTGCTAGAGAAAGGAGGAAGAAGAGCAGAGGGAAAAGAAAGCATGTGGCAGAATATCAGACACTTACATCCTGAATACAGGGCCACGGGAGGGCCTGGCCTAAGGGCTACGGGTTTGGGCTGTCGCTGGTGGAAGCGGGGAAGGCCGCGGGGGCTTGTGTATGTGTACGTGCTGACTACCGATGTACGTGCTGACTACCGGTGTACGTGCTGACTACCGGTGTACGTGCTGACTACCGGTGTACGTGCTGACTACCGATGTACGTGCTGACTACCGGTGTACGTGCTGACTACCGGTGTACGTGCTGACTACCGGTGTACGTGCTGACTACCGATGTACGTGCTGACTACCGTCGAGTGTGCCATTCAAGAGACTCCACTGGTCGTCCAGTGGTTAAGAACCCGCCTTCCAACGCAAGGGACGCAGTTTCCATCCCTGGTCAGGAAACGAAGTCCCCCCAGGCGCCATGGAGCAGCTGAACCTGAACTGTAATTTTTGAGCCCACACAAGTGGTGGAAGAAAATGGGTCAGGATGTGGAGACGTTTCTGGGACTCTGATATAGGAGCTCCACGGGAAACTCCCATGCGGGCTTCAAATGGAGATATAATGGAAGGGTTGGGAGTGTGGATGCAAATCGGGAGGTTTCAACCAGCTTGCTGGGAGGAGACTGCGGGTTTTGTGGGAACGGCTCCCACGTCTGATGGGGACAGCTGGACCACTACCTACAAGTGTAAATCCACACCTGCTGACGGGGGCCCCGGAGGCCCAGCGAGGAGGGGCGGTGCTGGCAGGGTAAGGGGAAAGGGGCAAAAAGGCCACATTTCTTTCATCTAAAAGCATCATCGGGGACCTCCCTGGTGGTCCAGTGGTAAGACTTGGAGCTCCCAATGCAGGGGGCCCGGGTCCCACGTGCCAAGGGGCACCTCAGGCCACGTACTGCTACTACTGAACCTGTGTCCAACGAGAGCCCACACAGCCGAAAGTTAAACGGTAAATTTAAAAAATGATAAATAACAGTATTTTTTCAATGATAAAAACTTAAGAATAATATAAACAAAAAATAAGTGCCATGGGGATGGATCCTACATCTCACTGGGGGCTGCTCCCCCTCCCTGGTGTCCTACCACACAAGGCTTGTAGACAGGAAGTGCCAGATGCCAACAGAGGCAAGGCCACGGGAACCAGGAAGACTGCCTGGGCCCACGCGGTGTGGACGGCAGCCAGCACGCGGGCTGGACCCACCCCCTGCACCACAGTCCTGAGTGGAGTGTAGACGGCAGCCACAAGCCCCTGTAGCTGTGCCCCAGCACGGCCACGAGGGCTCTGGACTGCATGGAGAATTTCCATTCGAGGGCCAACTCCTAACCCACTGCCGGTTATTCAACAGAACCGCCCGGTGACTGAAGGGCATGAAGCCATCTTCAAAGTGAAACACAACTGATTCTCGAACAGCACTGGGTTAGAGGCTCCACAGTCAAATATCTTCACAGAATTTACGCCTCCGTACCCACAAGTTCTGAAACGTGGACTCTTCCAACCGAGGCCTGCACCATGCTACAGTGCGTGAGCTCCCCTGGTGGCCAGTGGTAAAGAACCCATCTGCAACGCGGGAGGCGTGAGCTCAGTCCTCGGGTTCAGAAGGTCCCCTGGAGGAGGAAATGGCAACCCACTCCAGTGTCCTTCCTGGGAAATCCCATGGACAGAGGAGCCTGGTGGGCTACAGTCCATGGGGTCACAAGAGTCAGAAAAGACTTAGCAACTAAATCACCATGTAGTATTTACTACTGAAAAAGATCCATGTATAAGTGACCTGCAGTTCAAACCCACACTTTTCAAGGGTCAACTGGTCATAATGTCTGGGAGGTTCTGATGCTCAGGACCAGCTTTTCAGAAAAAGCTGGAACAACATGCGCCTTCTTCTGCCCCTTACAGAAAAGCCAAGGCTCCGTTGCAAAACAGTTTTTATTTGTTAAATTATCAAATGAGATTATCACACAAAAATAACTATACGGCTAGGCTAAGTGCGTAAAGTGCTCAAGTTTGAAGAACCCGGGGGGTCGCTGCAGGTTCCCTGCCCCCCAGAACAAGGGGCACAGGACGTGTGTCCTTCCCCATGGGGTGCAGGCATGTCCTTGCTTGGGGTGGGGACACACTCTGCATGTGGATTCACAGTTCGTCGTGGCCCAAGGGGCTCCTGATCTCCTCCTGAGTTTCCCCGTCAGTGGCCTCCTTGGGATTAAAATACCACCGGCTGAGGGCCTCAGGGCCCTGGGCCTCTTCCCAGACATCCTGGTTGATTAAAGCTGCCTCTTTACTTGCCTCGGCGGAAAGTTCCAGAACCTGGTCGACGCTCCTGCATCAACAAGAAGATGATGGAATCTTTTCACCACCCCTACCAGCCTGCCCGAGCGCCTATGAGGCTGCCACATGGGGGAGACAGGTTCAGGGTGACCCTCCTTGGGCTTGTGGGAAAGCGCAGGTGAGTAAGATTTGTCTGAGCAGAACTCAAACAGCAAAGCCCCTAGAACAGGACTAGCCAGGTGTGAAGGAAGAGTCGTTTACTCGACAAATATTTAAGGAGTACCAATACCGTGCAAGGAACCATCCAAAGGGCGGGAGGCAGAGCCGTGAATGGGGCACCGTCCCAGGGATCACATGACGTAAACAGCGGTGGGGAAGCCGGCATAAAACGTGCTTTCCCATTCGTGTGTTTTCCATTTACTCCTGTGACCCTGGTGACCTAGAATCCTTTGGCGTGTCTGATTTCACCCCAGGCACACAGAGGGAGGCAATGCCGTAGCAGGTGGTATTTGTCATGAGGACCTTTCAAACTTTTCAGGCACCTCAGGAAGTACATTTGACATCATAAAGGAGAAGAAAACTAGATTCTCTTTTGGAAGAGGTGGAGGAAAGCCCCACGATTAGAAAAGTCCCGTGGGTGGGGGCAGGCAGGCAGCTTGGCGGGACTGGCCATCGGCTGTATGGACCTGGGCCCTAGTTACACAAGGGTGCCTGTTCGTGAAAGCCACCGTTACCACCTGTGGCTTTTCTACATGTATTTAGACATTAATAAGAGGTCCCAAGATCTCTCAAAGCCCCTATTCTGAAAACCACATAAAGACCAACCCTAGGGTCCCTGATGTGCTCCTACCCTGGGCAATGACCGCCCCTTTCTATTGTGGCTGCTCAAGAACACACAGGGGACTTCCCTGGTGGTCCAGTGTTAAGACTTCACCCTCCAATGCAAGGGTGTGGATTCAACCCCTGGTTGGGGCGCTAAGATCCCACATGCCTCTGTGCCAAAAAAACGAAAAATATCAAACAGAAGCAATGTTGTAACAAATTCAATAAGGACTTTAAAACCGTCCACATCCAACAACCAAAACAAAAAATTTCTTAGAAAAAGAACACACACCAGGGTATTCTTGGGTTCCAAGAATCTTGCTCTCTCCCTGCCTTGCTGGACCTTCATACCCTTGGCCCCTGGAAATATCAGAGCTGCCCACCGTCTGGGGTACAGCACACCCTCCACAGGGCAGCTGCCAACAGCCCCTCTCTGCTGAAGGGGAGGTGGCAGGGAGGGGTGCTATCTTTTTCTTGAGCTATTTTCTGCAATACCTTCGGAGCTCCAGGTCCTTCTTCTGGATCACCTCCCTGAGTTCCCTCAGCACGTCAAAGGCCTTCGCATTGTCTTCTGAGCTGCCAATGCCAAGTTCTCCCAGCAGATGGCGTGTGGTCTTCAATTCCTGCTGCAACTCGTCTGGAGGGAAAAAAGGGTTGCCAACCACGGCGCCTTTCAAGGAGCCCCAAGCAATGGACACACGAACTAGGTGGCCAGCTAGATTTTTCTCCTTTTGCTGGAATGCTCTCGTGTGATGCCAGAATCGTGAAAGGCTCAAAGGAAGAAAGGGCAGTGAAAGAAGACATTCCTGCACTGGCACCGCCTCTGGGCCCCTTTGCCTGAGATCAAAGGGGTCGGAGACGGGGGGTCAGGTGTGTCTGCCATGCAGGAAGTTACGGAAACTCTAAGAGGGCATACTGCTGTCCTCGCTACAGAAACGCATGCGTAAGACAGAGACGATCTGGGTGAGAAGGAACTTAAGAACAAACCCGTGGTTTCCAGTCCCCAGTCCCACCATTTCTGCACCTCCTCCCCACCCAGCCCCATGTGGGAAGCCGCCTGCAACAGCGCTGGGTCCCCCACCTGCTCTAGCAAAACCAGCATCTCTGAGTCTGGTACAAGTCCCAACACTACATGTCGCAACTGTACGTTGTGACACTTGGGGACCCTTGTAAGGGTTCTTATAAACACACATCTTCTTTGCCGAGAGACTCAACTGTGTCCTCCCCAAAAGCCATGTTCAGGTCTTAATCTCAGGTACCTGTGAACACAACCTAACTGGAAATGACGTCTCCAGAGATGTAACTGAGTTAGAAGGAGGTCATTAGAGAGGGGCCTAATGCAGCCACTGGTGTTCTTGTAAGAAGGGGAGAGTTTAGACAAGGAGTCTCAGAAACAAGGCCATGTGAAGACAGAGGTGGTGCCGCAACACTGTGATAACAAACAAAAAACAAAGCCAAAATAAACTTAATGACAACGGGGATTTCCCTGGCGGTCCAGAGGGCAGGGAACTGCCTGCCAACACAAGGGACACTGGTCCGACCTTCACTTGCCTCGGGGCAATTAAGCCGTACACCCAACTACTGAGGACCGTGCGCCTACAGCCCGTGGTCAGAAAGAAGCCTGCACGCAGAACCAAGACAGCAGCCCCCTGCTCACGACAACTAGAGAAAACCATAAAGACCCAGCGCAGCCAAAAAGAAAATAAATAATTAAGTGCAAAATAAATAAAACAAAAGGAACAGCTGGAAAAAAAAGAGAGAGGCAGTGTTTGGAGAAATGCTCCAGCAGCCAACACCTGCCAGCACACTGAAGCCAGGAGAGAGGCAGGGGATACATTCTCCACCAAAGATTCCAGAAGCATCCAACCCCAATGTGGCCCCTTCAACTCGGAGGGAACACATATCTGTTGTTTTCAGCCACCCCGTTTATGCTATTTTGTTACAGAAGCCCTAGGAAACTCTAACAGTCCCTAAGCCCAACTCCTCCCAACAATCTAAGGAATTTATCAGACATGGAGACCGAGAGTTACAAATAAAATTAGAAACCTGGACATGGATGATGGTTCAACAAGGCTCATTTTTCAAGGTCCTGTGTCATACATAGACTATTTTACATTGGAAAAGGCTTGATTTTACATCAGCTTCAAACAAAATATATTCAAGTGGCTCATGAGAGCCTAGCTTAGAAATTACCCAACTCTATGCCATGTGAACCAGCAATTTCACTCCTGGGCATTTACCTAGACAAAACTTTAATTCAAAAAGATACATGCACTCCTATCTTCATAGCAGCACTACTCACAATAGCCAAGACACAGAGGCAACCTAAATGTCCACCAACAGATGAATGAATGAAGATGATGTGGTACATACACACAATGGAATACTACTCAGTCATAAAAAAGAATGAACTGTGCCACCTCAGCAACATGGATGGACCCAGAGGCTATCATACTCGGCGCAGTAAGCCAGACAAAGACAAATATCATGTCACCCGTTATGTGTGGGAAGTAAAAAAAAAAGGGTGCAAATGAACTCATCTACAAAAGAGAAACAGATTCACGGACACAGAGAATAGATGGTGGTTACCAAGCAGCAATGGGTTAGGAGAGAGGCAGAGTGAAGTCTGGGATTCAGTTCAGTTTAGTTGCTCAGTCGTGTCCAACTCTTTGTGACCCCACGGACTACAGCACGCCAGGCCACCCTGCCCATCACCAACTCCCGGAACTTGCTCAAACTCACGTCCATCAAGTTGGTGATGCCATCCAACCATCTCGTCCTCTGTCATCCCCTTCTACTCCCACCTTCAGTCTTTTCCAGCATCAGGGTCTTTTCCAATGAGTCAATTCTTCAAATCAGGTGGCCAAAGTACTGGCGCTTCAGCATCAGTCCTTCCAATGAATATTCAGGACTGATTTCCTTTAGGATGGACTGGTTGGATCTCCTTGCAGTCCAAGGGACTTTCAAGAGTCTTCTGCAACACCACAGTTCAAAAGCATCAATTCTTCAGCACTCAGCTTTCTTTATGGTCCAACTCTCACATCCATACATGACCACTGGAAAAACCATAGCTTTAACTAGATGGACCTTTGTCAGCAAAGTAATATCTCTGGCTTTTTAATATGCTGTGTAAGTTGGTCATAGCTTTTCTTCCAAGGAGCAAGGGTCTTTTAATTTCATGGCTGAAGTTACTATCTGCAGTATTTTGGAGCCCCCCAAAAATAAAGTCTGTCACTGTTTCCATTGTTTCCCTATCTATTTGCAATGAAATGATGGGACTGGATGCCATAATAGTAGGAATGTTGAGTTTTAAGCCAACTTTTTCACTCTCCTCTTTCACTTTCATCAAGAGGCTCTTTAGTTCTTCTTCATGTTCTGCCATAAGGGTGGTGTCATCTGTGTATCTGAGGTAATTGATATTTCTCCTGGCAATCTTGATTCCAGCTTGTGCTTCATCCAGCCCGGCATTTCACATGATGTACTCTGCATATAAGTTAAATAAGCAGGGTGACAACATACAGCCTTGACGTACTCTTTTTCCAACTTGGAACCAGTCTGTTGTTCCATGTCCAGTTCTAACTGTTGCTTCTTGACCTGCATATAGATTTCTCAGGAGCCAGGTCAGGTGGTCTGGTATTCCCATCTCTTGAAGACTTTTCCAATTTGTTGTGATCCACACAGTCAAAGGCTTTGGCATAGTCAATAAAGCAGAAATAGATGTTTTTCTGGAACTCTTACTTTTTTGATGATCCAACAGATGTTTGCAATTTGATCTCTGGCTCCTCTGTCTTTTCTAAATCCAGCTTGAACATCTGGAAGTTCACAGTTTATGTACTGTTGCAGCCTGGCTTGGAGAATCTTGAGCATTACTTTGCTAGTGTGTGAGATGAGTGCAATTGTGTGGTAGTTTGAGCATTCTGTGGCATTGCCTTTCTTTGGGATTGGAATGAAAACTGACCTTTTCCAGTCCTGTGGCCACTGCTGAAGTTTCCAAATTTGCTGGCATATTGAGTGCAGCACTTTTACAACACCATCTTTTAGGGTCTGAAATAGCTCAACTGGAATTCCATTACTAGCTTTGTTCATAGTGATGCTTCCTAAGGCCCACCTGACTTCACATTCCAGGCTATCTGGCTGTAGGTAAGTGATCACACTATCATGGTTGTCTCAGTCATGAAGACCTTTTCTGTATAATTCTTCTGTGTGTTTTTTCCACCTCTTCTTAATGTCTTCTGTTAGGTCCATACCATTTCTGTCCTTTACTGAGCCCATCTTTGCACGAAATGTTCCCTTGATATCTCTAATTTTCTTGAAGAGATCTCTAGTCTTTCCCATTCTGTTGTTTTCGTCTATTTCTTTGCATTGATCACTGAATAAGAAGTTTGGGATTAGTAGATGCAAGCAAAGTATATGTAGAATGGTTAAACAACATGGTCCTACTGTACAGCATGGGGAAGTACATGCAGTATCCTGTCATTAACCATAACAGCTGCCAAATTCTGCAGTTGTGTCTGACTGTGTGACCCCACGGACGACAGCCCACCAGGCCCCTCTGTCCCTGGAATTCTCCAGTCAAGAATACTGGAGTGGGTTGCCATTTCCTTCTCCATAACCACAATGGAAGAAAACATGAAAAGTGACTGTATATATACATATATGTAGAGTGAATTGGGCTCCCCTGGTGGCTCAGCAGTAAAGAACCTCTCTGCCAAAGCAGGAGACCTGGGTTCGATCCCTGGGTCAGGAAGATCCCCGGAGGAAGAAATGGCAGCCCACTCCAGTACTCTTGCCTAGAGAATCCCATGGACAGAGGAGCCTGGTGGGCCACAGTCCACGTGGTAGCAAAGAGTCAGACAAGACTGAGCACACACGCATAGCTGAATCACTTTTCTGTACAGCAGAAATTAACACAACACTGTAATGCAATTATACTTAAATGAGGAAGGAAGGAAGGGAGACAGAAAGTGAGAGGAAGGAAGGAAGGAGGCAAACTCTAGGGCAGCTGAAAACTTGCTTGAGAAAGAGACTTGTTCTAAAGAGAACCATAGGGTCTTGGATGGTGCTCTTCACACCTGTCAGCTTCTTCAAGTGAACTATTAGATCGAACGCCCTACGGGAAATGGGAACGCCCTACGGAGATGGGAGCGCCCATCTCTGCTCTGCTCAAAAGACAGGACAAGGTAGGGGGTGGTGGCCCTGTGGTTTCCCAGCTGCCAAAGCACGTTACTAGATCTGCCCAAGGCTGAGAGACGGCAGGCTCCCAGCACGCCTTTCAGGACAGGAGATCACTGAAGGGTCATCCTACAAACCTGGGTTCAAATCCCAATGCAGCTCTGACTCAGGACCCGACCCTAAACAATGTCAGCCTCGCCGGCCCCCCGCATCCTCTGCCATTTGACGGGGGACACACCATCTACTTGCAAGGAGGCCTGTGACATGACATTGAGGGATAAAGGTACCCAGGACACAGGAGACACCAACACGCACCAGTGGCTTGTCCTGCCGCTTGCCCCACAGCCACCCCAGCTCTTACCTAAGAAGAGCTGCCTGTCTCCATCCAGGTGGACTGATTTCACGGGCAGCTCGTGCCGTGTGGTGTCTAGGGCTATCGCAAATGTCTTGTACTGTTCCCGAAAGCGGCTGGCCACAGCCTCCAAGGGGCTCAGCATCTCAATCTGCAGGCAGGGAGGGAAGAGCCTGTGAGTCCGAGCCCTGCGCTCCCCTCCCTGCAAGTTCACCGGACGGCACGTGTGAGGTAAAGACTCGGCACTGTTCTGGGACTTCCCTGGGGGTCCAGAGGCAAAGACTCCACACTTGGAGTGCTTCCACTGTGGGGGATGCAGGTTCGATCCCGGGTTGGGGAATCTCAGATCCCAAGGGCTGCACAGCGCAGGCAAAAGTAAAATAAAATAAAAATAAAGAAATTGATTGTTGTTGTTCAGTCGCTAAGTTGTGTCTGACTCTTTACAACCCCGTGGACCATAGCATGCCAGGCTCCTCTGCCCTCCACTACCTCCCAGAGTTTGCTCAGTTTCGTACCCATTGAGTCAGTGATGTGGATACCATCATTTAAGAAACTGGCAGCACCATTTAAAACACTTGATTAGACAAACCTTAATAAAAAAGACACAGCACTGGTCCTCCCAGGTCTCCCTGGGAAGCTTCCAAGGGTGTGGTGGGCTCTCCCGAGTGGTGAGCAAGGTGGCCCAGGCCTCCTCACCAGGAACACGTGCTGGCCTTCCAGCATGTTCCAAGGCTGAGCCCTTGACTGGGATCACAGTGGACCCAGGAAGGCTGGGCCCTCCTGCTTCAGAGCCCGGAGTTGACAGGCCTCCACCCACCGAGGCCGTGCCCACCAAGCCTTCTTTCCTCGTACACGCTATCTGGGGGTTGTAAGGATTCCTTTACGTGATTATCTTTTCTTTTTCTTCTACTGTGAGGTCCAGGAGGACAGGGACCCCGTTTTCAGCTTGGGGCTGGGCCACAGGGAACACTCACAAGCATGTGCTGAGTGTCACGGGCTGGACTTGTTCTCACAAATTCCTTGGTTGATACCCCAACCCTCAGCACCTCAGAACATGACCTGACTTGGAGACTTTACAGAGGTAATCCAGTTAAGGTGGGGTCATTAAGCTGGGCCCTGATCAGTATGACAGATGTCCTCATAAAAGGGGGCAATATAGAGACTGACGCTCACGGGGAGAAGGCCAGCTAACAATGAGACACAGGGAGAAGATGCCCGCCGACAAGCCAAGGACAGAGCCTGGGACATTCCTTCCCTCCCGGCCCTCGGATGGAACCCACCCTGCTGACATCTTGCTCTCGGATGCACAGCCTCCAGAAGGAAGGGAGAGTAAGTGCCAGTTGTTTAAGCTGCCACCCCACCTGTGGTCCTTTGTTATGGTGGCCCCAGCACACACACTTACTGGGTGAGGAGCCCCATTTCCTGGTCGAGCCTTCCTAGGTTCCCAGGGTTCACTGTGACCTTCCTTGACGTGGACATTCCTGTCCATTCAGCACCAAGCCTGCATCTCCCACCAGCACTCGGGCCCACCTGGGCTGGCCAGAGCATGTCTCACTTTTTTTTTTCGGCCACACCCCATGGCATGTGGGACCTTAGTTTCCAACCAGGGATGGAACGCGTGCCCCGTGCACTGAAGGTGCAGTGTTAGCCAGTGGACCGCCGGAGAAGCCTCCCAGGGCCCGTGTGTGTTAAAGAGACAGGCCCATTTGCAGGTTGGTTCTAACATTACCGTCACATCCTCTGATAAACCGCCACACAGAAATACAGAGTTGAAGCCAAATGAGGAGGGACACTCACAATAAAGGCTCTCTCCAACCCTCCCCAAAGGACTGACGCTGCTGGGACATGAGGCTTGGAGGCCGTGGTCACCCCTGACCTGTACATCCAGGAAATCCTCCAGCTCCTTCTTCTTCTGACAGAGGAGAAGCCTGCGCTTCAACTCATAAGCCTTTTTCTGGAGTTTCTCCTTCTCTTTACACAATATTTCTAGGTTCTTTTCTGCCTGTTCTTCGAATGCAGACAGGCCATTCTCCATCTGGGAAATGCAAAACAAAAGTTCAGGCCAGAGGGGACCTTGCCCCTGTGGCTGACAGCGGCCACCCTTCCATCTGCGACGCACATGAAAAGAGGCTTCATCCTTACCTTCACGGTCAGCAGGGTCAGAAGGAGAGTCTGGGACTCCATCATTTCCATTGCTTGTGACAGATCCTTCAGGAGAAGAAAAAGATACTCCTGGTTCCCCGAGAACTGGTGTAAATCCAGTTCTGTCCCCCTGGGAGAGAAGGGGCACAACCCTCGCCCACATGTGCTGTCTTCACACGAGCACTCTACCGCTTCTCGACTGTGTCCCCAGGCGGCCTCTTTTCCCACTTAGTCTTCTGGGGCCTCTGTGACAGGACAAGGGTGCTCTTTGGTCTCTTTCTGGCAGGTGGGTGGTCTTCTGCCAGCTGGAGGGCACCCACCAACCCGGCGACCCACCAGAACCAGGACTCGGGGCTCCCCCGCAGGCGAGACCACAGCCCAGCCACCCTCCCTGCCATGGTCGGGACCTGGCCTGTAGACCACCCTAGTGTGGCACCAGAAAATCAGACCCCAGGCTCATTTTTCACATGACCCTGAATTTGTATTTCCTCCCATAGGTGTATACTTGGGAAGATGGAACTCTGTAAATCCTCTAATAATGTCGTGGGCTTTTGTCCTGAAAGGCACAGCTGGCTTGTTCGCTCCTGGAGCAAGGCATCGAGGGGCACCTGGCACAAGGCAGGAGCTGAAACAGATTTAGCCAACCTGCAGCGGCGGCTTCCCTCTCATTTCAGACACTTACTGGGCTCTTTTCACTCACAGCAGAAGAGGATGACAACTCGGCTTTCTTTGACTTTTTTTTTAGTTGTGGAGTCTTTCGGACCACACTTTTATCTAAGATGAAGAAAAGTGTTATCCATAAAGTGAAAAGACACAGGCCACCTAAAGTTCACTGCAGCACTATTTACAAGAGCCAAAACATGGAAGCAACTGAATGTCCATTGACAGATGAATGGATAAAGAAGAGGTAGCATGTATCTGGGGCTTTCCTAGCAGCTCAGATGGGAAAGAGTCTGCCTGCAACGCAGGAGACCTGGGTGCGATTCCTGGGTTGGAAAGATCCCCTGGAGAAGGACATGGCAACCCACTCCAGATTTCTTGCCTGGAAAATCTCGTGGATGGAGGAGCTTGGCGGGCTACAGTCCACGGGGTCGCAAAGAGTCAGACATGACCGAGCGACTGGCACTAGTATATATGTACAATGGAATACTATTAGGCCATAAAAAGAATGGAATAATTGTATTTGCAGCAACATGGATGGACCCAGAGATTATCATACTAAATGAAGTCAAGACAGAAAGACAAATATCATATGATATCACTTAACGTGGAATCTAAAAAAAAAAATGAACTTATACACAAAATGGAAACAGACCCACTGACATATAGAAAACAAACCTATGGTTACCAAAGAGGAAAGGTTGGGGGGACAAATTAGGAGGTTGGAATTAACATATAAAATAGATCCCAATAAGGACCTACTGTACAGTAACGGAACTATACTCAGTATTTTATAATAACATATAAGGAAAAATAATCTGAAAAAGAATCTACATAATCTTTATATATATATATGAATCACTGTATTATGTATCTGAAACTTACACAACATTGTAAATCAACTACACTTTAAAAAAAAAGCGTTTCTAGGGTGAGAAGAGCAGATTTTGGAAGCCCTCAGGGATGCACTGCAACCCGCAGCGGGGGAATGGACGGGGACAGTGGACGACTTACCGTGAATGGCTGAGAGATCCAGGTCAGACAAGGCAGTGTCATGCCCCTCCAGCAAGGTAGACTGCAGGTTGCCTTTGTCAAGCCCACTGCCATCTATGGGACCCAAGGAGAATTCCCAGGAGTCAGCACAGTTAGCAAGATGTGGAAGCCTGGAAGCAGGAAACTTTTCTCTGCAATACCACCTGCTTCCAAAAACTCAGTTTCTTGCAAAGAAGCAGTAGAGAAGGCTGAAAAACCTTTGGAAATTCCCACCCACCAACTTGAATATATTTTAAAGTAGAACTAGAAAAGAGAGGCATTCTTTAGGACCAAAAGACACAAATAAGCCTTTCTGCTTAGTTTAAATAAAGGATGCTGTGTACATATGAATGTACAAAACAGAAACAGACCTAGGACCTACTCTACAGCAGAGAACTACACTCAGTAGTTTGTAAAGACCTATAAGGGAAAAGAATAGGAAAAAGACAAGACATAGATGTATACGTATAACTAAATCACTGGGCTGTACAACTGAAACTCATACAGCACTGTAAATCAATTATCCCTCATAAAAATATAAAAATAGGGAATGCCCTGGCAGTCCAGTCGTGAGGAATCCACGCTCTCACTGCTAGGGCCCTGGGCTTGACCCCTGGTTGCAGAACCAAGATCCTGAAAGCTGTGTGGTACAGTCAAAAATAAAGAAAAATAAAATAAACGTATAAATAAACAAGGTGCTTTGCTCAGAGAATTCTCCAGACAACAACACTGGAGTGGAATAGCCATTCCCTTCTCCTAGGGGATCTTTCCAACCCAGGGATCGAACCTTGGTCTCCTGCACTGCAGGCAGATTCTTCTCCGTCTGAGTCACCAGAGAAGGCCAAGAGTCTAATAGCATGCAATATACATGTTCTGCCCTCTGCTCTTTTTCTCTCTTTCTCTTGTAGCTTCATTTTTTAGCCTCTATTTAAAAATGTGAAATTACACCTTGTACTGTCTAAAATGGGCACTTGGTGAACGGCAGGTTTCAATTAAACAAGGTTTCCAGGAGGCTGCAGAATGAGCAAATAGTATGTAAAATACAGTCATGTTAGCAAGTAAACAAAACTCTTCAATGAAGAACTGTGCAGTTGAGGAAACGAGTAAAGTGACAAAAAGTATAAATGGTGGTACCTTTTGTGTTTAAATTAAAAAAAAATGCTCATTAGACAAAAATCTATCAGGAGCAGCTGGCTGCCTCCTGGGTGAGGAACGGGAACTAGAGGCAGGAGATTTCTGTTTCCACTGGTTGAATGTTCTGTCATCTGCATGTAGAGCATTTCCATTAAGAAAACTAATTTCCGATCAAGGCATACAATGGAACTCAAGCAGTCCCTCTAAACTGTCATGGCTATGTTTAAATTACAATTCTGTCTTGGCACTACTGACATGGGGGCGCAGATCATTCTTTTTTGTGGGGCCATCCTGTGCTCTGAGGGTGTCAATCCCTGGCCTCCACCCACCAGCATCCCACACCACCGGCCTCAATAACCCCAGCTGAGAACCCTGAGTTGTAAATGTGGCAGGCCCAGTTTTTGACCCCTCTGACCATGCCAGCTTTCCCAGCTTCACACATGGCCCTCAACCCAGCTGCATGACAGAAGACTAAAAGGCTGGCTCCAGTTCCGTGTGTCCGCTTCTCAGTCACGCCTGGGTCAAGGAACAGAATAACTGTTCTGACAAACAGCTAGAACAGGATCAGCAAGTTGTAGCCTGCAGGCCAAATCCGGCCCACTTCCCGTGTTTGTTAATAAAGTTCTATTAGGACACAGACAAGCCCATTTGTGTACACACGGTTTGTGGCTGTTTTCACGCTGCGAAAGGCAGAGTTAACTGTTTAGTGACAGAGGCTGTCTGGCCTGCAAAGTCTAAAATATTTACCACTGGCTCAGAAAAGTTTTGCTGACTCTTGATCTAAACAATAAAGCAGGAAATTTAAGTCATAAAAGGACATATTTAGTTTTCTCCTATGGGACTCAAAGTTATTGCCATTTTGAATGAGGGTTCGTGGGCCAAGAAAGTTTTGCTTTTTGTGAATTGCTCTTCTACAAGAGAAGAGAGCTGCCCACTCCCGCCGGTGAGGCAGGCACAGAGCTGGATGATGCGCTACTTTGGGGAGCAGCCTTCCCCAGCTTCCAGAATGAGCACACTGACCAGGACTGGGCAGCAACACTCCAGTGATGGTCCTCTGAATGGCAGGTCATGGGTGAGCTTCTGCCCTCCTGGGCTACACTCCCCTTTCCTCTGGTCACACGGCATGTGGGATCTTAGTTCCCCGACCAGTGATCGAACTCGTGCCCCACCCCCCGACCCCCGCCCCGCACTGGAAGCTCAGTCTTAACCACTGGACTGCTAAGGAAGTCCCCACTACCCATTTTTTAAATACCCAACACATGACACGTCTACAATCAGAAAATGTGAAAGTTTTCGTATCGCGCTGGTGAAAGCTTTTAGAAGACGATCCAACCAAAGATAGTGAGAGGCAGGATGCGGCCTCATACCCTCTCTGAAAGTCCTGCTCTCAGAGCTCTGGTGGGAAATGGCCACATGAGCAAGGAACTGGTGCCACAAGGGAGCACCATGATGGCAATGTGGCTCTTCTCTGGGGCCACAAAGGCAGGAAGGGACGGGCCCCCTCATTCCTCTGCCATCCCTTTCAGCTCCTCACACATCCCAGATCAGTCTTCATACTGAAACTCTCCGCCTAGTTCCTTTCCTTCATGCTCCCCATGAAGGAAAGGGAGTTTTAACCCAGCATACTTAGAAACAAAATTCTCCACCATGCTCATCACCCTCTGAGCCTTGGAGCTCTTTCAAACTCTCCCTGCATCTTTACCCACCTTTGCTCTTTTGGAGCTGGCTGGATTTTGTTCCACCTGCAGGCATCGTCCCACCGGCCTTTAATGCATCTGCTGCAGGAGCCTGTTAGGGGAATATACGACCTTCAGGGGACAAGACACCTTCCTTCCTGCCATCTGCAAAGCCTGCATTTGCTCTTACTTGGAGGCAAGGGGATAGACTCAAGGAGTTCTGACACTTAACTGCATATATACAGGATGAAGGCTTCCCAGGCGGCGCTAGTGGTAAGGAACCCGCCTGCCAATGCAGGAGACATAAGAGATGTGGTTCATTCCCTGGGTTGGGAAGATCCCCTGGAGGAAGGCATGGCAACCCACGCCAACATTCTTGCCTGGAGGATCCCATGGGCAGAGGAGCCAGGCAGGCTACAGTCCATGGGGCCACAAAGAGTCGGACACGAGTGAAGCAACTTAGCATGCACGCCCGCACATAGACGATAAATGTTACTTTTTTCAAAAGATACCTTCATATCCGTTGAACATAGGAAACTATCAAAAATTTGCTGGTGGTAATATCTGACATGGCAGATTACAGATGATTGATTTTCTATATACTTTTTAGTATTGCCCAGTTTTACACAGAGAACATATTAATTTGGTAGTCAAAATAAACAAAGCTTCTGTAAAGGTCTTACTCTTCAAAAATTATACAAAAGCAAGCAACAGTTGCAGCTGGCAAGCCGTCATAGTAATATAAAAGCAAAAAGAAAATCTTGTAAAGAGTGAAAACATTTTGATGTACAGACACCACTCCTATTCAGCCTCCCAACAGAGGTCTGAGAATAAGAAATAAAAGCCAAGCAAGTTGCAGAAAAAAAAAAGAAAACTCCCTTCTTGCAGACAGGATACTTCACATAGAAAATCCCAAAAGAGGTTTAGAAGCACTGCTAAAACTAGAAAGTAAGTTTAGCAAATTTGCAGGACACAGGGCCAATATAAAAAGATACTTCTAGCAATGAACAACTTTGTGACCCCATGGACTGTAGCCCACCAGGCTCCTCTGTCCATAGGATTATCCAGGCATGAATACTGAACGGGTTGCCATCTCCTCCTCCAGGGGATCTTCCTGAACCCAGGGATCAAGTCTGGGCTTCCTGCATTGCCAGTGGATTCTTGTACCCTAAGCCACCTAGGAAGCCCCCCAGTGTGCTGGACACCTAAAACCAATACAATGTTATACGTGAATTATTTCTTAATTTAAAAAATTAATAAAATCTCATCACAAAAGAAACAAATTAAAGAAAGAAAGAAAAGACTGTATCTTGTATAACAGCATTAAATCCACCAAATACTTAGGTATAAACCTAACCAAACATGGAGAAGATCTGTATGCTGAGAATTACAAAATACTGATGAAATAAATCTAACAAAAACAAATAAATGGAGAGGAATATCATGTTCATGGACTGAAAGACTTGGGTGTTTTTAGGATGTTATTCTCCCTAAACTGATGCACAGATTCAATATAATTAAAATTCCAGAAATTTTGGTAGGAAATGGCATTATAAGTCTGAAATTTGTACAGAAAGGCAAAGGAACTAGAAGTACCAGTTTTGGAAAAGAACAGAGTGGGAAAATTCACAGGACCCAACGCTAAGACTTCCTACAAAACTGTATAATCTGGGCAGTGTATAAATGGCCAAAGGACAGACACATAGAAAAGTAGAAAAGAACAGTCTAAAAATGATATACACATGTATAGTCTACTGCTTTGCAACAGACGTGATAAGACAATACAATAAGGAAAGGAGAGTCATTTCAACAAATGGCGCTGGAATATGAGGACGTTTGTACACTTAAAAATGAACTTGAATTTCATCATCACTGCAGATACAAAAATTAATTCAAAATGGATCCCAGACCTAAACGTAAAACCTAAAACTATAAAACTCACTGCAGAAACGGGAGAAAATGTTTGTGATCTTGGCTGAGGCAAAGGTTTCTTAGATAAGACACGAAAAGCACATTCCATAAAAGCAGAAATTGATAAACTTCATCAAAAGTGAGAACTTCTGCTGTTTACAAGACACTTAAGAGAACGGAAAGCCAAGTCATACACTGGAAAAAAAATATTTGCAAATCACCACAAAGGGTTGATATCGAGGACACAGAAAGAGCTCTCACAACTCAAGGATGAGAAAAAAAAAAACAATCTAATTTTTTTAAATGGGCAAAAGATCTGAATGGACACATCACCAAAGATATAGGAATGGTCAATAAGTACATGAAAAGATGCTCAGTATCATCAGTTGTTATGGAGACGCAATTTAAAACCACAGTGAGATAGCCATTCGCACCCACTAGGATGGTGTCATCTTACAGTAATGGCTCTCCTCTGTGGCTGCAGCCTCTCTGGATAAGTCGGGCAGTTTTACAAAGTCAAACATACAATTCCCTTATAATTCCACTCTTGGGAGAACTGCAATCACATCCATGCAAAATCCTGAACAGCAATGTTTAAGGTGGCTTTATTCATAAGTGTCAAAAACGGGAAAGAAACCCAGTGTCCTTGGCCAGGGAATGGCTGAGCACACTGCGGTCCATCCATGCAGTGGAATGTCCATCAGCCAGCACAGGAGCCCACGCTAACTGTACAGAGGCAGGCAGGCGGACCTTTACGGGAAAGCAGCCAGTCCGAAAGAGGCTGCAACCTGGGTGGTACCTTTTAAAAGATCTTCTGGAAAAGCCGAGCTACAGGGACAGAAAACAAATCGTGGTTGCCTCGGATGGGGAAGGGCCGGTTCCATCAGAGCACAAGGGGTCTCGGGGGTGACAGACTTCTCCATCTTGACGGTGGTGCGTTTGTGACTGCACGCACTTGTCAAAACTCACAGAATTATATGCTGAAAAGAGTGATGCTTCCTTTATGGAAACTACACCTTAATTTAAAAGATTAAAAAAAAAGAAAATGGAGAAGCTCTTAAAAATCTAAAATACTATATAAGCATGTAGACACATGGGGGTGCTGTAACCAAGCTGTCCAGGAATTTTAAAATTATGAAGTGTGGACTGTTAGCCTTTGTTGAAAATTACTTCAATAATGTAAACCACGGACTCTGGGTCCAGATGCATCATTTTAGGTTCCTAGGCTGTAAACACGCCATACTCCAGTGTGAGATGCTGATGACAGACAGGATAGGCACGTGAGGGGGTGGGGTGGGGGTATGGATGGGAAATCTCTGTACTCTCCACTCAGTTTTGCTTTGAAACTCAAACTGCTCTAAAAAAAATTAAGTCCATAAAAAAGAAAAAAATCACTCCAAGAAGCGTATCAGTTGGCACAAAAGTATCCTTTTCCTTCAAGCCCGGTCTTAAATCACGTTAATTAAGAAAGAACCTAAAAAAAAAAATAAAAAATAAAAAAAAAAAGAAAGAACCTGCCATTCACCCTACCAGAATAAAAGAAAGGCAGTAGAAATAAATATTTAACTAAACTTTACCAAATCTTACGATTTTTTCCAAATCATAAACAAAGATTTGGAAAACGGGATAACAAAAACTTTACACACACTGGCGGTCCGTACACGCTGAAACAAAAAGGTCACTGGGTAATCTAATGACTGTTCTCACTGAACACCACACAAAGCAGGTTCTCAAAGTATTAAATGTTTTCTGCTGTCATTTTCAGTGGTTTCATCATTCCCGTGGTGCGGCTAGAAGGTAAGTCACTAAGCCCTTCCTGTAACGCTGGGCGATTCAGGCACGTCATTTTTCCCCATGGTCTTTCTCTCACACCCTCCAGGTATTTTTTATGACACCAGCCAAGGCCAGAGAACTGTGTGCCAGGCATTAGAAGGAACGGCTTCAGGACAGAATCCAGAAAGCAATTACTGTGTTGAGAGACAGGAATAACTTTATGATTCACTAGAGCTCGTGGCCTTGCACAAGGGATACTCAAAGCGATCAGCCACCCACAAGAGAGATCCGTGCACTGGCGCGAAGGGCGTGACCGTCCCAGAGGCAAACTGGGCCACAGCCCTGAAACGCTTCCTTCAGGACCAGGCGGTGTCTGGCTGCTGCAACTTGTCTCAGAACTCCAAGTTCAGAACGGTTTCAAATGGACGTTATGTGTTACCTTTCTGGGGGCTTTCTTTTCATACTGCAAGTACCGCGACTCCACTATTCTTCCACCTGCAAGGGACACACAGTTGGTTTATAATAAAACTACGGCATGCAGTGTTAAGGATCCACCAGGTGCCCAGGATGCCCACACCCCACCCCGAAAGCTGGGCACTGTCAGCCCGTCCTGCTCAGCTTTGAGCATGTATGAGACATCTTTTGTATGCAAGAAGACGTAGGAGATACCTCCTGTATATAAGGGCTTCCCAGGTGATTCAGCCGTAAAGAATGTGCCTGCCAATGCAGGAGGCGCAGGAGACGTGGATTTGATCCCTTGGTCAGGAAGATCCCCTGGAGAAGGGAATGGCTACCCACTCCGGTATTCTTGCCTAGGAAATCCATGGACAGCGGAGCCCAGCAGGCTAGTCCAAAGGGTCACAAAGAGTTGGACACGACTGATTGATGGAACACACACACACACTGTACACAAGCGCTTGGACTAGAGGCGGAGCCACGGAGACCCAAGAAACTACGATCAAGGAAGAGCAAGGGGGCTTCCCTGGAATCCACCTGCTAATGCAGGAAACCCGGGTTCAATCCCTGATCCCACATGGCTTGGAGCAACTAAGCTGGTGCACCGAGCCTGTGCTCTACAGCCCGGGAACCACTGAAGCCCCCAGCACCCTGTAGCCTGTGTTCGGCAACAAAGAAGCCACTGCAGTGACAAGCCTGAGCACCACAATTAGAGCGTAGCCCCTGCTCACTGAGACCAGAGAAGAGCCCAGGCAGCAAGGAAGATCCAGCACAGCCAAAAATAAACAGGTAGACACAATTATTTTAAAAAAAAACAAAGGGCATGAGTATGTGCCAACAGTCAGAACAGAAAGTGGGCTCAGGGCAGAGCAGGGCAGGGAAAGGAAGAAAGAGCTTCCAAGGCGGCCACCTGAGAATTCCCTGGCTGTGCAGTAGTTAGGACTCCAGGTTCAATCCCTGCTAGGGGAACTGAGATCCCACAAACCCTGCCGCTTGGCCAGAAAAAGAAAAAAGGCAAAGATGGCCACCTGTTTACCTTCTCCTCCCGTCCCAACTTGCTGTGTGTGCTGTGACCCCAAGTGCCCTTCTCCCACCCAGGCCCGCCTATGACCCAATCATGGTACTGCCTTTTACATCCCCCAAATGCACTCTTAGTTCAGGACTGCGCCCCTGAGACTCAGTACCAATACCCCTCTGGAACACAGCCATATTCCTTGGTGAAAGTCCAGCCGCAGGTCCCCTTCCACACCTGACCCCGGAACGCTGAAAGCTGATGGAGGAAGCCCACATGTCCCCTCCATCCCCCAGGGGCTCTCACTTCACACCCAGTGCTCAACCCCAGTCCTCTGCTCTGACCTCCACCTCCTACCCCGGGGCCATCCCTCCAGTCAGCTGGTGACATCTTCCCTACGTCACTGGCAAGACAGAAGCAGTCCCAGGAGGTCCTCCCATCTGGGCATCTAGCTGCCTCTCAACCTCAGGGCCATAACCTGGGCTCCCCCATGTGACGGGACTTCCGTGCTTGGGGGTAAAACGAACCCCCAACTCTGGGTGCTGGGCCCAGCCCTCACCCAGTTAGGCAAACCTACTCCCCCAGCCCCGCCCTATATCATCCCACTTCCTCTCCCCAGGGGTCTCACTGTTCATTCTCTCTCCACTCCAACCCCCGCCCCCTCCCACTTTTCTGCTCCCCTTTACTATGCCGGCTCCTCCTCTCCTCTCTGCTTCCCTGGAATCCCCCCACTCCCCAGTCTGGCCCTCACGATCACGAGGAAATTCCTTCCGGCCAGCTCCCTGAGATGCCCTAGCTCCGAGCCTGGTGGGCCATCCTCAGTGCTCGTTCTGAGGCAGCAGCAGTGGGCAGCACACTGGCTGCACCCTCCTCTCTGACGCACTGTCCCCAGGCTCACCGCCCTGCGGCAGCTACAACAGGCTGTCTTGTGGATCCAAGAGCTGCTGAAGGCTGAGCGCCTCCAGGCCCCTTGCGGGTCCCGTGTCCCCTGTTCCTCAAGCTAGCAGGCTGGAGGTAGAGCTGGTAGTCACCCAGGCGTGCCCCAGGCAGGGAAGAGCCGTGCCTGCAGGGAGAGTGGGCTCACTCAGTCAGGCAGGAGGCACCGAGGGTCCAGGTCAGAGCAGGCAGGGTCCAGGGTAGAGAATCAAGCCACACCTGGGATCTGCCACCAGGTGTCCAGCAAGGGACTGGGGTGAAGCACACCCCCAGTTCCAGGTGGAGGAGACCAGAACGTGCTGGGTCTAATACCATCAGCAAAGGAATTGACTCATCTAGGAAGGAGATTCTGGGTTCCCTGCACAATTGAAAAGCAGTTTCAAGTTGCTGGAAAACTAGAATGCACCTGCTTGTTCTCAACAGCGGTACGTTTTCCAAAGAAGCAATGTTACAAGGAAGGATATAATTTGTGCCCAAGAACTAGACCATGTGTAAACAGGACAGATTTTACGGACCAGGTGACATAAACCTCCAGTCACTGGGGAACTAGAATTCTGCTCCAAATTCTCTGAGATCCACACTGATGCAGGGCATAAAAATACTTCAGCGTAACAGAGCCTTGAGCTGCAATGTGTGAGAACCTTGGGTCTAGCACCCAAACTGGTAGAGTCAAGACCCAAGAGTCAAGGAGGGCTGTTGACGGTGACCCCAGACACACAGGTGGACATCAGACAGGTGGGTACCCCCGAGAGACTGACACACTTATTCAGAAACAAACTTTGATGTTTTATAACAAATTCAGCTCAGACTCTCCTCACCCACTCTTACAAGTGGGTGTGTCCTGGGCACAGCCCGAGACCCCCATGGCCAGAAAGGCCCACTGCCCTGAACAACACCCCTCAGGGCTGGGTGATCAAACTCAGGGTCCTCAAAGGTGTGACTAGAAAGAAGGAAAGCCCCAGCTTTCCTGCTCTGACCTGTTTTTTTCCTTTTTCTTTTTTCCCCAGAAGTACTTACTGCGGGCGGCGGGGGAAACGGGGTCATCACTTTTTTTTTCTGGCCAAGCCAGCAACATGTAGGATCTTAGTTCCCTGACCAGTGCCCACTGCATTAGAAGTTCCACAGAAGTCCAAAAATCACTTAATTTCAGTGGATTCCATTTCAAAAGATAGGTTCTCCCATGTTACTCACCTTGTGTTCTTCCTTTGCTCCTAGCACCCCTAGCAGCACTGGGGCCCACTGCAGGAGGCTTCCTGAAGGAGAGAAACGGGGGGGGTCTTGTTAATGCAGGTGGATAAAAAGCTCTGGGAAGCCACCCAGGAGGCTGGGCTTCCTTGGGACAGCCTTGTCCCAGCACCCACCCCTCTTGCCCATCTCTGCAAGGTGGGGCCATCTCCACGGGACGAGGGATACTGAGTCCCAGCCTTGTCACCCAGGGAAAACGCCTGAGAAGAACAAGCTTTTTTTTGTTGGCTGTGCCATGTGGCATGTGGGACCTTAGTCCCCCCACCAGGGATTGAACCCAAGCCCCCTGTGACGCAAGTGCAGAGTTTTAACTGCTGGACCACCAGGGAAGGCCCGAGATCGAGCATTTTTGCCGAGTCTGAACGATCTCAACTTCATTAATTCATCGGGTGTTTGTGTGCCAACTGTATACCACTGAGGATACACGGTGAACAGCAGTCTAGGTTTCTTCTCTGAGAGGGATAACCAGCAATTTCCTACCAGACAAGTGCGAAGAGGGAACGCCCAAGGCAGGGAAAGGGTGGGGTTGGGGGTGAGTGACAAGCACCATTAACTCACATACATGAGGAAGGACATTCCCAGACAGAGACCATCAAGGTCAAGGGCACAGAGAATGATGCGGAAACTGGAATCGATAAGCCCCAATGTCTCAGGAGTAAAGAATCCACCTGACAACGGAGGAAATGTGGGATGGATCCCCGAGTCGGGACCCTCTGGAGGAGGAAATGGCAACCACTCCAGTATTCTTGCCTGGGAAAAATCTCATGGACGGGAGGCCTGGAGTGGCAAAAGAGTCGGACACAGCTTAGCAACTAAACAATACGAGCCCTATGGCTTAGCTGGAGAAGGCAATTTGAGGAGGGGGTGAGGGATGGGGAAACACTGAGTCCCAGGAGCCAGGCGGGCAGGAGGCACTTGATAAACAGTCAGACGAGTAACTCAGCAGTGCTCTTCTGATTCCTAGGGGACATTTGGCGATGTCTAAACACCCACGATGGTCACAACAGAGGGGACTGCTATCGGCCTAGTGGGGGAGACCAGTGCTCAACGCCCTGCAACACACAGGACGGCGCCCACCACAGAGAGGACCCTCCTGCAGATGTCAGCACTACCAAGGCTGGGGGGCCCCGAAGCGGTGAACAAGTGATCGGCAACGTGGGAGGCAGGGCTGCTGCAAAACTCCGGTCAAAAAAATTACGAACCCTGATGGCAGTTAGGGGGAGAATGAATACATGTTTGTGTATGGCTAGTCCGTTCGCTGTTCACCTGAAACCATCACAACACTGTTAATCGGCTATACCCCAAGACAAAATTTTAAATAAAAAATGAACCCTGAATATTACTCAACCCTAAAAAGGAATGAAGTACTGATACGTGTTGAAACAAATAAATCTCAAAAATGTTGTCCTGAGTCAAAGAAGCCAGGCACTTAATGTCATGTGTCGCATGATTCCACTGATAGGAAATATCCAGGACAGGCTAATCCATAGAGACAGAAAGCAGAGTGCTCAAGAGAGAAGGATATATATATGTAAATATGACTGATTTGAGTTGATGTATGGCAGAGACCACTACAGCGGGATGCCAAGCAGGGGTCTGGCCACTGTCAATCCTCCTGAGGTCACAGACAGGCTCCACTGGCAACAGCGGTGCTGGGCCCCTTGTTCAGCTCGCTGTAGCCCCCTTCCGTGTTATGGGTTCTGATGCAAGGTGAGACCCAAGCCAGGGCTGGGGGTGCCTCCAAGCCACAGTGGGGAGAGGCAACTTAACAAATGCTGGCTGGGCGCCAGGCGCTCTGCTCCTTCATGGAATGTTCCCAACCCCGCAGACACCTAACTGTTGGCCTGCTTTCTCTTTGTTTTCCAGACAAGGACCTGGGATTTATACAGGTCACCCCTAGGGAGTCTCAGAGCTGGAAAGGGACAGAGTAAAGATTCCCTCTGGGCTACTCAGGTGGTGCTAGTGGTAAAGAACCTGCCTGTCAATGCAGGAGATAGAAGAGATGCGGGCTCGATCCCTGGGTTGGGAAGATCCCCTGGAGGAGGGCATGGCAACCCACTCCAGTATTCTTGCCTGGAGAATCCCATGGACAGAGGAGCCTGACAGGCTACAGTCCACAGAGCCTCAAAGAGTCAGACATGACTGAAGAGACTTAGACACACACACACACACACACACAGATTCTCTCTGGGGTCTGCGCCAGGGCTCTGGAGACAAAACAAAGGAACTTAGGCCAAACCTGCAGGGACCTGAGGGTTGGGGAAAGGGTGGCACTACATCTGTGCCCAGCCTCAAGCACTTCCCCCGAACTTCAGAGAGGCTAATATCAATTTCCGTTAGGACAAGGGGCTGTGGAATAAACACAAGTGACTTTAGGCGGCCCACTAAATTTTCATGCACACAGGCACAATAAACATTGGTGGAATACACAAAGCCTTGTGAGACATGGAGTATTTCCTGTCATATCAATAAACAAGGACATCCCAGTCATCAATGATTCCAGCCCTCCAGGGCACGCAGGAAGGAGACAAATACCTAGGCAACCCAGCAGCCATTAGACCACAGCCACTCCATATGGGGAGCCCTGAAGAACTCAGTGCAGGATACTGGCCCTAGATAGTTGAGATGACTCTGAAAGGAATGATTTCAGTGAGCCCAGAATCTTGCCGGAGAAGGCAATGGCACCCCACTCCAGTACTCTTGCCTGGAAAATCCCATGGACGGAGGAGCCTGATAGGCTGCAGTCCATGGGGTTGAGAAGAGTCGGACACAACTGAGCAACTTCACTTTCACTTTTCACATTCATCCATTGGAGAAGGAAATGGCAACCCACTCCAGTGTTCTTGCCTGGTGAATCCCAGGGGCGGGGGAGCCTGGTGGGCTGCCGTCTATGGGGTTGCACAGAGTCGGACACGACTGAAGTGACTTAGCAGAATCTTGCATCTTTCCCTACATATAAAAGCGCTAGATTCCTTAATTTGAGACACCAGGTTTTCTTTAATTCACAATAATCTCTCGATGTTCAGGCTATCTGCCCTTTGTTACCAACTGTTGAGTCCTTCCCCCAGGCCACAGGTTGGAGGCCTTGCACCAAAGCCATAGACACGAAGCCCAGAACCAAGGTCACCTCTGAAATTGACTGAGCCCCTTTGTAACCACTGCTAAAAGCCCACCCGCCATGATCATCACCAGCAGGCTTCCAGACCCCGAATTAGGCAAAAATGCCCACAGCTGTACTCACCCTAAGGTGCCCTGACCAATCACCTAACGCCAGCCTTCCAGCAGGAATTTTCTTGGTCTTAAGTCTATAAAACTTGGCTATTAATCCATGAAACCTGTCAACCCACTCGCTGCATTTGCAGCGCCCTTATTATCTCTGCTCACTCCCTTCTGAAATGCTGTCTGGAAATTCTTTTCCAACTCGAACTCAGACTGCCTCAACACAAATTTTCATCTAACTTGACTCCTCCCTGTCCCTTCAGAGCAATTTTCTCACGGTTACTTGAGATGCTGCCTCCCAGGCTTAAGTCCTAAAAATTTCCGCTGAATAAAACATAACTCTCAACTTTCAGGTTGTGACTGTTTTTTAATTTGACACCCGGAATCACACCTGGCAAGGGGTAAGTATTCCACATCTGTCTCTTGCTATGTGAGCCTGGGCAAATGATCTTTCCTCCCTAAGCTCATTTGTAAATGAGGAACATAGGATTAAAAAAAAAATGTAAATGAAAGGAGATATTTCAGCGGTTCAACAGCTGTCCACTACAGAAAAGATAACTTGAAGAACTACGAATCACATTTAGTGGCGAGGCACGGCTCTAAACGCTTTTAAACCTCACCCTAGGCGGCGGCGTGATCAGCCGGGTTTCTCCAGGGAGGAAAGCGAGGCAGAGAGAGGTTAAGTCACCCGCCGGAGAACACCCCGGATGGAAACTTCTGACCAGGGACTCGAACTCGTCCTCGGGTCCTGCGCCCACGCTCCCCAGCATGCACAAGGCCGCGTCCCACCTCCCAGAACCCGCGCATCTCGGTGGTTCTTGGGGAGGGGCTCAGATTCGAACTCACCCCGAGGACATTTACCTCCCCAGCTCTGCGGCCCCTCTGTCCCCAGCCCTCGACTACAGCCCTCCACCTGACACCCACAAATCCAGGCCTGCAGCGCCACAACTTACCCAGCGCCCCGCCCCGAGGAATCCGCCATTTTCCCGCCTTCAACTCAAAGGCCGGCCTCTCAAGTCGAATCCCCCGCCCTCTCCCGGACCAGGCCATATCGCGACGCCGCAAGAGGGGTGACCCTGAGTAGAGCGGTCGCCTCCTGCGCGCGCGTCTCTATGGCCTCCCCTCACACTTGGTTTCGCCCACCAGCGGCAGGGGGCGGGGGCGCGGGCAAGAAGTCGGAAGCGATGGGCGGAGATTCGTGGCCCTCCGCCCCCTGGCGCTTTGCGTCACGCCCCCCCAGGCCCGCCCCTCCGGAACCCGGAAGCTGGAGCGCGCGGGGGAGCGGCGGGCGCGGCGGGGCGGAGCGGCCAGACTAGCAGCGGGCTGGCGGCCGGGCGGGGACCTGGCCGGGGACCGGCGGCGCGCGGCGGCCGAGGCCCAGGTGAGTGCCTGGCGGCCGCGGGTTGAATGTTCTATCTCGAAGCTCGCACCGGCGGGCTGCCTTGCAGAGAAAGATGGGACTAAGGGTTAGTGGGGAGGGGTCTCGCGAAGGCAGGGGTCGAGGGGGCGGGAATGAGCGTGAGGGTCTTGGAGAGTTTGCAGGAGACGGAGTGGGAACCGGACGATAAAAGAGAAAGTTGATGTGACGGGCTGTGAGGGAGTTTTTGGGCGGGTGTGAGGGCAGATCTTGTGGCTTTGAGCAGCTTCTCTGAAGAGGACGTGGCTTAAGTGGTAGTTGGGGGGTCGCAGGAAACGGGGCTGGGAGAGAGAACGGCAAGGAGGCGGGGTTGAGAGGCCCAGGCTGGGGGTTGAGAGGAGCGAGGCCGGTGGGGGAACAGCCGGGGTGCGTTGGGAGGAAGAGGTGTAGGTCGGCCTGGGGGCGTCTGCTTACGGTGAAGAGGTAGACGGATGGTGCCTGCGGGAGGGCAGCGCCTGCGACTCACTGGGTGCTCAGTAAATGCGAGGGGCTCTGGACCCACTGGTGCCGTGGCCGCCGGTACGAGGGGAAATGGGGGATGGGAGAGGAGGCAGAAAAGGGGTAGAAGCCATGGCGAAAACTGAGGTCTGGTCCAGGGAGAGGTAGGGGAGGAGGGAAGGACAGGACTAGAGTGGCCCCGTTCAGATGTTGGCGTACACCCCATGGAGATTTGAGGAGGGGACGCATCTTCCCCTCTTGATTCAGCCTGTTACTGATATCACCCCTCAACTGCTGGGTGAGCCAGGCTAGTCCCAGCGCCTTCTGAGCGATATTCAGAACTTGAAAACCCAGCACGCTCCCTCTAAGACTGAACTGGCTGGAGCCTGGGGATTCTAGGGAGCAAGGAAGGAGCTCTTGGGCCCCCGCTTTGGGGCCGGAACTGGGTTTCAGAGGCGACAGGGGTGGGTGTGCACACACCCACATGTGCTAGGCTGTCACCACCTCCTCCCAGTTGCATCCTTGGACTTAAATGGGTAAAATGACATACAGGAAATTTGTTCTCCAGCGGCCCAGAGCTCAACCCAGGACAGGCACAGCCTCTGGTGGGCGCTCTGTAGACCAGCAATCTTTAAGGAAAAGCCTCTCCCACACCTCTGTCTGAGGTGGGAGCTGCTGGGGGACATTGTGCCTTACAGTTGAAGCGTACCAGATCCTATCTTCCTGAGATATGTCCTAGTCTTAGAGTCCCCAGACCCTCAAGGCATCCGGGAGCATGGAAGGTGACATGGCCAGCTGCAAAAGTTGTCTGATGGGCCTGGCTCTGGCAAGGGCCTTGCGCTAACAGTTTGCTTTTTTTTTTTTTTAATTTTTTTTTTATTTAATTTGACTGCATCACACAGCATGTGGCATCTTAGTTCCCCAACCAGAGATTGAATCTAGGTCCCCTGCATCAGAAGCTCGGAGTCCCAAACACTAGACCACCAGGGGAAGTCCCTGCAGTAAATGGTTTTGATCAGCATTCATTTCTTTTCTTTCCCAACCCTGGGGATCCTTGTCTGGAATCTGCTAGAAGGGCTAGAGAGCCTGGATTTATAGCATGTTCAGGACAGGAGTCTGGACAGCTTGAATGTGAAGAAGGCCACGGAAAGATAACCACCCGAACACTTCCAAAATGTTCTGGCCTTCAGGGAACTTTTGTAAGCGAGACTCTCAGCCTTGTTTCCCCAGAACACATGATTAGAGCCCACAGTCATGCCTCCTGCAGATTTTGCGTTTGGACTTGCCCTGGCCAGGACTCCCCCGCCACCCCACCGCCCCATCCCCCCTGCCCTCGCCCTCTCCCTTCATAAACTGGACCAGAATCTTCTGGTTCCAAAGCCCTGCTATTGTCTCCTTCCTGTACCAGGAGTGTGGCCAGGCACACTCTCATGGAGGGTCCTGTGTTGGGGGTTCTAACCGCCAATCAAATCTTCTTGTCTTTCTCCACCTGCAAAATGAACAGGTTGGCCTAGTCAGTGTTTCTCAACTTTGAAACCCAAACCTTGGCTTCTCTAGCGCACAGCCTCCTCTAATTTTATGCAGCCCCACTGCAGTAATCCCATTTTTCCATCCTACAGTATATATCTCAAAATGATTATTGTACCACTCCCTTATCTTCCATGTAGAAAATTGCAGTGCCAAACGTGTTTTCACACGTCGTACCCATTCCCAGGGTTTCAGCTGCATCCTTCTGGCTGAAAATCCCTGGGTGAGACCCTCTGTTGAGTTCAGGCCTGTGACTCAGAGAAGCAGGAGGGGACTTGGGAATCACCCTTTTCTATTTCACTGTAGGATCTGTTCTCTATCCCTGGGGGAGGGGGGCTTGTTAACGTACTGCTTCCCATTCCTTGTCTTCCTGAAGTTGTGTGTCTTGAGTAGGTCCAGAGTTCAGTAAAGCAAGGGCTGACTGTGTCAGACACAGTGGACTGAGTGCCAGGGATGAGCCCTCGTGCCCTGATGGAGGGACATTCTGGTGGTCCACCCCCCCCCCCCACAGGCATGATGGAGTTCACAGTAACTGGTCAGTTCAGTAGCAGAGATGACACAAGAAGTTGTGGGGACAGAATCAGGAATGACCAGCTCAAGCTTCAGGGCATAGGGGATTCCAGCAGGTTTCCTCAGAAGAGATGGCTGGCCACAAGCCAAGGCTTGAAGGATACGGAGGTGTTGAACCAAGCCGGAAGAGGGAACCACATAAGTACGTCCCTGTGTGGCTCTTCATTGAACATCTGCTGTGATAGACACTTTCATACCCAACTCTCTTACTCTGCCAGGCATCAGCAGGGAGACTGTGGTTCCCGTTTACTAGATATAGAAACTGAGGCTCAGGAAGGTGATGACTTCAGAGAGGGCTCCCTGTGCTTTCCAGAAGCGTGAAGGATCATTAGAAAGCTCAGTTTGCTAAAGACCCAATTATTGGAACGGTGTCCTGACTGCAGCCCCATTGACATCTGGGGCCAGGTCCTTCTTTGCTGTGGGGGCCACCCTGTGCATCACAGGATGTAGAGCAGCAGCCCTCGCCTTCACATGCAAGATGCTAGTAGCATATGCCCACCTCAAGTTGTGACAGCCAAAGTGTCTCCAGACATGGTTTGTGTGTGCCCCCAGGGACGGGAACTCTCCAGTAAAAGCTGGTTCCTGCCACCAGGCCTACCATCACCTCAGTGACTCTTTGGTGTTTGTTGGGCTCCCAGCAAATTGCTGCCAAGAGCAGGCGTGGGGAAAAGAGGCCAGCAACTGAATTCTGCCGTCCACTCAGTTCTTAATCTGGCGTCCCGATAAAAAGGAGACACCACTGGGAATGGACCAAGGGGGAGTTAGGGAACGTGCCCTGAGAATGTTGCACGGAGGAGGAAGAGGAGGTAAGCTGGAGCACTCGCCATTCGCTGCCACAGCAAATGCCATTGTCTTTCTCTTCTTTGTCTTCCCACTGACCTGGATTTCTGCAGGCACCGTCCTTGTCTCAGAACAAATGGTTGCTTTTCTTCCGAGATTAGAGGTATTCGATTCTCTTCTCAAAGAGCTACTTTGGAGGCAGCCCCAGATGACTGTGGCTCTCGAAGCTGCGTTATCTTCTCTCATTTGCCCTCCTGGCTCCAGACACGGGTCCGTTCTCAAGCACAGGCTAACTTTTGCTCTCTGTGCATCCTCCTCTGCTTGTTCCCCGACCTTGACACTGCTGCTTTAACTCCGGGGGCAGAAAGGGCACACTCTGGGGCCATCCAACCCCTTCTGAAGGCCGCCTTGCCCCAGCCCCCATCCACCGGCCCTTTGTGTAGCCAGCATCCCCAATCAACTGTGCCAGGCAGCCCCTGCTCGGCCTCCCCGCCGAGCAAGACAGGCCCTTCTCTCTGCCCTCGTCCCAGAGACGGAGAAACAGAACAAAGGGCTCTGTCTGAGCGCGGCCAGGGCCCCCAGCAAGCCAGCCCGCTGCCGGCTGCAGCTCAGAGACCCCCACGTCACCTCGTCGCCTGTTTCATTTTGGCCCCAAAAGGGCCCCAGAGATT
The DNA here is from genome assembly GCF_027580195.1 of Bos mutus. NCBI lineage: Eukaryota > Metazoa > Chordata > Mammalia > Artiodactyla > Bovidae > Bos > Bos mutus. Next base: position 45,422,447 of record NC_091623.1, read on the forward strand.
AGGCACGTCTCAAAAACGCAGCCGATGGATGAGTTTGGGTTCTACTCATTTCCTCGTCGGGACTCTGAGCCTGAGTCCCGATGATAAATAAAGCAGTGATTCAAGCGTTCAGCCTGTGGCTTAGTCGGAGCAGTGAATAAGCTGTCCTGGGCTGACTCATTGGTTTACATCCCAGTTCTGCCCTGTTCCTTGAGGTTGTGTGCGTAAGAGGGAACCAGCTCCGAGCATTTCACGACTGTCGTCGCCGCCTGTGCGGGTTTCCTGGGGCCACCGTAGCAAAGTGCTACAAGCTGGGTCGCGCAAGCAACAGAAGCATATTGTCTTGTGGATCTGGGGGCCAGAAATCCAGATCAAGGTGTGAAGGTTGGTTCCTTCCAGGGGCCACGAGCGAAGGATGCACGCAGGCCTCTCTCCTCGGCTTGTCGCTCGCCGTCTTCTCTCTGAGTCTTCACCGCATCTTCCTTCTGTGTGAGTCCATGTCCAGTTGCCCCTTTGGATCAGTGCCCATCCTAGTGACCTCATTTTAGCTGAATCACCTCTTTAAAAGTCCTGTGTCCAAGTACAGTTGCATTCTGAGGTCCTTGGAACAGTAGGACTTCAATATAATGAATTGTGGGGGGCAGGTGCATGCTCAGTGGTGTCTGACTCTGTGACCATATGGAGTGCAGCCTTCCAGGCTCCTCTGTCCATGGGATTTTCCTGGCAGGAATACTGGAGTGGGTTGCCATTTCCTCTTCCATGGATCTTCCCAACCCAGGATTCGAACCCGAGTCTCCTGCATTACAGGCAGATTCTTTATCTCTGAGCCACCAGGGAAACCCTATGGGGGCCAGCAGAGGGTTGGCGGGGGACACGGTTCAGGACACTGGGTAGAAGACAGGTTTCATTTTTTATGAAATGAATTTAGTAGGGGAAATTTCATTTAATAAGGGAATTTTTGATAGATAATCATCCAGATAGAGAAAAGTTGATTCAGTTTTGTCTCATTAACTGAAACAAACATTGTAGGGGAGATGGGCAGGTTGGCCACGTCACCTTTGGAAGTGCCCTCTTAGGGAATTTTCCAGATCTTGCACATGTCCTTATACTTGAAGTGACTATAGAGAGGCAAGAACATGACTCATGGGGAGCGGATCTTGTGGGACTTTATTAGGGATGTGTTTAGAGCCAGACCTGGGAGACAGTGTGTGCCCACCCAGGGGCTAGCCAAAGTTTATAATTGAGGTATATGGGGGTCCCTGTCCTCAGTTTTGCCAGACTCTAGAGGGGGAGTCCAAAATCAACTCCGTTCATGGAACAAAGTGACTTTGGGACCAGCTGCTTCCACAGGTGATGAGACAAAAGAAGTTTCTGGAAGACTTGAAAATCATTCCACAAGAAATGTCCACAAGCCTGGGACAGATTTGGCGATCTCAGGTGTGCTGAGCAACAGGAGTAGCCCTGGTCTCTCTGCCCAAGCACAGGTGTCTGGTCAGCAGTCATGCCCACTAAAGTCAGATTCCCAGCCTGGTGAGGGCTGTGAAGTGCCTGGCACTGGGTGGATTTGGAACCTGGGCCTGGCCTGAAGTGGCTGATGAAGAGAAAGAGTTGGAGCCCTAATGCTACTGCTGCGTTCTCGAGAATGGGGTGCAAACGGCATCACGACCAGGAGGGCTCTGCCAGGATCTTCCCACTCATCTCTCAGAGTGTCTCCATCCCATTCAAGGGTAGATGGAACCTGGGGAGCCGAGCAGAGAAGATTTGGAGATTTTTGCATCTCAGGTCCCATGGGTGCACCCAGGGGCTTTCATTTCCTGGCGAGTGTGCCAGGCTCCAAGGCCACTGCTTGGGAAGATGGCCAGAGTCCCTGGCTGTCATGTAGAAATGCTGTTTATCAGAACAGTGACACACAGGACTTCCCTGGTCGACCAGTGGTGACGACCCCCCACTTCCAATGCAAGGGGTGTGGGTTCAGTCCCTGGTTGGGGAGCCACTATCCAGCATGCCACATGATGCACACAAAAAAACAGCCTGCGCCGTAGACCTCAGGGAGTCTGCCCCCTGGATTAGCAGGAAGAGGAGAGGATGAAGATGGGGAGGCTAAGGAACACGTGTCTGAAAGTGGAAACGGTGACTTGACAGGGAGAGGTGACCCCAGCAGCTCGGGCAGTTACCCCACCAGGCCGGCTCCCTCTCACGCCTTCTCCTGCTCCCTCCTTCTGTATCTTGTGTGGTCAGGTGAACACGGAGTTGGAATCATGCGAGCATCTTACATGCCTTTGAGGCCCTGGAGAGACCCTAAAGTGTGCAAACTTTTGTTTTTTTATTTATTCAAACCATCTTTTCTCAGCCTTGGCATTGGTGCTGACTGGGGCTGGATCATAGTCTGTGGTGGGGCCTTCTTGCCCATCAGGGTGTTCAGTAGTGACCCCAGCCTCCACCCACCAGTTGTGAGTTGCACCCCCCCCACAAGTTGTGACAACCAAAAATGTCTCCATATATGTCAGGTGTCCCCTAGGAGAAGATCACGCCCTCCCACGCCCCACCCCCACCATGATGGAGCTAGCACTGCAACCCCCAAAGCCCTACCTGAGGCTCTGTGAAAGTGAAAAAGAAAGTGTTAGTTGCCCAGTCTTGTCCAACTCTTTGCGACCCCATGGACCGTAGCCCACCAGGCTCCTCTGTCTATGGGATTCTCCAGGCAAGAACACTGGAGTGGGTTGCCATGCCCTCCTCCAGGAGAACTCCCGACCTAGGGATCGAACCTGGGTTTCCTGCCCTGCAGGTGGATTCTTTACCATCTGAGCCACCAGGGGCCAAGCGGAGTTCCCTTGTCCTCTGGGGGCTGCTCGCCTGGTCTCAGGCAGGGCCTGTGTGTGTTGTCGCCACAGCTCTGCCCATATTAGGCTCTCAAGGTGGCTTTCCACGTGGGCACAGTGACAGGTGGACTGTGTGATCAGAGAGTGGGGGTCGCAAAGGGCCCCCCTCTGCCTGCCCAGACCTGCTTCCCAGAAGACTTTCTGAGTCTTCACTGGTCTGTAGGGAAGGACCCAGATCCCAGCCCCTACAGGGGCTTATAGGTCTGCTGTCCCCTTGTAATCAGACCCCACCTGACCCAGGGACCTGACCCAAGCCCCCGTCAGTCCCCCTGACCTGTCACACCTGCAGGGGCTGCCCAGTACCCCTCCTCCCTCCCCCCGCTCTGCCTGCCACACTAGGCCTGGCTGATCCTTTCCTGATGTCACTGTGTCTTGGTCCTCTCTGCCTCCAACCCCCCCAGGGCTCCCTGTCAGCCTTGCAGGAAAATCTAGACTCCTTCCCACATTCACAAGGCCCTGTGGGATCTGACCTTCCTGACCCCGGCCCCTCCCCCTCCAGCCTCGGCCCTACCAGCCACACTGGTCCCCTTGTTCCGAGGCCAGCCCTGGCTGCCCCTGCCCTTGGAGATCACCGCCCTCGCCTAGGCTGCCATCGCTACGCTCAGCCCATCCATCCCCTCGCACTGCGCAGGCCTAGGCAGCTCTCTCCACTGGGCACTCCCCTGCGCCACCCCCCAGCTGGTCCAAAGTGACCACCCTGCTCTGGTCAGTTTCCACCCCTGTGGCAGCACCACTGCCATCCAAGACCAGACCACTCTCTGCTGTGGGGGACGTCCCGCACGCTGCAGGGTGTTGAGCAGAGTCCCAGGTCTCCACCCACCAGATGCCAGAAGTCTCTCCCCTCCCCCCAGGGGTGACAACCAAAAATGTCTCCAGCCTTTGCCAAGTGTCCCGTGGGGTGGGGCAGGATCACTCCCTCACCCACCCCACAGTTGAGAGCTGCTGCTTGAATACACTGTGCTTTTTCTTTCCAAAAGCACCGTTACTGTTGGAAATGCCTCTTTGCTAGTGGGTTGATCTGTCAGGTTGCCTGAAGGTCAGACCTCATCGCCACATTCTCATTCCCTATTTTACCAGCTGCCTGGCCCAGCCCGGCGGGGTGGGCAGCAGAGAAACATTTGTTGACTGCACGGATTTTGAAAGAAGACATCCTCTTTGGGGATGTAGCAGCAGGCTCCAAGAAGGATCAGCCTCGGGAAGAGATGAATGGACCAGGTTGCCCCAGCATGGGCCTGGGAGAAAGAGCTTTTTCTAAGACTCAGACTGGTTGGGCCAGAGTAGAAGGCCAAGGGATGAGTTAAGAGAGAAAGGGACAGTCACGAGAGGGTGTTTGGGAGGCGCTTCTCCGGGGGGTTTTAAAAGAAGCGGAAGAGAGGTGGTGGCACTTCCTGATCACGGCCTCTCTCGGGGAACTCAGCACCTTGTGCACACAACACCTTGGACCCATGTCCTGGGGCTTCTGTAAATTGGCACCACAAGCTTGCATGGCTTAAATGATAGAAATTGATTCCCTTGAAGTTCTGGAGGCCAGAAGTCCAAAACTGGAGCATCAGCAGGTCCATGACTGTCTTCAGAGACTCCGGGGGTGGGTGGAGGACCCTTCCTTGCCCCTTCCAGCTTCTGGGGGCTCCATGGCCTGTGGCCACATTCCCCCACCTCTTACTTAAGCCCTAAGCTGTCTTACAACTCTGAGCCGCCAAGACTGAGAAACATGCTTCTTTTGTAGCTGTTTCTCGGCAGGTCCATCTTACCAATAACTTCATGTCATCATTTCCTTAAAAAAAAAAAAATCCCAGCAGGCTCAAGGAAACACGCCTGGAAAAGTGGAAACTCACTGCCTCCAAAACAGCATCCCAACTGATGGTGCCGTAACCCTGGCCTCCTCCTTTTAGCTTGAGGATGATTTCATCCAGTAAACATGTGGCTTCAAATTATGGCCTTATATAAACGAAGCAGCTATGCTACACTTTCTAGAGGGCCCCATCCGCCTCATTTTCCAGTCAGTTCCGAATCTTTCGCCAAGCCGATCGGCAGAATCTGGGCTTTTTCATGCATGAGGCCTTGGCCGGACTAGAGAGAGCGGCTCTTTCACATTTGTCCCTTGCCCCCAGCGCTGGACTGTGGGGCGCCTCCGCCTCCTCCCTGCACCTCCTTTCTCTGAGAAAGGCCCTGAACTGAGGCTCACCTCTCCTTAGAGCCCAGAAGGGACACTGGTGTGGTGTTTGCCAAAGCCTTTTCATTTTTCACCATTCAGGTGTTTTGGCGGGAATTCTTGTTATTGTGCAGAAGACTGGCTGTAAGTTAAGAGGGAGTGACTCCCCAGTGTTCTGCAGCCACCACCTCTGTCGAGTTCCAGAACCTTTCTGTCACCCCTAAAGTAAACCTGGCGCCCATCAGCGGTCAGTCCTGATCCCTTCTTCCCCAGCCTCCAGCAGCCACTCGTCTGCCCTCTGTCTCTGTGGATCTGCCTGTTCTGACATTTCATTGTCAATGGGATTATCCTTGGTGTCTGGCTTCTTTCACTCGGCATGATGCTCTGGAGGTTCATCCGCCTTGTAGTTTGCCTTTTTATGGCAGCATAATATTCCACTGGGTGGATGGACTACAATTTGTTTATCCACTCGTCCTTTTTTTTTATATTTTCGGCTTTACCGGATCTTCATTGCTGCCCACGGCTTTCTCTAGTTGCAGCAAGCAAGAGCTACTCTTTGTTGCAGCACAAGGGCTTCTCCTTACGGTGGCTTCTCTGGTTGCAGGGCTTGGGCTGTAGGCACGTGAGCTTCAGTAATTGTGGCACACGGGCTCAGTAATTGTGGCTTGCAGGCGCTAGAGTGCAGGCTCAGTAATTGCGGCGCACGGCCTTAGTTGCTGCACTGCGTGTGGGATCTTCCCGAACCAGGGGTCAACCCCTTGTCCCCTGCATAGTAGGAGGTTTCTTAACCACTGGACCACCAGGGGAGTCCCTCCACTCGTCCTTCAGTGGGCATTTCAAGTCCACCTTTGGCTCTTTCATCCAGGAATGTTAGAGTCTGCAGGTTGACTTCGATTTAGTGATGAGCACATAATTGTCCTCCAAGTTCCAGGTAGATAGATCCTCTCAGTTCAGGGATGGGTTTTCCTTCCTGTTCACACTGCATGTGCTTCCATGAGCACTGGTCAGAAGGCAGAATAGGCTTTTAACTTGGGGACACTGGGAGCGGTGGTTTGAATCAAAGACAGACATAGGTTTTCGGGACCTGCCGTGCCCGACACACAGCCATAGTGTACAGTTGCTGCTTTGCTGAGCCATCCCTCCTGGGGACCCAGGGCCCCCAGTTCCTCAGCCCCAGACCTGCTTCCTTTCATTCCAGACACAGTCTGGGGCTTCCTGGGGTGCAGGTTTCACAGGCACTTGGGACAAGACCTTAAGCTACAGTGTGACTGGCTTCCAGGTCTCAGGCTGTTTGGACTCTGTGCGGAAGGCATGCGTAAAAGCCAGAGAAGTCAGCTGAGCGCCTCAGTGAGCTGATGTCCACTGCTCAAGGACATCCCCCGAAGCTGTGGTCATCACAGCACCACGCCACGCAGGTACCAGCAGCCCAGGGGCAGACCCACGCGTGTGTAACGTAACTTCACTTATCTTCTTTAACAAGAAGCTCCCTGATCAGGGGAGAGACAGATTCTTTAAGAAAAAGCAGGAAAACACTTATTTCATTCTTTGAAGCTCGTCTGGATCCTCCCTTCACCTCCCACACCGTGCTGGGTCGATTGGTTTCCCCCTAAATTCATGTCCCACCCAGAACCTTAGAATGTGACTTTGATTAGAAATCAGGTCTTAGGACTCCCCTGGTGGCCCATTGGTTAAGAATCCGCCTTCCATTGCAGGGAACACAGGTTCGATCCCTAGTTGGGGAACTGAAATCCCACATGCTGCGGGGCAGCTGAGCCCAAGTGCCTCAACTACTGAGCCACTCCGTGCTTTGGAAACTCAAGCCACACCTAGGGAGAAGCCCACACACCAGAGAAAAATCTCGTGTGCCGCGGTAAAGATCCTGCATGCCACAGCTGAGGCCCAGTGCAGCCAAAAGTGAATAGACAAATGTTAAAAAATAATAATAATAAGGTCTTGGCGGATGTAATTAAAGATCTCACGGAGTCTGTATCCTGAATCCAGTATCTGATGTTTTCATAAGAAGAGGGGAGGACACAGAGACAGAGAAGGCCTCCAAAGACATCAGAGTGGTGCAGCTAGCAGCCAAGGAGAGGCAAGCATCGCCAGAAGCCAAGATGAGACACAGGAAGGTTTCTCGCTCAGGATCTCCTGGAGGAACCAGCGCTGCCCACGCCTTGGTTTTTGGGCTCATCCAGAAAGGCAAGACAGTACGTATTGTTTTAAGCCACCTGGTTTACAGTCCTTTGTTAGAGTAGCCCTAGGAAACTGTTACACCCTCCAGTATAACTTCCAAATAAATAAAGGCTTAAATGGGGCGAGTAAGTCCAGGCAGGGAGAGGAAGACAGAGTGTGGTTCCATGTTCATCCAATCTGGGAGAAGAGTAGGTGCCGACATCATGGGAGAAACGACCCACAGATGCGTCTGCTCATAAAATGTAGTATCTGGATCAAGAAACAGCACACACAGAAGTAAATTGGTATGGGCTTTCCTGGTGGGTCAGTGGTAAAGAATCCGCCTGCCAGTGCAGGAGACACGGGTTCGATCCCTGGTCCAGGAAGATGCCACATGCCGTGGGGTAGCTAAGCCGTGCACCACAACTGTTGAGCCTGCAGTCTAGAGCCCAGAAGCCACAACTGCTGAGCCCACTTGCCCTGGAGCCCTGCTCCACAACCAGAGAGACCACCACAGTGAGAAGCCCGCGCACCACAACTGGAGAGCAAAGAGCCCGCACAGCAATGAAGACCCAGCACAGCTAAAAAATAAATTTTTTTTTTAAAAGTAAGTTGGTATGAATTAAGTTCATCAGACATTGTGAAGACATCATACTCTTCCTATACAAAGAGCTGCTCCAAAACAAAGCTGGGTAGGCAGGGTTCAGTGGGGGAAAAATGGGCGACTGACATTAAACAGCTTCCATAAACAAATCATTACTGAATACACTTAATTCTCCAAAAACCCAGTCTGACAGAGGATTAAATGTGACAAAACACTCTTCTGTGCCCACGGATAGCCACAGGTTGAGAAAAATATTAATCCTCAATGCCAGTGAGGCTACTCCGGGCCGACCTCTCTCTTTGGCACCGTAGCGGGGAGGGTTGGGGAGGCCTCTCCAGAAGTCACTTGGGAAGAGGGAGTCAGGGGCCTTCAAAGTGAGGCTCTAGAAGGGATCAGATCAGCCAAGTGTCCAGGTTAAAATGGTACCACCTAGAGAATGGGGGGGTTCTGGATCTACGAGGGTATGCTGCATTGGGAGCAGAGCTTCTGAGAGTCTGCTGGAGGGGTCCCAGGGACATCCCAACCTGAGAATGAGGAAGGGGACACGGATGGCACTGGAAGGAGGCAGCGAGGTGGTGCCTGCCTCTGTTTGAGAGGGAGGGGAGGGCAGGGTGCCAGCCCCTGGCAGTGGCCTGGTCAGTGATTATTGAGCTTGTAGCCCGGGCTACGGGAACCAGACTTCCCACTGTGGGCTGGGGGCTTTGGGCAGCTTTTCCATGACTGATGGGGCCCTGCAAGGTCTGCCCTGTGAGCCTGGGCCTGGCTGAGTGAGAAGTAGCCAAAGCATGTCCAGGAATTGCTTCCTGGTGGCCGCCGACCTACCGAAGAGGGGCTCTGCTGCATGGGGGTTGACGGCCAGGAGCGGAGGGCTGGCCGGAGGGAGGCCCCAGGGGGCTCTGCACTGGGACACTCACACCTAGACCGATATTGCCAGGGGCTGCGTTGCAGCGGCCCCGAGGGATGGAGGCAGGGGTCCCTCAGGGGTCCTCCCGTCGTCCTGGTGAAAAGAGAAGCTGTTCTGGGGACAGCAGACAGGATGTGGTCAGTGGGAGGAGCAGGGAGCAAACACCCTTGGGTGTTTGGGGCAGGAGGTGGGGTGGGCTTCCCTGGGCAGCAGCTTAGCCACTGAAGGGGGAGTACAGCAGAGTGGGTGGGCCCCAGGGGTAGGTTCAGGTGCCACCTGGCCCCCAGGGCTGCCAAGCAAGTGTGCAGGACCAGGAAAGGCGTGACTGGCAGGAGCTTGGTAGCATCTTTGGGAAGGGGAGCTGTGGTTTCAACTGTGTAGGGGGATGGCAGATGGAGGTGTCGGGGAGCGGGGGTGGGCAGAAACAACAGGGGGTGATGGCAGACCAAGGCTGGGGCGGTGAGGGGTGATGGCTAACCGAGGCGGGGGAAGGAGCAGGAAGGGCTGGCTTCAGGCTGCCTGGAAGTGAGGATGGAACTCGGAACTGGACCCTGGGCTAGAGAATTTACTAGTGTCTCTTGTTTTTCAGACAAATGAGTTATTTCAGTGGGAGGGCCCTCCCCCTGGGGAGGGGAAAAAGGAGCCACTCTGAGAGGAGAGTGTGGGCTCAGGTGAGGCTGGTTGGGTGCTGGGAGGGCCCACAGGCAGGTGCAGGGGGAATTTTCCCAGGATGCAGATGTGGTGGGGCCTGGAGGGGCAGCTGCTTCGGGCTGGGTCAGGCGGGCCCTGCGGGGGCTCCTGCAAGGGGCCCCGGCTGGCCTCTGCCCTGCCCCACCCCTTCTCTTTGGCCCGCCTCTTCCCCTGCAGCTCCAGCGGTCAGCAGGCGCCTTGAGCAAGCCTTATCTACTTCCTCCTGGCCTGGGGGTGGGGTGCGTATCAGCCGGGCCTGTGACTGTCCTCACAAACTCCATTCTCTGAGCGTGGAGTCTCCTGCGCCTTTCAGCAAGGGGCCCAGAGCAATAAAAGTCCCCCGTGGGGCTCCAAGGGTGTCTGATGACCAGGCAGCCCTGGCAGATGTGGGCCACGCAGCCCTCAGCCTATCCAAGCATCATCCAGACCCTGGTCAGCCCTGGTGGCTTCTGGCTCAGCACGGTGTCTGCTGGGAGGAGAGAACAGATGTACCCACGTGACCTTTGTGTCACTTGCAGCCAAGCTGCTTGGGCTTGAGGCCGTCCGGAGCCCTCCCCACCCTCGCCCATCCTCGAGCTGGATCGATGCCCTGGAAGTTGTGGTGCACGTGGGTCACATTTCCACAAGTGTGCGTCACAGCGGGGCGGTCTCTGCCTGAAGCCCTGGGTCATGCGTCTACACTCACATGAGTGTGGGTATATTCAGATGAAACTCTGTTTGTACTCATTGTCTGTGTTTGTGCGTGCGCAGGTGTGAGCGTGGTTGGATGTGAGTGCGTGTTGTTGCCTGTGTGCCTGCGTCCGCACATGTGTGCTCACGTTCATGCTCGGTGTATGTTCACGAGCACACACATGCATTCACATGACCGGGATTAAGGTGCAGATCTACAGTGTACACTCTTACCTGTCTCACCTGCTCAGAGGTGCACAGATGCCCGGGCCTTGTGGTGCTCCCCAGGAACGTCCTGAGATCAGCTCTCATTGTTTCTGGGGGACGGTCAAGTGGGCGATACCTCTGAGCATAGGCAAGCTCATAGATTCCAAGCCTTTTTCCTTGCAGTGGCATCCAAGGAGCTTGGTGACATGGCTCAAGAATTGGGCATTTTGGAAAGAAAGCAAGAAGTTCCAAAAAGTTTTATTCCTAGGGAACTGCTTCCTTTCATAGTTTCACATACTTTTAAAGACAGCGCTTTTTTTTTTTTAACTTTTTATTTTATATTGGCCTATGGCCGATTAACAAACAATGTTACCATAGTTTCACATGAACAGTGAAGGGCTCAGCCATACATAAACAGCTTTTTGTAATATTTATTTTGTATTTAATTATTTGGCTGGGCCAGGTCTTAGGTGCCATGTGGGATCTAGTTCCTCAACCAGGGATCAAACCCAGGCCCCCTGCATTGGGGTTGGAGGCAGGGACGGGGTAGAGAGCTCAGAGTCCTAGCTGCCAGACCACCACGATGTCCCTAAACAGCCTTATTAGCTATACAGTTATACCCTCAGTTCAGTTCAGTTCAGTTCAGTCGCTCACTCGTGTCCGACTCTTTGCGACCCCATGAATCACAGCACGCCAGGCCTCCCTGTCCATCACCAACTCCCGGAGTTCACTCAGACTCAACGTCCATCGAATCAGTGATGCCATCCAGCCATCTCATCTTCTGTCATCCCCTTCTCCTCCTGCCCCCAATCCCTCCCAGCATCAGAGTCTTTTCCAATGAGTCAACTCTTCGCATGAGGTGGCCAAAGTACTGGAGTTTCAGCTTCAGCATCATTCCTTCCAAAGAAATCCCAGGGATGATCTCCTTCAGAATGCACTGGTTGGATCTCCTTGCAGTCCAAGGGACTCTCAGAAGTCTTCTCCAACACCACAGTTCAAAAGCATCAATTCTTCAGCGCTCAGCTTTCTTCACAGTCCAACTCTCACATCCATACATGACCACAGGAAAAACCATAGCCTTGACTAGACGAACCTTTGTTGGCAAAGTAATGTCTCTGCTTTTCAATATGCCATCTAGGTTGGTCATAACTTTTCTTCCAAGGAGTAAGCGTCTTTTAATTTCATGGCTGCAGTCACCATCTGCAGTGATTTGAAGCCCAAAAAAATAAAGTCTGACACTGTTTCCACTGTTTCCCCATCTATTTGCCATGAAGTGATGGGACCAGATGCCATGATCTTCGTTTTCTGAATGTTGAGCTTTAAGCCAGCTTTTTCACTCTCCTCTTTCACTTTCAAGAGGCTCCTTAGTTCCTCTTCACTTTCTGCCATAAATGTGATGTCATCTGCATATCTAAGGTTATTGATATTTCTCCCGGCAGTCTTGATTCCAGCTTGTGTTTCTTCCAGTCCAGCGTTTCTCATTATGTACTCTGTATCAGCTCAGATCAGTCGCTCAGTCGTGTCCGACTCTTTGCGACCCCATGAATCGCAGCACGGCAGGCCTCCCTGTCCATCACCAACTCCCGGAGTTCACTGAGACTCACGTCCATCGAGTCTCTGATGCCATCCAGCCATCTCATCCTCTGTCGTCCCCTTCTCCTCCTGCCCCCAATCCTTCCCAGCATCAGAGTCTTTTCCAATGAGTCAACTCTTCACATGAGGTGGCCAAAGTACTGGAGTTTCAGCCTTAGCATCATTCCTTCCAAAGAAATCCCAGGGCTAATCTCCTTCAGAATGGACTGGTTGGATCTCCTTGCAGTCCAAGGGACTCTCAAGAGTCTTCTCCAACACCACAGTTCAAAAGCATCAATTCTTCAGTGCTCAGCCTTCTTCACAGTCCAACTCTCACATCCATACATGACCACAGAAAAAACCATAGCCTTGACTAGACGAGCCTTTGTTGGCCAAGTAATGTCTCTGCTTTTGAATATGCTATCTAGGTTGGTCATAACCTTCCTTCCAAGGAGTAAACGTCTTTTAATTTCATGGCTGCAGTCACCATCTGTAGTGATTTTGGAGCCCAGAAAAATAAAGTCTGACGCTGTTTCCCCATCTATTTCCCATGAAGTGGTGGGACCGGATGCCATGATCTTCGTTTTCTGAGTGTTGAGCTTTAAGCCAACTTTTTCACTCTCCTCTTTCACTTTCATCAAGAGGCTTTTGAGTTCCTCTTCACTTTCTGCCATAAGGGTGGTGTCATCTGCATATCTGAGGTGATTGATATTTCTCGCGGCAATCTTGATTCCAGCTTGTGTTTCTTCCAGTCCAGCGTTTCTCATAATGTACTCTGCATATAAGTTAAATAAACAGGGTGACAATATACAGCCTTGACGAATTCCTTTTCCTATTTGGAACCAGTCTGTTGTTCCATGTCCAGTTCTAACTGTTGCTTCCTGACCTGCATACAAATTTCTCAAGAGGCAGATCAGGTGGTCTGGTATTCCCATCTCTTTCACAATTTTCCACAGTTTATTGTGATCCACACAGTCAAAGGCTTTGGCATAGTCAATAAAGCAGAAATAGATGTTTTTCTGGAACTCTCTTGCTTTTTCCATGATCCAGCGGATGTTGGCAATTTGATCTCTGGTTCCTCTGCCTTTTCTAAAACCAGCTTGCACATCAGGAAGTTCACGGTTCACATATTGCTGAAGCCTGGCTTGGAGAATTTTGAGCATTACTTTACTAGCGTGTGAGATGAGTGCAATTGTGCGGTAGTTTGAGCATTCTTTGGCATTGCCTTTCTTTGGGATTGGAATGAAAACGGACCTTTTTCCAGTCCTGTGGCCACTGCTGAGTTTTCCAAATTTGCTGGCATATTGAGTGCAGCACTTTCATAGCATCATCTTTCAGGATTTGGAATAGCTCAACTGGAATTCCATCACCTCCACTAGCTTTGTTCGTAGTGATGCTTTCTAAGGCCCACTTGACTTCACATTCCAGAATGTCTGGCTCTAGGTTAGTGATCACACCATTGTGATTATCTGGGTCGTGAAGATCTTTTTTGTACAGCTCTTTATCCTATATAGAAGGTAAATAAGCAGGGTGACAATATACAGCCTTGACGTACTCCTTTTCCTATTTGGAACCAGCCTGTTGTTCCATGTCCAGTTCTAACTGTTGCTTCCCGACCTGCATACAGGTTTCTATACACTATAAATGGCACTAATTTGAAGTGTGTAATTGGATGAGTTGTGACACATGCAAGCTCCCAGGAGCCCACAACTACCAGCAGGATAAAGAGCACATCCATCGCCCGAAAAGTCTCCCCAGCTCCTTTGTCCTCCCACCCTGTCACCCTCCCTCAAGCAGCCAACAGTCAGCTTTCTGTCTCTGTAGATTAGTTTGCATTTTCTAGAAATTTCTGTACAGTTGACCCTTGAACAATGTGGGGTTTAAGGATGCAGACCTCCATACACACACACAGTCAAAATCCATGTATCACTTTACAGTTACACACAGCACTCCACCCTGGGATTCAGCCAGCCACAGGTCATGTGGTACTAAAGTCTATAATGTGTGTGTGCTTCACTAGTAAAGAATGGCCCAGTAGTAAAGAATCCACCTGCCAATGCGGGAGACGCAGGTTCTATCCCTGAGTCAGGAAGATCCCCTGGAGGAGGGCATGGTAGCCCACTCCAGTGTTCTTGCCTGGGAAATCCCATGGACAGAGGAGCCTGGCGGGCAACAGTCCGTGGGTTCACAAAGAGTCAGACACGACTGAGCAACTAAACATGCCAAGTACACATATAGTGAAAAAAATGTGCATGTAAGTGGAGCCACGGAGTTCAAACCCGTGTTGTTCAAGGGTCGGGAGTATGTGGAATCATGTGATATATATATACTGCTTTGAAATTTTTATTGAGGTGAAATTCACATCACAGTAAATTAACATACAGCATTCATATAACATTAAAGTGAGCAATTCATTGATATTTAGCATGTTCATAATGTTGTGCAGCCATCACCTCTGTGTAGCTCCAGAACTCTTCCATCACCCCAAAGGAGACCCTGCATCCGTCAGCAGTTTCTCCCCATCCCCCACCTCACTCCCCTGTGAGTTGGTTGCCGCTGGCAACCACTAGTCTGTGGTTTTGCCCATGCCTATGGGTTTACCCATTCTGGGCATTTCCTAATAGACAGAGTCCTGTAACAGCGTGATGTTTTCAGGGTTCGTCCACATTGTAGCAAGGACCGTTCCACTCTTTCATCAGCTGATGGAAATTTGGGTGTTTTCCACCTTTTGGCTAATAGGGTTGTTGTGAACGCATGTGTACAAGTATCTGTGTGGATACCTGTCTTTAAGTCCTTGGGGTTCATACCTAGGAGTGGAATTTGGGGTCTGTGTATATTCCTTTCCATCTTCGCTCTTTCACTCAGCACTCAGATTCCAGGATTGTTCTGTGGTGTTCTCTGCTGTTGTGAGGGTCAGAGGTCGGTCCATTCTCGCAGGTGAGTCATGTTCATTGTGTGGCTGGTTTATTCGTCCAGTCACCGGTTTGTGTGCACTGATGGTGTTTCTAGTCTGGGGCTTTTAGAAATGGTGTCAGTGAGATCATTTGTGTACAGTCTGTGTATGAACATCTGCTTCGTGTTTCTGGAGTAACTCCCAGGAGTAGTTCCATCGCTAGGAGTGGGTCAGCCACTAGGCATATACTAACTTTTAAGGAAACTGCCAAAGTGTTTCTATCGTTCATCATTTTTCTGCGGATACTGTGGCATTTTGAGGAAAGACGCTTAGCAATGTTCACATCCATTTATCTGCTGATTCTGCGTGAGTTAACTGATTCCAAGGAAATTCTCAAGAGTTCTACACAACGTTGTGTGTCCAGGAACTCAGAAATCATGTTTCAGAGCATATTTCATGACAGGGAGACATGTTCATATGTACCAACATATCCCATTAAGAGCAATTCAGGCTTTGTTAAAACGTGTAACATCTGTTGAATATTAAGCTGGAAGGAAAGATACCAAAGTTCCTTAATAATTTGAGAGAAAGTGTAGGAAATGAAATGTCCCCGTCTACTCCAGCCTTCCTGCCGGCTGCCTCTACCTGCCTCCCTGTTTGTGGCTGCTTCATTATGTCTGCTTTGTTCAGCCTGGCCTGTCGCCTGCCCTCCTAGCACTGTGGTGGGACTCAGTTTCCCAGAGTCCAGATCATCACAGCCTCTGTGGCCCCTCGTGTCCACAGGGCTGGGTCATGCAGACCTCAGCCTACTGTTTCTACAAAGGACTGGGAAGAAAACATGTTCAAGTTTCCAGGCCTTCAGGTTACCAGTCTCTGTCGTAATTGTGTTGTTATAACAAAGGCAGATGTAGATAGTATGGGCATGAATGGGCAGAGCTTCATTCCAGTGAAACTTTTTTTTTTTTTTTTTTTTACAAAAATAGACATTGGGCCTACCATACTCTCGTCCCTCCTTTGCCTTCCTGTTGAACGAATGCCTCTTCATCCTGTAGAACCCTCTCAGATGGCACCACTTCCCTAAAGCCTTCTCTGGCTCTCGGGGACAGTAGTTTCTCACGCTCATGGTTGATAACCTCTCGCATCTGTTTGCATATTGGCATCTCCCACTGGGCTCTGAGCCAAGGTCTGGTTCATCTTTGTATCTGCAGCCACACTCGGGTGGCGCACAGTCAGCCCTGCGTGACCCACACTGCGTTCCTGCCTCTCGCCTCAAGACACAAAAGGGAGCTGTTGCCAGCATTGACTGCCTTTTTTCTTTTCTCAAAATGTCTTCAGGAGCAATTGTTTTTTTCTAAACAGGCTGTTTCTGCTGGGGTCATCCTCTAAAATACGCATCTGACCGCGTCAGTTAGCTGAAGCACACCTTTGTTGTGTCGTGTGGGCTCCAGAGCCTGTGGGCTTAGCTGCATGTGGGATCTTAGTTCCTGGACCGGGGATCGAACCCACATCCCCTTCCTTGCAAGGTGGATGCTTAACCACTGGACGACCAAGAAAGTCATTTTAGGTTTCCAGAAAAGTTGCAAAGACCAAACAGGGAGTCCCCTGAACCCCTCACCCATGTTGCCTGAATGTGAACACCTCACACTCTCAGGGTACGTTTGTACAACTAAGAAACTGACACCAACACACTGCTATTCACCAACCACCTGACCTTATTCAGACATCACCAGTTCTTCCTTCACGTCTTCTCTCCCATCATGACCCTGTGCAGACAACCCTGGGACTTTCAGTCATCACAGCTCCCCAGTTTCCTCTGGCTGGGGCGGCTCCTCAGTCTTTCACAGCCTTGGGGAGAATTGACCAGAACTCCTGTAGGAGGCCTCCGATCTGGGTCTGCCAGATGTTCTCGTCATGATGAGAATGGAGTTGTGGGTTCTAGAAGTTAATCTCCACTGAAGAGTTCTCTGGAGCAAGTTTTTTTTTGGGGGGGGCGGCGCGGAGGCGCTCCCTGACTTCATCCTCCTCAGTGGGGTTTCGCGGTCCCTGAGTTTCCAGGCAAGGTCAGTCTTGCTCATCCCACCCTTCCCCTCTCTGCCCCTCTTGTGTTTGGAGGATGTAACCAAGGCATGTGGGGCTGAGTTTTCATCTGCTTGGGAACTTGCCAGAGGAGTATTTGTCATAGAGGAGAGGCCAGGAAGGACTGAGCTGAGAGATGGCTGTGGTCCCTGGACTTGAGGGTTGAGAGGCTGGTAGGCAGGGATGCAGCCTGGGATGTGGACAGACTCCAGTGATGTCGCTCTGTGGGAGCCATGAACCTGAAGTCAGGGTCATGTTAAAGATGGACGAGACTCCTTGGCCTTTCTGGCTTCAGGACAGCCCATGGATCCAGGCCGTGGGCGTCAGTGTTGCCCCACCCCTCCGCCCTCCACCCCCTCTGACGGTGCCACCCCTCCCTTCCAGCTCCAGGAGGCGCGCCCCGAGCCCGGGAGGCATGCTGAGGCCAGGCTGCCGGCAGGATGAGTGTGAACGAGGCGGGCAGCGCCGGCCGCCGGGGGCAGGCGGCATACCACCTGCACATCTACCCGCAGCTGGCCACCAGCGAGAGCCAGGCCCCACCCCTGGCCTCATGCCGCGTGCCGGCCACCAAGGACAGCACCACGTCCGACGTCATCCAGGACGCCGTCGCCCGCCTGCAGCTGGACGGCAGCAAGCGCTACGTGCTGGTGGAGGTCAAGGAGACGGGTGGGGAGGAGTGGGTGCTGGACGCCAGCGACTCGCCCGTGCACCGCGTGCTGCTGTGGCCGCGGCGGGCACACGACGAGCACCCTCGGGAGGACGGCTACTACTTCCTGCTGCAGGAGCGCGACCCCGACGGGACCATCAAGTACTTGCACATGCAGCTTGCCTCCCAGGCCACGGCCACTCGGCGCCTGGTGGAGCGCGGCCTCCTGCCCCGGCCACAGGCAGACTTTGACGACCTGTGCAACCTCCCCGAGCTGACGGAGGAGAACCTCCTGAAGAACCTCAGGCACCGCTTCCTGCAGCAGAAGATCTACACGTACGCCGGCAGCATCCTTGTAGCCGTCAACCCCTTCAAGTTCCTCCCCATCTACAACCCGAAGTACGTGAAGATGTACGAGAACCAGCAGCTGGGCAAGCTGGAGCCTCATGTGTTCGCGCTGGCCGACGTGGCCTACTATGCCATGCTCCGGAAGCACATCAACCAGTGCATCGTCATCTCGGGCGAGAGCGGCTCGGGCAAGACGCAGAGCACCAACTTCCTCATCCACTGCCTCACCGCCCTGAGCCAGAAGGGCTACGCCAGCGGCGTCGAGAGGACCATCCTCGGCGCTGGCCCCGTGCTGGAGGTAAGTGGGGGCCGGTCAGCGGGAGGGGGCCTTCACATGCAGACTCCATGATCATTCAGATACAGCACCGCAGCGGCCTTGGAGAAGGCAGTTACAGTCACGATTCCTCAGAAACAGGAGGTTCAGCGTGCCCTGGGCAGGGCCACACAGGGAGGCACCAGGGTCCGTCGGAAGCAGCGAGAGCCAGGGGAGTGTGTAGGCAGGAGTCTGTCATGGTTTCCGTGGAGAAGGTCCAGTGAGTCAGGGCAAGCAGGCACAGGATTGGCTGGTGTGAATAATTTCGGAGTTTGGGGGCATAAGGACTGGCCTAGTTGAATGGTCTCCCCTGGGTGGTTCAGGGCCTGGGGAGAGCAGCCTTGAGGGTGAAAACAGAATGACAGAGGTAGCGGGGGACGGTGTGGGCTCTAAAACGGTTGGTCTGTGTTTGGAAGGCATGCTCGTAGGAGGGTCCTTTCTTCTCTCTAGGAATCCCCGCGGGGTCAGCCAGGCCCCAGGTGTCAAAGCCTCAGATATAGAAAATAACAAGTCCTGATCGATGCCTCAGTGTCCTCTTAATGTACTCCTGATGTCTGGAGGGGTGGCACTCTGCACGCTGGGTCCCAGAAAGGAAAGGGTGGCGTGTCCAAACTGAATAGTTTGTGCAGGGTGTTTCTGGTGAGGGTGGGGCTGTGGGGTAGAAAGAAGCCAGCGAGGTGAGTGCAGGCCTGGTGGCTGGGGACCAACCAGAGGAGGGGGCCACCTAGCACCCCAGCCTCCTGCGCCTTCTCCAGTGTCTGCATCGGCCGGACGCCACACGGGTCACAGCCGCGTCACTGTGGATGAGCCTCTGGACACAGGGCAGTGGGAGTGGTCCCAGTGGCCCTCACCCCTGGAGTCTTCGGACGGAATGCTGCCACATCTCAGAACATAGCTTAACCGTTGTCTCCTGGTGAGAGCCAGGGCCACGTGGGGGCCCAGGGGTGTGCACCTCTGGGTTTGGGGTCTGAGACCCTGCTTTCTTTCTTTCTGCTTCTAATAAGATTTTACAACGATTAAATAATTTTGAGTATGAAACTTAACCTTAAATAGTTAGATTTTATTAAATATAGCAACATTTTGGTTGACCCAAAAGTTCATTCGGGTTTTTCCGACATTACAGAAAAAAACCAACAAATTATGCTATGTCTTTGAGCGGTTTTAGGTTTATAGAAACATTGAACAGGTGGTCCAGAGAGTTGCTATATTCTCCCGCCACCTCCCAACACACACACACTTCCCTCTGTCATTAATGTGTTGTGTTGGCCTGGTGTATTTGTTTACTATTGGTGAGCCAACATTGACGCAGTATTATTAACGACAGTGCACGGTGTGCATTAGGATCCACTCAGCATTGCACATGCTTCGAGTTTGGACAGATGCACAAGGTCATGTGTCCACCGTGAGGATCATAGAGTAGCTACACTGCCTTAGAAGTCCCTCGTGTTCTGCCTGTTTGTCCCCCAACCTCCCTTCAGCTCCTGGAAACCACTGAGCCTGTTACCGTCTCCGTGTGTGTGTGTGTGTGTGTGTTTGTGCACACACCTAGTCATATCTGACTCTTTGTGACCCCAGGGACTGTAACCCACAGGCTCCTGTGTCCATGGCATTCTCCAGGCAAGAATACTGAATTGGGTTGCCATTTCCCACTGCAGGGGGTCTTCCCGAGCGAGGGATTGAGCCCACGTCTTCTGTGCCTCCTGCGTTGGCAGGTGGCGTCCTTACCACTGCACCGCCTGGGAAGCCCCGCTGTCCGCAGTTTTCCCTTTTCCAGGGTGCCGGATGGCTGGAGTCACCGTTTGTCATCCTCTCAGCCCAGCATTGCTGGCCTAGGACTACACACTGGTCCTAAGGCTGCTCTGCATCTTTGCTCGGTCCGAGACCTCACGTCTCCATGTTCCGAGTGACAACCCCTGGGTGTGCCACAGTCCATCCATAGAGCCCTAGACCCCCACCGACCCTGAAGCATTGACCTCTGGCTTCTAAGAGGACGGAATTCAGTGAAATCCCATCTAGACTGCGCCTGCTGAGTGCGTTTCAGTTCCTCTTCCTCTCTGACGATCTCTGAGATCATCAACCAGAAACTAGCCGGGGCTGTCCAGCTGGGCCCCACGCCAGCACACATGGCCTATTTCTGTCTTCTTCTATGCACGTAACGTAAAGATTGCTTGCCTTTTTTTTTTTTTTTGGGCAAGCGTGTTTTAAAAACTCCTGAGGAATGGACACTTTTCTTATCGATACCGTGTTCCCTGCGTGCGTTCCCTCCTCTCATCCATTCCTCCCTCAAATGCTTCACGTGCAGGCGCTGTTCTGGCGCTGGGCTATGCAGTGGCCACAACCGCCACAGAGGCCTGCCCACAGGGAGCTGCGGGCCAGTGGCAAGGAGCAGGCAGAGAGAAAGACAGTGGGTCTCGAGTGTGAGCTACGAGCCAGTAAGAACAAGTCGGCAATCCAGTGGTTAAGTCTCTGTGCTTCCAGTGTAGGGGGCAGGGGTTCAGTCCTTGGGAAGCTAAGATCCCACATGCTGCATGGCATGGCCAAAAGCAAACAAAGGAAAAAGAACAGAGAGTGAAGTGAGTCAGAAAAAGAAAAACAAATGTGGTACATTAGCACACGTCTGTAGGATCTAGGAAGATGGTACCCATGAACCTATCTGCGGGGCAGCAGTGGAGCCGCAGACGGAGAACAGACTGGTGAACACAGTGGGGATGGAGAGGCTGGGACGAATTGGGAGAGTAGCATTGAAACATATACGTTACTGTATGCAAAATAGGTAGTGGGAATTTGCTGCGTGATGCAGGGAGCTCAGTGCGGTGCTCTGTGACCCCCTAGAGGGGTGGGATGGGGTGGGAGGTGGGAGGGAGGTTCAAGAGGGAGAGGACATATGTATACCTGTGGCTGATTCATGTTGATGGATGGCAGAAACCAGCACAATATCGCAAAGCAATTATTCTCCAATTAAAAATAGACAAGTTTTTTTTTTTTTTTTTTTTTTTAAAAAGAACAGTGGTGGGCTCAAGGAAGAATGGGTAGGGAAACGAGGAGAGAAGGTGATGTGAGCCAGGCCTGGAAGGAGAACACAGCCAGAGCAAAGTCCAGGAGGCTTGGACCGTGCCTGGCGTGTGGAAGGAAAGTCAGGGGTCCTAGAGGGCCTGAGAAGGGGTCAGAGTGGAGTGAGAAGGGGCAGAGCAGAAGGCGGTGGGGACAGGGAGGTGACAGGTCATTCAAGGCCTTGCAGGATTGCAGGGTGGGTACTGTGTGTTATGGGAGCTATGGAGGGTATCCTAGCTTCAAAAAAAAATTATTTATTTACTTGGTTGTGCCACTCATGACGTGGGCTCCTGGTTCCCCCACCAGGGATCGAACCCAAGGCCCCCGCATTGGAGGTGCAGAGTCTCAACCACTGGGCCCCGCTGTCCTCCCAGCAGTGGCTGGATAAAATGGTGCAGACACTCAATAACTTTAGAACTGGGGACAGGAACAAGAGAGCAGACCCAGCATTTCCTGAGCGTGGCGATCTGCCAAGTGGACCATTCACCCCTCACAGATCCAGGCAGGCGGGGGCGGGCCACACCAAGGTGTGATGAGGATGCCAAGCCCCAAGTTCGTGCAGCACAGCCGGGGAGCAGCGCGGACCCCACAGCTAGCCTCCTTTCTAGACGAGGAGCATCTCGGGCACCAGAATGAGGTTCCTAGTGCCGCAAAAGCATCACAGGCTCGTTGGCGTCAAAGAGAGGAATTCCCTCCCTCCAACAGTTCCGGAGGCCTGGAATCTGAAGCTAGGTGTGGGCGGAGCCTCGCTCCCTCCAAAGGCTCTAGGAAAGGATGCTTCCGTGCCTCTTGCAGCTTCCGGGGCTCCGGGCAGGCGCTCCTGGGCTCGTGGCCACATCACTATAATCCCTGTCTCTGTCATCACACCGCCTTCTCTTCCCCTAAAGACGCCAGTCATTGGGTTTAGGACCGGCCCCAATCCAGGATGACTTCATCCTGACTAATTACGTCAGCAGAGACCCATTTCCATATAAGGCCACGTTCACAGGTTCCGGTGTCAAGATGATATATACAAGCCTTCTGTGGGGGGACATAAGTCAGTCCATAGCAACACCCTGCCAAGTGACAGCTGACTGTGTCTCATGCCTTCCTCCCCAGGGGCCATCCTGGGGACCCCTCCTTCCTCTGCTGGCCTCCGTGCTCCTCCCCTGCTATTGCCCCAGAGGGTTCTGGCCCTTTCTTTGAGGGCTGTTAGTCACCTCCATGGCGGGTGTCTGCACCTGGTGAGTCAGACGCCTCTGACCTCGCCCAGCTGCATCCCTCGAGCCTCGAGAGTGTGAGCCGGGGAGGCTCAATTTCTCCAGGGGTTTTAGGAGGGAGGAGCCCATGCCAGCTTCCAAAACAGACTCGAGCCAAAGGCATGTCTTGGCCATAAATGTGCTTCCTGAGGCAACCGTTTGGAAAGAGAGAAGGTGGTTTTAGTTTCAAGCTGGGCTGTGCAGCCAAAGGACCGCTGACATCTCGGGCTGGGTCACTCCAGGCTGGGGGCCATCCTGTGCGTTGCAGGGTGCTGAGCTGCACCCCTGGCCTCCAGCCACCTGATGCCAATAGCACCCCATGCCCCCACTGGCGACAACCACAGAGTGTCCCCAGACATCACCAAGTGCCAGCCGAGTCTCCCTGGGTGAGAATAGCTGCCTTAGTCACAGCTGGTGGTCCCACGAGACCCAGGCACTGTTTCTTTCAAGTGTTGATGGCTTAGAATTGTCCATAAGTCAGTCCCAACCATTCTGGGCTAACTTGAGAGTTACTTTTTTTTCTAATACAGTATGTGATATGTAGTTTTCCTTCTTTGTTTTGGCCATGCTTGGGCTTTGTTGCTGCTCAGGCTTTTCTTGGTTGTGGCGAGCAGAGGTGCTCTCTAGTTGTGTGCAGGCTTCTCACTGCCCTGGCTTCTCTGCTTGTGGAGCTTGGGCTTCGGGGTGCAGGGGATTCAGCAGTCGTGGCACATGGGCTCAGCAGTTGCGGCTCCCAGGCTCTAGAGCACAGTTGCAGTAGCTGTGGCACACAGGTTTAGTTGCTCCAAGGCATGTGAAATCCTCCCGGATCAGGGGTTGAACCCATGTTTCCTGCTTCGGCAGGCAGATTCTCTACCCCTGAGCCAGCAGGGAAGCCTGAGAGTTCCTTGCTAATAACAGGAATAATTAGCTGTCAAGCCTTCAGGCCCCTGGGGTGTCAGGCTTCAGGTGCCACAGTCGTCATCACCTCTCTGAGGAGTCACAGCAGCTCTGCTCGTTTTAAAGACCAGAAAACAGAGCCCCAGAGAGGCATGCTGGTGTGTAAATGTCCTGGGGCTGACATCCCAGGGCAGCATACACGGGACAGAGTTGGAGGTGGGGCTCTTAAAACAACAGAGATGTCTTCTCTCGCATTTCTCGGGGCTAGATGTCTGAAATCAAGGTCTGGACAGGATGGGCTGCTCCTGAAGGCCCCCATGGAGAGTCCTTCCCACGTCTCTCTCCTGGTTTCTGGTGGCCGCCTCTCTGGTGTTCCTTGGCTTGTGGCCACATCACTCCAGGCTCAGCTGCTGTTTCCATATGGTCTTCTCCCCATCTGTCTCTCTATCTTGAATCTCCTTTCTCTCTCTCTCTCTCTTTTTTTTGTTAACAAATAAGTATTAATTTTATTTATTTAATTTTTAAAATTTAACTGTGTAAGGTTTTTAGTTAGAGGGTAATTGCTTTACAATATTGTGTTGGTTTCTGCCATCCGTCAACATGAATCAACCGCAGGTATGCATATGGCCCCTCCTTCCCCATCCCGCCCCTCTAGGCTGTCACAGAGCCCTGGCTTCGGGTTCCCTGAGCCATACAGCAAGCCCCCACTGGCTGTCTGGTTTACACATGGTACTGTGTATGTTTCCACGCCACTCTCTCTAGTCGTCCCACCCTCTCCTTCCCCCGCTGTGTCCACAAGTCTGTTCTTTATGTCTGTGTCTCCTTTGCTGCCCTGCAGATAGAATCATCAGTACTCTGTCTCTAGATTCCATATATATGCATTAATATACGACATTTGTTTTTCTCTGTCTGACTTATTTCATTCTGTATAAGAGGCACTAGGTTCATCCACCTCATTGGAACTGACTCAAATACATTCGTTTTGATAGCTAAGTGATATTCCATTGTATATATGTCCCACAGCTTCCCAAACTATGGAATGCTTCACGAATTTACATGTCATCCTTGCACAGGAGCCATGCTGACCTCTGCATCGTCACAATTGCAGGATATGTGATGCCGAAGCAAGCACTCTCCTTTCTCTTAGAAGGGCACTGTCTCATTGGATTTAGGGCCTACCCTAAATCCAAGACGATCTCACCTCCAGATCCTTCCCTTAATTCCACCTGCTGTTTATTCGCTCAGTCTTTTGTCCGTCTCTTGTGCCACACGGACTGTAGCCCTCGAGGCTCCTCTGTCCGTGGGATTCTCCAGGCAAGAACACTGGAGTGGGTTGCCATGCCATGCCTTCTCCAGGGGATCTTCCTGACCCAGGGATTGAACCTGTGTCTCCTGCATTGGCAAGTGGATTCTTTTCCACTGGGCCACCAGGGAAGCCCATTAATTCCATCTGCAGAGACCCTATTTCCAAAGAAGGTCCCACTCCCAGACTCCAGGGATAAGGAGTTGGGCATATCTTTCTGAGGGATGTGCGTCCACCCAGAACAGTCTGGGTGCCCCAGGCCACACCGCAGGCAGCCACAGCCGGACCACGCTTAACACCCAGCCTGAGCCTGGGTACCCCTCTGCATCTTCGTGAAAAAGATTTCCTCTCTCAGCTTGGCTGAGGCCACAGAAAGCCGACTGGGACTTTTTGTCAGCTCCCTGAAAGGAGAAGTTGAGTTGTTTTGAGGTTTGGGTGTCGCCGGGCGCCCCCCCCGGGCGCAGGCTGCAAACTTGCTCTGCAATTCTGACCAGAAAACAGGAAGGGGGCAGCGTGGAAAGCCGGTTGCAATCAGCTGGTCTGTCCGCCCGCCACAGCTAACTGTCACTGTCACCACTTCACACGGTGTCGCTCAGCTGCCCTGCGGCCGCCCTGCGAACCACCCCCGGAAACACGGCATCCACGCAGGGCTGCTGTTCCAGCTCAGAAATGCTGAAGGTGCAGAAGACAGGCTAGCCGGGCCGTGCAGTCGGGGCCGTGACCCATGCCACATGCCCTGTAAGAACCTGGCGACTCGGTGCTGCAGCCCTGGCACTGGCCACGGGTCTGGCCGCACAGCCTACCTGGGATGTGCCCCTCTGCCTTGGCATCAGGGCTGCAGATGGGGGCGGTGCTTAGGCTCGGGTTCTCTCTGTCCTTAACTGTAACAGTCACCACTAACATTCGCCAACGCGCACAGGGTTTTAATTTCGAAAGCAGAAATGAAACGAGGATCCTTGCTGGCTGGACTCTTTTCCCAAACGGCCAGAAGCTGAGGTTTCAGCGCTTCCATGTAGCCACCGTGGCCTGGCCCACACAGAGAGGGAAGGCTGGGAGATGGCCCCCTAGCTGTTGGGTACATCTGCGGGAGGACAGTGACAGGACAGTGGGCTCTCGGAGCTTTCTGCTGCCCCTGACCCCTCCGCAGGGACCCTAAAAGAGCATGTCCTGGGACTGTGCCAGCCTGGGTCCTGAGCACCAGCCCCCACTGAGGGTCCCACAGACCCAAAATCACCTGACCCCAGACTCCTCCAGCCTCCCTCCCACCCACCCATCAGCCACTGTTGGTCTGTCCCCTGGCAGCACCTGCAAGCTACCTGGGCATGTCATCCCGAATCAACATGCCGCCCACCATTCACCTTGACCTTTCCTCATACGGATACCTGCACAAACCATGTCCCTCCCTCCCACAAGGCAAGGATGGGCCAGTCCTTGCCCATCATTGAGGGCACATGGGCAGAGCCACTCAGCTGGAATAATAGAAGGTTCCAGAGCCAGGGG
Organism: Bos mutus; assembly: GCF_027580195.1. Taxonomy (NCBI): domain Eukaryota; kingdom Metazoa; phylum Chordata; class Mammalia; order Artiodactyla; family Bovidae; genus Bos; species Bos mutus. Next base: position 45,448,522 of record NC_091623.1, read on the forward strand.
TGTGCCTCTTTGCTTAGGTTTTTCTGTTGAAGAGCTTTGTTAAGATAAAACTCACCCATTTCCAGTGAACAATATAGTGCTTTTAGTACATTCCCAGTGTGGTGCCACCTCCACCTCTAGTACCAGAACGTTTCTGTCACCCCGGAGGAAACCATCAGCAGTCACTCCCCATTCCCCCTCCTCCAGCCCCTGATCTGCTTTCTGGCTCTGCGAGTTTGCCTGTTCTGGGCATTTCTGGACGTTTCATGGGGTCATACAAGTTGTGGTCTTTGTGTCTGATTCCTTGCACTCAGCTTGGTTTTTTTCCAGGTTTATCTGTGCGTCACTGGTGTCTCCGATGGTAAAGAATCCACCTGTAATGCAGGAGATGCGGGTTCAATCCCTGGGTCAGAAAGATCCCCTGGAGGAGGGCACTCCAGTATTCTTGCCTGGAGAATCCCATGGACAGAGGAGCCTGGTGGCCGGCAGTCCATGAGGCCACAGGGAGTCAGACACCACTGAGCAGTAAATACACACACGTCCTCGCTGCAGCGTGTGTCAGTGCTTCGTTCCTTTCTCTGGCTGAGTAATAGTCTGCTCTACAGATAAGACCACATTTTATTTATCTTTCACAAGCTTTCTCAGCATTTCACTCCTTTGTCTGGCTGACTCTGCAGTTGAGTTTCCTCCTGGGCTCTGGGTCCCTTCCCTGCCCCAGCAAGGCCAGCATCCTTCTCTGCCCATAACAGGAGGGTAGGGGGTACCAGGCAGACATGGAGGTGATCCCGCTGGAGACTTTCGGGGTTGACTGAGCCAAGCCCGGGAGGAGAGTGGGGCCCTGGCCAGCAGCCTGCTCCAGGTATGCAGGCCTCGGGGCATGCCAAGGGCTGGATGGGTGCCAGCAGACACACCTACGACTGTCCATCGGTGTCACGCATCTGCGTGGGCCTGCCGCATCTGCTAAGAGCCTGGTGGCCAGAAGGCATCTGGCCTTTGGGAGCAGTGGGGAGCGAATGTGTGGGGCAGGCCACCAGGGGCCTCGGAAAGCAGGCCAGGGTTCTTGAGCTGAGGCATCCGATCAAAGTAGACAGTCCAAGGGGAGGAAGAGGCGGGGTCGGAGATGGCTGCGTGTGCTGCCTGTGGCTTCTCCCAGGATGCTGGTGAGGACTGTGGTCTAGGGGAGAGGCTTTATCCAAGGGATGTGCCAGGAACACAGAGCCCCCTGGACCCCAGCACTTGTCGGGCCGTAGAGGTTGTCCAGTCATGTGGGGACCTGCAGCAAGCTGGGGCACCTCCTGGTTTTGCTTGTTAGCTACGGGAGGAGGTGAGTTTGTCAGGAAGATTGAATGTTGAGAAAGGGGCATGTGGCCACAGACAGGTCTCGGGACCATTCTGGGGGCATGGGCCATAGCATAGAGGACACTCAGGATCGGGATAGAGGAGGGAAATCACTGGTGTCGTGTGCTGCGCAAACCACCCCCCCAAACCCATACAGGGGCCAGGGCATTCAAAGCAAAAGGGGTGTCAGGGCTGGGAGCCTTTATCTGGTGCGTGTCTGTCTGTCTCCAGGATCATAGGAACCCAGAGGCCAGATTATCTCCTGTACGTGAATACAAAGGCGTTTGGGGGTGTTTCCGTGATCTGCTAATGGGGAGTGTCAGGTGTCAGCAGGCAGCTAACTGGGTGGGGAGGTGGTGGAATTAGGCTCGGGAGAGTCTAGGGTAGCAACCTGGGGTACTCCAGGGCAAGATGTGCCAGCCAGACGTCCCCTGACCCCAGCCAGTGGTCAAGGCTCGGCTGGCCTAAGGCTGGCCTTGAGGCTTGGTGGCTAGAATGTCAGCAACGTGAACGTCAGGGTGGGAAGAAGGGGAGTGAGAGCCAGTCCAGGGTGGACACCCAGGAAGGTGGACGTGACAGGGAGACAGGGAAGGGGGGCGGGGGTCCGTGAGGCCAGGAGGCTGAGCCACTTGAGAGCCTGCGAGGGAGGCCCTGGCAGGGCAGCCCCTGGGCGCAGGCAACAGAATGTCTGGCAGCTTCTGTCCCCCCGCATGGCCTCCCCAGGATGTTGAAAGAAGTCACCGGGAAGGCCCTACGTTGGCAGAGCAGGCTGAGAGAGGGCAGGAGCGGAAGCCACAACCCAGGGTCGGGGGGGTCGGCAGCAGGGCCTATCCCACGGAGGATGAGAGAGGGTGAAGGAGGCCTCGTGCGGGACCAGCCTCACGCCTCACAGATGGAAACACCTGGGGACCTAGGCTGCACTTCTGCACCGCTGATGTTGGGGATGGGGACCGTCCCCGTGCACTGTCAGCTGTTGAGCAGCATCCCTGGCCTCCACCCACCAGATGCCAGTGGCACCCCCTCCCTCGGTCAGGACGGTCATAAACATCTCCAGATATCACCAAGCATCCCCTGAGGGGCAGAATCTCCTCAGTTGAGAAGTTCTAGGCCGACTGCGGGCAAAGATTGATTTCACTGTTAACGGTTGTCCGGTGCCCAGATGGGTTGAGATTTGATGGGGCTCTGTGACATTGTGCCATTATGGTTACACGTCACCTCAGCTCTGTTCAGTTCTATCTCGTCAGCTCAGCACAGGCCAGGTGGTGGGCGGAGATGCTGTTTCTGGCTGGCGATCTGCTTCGTTCCTGGGAACGGGCGGCTGGTGCTGCTTCCCGCCCTATGGCCAGCCACAACCAGGAGAACTGCCCACCCATCACCGGAAACCTCGATCCTTTTTTGTGTGTGTGGCCACATTGGGTCTTTATTGCTGCACGCGCACGGGCTTTCTCTGGCTGAGGCAGACAGGGGCTCCTCTCTAGTTGCAGTGCACAGGCTTCTCATTGCAGTGGCTGCTCTTGTTTCAGAGCACGTGCTCAGTAGCTGTGGCGCAGGGCTTCGTTGCTTCGAGGCATGTGGGATCTTCCCGGACCAGGGATCGAACCCATGTCCCCTGCATTTGCAGGCTGATTCTTAGCCACTGGACCACCAGGGTAGTCCCTCCTCCCATCTTCCTCACCAGTAGCAAAGCTCATTCAGATACGAGGGTTGGGTTTTCCATCCAAGTTTGTGCTTAGGGCAAAGTCTTCAAATGTTATTTGAAAAGCTGCTCATCAATGCAAAAGAAAAAGAAAAAATGCAGTCACCCATGTGGTGACCCCCCAGAGCTGAGAAGTCACATGCTCCCTGCAGGCTTTCTTTCAGGCAAATGTCATGAAAGAACTTCAGCAGATTTCTGTTGCATTTCATGCTGGTTTCTCTGCACTGAAATTTTGTCACCCCCTCCCATCCCTGTCCTCCTGGGGGTGACTTTCTGAACCTCACACCAGGCGCTGACTGTGGTTCACCTCTTCTTTAAGCAACTCCCCAACAGGAAACAAACCAAGACTGCCCTGGTGGTTTTCACTGCCGGAGAGCAAGCAAGGTTATCTGCACTGCCACACCCACCCACCCCCCCATCCCCCCGCCCCCCCGCCCACCCCTTGCCAGAATTGTGACGTATTTTATTGTAGCTTTTGATTTCACGTCATGTACTTGGCTTTTTTCATATATTGCTTCACTTTTTTAGTATCATTTTCCTTATCTGAGATATAATTTTTGTGTGTACCAGGGCTTGGCAGACTAGATCCCACAGGTTAAATCTGCCTGCTTCTACACGTAAAGTGTTATTGGCACACAGCTGTGCCTGCTCATGTATGTATCATCCGTGGCACCTCTCAAAAGAGTTGTGACAGAGACATCATATGGTCCCCTGATGGTGGCCATTGAACATCTGACCCTTTACAAGAATGGTTTGCTGACCCCCTCACACTTTGCACACATGGAACATTCTAGAACATTCCAGTTACTTTCTCTGTGCACACATCTGACTTCTGCTCTGTTCTCCCTTCCCAGACCTAAGGAAGCCAAGTTCCCACACTGGTTCCAGATGATCCCTATCACCCAACTGAAATCTTTTTGCATTAGTCTGTGCCTTATATATATTATAACCTGGGTCTCCCACATTGTAGGCAGATGCTTTACCGTCTGAGCCACAAGGGAAGCCCACATATATCCACTAATGTACATCTACCCACAGAGGAGTCTGTAAGCCATCTTTGAGGGGTCAGAAAGGAAGGGCTTGCATGTAGATGTCCCAGAAGTTCATCTCATAAGTTCACCTTTCAGCTTTCACTCTCCTTCTCCAGTGCTGTCTGTCCCACAGGCAGCTGGGCTCACTTGTGCGGCCAGGGTGTTTGAGGTCTGGCTGACCACGGTGGGGGCCACGTGGGGCCCCCTCCCGATCTTTCATTTCACGGAGGGGCCCTCGGAGGCTTTCCAGCCACACCCTGGGCCCTGAGGCCACCTGCATCCTGCCTGCAGGGCAACACAATCTGCCAGGCACAGTGGGATGAAGACAGCAAGCAAGACCCCAGTGCCTCCCAACCCTGCCCTTCCCCCCCACCAGCCCCTGGACCCTCCACAAGCTGCTGGGAGAGCCAGCATGAGCTCACTGAGGCTGGTGGGCCAGGCCAGCAGCGTACACTGAGGGCCACAGCACCCCTGGAGGAAGCTAGCATCGGGGTGCCAGATATGTGCCCAGAAGGAGGCCCTGGAGTTCACGGCACGCAGATAGTTCAGCCAGAGAGATGAGCGTGGGGACAAGCTTCTCATAGCCCGGGCTAGGGGGTGGCTGTGTTCCCAGCCCTGGTGCTTAGTACATATCAGCAGGCGTGGGTGTTCCCAGCTCACCACAGGGATGTCACAAGATGCGGAAAATGGCGGGAGCCGCGTTAAGGAACCACTTGATTGGAAGGAGGGATCCGAGGCAGAGTGACAGCCTGCAGACTGCCCAGCTGAGAAGTAAGGCCACACCAGAGCAGGAGGGGGTACAGAAAGATGAGATGTTGTCTTTGGGGGTGTGGAGAGGATCAGGGTGCCCTACAGCTGTTATTGCCTGTGCCTTTTTGTCAGGGGGTCCCTGGAAGTGTTAGGGAGGGGACAGCCACCTGGAAGACAGTCCACAGGCACTCTCTGCCCTCCCATGCCTCGCAGACCTGCAAGGCTGCCTCTCTGGCTTGCTGCCTAAGAGTGCAGAGCCCTGACGCCTTGCAGTCATCTGAGGCTATTTTAGACCAAAGTGAAAGTTATATTTTGGGGAACATTGCGTCTAAGAGAAGAGTGAAATTATGGTTGTATTTTAAGCACCCAGAAAGGCCTCCTTGGAATTTGCAAAAAGAGTTGATTAAAAGGCAAAGCATAGCTCCGGGCCCGGGACACCCCTGCCACAGCCACCGCCCTGTCCGAATGTTCTGGGCACTTTGCTATGCCAGGGCTGGTGGAGTGGGGCGGGGGGGCACGATGAGAGTGTCTGTCCACCATCCATCAGCCCATCAGCTACATCTGCCTCACTCTTTGGCGTGGGGATGCGGCCAGACATCAGGCAACCACAGGGCCTGGCAGCCGATTTGTTTCCTGGTGATTATCCAGGATGGAGCAGCTTCAGGGCCCTGTCCCCAGCATCACTGGGTAGTTTCCCTCTGGAAGTTTGCTTCTGTGTCATTCAGCCACTGCTGGCCGCAGCCAGCTCCCAAGGCCAGGCCCAGCAACACCTCAGTTACCTGAGGCCCATGGAAGTGACCTGTCTTTTGGAAAGGCCAGGAGGTCAATCAAACTCAAGGCTCTCAGTCCACCACCCAGCCACTGATCAGTCCTCTGACCCCAGCTCGTAACTGTTGACCAGCTCCTCCTGGGTGGAGGGGGAAATGGCCACCCCCTGGCAATGGTCAGGTGCCTGGGCTCAAAGTCTTCCGTGGTGTGAGCTGTCAAGAAATGTTCAATGTAATCCTCACCCGTTTACGGGAGAGTAAGTCACAGCCACCTATGAGAATTTACAAAGTTCTACTTAGCCCTTCCTGAGGGTCCAGGGATCTCTGGGACAGCCGATGTTTTTAAATTGAAGTTTGCCTGGTGGCTCAGATGGTGTAAAGATTCTGCCTGCAATGCAGGAGACCTGGGTTTAAACCCTGGGTCAAGAAGATCCCCTGGAGAGGGGAATGGCAACCCACTTTAGTATTCTCGCCTGGAGAATCCCGTGGACGGAGGAGCCTGGCAGCCCACAGTCCATGGGGGTCACAAAGAGTCAGACACGACTGAGTGACTGACACTTTCACTTTCTTTCATAGTTAACTTAGAGTGTCGTGCCCATCTCTGCTGGTACAGCAGAGTGACTCAGTTGTACACATACAGACATTTTTTTTTTAATTGAAGGATAATTACCTTACAGAATTTTGTTGTCTTCTGCCAAACATCAACAAGAATCAGCCATAGGTAAACGTATGTCCCCTCCCTCTTGAACCTCCTCGCCATCTCCCTCCCCATCCCACCTCTCTAGGCTGATACAGAGCCCCTGTTTGAGTTCCCAGGTCATACAGCAAATCCCCATTGGCGCTCTATTTCACATATGGTAGCGTAGGTTTCCACGTTGCTCTCTCCAGACGTCTTGCCCTCCTTTTCTTTTTTAAGAAGTTTACTTTGGGTTGCACTGGGTCTTCACTGCTGCGCTCGTGCTTTCTCTGGTTGCGGTGAGTGGAAGCTACTCTTCGTTCAGAGTGCAGGCTCTGGGGGTATGGGCTCAGTGGTGGCTGCGCGCGGGCTTGGTTTTTAATGGTTCTGTTGAATATGGTTCCCTGTGCTTTACAGTGGGACCTTGTTGTTCACCCATCGTATGTATAATGGTTTATATCTGCTAATTCCAAACCCCCAGTCCTGCCCTCCCCCACCCCACACCCCCCGGGCAAGCCCAAGTCTGATCCCTGTGTCTGCAAATCTGTTTCCATTTTGTAGATAGATTTATTGGTGCCATATTTTGGATTCCACATATAAGTGATATCACATGGTATTTGTCTTTCTCTTCTTGGCTCACTTCATCTAGTATGATCATCTCTAGTTGCGTGCATAGTGCTGCAAATGGCATTAAGTCGTTGGTTTCCGTGGCTGAGTAGTATTCCATGGTATACATGCACCACGTCTTCTTTAGCCGTTCTTCGGTTGGTGGACATGTAGGCTGTCTCCATGTCTTGGCTATTGTGAAGAGTGCTGCTATGAACATAGAGGTGCGTGTATCTTTTTGAATTAGAATTTTGTCCAGGGGTATGCAGAGCAGCCAGTTTTTTAATTTCTTCGCAGAGTCTAAGGCTCATTTCTCAGCCAAGGCTGATTCTACCACCAGGGGACATTTGGAAACACCTGGAGATTTATTTTTCTTTAATATTTATTTGGCTGCATCAGTTCTTAGTTTTGGCACATGGGATCAGTTGCTCCTCTCATGTGGGATCTTAGTTCCCTGACCAGGGATCGAACCTGAGTCTCCCACATTGCAAAGCAGAGTCTTAACCACTGGACCGCCAGGGAAGTCCCTGGAGATGTTCTTTTGTTGACCAAGGGTGCTGCTGAACATCCTACAATTCACAGAACAGCCCTTCTGCGAAGAATGATATGTCCCCAGAAGCCTGTATCAGCCGAGGCCAAGACACCTGCTCTAGTTTAGGGGTCTTTAGGATGTGCAGTTGAAAATCAGGCCTGGGGTTCTGGACGGGGTCTTTCAGGGGGCCATGTAGATCCAGGAGCCACTGCCTGCACAGAACAGCTTGATGGACGTTATCAATGTTGGTGAGGTTGGGGGGGCGGAGGGGGAGGTGGGAGAGAAGGTAACAAGGACACGCAGCCCTGGAGGAGTGTCTCCAGTTCTGCCAAAGTGCCTGGACCAGCTCTTCCCCGTCAGCACGTGACTGCACCCCTCCCTGCAAAACTGACCACCTCCAGGGCCTCTGGGCAAAGAGCTGACTCTGCCCGGAAGCCTAGCTCGGCTGCGTAGATGCCATGTGACCTACAGCAAGCTGACCTCTCCATGCTGCCTGCTGCTCTCCCCTGCCCCAGGGCCTTTGCACATGCCGCACCCTCCTGCACCATCATCTAGCTAGGTCCGCCCCCGAGGCTTCCTGGGAGAGGCAGAGGAGAGCTCCAGAAGGTCCCAAGGCCAGCAGGCTCCTAGCACAGCACCAGCACAGTGCGACTCCCAGCCCCACACCCTGAAGCTCCGAGAGGCCCTCTGGTGCTCAGGGCCCATTAGTTTCCTGCAGCAGCTCGTGTCACCCAGCAGCCCCAGATTTCATCTGTGGCAGAGCAGGGAGGAAGCAGGCACGGTGGTGCGGTCATGGCAATACTGAGGCTGGGGGGGACACCTCGTGGGGATCTAAGCCCCCCTGTGCATGGGTGGCCTTCGATGCCTGCTCCAGAGCTGCCCCTTAAAGAAGATGGGAGGGACTTCACTGGTGGTCCAGCGGTTAAGAACTTGCATTCTTAACCTGCGTTAAGTTTCCATCCCTGGTCGGGGAACTAAAATCCCATGTGCCGCAGAGCAGCTGAGCCTGCACACCATAACTACAAGCCAATGAAGCCAAATAAATATTTGAAAAAAATTTAAAAAGATGGGAGACACTTTTTAAAAGATGCTGAGTGAAAGAAGCCAGACACACAGGGCCACATCCTTCTGATCCCATCGACATGAAGTGTCTGCAACAGGCAGATCCAAGGAGACAGAGACCAGATTAGTGGTCGCCAGGGGCTGGGGGAGTGGGAGTGGGGAGTGGCTGCTTACGGGCACAAGGTTTCCTTTGGGGTAATGAAGCGTTCTGGAACGCGATAGAGGTGACGGCTGCCCGACATAGCAGACCTGCCAGACGCCACCAAATCGTACATTAAAACAGTAAATTTTACCACAATTAAAGCCTGAATATTCATTGGAAGGACTGAAGCTTAAATACTTTGGCCACCTTATGTGAAGAGCTGACTCACTGGAAAAGATCCTGCTGCTGGGAAAGATTGAGGGCGGGAGGAGAAGAGGGTGACAGGATGAGATGGTTGGGTGGCATCACCGACTCAATGGACATGAGTTTGAGCACACTCTAGGAGATGGTGAAGGACAGGGAAGCCTGGTGGGCTACAGTCCACGGGGTGGCAAAGAGTTGGACACGACTGAGTGACAGCAACATACACGTCCGGAATGCTCCCCATCAGGTCCCACCATGGGCTTCCGGTGGCTCAGTGGTAAAGAATCCGTCTGCCAGTGCAGGAGATGTGGGAGACACAGGTTCACTCCCTAGGTTGGGAAGTCTCCCTGGAAAAGGAAATGGCAACCCACTCCAGTATTCTCTCCTGGGAAATCCCATGGACAGAGGAGCCTGGCGGGCTACAATCCATGGGGTCACAAGAGTCGGACATGACTGAGCAACTAATCAACAGTAGGTCCTGCCACATCAGCCTCTTGGGTTCCTTCCCATCGATCTCGCAGTTGGCGGGCACAAGTGCAGCCATCCCAGAGCCGGTCCTGTTGGCTCTGACCTCTGGGGTGGCCCCCAGCGCGCCCGAGCTCCATCTCCCGGGGCCCCACGGAAGCCGCCGACCCTGCAACAGGACACAGGACCGGCATGAGGTTGGACCTGAGCCCCTTTAGGTAAAATTTCTCCAGCAGGTGTGGAAGTGCTCCAAAATGTTTCAGCCAGCCACTTACCTTTAACATCACCATTTCCACCCAGAGAATGTTTCATTTCGTTGTGAATTGGCGAAACCCTCCCCCAGGACTGAAAGATAATAAAATCGGCCAGAGCAGGTTCGCAGTGGCTGTTCCTGTGGAATGTCTCCTGGATTCAGCCGTTCACACTTAAGCTCTGGTATAGTAGTTTACCCCAGGGGTCTGTAAACTGGTTCTGTAAAGGGCCACGTTAATTAGCATTTCCAGATTTCACAGCCGCTCAGTCTGTATCACAGCTACTTAGCTTGCAGCTACTCACCCCGCATCGTAGAGCAAAAGCAGCCGCAGACAGGACGTAGATGAACAGTGCGGCCATTTGTCAATAAAACGTCATTTACAAAAACAGGCAGTGGGAGAGCAGCAGCAGAGATACCCAGACTGGGGGCTTCCCCAGTGGTCCAGTGGCTAAGACTCCAGGCTCCCAACGCAGGGGGCCTTTGTTCAGCCCCTGGTTGGGGAACTAAAGATTCCACATACCACAAGAAGATCTGGTGCAACCAAATAAAATAAATGCTTTTTTAAAAAGAGAACCGATAACCAGATTGAAGGACATCCTAAAATATACTCATCCCCATCCTCCTTAAGACTGTTAAGGTCTCAAAAATAAGCCTGAGATACTTGATGTGGGAGGACTGAATGTAACGTGATGAAAATGAAAATCGCTCAGTCATGTCCAACTCTTTGTGACCCCATGGACTGTATAGTGAATTCTCCAGGCCAGAATAGTGGAGTGGGTAGCCATTTCCTTCTCCAAGGGAACTTCCCAAGCCAGGGATTGGACCCAGGTCTCCCGCTTTGCGGGCAGATTCTTTATCAACTGAGCCACCAGGGAAGCCCATGTAACATGTGATAACTGGGATAGAAAACAACATTAGGGGGGAAATGAGGACATCTGAATGAATGCAAGCTTAGTTTCGTAATAATGCATCAGTCAGTATCGGCTTCCCTGGTGGCTGAGCTTTAGAGAACCTGCCTGCAATTCAGGAGATGCAGGAGACCCGAGTTCAGTCCCTGGGTTGGGGAGATCCCACTTCCCAACCCACTCCAGTATTCTTGCCTGGAGAACCCCTGGACAGAGGAGCCTGGTGGGCTACAGTCCCTGGGGTCACGAAGAGTCAGACACAACAGCTCACACCCAGGGTCAGTCCATATTGGTTTTGTTCACTTTTTATGGCAAATGTGCCATCATTATATTGACAGTGGGAGACACCGAGCGTGGGGCCCTTGGGAACCCTCTGTGATATTCTTAGAACTTACTGGTAAGTCTAAAACTATTTTAAAATTAAAAGGTTTTTAGAGAAGAAGAAGGATGTCGAGCCAGACTTGACTTGTGTGTGTGGAGGGAAGGGGGTCCATAGACAATCCCGCACAGGCCAGGTCTGTCGCACAGACAGGCTCCCACCATGTCCATGAGATACGCAGAGCAGATCTCAGGTGGGATCCTCACACAGTGAACTTCGACCTGACGCATCCCCGCCCTCCCGAGCTTCCCGGCGTCCATCAGCTGAGCATCATCAGCGTTCTTTGGTGCTTTCCTCTGTTGCCTGCGTGCTCGCTGTCGCCATATCCTGTCGTCGCTTCCTCTGCAATGTTCCTGCTAGTGCCCGGGCTCCGGCCGGCGGCCCCGCTGGCGCACGCAGGTGACAGTGTCCAGCAGTCAGAGTGGTGTCCAGGGTACCGGCTTCCCGAGGGGCCCACGCACGACTGGGGCCCAGCCACTGAACTCGGTTTCCTAAACAGCCCCTTACCTTCCAGGGCTATGAGGAGTCAAAGCTGGAAGGTGGCTCTGGATAGTGATTTTCTCTCCTCCTGCACCTGTTTCTGCATCATCCGGGGGCCTGGTTTCTGCTCACTTTCCCTCCACGTTACTGTGCCTAGCTGAACAAGGCTACCAAGTGGAGGCACGCTGAGAACTGGACCCGTCTGTTGTTGGGGTGCAGGTGGGGAGAGGCTGCTGTCAGTGAAACCCTGGACTATGACAGTTTCCCATCTCTTGGGGCTAAGCATTAGGAAAGCCATCTGATTAAGTATGCGTGCTAAGTTGCTTCAGTCGTGTCCGACTCTTCATGACCCTGTAGACTGTAGCCTGTTAGGCTCCTCTGTCCATGGGATTCTCCAGGCAAGAACATTGGAGTGGGTCGCCATTTCCTTCTTCAGGGGATCTTCCTGACACTCGGATCAAACCTGAGTCTACTGTGTCTCCTGCACTGCAGGCAGATTCTTTACTGCTGAGCCCCTGGCGGAGCGCCCTGATTAAGTATACTGAGCACGGAGCTCTTTGCTCTGTCCTGCTTCTGATTATCAAGACCCTTACTCTAGATGTTCAGGAAAGAGGGAAGGGTATAAGCAAGTGTCCTCTTGCTTTATTTCTCTCTAGAGAGCCTTCACTCTCATAGGAAACCCTAGAGCAGTAGTTCTCACCCTTCCAGGGATCAGAACACCCTCAGGCTCTGGTTTAAAAATTTAGATTTCCTAGCCTTTCCAGAAATCCTGCAGGTCTGGAATGGGCCCAAGTCTGCATCTTTAACAAGTCCCTACAGCCCATACTTGGATTCTCAACTTTTCCTCTCCCTTATCACAACCTACCAGAGCAGCATGGTAGAGGTGACTCATGGGGCAAGGCAGAGGAATCTTGACAGTTCTCTTTTTCCTCACTGTTGTAAGCGGGGGAGCCCCAGGAAGACAGCTTTGCTCAACCCAGGTATGGAGGGTGGACCCAAGGGTAGCCAGCGGGGGCGGGGGAGGCGGGGAGGGGGGGAGGGGGGGGAAGGGACCTTCCCCTTCCCCCTCCCGTCCCTTCCCCTTCCCCTTCCCTGTCCCGGAGGGCTTGGAGAGAAGCTATAGGGCCTGTAGGGAGAGTGGAGGGATGCTCTCAGACTCTAGTCTCTCCCTCCAGCCCACCCTTGGGAGCTCACCTTTCCTCACAAGGGCAAATGCTTAGTTTTACTGCATGGAACGTATTAAGAGTCCTTACTGCTCTCAGCAGCAGCACCGTGCAGCTTGAGATTTGTGAAAATGTTAGTTGCTTGGTCATGTCCAACTCTTTGTGACCCCATGGACTGTAGCCCGCCAGGCTCCTCTGTCCATAGAATTCTCCAGTGGGTTGCCATTTCCTTCTCCAGGGTATCTTCCAGACCCAGGGATCGAACCCAGGTCTTCCGCATTGCAGGCAGATTCTTTACCGTCTGAGCCACCAGGGAAGTCCTAATTTGTACAGAAATTCATACAGGGAAGCAAAGGAAATTTGCCATTTCCTTTTCCCCTGGAATAGGAAATGGCAACCCACTCCAGTATTCTCACCTGGGAAATCCCGTGGACAGAGGAGCCTGGCAGGCTATAGTCCGTGGGGTTGCAGAAGACTTGGACATGGCTGAGTGACTAACATACATGCACACGGAAGCAAACCTCATCCTAAAAGGAACTTCCATAGTGAGCCACCACCCACTTACAGAACTAGCCCTCCACTCACACCTCCCCCGCTCAGCTCAGCCTGTGCGTGACTCCTTCCAGCCCACCAGGCCTGCGGGGTCCTCCTTCCCAGATCATCCCACCACACAAATACAAAATAAATCAGTGCAAAGAGAGGTTGAAAAATCTTGCGAAAGGTGCATGATCGCAGGAAGTTATCAAAAGTGACCCAGAGAATTGCTCTGACCTCCAGTTACTCAGCCACACCCAGGAGCAGCAGATGCGAAAGAGAGCCAAGGATGGAAGCCTGAGCTTCCGGAGGGAATGAGTCCATTGTGTTGCTAACTTTACATAGGTGCACTCTGCCTAAAGGGAGTTTTCAGCTGGGTTCACCAGGCGAAGTTCAACTCCATGCTTTACGAACGAAACACACCCAGACCAAAGTAGTTCAGGAAGCTAAAAATAAAGGGACAGGCACAGAGATGTAGCAGACAGATGGAAACGGGCTAGAACACAGCTGCAGGTTTGATGTGTAAAAGGGAGAGCTGGGGCCTCTGAACATTGTATGATGAGGGAGATTCCCCATCAGGCCAAAACCCTCAGTTTACACTCTCAAGGTATAATCGTTGTCTGTATCTATGCATCACAGCACAGCAGCTGCTTTTACAAAGCAGAAATTATAAAAGATACTGGGAGAAATAGATGAAAACATAACATAAGGCTCCTTGAGCAGTCAGCAAATAGACAGGGCTGTAACATGCCCGGACCTCACATTTAGGCAGATCTTTGGGCCCTGTCACAAACCCTTCACTCCATTATGAGAATAAATCTTAAGTATTTGTGGAAGTAGTCATCCCTATGTCAAGTCACAGAGAAAGCATCTTAGAGCTTCCAAAAGTAGAAATACTATCATCAGTTAGTTCTCTTCATAATACTGTAAAACTAGAATTAATTTTTAAGGCCCTTTCATATGGAAATTTGTTTTAAAGAAACAGTAACCTCTGTTAACTCTTAGATAAAGGGGGAATCTATAAACCAAAATTGGTGGTAGTTTAGTCACTCAGTCGTGTCTGACTCATTGCGACCCTATGGACTATAGCCTGCCAGGCTCCTCTGTCTATGGGATTCCCCAGTTAAGGATACTGGAGTGGGTTGCCATTTCCTTCTCTAGGGGATCTTGCTGACCCAGGGATCGAACCTGCGTCTCCTGTGTCTCCTGCATTGGCAGGCAGATTCTCTATTGCTGAGCCATCGGGAGCCCATAAACCAAGATTACAGATATTCTAAAAACCATCAATTGAAACTATATAGTATCAGAATCCGTGGGATGTATTTAAAGCAGTAACAGCAGGACAGTTCGTAACCATAAATACTGTATGTCCATAAATAGGAATAAATGAAAGTAAATGAATTAACATCCCAACTCAAAAACCTGAGAAAAAGAACCAAGTACACCGCAAAGAGAATGAAGTGTTAGTTGCTCAGTCGTGTCTGACTCTGTGGCCCCATGGACTATAGCCTGCAGGCTCCTCTGTCCATGGAATTCTCCAGGCATGCATACTGGAGTGGGTTGCCTTTCCCTTCTCCAGGGGATCTTCCCGACCCAGGGATCAAACCCAGGTGTCCTGCGTTGCATGCAGATTCTTTACCATCTGAGCCACCAGGGAAGCCCAAAGAGTGTCAAATGGATAAGACAAGCCCTCAGGAATTCATCAGTTCCTCCCATATTTTTGGTGCAGTAAGAACCAAGCAAGACCCTCCCCCATCAAAGTTTAATTTGTTCTTTATTCTTCTGTAATCTAGCACGTGGTTTCATTTATAACCTAAGCCAAAATTTAGTGAAATACAAGGTACAATAACTTGTTTCATACTTGGTTTCTTTTTTTTTCCCCTAAGATTCCATAACCCTGCCTCCCCCCCACCCACCCCCTGGCACCGTCCACCGTGAAACTTCAGCCCCTGGTAAGAATCTGTCCATCTCAAAGGGCCTCGTCCTGGGCCCAGGAACCCTTGGTGTGTTTTTCAGGGTTTCTGCTCACATCTGTGGCTGACAGCCAGTGCCCTTCCGGGTTAGAGTGACAGAGTCTGTTAGGAGCTGGGGGCACGGAGCGGGAGTCAGTGTCATGTCTCATCAGCACGCGACTCTCTTTACATGCCTGCCATCTACCCATCTGTCTGTCCAGCGGGCAGCTGGCTAGAGGGAGCCTGCCGGGTATCCCAAGCCCTGTGGGCAACAGGGAAAGAACAGAACCCAAGCTAAAGCTGGATGTCAGCTGGGCCCTAAAAACCCTCCACTTCCTCATCTGTGAGTCGAAGAGCATGAGGTTGGGGGTGATCACTCTACTTCCTGCTCTGCACCCACAGGCCCAGTGAGCCTGCAGCTGTCACCTGCGTGGGCTGACCTGGTAATTGGGGGGTCCAATCTTCTGCCCCACAGCCACCACCTCTCACCATCATTGCCACCCACTTCCCATTGTCATCCTTTTTCTCAGCCATGCCACACAGCACGTGGGATCTTAGTTCCCAGACCAGGGACCAAAGTCTCGACTTTCTACACTGGGAGTACAGACTGCCAGGGAGTCTCCCACTGTCGTCTTGTCCTCACCCTCCCTGGCTCCGTCTCCCTCCACCCATTCCCTGCACAGCATCAGCGCTGTGGGAGTCACGTTGGCCTAGCTTCTCCTTCCCCACCTCCCACCCCATCCACGCCCATCCTCAAGGAGCTCGCTTTTCTGTCCCTCCCACGCAGCCCCTCTGAGCCTGTGACTCCGCTGGCCCCTTCTGCCCTCCGTGCTTCCTGGTCCCACTTCTCTGTGTCCTTGCCACATCTTTGCGAGGAAACCAGTCAGCTTAGGCGACTCAGGTCCTCTCGTGCGCATCTTGCATGTCAGAGTGTTGACGTCCTCTCCCTGCCTCAGCACTGCCCTGGCCCCTTTTGGAAGAAGGAGGCGTTTCACCAAGAGCCCCTAGTACAGTGGCCGACACACCTTTCCTGTAAAGGGTCCAAGTGTCAGTATCTTCTCTGCCGGAGCAATCTCCCCCAGCACAACTCAGAAGCAGACACAGACTACCTGTAAACGGACATGAACGTGCGCCAGCAGAACCTTATTCATGGTTGCTGAAAGTTGAATTTCCTGTCACTTTCATGTGTGGGAACGTACTGTTTTGATTTTTTCAAGTGTTTAAAAATGTAACAAGTGGGACTTCCCTGGCTATCCAGTGGTTAAGACTTCACACCTCCAGTGCTGCGGGCACGTTCAGTCCCTGGTTGGGGAACTAAGATCCCATATGCCAAGCAGTATGGCAAAAAAAAAAAAATGTGACTGCCATTTTTAGCTCGCACACCACACAGAAACAGGTGGCTGGCCATAATTTGCTGACCCTGGTGGAGGTCCACGTCTAAGCCTGACCCCCGCCCATTCCTAAGCATTACACAGGCATCCTCCCCATGGCCACGCGCATTTGTGGACAGGTCATCTGTGACTGCTTCACACTCCACCGCGACCCAAATACTTACTAGCTGGCCCAGGTCATCTGTGACTGCTTCACACTCCACCGGCGACGCATATACTTACTAGCTGGCCCTTCACAGGACAAGTTGGCCCGCCCCTGGTTCACACAGAGCGCCTTTCGTCCTCAAACAACCTGAGAAGGCAGGGTTTACCCCCTCGTTTTACAGAAGAGGAACTTGAAACTCATGAGCAGCAAACTAATTTGTCCCTCTTGGCACAGCCCCCCAGCCCAGGACCACAGGGACCCACTGGAATTCCCTGTCGACGTGGAGCTGTTCTCCTGGGCTCCTCACCGGAGGTAGCCCTCCACCCCGCACACACCCAGGGGCGTTATTTTCCCGGCATTTCCACACAGGAAAGCCCCAGGCTGACTGGATGCCCCCCCGGGGCTGTTTGCTCAGTAGACTCAGCCGAGCACATTTCCTGGGCGCCCAGGTCCAGGGGCCGTGGGACGCCTCCCAGGCCTCCTTCTGCAGATGTGACAGTCGCTTGTGTCCCCAGACAGACACAATCACATAGAAATCCTGGAACTTGGAGAGCACTTGGGTAAACAACTGGAGTTCCAGGCCTAGTTCCCGATCACTCTCGGGTGTTGCTCTCTGTACCCCCAAGCACGGCTATAACAAGAGGGCGAGTGGAAGCCAGTCTGTCTTTCAGCCCTGCCTTTAGGCTTCACGGTAGCCTAATATTTGCTTGAGTTGTCTTACCATTCGCAGCCTCTCCTGGCACCACCAGTCACTCCTCTGTCTTGGTGTGTGACCTGGACTGGACACGAGATTTGGAAATCCTGTGTGGAGTGGTTCGTGGTCTCAGGGTGGGGGACAGAGGCTCTGCCCCCACCTGGCACTGCAGGGGGCAGGGCAACGTCAAGGTCATGGGAGGCAGTGGGCAGCCTCCAGGAAGTCCAGAGGCGGTGACGTCCCAGCCACGGCCAAGGTGAACGCTCGGAATGTCCCTGTCGGAGCCCCACCAGGGAGGGGAATCCCTGAGACTAGAATGGTGCCAGGCACATGGCCACCAGTACATTGTTGTCAAGTGAATAAATGAAACCACGTGTATAAAAGCACCACGTACAGTGGGGAAGGGGCCGGGGGAGGGGTCCCCATAGCTAGATCAGGAAACAAAGCCAGCCCCACAACCAAGATGAATTCACTACAGCGATTGAAGACAGCCACAGGTATATCTGGGGGGCGATGGAGTTACCATTTTCAGGCCACCTCTACTTAGCTGGAAGGACCACCACCCTGCAAGGGTGAGGCTGGAGAACTTCTCTCCAGGGGAAATCCTCCCCCCAGCCCACCCCCCGACTTGAGACTCACCTATCAACACAGGAGATAGCAAGCATGCTTGCCTTGGTGATCTCATTCCATGGGGCTTTTCACTTTTGAAATCTGAAAGCTAAACATTGTTTGCCTAATGGAGTCCATCGAAGCTTGTCTGGTTTTCTTGTGGGATGTACAGAGGCCAGATGTGAGCTTGGGGCTGGGGCATCTGCCTGCCTGGTTGCCAGACCTTGGGGGAGGCGTCTCTAGCCAGGGCAGGCAGACACCCCAAAAGCCCCAGGTCTACTTGCCTGGCTCCCAGCACCAAGAACCCGTCTGGACCAGGGTCTGAGGGGCAACAGCCAGGGTGCCTCACAGTAGAGGCCCTGGTTTCCAGCCCACAGCCACGCCACCCACCTGTTCTTGGACTTCAGAGAGGTCAGCTGACCTCTCTGCTCCTGCTTCCTCATCAGAAACGGGGAAGGCCAGGTCTGTCCCTTGGAGGAATTCAAGCAAAAGAAAGAGTCGCAAGCCTGGCGTGTGGCTGGCACATACCACAGGCGATATGGCACATATCTGGCGTGTGGCTGGCACATACCACAGGCACATACCACATACCTTAATGTTACATCGCCATTCTTACTAAAATATTGACCATGCATTCCAACAGAGAGAAGACCCACCCTCTTGAGATAGCAAATGCACTTTCTAGAAATTTCTGGCTACGTAGGCTGCTCAACCTTGGATATCTTTGGTTTAAAAATCCTCATTCAGGCATTTCCCTGACAGTCCAGTGGTTAAGACTCCAGACTTCCAACTGCAGGGGTCATATGTTCAATCCCTGGTCGGAGAGCTGTTAATAAGATCCCACATGCTAGGCAGCATGGCCAAAAATTTAGAAGAAGAAAAAAATTAATAAAACCTTTTGAATCTCGCAGAAGAAGAACCTCAAAGACAAGAGCAGTTAAAAGACAGCCAGACTTCCCCCGGCTGACAGCATCCCGGGCAGGGGTGGAGGTGGTACCTGGGGAGCAGAAGGTCCAAGAAGGCCAGGGTGCTCCTGCTTCATTCATTTAAACCTAGAAACCGTGACTGGAGGTGGGGTTGGATTAATGGATCCTCTCTTTATGGTTTTTTTCCTTTTATTGGGTAAACTTTTAGCACGGTTCTATATGTTTTTTCCAAAGCATATACTTTATATTAGAAACATATCTTTTATAGGACTTCCCTGGTAGTCCAGTGGTTAAGACTCCACGCCCCCAACACAGGGGGGCACGGGTTCGATCCCTGGTCAGGGAACTAAGATCCCGCATGCAGCGTGGCATGGCCAAAAGAAAAGACATAAAGGAGGAAAAAAAGGAAAAAGAAACACGTCTTTTATATTATAAAGGGAGGGGAAACAGCATTTCTGAGAAAGTAGAGTCCTCTCCCAAATAGTGCTTTGCCAGGGCTGTGGATCGTCTGGCGTGCCGGGAAGACAGCACGAGCTTGTGGCTGCCCTTGCCCCAGAGCCAGCTCACATCGCATCACTGCTGGCACCCGGGTCCCACTTCCTCCCTCCCCTTTATCTCCAGCCCCACACGATCCACCGGGCACACCAACCACCCTGAGCTTGAAGGCCTTGCACACCCCTGGCCGGCCCCGGGAACAGCTACACAATAGCTCCCCTCGCTTCGGGTGCCAGGCCAGCATTTCCTCCTCCTCCTCCGACGGACGTATAATAGCACCAACCGGATATTTTTAGATCAGCTTTGAAAAGTCGCAGTGTGTTGAGACCACATACCAGACGCATGAGGTCACCGTGCTGGTAATCGCAGAACCAGAGAGCTGGTCCCAAAGACATCCCCTCTGGTCCCCAGGACGCTGGGCCTGGATGTTTCCTTAAAACTCACCAGAGACGTGTCCCACATTCATAAGGGACCCCGTGGCTCCTCTGGGTGGAAATGTGCGTTGCTGGGGTGTCTCTGTGGCAGGCCTTGAACCCAGCCACCACGGCGACTCAGGACTTGCCCCTGGAGGGGTGTCACTCGGGGTCAGGCACCCCCCTCACCATCTGTTTGTAGTTAGGACAGGCAGCACTTTGCATGCTCACTCGTGGGAGCTCATTTTATCACAAAGCAGGCCTGTCCTCAGCTCAGACACCACCCTGCAGGGTCTGGAAGGAAAGGAGGAGACGGATCTGCCGTCTGCTTTTCCCAGAGCCGTGGCTCAAGAGCCTGTGGGGTTTACCCCAAAGGCTGAACATAAGGGAAACAGGAGATTAAAATCTGGATAGACAGTTTTCTTCACCAGGGGGCCCATGAGGGCCTACAGCACATATGGGGGCCTTGATTACAGGAGGGAGCCCCAGACAACCTGCTCCTACAAACACCTTTTACCTTCATCTGTGCTTCTCAACCCCCAGCAATTCAGCTCTCGCTGGGGACTTTTTTTTTCTTATTTATTTGACTGCATCACAGCAGAGGATGAGATGATTAGATAGCATCACCGACTTGATGGACTTGAATCTGAGCAAACTCCAGGAGATAGTGAAGGACAGGGAAGCCTGGTGTGCTGCAGTCCATGGGGTCGCAAAGAGTCAGACACGACTTAGCAACTGAACAACAAATCAGGTCTTAGTTGCATCATGTGGAATCTTTCACTGCGGCACACGGGCTCTATAGTTGTGTCACTTGGGCTTCAGTGGTGGTGGCACACAGGCTCCAGAGCCCTCAGGCTCCGTAGTTACAGGGTACAGGCTTAGTTGCTCTGAGGCATGTGGAATCTCAGATCCCCAACCAGGGATTAAACCCGCGCCCCTTGCAGTGCAAGGCAGATGCTTAACTCCTAGACCAGCAGGCAAGTCCCTGTGGGGACTTCTGGGCTTGTCCCACATGCTGCCGGCCTCTGGCGGGTAGAGACCAGGAATGACCTCGATACCCTGCAGTGTGCAGGACAGCCCTGCCCCAGAGAGTGACCACTCCCCGAGTGTCAGCAGCGCCGAGGCTGAGAACCCTGCACTGGGTTCCACAGACACCCGGGAGGGCAGAGCAGATGGGGTCCGGGCCCCAGCAGCTGGCCTAGAGCTCAGTCACACACATCCAGACCCTGTGAAGAAGAGAAGGGGGCTCTGTGGCCGCTATCTGACTCTGGAAAGCACCTCGTCGGGCTAGATTCCACCACCACACAGCCAGGTGAAGACCCCTCCCCTCAAAGTGCCCCCCTACCCTGCAAGCTAGTCTCTCAGTTGTGTCCGACTCTTGGGGACCCTATGGTCTGTAGGCCGCCAGGCTCCTCTGTCCATGGAATTTTCCAGGCAAGAAGACTGGAGTGGGTTGCCATTCCCTCCGTGAGGGGATCTTCCCGACCCAGGGATTGAACCCTGGTCTCCTGAATTGCAGGCAGATTCTTTACTGTCTGAGCCCTGAAGGTACCCCCTGTACAATTGGGCCTGGTTTCCTCCCTGAGACCTCTTCTCCCTCAATCACTCGTCCCCTGCTTGGCAGTCTGGTGGTTGGTTCAGATTCTACAGGGATGCCCAGTTCTGGGGTCTGGAGCCCCAGGGGCATCGGCAGGAAGTCACACATCCCGTGACCTCGTCAGCCGGGAGCATGACCAGTGCATGAGCCCAGCGGGGGCTGCTGCCCTGATCGCAGGCTCCACTGAATGGAGCCGTTTTCTGAGGAAGTGTCTCTGGCCTTCCAGCAGATGCTTTTCTGTGGGACTTCTGCCTCCAGGCATCAAGTTGGAAGCTCATCAGTGATTGACCTGCATCCATCCTGCCTGCTAAATGAGCGCTTGGAGAAAATCCAAACTCCTCTCGGTGTCTCCCTGAGAGCCTGGTCACCTCTCTCCACCCTGCCCTTGTCCCCCACCTCACCAGACCTGCAGATACACACCCCACCCCACCCCACAGCAGACCTTGGCAGTGGCCTTCCCACCTCCTCCGAGCTGTGGCCTCCCTGCCGGGCTCAGCCTCCTCAAACGGGAACAGCGTGAGCCTGACACCTTTTTCGCTATTGCCAAGCTTCCCTTTCCTCGTGCGACACCCCCACCCCATCCCCTCTCTGCCTCTCGTCCCTCCTCTGCCCAGCCTCACCACCCTCGCTGCTTTTAGCCTGTCACTCCCTGAAACAGGGACCACCACTCCCCAGGTACTTCTCCTGCCCCAGGCTCCCCCAAGACTCCACTGAGCCTCCCCTTATCTGGGTACCACGTGGGAAAGAGGTAACCCCAGGAACCTGAGTGGGGCACAGAGGGTGTTCTCTTGTTTTCATCTGGATGGTGGTCATGTGGTAGACCCCGGGGGGCACTGCCAAGCCGTGGGCTCTGAGCACTGCGCACACTTCCTCTGTGTCTTGGGAATGAAGCCCTGATTCACACCACGACGAGGATGGACCCCAAAAGCATCATGCTGAGTGAAAGAAGCCAGACACGAAAGGCTATCTAGTGTGTGCCCCCACTTAACGTGAAGTGTCCAGACCAGGCAAATAAATCCCGAGAGACAGGAAGCAGATTGGTGGTTACCAGGGCCTGGGGAGTAACTGCTGAGGAGGATGGGTCTCCTGTTGGGGTGATAGAAATGTTCTGGAACTAAACAGAGGTGATGGTTGGACAGCATTGTGAATGTAGTGCACGCCACCGAAGTGTTTACTTTTGAAACTTAGTTTTATGTTATGTCACTTTGACCCTAATTTTTTTTTTTAAATTGCTGTCAACCAGCTTGTCATGCCACGGTATTGCAAGACCCTCCAGGAGGGGACGTGTCCCCACATCTGCTTCCTCACAAGCAGGCTGGCGGCTGGCCTGGAGCTGGTATCAACCCAGCACCCAGCAAACTCCTTCTGGAAAATAAATATTCTGGATAGTAAATATTTTCTGGCTTTGCGGGCCAGATGGTCTCTGTCATAGCTCCCTGCCGTCACAGCACAAAGACAGTGGTAGGTGGTCGGTGAATGAACAGGCCTGGCTGTGTGCCAGGACACTTCATTTGTGGATGCTGAAACTTGAATAGGATTTTTACATGGCAGGAAATATTACTTTTCTTGGGTTTTTTGGGTTGTTTTTTTTTAAACCATTTACAAATGTAAAAACCACTCTTGGCTCACAGGCAGTACAAAAACATACAGTGGACTGGATTTGACCACAAGCCAGAGTTTGCTACGTGAACAGTTACTACTGAAAAAAAAAATCCTATGATTGGTGTTTCCAATGTCCAGGACTTAGAACTTGAGCCCCTCCTTCACGTCAACACAGAGGTAAAGAGCAAGCCCATGAGAGGTGTGGGAAGCCCCTATGGCTCAGTGGTAAAGAATCTGCCTGCCAGTGTGGGAGCCGCAGGAGACACGGGTTTGATCCCTGTGTCGGGCAGATCTCTCAGAGGAGGAAATGACAACCCACTCCAGTGTTCTTGCCCGAAGAATCCCATGGACAGAGGAGCCTGGTGGGTACAGTCCATGGGGACTCAGAGTCGGGCTCAACTGAGCGTGCACACACATACTTGGGACACGCTGGGGCTGCCTATCTGTGTGTTTTCCGGGTGTCACCTGGAGTCTGTGAGTGACTTCCAGTGAACCATGGTCTACAACACCCTGAGGGAGCCTCCAGGCTGAGGCCTGTAGGAATTTTATCCTCACAATCTGAAAACCTGCTTTTGTTTTCCTCGCAGGCTTTTGGAAATGCTAAAACAGCCCACAACAACAATTCCAGCCGATTTGGGAAATTCATCCAGGTCAACTACCTGGAGAGCGGCATTGTGCGAGGGTGAGTCTGCTGGTGCCCACGCTGTGCACCCCACCGTCAGTCTGGAGTCTTGGGCTTCCCTGCAGCGGGGACCCAGGACTGAGCCAGCAGGGAACTGAATGCTGAAGTCACGATCTTGCAGGCATTTGTGAATCATGCAGGGAAACAAGTATGATTTTCAGTCATTGATATGAAAGTCTGAGAGGTGGCAGGAAGTGTGGGTGGGGGAGGAGGGCGGCACCTTCATAACCAAACCTACCTGCCTCAGGGCATTGCCTAGGACATTGAGGCATCCACTAAGTTAAGTACAATGAGCTAGAGTTCCTAGCATGATGGGATTTGCCAAGAGCAGGCGAGGGCACACCAATTTCCCGATCTTGATGTTTCTAATTCCCTGGGTCTAGGAAGAGTTGATGTGGACTCTGGCATTTGCCAAATGTGCCCCTTTAGCTTTAGCTGGAAGGAGACATGATGCTAGGTAGCAAAGTAAGGCCGTTGTCCAGGGAAGTGCTGAAAGTAGGCAGGTGAGGGGGATGGAGGGAGGGAGGGATGGGACGTGGACTGATGGATGGATTCCAGGGTGGGTGGGTGGATAGAAGGATGGGTAGATTCATAGATGGATGGATGATGGGTGGGTAGGTTCATGGATGAACAGATAGAAGGATGGAGGGTGGTTTGATTCATGGATAGATAGATGGGATCATTGGTAGATGGGTGGATTCATAAGTGAGTATATAGACTGATGGGTGGTTTGGATGGCTGGGTGGATGAGGAGATAAATGAGTTCATAGTTGGTAGCTGGATTGTGAAGTTGACTGCCAGGCGGAAGTTAAAACAGATTTACATTTTGTGCCAGAATGTGAGTTCCTTAGGTGAAGGTACAGTTACTTCAACTAAATGTGCAACTTTGAAATTGTGTTCCCCAAAAAAACCAAAAAAGAAATTGTGTTTATTTGTATCCTGTGCAATGTTATGCTAATAGAAATACCTGGAAGCCTTATGCATTGAGTTGATGTTACAAGGAATTATCTATTTGGTCATACTGTGATTTCCGCAGTTAATACTGTAGGATTTTTTTCCTATTAAGATGTACGTTCTGGGTAGTTTCAAGTAGTTAAAAAAATATAATTGTGACTTAATACTGCATAGTGTTTTGGATTTTTGTTTAACACGCAAAGGGCTTATGAGCCATAAAACTATTTCACAGTGGGGGATAAAGAAAGACATTTGGGCACAATGTCCATTGCCTGGTGACTTAAAGGAACCCTTCCTGCTCCACATTGTGGTGTGAGAGTCCACAGTGGCGGTGGGATTTGCAAAGGCTCCAGGTGATGTTCTGAGCAGTAGAATAAGAATCCTTAAATGTTAAGATGCGGGGAGATCCAAGCAACAGGCCCACGGAGGCCACAAGAAGGCTCATGTGTTTTGGGGAGGCAGAGGTCCTCCAGGAGAACTGATTTCAAAATACCTGGGTTCTTCTGTCCATCTAAATCTGACTGGGACTTCCCCATTGGTCCAGTGGTTTTAAGACTCCATGCTTCCACTGCAGGGGGACGGGTCCAATCCCCAGTCAGGGAACTAAGATCCTACATGCCTCACAGTATGGCCAAAAAAATAAGCCTAAACCTGACTGATGATCATCTCAGTTGATGGTCCATGTTCAAGACAAGGACAGAAATGTTTTCTTCCCAGATCCTTCAACCTCTGGCTTCTTTCCTTTTTCCCCTCTGCCCAGGCTCTTAAGTGATGTTGGGAGAGAGACCCTCGATAAAGGCAACATCTCCTCTGGCCCTTCATTCAGCCCTTCAGGGACACTCAAGACTGGGCAGTTCTCCCCATGGCCCCCGCCTTCCATGGGCCATCCAGTAGTCCTTTCCCAACTGCTACTGGGCCCAGCTTGGTCTCTGCGTGGGCAGAACCACTCTCCTTCCCCCACTTGCCCCGCAGGTCTCAGCCCTTTCTCCAGAAAGACCTTCACTCTTTATTTTATTCTATTCTATCCTACTCTTCTGTGCTTCGAGGCTTCTGGGATGTTAATTCCCCAACCAGGGGTTGAACCTGGGCCACAGCAGTGAAATCACAGAGTCCTAACCAGTGGACTGCCAGGGAATTCCCCCTCCCTCCTTATTTTAAATCTGGTTTTCTCCCATGGGCCCATATTGTATCTGTCACATTGCAGAGCCTCTGACTATCAGGGGAAGCCCATGGTATCTTACTAAGTACAAGATGCAGAAACAAACTGTTTTTCGTTCCAGCAGCTCCCTTGGGAGCAGAGACACCAAGAGGCTGCCTCACATCTTCCTGGGTCCCGGACTGGCTCTGCAGGCCAGAAGCCAGGGCCTTTGCTGCCAGTGGGAGCCTCGATGCCCCTGTTCTCCGCCCAGATCAGTCCTTCCTGCGCTCTCCATTTCATGTCCCATGGCTGCTGAAACAGAGTATCACAGACCAGTCAGCACACAACAATAAGAGCACAAAACAATTATTCTCTCGTGGTTCTAGAGGCCAGAAGTCCAAGATCAAGGTGTGGGAAGGGCCATGCTCCCTCCAGAGGCTCTAGGCGAGGATCCCTCCTGGCCTCTTCCAGCTTCTGGGGGCCCCAGTGCCCTTGGCTTGTAGCCCCATCACCCCAGTCTTTGCTTCAGTCTCCACGTGGTCTTCTCCCCTGAATTTCTCTATGATCTCCTCTTCTGTCTTCTGGGATACTTGTCCTTGGGTTTAGGGCTCATCTGGACCATGGAGGAGGATCTCATCTCTAGAAAAAAAGATGAGAGTGTTAGTCGCTCAGTTGTGTCCAACTCTTGCGACCCTGTGGACTGTAGCGTGCCTGGCTCTTCTGTCCCTGGGATTTCCCAGGCAAGAATACTGCAGTGGGTTGCCATTTCCTTCTCCAGAAGATCTTTCCCACCCAAGGATCAAACCTGGGTCTCCCGCACTGCAGGCAGATTCTTTACCAGCTGAGCCCCCAAGGAAACCCCATCTCCAGGTCCTTCACTTAATTCCATCTGCAAAAGTGTTTTTTCAGAATCATAGTCACACGCTCCAGGTGGACGTGTCTTCTGGGGGCCACCGTTTGGCCCAGCACATGAGCAGGACTGGCCCTCAGCTAAGCAGCCAGCCTGCCCTGCCCACCTTGGCTCTTGTCAGGCTCAGGGCAGCTGTGGTCCTGGGCCGCTGGATCTCATAGATCAGCTGCAGAGTCCTGTCTATGGCCTCGGATTCAGGAAAGGAGGTCCTGCCTCAGCCCTTGACGGTGGCCTGCCCACGCTGGGTGGAAGGAGGTGCACTTCCTGTCCAGGGAGTGGCTGCCACCAGCTTGCAGGGAGCAGGCCCAGACCTGGTTCTGCTTTTGGGCAGGTGACACTTTTCGATGCCGCTTTCCAACAAGGCCAAGGGTCAAGGGCAGTCCACACCTCCCCCCAGTTCCCCAATTTGCAAGGCCTCGTGTTCCTGTGGGATCAAGGGCTCAGTATGGAGGGGATCCCTGGCTGTGTACAAGATCACCCCTGTAGGGGCCCAGCTTCATGAGTAATCACCAAAGGCTGTGGCCCATTAGATGACACTCGGTGCCCCTGAGGGGACACTGTCCTTGCCCATGTGGCGAGACAGCACAGAGAATTGGCCACAGATAGAGATGGAAACGTGAGTCTAGGACCAGAGGCAGCCTCCCTGCCCAGGAAAACAAAACTGCTGAGAACTACAAGTTACTGCTCAGAGGAGGGAATGGAAGAAAATAGGAGTTTGAAAGCAGAGAGGACGCGCGCATGCTGAGCCTTTGGAAACCCATGTGTGCGGGGTGTGTGCGCATGCATCCATCCATTCAGTGTGTGTGTGCGCTTGCGCAAGGCTGCAGCCAGAAGACTGCCGTCCTGGAGACAGTCTGGAAGCATTCAGCAGGCCTGGGACCAGGGCCCTAATCCCCAGCTCCCTCTTCTGTATTACAGGATGAACTCAGATGAGGGTGACCTGCAGAGCTGTACAGCTCACATACTTGATGATAGCAGATCCCATGAGAGTCAGGTCCCCACCAGGCCACCCCCCTCCTCTGGGGTCCTGGACAATACGTTAAGACCTCCTCCATCAGTGGGAGCCACAGTGCCCCTCCCGGAGGGCATTTAAATCCAGTGTATTTAATCTCAGCAAAACAGTGCCTAGAACCTCGCAGTAGAGCTCCAAGAAATGTCTTATGTCTCTACTAACATTGCGGGTGTGGCTGTGTGAGTACCCCTTTCCTGCCCCAGGACCAACACAGCCTCAGGGACCCGGGCCCAGCACATGTCCGTCAAGTGATAAACAGATAAACAAAATGTGTGTCTAGACATGTAGACACGGAGAAGGCAGTGGCACCCCACTCCAGTACTCCTGCCTGGAAAATCCCATGGACGGAGGAGCCTGGTGGGCTGCAGTCCATGGGGTCGCTAAGAGTCAGACACGACTGAGCGACTTCACTTTCACTTTTCACTTTCATGCATTGGAGAAGGAAATGGTAACCCACTCCGGTGTTCTTGCCTGGAGAATCCCAGGGCCGGCGGAGCCTGGTGGGCTGCCGTCTATGGGGTCACACAGAGTCGGACACGACTGACGCGACTTAGCAGCAGCAGACATGTAGGCTGTTGTGCCAATTTGCTCAGTCGTGTCTGAGTCTTTGCCACCCCATGGATAATCTACCAGCCTCCTCTGTCCATGGGATTCTTCAGGCAAGAATACTGGAGTGGGGTGCCATTTCCTCCTCCAGGGGATCTTCCTCACCCAGGGATTGAACCCACGCCTCCTGCATTGGCAGGCAGATTCTTTAGTACTGAGCTACCTGGGAAGCCCTTACTTAGCCATAAAGAAGAATGAAGTTCTGATAACATGCTCCCAAGTGGCAGAATCTCAGAACCACTGAGTTGAGTGAAAGAAGGCAGATTCAGTATCCAGCTGACCCTTGAACAATGCAGGGGTTAGTCAGAAATCTGCAGATGGCTTCGAGTCGGCCCTGTATATCCGAGGTTCCCCCAGTTCCCCAGCTCCTTAATATCTGTGGTTCCACATTGTGGATTCAACCAACCGCAGATGATATAGGACTATGGCATTTGCTATTGAAAAAAATATCCACCTATAAGTGGACCCACAGTTCAAACTTGTGTTATTCAAGAGTTAACTATACATACTAAATGAGTGTTTTGGTTTTTTGGGTTTTTTTTTTTTTAATTATAGAAAATCCAAAGTAATCTTTAGAGGGGCTGGTCCATGGCTGCTCGGGGGTGGATGGCAGGGAGGAATGACAGAGGCCCCAAGGAGTCTTCTCGGGATTATGGATGTGTTCGTTGTCTTGGTCATGGTGGTGGGCTCTCAGGGATTCACATGTGTCACAGCTCATGCACTCACACACGTTATATCTGTTGTGCATCAGCTATACCTTCTAAAGCTGGTTTTGAAAATTATGTACAGATTATGGAAGGACCCAGTGAAAAACTCATCTGGGTGCATGCTTTTGAGTATGTATAGTTGATCATATACAATCATCAGTAAAGCTGTTTTAAGAAGAATAGAAAAGTGAATCCATTATCTTGTATATCAATTTTCAATTGGAGAAACACTTCATGGCTGGGGAGATGGTGGAAGCAGGGTTCAACCTTCCAGTGTTATTCGTGAGTACATGGGTCTAATCATTTCAATTCCTGCCACCCCCGGGGCCATCCCGAGTGATGCCAGGTTGGGCTTCCACACAACTGTCAGCCCACATCCGGTGTGTAGGGCAGAAGTGGCCAGCCCAGGTCCCTTATTTTTATAGATTCTAGCAGTAGGGTGAGCAGTAGGGTGAGGTGCATTTACGACAACAGTGTTTACCTTAAGAATGAAATAGTATTTACGACATTTAGGTTGCTTGTTTACGACACTCAGAGCTATCACCCTTTCGTCCCTGTGCTTACCTTGGGTCCAAGGTTGTTAATCTGCAGCTGGCTTTACCACAGTCATGAATCATTCTTGTTCTTCAGGGAAACGGCATTAGCGTGTAACACTTGGTTCTTTTTCTGCTTGATGACAGAGCGGTTGTCGAAAAGTACCTGCTTGAAAAGTCTCGCCTGGTCTCTCAGGAGAAGGATGAGAGGTAGGGGGGTATTTCCTTGATGATCCCGGATGTCTGCCTTCTTCCCTATGAAGGAGAAAAGCAGATGTCCTGAGACGGGGAGTATCTACAGGAGGCCCTCATGGATCTCCTATGAGCATGAGCTTTGCCACCTTCTCCTGCTTATTTTTGTGCCTCCCTGGGGCTTCTCCCTGGAGTGGGTGCTTGGGTGTCTGCTGAAATGTGGTCAGATTAGCATCATCTCTGGTCCACCAATGAGTGAGAGGTGCCCACCCTCTGAGGAATCTATTCACTGGAGAAGCTCGTGGTTTGATTTTTGGAGTTTGTTTTTTTTTTTAAAAAAAGATCATAAGAATCGACTTATTGTCTCCAATTTGTACATAATCGAGGTGCTTTTTCCTCCCTGGCCTGGTCTCCAAAGCAATATTAGTAGTGGTTTGACGAGTAGCTATCGCTCAGCCTCCAAAAACAACTTTTTTCTCCTAATTTTGACCTACAGGAACTACCACGTGTTTTATTATTTGTTACTTGGCGTCAGCGAGGAAGAGCGTCGGGAATTTCAGCTCAAGCAGCCTGAAGATTATTTCTACCTCAACCAGGTAAATAGCCTCAAGCCCCAACCACAAACGCGGCCTCTGTTCCCCACGGGCTGTTTACGCTCTGCCAGGGGGTCAGAGGCCGTCCGCCTTGGCCCTCTCCAGCCCCCAAACCAGCTCCAAGGAGGCCCAGAGCGGGGTGGCATAAAGGAACCCATTCATTCCCTGCCTCCCCAGCCCTGCCCCATCGGTTCCAGCCAAAATCATCCTCACACACCACCCTCCCCAGCCCAGAAGTACCCAGAGCACTGCCGACTTTGTTTTTCAGCATAACTTGAAGATCGAAGATGGAGAGGACCTGAAGCATGACTTCGAAAGACTCAAGCAGGCCATGGAGATGGTGGGCTTCCTTCCTGCCACCAAGAAGCAGTAAGTGGGTGGGCCCAGCCAGGCACCTCCCCCTAACTGAAGTTACCGGTCACTCAGAGATCTGACCTACCCCCGGTGGGAACCTCGCTAAGGAGAGTAGCCCGAGTGACAGAGGACTGTCACCATTAGGCACTGGGAGATGCCAGTTAAAACCGCAGGGCGGGGCTCCCCTGGTGGTCAGGGGCTAAGACTCTGCACGCTCCCATGGCAGGGGGCCCCAGTTCGGTCCCTGGTTGGGGAACTAGATCCCACATGCTGCTCCTAAGACCAAGTGCAGCCAAGTAAATAAATAAATATTTAAAAAAACAAAAACAGGGCTTTTCAAAGGTCATTCATCATTTAAAAATCCTTTTCTTTTTTTTCGACCGCACCCTCGCAGCTTGTGAGATCTTAGTTCCCGGACCAGAAATCGAACCTGGGCCCTCAGCAGTCAAAGCGTGGAGTTTTAACCACTGGACCACCAGGGAATTCCTCCATCATTTAAAAATCTTAATTTCTTCATTAATAGACTAATTAACAGATTTTGTTAATTAGCAGAAGAGCTACACTATCTCAATAGAGGCAGAAAAAAAAAATCTAATAAAAGAAAATTTACTCAGGTATATTTACCCAAAACAAAAAAAACCACAAGGCTTTTGCCCAACAATGTGGGTATACTTCAGATTATGGAGCCATATGCTTAAAAACAGCCAAGAAAGTGAATTTTATATGATGTGTTTTTGACCACAATTAAAAATTATTTTAATTCTTCAAAACCACTCACAGCATTCTCCACGCCTTCCCGGGTGACCGGGACACCCAGAGGAGATGCCTCTGCCCAGCATGCTGCCAGGAGGACACCACGGGGCCAAGCCCTGTGGACAACCATTGGGCAGCTTCTACTGCCTATGCGTGTACACAACCAAACATATACACGTGCTTGGCCAGAGGCACGCACAGGAATGCACACAGCAGCCTCGTCTATAACAGCCCCCAACCCCAGGAAACCCTCCCAAATGCCCACCAACCAGAGATAAATAAATCAACGCGTTACAGTATATCCTGCAGGAGTTGGCACACTTTCTGGAGACAGCAAATGTTTTTCAGCTTCATGGGCCACTCAATCTCTGTGGCATGTTCTTTACATTCTGTTTTCTTAATGACCCTTTAAAAGCTTAAGAACCAAAAAAAAAAAAAAGCTTAAGAACCATCCTCAGCTCAGGGGCTATGCAGAAGAAGGTCCCAGTTGGCCAGGCACCAACCCTGCACAGCAGTGGTTCTCACTGGGGTTCTGATTGTGCTCCCAGGGGACACTTGGCCTTGCCTGATGACTCTTTTGAGTGTCATACTGCAGGTGTGGTCGGAGGGGCCAGGTGGGTAGAAGCCAGGTACCAGCAGTGCCAGGGCTGAGAAGTGGCAGCATTAAGAATAAAGAATGTGGGAGCTTCCCTCGGTGGTCCAGTGGTTAGGACTCCACTGCAAGGGATCCAGTTTCTGTCCCTGATCAGGGAACTGACATCCCACATGCCATGCAGCTTGGCCAGAGCAAAAGAAAAATATATTAGTAAATCTTTTCAAAAAAAAAAAAATGAACAATGCTCCATGCAGTAACACACATGACTCCCCCACCTTACACCTTTTCTATGACAGGCCCGATGTAAGTACAAGTGATTTCACCAAAGTCACGTTCACGGATGGTGTTAGATGTCAGGACAGCGGTTTCTCTTTGGAAGCTGCGGAGGGTCCAGGGCCTGAAATGTTGTTCTGTTTTTTTGGTCTGAGTGCCAGTCACAAGCATCTCTGCATTTGGTGATACTTCATCAAACTCAACACTTGGGGACGGAATTCCCTGGCGGTCCAGTAGTTACGACTCCACACTTCAAATGCAGGGAGTGCAGGTTCGATCCCTGGGCGGGTGACTAAAATCCCATATGCCTCACAGCGTGGCTGAAAAAGAAAACAGCAACTACACTTGGGGAACTGTGTGCATTTTTTTTTTTTTGGTGATGCCTCCATAAGAAAATTTTTAAGCTCTCCCAACACCACTACCACCAAAAAAAAATAGAGCTACATGCCTCCAAAGTCCTGTTTGACAGAGAGTGGCCAGCAGAGGAGTGGACATCTTTCGGAGTTCGCGTGTTCTGACTGGAATGGCTGGTTTTACGAATACAGCCCAGGTCGCTGGAAACTTGAGCGCAGTTCACTGGAAGCTTCTGCTGTCTTGGGACTGGGGACGTGCCCCAACCTTGGCTCCTTCTCTCCCCAGGATTTTTTCCATCCTCTCAGCCATCTTGTACCTAGGCAACATCACTTACCGGAAGAGAGCCACGGGCCGAGACGAAGGCCTGGAGGTCGGGCCCCCCGAGGCGCTGGACACGCTGTCGCAGCTCCTGAAGGTACTGTCCCGGGCCTCAGCCACAGGGGCCGCCCACCGAGGCCCAGGCTTCCTGCGCTGGCTGAGCCTCTGTCAGCTGCTTCCTCCCCCGCCGTCTCTGCCGTGTCCCTTCCTCATTTCTTTTCTTTTTTTAATCGAGCGATGATTGGTTTTAGCTTCAGATGGACAGCATGAGTGATTCAGTATCTGTAGCATCTGTTGCCAAATGGCCACCACAAGAAGGCTAGTTAACGCTTGTCACCTCGGTGGCTGTGGGATTTGTTTTCTCTTGGGATGAGAACTTCCAAGATCGATTCTCTCGGCCGCTTGCATTTATGCAGTACGGTCACATTAGCCGCTGTCACCCTGCTGCACACTACCTTCTCATGACATCTTACAACCGAAAGTCTGTGCCTTTGCACCCCCTTCACACGCTTCACCTGTCTGCTCTCTGTATTTGTGAGTTTGGGAGGTTTGAGGGGTGTTTTCTTCTTGTTTTTTTTTTTTTTTTTTAATTCTACATATACGGGAGATCACACAATATGTCTTTGTCTGACATATCTGTTAACATAATACCCTCAAGGTCCATCCCCTCTTCATTTCCTTTTTTTTTTTTTAATTGAAATATAGTTGATTTACAATGTTGTATTACTTTCAAGTGTACAGCAAAATGATTCAGTTCTACATATAATCTTTTTTAGATCCTTTTTCGTTATAAGATATTGATATAGTTCCCTGTGCTGTATGCTATGCAGTTGATTATTTTATTTATAATAACGTATATATTTTAATCCTAAGCTCCTAATTATGCCTCCCCCTACCCTTGCCCCTTTGGTAACCGTAAGTTTATTTTCTGTGTCTGTGGATCTGTTGTGTTTCTGTTTTGTACATAAGTACATTTGTATCATTTTTTAAAGATTCTGCATATAAGCGGTATCATATGGTATTTGTCTTTTTCTGACTTACTTCACTTAACATAATACCCTCAAGGACCATCTCTTCTTCATCTCCTTTTATTTTTTTTTAATTGAAATATAGTCGTTTTACAATGTTGTGTTGCTTTCAGGTATAGAACAAAATGATTCAGTTCTATATATATTCTTTTATAAGTTACTACAAGATACTGAGTGTAGTTCCCTGTGCTATACGCTGTATAGTTGATTATCTGTTTTATGTATGTGTGTATACTTTAATCCCAAGCTCCTAATTGATCCTTCTCTCTGCCCCTTCCCCTTTGATAACCATAAGCTTGTTTTCTGTGCCTGTGATTCTATTTCTGATTTGTAAATATGTTCATTTGTATCGTTTTTTTAAAGAATCCGCACGTAAGCAATGTCACGTGGTGTTTGTCTTTCTCTGTCTGACTTACTTCCCTTAGTATGAAAATCTGTGTCTCTCCTTATTGCTGCAAATGGCATTATCTCATTCTTTTTCTGGCAGAGTACTGTTCCGTGCATATTCATGCCACATTTCCGTTACCCGTTTTCACCTGTTGATGGACATTTAGGTTGCTCCGTGTCTTGGCAGTTGTAAATAGTGCTGCCGTAACATTGGGGTGCAGGTATCTTTTCGACGCATCTTCCTTCTGGGAAGGGCCATTTCCCATCTCAGCCCCTCCCTGGAATGGCCCATCAAAGTTTTTTATATATTTATATAACTGAATCAGTTTGCTGTATACCTGAAACTAACATAATGTTGTAAATCAACTATGATTTAAAAAACAAAATCACCATTTGATCAGCAAGGTCATTTTGTGGTTGGACCATCCCCTTGTCCATTGTCCTCAACCCCGGGAGCACTGGACAATGTCTGGAGTCATTTGGGGGGTACTAGTGTCATCTGGTGGGTAGGGGATGCTATTTAACAGAATGCACAGGACAGCCCCCACAGCAAAGAAGCAGCATCAGTCACTCAGTCATGTCCAACTCTTTGCGACCCCATGGACCATAGCCAACCAGCCTCCTCTGTCCATGGAATTCTCCAGGCATGCATACTGGAGTGGGTTGCCATTCCCTTCTCCAGGGGATCTTCCCAACCCAGGGATTGAACCTGGGTCTCCCGTGTTGCAGGCAGATTCTTTACCATCTGAGCCACTGGGGAAGCTCAAAGAAGGACCCAGCCCCAAATGCCTGTGATGCCGAGGCTGTTTTCTGAACGTGTGTTCCATTTGTGACTCTTTAAAGTACGCCTGCCTGCCGGAGCCCCAGCTCCTGTCGTGCTCATGGGAATGAACGAGTACGTCTGCCAGGAGATGGAGACAGCTCCCCCGGCCCAACTCTTGACTCCCCGTGGACAGGGCTTGGCAGTCAGGGAGGAGCAGTCTCCTCGCTTCGCCCTTGCACCCAGACCAGGAACCCACTCCAGCAGCGACAGCTATAAACACAGGCAGCACCTGGGGCTGCAGTGACACCCAGGCCTGTGTGACCACAGTCTAGGCCATCGAGCAAGCCTGTGGGTGCGAACATTCTGAGGCACACTGGTGTTCCACACACTGTGGGTTGGCAGCCCTGGGGGTGGGCTCTGGGCCCACTTCCTGGCCCAGCTGCCGGGGGGTCCTTCTTCCGCCCTCCTCAGGCCTTGCCTCAGTGACACACAGATCTAGTCAACAAGCTCTCCAGCTTTTCTCTCCTCCTTTTTTTTTTTTTTAAGCTTTTATTTATTTATTTTTAATTGAAGCATACAGTTGGCTTACAATGTTGGGTTTCCGGTATAAAGTGGGTCATGTATGTGTATGTATGAATATTTATCTGCATATGGGCTTCCCTGGTGGCTCAGTAGGTAAAGAATCTGCCTGCAATGTGAGAGACCTGGGTTCCATCCCTGGGTTGGGAAGATCCCTTGGAGGAGGGCATGGCAACCCACCCCAGTATTCTTGCCTGGAGAATCCCCATGGACAGAGGAGCCTGGTGGGCTACAGTCCATGGTGTCACAGAAGAGTCAGACACAACTTAGTGACTAAACAACAGCAGCAACAACATGTGTGCATATGTTCTTTTTAAAATTCTTTTCCATTATCGGTTATTACAGGATATTAAATATAGTTCTCTGTGCTATACAGTAGGACCTTGCTGTTTATATATGTTATATAGATTAAATGTATCTGTTAATCCTAAACTCCTAATTTGTCCTTCCCCACCCCTCTTCCTCCTTGACCTTGAAACAGGTGAAGCGAGAAATCTTGGTGGAAGTTCTGACCAAAAGAAAAACAGTGACCTCCAACGACAAACTCATCCTTCCCTATAGTCTCAGCGAGGTGAGTGCTGCCCTGGGTTCTCATGGGGTGCCCAGGCCCAAAAACATGGGTGCTCAGGGTGGCGATAGGGAGAGCCTTCAGAAATAGCTGGCATGGGTGGTCATTTTCCTGCCCCTAATTTGACCTCCCTCGTGGCTCAGATGGTAAAGAATCCACCTGCAATGCAGGAGACACAGGAGGCACTGGCTCTATCCCTGGGTCAGAAAGATCCCCTGGAGAAGGATAGGGTAACCCACTCCAGTATTCTTGCCTGGAAAATTCCATGGACAGAGGAGCCTGTCGGACTACAGTCCTTGAAGTCACAAAAGAGTCGGATACAACTGAGCATTTAACAGCACAGTTTGACAGAGGAGAACCTTGGAAGCTCAAACCAGCTTATACAGCTCAAGGGACAGAGCTAGAGCCACGTGTGATGATCTCTGTGTTGAGCTGTTTAGTGGGCACACTGGTTCTCACCAGCAGAGGACAGCCACCTGCAGCTTGCAAGCCAAACCCAGCCCACTTCCTGCTTCTGTCAATAAAACTTTATTGGCACTTGACCACGACCATTCATGCACATGATGATCTGCTGCAGTGGCAGAGCTGTCCTACAAAGCTGATCATGTTGACTCACGGGCCCTTGCCCAAGAAAGCTTGCTGACCCCTGGGTTAGAGTGTGACCTTTATAACCGTTGCGTGGGTCCCTACATGTTGATAAGACGCCTCTCTCTAGCCTTTGCCCCAGTCTCAGTGTTTTCTCTGTGGCATATTTTTCTTGCGTTTTTACACCTCTAGACTTGCAGGTTGGGGAGCATCAGGAAAGTACCTAGCCACGGGGGCAGGGGGGTATTTTTAGCTCATGGGAGAAGCTGCTCAAGAATCTAAAATGGATACCTAGACAGTTGGAGCCCCTGTGGGCAAAGGTGCTCAGCCGTGGTATGTGACAGGTGCCACAGGTCACTGGAGTCCACAGCCAGGTGCTCCCCAGGGGTACTGAGCTGAGCAAGGGAGATGAAGGCCAGGCACAGGGCAGCACCCTACGCAGCTCCATTTCCACAAAACCAGAGGACCTCATTATCTAGGTCTTGATAGCAGGCTGAGTAAGTCCTGTCGCAACTTAGATCTGAGAGCATACAAAGAAGGAATTTCTTGTAGGTGAATTAGACCCCAATGAGCCTTTTTAAAAAATTGTAAATATCAATCACCGCTTTTAGGCACACAGTGGCCTGGCCCATGGTGCTCCCAGAACCGCAGGGGTTGAACCCAGCCCAAGCTCCTGGTTATTCTCCCACAGCACCCTCCCTGAGCCCATGTGCCCACCCCAGCAGTCCCCAGGGTCCTCTGAGGAGCAGGCCGTCCCACGAGAAAGACTTGGCCAGACCCCAGGCTGCCAGGTCAGGGCTTCATGCTCTGGTGTGCAAGGGCGTCCGAGCGGACAGGACGGCAGGCAGAGTGAGAAGGGGAGGTATCAGAGGAGCTGAGTGTTTCAAGTCACCATCTTGACCTCCCTGTGCACAGACCTCGGGGGCGCACCTTGCCGAGGTGTGACCCCCACCCCAAACTCTGTGCCCACAGGCCATCACCGCCCGTGACTCCATGGCCAAGTCACTGTACAGCGCGCTGTTCGATTGGATTGTGCTGCGGATCAACCACGCTCTCCTCAACAAGAAGGACATGGAAGAGTCTGTCTCGGTGAGGGCCACACCTCCTCAGCTGGCAGCCTGTGACCCTGGCTGCAGTCGGTCAGGCGTGAGGCTGGTTTCTCCCCTCAGCAGCCCCAGGGAACCAACAGGATGCGGTTCTCAGGGCCCAGTGCAGAGAAAACAGGGGACTCTGGGGCTTTCCTGTTGGTCCAGTGGTGAAGACTCTCCGCTTCCACTGCAGGGGGCATGGGTTCAATCTCTGGTTGGGGAACTAAGATCCTGCAGGCCACGTGCAGCCCCAAACAGAAGTCAAAAACACAGGGCTCTTTGTTTAATATTGCAGGTTGTATCTACTCAGTGTTACATGCCAGCCTGGATGGGAAAGGGTTGAGGAGAGAAGGATACAGGTGTATGTGAGGCTGAGTCCCTTCGCAGTTCACTTGAAACTATCACAGCATTGTTAACTGGCTATACCCATATACAAAATACAAGCTTTAAAGTTTGAAAAAAAAAATATTACAGGTTCTAAGACCCTTAGCATCAGACAGGTTGCTGCCAAGGGAGTACTCACCAGTAATAACCATTCTCGCCATCTCCCCCAGTGCCTGTCTATCGGCGTCCTCGACATCTTTGGCTTTGAAGACTTCGAGAGGAACAGTTTTGAGCAGTTCTGCATCAACTACGCCAACGAGCAGCTCCAGTATTACTTCAACCAGCACATTTTCAAGCTAGAGCAGGTAAGGAAATACTGGCTTATTCACCCATCCAGTCCTAGGAGGAAGGCAATGAGCCAGAACTGGGATCCCCCTGGGGACCTTGAGGACCTGGTTTGTCATCAAACCCGCCCCAGAATTTTTCTCTGCAAAAAAGGGACAGTCCGGGAACATTCCCACCCGGCCCCAGATGAGGCAAAAGGCAGGGATATTTGACGCCACAGGCGAGTGTTGTACTTTCTCTCTGCTCAGATGTGAAAGTTGATTCAGTGGGAGACAAGCTGAGTTGCCTTGTAAGGATTTGCTTCGGTCAACAGTGAAGATATCCCACGTAATAGGTGTTTTCACTTCAAAATAACCCACCTTCTTTACCCAAGTATTGTCCTTCCTATGATGGATTCTGACGAAAGAAAACTGATGGGTTTATACACATGTATATGTGAAAGTGCAAGTGTTAGTCCCTCAGTCGTGTCTGACTCTTTGGGACCCCATGGACTATAGCCCACCAGGCTCTTCTGTCCATAGAATTCTCCAGGCAAGAATACTAGAGTGGCTTGCCATTCCCTTATCCAGGGGTTCTTCCCAACCCAGGGATCAAACCCAGGTCTCCTGCATTGCAGGCGGATTCTTTACCGTCTGAGCCACCAAAGAAGCCCCTATATTTAGCTAATACTTAGCTAATCTTATTATTATGTCTTTTAGCTGAAACTCACATTTCTCACTTGAAATGTGGCTGGTCCAAATGGAGTTGCGTAGGAAGAGCAAAAGACATAGCGGATTGCAAAGATACAGCGCAGGGGAGAGAGGCCTTTGGGGGACTTCCCTGGCGTCCAGTGGTTAAGACTGCACGCTTCCTGGGCAGCCTGGGTGGGAGGAGTTGGGGAAGAACGGATACACGTATCTGTATGGCTGAGTCTCTGCTGTGCGTCTGTAACTACCACAGCATTGTGAATCTGCTGTATTCCAATAAGATAAAAAGTTGTGGTTTTTTTTAATACATAAAGATAATTTCCATAATCATTAAAAAAAGACTCCACATTCCCCTGCACGGAGTTCAGTTGCTCAGTCCAATTCTTTGTGACCCCCACGGACTGCAGCATGCCAGGCTTCCCTGTCCATCACCAACTCCTGAAGCTTGC
Organism: Bos mutus; assembly: GCF_027580195.1. Lineage (NCBI taxonomy): Eukaryota > Metazoa > Chordata > Mammalia > Artiodactyla > Bovidae > Bos > Bos mutus. Next base: position 45,488,084 of record NC_091623.1, read on the forward strand.
TCAGACTCATGACTGTTGAGTCAGTGATGCCATCCAACCATCTTATCCTCTGTTGTCCCCTTCTCCTCCTGCCTTCAATCTTTCCCAGCATCAGGGTCTTTTACAGTGAGTCAGTTCTTCACATCAGGTAGCCAAAGTATTGGAGTTTCAGCTTCAGCATCAGTCCTTCCAATGAATATTCAGGACTGATTTTCCTTTAGATTAGGGTTTTTTCCTAAACCCTAACCCTAACCGTATCCCTAACCCTAACCTCCTTGCAGTCCAAGGGACTCTCAAGAGTCTTCTCCAACACCACAGTTCAGAAGCATTAATTCTTTGGCGCTCAGCTTTCTTTATGATCCAACTCTCATGTCCATACATGACTACTGGAAAAACCATAGCTTTGACTAGATGGACCTTTGTTGGCAAGGTAGTGTCTCTGCTTTTTAATATGTGGTGTAGGTTGGTCATAGCTTTTCTTCCAAGAAGCAAGCGTCTTTTAATTTCATGGCTGCAGTCACCATTTGCAGTGAATTGGGAGCCCCAAAAAATAAAGTCTGTCACTGTTTTCATTGTTTCCCCATCTATTTGCCTGAAAGTGATGGGACTGGATCCCGTGATCTTAGTCTTCTGAATGTTGAGTTTTAAGCCAACTTTTTCACTCTCCTCTTTCACTTTCATCAAGAGGCTAATCTTTAGTTCTTCTTCAGTTTCTGCCATAAGGATGGTATCATCTGTGTATCTGAGATTATTGGTATTTCTCCCGGCAATCTTGATTCCAGCTTGTGCTTCATCCATCCTGGCTTTTCGCATGATATACTCTGCATATAAGTTAAATAAGCAGGGTGACAATATACAACCTTGACATACTCCTTTCCTTGTTTGGAATTAGTCTGTTGTTCCATGTCCAGTTCTAACTGTTGCTTCTTGACCTGCATACAGATTTTTCAGGAGGCAGGTATAGTGGTCTGATAGTCCCATCTCTTTAAGAATTTTCCACAGTTTATTGTGATCCACCCAGTCAAAGGCTTTGTCGTAGTCAAAAAAGCAAAGTTAGATGTTTTTTCTGGAACTCTTGCTTTTTGATGCTCCAACAGATGTTGGCAATTTGATTTCTGGCTCCTCTGCCTTTTCTAAATCTAGCCTGAATATCTGGAACTTCACAATTCACATACTGTTGAAGGCTGGCTTAGAGAATTTTGAGCATTACTTTGCTAGTGTGTGTGATGTGTGCAATTGTGTGGTAGTTTGAACATTCTTTGACATTGCCTTTCTTTGGAATTGAAATGAAAACACTTTCCAGCCCTGTGGCCACTGCTGAGTTTTCCAAATTTGCTGGCATATTGAGTGCATCACTTTAACAACATCATCTTTTAGGATTTGAAATAGCTCAGCTAGAATTCCATCACCTCCACTAGCTTTGTTTGTAGTGATGCTTCCCAAGGCCCACTTGATTTCTCATTCCCGGATGCCTGGTTGTAGGTGAGTGATCACACCATTGTGGTTGTCTGGGTCGTGAAGATCTTTTTGTACAGTTCTTCTGTGTATTCTTGCCACGTCTTCTTATAATCTTCTGCTTCTTTTAGGTCCATACCATTTCTGTCCTTTATTGTGCCCATCTTTGCATGAAATGTTTCCTTGGTATCACTAATTTTCTTGAAGAGATCTCTAGTCTTTCCCATTCTATTGTTTTCCTCTTATTTATTTGCATTGATTACTGAGGAAGGCTTTATCTCTCTGTGCTGTTCTTTGGAACTCTGCATTCAGATGGGTGTATCTTTCCCTTTCCCTTTTGCCTTTCACTTCTCTTCTTTTCTCAGCTATTTGTAAGGCCTCCTCAGACAACCATTTTGCAAATCTTTTTGAATTTCTTTTTCTCGGGGATGGTGTTGATCCCTGCCTCAAGTACAATGTCACGAACCTCTGTCCATAGTTCTTCAGGCACTCTCTCAGATCTAATCCCTTGAAACTATTTGTCACTTCCACTGTAAGGGCTTTGATTTAGGTCATACCTGAATGGTCTCATGGTTCTCCCTACTTTCTTCAATTTAAGTGTTCATCTTGCAATAAGGAGTTCATGGTCTGAGCCACAGTCAGCTCCCCTGTAATGAGCATGAGTTCTAGCCCTGGTCCAGGACCTGAGAGCCTGCATGCCATGCTGCATGGCCTGCATGGCCAGAAAATAAAAGAAAAGGCATTTTTGTCTCGCTGGTAAAAGGCCATGTTTGTAATTTTTTATGTCAGTTAAATCACATGTCATGATGTTGACATACATCATACACCTTGGGTGTATTGGGTTAACTGTATTGTTTAAGTTAACTGCACCTGCTTTCTTTTCACATTTTTAAACATGGCTGTTAGAAAGTTCAAAGTGATATGGGTCTCTCATATTATATGATTGTCGGGACATTCATATAAGAGCAGGGGCTGCCCCAGATTATTGGCACATAGCCACACCCCTTTGTCAACACAGCATCTGTGTCTCCTTTCATGCTACAAGAGCAAAGCTGAGTATCATGCAGACACCATCTAACTTGTAAAGCCTAATATATTTGCCATCTGGCTCTTTACAAAGAAAGTTTGCTGACCCCTGGGTGATTTTAAGCGTGATTTTTAAGCACTCTGGTTTTATGCAGTAAGTCCCCTACATCATGAACGAGTTCTGTTCTGATAGTACAAACAAAGTAAGTCAGAGTTAGCCTAGGCACCTAACTGGGTTTTCCAGGTGGTGCTGTGGTAAAGAATCTTCCTGCCAGTGCCGGAGAGACGCAAGTTCTATCCCTGGGTTGGGGTGATCCCTAGAGGAGGAAATGGCAACCCACTCCAGTTTTCTTGCCTAGAAAATCCCATAGCCAAAGGAGCCTGGTGGGGACTGTAGTCCATCGGGTCACCAAGAGTCAGATGCGACTGAGCGCACACACACACACACACCCAGTTAAAACAAACCTGTACTGTTTCAGGTTTAGAATAATTTTCACACAGATAATACATAAAAAAACAAACACAAAAAAGGGAGAAGATATCTTTAATCTTCTAGTACTTTGAAAAGTACAGTAGTACAGTACAACAGCTGGCATACGGGGGCTGGCATGGAGTGAGTTGGCAAGAAGAGTTACTGACTGGAGGAGAGAGGGGAGGTGGGAGATGACAGAACTGAAGATTGTCAGCTGCAGAAGGCAGAGGGCGAGCTGCACAGCCACTTACAGAGGGTGTGCGCAGGTGGCAGTGTGCACCAGACACGTGAGCTCACTCACATGACTGGACATGTGAACGCACAGTCACAGCTTTGAAGGTTCACCACCTGAAGGTTCGTATGTAGAGGACTTACTGAAGATCTTTGAGAATGTGCATTCCTGTTCCCTGTTGCTAATTGTTTACTTATCAAATAATTTTATGTATTTATTGATGTATTTCTATTGGTATATTAATACGCATTCTATGTTATTTGCACGTTTATATATAAATATGTATGTGCATATATAAATAAAGTTTTTTTACATAGGACATGTGCTACGTAGACGTTACTGTGTCCCTGAAATGCTGAACGTAACAGATGCCCCTTGAACCCCGCAGGAGGAGTACCAGAGTGAAGGGATCTCTTGGCACAACATCGACTACACAGACAACGTGGGCTGCATCCACCTGATCAGCAAGAAGCCCACCGGTCTCTTCTATCTGCTGGACGAAGAAGAGAGCAAGTGAGTGTCCATGCATCCGGATCTGCAGCCCCAGGGCCTTACTTGAATCCATTCCACCCCAGGAACTTCTGGGTTGCTCAGATTCGTGTGGCTGCAAATCTTGACCCCACATTTGCCATTCACCAGAGAACTAGCAACACTCACAAGAGCTGTGAACTCAGGAACACACCCTCGCCCTCCCAGGAGTCTTTGGGAAAGACTTGTGGGACCTGAATCTAGAAGCCAGTCACAGGCTTGGTGCAGCCTTACAAAGGGCAGGGAGTGGAATCAGGGCCCTGGATACAAGATGCTCCACCAAGCCTGCCGGCCCTCATCCACAAGACATGATGAGGGCTGGAGAGGGTGTTTTTAAGGTGCTTTGTGCTTGGTCACTCAGCCAGAGTTCCAGAAATCGCAGGACAGCCTAAAACAACAGAAATTTGTTCTCTCACCGTTCTGGAGACCAGAAGCACAAAATCAGCCTTGATGGGCCAAAACCAAGGTGTGGGAGGGCCACCCTCCCTCCAAGAAGGAGACTTCTTTGCATCTTCCACCTTCCGGGGGCTCCAGGTGTTCTTGGCTTGTGGCCGCGTGACTCCAGTCTCTGCCTCTGTAGTCACATCATCTTCTGTCCTTCTGCTTCATCTCCTCTTCTTATAAAGATTCCAGTCTATTAGATTAGTACCCACTCTAATGACCTCATCTTTCTAGGGGAGAGTGGGGACCGCGTCATACAGCTTGTGAGGTCTTAGTTCCCCAACCATGGGTTGAACATGAGCCCTCGGTTGTGAAAGTCCCGAGTCCTAGCCACTGGAGTGCCAGTAGAGCCCCCTCAAGAGCTCGTCTTGACTTGGCTGCATCTAGGGCCACATTCGCAGGTTCAGTGTGTCAGGGCGCAGACCCGTCTTGAGGGTTTGGGTTTCTTTTGACTGTGTCTGGTCCTGGTCGCAGCATGTGAGACCTTTGTCGCATCCTGTGGGGTCTCTTGTTGAGGTGCACAGACTCTCGAGCTGTGGCTCCAGGGCTCAGTAGTTGCGGCACGTAGACTTAGTTGCTCCTCGACACATGGGATCTTAGTTCCCTGTCCAGGGATGGAACCTGCATCTCCTGCATTGCAAGGTGGGTCCTTATCCACTGGAAAGTCTCTTTATCAGCAGCTTTTATCAGGCCCCTCATTTGCTGCCGGCGTCCCCTCAGGCCTGGGGTGAATGAGGTTCACCACCTGCCTCAAGCTGAGTCCCATCCAGGACAGACACATCCATTCTAGGCCAGAATCCAGGGAGAAAACTTTCAGATAAGGGAAGGAGCAGGGCACTTGGAAGGGTTCATTGTCCCTCCCAGCAAACTCCCCAGAGCCAGATCTGGGATAGGCATGCAAGGCAGGACCGGGCTGAGCCTGGTCGGATTTGTCTTTGTTTAAAATCTTGCTATTTTAGGGGGCCTCTCTGGCAGTCCAGTGGTTAAGACTCTGTGTTTCCAATGCAGGGGGCACAGGTTCAATCCCTGGTTGGGGAGCTAAGATCCTGCGTGCTTTGGGACATGGCCAAAAAATAAATAAAAATGGATGCCAAAAAAAAAAAGTCCATGGTGAGCCCCCCCCAAAAAAATCAAGATTTAAAAAAATAAAATCTAATTGTTTTAGTTCATCATGATTTTAGAGGGGCTTGGGGGGCATTGAATTGGATTTTCTAAAATAGCGTGTGAAGATGTTATTTGTTTCCACAACCAAGTGAACGGGTCTCTTGCTCTCCACACCCTGACCCTGGCAATGATGTACCTCATAGCTACAGGGTCTCCCCCTCTACGCCCTGTAAAGCCATGAAACCCAGGCATCAGGGGTTCGGAGGCATACCTTGCTGCCCGAGTTTGCAGTGAGGCAGGGCTCAGGCTGGATGCCAAAGCCGGCTGCGGCATTTCCTTCCTGGGAGGCCGAAATAGCCAGATACAGCGGCTCCCTTAGTGAGGCCCCGCTCACCTCCCTGTTTCGTCCATCTCCCAGCCCCTGCCTCTAACGGGAGCATGGGCAAGACCCAGGTACAGATGCACCCGAGACCGGAAGCCACCCCCATCCCGGGATTATTCCAGGAGCTGCCCATGATGGGCCCCGGGCACAATCTTCCCTAGACCAGACGTTCACATGGGCCGGGGCACTGGGCTGCCCTGCCTGTTTCAAGTTTGCTCCCCAGCCCTGAGGGCATCACTTTGCCCTCAGCCTCGTGCCCAGGCCACTGCAGCCCGAGCACCTGCCTGCCTCCTCCACGGAAGGCCTGCAACCTGCCAATACAGAGCAGGTGACCGGCTGCAGTTCCTGCAGTTAAAGGTCTCCCGTGCTCTTCCCAGCTTTCCACATGCCACAAGCCAGACTCTGCTGGCCAAGTTCAAACAGCAGCACGAGGACAACAGATACTTCCTCGGCACCCCCGTCATGGAGCCGGCCTTCATCATCCAGCACTTTGCAGGGAAGGTGAAATATCAGATCAAGGTACGTAGCCATCTGTCTCCACTGTCAATCAAGTTGTGCTCCGCTCAGGGGATGGGAATGGGACCCCTGGGTACCCTGGAGATCCTTTCCTTCAGATGCTTGCTCTATGCCCCCTCTTTATTGCTTTTGCTTGGCGAGGTTCCAGGGCACTCAGACCCAGTGTCAAACCCCTGGCTCTGCTTTCGAGGGCCCCATGGGCAGGAACCCCCTCTCTGTTGTGGAAATGGGTCCCGCTCCCCACCCAGCCTTTCCCGAGCTGACCCTAGGGCCTCAGCCAACACTATCAAGGGACCACCCACCACCCTTCTTACCATCCTCCCCATACCAGGACTTCCGAGAGAAGAACATGGACTACATGCGGCCAGACATCGTGGCCCTCCTGCGGGGCAGTGACAGCTCCTACGTGCGGGAGCTCATCGGCATGGACCCCGTGGCCGTGTTCCGCTGGGCGGTGCTCCGGGCCGCCATCCAGGCCATGGCCGTGCTCCGGGAGGCTGGGCGCCTGCGGGCCGAGAGAGCTGAGAAGGCTGCAGGTAGGAGGCTCCCTGTGTCACTGTCAAGAAGGGGGTGCTCAGAGTCCATTGCGCAGTATAAGATTTCATCACATTTAGCACATTCCTGAGGTTGTGCAACCAGCACGTCTGTCTTGTTCCCCAAACTTTCTTTTTTCTTTCGCACTAGTGATAAAGAACCTGCCTGCCAGTACAGAAGATGTAAGAGATATGGGTTCAGCCCCTGGGTCGGGTAGGTCCCCCGGAGGAGGGCGTGGCAACCCACTCCAGTATTCTTGCCTGGAGAATCCCATGGACAGGGGAGCCTGGCAGCCTACAGTCCATGTGGTCACAGAGAGTCAGCCACACTGAAGCAACTTGGCACACAATAGTTTATTACAAGATATTGACTGTATTTCCCATTGCTATATAGGAGGGCTTTGTGGTTTATTTCATATGTAAGAGTTTGTATCTGCTAATCCCAAACTCCTAATTTATCCCTCTCCCCATCCTTTCCCTTCAGTAACCATAGGTTTGTTTTCTATGTCTGTGAGTCTATTTAGTATATAAATTCATCTGTGGTATTTTTTCTGATGCCACATGTAAGTGATACCCATATAAAATTTGTCTTTATTTGACGGCACTGCGTTTGGATGATCATCTTTAGGTCCACCCATGTAGCTGCAAACAGCATTGTTGGATTCTTTTTTATGGCTGAGTCATATTTCATTGTATAGTTATACCATGTCTCCCCTATCCATCCATCTGTTGATAGATATTTAGGTTGCTTTCATGTCTTGGCTATCGTAAATTAGCTCCCAAGCTTTTGATCTTGCAAAACAGAAGATTTGTAGCGGGATATATAATTTAACCTGCCCATCCTCACACAGCAAGAAGGTGTGTTCCTGTTTTTCTGTGAGAACAGCCTGACACCCAGAAGGGCTGAGCGACTCCCAGGATCACTCAGCTCCAGATGCCAGCCCCAGGGTTCCATTTTAGGAAGGCTGGGGTATTGGTTAAAGGAGGATTGAAAGGTTAAAGCCACTACATTGAGACAGTACCATTTGGGCCACACAGGGTGGGCAGGGTGGCTGGCCGTGGGGGCGGGCAGCATGTGCAAAAGTCCTGCGGCATCTGTTTTAGGAAATAGATGGTGCTGTTTGGGGAGGAAATGGAACATTTCATGGTTCCCCGCTGTGCCCAAATTTGAGTGTCAGCCCCCCACCCCCTCCTTTTTTTTTAAATCGGGTTGAAGTTAAGAAGCCCTTCAGCTCCAAGCAGCCCTCACCTCAAAACTTCATGTGCTCTGTCTCCCCAGCAGGTCTGGACAGCTCTGGTGCCCAAGGTCACCTGGGAGAACTACAGAGAGGAGCCAGCACCCCGTCAGAAAAACTGTACCGGTGAGCGAGATCTTGATTTGTCCCAGCTGGAGCCTGTAGGCAGCGGCGTTGTTTAAAACGGCGCCAGAAACCCGACACCCTGAACCCAGGTCAGGGTTGACCTGAATAAGGAACCCGGCAACCGCTTGAATCAGAAACACCCAGACGCAGCGGCATCTGGTGGCCGCATTTCTGCACACAGAGAGGCCAACCTTGTGCATCATCTGTTTGGGGGGATGTGGGCGGCTTAGTTTACAAAGGATCCTTTTCAGGGCCGGTTGTGACCATTGGCGGGCGGGGCCAAAAGGCTGCTGGTCTCGCAGAGCAGCAAGCTTGATTTAAGAGCACTTCCTCCCTTAGCCTGACCAGGATGTCCCAAACACCAGTCTGCTAAGTTACTTTACTCTCAGTCAGAAACACAGATGCGTTGTTGCCTCTAAGATGACACAGAGGTGTTCTATGGCCACCTACTGATGGTCAGGGTTCCTCCAGATACCCCAGTTGGTACTGAGTGTAAAAGTGAGCAGGCTTGTGCTTCTAGGAAGGCAGGGTATAAAAGGTCATGCTCTATAGCCATCTGAGGCCATGACAAAGCCAGGGGAGGGACCCTTCAGGCAGCTTGTGAGAGCCAAGCCAGGCAGACTACACTGAGAAGGGACTAGTTGGACCAGACAAGACAAGCAGTGTGTGCTGACCTGCGGGACAGCTGCTGCGAAGGCCCTGAGGCAGCAAAGTCCCCAGGCTCTTTCTTAAGACTCAGCAAAATTCCCAAGGAGCAAGCCCCTAAATTTTGAAACATGAAAAAGTCATTTTGTTTTTTGAGCACTTTGTAAGAAAACCCCCCTCAAGAGGTTCATGAAAGCTTATGAGTAGAGTTAGAGATAGCTCCTAGGTAAGTGATCCTGTGCCATTTGTCTGAAGGCAGTGTGCCATTTTTCTCCTTTTAAAAAGATACATTTTGATTTTTTTTCTTCTAATTGAAGGATAATTGCTTTACAGTATTGTGTTGGTTTCTGCCAAACATCAACACAAATCAGCCATAGGTATACCTGTGTCCCCTCCCTCTTGATAAAAAGATGTTTTTTTTTTTTTTTTTTTTAAAGATGCGCTTTTAAAACAGCTTTTTCACCCCAAAGAAGGCAAGAGAGAAAAAGAAAAACACTGCCCCGTATTTCAGAGTGGCCCCTGACCCACTCGGTCTCCCCAAGGCCTAGCCCTGGGGCTATAGGTCCCACCCGCAAAAGCACATTTAGTTTATACAGATTCTCCCTTTCAGCTGCTCAATGCTAGATTTCTCATTTGACGGCTCTGAGGAGTTCGATATTAACGCTTTTGAAGACATCATTGCTTTCTATGAAAGCAAGAAGTAAGTAGAAGCAAGGGCCTTGGAACCCGAGACCAGGGAGGCACGCCCTGAGAAGCCATCATCCCAAGGCGCTCAGCAAGCACAGTGTTCAGAGCCAGAAGAGAGGGGATCAGCAAGCCAGGGGCGCTCTCGCCATATTTGGCCTGATCGGGGGGTGTGGGCTGAAGCCAGGGGCTTCATCGTCATCGTAGGGAGCGGGCGCTGCACTGGCCGCTCAGGGTGCAGAGGTGACATGCAGCCCCTCTGTTGTCTTTGCTTGGTGCCTCCCTGGAGGGTGAAGGAGCAGAGGTGAGTGTGGCCATCCGGCCCTGGGCATGGTGCATGGCACTCAGGCAAGGGGCTGCCGATCGGGGTCTTCCCAGGTCAACTGCTCAGAGCTTAAACATGTATTCAAGTAACTGCAATGAAGAAGTGTTATTTTAATCTTTTTATTTACTTAACTGTACCAGTTCTTAGTTGAAACATGTGGGATCTAGTTCCTTGACCAGGGATCAAATCTGGACCCCTTGCATTGGGAGCATGGAGTCTTAGTCCCTGAACCACCAAGGAAGTCCCTTGGAATAAGGAAATTTTTTTAAAAAGAGAGACAGACTCCCAGATCATCCTGCAGTCATCGCTCCCTCATTTCTAGACATTCTGCCCTAGACATTTGTGTCAAGACATTGTTCGCGAATGTTCCATTTTCAGAGCATTCGATTTTTGTCCCTAAGGCATTGACATTCTCACACCTAAAACATCCACTCAGCCCTAAACCCACAGTGACTGAACAGAACACAGTTAATAAGATTGAATTCTGGGGGTAAATATCTTCAGCTAGAGCTTCTCCCTTGGGCCTCTGCCAGGCCACGCTGTGGTGGGGCCGTCCTGGGTGCTGCAAGGAGTGGGGCAGCCTCCCTGGCCTCCACCTCCAGATGCCAGTCAAGCCCCGACCCCAGTCGGAATAGCCAAGCATCACCCCAGTTATAACACCTGTGTGAGTTCCACTTCATTCCTCCCAAGACATTTCTTGAAGCCGACAAGGAGGCAGACATGTAGCCACAGAACCGTCATGAGAAACCCACCTGCTGCTTCCCAGAGAACCCTCCTGGGTCTCCTGTTTTTAGTGGCCCCTGGGTGCTTTTTATAGACCCAACAGGCTCTTAAACACGAGGCCTTTTCCAGTGATCCGAGATGCCATGTTGCAAATTCTGTTCAGCCCCACGTGTCCCCAGCCCCTCCCCCACCACCGGAGGAGGGCGGAGCCTCCTTGGGGTGGCCGAACCCTGACTTCTCCATGCAGGAGGGAGTGGCAGCAGCCTTCAGACCTTCCCCAGGTTGCATGTTTTGGCTCCAGTGGCCTGGAGACGGTCCCGACCGTGCCAGGGACCCTGAGGTGGCGGGCCCACTGCTCTAACTCTGTCTTCTCTCTGTCACTGCACCCCCTCCCCCCCAGCGATTTGCATGACCAAATCATCCGGAGTATCAAAGGATTGCCCTGGCAGGGTGACGACCCCCGTAAGCTTCTTCAGTCCCTCAATCGGCTCCAGAAACCCCGCACCTTCATCCTGTGAGTCCCCCCCAAGGTTGTGGGCACCCCCTCTCCCCCACAAGTGCAACGAGCGCCTCCCGCCCCAGACCCCACCCCACCCCACCCCCGCCCACAGGGGCTTCCCATGACATCGAATGAGCCGCTGCCCGTGCCGCTGTCTTGTGGTCCTGTCCTCACGCCGCCGTTGCTAAGTGGCCCTCGGCATACTCCCGCCCTAGTGTCTGCACCCTGACCCAAACCCTCGCCAGCCCCCCAGTGTCCAGCACAGCTTCCCAGCAACGCTCCTGCCACGGAGCAGCTGATTTTCTGCCCCCAAACCTGCCGAGCAAGGCTTGCTTCCTCCCGCCCCGGCCTTTGTCACTATGAGCTTATAAAGAAGCCTCAGAGTCAGGGTGTGCAATCCTGAGGACCTCTGCGCATCCCATGACCCTGCTTTGTGGGTGTGATGTGGTAGAAAGGGCCGGAAGCCACACAGATGAGATTTGGACCCCCCCAATCACTGTTTGACCTGAGTGCTGTGAGCATTCACCCTCTGTCTGCAAAGCAGGGGTGACAGTTTTCATACCCTCCTACCCAGCAGGCAGCCGCCTCAACCAGTGGGCACCAGCTGCTCAGGGCTCAGGCCCCCGAGAACAAAGCTTGTGCCTGCAGTGATGCCTGTTTGCAAAGTCATTTTTATGATGCCTCGTTCCACCCACGGGGACAAACGTGAAACGACACAAAGAGCCTCGGAGCCAAGCCTCTGGCAGATCCGCAGGGAGCCATTTCCTCAGCGGGTCTTAGCAACTGCCCAGGCTGCAATTTTTAAAAAAATCTTTTCTTGTCTGCAAGATTCCATAAAGTGTCTAAGGATGTGTGGGCTCCCCCCGTCCCTCGGCCGAAAAGATCAGCTTTCATTTTTTAGCCTTCTGCCAGTTCAAGTCCATAAGGCACCCATACACACAGGCCCTGTCTCAGTTCTTCGAGAGACAGACCCCTGACCCGGCCACCAGGGCAGGGGCTCCAGAAGGGTCTTCAGACCGCTTTGATGGTTCCCAACGTCTAGCAAATAGAGCTGGGACACCTGGTAGGCTCAGAGCTGCATGGGGTCCCTCGAAGCCTCTTTGGGACCTCTCACCGTCATTCTGTGAGATCCACCAGCTCCCCCCGACACCCAGGGGCCCCTGCCACCGCGGGGGCAGCCGCTGGCCCAGCGAGGCAGGTATGCACAGTCCCTGGCGAGGCGGTGGCCTCGTTGCACTTGTGCCTCCGGACTCTGTCGCTCTCTCTGTTCTCGCTCCATCTAACCCGCAAGGCGTGGCTTGCTGAACTAACCCAGAGCCAGACACTGTGTTCCTTCTGTTCACAAAACCATTTTTAATATTTTGACAGGAAAAGTAAAGGTATCAAACAAAAGCAGATCATTCCAAAGGTAAACACACACAGCACCACCCAGCACCGCCTCGCGAGCAGCTGGCTCGCGTCTTGATTCTAGAAAGTGGGTTGGGGCGGGGGCTTTTACCTTCTCGAGCTTCTCTAATTCCTTCTCTTTCCTTCCCTCTCCCCTTTCCCTTCTGAAAAACTATCTCCTGTTGAAATGACACAGAGGGGTCTTTGTTTGGGTTTTCTAGAAGCAGGCCTGTGATGTGGTCTCTGCACAAGTGGTGTACAGCAGGGAACTCCCAGGAGAAACCTGAGGTGGGGGAGGGCAGGAAGGGGGCTCAGCCAGATCCCGGGGAACCCAGGAGTGGCAGTCGTATCGCAGAGCTTATCTCACCAAGAGGCGATGGGACCCTCCTGTCATATCCCCACATTGGGTGTCGTTAGCTGCAAGCCAACTCCAAGAGGGTGGGACGGGCTTTGTCACCTCCTGGGCATCCAGGGAGACAAGGCCTGTCAGCCGGGGTGGTCATGTTGGGAAGGGGGCAGCTGTGCATCGCTGGCAGCCTAGACCCCAGCAGCCAGCCTTGGGTCAGGTACACCCAAGCGCCCTGTCTAGTCTGCATGTACAGCGTGCTGAGGGATTCTGAAATTAGAGCGAGCGACCGCTCGGTCCACTCGGTCTGGCCAACAGGTGGGACAGCACTGGTGCCCCCAGCTTGTATCGACAGTGAGGGCTGGCCCACAGGAGGACTGGCCGGATGAGCACTCACAGCAACATGGGGTGCTTGGAGGGAAGCCAGCACTTGTAGCTCTTGGTTTCTGGGCACTCAGGCCACAGGTGAACGTAATCAGCCCTCTAGGAGGTGGCACCATCCACAGGTCGCAGCTCAGGCTCAGCCCCCGGTCGGGTCACCGCCGCTGCCCGCCAGGCCCTCCTGCCCCAACCCCGTCTCTGACAGCACAGCCCCCAGACTGAGCCTAAGAGCTGCCACCCCAGGGGGGCATTATCCTGGCTCTGGGGCAGCACAAGATGCCTCCCAGTGCCCTCTGGGGCTTTGGGAGGGCAGGCCAGACCCTGCGATTCTGTCCTAGAACCTGCTGGACTCCAAATCCCTGAAGCTGATTATCAGTATGACCCTGCATGACCGTACCACCAAGTCCCTACTACACCTTCACAAGAAGAAGAAGCCGCCCAGCATCAGTGCCCAGTTCCAGGTGGGTGGCCCGGGGGGGTGGAAGGGGGTGCTGAGCTTTGCCTGGCACTCACATGGGTGGGCCAAAACTAACCCAGCACAGGGAGCTTCTCATTATCCCCAGCGTTCTGACCGCAGCACCGTTTGCCATTTGGGGTTGGGTCATTCTCCATGGTGAGGGCCATCCAGTGTGCTGTGGGCCGTAGAGCAGCGTTGCTGGCCTCCACCCACCAGATGCCGGTAGCATTGTCCAGACATGACTACCAGAACGTCTCCAGATAGTGGCAAGGCTCCCTGGGGGGCACAGTCACCCTTGGTGGAGAAGCACCATCCTAAAAGAGTCATGAGTCAGCGTGTGAGTTAATGTGAACACTGAACTGTGTCCTTAGATCACATTTCCCTGTTTTCCCTGGTTGCCAGGAAGCTCAGGGACACTTTTTTCTTTCTTTCAATGGGGTCCAATGGCCAGTGAGGGCTTCCCTAGTGGCTCAGTGGTAAAGAATCCACCTGCCAATGCAGGAGATGCAGGTTCAATCCCTGAGTCAGGAAGATCCCCTGGAGGAGGAAATGGCAACCCACTCCAGTATTCTTGCCTGGAAAATTCCATGGACAGAGGAGCCCAGTGGGCTACAGTCAACGGGGTTGCATGAGTCGGACATGAGTTAGCAGCTAAACAACAGATGGCCACAGACTCTCACCATTAACTTTTCTGTTCCTTCGCATTCTCCACAATCTAAGTTTTTTGTTTCCACTTCAGCTTTTATTTATGTATATATATATAATTACGTCATTTAGAAACTCCCACAATGCCCTGTTGGAAATAGCAGGCCAGAGACCAAAATCACTGCAACCATGATCCCTTCTGAGGCTGACTTTTTTTTTTTTTAAATCAGAGAATTTAACATATGGAACTGGTTAAACAGGTACTAGAGGACTGAAAAGGCAGAAGGGGAACAGAGAGAGACCATTGAGATAGTAACCGTGGGCAGGAGCTTGTACCTCTAAGGCTGAAGGAACAAAAGGAACAGTTTGGGATTCTTAGAATTTAGGCACTTGGAAGTGAGGCCCTGCAGAGCTCAACCTCTGATAAGAGGGTGGCCGCCAGCTGGTGCTGACATGTCCGTGGGGGCAGGAGGAGACGGGTTCTGTTACTAACCAGGGTTCTTGGCCTCCTTTGACATGTGATTTAAATCCCTAAAAGAGTTAATCTGATCCCACCACCTTCCCCGCCCCTTTCACCTGAGACAGAAACATGGCGGCCCTCGGCCCTGGGGACCCACAACTCCCTTGGGGGCCCTCTGCGTTAGCACAGCCTCCTGCTGAAACCTCCCCTGTTCCCTGTCAGCACAGATGCACCCCCGTTGATTCAGGAAGGTGACCTGGATCGCCTTCCCTTGAGGGATGTGCCCCCGAGGGGGTCCCAGCCCAACACCTTCCCCTCTCTCTCTCCTCAGACTTCCCTGAATAAGCTCCTGGAGACACTAGGGAAGGCAGAGCCCTTCTTCATCCGCTGCATCCGCTCCAACGCCGAGAAGGTAAGGGGTCCCCCCCATCTCCAGGGAGGCGAAAGCCAAGCCCAGGTCTGGAGACTGGCAGGGAGTGTTACTGTGTGTCTAGGGGTGCGGGAGTGCTGGGAGTCAGGAGGTTGGTCAGGAGAGTGTCTACCTGGAGGAAGCAAGTGTCCACACAGGTTCCGAGGACTGGAGGAAGCTGGTTCTGCTACCAGCCAGGGTTCCTGGCCTTGTTGGACACGTATTTTAAAAGTGGGCCCTAGCTAGCAGGGGGTGACAGGGATCAGAAGGAGACAGCCAGGGCCATGTAGTGACCAGCCAGGAATAGAGACAGTCTCTGGAACGTGGGGGATTCCCCAGTGGCTCAGTGGTAAGAGAATCCACCTGCAATGCAAGAGACGCAGGTTCGATCCCTGGATCGGGAAGATTCCCCTGGAGGAAGGCACAGCAACCCACTCCAGTATTCTAGCCTGGAGAATTCCATGGACAGAGGAGCCTGGCGGGCTACAGTCTGTGGGGTTGCAAAGAGTCAGACACGACTGAAGCAACTGAGTACACATACATGCACTGGAACATGGAGGGGCTCCAGAGAAAGTTGGCTCGAGGACAGACAGGTCAGGGTGCTCTTCAACTATATCCCCAAAGCAGTCAGCGCAGAAAATGTGCCAGATGGGAGAGGTTGAGGTCAGAAAACAGGAGCCCAGAGCCTGTTGCTCATCCTGAACTTCCTGGGAGGACTGAGCACCAGAGGGGGGCACCAGCAGCCAGTTCAGCCCCTGCTGCCAGGCTTTCTTCACCCCGGAGGTCCACTGGTGATTCTGTGCCCTCGAGAACTTTGCTGGAGCCATTCAGGACCTGGGCTCTCTTCCAGGCATGAGTGGATCTCTGAGCAAGGACATCCTGGTGACTGTTCACCCACACTCTCTGTCTCTGCTCTTCTGTTTCTGTTCCTCTTCCTTGCTCCTGGGATGTTCCGCTAACCTCCAAAGCCCAGCTTGGCCCTGCCAGGTGCCAAGGCTTCACCATCACCAGGCGAGGACCTGGACTCAGGCTGTCTCCTCCTCCCCCACCCCATTCCTGGTCCCCCAGCGACGGCATCTCAGAAGTTTCTGTCCCCACCCCCACCTTCCACCAGCTGCAGAATCAGGCCCACTTGCCCCACCTGTTTGGATTTTGCCTCAATGTTGGACTACTCAGAAGACACTCCACCGACTCCTGCTCTGGACCCATGCTCACGGCCTATTCCTTGCTGTTGAGCATCTGTTCTGTGCTCTGTAGGGTACTGAGTAGCATGCTCGCCAGTCTTGGAGAGCCCACCAAATACAGAAGCACCTCCTACCCTGTCATGACATCCCTCGCCTCATGCCCTTCTCTTCCCTCCCTCCACTTAAATAATATGCACCAGCATGGAGTCCAGGCCCCTGAGCTCTGGGCTGGAAGCTCACTGAACCCACCTCGTTTCAGCCTCTCCTCTCCTCTCACCTCCAGCCCTCCAGCAGCAAGCACCTCCCTGCTGTCCATGGCTTGGGCTCCCCTTTCTCCTCTGGGTTTTCACTTAGCTGCCTCCTGCCCTCCTCCCCTACCTGTCCTCTTCTCAGCTCTCAAGGCGTGGTCTAGGGTCCCCTCTCCTGTAACACCTCCCACGGCCCAGCCATGTGTTCTTTCTGCTAGATCCCCAGTACTCGTTCTAATCCCTGGCACAGGGTATGAGTTCAACATAGGTTTGGGAAGGGGCCTTTAGGAAATAAATCTTTGCACCAAGTTATCTTAAGTTAGGCAGTGAGAAGTATTATCTGTCTCCTGGACAGCAAGGAATAGAGCAGATCAGATGCCATGTTTCCTAGAAGAGATGAATGCCTCAGGTATCACTGCTGAGCAGCCCCACCTCTTTATTTCAAAAAGCATGACTGGGGCAAAGAAAAAAACCAGGTGCCCGCAGCTGCCAGGCTGGGGACAGTTCCCAGACCAGCCCCAGCCCATGGGTGTGCGCTGACTGCATCCGTACCTGTAGTCCAGAGGGACGGCAGTCACTTGGGAATCAGCACTTCCTCCCAGGGCTGCCTGTCCCCAGCCACCTGCATACGTCTTCCCTGATCGCTCGATCCCGTTTCAGAAAGAGCTGTGTTTCGATGATGAGCTGGTGCTGCAGCAGCTGCGCTACACAGGCATGCTGGAGACTGTGCGGATTCGGAGGTCAGGCTACAGTGCCAAGTACTCATTCCAGGTAGGACACACTCATGCATGCGTATGGCTATTGGGGACACTGGCCACCTCCAGAGAGAGCACTTCTCCGTAGCCTGAGCCTGGCAGGTTACTTTCCATCAGGGTTTCTCCACCCTGATACTGATCCCCGAGTAAGGAAGATCCCCAGGAGAAGGAAATGGCAATCGACTCCAGTATTCTTGCCTGGGAAATCTCATGGACAGATGAGCCTGGCGGGCTGAAGTCCATGGGGGTCTGCAAAAAAGTCGGACACGACTAAGCGACTGACAACAATAGCTGTTGGTATTTGTACCAGATCGTTCTTTCTCATAGTAGGGGGAGTGGGCCTAGTTCCTCACAGGAGGCTTGTTAGACCAGACAGGGAAGAGGGAATCACACAAGCAGATCCCTGTGTAACTTGGCCCTTTATTGAGCATTTTCTGTAATAGGCACTTTTTTTTTCTTTCTCCAATCTTTATTTTTTTAATATATATATTTTATTGAAGTATAGTTGACTTACAGTGTTTCAGGTATCCAGCAAGGTGATTCAGTTATACATACACATATATATTATTTTTCAGATTATTTTCCATTACAGGTTATTACAAGACATTGACTTGTCTCTATGCTTGTAATAGACACTTTTATACCCAGCTTTTTTATTCTGCCAACCAGCTGCAAGGGGGCCCTGGTTCCGGTTTTCCCAATATGGAAACTGAGACCCAAAGAAATGACTTCAGGGTCCCTGGGCTTTTTAGAAACCAGAGAATCACTAGTAACACCAAACTGGTGAAGACGAAATTTCAACAGATTTTCATCTATGTCACCATTGACGGTTGGGGCTGGGTCATGCTCTGTGGTGAGGGCCACCCTGTGCACCATTGTGTATTGAATAGCATCCCTGGCCTCCACCCACAAGATGCCAGGAACACTATTCCCCTGAGTTCTAACAACCCAAGATGTCTCCATTTAACACCAAACATCCCCAGGGGTTAGCATGGCCCAGGTGGAGAACCCTTGGCGTATACGGGGAGCTGGCAGCAGCTGTGCAGTGCTTGAGTGAGCATTGGGCCTGAACCTAGATGTGGAAGCCCCTGGTCCCCATTCCAGGTTAACCTGCATGGCCTCAGGTACATGGCTTCATTGTGGCATGCCTGCCTCTTCTCATCCACAGAAATGGGAATATCATCTTTCTGATCTGCATAAACAGGAAAAGCAAATTGCCCAAAAGGGAGAAAATGCTGATGTGTTTCACTCATGATTGGCTATTAAAAATTCAGCATAACTGTTTACTTAGAAAGGGCATACCAGGACTTCTCTGATGGTCCAGTGGTTAAGACTCCATGCTCCCAATGCAGGGGGCACAGGTTTGATCCCTGACTGGGGACATAGCATCTCACATGCTGCACAGCATGGCCAAAAAAAGGTCAGGGGGCATACCTTGGGGATTTTCCTTGTGGTCCAGTAGTCAGGATGCTGCTCTTCTACTGCAGGGAATGCAGATTCAGTCCCTGGTCGGGAAACTTAGATCCCACATGCCATGCAGTGAAAAAAAGGCACACCTCCAGCTATGGTTCAGCTCTCTAATGAATCACAGACTGTGAGCCCCCCAGAGTCAACTTCATCTTCTGGCTCTCCCCCGACAACGCCAGCAACCAGCAGGTCCTCGTGATGATGACCACTCTCCCACTGACTGAAAGATCCAGTGCTCTGTGTCTGCGACAGCCTTTCTTAAGCTTCAGACTATTTCACAAAGTCCCAGATCTCAGTTTTGTCAACACTATTCACATCAATCCAAGTTCTGGCTTTGGAAACGACTTGACCGGGGAGTGGCTAGAGCCCTGTTCTTTCTGGTGGCAGAAACCCTCACATAGATTCTCCTTTCTTACCCAAAATCACCCAGGATTTCACAGAGCAGTTCCAGGTGCTTCTCCCAAAGAATGCCCAGCCCTGCAGGGAGGTCATCTCTGCCCTGCTGGAGAAGATGGACATAGACAAGAGGAGCTACCAGATCGGCAAGACCAAGGTCAGCAATCGCAGCCCTCAGAGGGCCCTTGTACCCATGTCTTCCACTCCACACGGGGTCCTCGCACAGCCCACGCCACTCCCTGGAAAATAAGGGCTCTGCTGAGGAAGTACATTTCTTTGGGAGCAGCACGTTATTTCTTCCTGGAAGGCAGAGGGACAGGCCTAAGGTGTGGGGCTCAGGCATCAGTGTCTCATTTGTAGGCTAGGAACCATCGCACCGTAGCACAGGG
This sequence comes from Bos mutus, assembly GCF_027580195.1. Lineage (NCBI taxonomy): Eukaryota > Metazoa > Chordata > Mammalia > Artiodactyla > Bovidae > Bos > Bos mutus. The sequence goes on from NC_091623.1 coordinate 45,507,512, forward strand.
TGTTCAAGGGACTGGTCAGTAACTCTGTGATGTCTCACAGCACCCCAGCAAGTCAATCATGTAGAGTTACCGGATGACCCAGCAGTTCCTCTCCTAGGTATGAACCCAAAAGAACTGAAAACACGTGCAAACAAATCCTAGTGCGTGTACATTCATAGCGGCACAGTTCTAGTCAGAATTGCCAAAGGGCAAGCCCTGTGTCCATGAGCAGATGATGGATGAATAAAACGTGGGCCTTTCACGTAGCAGAATCTTATTCAGCTCCGATACACACTTGCGTGGTGAGCCTTGAAACTGTTAACTCTGAGTGGAAGAAGCCAGGCACGAAAGGCCCTGTAGTGTATGATCCAGTTTATATGAAACGTCCAGAACAGGTAAATCAATAAAAACGGAAAGCGGGGGCTTCCCTGGTGCTCCAGTGGTTAAGACTCTGCACTTCCAATGCAAGGGATGCAGGTTCAATCCTGGTTCGGGAGCTAAGATTCAACATGCTGTGTGATGTGACCCCCAAAAAATTCTAAAAATAAGACAAAGCAGATTAGGGGTTGCCAGGGGCTGAGGGATGGAGATTAGGAAGTGACTACTAATGGATGCGGAGTTTCCCTTGGGAGTGATGACATGTTTCGTAGCTGGATAGAGGTGACAGCTGCACAATATCATGAAAGCACCAAATGCCACCAAATTATTCACTTTAAACAGTTCATTTTACGTTATGGGAATTCTATCTCAACATGTATTTTTTTTAAAAAAAAACCCGTCTTGCTCAGGTCAGTAGTCAGTACAGCAGCTCGGTCTCGCTCACTACCAAGTGGGCTGAGCAGACCTGAGTCCAGGGGTGCTGGACGCCTCGCCGACGCTTCCTGTGCCCGCCCCAGGTCTTCCTGAAGGAGACCGAGCGGCAGGCCCTGCAGGAGACACTGCACCAGGAGGTCGTGCGGAAGATCCTGATGCTACAGAGCTGGTTCCGGATGGTGCTGGAGCGCAGGCACTTCCTGCAGATGCGGCAGGCGGCCATCACGATCCAGGTGCTAAGGGGGCCCACGGGGCGGGTGGCAAGGCTAGCCGGGGCCACGCACACCCAGCCCCTGAACGCCCCCTCCACCCTCAGGCCTGCTGGAGGTCCTACTGCGTCCGCCGGGCACTGGAGAGGACGCAGGCGGCCGTGTTCCTCCAGGCCGCGTGGAGGGGCTACCGGCAGCGGGCAGCCTACCAGCGCCAGAGACAGAGCATCATCCGCCTCCAGAGCCTCTGTCGGGGGCACCTGCAGCGCAAGAGGTGAGCAGAATGGGACCAAGCACCCCCCCACCCAACCCCCCAGAACATTCCACCCACTCAACACTCAAGTGCTACCTGAGATATCACCTGGCTGGTAGAGCTGTCAGGATGTCCCTGTCTGGATGCAGGGAGGCTGAGGAGGGGCTGGCAGGCGTCTAGCCGGTCTGGGCACACTGGGCCCTAGAGAGACACTCCAGGGCTGGTAGGTGGCACCTATGGCAACCCCAGGTCACCATTGGTAGCGCTCAGTCTCTGCCAGAGGACCCCCCCACCCGCCCACTGCACCTGCCCACCCCCAGCCACTGAGCAGAACACCTGGACTCAGAGGGTTCAGGCCACCGGGACCAACCCTCAGGGGGGCCCCCTTGTCCCCACTCACAGGGAGTCCACCAGGCCAGGGACCCCAGAGGAATTCAGGGAGTTCTGAACAGATCCCTCCTGCAACAAACCTCATAAAGGTCCCCCTGACCCTGATGGCTCAGATGGTAAAGAATTCGCCTGCAATGCAGGAGACCCAGGTTCAATCCCTGGGTCAGGAAGATCCCCTGGAGAAAGAAATGACTACCCACTCCAGTATTCTTGCCTGGAGAATCCCATGGACAGAGGAGCCTGGCGGGCTACAGTCCATGGGGTACAGTTCATAGAGTCGGACCCAACTGAGCAACCAGCACTTTTCACTTTTTTCACTGAAGAAAGTGTCGGTAGTCAGTACACCAGCTCGGTCTCGCTCACTACCAAGTGGGCTGAGCAGACCTGAGCACAGGGGTGCTGGACGCCTCGCCCACCCTTCCTGTGCCCGCCCCAGGTCTTCCATTAGGCAGCAGTGCCCATGACAACATGAGGCTATTCCCTGGCTCCCCCCTTTCCTGGCTGAGGATGGGTCCACCTTTCCAGAAGCATCTCTAGGGGCCAGGGTCACACCCCTTGGCAGAGGGGGAGCCTGGCCCCCCCCCAACCCTGTACCTGCAGGTGGAACAGGGTTCCCCAATGCCCTGGGTGGACTTGCTCCTAAACCCACCTCCTTTCCTCCCCCACCCCACCAGCTTCAGCCGGATGGTGGAGGAGAAGCAGAAAGCTGAAGAGAAGGAGAGGGAAGCCGAGCAAGCCGCGAAGAAGGAAACCGTCGAGGCCGGACTGGCCCAGGCAGCTGGGCCAGAACCCGAGCAGGGCCTAGAACCCTCCACGGAGGGCGAGCCTTTGGACCTGGAGCCCGAGGTGTGGCTCAGCGATGGGGCTCTCCCAGCCGAGAGCTGCCAACCTGAGAAGGAGGTCCCAAGCGTGGAGAAGGTGCCCCCAACCCAGAAACACGCAGCTGAAGGTCGAGAGAAAGTGCCCCGCAGCCGAGAGAAGCGTGAGTCACGGCGACAGCGGGGGCTGGAGCACGTGAAGCTCCAGAACAAGCACATCCAGTCCTGCAAGGATGAGCACACCCTCAGAGAACTTTCTGGAAAGGCTGTCCCAGGGTCAGAGGAGAGCCTCCCGGAAGACAGAAAGGAGGTCAGGGAAGATGAAAGCCCTTCGGATGCCAGGACTGAGATGGAGATGGCGGCCCCCAAGAAGCAGCCTCAGGTGCCCCCACAGGCCGCGCCGAGCAGCCTGGACTCGGGAGCAGCCCAGGCTGGGAGCCCCAGGCCCAGCCACGAGGAACGACCCACCAGCCTGGCCCTGGACAGCAGGGTCACCGTGCTGGGTCCTAGTGCCACCCCGGAGACCCCCAAGGACAAGAGCAAGCCGGGGATCGGCCCCAGGGCCCAGGAGAGGCCTGACAGTCCTGGAGGCTCCACACAGATTCAGCGGTACCGGGATCCTGACACTGAGCGGCTGGCCAACGCCGTAGAGCTGTGGCGGGGCAAAAAGCTGATGACCACGGGCAGCAACACCATGCTGAGTCAGTCCCTGGACCTCAGCGAGCGGCACCGGGCCGTGGGGGCCACCCTCACGCCCACAGAGTAAGCCTGCACCCTCCTTTGTCCGAGCGAGGGCTGGGGATGCCGGGGAAGTGGGGGTGGCTGCACAGCCGTGCACAGCATCATGCATCTCAGAAACACGTGTGGTTCAGGCCCCGAGAGCCGACAGCAGTCAGGCAGCAGCCCCAGAGAAGCAGGGGACTGGAGGAAAGGTTGGGAAAGACAAAGGCCCTGCCCAAATGATCCCTATTCACACAGAAAGCCTGCAGCCTGGTGGGGGCGTGGCCCCTCGGCTTGAGGTTCCCCCCTCTGCAGCCTTGTGGGGGGTGGCCCCTCAGCTTGAGGCCCCCCTCTGCAGCCTTGTGGGGGGTGGCCCCTCGGCTTGAGGTCCCCCCTCTGCAGCCCTGTGGGGGGTGGCCCCTCGGCTTGAGGTCCCCACTCTGCAGCCCTGTGTGGGGTGGCCCCTCGGCTTGAGGTCCCCCCTCTGCAGCCTTGTGGGGGGTGGCCCCTCGGCTTGAGGTCCCCCTCTGCAGCCTGCCTGGACCTGCTTCCTCATCAGCAGGGCGGGGTGCTTGCGCACATACACCTACAGGTTGCAGGAGCAGCTGCCGACACACGTGGGCCCCTTCTTCTCCTCGTTCATTGGCTAAGTTGTGGCCAGTTCTTCACAACCCCATGGACTGCACCTCGTCAGGCTTCCCTGTCCTTCACCATCTCCCACAGTTTGCTCAAACTCATGTCCATTGAGTCAATGATGCTATCCAACCATCTCATCCTCTGTCACCCCCTTCTCCTCCTGCCCTTAGTCTTTCCCAGCTTCAGGGTCTTTTCCAATGCTTTGGCTCTTCACATCACGTGGCCAAAGTATTGGAGCTTCAGTATCAGTCCTTCCAGTGAATATCCAAGGTTGATTTCCTTTAAGATTGATTGGTTCGATCTCCTTGCAGTCCAAGGGACTCTCAGGAGTCTTCTTGAACACCATAGTTCAAAAGCATCCATTCTTCAGTGCTCAGCCTTCTTTATGGTCCAACTTTCACATCCACATGTGACTACTGGAAAAACTGTAGACCCTGGACCCCTAGTAAGCTAAATATCAGTGACTCCAAGACCCAGCCCCTTGTCGCAGAGGCTGGCTTCTCCAAAGGAAAGAAGAGGTGGAGGAAGACACAGACCTTCCTCTAGGACAGGCTTTCTTGGCCCCGGGGTGACAGGCCTCTGGGGCCGGCTCCATCTCTGTGGTGGGGGCCGTCCTGAACCCCTTGAGGTACAGAGCAGCATCCCCGGTTTCCACCCACCAGATGGCGGTAGCACCACCCCGCCCCCAGTCCTGACAACCCCACATGTCTCCTGCTCACCCTTGTCAGTAAAAGCCACATTTCTGTGATCTCACAGGGAGAGGCGCGTTTCCTTTTCCACGAGTGACATCTCCAAGCTCCTCCTGTCTCCATCCCAGACCAAGACTCAGGTAAAGCTTCAGGCGGCGGTTCCCACCCCTGAGGGTCCGAGCCCACTTCTATCTCAGCTGCCCTGGCACCACCAGAAGCGAACGGTGGATAGAAGGCACGACGGCACCGGGGGAGTCCCTGCTTTCCCTCTAGCGAGGCCGCCTGCCTCTGCTCACCCAGCCCCACTCCCCTACAGCCTTCTGCAGAAACAGATGGGGAGCCCAGCACGAAGAAGCTGGCCATCCAGAAAAAGAAGTCGGCCGACGCAGCCTCAGGGACAGACGCCAGCCTGTCCCCAGGCTCCGCCGAGTCTAAGTAGGTGTAGGGTTTGGGGGTGGGCTTGGGTACACCCAGCGTGTCCAGGGCCTTCAGTCTCAGAGCAATCTAGTCTCCTAAGCCAATCCTGCTCTTGCTGCTGCTGCTTTTTTTGGGCACTCAGTTTGCAGGCTCTTAGTGCACTGACCAGGGATTGACTCTGACCCCTCAGCAGTGAAGGTGCCGAGTCTTCACCACTGGACTGCCAGGGAATTCCCATAAGCCAGTTACACTCAGGAAGCTCAGTTGGGGGGCATTTACTTGGCAGTTCCATGAAGAGAAACCCACGTGGAGCACAGATTGTTGCTGCATCGGGGTGAAATGATTCCCACTGAAGCCTGGAGACAGTGTGGGTCACCCCTGAGGCCACAGGCAGTGTCCCTTTGGCCATTTATGGAGTCATTACCGGGCTTCCCAGGTTGCACCAGTGATAAAGAACCCACCTGCTAACGCAGGAGACATAAGAGACTCAGGCTCAATCCCTGGGTCGGGAAGATCCCGTGGAGGGGGGCGTGGCAACCCATTCCAATATTCTTGCCTCGAGAATCCCATGCACAGAGGAACCTGGTGGGCTCCAGTCCATAGGGTCGCAGAGTCCGACACGACCAAAGCGAGTCAGCACGCATGAACAGAATCATCACTAGCTCCCAACACCCCCATCCCCATGTCAGGGAACCCTCCAGGTCTTTGAATCACAAAATCGGTCACAGCTTTATCCCCAAAAGTCCCTGCCACAGAGATGTAGGCGGTTCACAGAGCAGAGACGTTGGGCCCTGGGACTGGGGAGCTTTGATCAAACAGTGAATGCGAGCCTGAGGATAATGAGCGGACTGCAGTGGGAAGAGAGCCCCCCACTCTGGGGAGACCCCCACCGCCAAAACAAAGTACCAGAAACAGGGACGCTTCAAACAACAGGAACATACTCTCTCATTTTTCTGGAGGCCAGAAGTGTGAAATCAGGACGTGAGCAGGGCCGTGTGTCCCTCCAAAGAATCTCAAGGAGGGACCCCTCCTTGCCTCTTCCAGCTTCTGGGGGCTGCAGGCACTCCTTGGCTTGTGGCTGCACCCCCTCCCCCAGTCTCAGCCTCCGTCTTCACGTGACACTCTTCTCCTCTCCCGTTTCTTCTCTTTTTTTCTGGCTGCGCTGGGTCTCGGTTGCTATGCGCAGGCTCAGTAGTTGCAGTGCTGGGCTTAGTTGCCGTGAGGCATGTGAGATCTTAGTTCCCCAACCAGGGATCAAACCTGCGTCCCCTGCATTGGAAGGCAGATTCTTTACCACTGAGCCACCCGGGAAGTCACTTTCTGTCTCTTATGAAGATAACTTGTCACTGGCTTTAGAGCCCATATGGGTAATCCAGGATGACTGGGAATCTTAAGATCCTTTGTTCAGTGCCTTAGTCCATGCAGGCCCCTGTAACAAAACACCACAGACTGAGCTGGAGGCTGGAAGTCCAAGGTCAAGGTGCCAGCAGATTTGGTATCTGGTTCATAGAGGCCTTCTCACAGCGTCCTCAAACGGAGGAAGTGGCAAGGGAGCTCTTCGAGTCTCTTAAAAGGGCACTAATCCCATTCATGAGGGCGCCACCCTCGTGACCTAATTACCTCCCAAACTATCACAGCATCCCTAACACCATCACACTGGGAGTTAGGCTTCAGTATACAGATTTAGGAGGACACATTCAGTCCATAGCATGTGGTCATATCTGTAAAGACCCTTTTCCCAGATAAGGTCATGCTCACAGGCCCTGAGGGTTAGCACATGAACAAATCTTTGGCGGGTGGTCATCATTCACCCCATCACACACCCAGCATCCACAGTATATGATTTTGGGTTTATTCTTTGAGTCCCCCCACAGAAACCTTGTGCCTATAAAAATATCTTGGGGGAGGGAGGAGAGCGGGATTTTTCTCTCTCTCTCCTCTGCTGTGGCACATGACCTTCCCTAGTTGTGGCTCAAGGGCTGCAGAGTATGAGGGCTCAGTAGCTGCAGCGAGTGGGCTCAGCTGCCCTGAGGCATGCAGGATCTTGGTTCCCCAACCAGGGACAGAACCCAGATGCCCTGAACTTAAAGGCAGACTCTTAACCACTGGCCTACCAAGGAAGTCCTCAGTTTTCTTTACATGTGAAAATGGGGTCACACTGTGACATCTGCTCGGTATCTCACTCTTCCACCCGACTCCCCTGTCAGTTCACACAAGCCAACTTTATTTTTAATGGGATCCCCTGCCAGTGGTGACCAGTGAAAGGGCTATTTCTCATTAACAGCAGGTTGACCCTTTGGCCTCAAATCTGCCTTCATTTCCTGAGACTTAAGCAGAGCCCCCTATTTTCTCCTATAGATCCACGTTTAAAAGACTTTTCCTTCACAAGAACAAGGATAAGAAATTCAGCCCAGAGGGTGGAGAAGAGACGGAGAGCGCCATACCTGGGCAAGCCATCCTGGAAGCTGCCACCACAAAGAAGAATCTAGAAGGTTGGTGATTCCCAGATTCAGAGATGGAGAGCAGAGCCCCTGGGTCCACTGAGGATCGTCCCAGGCAGGGACCTGAGTCAGCTGTGGGCTGAGCCCTGGTCACACAGTTTCAGGCTGGTCCCCATCCCCAGAGGCACTTTCTGGCCACAGAACTCAGTGTGCGGGGCATGGGGCCCTGGTTCCCCATGCTGGTGACCGTGTCCTCCCCAGAAACCCACCACGCTTACCAGCCTCTCCTGCCCCCTTCCCCACCCCTCCAGTCCCCTCCAGCCACCAGCACCGTCATGCCACAGGTGAGAAGCACCCCAAGGAGCCGGGAGGCAAAGGGAAGAAGAACCGAAACCTCAAGATTGGTAAAATCACGGTGTCGGAGAAGTGGCGAGAGTCCGTGTTCCGCAAGATCACCAACGCCAATGAGCTCAAGTACCTGGATGAATTCCTGCTCAACAAGGTGGGCGGTGGGGCCCTGGGCCAGGAACACTGGGGGCAGGGGTCCCACGCAGAGCGGCCCCAGACCCCCCAGGGCCGCTGCCCCTTGGTAGTTTTCACACCAAAGCCCTTATCGTGTGGGGACAGAAAGGCCAGGTCCGTGGTTCCAACACACAGAAGGTTCTAGAGATCACATGCTTCTGTCTCTGTTTGGCATCTGCTGGTTTTCTACAAAACCCAGCTAGGATTCCCGTGAGATGACTTGTAGCCTGCAGTCGTCCTGTTCTGTACACATACTGACACGCCGGCAAATGTGTGCCTTCCTACAAGGACTGCACAGAGTGTGAGGAGCCGTGTCAACCCGAAGCATCTGATTCTGGGACCCAGCCCCACGCTTCACCCACTGAAATCGTCGTCGCGTACACGGGCGTGTGCACACGTGGGCTGGGCGCCCGGCAGATGCGTTTTATCCTGCGGCTCCTGCCAGGACGTTTGCGATCTGCCGACTGAAGACACTTGGTTTGCTGTCTCACAGTGCCCCTTGGGGCAGTTTCCTGCTTCCTCCACGTGAGGAAGCACTGGCCTCAAAACGACCCTCTAAACAGAACAGCAGACACACAAGTGCCGCCAGGCTGTTCCTCGCCCTACCACGCAACTGCAGTTGATCGTGCACAAATTACTTTATCTAGAACACTTTTGGGGACCTCCCTGGTGGTCCAGCAATTAAGACACTGAGCTCCCGATGCAGGGGACCCAGGTGTGATGCCTGGTCAGGGAGCTAGATCCCACACGCCACAACTAAAACCCAGCTTGCGTGCATGCTCGGTTGTGTCTGACACTCTGCAACCCCGTGGACTAATTTTCCAGGCAAGACTGGGTAGCGATTTCCTTTTCCCGGGGATCTTCCTGACTCAGGGATCCAAGCCAATTCTCTTACATCTCCTCAATTTTAGGCGGATTCTTTACCACTGAGCCACCTAGGAAGCTCCCAAGACCCAGCACAGGCAAATTAATTAATTAAAAAAAATTTTTTTTTACAAAATGCATTCAGTGCAAGGCAATGATTGAGCACTTACTGTGTACTAGAGGGGCTTCCCAGGTGGCACTAATGGTAAAGAACCCACCTGCCAGTGCTGGAGGTGTGAGAGATGAGGGCTGCATCCTTGAGTCAGGAAGATCCCTTGGAAGAGGGCATGGCAACCCACTCCAGTATTCTTGCTTGGAGAATCCCATGGACAGAGGAGCCTGGCGGGCTACAGTCCATGGGGTCGCAACTGACTTGACTTAGTCACATGTGTGCAGTAAAGGTAAAGAAATCAGGTGTATTCACACCTCAGTTTCAGGCAGCCCCACAGCCAACAGAGCAGCATTTGAGAGCTTCAGAGGGCGCCATCAGGCTGATAGGAACAATAAAGGGTTAAGATGATCAGGCTATGTGAGGCAGCCCCAGTCCTGGGCTGTGGCCAGGAGTAAGCGCCTGTGCCGGGCAGCAGGAAGGGCCCTTTTAAACCAGGGTTTCTCGGCCAGGGCTGAGTCTGCCCCTAGGGGACACTTGGCAACATCTGCAGATGGTTTTGGTTCTCACAACTGGGAAGTGTTCCCAGCATCTATCGGGGGAGGCCAGGATTGCTGCTCGACACCCACAGTAAGTGATCCCAGAGAGACCAAGGTTGACAGGAGGGCCCGGATGGTTCCCAGGGGAGCCAAGGAAGGACCTGGGACAGGGCAGAGCGGTGACCACCCAGATGCCTGGCTCCAGGCAACGCGGGGTCAGCGGGTCTCTCCCTCCCTCTCCAGGTGAACGACCTGCGTTCCCAGAAGACTCCCATTGAAAGCTTATTCATCGAAGCCACCGAGAAGTTCCGGAGCAACCTCAAGACCATGTACTCCGTGCCCGTACGTGCAGCCCAGACCCGGGGAGGGGTCCCGAGGCAGCTCCCACCCCTCCCCAGCCTGGGCGCCGCCATCCATCCGTCCTACGGGAGGGTCACAGCCTGCGTTCCCACAGAACGGGAAGATCCACGTGGGCTACAAGGACCTCATGGAGAACTACCAGATCGTCGTGAGCAACCTGGCAGCCGAGCGCGGCGAGAAGGACACCAACCTGGTCCTCAACCTCTTCCAGTCGCTGCTGGATGAGTTCACTCGCGGGCACACCAAGAACGACTTCGAGCCTCCCAAGGTAGGTGCGGCCGCTCCGTGTGCGGGAGGGTCCCTGTGCTGGCATGTCGCTGCGGGGGTATCTCCAGGGGGCCCCACGCAGACCTGGCCTTTGTGCTCTCTCACAGCAGAGCAAAGCTCAGAAGAAAAAGCGGAAGCAGGAGCGTGCTGTGAGTATGCGTGTCCTCGTGTGCATGGGTGTGTGTGTGCGTGCGCACGCACCCAGGGACGCATGCGTTTTCCCACCCAGCCCTAAGGGATCCCCATCCTGAGATGCCATGGGAGGCGTCCCCACCAAGTGGTGCCCCTGTGCCTCCGGGGGTGCAGCTGCCCACTCAGCACCCCCGCCCCCACCACCCCAGGTCCTGCAGCACAATGGGCACGTGTTTGTCAGCTACCAAGTGAGCATCCCCCAGTCCTGTGAGCAGTGCCTCTCCTACATCTGGCTTATGGACAAGGCCCTGCTCTGCAGCGGTGAGTGCCCCTCCCCTGGCCCCCTGCCCCATCGCACCCCCTGACCTACCCCCAGGCCCCCCTGGATGCCCGCCCCACACCCTCTGACCCCCGCCCCGACTGCATCCCCAGCCCCTCACTGTGGGGCTTCAGCCCAGCTACAGGACCAGTCTTTTCAGAACACCGCCCCCAGACTTCCCTGGTGGTCCAATGGTTAAGATTCCGCCTTTCCAGTGCAGGGGGCACAGGTTTGATTCCTGGTCAGGGAAGTTCCACATACCAAAGGATGCGGCCGAAAATAAATACACGGAAAAAAAGAACAGTGCCCCTCACCACGGGGCAGGGAGGCCGCGCCTCACCCACTCACACCCCACCGCTACTGTCGTGCTGGTCAGAGGCCGGTCCTCAGCCGACCCCAAGGCCTCCCCCAACTCCGCAGCCACCCCTATGCACATCTACCTGGCCAAGTCCCCCTGGGCCGTATTTGTTCTTGTTGCTCTCACTGCCTGAACTGCCAGCCCCTCCTCGTGCCAGGCAAGGCCAGTCAGTCCCCACAGGGACCCTGAGAGACAAGTGCAGCCCAGAATGACCCAGCTGGCCCCCAGTCGGGCAGCCAGGAGGTGACCAAGCCTGGGTGGGAACCCAGTCGTCCCCTGGAAGCCCAGGCCAGGTCAGACAGGCCTCTAGCACGTCTCTGTTCCTGCCAGAACCAGTCAGGGCTGGCTTTCCTTCCAGGCCAGGGTAATTTCCTCTCCCCTCGGCCTGTGTGAGGAGCCTGCCACCTCGTGTCCATAATAAATGCCTAGGTGGTTGTCACTGTCCCAAGACCCCGGGACAGGCAGCCGCAGGACCCCGAGTCCCTGTGGCACTGTTGGTGACCACCCTCTCCCACCACCCCCGCCATGACCTCCTAGTGTGCAAGACCACCTGCCACAAGAAGTGTATGCACAAGATTCAGGCCTGCTCCATCGTGTGCGGGAAGAAGGTGAGCCTGCCGAGGCTGGGAACTTTCCAGAATACCCGAGGGAGGCCGTCCTGAGAGATGTGGGGGAAAGGCTGGTCATCAGGCCAGAGCACAGAGCTGGTGGCGGGGCGCTGGTCCTGTCAGCCCCTGGGCCCCCCCCAAAGCTGGGAGCGGGCTTGTGCGCATCTCAGACCCCGGCCCCACGCCCCCTCCCCCTGCACACAGGGGAGGTGGGGTCCTCAGTGCTGCACTGTGGCACTTTACTTAGAGACCCCTTGCCAGCGGCCGTCAAGGGACCTCCACAGCCCAGCACCTCTGGCGGGTCTGCAAGGGAGAATGAGGGGCAGGGAGGGACGGAGGCCACAGAGGAGGCCCAGGGGATGACGGGGAAGGCAGCCAGCCCAGGCCTGACCCGTCCCACTCCCCATCACAGACTGATCCAGGCGCTGAGTCGGGCCACTTTGGCGTGTGCGTGGACAGCCTGACCAGTGACAAGGTCTCAGTGCCCATCGTGCTGGAGAAGCTTCTGGAACACGTGGAGATGCACGGCTTGTACACCGAGGGCCTCTACCGCAAGTCGGGTGCCGCCAACCGCACAAGGGAGCTCCGGCAGGCGCTGCAGACAGGTAGGTGCTGGGGGAAGTGGGTGGGCTTCCCTGGTGGCTCAGGCAGTAAAGAATCTGCCCCAGTGCAGGAGACCTGGGTTTCGTCCCTGGGTTAGGAAGATGCCCTGGAGAAGGAAATGACAACCCACTCCAGTATGCTTGCCTGGGAAATCCATGGACAGAGGAGCCTGGTGGGCTACAGTCCATGGTGTCACAAAGAGTCAGACTCGAGGGAACAACTGAGCATGCATGTGGGAGGTGGGTGCTGGGGGAGGCAGGGGACGGAGCCAGGTAAGTGTCAAGGGCGGGAGGGCGCCACCTGGAGCCCCAGGCTCAGCCCGCCCGCCTTCCTCACGCTCACCGGCCCGTGCGCCCACCCTGCAGACCCCACGGCAGTCAAACTGGAGAACTTCCCCATCCACGCCATCACCGGGGTGCTCAAACAGTGGCTGCGGGAGCTGCCTGAGCCCCTCATGACCTTCGCCCAGTATGGTGATTTCCTCCATGCCGTCGGTGAGTCCCCACCACTGTGGTGAGGGCGGGCAGTTGGTCGAGGGCAGGGGTCAGAGGCTTGAGCCTCGGCTATGGCCAGTCAGGGAGGAGGGACCCCCGTCTCCCCAGCTGAGAAAACGAGGCCTTGGCTGGGCCCAGGACCGCTCTGTGGCCGTGCCTCCTTGCCACACACACTGCCCCAGGCCCTACACGGTGGGAGGCTGCAGGCGCCCTGGGGCCCATCGAGTGGGGGCCACGAGGCGCTGACACCCGGGACCCTCCTAGAGCTCCCAGAGAAGCAGGAGCAGCTGGCTGCCATCTACGCCGTCCTGGAGCACCTGCCAGAAGCCAACCACAACTCCCTGGAGCGGCTCATCTTCCACTTGGTCAAGCAAGTGCCCATGCCCTAATTGCTGGCTGTCTGGGGAGTGGGGTCCCAGCGAGAGCCCCGCCGTAGTGTTCTCTGGGGGTGGCTCCCTGCCAAGGCATGAGCCTGTGTTGGGGGGTCCAGCTTTTTGTGGACCTTTCTCTCCGCCCCGCAGAAACCAGCATTTCTCACCTCCCACCTGCGGCAGCACTTTCCCCACAGTGACCCCCCAGCCTCTGGACTCTGGTTTGGGGTCTCCCCACAGCCACCCCCTAACTGCCGCTTGCCACACAGGGTGGCCCTGCTCGAGGATGTGAACCGCATGTCACCCAGCGCGCTGGCCATCATCTTCGCACCCTGCCTCCTGCGATGCCCCGACAACTCAGACCCCCTGATCAGCATGAAGGATGTCCTCAAAATCACCACGTGAGTGCCAGGACTGGGCAGCCCCCACCCCCAACACACACCTAGAGCAACCCAGCCAGGGACCCCACAACTGAACAGGACAGCCTGCTCCAGAATCCTAGGATGGCCTAGCCTCGGTAACATGTAAATGTGCCCGCAGAGAAAAACTCAGAAGAACATACCCCAGGGGACTTTGCACTCCCAATTCAGGGGGCCCGGGTTCGATCCCTCGTCAGAGAACTAGATCCCATGTACTGCAACTAAGACATAGTGCAACCAAACACACACACAGACACACACACACACCACACCGCCCCCAGGAGGACTTCGCTGATTCCTCACTGAATACAGAATCCCCCTGTAATGCAGGAGACACAGGTTCAGTCCCTAGGTGGAGAAGGTCCCCTGGAGAAGGAAATGGCAACCCCCTCCAGTATTCTTGCCTGGGAAATCCCATGGACAGAGGAACCAGGCGGGCTACAGTCCGTGGAGTTGCAAAGAGTCAGACACGACTTAGCAGCTAAACCACCACCACTACCCCAGGAGGTGTCCTGAGCACTGGGGTCCTACATGGACTTCATTTGCTCTCTCTACCCTTCCTTCTTTTCTTCTGAAGTCATGTAGGAAGTCATACTAAACCCAAACTCCTGACAAAGTCCACATGTGCGCTGGCTGCTGTGATGGGCGAACAGTGCTCTTGTGACAGACAAGGGCAGGAAGCAGCCGGGCCCTGTGGGGGCATCCTGAGGCTGACACACGTCCAGACCCAGGAGGAGGCCTGGCAGCATCTCCCCTCCAGCAGCAAGAGCATCACTCCTGAGTTCTTTTGAGGGTGAAAACCCAAAAACCGGGGAGAAATGCCTCATCCCCAGTCCAGGGTGAGGATCAGATGGTGAACCCCACATTCCCAGCCTCTGGGAGCAGTGGGAACCGGCAGCAAAAAGGAGCAATAGTCTCAAGGTTCCTTCTTCCCACCAAATGATCTTCAAAATTCTCAGAAAGTTCTTCAGGAGGGTGGACTTCCCTGACAGTCCAGTGGTTAAGACTCCAAGCTTCCAACACAAGGGGCTCAGGTTCGATCCCTGGTCAGGGAACTAGGATCTCACATGCTGCACAGTATGGCCATAAAAAATTAAAATGAATGAAAGAAAAAGGACTCAGAAGGGCGCCAGCAGACGTCCATCACTAAGAGGACACTGTTTAGGCGGTGAGTTGTAAAAGGAAGAGCTTGTCACCCAGAGTGGTGTCACGAGGCGAACACAGGCAGGCCTGAGGGCTGTGCCTGACCGTGCACTCCCCCAGGCATAAACAGCAGCTGGCAGGCAGAGGGGAGAGCCCGCTGAGGGCCCTGACACTATGCGGGCAGCCCTGTGGTGTTGACAGATTTTCTTCCAGCACATAACTTGGTACTTTTTTTTTTTAATCTGTGATTGACAGTAGGGGACCTGTCCTGACTGCCTCTCCATCCAAACTGACCCCATCCCATCCCACCATGCCCTCCCTGCCCTGGTATTGACCATTCCACCGGCCAGCAACCATTCCAGGCTGGCCTGACCACTGAGCAGATGTGTCTTGGGTCACAGCTGACTTCTAGAGCCCTTGGGGCCAGCTGCCTACAGCCCATGGGGTAAACGGCCCACATGGTACTCTACTTCCTCCTTCAAAGGAGGAGGCTTATTTAGACGGATTCAGGCTCAGAGAGGTGGGGTGAGCTGCACGAGATCACACAGTGAGTGAACCAGGGCCACGATGGGAGCCACAGCCTTGCCTGTGGCCCTGCCTGGTCTCTGGGTCTCTGTCTCAGCCACCATGCCCCAGTCTTTGGCCAGCATCTCTCTAGATGTGGGGCCCTCACGTTGGCCATCCCCCGCCCCCATCCCGGGCCGGTAGCCGAGCAGCCTTCTCCACAGGTGCGTGGAGATGCTGATCAAAGAACAGATGAGGAAGTACAAAGTGAAGATGGAGGAGATCAGCCAGCTGGAGGCTGCTGAGAGCATGGCCTGCCGAAGGCTTTCTCTGCTGCGCCAGAATGCTGTGAGCTATGCTGGGCGGGGCTCTGGTGGGTGGAGCTGGGCGGGGCGGGGTTTGGGCGGTGGGCGGAGTCTCACTTGTCTGCCCAGCGCACACTTCCAGCACACATCCTTGGCCACAGTCAGCCTGACCTGGGGCCTCGTGGCAGCATGGTTAGGGGCCAATTCCTCACCTCGGCCAAAAGACCACCATCCTAGACCAGCCTCAAGGTCGGCTGTTCCTCTCAGCAGTGGGGGAGAAACCTGTCACCTACTTGGTAGGGCTCTTGGTCATTCTCCAGCCACAACCCTAGGCCCCGCCCACAGGGAAACACCCGCAGCAGAAGAGGCTTAGGGTGGGGGGGGCGGAAAGGAGGATAAGGGGCCAGTCTCAGGCTCCTGTGGGAGAACCCTGTCCTTGTCCCCACAGTCAGACATGCCTTATGCCCATGACTAACACTTATGGCCTGGTCGTGGCCCTGTGTGGTCACCCTCTCTTCATCTCTCCCCCAGCCATGGCCTCTCAAACTGGGGTTTTCGTCTCCCTATGAGGGGGTCCTGGTATGTACACCTACGGTCCATCCTCCTCACATGTCTCCCGGTGCGGTGCATGCTGGGGTTCCTCTTGGCCCCTAGGGTCCTCGTAGAATAGGCCGAGCGTGTCCTAACCTCCAGAAGTGCATGCTGGGGAAACCTCATTGCCTGCTGATCGCCTGTGCTGAAGACAACTAATCAGCCAAGTACTGGCCATTGGGTCCCCGCATGATCCCCAGAGAAGCCTAAGCCTAGATTTCCACGTCAGAACTAACCTCCCCCAGAGCTGCTCGTACCACCCTGTCCCCATCTGCAAGCACCCAGAGGGGCTGGCCAGACATGCTGCATCTCTTTGCAGATGAAGAACCCCAAGGCCCGGGGGAGCAGCAGCAGTGGCCCGGAGGAGCTGGGGGTGCTGCAGGAGGAGGAAGCAGCTGGTGGCGATGAGGATCGGGAGAAGGAGATCCTAATCGAGCGGATCCAGTCCATCAAAGAGGAGAAGCAAGTGTCGCTCTGATCCCTCACCACCCTCAGCTGCCCTATCTGGTCTCCGTCCACTGGCCCCTCCACTAGAGGGGGTCTGGCTGTTAGGAGGTTGATGGGCTAGGCTCAGCCCTGTGGTCCAGGGTCCAATCTTGGGGCACTGCTGTCCTATAACACAGCCTAGGACTGTTTAAACCCCCCACTTGGCCATCATGGTGGTCCACAGGGAAAGGAGAGGACACAGGGATGATGCCTGAACCTAAAGTTGGCCTCAGCTAGGGTGATCCACCAATTTATTGTCCAGTCAGGGTGGAAGTATGAACAGAGATGCCGTTGACAAATTATGCCAGGAAGTCGGGTGCAATCCGGGCCACCTGGGCACCCTGTCCTTAGGAGTAGGCTGGGGCACTCCAGACAGAAGGGACAGCATGTGCTAAGGTCCTGAGACAGAAACTCCTCGCTAGCTAAGTCACAAATGCCTGGTTTCCCTCCAGTCTGACCCTTTGCTCACATGAACTTCACTGAGCCAGGGGCATCTGGGGTGGGGTGTGGTTTGGGATGCTAGGGAGCAGAGTCCCATCAAGGAGCAGAATAACCTACTCTGTCCCCTACTGGCCTGGCACTTTTCCACGGGGCAGTCCTTCACCATGGAGCAGCCTTGGACACTGTGCCCCCTTCATCCCCAGGGAGGACATCACGTATCGGCTGCCAGAGCTGGACCCTCGGGGCTCCGATGAGGAGAACCTGGACTCAGAGACATCGGCCAGCACCGAGAGCCTGTTGGAAGAGCGGGCTGGGCGGGGGGCCTCCGAAGGTCAGTATTAAGGTAGAGTCTGCTTTTTTCCTTCCCGTGTCCACACCCAGCAGGCCCCCGGGCGAGGGTCCATCTGCCGGTCCTGAAGCTGCAGTAACCCTGCCATCTGTCTCTCAAAAGGGCCCCCCGCGCCTGCTCTCCCCTGCCCCGGCGCGCCCACCCCGAGCCCCCTCCCCGAGGCGGCCGCCCCTCCTCGACGAAGGCCGTCGTCCTTCATGACGGTCAGAGTGAAGACCCCACGGCGGACCCCGATCATGCCCACGGCCAACATCAAGCTTCCGCCTGGCCTGCCCTCCTATCTCCCTGGCCGGGCGCCTGGTACCCAGGAAGCTGCCACCATGGTGAGGCGCCGAGAGCCACCGGCCCGCCGCCCAGACCAGGTACACTCCGTGTATATCACGCCAGGCACTCACCTGCCCATTCAGGGCCCTCAGGAGCCCCTGGACAAGGATGATCGGCCGCCTGGGGCCAAGCGGAGGTATTCGGATCCCCCAACCTACTGCCTGCCCTCTTCCTCGGGCCAGGCCAATGGCTGAGGGCCCTCAGCTGCCAGCATCCGCACATGCAAGGATGGCCCAGTCCCCGAGCTGGGCACCGGAGCTCCAGAGCCAGCATTCAGCAATCTGAGAAGGATCCAGAATGGAAAGCTCCGAGAGTGATGTGAGGTGGGCACTGGCTCCAAGTGAATTCAGGCGGGGAGAGGCTGGCTGAGGCCTGGCCACCCTTGCTGAACCCCCACATCACACGGAGGCGCCCGATCAGAGCACCGAATCATGGCAGGCAGCCCAGCATCTCCCAGCTCCCCTTTTGTACGTTTTCAAGGTCACTGTTTCTTTGTGTGTGGTTTACATAAGTTTAAACTGTAACAGCCTTAACAGAAGACCAAATTGTTTTTATATGTGTATGTACAAACTTTTATATTAACTCCCTGCATCTTCCTTATAACCTGGATGTGAGTCTTCAGAGCAAGCCCACATAGCCGCCAAGCTTCAGAGGCTCAGACCCACGCTGAGGGACAGCTGAGGGGGCCGAGGGCAAGGACTCTGCATGAGGGGTTTGGACACTTGTGGCCCCTGACTGCCCTGTACTGCGGCCCGGCCAGTGGCTATCTGGCCCATTCAAGGGAACAGTGGAGCCTTCCGTGGTGATCAAGACTGTTGGCTAGAGCCAGGACACACGGTGGTAGGCAGCCTCCACTCCAGGCACCACAGACCTCACATTATTCCAGGGATACGCGAATGTGGCCATCACTCCTCGGTCTGTTGTGCCCCGGACAGAGAAGACCACCTTGGCACTGCCCGCCCCATGTGGCAGAACAGGAGCCCGTAACTCAGGACCGTTCACGGGTGGGGAGGGCAAGGCCTGGGCTTGTATGTCTCTGCAAATCTACAGTGACAGTCTGGGCATCTGCAGAGAGGGGGATTCCCCTCTCAGGCTCAGCCCACTCTCCCAGCACCTGGACACACGGTGCCAGGTCTGGGACAAGAGACACCCACAGGCCATGTGAAATAAAGAAAAAGTGCCTAAGAGGTGTCTGTATTCAGTTCCTACTCAGACAGGCTCAAGGGTGGGGGCGGGGGTCAGACATGCAGCCTCAGCCAAAAATGGCGATGGTGCAGAGCAAGGATTGAGCCCCTTTGTCTGGGAGGACTTCCATCATTCCTCCAGCCAACTCCTGTTGGAATTTAACACAAGCGAGGTGGGCTTATTTTTTGGCTGCGCCATGCAGCTTATAGGATCCTAGTTCCCTCACAGGGATCAAACCCACACCCCCTGCAGTGGAAGCTTGACCGGACCACCAGGGGAATCCCTGGAAGTGCTTCTTATTGATCCAGAAAGCTGCGGAAGCAGGCAGCTTATGGTAGAGTCACATGAAGTGAGGACAGCCTGCTGTCCTGGGAGCTGCCTCCTGTCACGCCTAGCCCCTCCCCAGCAGGGGCTTAAATGTCAGCTGAAGGGGCCATCTGCCTTGTGGGGTGGGGAGTCAGTCCTGGTGGATCCACTAGAGCCTGAAGCAACAGCACCACCACCATCACCACCAGTAGAGAAGCTCCCAGGTTGCAACCAGATCGGCAGTTGTAATTGGTTGGCAGATGGGGTTTGTAGGTGTGGGGGAGTTAAGAGACTGTGACAGACCTGAATTTAAGTGGCACATGCTGAAGTTGGTGGTCTAGTCCAAGGCCACACAGCTGGGATGGGGTGGCCTGGGATTCAGACCCTGCCCTGTCTGGTTCATGCATGTCTGGATGTGTGCTCAGTCATGTCCGACTCTTTGCCACCCCATGGACTGTAGCCCACCAGGCTCCTCTGTCCATGGAATTTCCCAGGCAAGCATACTGGAGTGGGTTGCCATTTCCTTCCCCAGGGGATCTTCCTGACACGGGGGTCGAACCCGCGTCTCCTGTGTCTCCTGCACTGACAGGTGGATTCTTTATCACTGAGCCACTTGGGAAGCCCTGTCTGGCTCTAGAGCCGCTCCCCGGCACCACCACCCCCAGCCCGCCACCCCATCAATAACCTGAGTTTGAGTTTAGACTCATCCACGGTACTTACAGGGCACCAAGGCCACTGATGTGACCTGAACACAGGTAACCTGAAGGATGGGGAGATAGTTGAGGGATGTACACCAGACTTCAGCCCCTATGATGTCCCCATCCTCACTCGGAGGGCCCACAGAAGGAGACTCGAACAAGAGGCCTTGACTTCTTGAGGACGCGGGTGGGGTTCTGTCCACGGGGGTCTGGGCGTTGAGGGTGACCCAGCCACACCTCACGCTCCCAGGTTTAGCTCATGTCACTGCCAGACCGTAGGGGGAACAGGTCCAGAAAAAGTTAAGAAACTCGCAAAAGGCTACGACGGGAGGTGGAGTCAGGGTCAGGGCTGGGACCGGAAATAATAGCCCCTAAGTCTTGGGTTCCTAAATCCCAGGTCAGGGCCTCTCCTCGTGAATTCAGAGAAGACTGCCTGGATGCAGAAGGCTCAGAGTGGGAAAAACTCAGGAAGGAGTGGAGAGAAGGGTACGAATTTTGAGGAGGGGGAGTAATGAGCACTTCACGCTTTGCATGTGGGTCTTCTGGCACCGAAGGACTTGATCCTTTCAACCTTTCCGGAAGGATCAAGACGCTCGCAAGAATAAGCAAGCGGTTCATCCCGGAGTAAATGCAGACGGGATGGTGTCTCGCATTGAAAGAAGACATTACTTCCGCCACCCTAAACAGGAATGGGACAGCAAACGAACAGGGCACTTCCGACCGGAAAGAGGCCACGGAGGGCACTTCCGCCATCTCTTAAGATGGCGCCGGCGGAAGGGGCGGAGTACCACTGGGTGGTGATGGCAGCGTCGAGGCTGGAGCTGAACCTGGTGCGGCTGCTGTGCCGCTGCGAGGCGATGGCAGCGGAGAAACGGGACCCGGACGAGTGGCGTCTAGAAAAGGTAGGGAATCTCGTGTTTCCTCGTAAACCCCGAATCCAAGAGAGTGGTCCCCGCATCTAGAGGCCACCGGGCCCGAGTCCCCCGCCTCGCCAGCCAGCGTGGCCACGCCCCTTCCGGTTGGTTCCGGCCACGTCCACCTGCTGCTCTCCCGCCTTCTCCCTGGGGCTCAGCTGGTCCCTCCCCCTGATAATTGGCTCCTCCTGTTTCAACCCCGCCCCCATCCTGGCCTCGCCCCTTGTTGGCTCTGATCTCTCTAAGCAGGATGTCGGGGTAGGGGGGAGGACTGGGCTGACACCCCCTTTTTGTCCCCAGTACGTGGGAGCTCTCGAGGACATGCTGCAGGCCCTGAAAGCACAGGCGAGGTGAGTGCAAGCGGCCACAAGTGGTTCAAAATTGAGTCTCCTACTGGAGACCAAGTTCCCGCTAAGAACCTCCCCTCAACTGGGCACAGTAGGCTTTCCTTTTCCTCTTCTCCCCTTCCAGCAAACCGGCTTCCGAGGTGCTCAATGAATATTCTCGGAAGGTAGATTTTCTGAAGGGAATGCTGCAGGCAGAGAAACTGGTAAGCAGGGGCACTTCTGCCTGGTCAACCGTCATGCTCACCTGGGGCCTGCCCCTCTGGTGACTGCTCCCTTCCCTTCTGCAGACCTCCTCCTCAGAGAAGGCACTAGCCAACCAGTTCCTGGCCCCTGGCCGAGTACCAACTACAGCAAGGGAACGGGTACCCGCTACGAAGACAGTGCACCTACAGTCACGGGCTCGGTACACCAGTGAAATGCGGAGTGAGCTGCTAGGCACGGTAGGGCTCCCTCCCTAGTCCCGGGAAAACTTCAGCTGGGGACAGGACTTTGTGCATGGAGGTGGCCAGAACAACAAACACTTCCGGTGCAGGGACTAGGCTACCCAACAGACAGGACCTGGACCATCAGACAAGGCTTCCCAACAGACAGGCATCGTGGCCAGGGCTTTACTAGATTAGTAAGAGTTTTGGTACATGGCAAAAATGGCACATCTACACTTAAAAGCCCCAGAGTTGGCCCGGAGCAAGGTTTGGCCCCGCCTCACCACACGTAAGTGAGTTTTTTCAGCTGTGAAATAGGATGACAGATACTTCTATGAGCACTTTCTGTGGATCTGAAAAATACCCTTCAAAATATGAACCCTTGTTTTCAGTTTATAGATGAGGAAACTGAGCCTCAAAGGTCATAGGACTTGTCCAGGGTCCTGATTGAGGGTGGGGAGTTTCTGAAAGCAGAAAGGACAGGTCTGGGGGCATGGCATGGTTGGTGATTCTGTGCCTCTCCTTTTTTCCCACAGGACTCTAGTGAAGGTGAGACAGCATGAGCAGAACAGGACTCAAGGCCTGGGACATACATGTATTCTTAGTGCCCCACATCCCTCGTGCCTAACCTGGCTCCCACAGGGTGTGCACAGCCCGGGGAAACTGTGCCCAGGGGCCTTACCATACTTGAAGGGGGTGTCAGGACAGAGGAAGGGGCCCTAGAGGAGACAGAATTGGACACTCCCAGCCCAAGTGACTAAGGCTGGCTAGAGGGGGGACCTGGGGCCTGGGGGAGCCCTGATGAGGAAGACTTCCTGCACCTGCTGTGCGACAGACAGAATGGGAAATGGCCTTGTGAGTAGCAGACACATCCCGGGCAATGGTCAGTAAACTGGAAAACAGCAAACCAATTCTTCCTTTTTGCCTGCTTGGCTTGTTTTGCTTTCAGAGCCTGAACTGGATGTGAGGAAGAGAACGTGAGTATCTTCAGCCCTTGGGCAGCACTGTGGGGAGAGGGGAGTTGGGCAAAGCTTGGACCACTAAAGCACAACCACGAGCATCTAAACACCAATCAGGGGAACCCCAGTGGTCCAGTACTGAGGACTGTGTGCTTTCACTGCCAAGGGCCCGGGTTCAATCCCTGGTTGGAGAAAAAGATCCTGCAGGCTGAGCGGTACAGCCAGTAATAATAATAAGAAAATTAAAAAAAAAAAAAAAAAACACTTAACGAACAGCCACTTCTGAGGATGCTTTTCCCAGAAGCCAAAGCAAAAAAGGAGAAAGAACCCCAAGCAGCGCGGTAGCTGGAACTATAATCTCTAGGTCCCTTGAAAACATGTTGGTCTCTTCCCTCCTTCCCCCATCCCCTGATCTCATACCCACTGGTCTACCCATCTGTGGGGTCAGTGGGGCATCAGGGCCCACACCAAGGGATGAGAAGCAGTCAGCAGCCGAGCTAGACCTTGTCCTGCAGCGACACCAGAACCTCCAGGAGAAGCTGGCAGAGGAGATGCTCGGCCTGGCCCGGAGCCTCAAGACCAACACACTGGCTGCCCAGAGTGTCATCAAGAAGGACAACCAGGTATGAGGACTCTGGGAACCCTAGAGCCTCTGGTTTGGGGCATCAAAGAAGGCTTCCCAGAAGAAGGTCCCTATGGCTGGGACTTAGCTGGATGAATAGGAGTTTGGCAGAAGTCAAAAATGGCATTCCCAGAAGAGGAAATAGCACTAGCAAGGGCCAAGAAGTATAGATTTACCCCACTGCAGTAGAAAGAGGCAACACTTGGACCCAGTCCTGTTGACACCTCCCCTGCCTCACCCACAGACCCTGTCACACTCACTCAAGATGGCTGACCAGAACCTGGAAAAGCTGAAGACGGAATCCGAGCGGCTGGAGCAGCACACACAGAAGTCGGTCAACTGGCTGCTCTGGGCCATGCTCATAGTCGTCTGCTTCATCTTCATCAGCATGATCCTCTTCATCCGCATCATGCCCAAACTCAAATAAAGACTTGGCCCGGCCTGTGTCACCTGTGCTCTCTCTGCCCTCCACCCTGTCCAGGGGTGATACCTTTTGGGGTTGGCAACATGATGGGAAGGCCCTTGGAGCCCCATGAGAGCTGCAGAGAGTACAGGACCAGGGGAGGAAGGAGGTCAGGCAGCTGGGGGAGGTGAGTCACAAGCCTGCCTCCCATTTCTGCCCCCCGCCCCCCAGGTACCTACTTCACACTGGACAAGGCAGGGCCCATAGGGGCCCCAAGAACTCCCAATCTGATGGAGTCAGAGCCAAACACATTCCTGTGGAGTCAAGGTAAGGTCTGGAGGGTTGGGGAGGAGTGGGCCCATGCCTGGAGGTCAGCCTGTAGGAAGGGTTGAAAAGTTGTCTCTTTTGAGCTATGAACGACACCGGGATTCTTGGCCTCTGGAGATGAATTTGATCCAGAGCCAGTGACAAGGCTTGACCGCTCAGAAATTTTGTGTAATAAAGTTTTATTAACTTGCTAGTTTTCAGCAAGAAGTTATATACCTATTAGCAAGCTGCTAATTAGAGAAAAGGAAATGTCTGAAAACTCAGAGTGGCACCAGGCCCCTCACCCACAACATGCATTTTGCGATAACACTGGCACAAGGTGAGTCATCCCGGGCCATACAACAGTTGACATGGGGACTTCCCCGGTGGCCCAGTGGTTAAGAGTCTATGCTTCCAATGCAGGGGGCCCAGGTTCAGTCCCTGGTCAGGGAACTAGATTCCACACGCCTCAACGAAGACCTCTTGCGACCAAATAAATTCCTTAAAAAAAATTGACGTGAATCTTGAAGAAAGGCAGATTTCCAAGCAAATACACAGTTGCATTAACATAGCTTAAGAGAACATTTCCGTGAGTAAAACATGCTGGTTTTCTGAGTCTTCGGCAGAACCTACTTGATGAAAGACAGAGTCTAAGGTAAGTACATAGTTCATTAACATAGCTTAAGAAAAACATTTCCATAAGAAAAACGCATTGGTTAGCTCAAGGTTTGAGAAAAGTTAATTTCAGGTGGAACCAGGTGTCATCATGGCAACACAAAATTTTTAAAGAAACCTTTTAATTTTGCATAGAGAAGGGGAAAATGTCTGACACTTGTAGTTTGTTTCCTCCTGCCACTTAAGAGATAAAAAAAAAATGTCTGACACTTGCAACCTATTTCCTCCATCTGGGGACCCCTAGCCTTCCTGCCTATTACCCTCTCAGGGTGTCAGTGCTGGGCTTTCCTTGGGATTGAAAGTGGTAATTTAGAGACAAGGCTTAGCCCAGCCACAGCCGAAAGTCTCAGGACACTGCAGATGCTTCACACAGTCACTCAGCAAACACAAGAAAATCAGTGGCGACCCTGCCTGCCCAGGTCATAGTTTGGGTGGGCGTTGGAGTTGGGACCCTGGAAGGGATCATGGAGTATGAGTCCAGAGGAATTATGGGTCCTGAGTTCTGCTTATCCCCACTCCAGATGTCAAGAGCAAAGTCTGTGAGAGGAGTGACTGAAGAAGCTTGGAAAGGAAGGGTGGACAGAAGGTGCCTGTGGAACATGCATGGAGTTGTCCGTGTGGGCCCCACCCCCACTGCATCAGCATAGGTGTAAAACCACCACTAATACCTTTTAAAATTCTGGTGGCAGTTTTTAAAGCTTTATGAAAGCTCTAGTGGCAACTCTTTAAAAGTAGACCATAAGAAGGAGGCTCATGCTTGTGACTCAGAGATGGTTCAGTATTAGGAAGCATGTTAATAGCCGTATTAATGCATCAGGAAGCAAAATCATAGAGTGAAATGGTACTATTCACAGCATCCATTACACAAAGTCTCAATTAAAAATAACGAGCATTTCCTCATTGAACGGAAAAATCTCAAGCCAAAGGCAGTGTTGAGTTTAATGGGCAAATACTAGAAGTTTTACCGTCAAAGTGAAGAAACTAAACTGAGCTGGAGTGGAGGGATGCTCACAGTCCACCCATCTCCTCCAATGATTTAATATTGTCTGGAGGTGCTAGTCAATGCAACTAGACAACAAAAAAAATGAAAGAAGTAAAATTACTCATAGAAGATAAATTTGTCTATATAAAAAGATCCAAGCAAACTAAAACAGCTAGCTATTTCAGTAAGAAAATTTAGTAAACCAACAAGGGGGTTAATGAATATTTAAATTAACTTCCTATATGCAAAAAACAAAGTTGCAAAATATATTGGAAGAACCCATTTATAATAGTAACAGCAAAGATACACTATCTGGTTAAATCAACACCCTTAATATATAAAAAGCTCCTAAAAGCCAACAAGAAAAAAAAATTTTTGCAGGAAATAAACAGGAAAACAAATACAATGGTTTCTGAATTTTTTCACTCACCAGATTAGGCAAGATTTAAAACTTTGAAAGTACATGTACAGGAAACTGTGATGCCATTGAGGTTGCAAAGGTTGTGGGAAAACCAGCTGATTAGAGCATTATTGGCAGAAGCTCACTGAAAAACAACTTAACAATTGATGCTGTTCAGTCGCTAAGTTGTGTTCGGCTCTTTGCGACCCTACGGACTTCAGCACGCCAGGCTCCTCTGTCCTCCACGATCTACCAGAGTTTGTTCAAAGTTATGTCGGTGATGCTATGTAACCATCTCATCCTCTGCCACCCTCTTCTTTTGCCTTCAAACTTTCCCAGCTTCACAGTCTTTTCCAAGTCAGTTCAATCTGTTTGACAATCTCTCTCGAATTAAAATACACAGGTCTCTTTCCCCCGTGGATTCTGGTAAGTTTCACTTCTAGGAATTCATCCTACATAAGCCTGCACAACTGGCCAAAGAAATGTGCCCTTGAATCTTTTTTCTATAGTATTGTCCGTAGTAAGGAAGATTTGTCATTGACTTCGAATCTCTCCGAAAGGAGATACAATTAACCGTGGCCTCTGGGAATAAGGGTGGGTAAGAAATTCACTCTGCGCTACGCTTCTTTTCTATGTGAATTCTCTAAACATGCCTCCAGTGCTTATTTAAAGAACTATTTAAAAAATATAACCGCTAAGTAAATAGATGCGATTCCCTGGTGGCTCAGACGGTAAAGCGTCTGCCCGCAATGCGGGAGACACGGGTTCGATCCCCGGGTCGGGAAGATCCGCTGGAGAAGGAAATGGTAACCCACTCCAGTACTCTTGCCTAGAAAATTCCATGGATGGAGGAACCTGGTGGGCTACAGTCCATGGGGTCGCAAAGAGTCGGACACGACTGAGCGACTTCACTCACTCAAGTAAATAGATAAGTCGGTGCTGCTGTTCAGTCGCTAAGTCGTGTGGGTCTCTTTGCGACCCCATGGATTGCACCACGCCAGGCTCCACTGTCTCCCGGAGTTTCCTCAGACTTCTGTCCATTGAGTCGGTGATGCTGTCTAACCATCTCATTCTCTGCCGAAAGTTCTCCAAATAAACTGAGGGTCAGAAAGGGTGAGTTACCGGCCCTAAATACACAGCAGCTAGCTTTCTCCGTCAGTCTCACCGCCAGGGTGTGGGTCCGCTTCCGGGTTCCCCCGGCCCGCCCCCTCACCGCCAGCCCCGCCCTATATACCGAGGCCCCTCCCCTGGCAAGCGGAGCGACCCAGACAGTGGACTCCAGCCTGTAGTTAATGCACCACACGGACTTCGGGAGCGGACCTAGAGTCGGAGCCCCAAACACTGGGACAGGTGACCCCAGGCAGGAGTGGTTCGTGCGGGCCGCCACCGGACCGGAGATCCCAACGGTCTTCTCGGGGGTGCTGTCCCTGGACTCCGCCTAGCCCTGCGGGAGAGATTGCGGGCCGCGCCGGGGTTAACGCGAGCCAATCCTGGGCTGCGCGGTACGTAACGGATTATTTGCATAGCGCTCTTCCGGGTTACGCAGCCGGCGGCGGGCCTGGGGCTCCCTGAGGCCAATGGCGTGCGTCTATGCAAATGAGCGCGGAAATTGAGAAAGCGTAACGGGTAAAGTAGTTGGCCGCTCCGGGAGCCGCCTCCCGGTGAGTCCTCCCACCGTCCCACCTCCAATTATGTCCCTCTGCTGTGTCCACAGTCCGCCCGCCGACCATCCCCGCCACACGCTGTTCACGGCTCTCCCCGCAGGACCCGTACACCTGCCCGGGGACGCCGGAGCGGCGCCGTCCCCAAGCCGATGCCCACCCGAGAGCCCTCCCGGACCCATGGCTCCCGGGGGAACCTGCAGACCCTTCCGCCTGGCCCTGGCCCTCCGGTGAGTCTGAAAGGGAGGAGGGTTCCGAGGCCGAGCCCAGGCATAGGATTCATTTCCCCCTCTTTAAGGGATGCCGGCTAACCCTCGTTAACTCCAAACCATGATTCCTGCGCCTTCTGCAGCGGCTGGTGTCTAGAGGCCTCAAACCCAGCGCTCCCCCAACTGTGTACCAGCCCCAGCCCGGAGCCCACAGGACAAAGCCCAAGAAGATTGTATTTGAGGATGAACTCCCCTCCCGGGCCCTCCTGGGCACCAAGAAGTCTACTAGAGCCATCTGCGAGAGACATGTGCCTAGGCCCCACCCCGTGCCTGACTATGAGCTGTGAGTGGTTCCTAATTTCATGGAACAGGGAAGGGGCACTGAGGCTGGGACTTTGACAAGCGAGTAAGAGTTTGGTGGTTTAGTCGCCAAGTTGTGTCTGACTCTTAGGACCCCATGGACTGTAGCCTGCCAGGCTCCTCTGTCCATGGGATTCTCCAGGCAAGAATACTGGAGTGGGCTGCCATTTCCTTCTCCAGGGGATCTTCCTGACCCGGGAATCAAACCTGGGTCTCCTGCAGATTATTTACCAACTGAGCTACAAGGGAAGAGTAAGAGTTTACCAAATAGTAAAAAGAGAAGAAGGGCATTTGGGGCAGGGAGCCCAACAGAGACAAAGAAAAGCAAATTACAGTGATTGTGGAAAAGAGTTCTTTCCACTCATACTTTGACCCCCTTTCAACCTGGTAGTAAGTACCCACCAGTGAGCACTGCAAAGGATCGGAGCCGCTATGCTGCGGTGTTTCAGGACCAGTACCCAGAGTTCTTGGAGCTCCAGCAGGAGGTGGGCTCTGCACAGGCAAAGCTCCAGCAGCTGGAGGCCCTGCTGAACTCACTGCCCAGACCCCGAAGCCAGGTCAGCACCAGGTGGAAACCCTTACCCTACATCCCTTGCAAGTGGCCTAAGCCTGGCCTCTGGAAGCCCAATGGGTTCAGATCTCTGGGCCTCTTCCTCGTCCAGGCTGGGCGGGCACCACATCACATGGGCCAAGGTCAGCCCTTGACAAGGTCCACCTTGTCTGAACCTGTTTCCCCATCCCTCCTTGGGTCCTGTGCTCCCTGAGCACCCGCTTCCTTCTCCTCTGGCAGAAGGAGGCCCATGTTGCTGCCCGTGTCTGGAGGGAATTTGAGAAGAAGCAGATGGTGAGTTGTGCCTCTTGAGTCCTACAGCCTGGCCTTTGCACCGCCCCCCGCCCCCCCTCCACATACTCACACTCCCATGAGGCTGGGCACTTGTGCCCAGTTTCATGGAAAGAAAACTAAGGTTCAGAGAGGAAAAGATGAAAGCTCAAGCAGCTTGAGAGGCATAGGCCAGACTGCCATAAAGACTTCCCTGGATCTCACCCTGCTCAGGACCCCAGCTTCTTGGACAAGCAGGCTCGCTGCCATTACCTGAAGGGCAAACTAAGGCACCTCAAGACACAGATCCAGAAATTTGACGACCAAGGAGACAGCGAGGGCTCTGTGTACTTCTGAGTGTCCTGGCGAATAGAGGGAACCAACGAAGTGGGGGGCCCTACGCTGCCCTTCCTTCTCTTCTTCCCTCCTGATCTTTGCTGTTACTGTTGCCCAGCCTGGGGTAGCCATGCCTGATTTTAAATGCCTTCGCCTTTGAGGCCTAGATCTGATGGCCCCTCTTCCAGCAAGGCTTCCCAGAACCTCCTGCAGGACTTCCATGGAGACCCTACATCCCAGTCCATCCCCTGGAAGTGGGTCCTGCTCTCCATTCCAGTGGAATAAACATTTATTAAGTACCTACTGCCGCTTAAAACTCCTGGTTTCACTCGTCACCAAAAAATTGTTCTTCCTGAGCAAGGGAATTGGCCAAGGTCTCTGAGTAGACTGTGAACCCTAGTCTATCCAGGGGGCTCCAAGAGTCTCAAATGGCTTCCAAGAGTCTCCAAGAGTAGGAAGCTGAGGGGTCAACCATTAGTGTCACCCCCTCAGCCGGGAGGGTCCCCTAATGTCCATGCCGTGCCAGGCTCTGGGTAGCATGGATGGAGCACAGGTAGGACCAGGCTCCACGTGAAGCCCAGTGATGGTAGCCCAGGAGCTTTCTTTGAGCCTTGGCCTCCCAGAGCACAGGGGCAGTTAGGCAGGCTGCAGGCAAGGAAGGCAGTGCCAGCCACTGGGTCACAGAGAGGTCTCAGCCCCAGGATCGGTCCTCAAGAACAAATGTCCTCAGAGAGCCCACTGTGATAGAGCAAGGAGAGGGGGCTGGACCCCAACAGGTGTCCTGACAACCAGAGAGGCTCAAGATGTCTTCTTCCAGCAACAGAGGTTTGGGTTTTGTAGAAGCTCAGCAATCAGGCCTGGACAAGCATCCAAGTCTCTGACCAACTGGAAGCAGGACAGACACCATGGTCTTGGTCAGTCCACAGACGTCCTGTGAATCTGAGAAACAGTGCATTGCTGTCCAGCCGGCTGGAGTGGACATTCACTTATGCACAGGACCTCTCAGAAAACACCCACCCAGGGCAGAAACCAGCCCAGCTGCCAGTGGGAGAGCTTCATCCCATTCCAACCTCAGTCCCCTTCTGGGGACAGGGCACACCCAAGAGACCTTCACTCATTTGTTTCCGTCTTCCCAGATGTCCCGAGATGGACATGGGGGAGATGAGGGTTCCAATGGGGAACATTCTGGAGGGCTGAGGCTGCTTTATGGCTAAGCCCTAGCCCAACCTACAGGGTGAGACCCCGGTTCTTCCCTGTTTTCAAAGGACCATGATTGATAAATTTGTCTTCACTTGACAAGCCTTCAGTCAGGGCCTAAAGGTGCCACCCACAGCACCATCTGGGCCCTTTCTACCCATCCCCTAGAGCCACAGTCCTGGCATAAATTCCACAGATGCCTTTCCTACTACAGAACTGGGCCACAACCTTCTGAGGCCAGGCTGGCACGCCCCCTGGTGCCCTGCATCACCCCATATCACCTCAATTAAGTCCACATTTCAAGGTCTGACCTTAGAGGTCTCCATCTTCTAAATACCAATTTCTAAAAGTTTTTTTAATTACGTGTAACAAAAAAAATTTAAACTGGCTCAGGCACAGAAGGGGAAGTCTGGGCTCATGGAACTGAAATGCCCAAGGGTTTCAGATGTGGCTTGATCCAGGGGCTCCAAAAGTATCCTGTGAAATTGGTCTCCTTTTTGGCTCTGCTTTATCCTAATTTCCATCCTGCCATTGAATCTCACTGGCCAGCTCTGGGCCACATGCCCTCCCTAAACCAGTCGCTGTGGCCAGCGAAATGGAGGGCTCTATCTTGGCTGAGGTCAAGGGACAGAACTCGCCCCAAACATTTCTCCCAAGGACACTGGGGCCCAGACACCATGATTAAGGGTTGACCAAAGAAAACAAAGGGACTTCCCTGCCAGTCCGGTGGGTTAGGCCTTGGCATGGTCGGGGAACTAACATCTCATAAGCCGTGTGGTGCAGCTAAAAGAGGAAGAACAATAAAGTACTTAGTCCAGGGTTTGTATGAATGTATGAGGCTCACTTTCATAGGCCAGAATCTAAATTCATCTGCTCAGCCCAACTCCTACAAACTCATTGGCTGACCTCTGGCCTCCCCTTCCAGCCTGTTTCCACACAAAACTATCCCACACAAACACATTTTAAAAAACCAGCAAGTAGGGCTGTTAGGTTGTAGGTGTTCCAGCTGGGCTGGCAGTGGGTCCCCATGGTGGGTGCCTTCTGTGTCACCCCTCCCCCGACTAAGATGATGGAGCAAGTAGGGCTGTTGTTAGGTTGTAGGTGTTCCAGCTGGGCTGGGAGTGGGTCCCCATGGTGGGTGCCTTCTGTGTCACCCCTCCCCCGACTAAGATGATGGAGACTGTGCAGGTAGGAAACTTCTTTATTATTGGCCGTGATTCATCCATCATGTAGTGTCCAACATGGATTACGTGTCCAGAGGATCAGTCTGGCACTCATCACCCCTGCCTGGCTGCAGCTGCCCCTCCAGTCCAGACGCCAGGACTTTGCCCATCACACCAGAGAAGCCACACCCCCACGAGTTTATTCTTGGGGTACCAAGGGACAAGGCTGTCCTGGGATTGGACCCTCTGTCTCACCCCTCATTTTCATCAGGGTTTCTGGGGAAGACTTGACTGGAGTCTAGACAAATCAGTCTCTTTTTGGTTTCATGATCATTTAGAAAACAGAAAAGACAAACATTTCACAGTCTTTAAAAAATAGGAGTCTGAGGAGGGAAGCCAGGGTCCTCTGTCCGGGGGAGCACCCTCCCCCGCCCCGGAGGCCTGAGCATCCGTGTCCCTTGAGGTCTGCAGACCTGGCCCTGTCTGGTCACTGGCCTGAGCCGTAGGGCCAGTTGAAGGTACTTCCTGACAGCAGCATGTCTCGGATCAGCGTCTCGATGGGCGTCTTGCCCACCAGGCGCATGAAGAACAGCTGGGAGATGAGGGAGGCCGGGACGGCACGCAAGGCAGGGAGCCGCAGCAGCAGGCGCCCAAAGCGCTGGGGCTGCGATGGGTACTGGGCCCGCACATACTCGGTGAGGGCCACCTGCGCCTTCTCCTGCAGGCTCTCCACATGCGCTGGGTCTGAGAGGCCGCAGGCATCTAAGGGACAAGGGCAAGGTCAGAAGAAGAAGTGGCAGGAGGACACAGGACCCCAGGGCTGACCGGGGCTAGGGGACACCACTCAGGGCTGTTGGTACAGAGGAGGGCACTCAAGGGAGGGGAGACAGGACCTAGCGCACAAATGGGGTGTCTAATATCTAAGGCACTGGTGGTCCCCAAGAGATATTAAGGTGGCCTCATCTGAGGATGATGACACAGAGTGCAGGTCGTGATGTCTCAAGGGTGGAAGGGCCCTGACTAAGGCATTTAACAGGGAGACAGGTTCTAATCAAGCTTGAGGAGGAAGGAATTCCCTGGTGGTCTAGTGGTTAAGACTGCACTTCCACTGCAGGGGCTGCCTTCAGTCTCTGGTTAGGGAAATTCTGCATGCCAGGAGGTGAGGCTGAAAACACCCCAAACAAAAAGCTCAAGGGGAAGAGGGGGCTGGCAAGGGGACTTGGGAAGAAAAGCAAAGCCTAGAGAGGGTATTCAAACATACTAAACAGACCTCCCTTGTGAGTGAAGGTGACAGGTGAGAGCCCTATGAATGTCAGGGCAGAGAAAATGTCCTGGGTAAGTAAAGAGGGGCAAAGCCATATTATTGGATAAAAGCCACCTCCCTGAGTAGCCTGGGTCTGGCTCCGCATCCTTAGTTCCAGGAGACACCTAGTGGGACCTCCTTGCAAAGTGCAGAGTCTGCTATGCCACCACTCCCACCACAATAAAGCAGGGCTTTGGCGGTTACTGAAGACTAGGAAGGAACTAAGATGCCTCCGCCCCTAGGTGGGAGGGGCTTCAAGCCACACACCCTACCCGATCCAGCTCTGCTGTGGGTGGCCCCTGAAGGCCTTCCGGGGGTGGGGGGGCAGGTTGGGAGCCCTGGGTCAGTGGTCTAGGGTCCTAGGAATCAGGGAGCGAAGGGCCCAGGAGACCCCAGAACCAGGTGTCAGAGAACCCCTGCCTTTCGTAAGTGGAAGGCAGTCCTCCATTAAGTGGTCAGTAACAAGAGGAGCATCCTGATTTGGCAGATGAGGGTCACAGAGTTTAGGGAGAACGGAAATCAGTAAGTGACGGACAGAGCCAAGTGGGCAGACCTCCCCTCCCGCGGCCCCCCACCTGTCATTCTGCCGTCAGTGCCCACTGAGCACGTCAGTGCCCACTGAGCACGATGAACACCTTGATGAGGGGGTGAAGGGTGGGGGGTCTCAGGGAGCCTGAGAATCAAGGGGGGAGGCTGTGGGGCCTTAAGACATGGAGCCGTGGGGGATCAAAGTTCTTATGAAGGCCTGGGATCAGGGAGTGGGGCCATCACAGACGGTGTCAGACCGCCTGCATCGCTTCCTCCACTGTCCCCCAACAGCGCTAAAGGCGCATGCAGGGACGCAAGTCTGGCTAGCTGTAGATCACGAAGTGGAGGACTAAGGTGGTCAAGGTCAGGAGCTAGGTCTCTCCCCTCCGCCACCCAGCCCCTCCCCAGGCCAGAGCCCCCCCATTCCAGGGCGTCTCACCAGGTGTGAAGAGCGCGATGGCCTTGAGGCAGCCATACTCCGCGGAGTCAACCTGCAAACGGCCCAGTTTGTCCACCTGTTCCTGGAAGGCGCGCACCTGGTCCATGAAGGCCACGGCACGCTCGGCGGCCATGGGCGCGGCATGCAGGCCGGCGGCGGCCAGCAGTGGCGCCGTGTGCAGGGGCAGCGCTGCCTGCGCCGCGTTCAGCACGAAGAGCTCGCTCCAGCTGAGGCGCAGCAGCGCCACCTGGTCGGCCACCGGCAGCTCAGGGAAGAAGGGCGCGTGGCGCGCCCACTCCACGGTGCTGAAGAGCAGCCGCGCCGCCAGCTCACACACATTGTCGATGCCCAGCACCGCGCCCGCCGCGCCGCTCCCGGCTCCGAAAGCGCCCGCGGCTCCTGCACCGAAGCGCCCGGCCGCCGCGGGATAGGGCTCGGCACGCAGCAGCTGCGCGATCAGCTCCGACACCGGCTGCCCCGGGAAGAGGTCTCCGCCGGCCACGGCCAGCGCAGAGCCAGGAGGGCTGCCCGAGGAGGCTGCCACAGTGCCCGGTAGCGAGTGCGGAATTCGGCCGCGCTGCACCGCTGTGAAGGGGAGATAGAGATGAGGGGGTGGGGAGGGGGAGAAGGGGGAGGGAGATTGCCAGCCCGCAAGAAATGCGGAAGGTACAGGAGAGGGACGAGGGGAGTGGGGACAGGGAGCGGGGCAAGAATCAGAAGACGGGGAGTGAGGACACGAGAAACCAGAGAGGGGAGAAACCAGAGAGGGGAGCGTGGGGTGTGAGGAAGGCGGGGAGGAAGTAGGGGGAAAGTGGGTACCCCGAGTCATGGGGTGGGGCAAGTAGGGAGGAAGAAAGGTTGGAGATAAAATTATCAGAGGGTTACTCACTCCCTCCCCTCCAAGCCCCCAACTCAGCCTTTCCCTGAACCCCCAATCCCTACCTCATGGGCACAATGCTTGTTGGGAGGACAGAGGCCAAGGTCTTGCAGGCCCCACCTTGCTCCACCCTTGTGCCCTGAGGTCATGTCCAGCCACCATCAGGCTACTTCTTTCAGAGAAGGAAGTGGGGGGGCATCTCAGGTGGAAATAGGACCACTGGGTGAGGGCTAATTCACATACCCGCCTCCCCCTCTTCTGGACTGTGTGAGCTCCCCTCTGCAGCCAGGGAAGCCAGACCTATCAATCATGTCTTCATCTGTCAATCATAGGAGTCTAAGAGCTGATAATGGGTCTAGGGGGGGCAAGCACCTTCCTAGGACATGGGCACATAGCCAGCCTACCCCTCAAACAAGTGATCAGTAGGAGCTGGCACTGATCTCTCCTATGGAAGTAGGATATTTCTCCACCTCCCAGCCCCACCCTCCAGGTCATGGCCCCCTAGAGCAGGTCTCATCTGCCTGGGCCTCTGCAGTGACCTCAATGTTAAGAATGAAATCCTGGTCAGTAGCAAAAAGTCGCTGTTAGCAAAAAGTAGTGTTTGTTGCTCAGTCGTGTCCGACTCCTTGCGATCCCACGGACTATAGGCCGTAAGGCTCCTCTGTCCATGGGATTCTCCATCCAAGAACCCTGGAGCGGGTAGCCATTCCCTTCTTCAGGGGATCCTGACCCAGGGATTGAACCCGGTCAGTAGCAGGTGCTCAGTAAACATGAGATTCCATCAGTAGCTTTGCCTGTGATGGGGAAGGACCAATTGCTGGCCTTGGCCAGTGCCCCCAGGGATCACGTAGGTGACAAGAGGAAAGCTGAGGTGCAAGGAGGAAGGGTGGCTGCATGCCAGCCTGGCCCATGCCACAGTGGGCAGGGTGGAGGGGCTGACTGGGCTGGATGCCCAGCAGAGACTAATAAGCTTTAATGAGGTGACATGCCCAGTCTCATCACCTCCATGAACTTCTGGTCAACCCACCATGGAGCAGAGCGGGAGAGGGACACAAGTGGGAGCTGAGGGCTAGCAGAGCTGATCAGGGAAGCAGCGTTCAAGCCTTATCCCATGTGATTTGAAGTCCCAGGAGCCTCTGTCTGTCAAATGGGTGTAGCTGGGTTGAGGGCCAACTGCTAAGTCGCTTCAGTCATGTCCGACTCTGTGTGACTCCATAGACGTCATCCCACCAGGCTCCCCCATCCCTGGGATTCTCCAGGCAAGAACACTGGAGTGGGTTGCCATTTCCTTCTCCAATGCATGAAAGTGAAAAGTGAAAGTGAAGTCGCTCAGTCGTGTCAGACTCTTAGTGACCCCATGGACTGCAGCCTACCAGGCTCCTCCGTCCATGGGATTTTCCGGGCAACAGTACTGGAGTGGGGTGCCATTGCCTTCTCCAACAATGAATCCCAATTAACCTCTGGCTCACTTGGTTCTAAAGCCCATTGCCATCATTCATCCATCACCTGGCCACCTCAGGGTCTTTGCATTTGCTGTTCCTACTTCCTGAGAACCCCTTCCCAGCTCTTCCTCCCCATTAAGCCCAGACTGTGTGGGTTCAAATCCCAACCACAATTAGATTGCTCTCTGTACTCTTTCCCCACCCATAAAAGTATGCAGTTGATAATCATGACGATGATAACACCAATCACTGAATTAAATGAGAATGTATCTAACCGGCTTGGAGTAGCTTTTGGAACATGAAAATGAAAGTCACTCAATCGTGTCCGACTCTTTGGGACCCCATGGACTACACAGTCCATGACTTCTCCAGGCCAGAACACTGGAGTGGGTAGCCTTTCCCTTCTCCAGGGGATCTTCCCAACTCAGGGATTGAACCCAGGTCTCCCACATTGCAGGTGGATTCTCTACCAGCTAAGCCACAAGGGAAGCCTAAGAATACTAGAGTGGGTAGCCTATCCCTTCTCCAGTAGATATTCCCAACCCAGGGATCGAACCAGGGTCTCATAGTAAGAGCTAAATGGATAGTAACTCAAGCCAAGAAACATTAAGCACCTTCTATGTTTTAGAACCTGGTGTAGGCTCTGGGGATGTGTCAGAAAACAAGACAGACAAAAGTTTCTGACCTTGAGGAGCAGACATTCTGATGGAGGAGCAAGCAAATTATAAAGCAAGATAGATGGCCCGAATAAAGGGGTTGCAAAGGGTAATCAGGAGGGCTTCTCGGAGGAGGTGTGTTTCAGCAAATCTTAAAAGAAGGTGAGAGAGGAAGCCATGTAGGTGTCTGGGAGAGGTGTTCCAGACAGAGGGAGCCACTTGTGCAAAGGCCAAGAGAGGGCTGTGTTCGGGTCATGATCTGAGATTTATTATTTCCACCTCGAGACTCTGAAGATCTGAAGCCTGGATTTGATGTGGATTTTAGGTCAAATTCACAAGTGGAGACAAAATCCAGGTTGCGGGGGTGGGGGTATGGACAGTCACCCCCAACTTCACATGACCAAAGAGAGTGATCAGATGATCTTAAGAGAAAGACTCTGGGCAGCTGTTCCCAGCTTCTTTCACAGAGACTCAGCAGAGAAGAAACCAACAATAAAGCAGGAGAGACTCAGCTTTTAGACACAGAGAAGAACTGCCAGCCTGGCTGATAAGAGTCCAGGCAGAGACACGAAGTCCAGCCTTGGAGCCGACATTGAAGTGGGCCGGATTCTGCTCCCTAGCCCAGTGCTTCGTGTAGAAGTCTATAGGTTCCACCTGAATTCTAAGAGTAATCGGTGGAGTTCTAGACCTAGCTGCCCTGCGCAGATCCACCCAAGTCCCCAGGGCAAGGACAAGAGGCTGGGCCTCCCTCTGGCTCCCAGCATCCCCGGTCAGGCGGAAGGGTGAGCTGCCCTTTGCCTTAGTCGGGTGAGTTCCTGCCTTGGGCAAACACCAGGCAGAGGGTGGAGGGAAAGCAAATCAAAAAAAAAAGTACATCATTGTTCAGAAAGTGGTGGCCAGGATAGAGGGCAGAGGGTTACCGGGGTTAACTTCAGGTTCCCTGTCCCTGAGGCCGGGTTGGGAGAGGTGGTGGGGAGAAAGGTTCTAACATGGGCCAAAGTCGGGGAGCCCCTTGCAGCCCAGTTCTGCCTCAGCCACCAGGCAGCCACAGATAATTGGATTCCTCCAGCCCAGGGCCAGATCCAGGCCCACGGGATCTCAGGATCGGTGGTAACGAGGTTAGCAGGCGCCAGACCCCACCCTCCATGGCTCCCAGACCCCAAGAGAGGGAGCAAAGGGCAGGCTGCTTGTTCACCCTCTGCCCACCCCACCCCAGCGAGTACTCACCTTCCTTCCTCATGCCCACCCGGAAGCACTTCTTGAGGCGGCAGTATTGGCACTGGTTCCGGTGATGCTGGTCGATCTGGCAGTCACGGTTGGACCTGTGGGCATGCAGAGGTCACCAAGGGAGTCACCATGACACCTACATTCTGGCCTGGGAGCCACTTTGTGAGACGTCTTAGAAGGTTGCACCTGGGAACCATCAGGACCAACCCCCATCCCTACCAACAACCTGGGCTGGGCAGATGACCCCAAAGTGGCACAAAGGTTAAGCCTGCAGGTGTGCAAAGAGGAAAGGACAATCTGGGGGAGTGGAGACAGATGAAGAACAGTCTGTGGCAAAGTGGATTAGCATGCCAGGGAGGGTTATGTTGGAACTGGGTTTTGAAGGATGAATACAAGTTCCCCAGGTGACCAGAGGCAGTTCCTGGCAGAATGACAATGACACCCAAAAGTTTTCCAGTTACATTTTACTTGGTCCTTGTCAGGCCAGGGGACAGGGTCTTTGTCCCAGGGCACTGTGAGAGCAGAGAAGGAACATGGTCACCAAGCAAGACTTTGTGAGTTGACTAAGAGATGAGAACCCAGGCCAGTCCTCTTTGGGATC
This sequence comes from Bos mutus, assembly GCF_027580195.1. Taxonomy (NCBI): domain Eukaryota; kingdom Metazoa; phylum Chordata; class Mammalia; order Artiodactyla; family Bovidae; genus Bos; species Bos mutus. The sequence goes on from NC_091623.1 coordinate 45,546,023, forward strand.
ACAGCACCATGGGGCCCCAACATTACTGCCTGGCACGAGGCCACCATCAATGTAAGAACAAACGAAGGAATGAATGAATGAACTCCTGTACCCCTCCAAGATGTCAAACCCTTCTCTAGAAAGACCATCCAACACCTAACTGAGCCCAACAAACTTCCTCCAGGGGGTCCTCGGGGATTGCTGGTGCCTTTTCCAGGGACGGGACACATGGCCCCGCCCTCTGAAGCAACAAGTTCCGTCCAAGGTCAGTCACAAGTTGGAAGGTTCAGGCCTTTGTTCTTCCAATGTCCCCAGCGCCCTTTTTCCCTTGGCCCCTGTTCTATGTTCCCTCCATCTCTCTCTCCTCTGAGCCTTTTGAGGCCTAAACCAAGGGCTGGAGTCCCAGCTGGGCACCAATCAGGTACTCAGAGCTAGTCACAAAGTAAGACAAATACTTAATGAAGTTAAAAAGTCAAACACATCTTAGCTGCGGACACCTAAGGCCTGACCCTTGGGCAACCACTCCTCCACTGAGCCTTGGTTTCCTCATCTGGAATTGGGAGGCCAGAGGCCAATTCTATATGGGATGCACTCATTCTGGAGAAAATTGGGAGTGCAGCTTGGAGGGGTGTCAAGACTCGGGCCCCACCTGGGAGTCCCAGTGGCCAATTTTGGAGAGGTGAGGCTCCAGAGGGCCTCTGTGTCCTGCAGCACCAGCCTCCGAGCCCCCAGGAAGAGGCCCTACTAGGGCAAAGGGAGCTCAGGCAGAACCAGAACAAAGCCCAGCAGGCAGGCAGTGGGAGGGTCCTGGGCAGCCGGGTGGAAACAGCCAGGCTTGGGGCAGGCAGGCAGGGGCCTGGCTCGGGTCCCGGAGACTTCAGGGGAGGACCTGAATCTTCTGCCTCAACTTCCCCAGTTGTAGAGTCAGGAGAGATCTTCTGCCCCTCCAGATGGGAAAACAGTAAGTTCTACCTGTTATCCCACCTAAACAGCACATGCTTTGCCAGACCCCACAGTCCAACTCTGCCTTCTCCCTGGGCTTCTGGCTTTCAGTCCCATTTGATCATTGCCCTCTTGCTTACACACCTTCCTCCATGGTTCCCCATTACTTTCACTCCAGAATTTTTGACCCACTTGGCTCTAACTTCTCCCATGCCTGGGTGGTCTCACATTACATCACTGATCCCCAATCCTGCCACTGAGTGTTTGCTGGAGCCACACTCTCTGCAGGAGTGCCCTTCGCTTCTACCTGCTAAACCCCTCATGTTTCAAGGTCCACCTCCTGTGGCCTTCCTCTATGACCCTCAGGCAGAGCTCCTTGTTCCTCCTGGAACCCCAGACCATCCCTCCCTTTAGCCCAACCCAGACACCACAGACTGGGACACCTGTGTCTCACTGTATCTCCCTCAAACTGGGAGAAGGCTGGGCTTGGAATTGGGGTCTTTTCTAGGGTACTGGCATCAAACCACCCACGTCAGGCCCCGAGGGGTCTTTGTTGATTCAACCTGAGGCTCAGAGAGAAGCAGTAACTTCTCCCGGTTACACAACACAGACCTTCTCAAGAACGTGCCAGTGCCGAACCAGGTCCCTCTCCCTGGCCTTGGTGCTCCCACTCTAAGGAAGCCTCTGGGACCCCCAAATCACCTGAGCCCCTCCCCTGCCCTCCCTAAAGACCCGGCCAGAGAGCACACAGTTATTCCAGCAACAAGAATGAGGCCAAAGTCTGGTGGCCCAGTTAGCATTGGAGGAGGGAGTAAGCCAGCTCCGCGCCATACAGAGCCGCCCCCAACAGGCCAGATCTGGGGCCAAATTCCTGCTTCAGGTACCCAAGGCCCCACCCAGTAGCCCTGCCAACAAGCCCTCCAACAGCAGCTCCCCCTGGGGAGGTCCTGACCGAGACTTGCCTGGCTCCCCACCTTCCCAACCCCACAGTTCTCTTGCTAAGCCCCAAGTGGGCAGGTCTCTCCCTGGGTGACCCAGGGCAGGTGCCAAGAGCTTTCTGGGCCTTAGTTTTGCCCATGTGGAAAATGGGACCCTCCAAACGGGCTCTCCAGAGACCAAGCATGTTCCTGGAGGATGCAGAGTAGGGGTTTGTCAATGGAGGAAAAGGGGACTCAGCAAAAAGTGATGTGAAAGGCGGGGTCCTGGACCGGACACCCAGTACCAGCAGCTTCTCCCCTAGACGTAATGCCCCGTCGGGAACCAGAAAAGCTAGCCAGGTCACACCCGGCCAGTGGGGACTCCAACCTAGGACAGCCTAGGGCTGCTTCTTGGAAACATTCATCCCCACCCAGTCTCAGAACCGACAAAAGTTTCAGGGATTTTCCAGGATCCCAATTCTGCACCTACTCCTAGCTGGGGGCGTGTAGAGGGGGTTGCGGGGCTGAAGCAGCCAAGATACGGTCAAATCCAGCCGCCACCTCGGACCTCTCTCGCAGCAGTTTCCGGTGACCCAGGGCCCAGAGAACGCCCATGGGGGTTCCCCCTGACGGGCAGGCCCAACCCCCACAGCAGAAGTGCCCCCCTCCCCCCGCCCCATGCGAAGGAAGCCGCCCTGTGCCACCTAGTTTCGCTCCAGCCGCCGCCTCAGTAGTCAGGGCGACTTTGGAAGTGATATTTGACCCCAAGGGCGCGCCGTATCGATCCGCGCGGCCGCAGACAATGGCCCCCGGACGCTGTGAGCTCCACAGTCCAAGTTCCACGTTCGATCCCCACCCGGTCCCCGGCGCGCCGAGATTCCCAAGGGAAGGGATGCCCTGGGATTAGGGACCCACCCCTGACAGCACCCCAACCCCTCACAGCGCAGAGCTGACCCCTCTCCGGAGAAAAGGAAGGGAGGAAGGAGGAGCGAGTAACTGGGGCGGAAGCCGCCAGGGACCACCTGATAGGGGGACCTGCACCGATACAGCGCCGACTGTATACACAATCTCAGGAATGTGATGGAGAGGGGGCGAGGGACCTGTGCCCCGATCTCTGACGGGAAGTAGAGAACCAGGGAAGGTCAGCGCCAGGCCCAAGGTGACCGAGCAGGTCAGAGGCCCGGCCCGGGTGCCGGCGGCGGTGCGCTGAGAGGGGGCTCACCGGCAGGTGTAGCTGAGGTTGCGGCGGATGCTCCGCTTGAAGAAGCTCTTGCAGCCCTCGCAGGTGAAGACGCCGTAGTGCTTGCCGCTCGACTTGTCCCCGCACACCACGCAGTCCACCTGCAGCCCCGGCCGCTCCTCGTCGCCTGGCTCAGCGTCGCTGGCGGCACCGGGGGGTGAGGCCGAATCTTCCTCCGCCGCGCGCGGGTAGCCGCCCGCCTTGTCCACGCCATTCGTGTCGCCGCCGCCCCCGGGGCCGCCCCAGCCGCCGGTCACCATGGCCATAGCCCCCAGGCAGCGGGGCCGGGGCGCCCCCTCCGCGTTTCTCCCTCGGGGCACCCCTCTCGGCCCGGGGGACCCTAACCGGCGCGCATCCGGTCCCTGTGCGCGGGGGTCACACGGTTGCACCCCCCAAAAAAGTTTTGCAGCAACTTCCTGCGGCCGGTCCGCGCGCCCGGGCGGAACTGGTCGGGCCGGTTCCAGGTCAACTTTCCCACGCGTGCGCGGGGCCGGGCCCCGGACCGGGGGGGCGCGCTAGAGGTGCTGGCCGGGGGCCCCGGGGACTCGCGCCCCGCCGCCCTGGGGCCCCGGCGAGGGAGCTCGGGCCATGGCCCGGCCCAGGCAGCGCAAGGGGTGCCCTCCGGCCTGGCCGCCGCTCGGCCAAGGGCTGCGGCCAACTTAGCGGGCTGCCATCCGAGCGCGGGAGGCCGGGGGGAAAGTTTGGCCGCAAGTTGCGCGGCCGCCCGCGGCGGGGGGGAGGGGCGGCGAGCGTGCGCCGGGGCCGGTCACCTCACCCCCTGAGTCCCCCAGGGCCCCCGGCGGCCGCTCGGGGCCTGCAGGACCGCGGGCCGGCGCTTCCCGAGCTGCCGCCCCCGCTGCGGCCGCGCCCGCCCGGCCTGGGCCTGTGCCTGAGCCCGAGCCTCGCTCTCGCCGCCGACCCCGCGCGCCGGCCTCGCGCTGCGGCCGGTTTGACACACAACGTTCCATTCGCGGGGCGGGCGGGGGGCGGGGGCGGGGGCAGGGGCGCGCGCCGCGGGCTGGGGGCGGGCGCTCGTTGCCCCGGCGACGGCCGCCCTTATAAGGACATGGGTGGCCGTGCGCGGCGCCCGGCGCCCCGGCCGGCGGGAGGGGCTAGGGCGGAGCGCGGGGCCGCAAGGCCTGACCCTCCTCCCTCCCCTCCCTCGCTCACCCCACTCCCACCCCCGTCCTCGCCCGGCTCCAGCCTTAACCCCTGCCGGGCCGCGGCGGGAGCCTGGGCCATTGCTGCCCTCTGCCCTTCCGCAGCCTCGCCAAGATGTCTCTCTAAGGCCCTCCCCTCCACCTCCGGCCTTGGAAGTTGTGTAGCTCAACCGCCCTCGAGGCGCCCCTCGGCACCACCCCCTTGCATTCCCGGCAGAAGCAATAATGGGGGGCCGGTTGCACCGGGGGGCACGCCCCTACGCAGTACACACACACCACACACACCACACACACCCCTCCTGGGGCATTTCTTTGCACAGTTGCATGATGGATTGTGTTTGCTTCCTCTTCCAGAAAGTCGCGGCGTCCGACCCCCACCCCACCCTTTCTCTGCTTGGGCTAACACCTGGTGTTCGGAATCTCCGGGGGGGAAGGGATGTTGTGGTCTGCGGCCGGCAGGGGCGCGAGGTCAGGGGGCCCCTCTCCAGAATTTCAGGCTTCTGGGGGCAGGGCGCCCACCCGCCCAGCGAGGCTGGAGGCAACAGGAATGCCCACCACCCCTGACGGCGGCCTGCCCCCTTTCCCCTTTAATTTCCTTTTCTTTCTATGCTTCACAGAAAGAGCTTGACCAGGGGCCGACTGGACTACAGATGTCTCTTCCAGGCTCCCCAGAGTTTCCCAGCTGCTGCTCTGCCTCCATGTCACTGCCTCCAAGACCCCGGGTAGCGGCAGCCAGCATATATTAAACACCCTTTGTATGCTCTCCTGGCCGCCCTGGGCAAAGAAACCTGAGCCTTGCTTCTGAGCCTGTTAACCTTTAACCGGCTGGAAAAGCCCTTCCTGCAGTGACCTTTCACCTTGGAGTCCTGAAGGTCCAGGCCTTATCTCCCGCCCTGCCCTGGGCTAAGCTGGACACTCGGACACGTGGCTGGGCCTCTAAGGGCTGCAGGCAGGAGAGAAAGGTCCTCTGCCCCCACCGGCCCCTACACCCTCCTCTCTCAGGAAGGGTCCTTGAGAAAAGCCATCCCCCTCTCCAGTTGATGTCTGAGGGGCATCCTCCCTGACAAGGGCTGGAGATGTTTGGAGATCTTGCTGCAGTTAACAGGATACCAAGGTTCTGGAGAAGCCAGGCAATGGATGCCCAGCCCTGGGCCTCTGGGCCTCCTGGGGAGGGTGTGGCTGGGTATGAGGTGGGGGGCGGCGGGGGCGGGGGGGGGAGAACGTTTTAGCAAGTACAGAAAGCAAGAAGCACTAGGGTTAGACATGAAGAAGGACTTTCCAAGGGTCTGACTAGAGTGGAGTTCTCTGCCCCATAACCTGCGTTGGACTTGAATGGTTAAAGAGGACACTTTAGGTCCTGACAGTCCAGTGGTTAGGGCTCCGTGCTTCCACTGCAGGGGACATGGGGTTGATCCCTGGTCAGGGAATTAAGATCTCAGATGTCCCAAGTAAAGATCACGCATGCAGCAACCATGACCCGGGGCAACCAAATTTTTTTTTTTTTTTAAAGAGAGAGGACACTTTGGTTCAGCGGCCCAGGAATGGGAGGCGCTAGCTGGGTATTTGGGGTGACGATGGGTGTCTTAGGTCCCTGGTCTGAACTGTTTAGTATCCTCGATGGGGGCGGACGTGGAGGTGGGTGTCTCAGAGATGAGAGCCAGAGACTTGTAAGGAAAAGAAGGCTCAAGGACTCAGAGGGGGCTCGGAGAAGGGAGGGGACAGGGAAACTAGAGTTTGAGGGACACAAGCCTAGGGGAGGGGTCCGGGGGCAGATTGGAAGAAGGTATGCCACAGATTGCGGAACCTCGAGGTGATCCAACCTTTCAGGGGGGCTGCCCCGCCTCCGCCCAGGAGCTCTATAGCCCCCGCAGCCCCTGGAGGCCCGGGTCGAGGGGTAGTGCTGAGGTCCGGCCCCGCCCACCTGACCCCTGCCCGCGGCCCCGCGGTGACATTTGACCTTGCAGAGGCCGCGACCAGGGACAAAGAGGCCTGGGCCCATCTGCTGCGGGGCACCCGTGGGAACAGCAAGACCCGGCTCCCGGTGGCCTGGGAACCTGCCCCCGCCCCCCAACGGCGACCTCAGCTCCCGCCCCCACCGCCGGGGCGAACTCCTTCCCCACCTTCCAACAGGTGACCTTGCTTCCTCTCGGCCCCACCCCACCCCACCCCCGACCCTCCGCCACGGGCAACCTAGTGAGACTCGGGGAAACGGACAAGAGGGTCGTACAGTCGGGTCCTCTGCCGGGCTACGGGCGACCTTGCCCGCCTGAGTTTCCCTGCTTTCTGCAAAGCCTGCCTCGGTCCGGAGATTGTGCTTATGGTTCGAAGGTCACCAGCCCCCAGCGCTGGCCCGAGGCTCCTGTGGATCCAGGTTGAGGAGGACCAGGTTGAGTCTCGGCGGCTGACTAGCGCCGACCTCAGGTCAGCCTTGCCCTGCCGGGAGAGGCAGCCGCGCTGCGCACACACCTGCACAGGTGCTGCCTGGAACCCACCCCCGCCCCGAACCTCACCCCCACCAGGCTGGGAATGAAAATCTATCTAATCCGCGTCTTGAATTTCAGCTACCACCCAGGAGGGGACAGCTGGCCACTAATCCGGGGCGTCTGTGTCGAGCCTAACCCCCTTTCCCAACTCTGCCAGACTCCTCTGGAAGGGCAGGGGGCGTTGCCTATGTAAATAAGATGCTAATCACTTGCCTGCTATTAATCTGACACTGGCACCTCCCAGAGCTCCCATCTCATGCAGGTGAAACTGGCAACTTTTCAGACTGGCCAAGAGCCATCCAGACGCTCTAGGGCAGTGTACTTCTTTGCCCATAGTTAGCAAACCTGAGTTCCTCAACAACAACTGTATAACGCCCCTGAGATCTCTCACTTGCAGAGTTTCTTCCCTTTGCTCACCACCCTAAAGCCCTTTACCTTAGCGCCACATTCTTTGAATGCAAGTTCTAAGGCCACCTCTGATTCCCCCTTCCCCCTCCCTCCACTCAGGGATCAGTGCTCTTCCAGCTAATATTTCACATGCTGAACTGTTCAGGCCTCAGTCTTCCTTCTGGGTTATGGGTATCTTCCTCTCGGGAATATCCTTCAGAACAAACCTAGCATTTCCTTGGGAAGCAGGCGGGCAGGGGAAAGTGTGCCCTGCCCCAGTAGACACGTTGCTTGGCTTCTGGAGACAGATGAGGGTTGGAATTTCAGCTCTGGCTATGTAACCTCACTGAACCCTGAATGCCCCCAGCCAGTCATGGGAATCCTGTCTCCACAGCCCAAGTTGCTTCTGCCATGATCCTTCTGACGTCTTTTCGCATGCCACGTGGGGTCAGACCAAAGATACAGAGTCTTTCTCAAATGCCAGCCCTCTCCCCATCAAACCCCAGACACTCAGGTATATCAGCCCTCATCACACAGAACATGCCTCAACATGCAAAGTCATGCCACAGGACACAATGTCACTCCAGAACAGTTTATGATGTGACCTAGCACAACTATCTGGCATGTCCAGACACAGCCAGAGTAGGGCCTAGAGAAAGGTCTCCCCAGGCCGCGAAGGCGGGCAGGGAAGCCTGGACCTCTCTAGGGCCCTTGCGGTGGCTTCTAGCACTGCCAGCTCCTCTGCCTGTCGGGCTTCCAATAGTGTCATCTGCTGCTCCAGCCTCCGCCCTTGCTCTTCTTGCTTCCGGTGGGCACCTCGGAAGGCCATGACCAAGGTGCTGAAGGGAGAAGGAGGCTGAGCCAGGAAACAGCCCCCCATTCCACCCAAGACAAGGGCTATGTACTCCCAGCCCCAGACAGGAAGTCTTTGAGATTGGATCTTCCGGGGGTCCCAGCATCACTCAGCAGGGGCTGACACACATCAGGCACCAGAGGAGGTGTGCAATGGATTGAACCTGCCACCCACCTTACAGGGGGGAAGCTGTGGCCCAGAGAGAGCCAGGGATGCCTCTGAGGTTACACAGAGAGACCCACCTGTGAGCTTTGCATAAATCACTGTTCAGCTCAGCACTCTGAGCACGTCTGGCTCGTCCCTTCCGAGCCACCTCTTCTAGCTCTTCCCGCAGAGACTGCAGCTGCTCCCGCAGCCCCAGAGCCCTGGTACAAGGGTGGAGAGAGAGGAGCTCACAGACATAGCCACTCCTGTCTGCCTTCCCCACTCCCACCCACCTGCCCAAGATGTTTCCATGTGAATACAACTGTACACCCAGTCCTCCACTGTACACAACACCCCAGTGGGCTCTCACATATTACCCCCACCCAGGCCAAACACACCCCAGCACAGTACCCAGGCCACACACATCCCAGCACAGTACCCAGGCACACACCGAGTCAGTGATGCTGACAGTTCCTGGGTCAGTTCTTCGGGGTCCTGCATTTTGCTCACTTGGCCTCCATCAATACCCCTGCTGCCACCAGGGACAGCAGGAGGACCCTGAGGGAGGCAGAAGGGAGGGTAGTGACATTGACCTAGGCTGAGAGTGTGTTCAGCCCAAGCTGGACACTGAAGTCATCACAGACTGTGGTGGCTACAGTCCCTGCTCTTACAGAGCCCCCAGTCTTATGAGATACCCCAATAAGGATACAGTTGTTCCCTAACAAGGGAAATAAATAACAAGAGATCTCATTTTCAGGCAGTTCACAGGGACTTCCTAGAGGAGGTGATGTCTGACCTCAGACCTGTAGGAAGTCAAGGACTTAGATAAAGAGGAAAGTGACTGGTGTTCCTGGCAGGGGCATAGCACTTAGAAAGGCATGGAGGTAGAAGAGATGATTCAAAGGAGGGTTCCAGAAGCCTCTAAGGCTTTAAAACAGAGGATAGATATGATTAGACAGTAGGGGCAAGAAGGAAAGCCTCAGGGAGTAAGCTGGAGCCAAAATTTAGGAAAATATGAAGCATGACCTGGAGCTGTTGGAGTGGGAAACGGGGAGTATGAATAGCCTGGGGGTGGGAAGTAGAAGGGACAGGTGTGACTGGAAGACACTAAATCCCTTGGGGCTTATTGGGCTCAATGCTCTCAAAGAAAGAAACTCCGAAGTACAAGTGTGAACTTTCACATGAATTTTTACCATTCAACTCCTTTTTTTGGTGCAGAAATGGAAACTGAGGCTCAAAGGAGGCTAGGATTAACCAGGACCACATATCCAGTAGTATACTGCTATCCCTACCAGGCCAAGGCAGGGTCACTCACCTGGGGCCACTCCTCTTCATCTCCACTGCTCCCACCTCCACTGCTGTCTCCACCACTGCTGTTGGCCTCGCCAGTCCGAAGCTGTGCCCGCTCCCAGCGCAGCTGCTCCAGCAGGAGCACGTGGGCTGGGCCCTGGGCTCGGAGGGCAGCCTCCCGCAGTTCCAGAGCCCGCTTTTCCCGCCGCACCAGCTGTAGCCGCAGCATCAGGTCCTCTAGAGTCTCCTGAGAGACCAAGGAGAGGGTAGAAAATTTGTGCCTTGAAGGTCAACTGTTGAGAAAACTGAGCCTCTAAGAGGTGCCCACTGAGGGCTGCTCAGGCAAGAATCCTAACCCTTACCTTGATCTTGCATGATAGGAAAAATCCTTCCATAAAAAACTACAGCTGTAGAAATAGCCATTCAGAGACAGCAAGTGTCTTAGACAAAGTCAAGTAGAAACTCAATGGTAGCGTCTGGAGTTTCTCCAAATTCAGAACCTCAGCTCTTTGATGTGTGTGATAGCTGCTCAGTCATGTCTGACTCTTTTGCAACCCCATGAACTGTAGCCCGCCAGGCTCCTCTGTCCATGGAATTCTCCAGGCAAGACTACTGGAGTGGGGTGCCATTCCCTTCTCCAGGGGATCATCCCGACCCAGGGATCAAACTCATGTCTCTTGCATTGGCAGGCGGATTCTTTACCACCTGAGTCACCAGAAAAGCCCCCAGCTCTTTCATGCCAGGTTACAAATTTCAAACAATATCCAGCAAAACTCTTCCTTACTATTTGGTCCCCTAATTGCATCTCACTCAGACTCAGCAAAGGATTTGGTCCCACCAGGAAAGATTGACACAGTGACCACAGCCCATGTGTACCCGTGTGGCCGCCAGGTCCTGCTGGATCTGCATCTTCTCCAACCGCGGTAGGGCTGGGCCAGGCTGGGTCCCCAGAATGGCCTGCACCATGGCTTCTGCATGGGGCACGGTAGATATGGGCACCCAGGTGGAGCCAGGCTCGGAGGGAATCTTCACCAGAGCACGGCGTTCCTGGAGACGCTGAACATAGCCCTGGAGCTGGGAAGCTACCTCCTGTGAGGTGGGCTTATCCACACTGCTGCCTTCGGGACTACGGAAGACAGAAGAGGCCTGTGTGAACTCTGCTCAGCATGGCTACGCTAACTTCATGGCAATCCTGGTGGGCTTTGTCATCTTCCATCTTACTGACCATGACGGTTCCTTCCAAGGCCATCTGTGGTAGGCATGGTCAAACTAACATGGTGGGCACCATAATGTAAACCCAAACAGGCAACATCAGCCCACTGATGATCATTCATCAGTGATGAATGATGAATGAAAGCCACCATGCCAATGGGCACAGTCACTCACACCATCACAGGGAAGCCATCACACCAACTCAATGAGCAACACTGCTCAACCTGCCAACCCTGTTATGCAGCATTATGACAACCCCTATGGGTACCATCATCATGCCAACCCCATTAAGTACCATCATACCACCTAATCAGTGGGCACCACTATCCATATTCATGCCACCCTGGTTGGGTCCTATACCAACCCCAATGGCTGTCACCACCATGTCAACTTTGTTGAGTAGAAAACAGCCAACTCCAGCAGGCCTAATGCCAACCATAGGAGCCACGCCAACCCCCAATATAGGGCCAGTTCTGGGAGCCCCATTCTGCAACCAGAGCCCCACTCACTGGCCCACCCAGTCCCCAGGGTTCCCAAGGGCACCTTGGATATGGATCCTGCAGTGTCACTCCATCCATGGCAGCCTTCTCTTGGACTAGGAGCCTCTGAGCTTCCTTCTCAGCTGCCTCCAAGTCATCCACGAAGGCTTCTTTTCCAGCTCCTGAGTCTGCCTCCCGGAGAGTGAGTAAGGCGCTATATGCCTCCTCACAGTGTTCACTGTGGGACAGCAGTTCTGAGCACTCCAGCATACCTGTCCTGCTACGTAGGTGATATCCCCACTTGGAACTGTCACTCCTCCTCCTAACCCCAACCCTGGGAGTTTGTAAATTCCTTCAGCACTCTGGGACGGAAATTGGCTTAAGTTAATTTCCACGGCAAGGGCAAATACTTTTCAGAGAGGGCTCCGTTTCTCTCTGGGAAGTAGGACTATCCTTTGAGGATATCCATTTCCTTCCCAGGCAGTGAGTCGTGGGTGGGGTGCACTGACCTATACTGCAAGGCTAGACGCAGCGCGGTGGCCTCAGCCTCCTGCTGGCCCAGCTGCATGCTGAGGCCCTCACACCGGCCCTTGTATTCCTGGAGCACAGCTGACAGCAGACGGTTGAAGCATTTGAGCTTCTCAATGTTCCTGCCTCCGGAGGTGGGGGAAAAGGGAAAAGTGAGTGACTTTGAAGGGCAGTTAGGACACCATGGATTTCCACCCTTCCCCACCCCACCCCCACTCCAGCTCCAGACTCTTGGCTTTATATCCCAGCTGGGCGGCACCAGTGCCCTTATGAGCTCAGCATTTGTGACTCTTACCCTCGGAGTTTCTCCATCTGGGCTTCCATGATGTGCATCTCAGGCGCAAGGGGCTGGGTTGGGAGGGACCCAAGCATCTGGGTGCTGGAATCACTCTGCAGGCGCCGGAGCAGGGGGTGAGCCCGGGAGAAGGGATCCTGTCAAAAAGGGGTGACTTGATTCACCCAGAATTTTCATTGAGAGCCCAGCATCATGGGTTTAGGCCTTTTGCAATCCCCGAGGCTATTGGATCACATGACCAGGATTTGAGTCTCATGGCCCCAAATCCTAAGGATCTGAAACAGACCATGGTTTTTAGCTTCACACGCTCACCTGTGAGCCCCAGGTCTCTCCATCAGCCCCAGAGCTGCTGGAACCACTACCTGAGCCACCTGCTTGGTCACAGGAAGGAGGTGGAAAGGGCTCCAGCCTCAGCAGGGAATCCTGCAGCTCCTGGACCTGTGGGGAAATGGGGAGTGTAAGACTGGGGTGGCTCCAACCACCTGCTATTCTTCCCTAAGACCTGTTCTTGGAGCAGTGGCAAGAGCACTAGCTGGAAGGTAGGACCCCCCAGATTCTCATCCTGCCAAATAGCTTCTTGTACAACCTTGGGCAAGTCATTCAGCCATGACTTGGTCAGCCATTCAGTCATGCAGTCCCTGAATCAAGACTTCTCTTTCCAGATGTCCAACGGGTACATGAAAAGATGCTCATCATCACTAATCTTTGCATGCGTGCATGCTCAGTCACTTCAGTCGTGTCTGACTCTTTGCGACCCTATGGACTGTAGCCTGCCAGGATCCTCTGGCATGAGAGTCCGTGGGATTCTCCAGGCAAAAAAAAATGAAAATATATTGGAGTGGGTTGCCATGCTCTCCTCCAGGGGATCTTCCAGACCCAGAGATTGAACCCATGTCTCCTGTGGCTCTTGGATTGCAGGCTGATTCTTTACTGCTGAGCCACTGGGGAAACCTCACTAATCCTTAGGAAAATGCAAATCAAAACCACAATGAGATACCACCTTACATCAGTTAGAATGGAAAGCATCAAAAAGCCAAGAAAGGGACTTCTCTGGAAGTCCAGTGGTTAGGACTCCGTGCTTCCACTGCAGGAAGCAAGGGTTTGATCACTGGTCGGGGGAACTAAGATCTTGCATGCCTTCCTGAGTGGCATGACCAAAAGAAAAAAAGAACGCAAAAGATAAGTGTAGGCGAAGATGTGGAGAAAAGGGAACCTTCATGCACTGTTGTTGAGAATGTAAATGGGTACAATCACTATGGAAAAAAGTATGGCAGTTCCTCAAAAAAGTAAAAATAGAACAACTATATGATACAGCAATTCCATTTCTGGGTATTTCTCTGAAGGAAACCGAAATGCTAACTCGAAAAGACATCTGTACCCGCACATTCATTGCAGCATTATTTACAAGAGCCAAGACACAGAAGCAACCTAAGTGTCCACTGATGGAGAAATGGATAAGATGTAGTAAGTATACTTTTAGAATTAAATATTATTCATCTGTAAAATAGGAATCTTGCCATTTGGGACAATATAGAAGGACCTTAGTGTAGGAGCCGCAGGAGACGTGGGTTCGATCCCTGGGTCGGGAAGATCCCCTGGAGGAGGAAATGGCAACTCACTCCAGTATTCTTGCTTGGAGAATTCCATGGACAGAGGAACCTGGTGGGCTACAGTCCATGGGGTCACAAAGAGTTGGACACGACTGAAGTGACTTAGCACGCACACAGAAGGACCTTAAAGGCACCATGCTAAGTGAACTAAGTCAGCCAGACAAAGACAAGTAGTACATGATCTCACTTATAAGTGGAGTCTAAAATAAAACAAGGGAGTTCCCTGGTGACCCAGTGGTTAGGACTTGGTGCTTTTACTGCTGTGGCCTGGGGTTCAACCCCTGGTCAGGAACCGAGATCCCACAAGCCATGCAGCAGGGCACAGATAGATGATAGGTTCAAATTTTAAAAAACTGAACTCACAGATACAGGGAACATGTTGGTGGTTGCCAGAGTTTGGGGGGAGGGGTCAGGGAAGTAAAATTTTTTTTAAAAAAGACTTCTCTTTCCCAGCTGAAAAATGGGCTCCACTCCTTGCGCTGGGCTTCCGCAGCCCAGGTCTCACCATCTGTGTCCCTCCTGCCCTGACATCACCTGGGCTCTGGACTCAGACGTAAAACTGTCCCTTTAATGACCCCATGTGGGTGGCTCATGGCATCTTGAGCTGATTAAGGCCTAAGAGCTCTGGTCTCCCTTCCTCCAAACCTGCCCCTCCCACAGGCTCCCTACGTCTCACTTCCAGTCTCTAAGGCGCCCAGTCCAGATCTCGTCCTCAGCCCCTCTCTAGCTTTAACATCCCACCTGCCAGCTCCATCTTCAGCATTCCCCTCAATCTGCCCAGTTCTCACAGTCTCCACAACGTTGCCGCCTCCTGGATGGCCAAGATTCCACCTTTTCCCCCCACAAGCTGTTCCTCCCAAAGTCGCCAGAGGGCGCCTGTGAGCACCTGTATTAGGTCTCCACCTTTGTTTGCTCAGAGTTCTCCGTGCCTCCCACCTCACTCAGAGCAAAGGTTCAAATCCTCCTTGAGGCCCACAAGGCCCTCCGGGATCCGCTCCCAACACCTCGGTACACTTGTCTCCGCCTGCTCAGCCCTATACTGGCCTCCTCACTGTTTCTTGAACACACTAATCACACTCCAACCTCCAGCCTTTGCATATACTGTTCCTTTTGCCTAAAATGCTCTTCCCCAGTTCCTTACATGGTTCCTTCCTTGCCTCCTTGTGGTCTTTATTCAAGTGTCATTTCTTCGGTGGGCCTCTCTGATCCTCTTAACTAAAGTTGCAAGGGATCTTTGTCTCTTTGGGGTTGTGGACAAAGGTCCATATAGTCAAGCTATGGTTTTTCCAGTAGTCAATTATGGATATGAGAGTTGGACCATAAGGAAAGCTGAGCGCCAAAGAATTGATGCTTTTGAACTGTGGTGTTGGAAAAGACTCTTGAGAATTCCTTGGACAGCAAGGAGATCAAACCAGTGAATCCTAAAAGAAATCAGCCCTGAATACTCATTGGAAGGACTAATGCTGAAGTTGAATACTTTGGCCATCTGATACAAAGAGCCGACTCATTGGAAACGACCCTGATGCTGGGAAAGATTGAAGGCAGGAGGAGAAGAGGGTGACAGAGGATGAGATGGTTAGATAGCATCACCGACTCAATGGACATAAGTTTGAGCAAACTCTGGGAGATGGTGAAAGACAGAGAAGCCTGGAATGCTGCAGTCCATGGGATTGCAAAGAGTTGGACACGACTAAGCGACTGAACAACAGCAAGGCAAGTCAAAGCTCAAAAAAAATCTTCACAAATGAACAAATGATTCAATGTGTCTTCTGCTAGGCCTGCCTCCCTCCCACCAGGGATCCCTGGGAGGCAGCCCTGCCCTACTCACCTCTCTCTGCAGCATCTCCTTCTCAGCCTGGAAGGCCTGCAGGAACTTCTGTGTGCGGATCAGCTCATCCTCCCGGCTGCCCAAGGCCAAACGCAGCCAGGCGTTCCTTTCAGCCAATCGGGCTGCCTCCCGCTGGCAACTCCCAGCCCCCTCTTGCTCCAAGCAGGGCTTTGGTGCCCCCTCGCTTCCATCCTTTGCCTCCACTGGCCCAGGACAGTTTGGGGGCCGGTGGCGCCAGGCAGCAGCGGCTGCTTCCAGAGAGCTCAGCGCTTGCTGGAGAGTCTGAAATATATCAGGTCCAGAGGGGACGCCCTCCCCATCCTGTGGGGCTGCCTCTGGGGCCTGGTGGGTTTCCTCACGGGGCCGCCCCTCAGGGGCTGGGGCTGGTCCCCTGCTAGAGTCCCCATCAACTTCTTTGTCAGTCCTGTGAAGAGGTGAGAGATGGAAATTTCTGGAAATGGGGTCATCTGGGGTAGCTAACACACAGAGGGTTCGTAACAAGGCTAGGGCTGCAGGGCCTTGAAAGTCAGGCCAAGGGCAATGGGAGACATGGCATGTGTGTGTCAGGGAGGGACATAAAAAACATCTGTGGGTCGGAAAGATGTGCCAGGCCTGCAGTGGGGGACACAGACCAAGTGGGCCTTACCTGCTCTCCAAGCCCTGCCCTTTGACCTCCACCTCAGGGCCCAACAGTTCCAGCTTGGTGCTATCTTGAGATGCCACAGGGCCCGGCTCAGAGCTCCCACTGGCTGCCTCAGCCTCCTCTGAACTCTCTGCCACAGGGTCCAGCTCACCCTACAAATGATCCCCAGGGCTGAGCTCTGAGCCAAGCAGATCTGGGTGCTGGAGTCCTGCAGGGTTGGGTGTGGCAGGAAGGGGGAACACTTACGGGCAAAGCGTGTCTCCCTCGCCGGCTTCGGGGCCGTGTGGCCCTGGCACTCATTGTTATCCAGAAATCAGTGTCTTCTGAATCCTCCTTTATCCTCACCCGCTAAAACCACAACCTGACTTCAGATCAAAGCAAATGACAACCTCAATTTCCTCTTCTGGGAAATGGGCACTGATTTCACTTCTCCAAAGGGATCTTGAGTTATCAATGTGGATTTGGCACATTTGAATGCCTCCCCTGATGGTCAGCTCACTACCTCTCAAGGTTGCCCTAATCTCTTCTTTTCTGTCTCCTTTATTTTCCTCTCTCTCTTTGCTGCCCTCCCTCCCCTATCCGGGTTTGGGAGGAATTCAACAGTCCTCTCTCCTCCCCAGGGCTCTCCTGAACCATAGATTCTAATCCTGGGATTTGGTGCCCTCAGCCCGCTCTACTCCCCTATCCTCCTGGGGGGTACCTTGGTCAGAAAACCAAGTCCTGCGACATTCTTGGGGTCACTCTGGCCACTGCCCGCTCAAGCTCGGGCTGGCCAAGGCCAGCCTGGGAGGGGCCGGGAAACAGGAAGCCCCATCCCCAGCCATGTGACTTGCTATTGTGTAGTTTCCTCGTCAAGGGCAGAGGCTTCCTCCAGCCCCAGCAACAGGACACAAGGCCAGCTCCCGAGATGTCAGTCCCTCCTCGCCTCTGCTCCCAAGGCCATGGCTCCTCCAACTCTGACCCTTAGATTTTATTTCTTGGAAGCTAGAGTACCGCTCTGGGCTGATGCTCTTCACCTGGCTTCCCTGGGAACTTCTTTGCTCTGACTGTCCCTTCAGTGTCAGCGTTCTCGTTCCACTCCAAGTCACAGACAGACCTGGGGTTGGGACCCCTGAGCAATCGACGGTCCCTTCTGAGCCTCAGTTTCTTTGTCTGCCTTCAGTGTCATGGGAGGTTTTTGTTTTGTTTCAAAGCAAAAAAAAAAATTTCTGAAATATAGCTGAGTTACAATGTTGTATTAGTTTCAGGTATGCAGCAAAGTTTTTTATTTTTATTCTTTTCTTTTAGAACATTACAAATTCTTTTTTATTCTTTCTCAGGTTCTTTCCATTATAGGATTACAAGATACTGAATATAATTCCCTGTGCATTATGTAGGTCCTCGTTGTTTATTGTATATGGTGTGTACCTGATAATCTCCAACTCCTAATTTTTCTCTCCCCCGCTTCCCCTTTGGTAACTATAAATTTGCTTTCTTATGTCTGTGAGTCTATTTCTGTTTTGTAAATAAGATCATTTGTATCATTTTTCCCCCAAATTTAACTGCACACCTTGTATTTTATTTTTAAATTAAAAAAATTTTATTTATTTATTTATGGCTATGCTGGGTCTTCACTGCTGCGTCAACTTTTTCCTCTATTTGAGGTGAGTGGGCTTCTCATTGCCATGGCTTCTCTTGTTGCGGAGCAGTTTTGAGGCACACAGGCTTCTGTAGTTGCAGCTCATGAGCTCAGTAGTTGTGGCTCCTGGGCTCCAGAGCACAGGCTCAGTGGAGCATGGGCTCAGCTGTGGAGCATGGGCTCAGTTGCTCCATGGCATGTCGATCTTCCTGGACCAGAGATCGCACCAATCTCTCCTGCATTGACAGGCAGATTCTTTACCACTGAGCCACCAGGGAAGCCTTGTATCATTTTTTAAGATTCCACATATAAGTGATATCCCTGGAGGAGGACATGGCAACCCACTCCAGTATTCTTGTCTGGAAAATCCCAGGGACAGAGGAGCCTGGTGGGCTACAATCCATGGGGTAACAAAGAGTCAGACACAACTGAGCGACTAAACAGCATTATAAGTGATATCATATATTTGTCTTTGTCTGACTCGCTTCATGTAGTATGATAATCTCTAGGTCCATCTATGTTGCTGCAAATGTCATTCTGTTTCGTGGCTCAGTAATATTCCAGTATATATATATACATATACACATTGTATACATGTACATGTGTGTGTATATATATATATATACATATATGTGCTTAGTCACTCAGTCGTGTCTGACTCTGTGAGCCCTTGGACTGTAGCCTAGCAGGCTCCTCTGTCCATGGGGATTCTCCAGGCAAGAATACTGGAGTGGGTTGCCATGCCCTCCTCATACACATACATATACACACATATATACACACATGTACATATATATACACACCAGAGTTATGGACATTTTAACAACCAATTTGCATATGGGCAGGCACCATCAGAGAACTGAATCATAAGGCACCCTCCTTGTTCCCTACTGCCTCTCTGACCACCCCATCTCTGCTTCCTCTGTTTCTCCTCCATAAATGCTGAATTCCTCGGATCCCAGATGATTCCTACATCCTGCTCATTTTTCCTGCATCCACCTCTAAAGGGCCTCTTCCTCATCTCCATCCATAGTCAGAGTTCAAGCCTCTCCTCCCCAGCGTGGATGCGAGCCCAGCTCCCTCCCAGGGCTCCCACACCTCCACTCCCTTCCCCACCCATGACTCAGAGACAGACATCTCACTGTTCACCTCCCTGGCTCATACACCCTCCATGGCTCCCCCATTGCCCTTGGGAAACATTTCATGCTTTTCAGCTTGGCATTCAAGGTCTTTAACAAAATTATGCCTGCGGGTGGCACAAATGTGTACTCCCGTCTCTAGCCACGATAACCTCTTCCATGAACAGCTGAAGCTTTTTAATTCCCTCACACCCTGGTGCCTTTGGCCATGCCTTAACCATTGCCTGAAACACCCCTTCCTTTCTCGTGCTTTTTATGTATACTGTGCATAGCCTGGGGTAGTCTGAACCTTTCTGGTTCTACTGACAGACTCTACGAGGCTGAATCTTCCTGCCTCCGTGCCCTCAAAGGTCGTAGCGAGAGAAGTTGGCAATTTTCTGACGTGAGGGTGAACATTAAGATTCTCACTCTTGGTTCCGGCCATATCAGCCTGAAGGCGCCAGATCTCGTCTGATCGCCGAAGCTAAGCAGGGTCGGGCCTGCTTAAAAAAAAAAAAAAAAAGTTCTCACTCTTAGCCTCTGCTCCAGCTACATTAACTGATGAGAGACTTTCACAGCTCCAAGGCTCCTCAAAACCTACAGACCGTTGCCCAGGCAGTTCCTTCTGCCTGGAATGACCTTACCTCTCTTGTTTTTTCAGCAAATTCTCCATCCTTCAAGGTTCATTTTACACAGCCCCTCCGGGCTCTCTTTGAACCGGAGCTTAGCTGATGTGGGCAGGCTTAACAGATTTTACCAAGAAACTGAGGCTCAGTTTTTAGGTGGTTATGGAGCTGAGGGGAGAAGTGTGCATGAAGAAAAGAAGGATGGCTTGAAATAGTTCTGGCTTGGTAATTTTTGCAAATATCTGTAAAATAAGGAGCTGATTTAAATAATCGGGAGGGGCCTTGGGTTCTGGACCACGCCCACCTCTGCCGCAAAATTCCCCTCACTGAGTTTCGGTCAAGTTCATCAATCACTAATCAGCCCCTCCTCTTCTAAATCCCGCCCAATTCAGCTCCACTTTGTTTAATCACACGGTAAACTAGGTCTTCTCCATTTTTCTGAGCCTTTCCCATTGTAAATCCTACTCCACTCTGCCTCGATTCAGCCTATCACGTTAGAAGGGCTGACCACCGAATCTGAATCGGCCAGAAACATAAAAGCTCCTCCTTGTCTCACGTTAGCCAATCGCATCCCAGATCCCGCCCCCCTCGACTCCCACTCCAGCCTATCACAATCCAAACCCCGCCTCCTAGCACAGTCTCAGCCTATCAGCTTCCAAGGCTCTCGTCCCATTCATCTCTTCGCTCGGCTTTCGGCCGCTGAACTACAGTTCCCAGTAGGTGTGACCGCGCCGCGCCGCACTACTTCCGGCTGCTAAAGATGGCGGCTTCCTAGCGGGTCGGCGGATGAGTAGGAAGGAGGCTCAGGCAACGGTGAGCAGAAGCTGGGTGGTGAAAGCGTGCGGGATCCGTCCTTAAAGGCCCAACTTCCTTAGCCCCAGAAATTCAGCCCCTCACTTGCTCTGAGGCTTCCGCCTTCAGCTCTAGTTTCTCCTGCAGTCTAACCTCCATCTCTCTTGCTGCAGCTATGCTTTCCTTAGAGATTATGGGGCTGCAAGGCGCTCAGATATCATCCCCGGCGCCCCTCACCCATTGCCCAGACAGGCAAACTGTTCCACTGGCGCCCCGTTTTTCCGCAAAGGAATTGTAACACCCAGATCTCCTCTGCAGTGTGCAGACACCGCCTAAGCAGTCACTACGGAGGGGAGAACCCTGGAAGTTTGTATCCTTATTTCACCAAGACATTTTCAGTTTCAGGTGACAGAACCCCCAACTCAGTCTGGCTTAAGCAAGAAAGGGAATTTAGGCATAGCTGGATCCGGGCGCTGAGAAGTCTTTCATTTTCTGGGTGAGCATCACTTCAGGCAAGCTCTCTTTCCCCTCTTGGAAGCAAGAGAGGCTCCTAGCAGCTTTGGACTTGTAACCTTCCAGTCCTGCAATTCGGAACTGCCCCTCTCTGGCGTGTTCTGGGTCATGTCCTCATCTCTGAGCCATTCATGGTGGCCAGATGAGCACCCTAGCCAAAACGGGGAGAGAAGGGGTTAGCTCTACGAAAAAAAGGGGGAGGCTCTTATCTCAAATCAGAGTGGATGCTGGGTTGATAAGTGTAAAAGGCACCCATCCTACAGATGAGGAAACTGAGTCCCTGAGCGGAATGACTTATTGTCAGTAAGCGGCTTATGACCTGTTCTGCCCAGTAACCAAATGCTTTTAAAAGCCCTAGGGAAAGGATCCTGGCTTCCCTCATCCCTGCTGCATCCAGCCACTCCGGAGCCATGGAGGTGGCGGAGCCCAGCTGTCCCACGGAAGAGGAGGAAGAAGAGGAGGAGGAAGAGGAGCAGTCAGCTGAGCCCAGGCCCCGCACTCGCTCCAACCCTGAGGGGGCTGAGGACCGGGCGTTGGGGGCTCAGACCAGTGTGGGCAGCCGCAGTGAGGGTGAGGGCGAGGCGGCCAGTGCTGATGATGGGACCGCCAACCCTCCAGGAGCCGGTCCCAAGCCGTGGCAGGTGCCTCCACCAGCCCCAGAGGTCCAGGTGCGGACCCCAAGGGTCAACTGTCCAGAGAAAGTGGTAAGTGAGAGGCTTGGCCTGTGGCTTTGAGATGTTAGGGAACCTTGGGTTAAATGTCAGTCTTTAGGATTCACTCTGGAAAACAGTCCCTTTTTATTAGTGTCCTAGGGCAGCTGGGCTTCCCAAGTGGTTCAGTGGTAAAGAATCCACCTACCAGTGCAGGAGACGCTGGTTCAATCCATGGGTCAGGAAGATCCCCGGGAGAAGGGCATGGTAACTCACTCCAGTGTTCTTACATGGAGAATACGATGGACAGAGGAGCCTGGAGGGCTACAGTCCGTGGGGTCGTAAAGAGCTGGACACAACTGAAGTGGATTCAGTAGCCCTGTGGCATGTGGGATCTGAGTTCCTTGACCAGGGGTCAAACCTTTGTCCGCTGCATTGGAAGGCGGATTCTTAACCACTGGACCCCCAGGGAAGTCCCTCAGCTGCCTCCTTCTAGAGTGGATGGATTGGCTGGGAACTGGGAGTCATCATATAGCCTTCTCCCATAGGGCTGCTTGGAGAGGGCCAGCAGAGTGGCATGGGGGCCTGCAATGACATCCAGTTGCCAGGTACTGCTGGTCACAGCTCTCACTAGCCTCCAAATTTGTTGCAGATCATCTGCCTGGACCTGTCAGAGGAAATGGCGCTGCCAAAGCTTGAGTCATTCAATGGGTAAGAGGGGTTATTTGGGGGCTGGAGTTTGCCACCATGGCTGGGAGGAGCCCAGCCCCCAAAATGCAGGGTTGTCTCTCTGAGACTAACTCCTGGGTCCTGGAGGGATTGGAGAGTTACCGTGATAACTGGTAATGTTACCGCTGCAGCCCACTGGGGTTCTGTTCTCAGCACTTGACAGCTGTCACACTCCACCCATGTCACAGCCATGACTTGGAAACTCCGAGAAGCAAGGTTAATTGCCCAGGGCCTCCTGGCAAATGGGCAGAGCCAGATTCAGAGTGAGACCTGGCTGACTCCAAAGTCCTGGCCTGTGAGCAGCCAAGTCTCATTGGGATCAGGCAGCAGGGCCTGAGCACAAGCCTACCTCCCCTTCCCTGGCATTCCTGATGACCCATGATTGAGCCAAGGTGGGGTGCCTCCTCTGGATCAGATGTGAGGCCCCGGCTGGCCAGAGGGACCCATTCAGTGAGGGCAAGAGCTGGAGAGAGTCAGCTGGGCTGGGTTTGCGGCTGGGCTCTACCACCTGCCCGGCTGCATGACCTGGGCCTTAACCACCACCTCGCTCTCACCCCAGCTCCAAAACCAACGCCCTCAACGTCTCCCAGAAAATGATCGAGATGTTCGTGCGGACAAAACACAAAATTGACAAGAGCCATGAATTTGCACTGGTGGTGGTGAACGACGACACTGCTTGGGTGAGGCTGGGGGGCAAGACTGGTTCCGCTGGGGTCCCCCAGGGGTGAGAGAGCACCGCACTGAGTTTCAGTCTTCCCTGCAGCTGTCTGGCCTGACCTCGGACCCCCGTGAACTCTGCAGCTGCCTCTATGACCTGGAAACAGCTTCCTGTTCCACTTTCAGTATCCTTTCCATGCAGGGAGGAGAATGGCCCCAGTCCCGAGGGAAAGGGGGGCTTTGAGTCACTAAGGGCTTTCAGGTCATCTGATTCCAGCCCCCTAGTTTATGATCTGTGCTGAGGGAAAACAAGCTCAGAGAGGGCAAGCGACTGGAACAGAGTCACATAGCGTGTCTCCTGGCAACAGGCTCAGAGGCACGTGTACTCTTCCAGGCTCTGGAGGAGGGAAACCACCCACTTCTGTCTACCCACACTGCAGTGCTCTCCTTAGCATTCCCACCAGATCTGGAAGGTCTCTTCAGCCTCATGTAAGTCCCCCAAGGGGAAATTATTACTCACCTTTGAAGAGAAGAACCCCTTCTGGGTAAAATCTCCAAACAGCCCAGAAATAGTCCTTTCGGGGGGCCGAAAGGCTTCCTTTCTCATCCTTTCCCCCTGGAACAGTTGCTCACTTACCTGTCTGAAAGCATGTTTGCAAAAGAGGTTCTTTTTCAATCCTGCCCTCTGTGTTACTTTCTTTTTTTCCCCTTCAAATTTGTTTATTTATGTATTTCTTTTTGACTGTGCTGGGTCTCGGCTTTCTCTAGTTGCAGTGAGCGGGCTTCTCACTGCAGCGGCGTCTCTTGTTCCAGAGCTCGGGTTCTAGGTGACAGGCTTTAGTAGATGCAGCACGTGGGCACAGTAGTTACAACTTTTGGGCTCTGGAACACGGGCTCTGTAGTTGTGGCACGTGGGTATAGTTGCTCTGTGGCATGTGGGATCTTCCCAGACCAGGGATCCAGCCAGTGTCCCTTGTAATGCAAGGCAGATTCTTAACATCTGGACCACCAAGGAAGTTCCTCTGGCTTATGTTCTGACAGCCCAGTGGTCTGCCACTACTTTGTTTTAACTGCAGGGCAGCAAACTTTTTCTTTAAAGGGCCAGATAGGAAACATTTTTGGCTTTGTGGGCCATATGGTCACTGTCGTGGTGACCAGACTCTGCAGTTGTAATCCGAGCAAGCTCTGGCTCTGGGGGTCAGCAAAATCTCTGATGGAGCAGGCAAGGTCAGGCAGAAAGGTGAGGCTGGGGGGGTGCCAGGGCAGAGGGAACAGCATGGGGAAAGGCTCAGAGGCAACAGTGAGCTTGGGAGGGGTCAGGTGCGACCTCACACAGCCGGTGAGGAGCTGGGCTCTCCTGGGGGGACGAGAAGGGTGGGCCACCAGGGTGCACTCTGACCCTCCCCCCTTCCTGCTGCACAGCCAGCAGAAGACTGAGCTGCCAGTCACGGAGAACGTGCAGACGATCCCGCCGCCCTATGTGGTCCGAACCATCCTGGTCTATAGCCGTCCACCCTGCCAGCCCCAGTTCTCCCTGACAGAGCCCATGAAGGTGAGTGAGACCCGGGAGAAGGAAGGATGCCTGCAGCCAGCACGAAGGTGGTTAGATACTAGGAGGGACTTCCTGACCACAGGTGCTGGGGTACCTAGAATCAGGTTCCCGGAATCTAGAGATTTGTGGTCATGGGGCCATGGGGTGACCCTAGTCCCGAAGGCTACCTTTCTTCCCCTGCAGAAAATGTTCCAGTGCCCGTATTTCTTCTTTGATGTTGTTTACATCCACAACGGCGCTGACGAGAAGGAGGAGGAAATGAGCTGGAAGGTGAGAGGCCATCGCAAGTGTGGGGGGCAGGTGGATGTACCTGGGAGGGCTCCAAACCCACCTGCCTCAGCCCTAAGGGAAAGGAGGCCCTTTTCAGTAAGGGCCTTCAGGGCATCTGATGCCAACCCCCTAGATTATGATCTGTGCTGAGGAAGAGCAGGCTCAGAGAGGGCAAGAAACCAGGCCAGGGTCACACAGCATGTCTCAGGCACAGTGGTGCCTGGCAACAGGCTCAGAGGTACCTGTACTCTTATGGGGTCAGGAGGAGGGAAGCCACCTGCCCCTGCCCACTCATGCACTACTCTGCCATTAGCCTTCTCCTGACCATCCCTGGCCCCTCTAGATCATGGTCAGTCAGATTCCAACATTTCCCACTTGTCTGCAGTGAACTAATGGGGCTGTTGAGACAGTGGCCCAGGAGCATGTAGGGTCCTATCCACCTCATCCCCAACATCCCCTGCTTCTCTCTCTTCCTGCTTTTTCTGTCTCTGTGCCCTCTGCCTGGAGCACACTTCCCTCCCTGCCTCGCCAGGCTCTGCTGGTCCTTTACATTCCAGCCCTGAACTAGTTATGGCTTCCCCAGTCGGCCGCTTATCTCTCTGAGCCTCACTTGACCCAGCTGTGAGCAGAGAGGGTTGAGCCCAGCTCCTACTTATATGTCAGTACCCAAACTGGAAGTCCCTACTCTGAGAAGCCTTCCCTGCTCCTCTGGGTAGATCAGTGTCAGGGGGCTGGGGGTCATCTGCTTCTCCAGACTAGGGGCTCCAGCTCTGAGACCTCTTGGGGTGGGTGGGTGGCAGGAAATGTTTGCTGAATGTGGGAATAGTTTCTGCCTGGCAGACTCCTCTTTACCCTTCAGAACTCATCCCTGCTGCCCCTCCTGGGAGGCCCTCCAAGACAGGGAGGGCTTGTCAGCAGAACATCTGCATGAACAGCCCTTCCTTGGCCCCACAGGACATGTTTGCCTTCATGGGAAGCCTGGATACCAAGGGTACCAGTTATAAGTACGAAGTGGCGCTGGCTGGGCCAGCCCTTGAGCTTCACAACTGTATGGCCAAGCTGCTGGCTCATCCACTGCAGCGGCCTTGCCAAAGCCATGCCTCCTACAGCCTGCTGGAGGAGGACGATGAAGCCACTGAGGTTGAGGCCACTGTCTGAACCATCTCTGTACATCCAACCTTCTTGTACAATGAAACCCTTGGCATTGAACGCTGGTTCTCAGACTGGGCTCCTTGGGACCCCCAGAGGGGGTTCTAGGAAGTATCTGAGGCACCTGGGCAGCCCTGAAGGAACCCTAAGATTCCAGGAAGCATCCCAGGGACTCTAGACACCCAGTCCCCGTTTCCCAGCCCACCTCCCACTCCCAAGTTTTTCAGCTGTAATTTTTGTTGTGCTTTGTGTGTTTTTGTCATCAGAATAAAAATCTGAGACTCCCTAACCCAAGTCCACTGTTCATTGAAATCTTCTGGGTTGCAAGTGACAGAAAACCCACCCGCTGAACTGAAAGGAGAATGGCTAGGTTCTTGTAGATAAGAAGCTGAGATGCAGCTTTAGGCTTGGCTGTATCCAGGTGCTCTGACATTGCTTTAGGGAGAGCTGAAATACCCTGCATGGTTGGTTTTCAGTGTGCCTTGCTTTCCTCCCAACCTGTGGAAAGGGGTAATATGGCTGAGCACTCTGCAAATCCCAGCCCAGGTGACGTGAGGGCTCTCACAGCAGCCCCTATGACAGGCCTTGGCTTAGGTCAGTCATGGACCAGAACTGTGGAATGCTCTCATTGGCCAGGCCTCGCTCAAGCCTTTCTGGGAAGAGATGTTTATAGTTCCATCAGGAAATAGTGTGGGTGCTCCCCAGAGGAAGGGAAACAGAGATAACACGTCCATCACTCAACTTGATCTTACTGGATAATGAGCAGTTGTGGAAAAAAAAAACAAAAAATCTTACCAGCTAGATTTTCTCAGTTTCATATAAAACGAAAATAGCTTTATCAAGAAACAGCTTTACTTTCCGAGGAGCATTTACTGGGCACCTGTGTGCCAGGCCCCTCTTTCAACTTAACACCAGCCTGGAAGGGATTATTCTCCCATTCTGCATATAGGGAAACTAACACCCTAAGAGGCCCAGGGCTCCAAAGTAATGGACTTCAGACTCCGCAGGGCTGAAAACGGGCGACGCAGAGCCTCCGCAGGCAGTAGCTATTAATTGAAACCTTACATACTGTCAGGGCTGTGTGCCCCTCGGCAGACAGTTCCGGAAGACTCGGTACCCTGTGGGCACCGCCGGGTCCCGGGGATCGTAGCTCCACCCCCTCCAACAGGGTGTGTTCTTGTTTACACCGTTTTGAGAGATAGGGCACACATGGCGACCTCCACCCTCCCGGGCCCTTATCGGAGGCCCCAAACATTATTTGGCCCTGAGCAAACATCACTTGGCCCTGGGCACTACTCGGTGTCGCGGGCTCGGACCAGCACTAAAGCTCCCGACCCTCGATGTGGGCGACAATGCGGCGCCGGTCAGCCTGGCTGGGGTCGCTGCACTGCACCAAGGCGCGGAGAAAGGAGCCGAGGGGCGGAGCGGCGCGTGCGCACAAGGGCGCCGCGGGAAGTTGGAAACCGGCAGGCGGCGTGACCAGGTGGCTGCCCCAAGGGGACAGCCGGGGCATGGGCCCAGCTGTAGGTTTGGCGCGGCGGCTGCGGACGGCGCTGCAGGAGGAGGAGTTGCGGTGAGGGCAGGGCCTGGGTGGGCGGGCCAGGGGTGGGGGTAGGGGGCGAGTGTCAAGGTCCACTCTGACCTTCTATCCCTAGATCTGTGGAGGAGTTGCTGCGCCGCGGTGCCGACCCCAATCTGGTACTCGAGGATGGCGCGGCGGCCATGCACCTGGCGGCCAGAGCCCAGCACCTACGGAGTCTGTGTTGCCTCGAGGCCCTGCTGCGCCGAGGCGGGGACCCCAACGCTCGGTGAGGCCGGGTGTGGGCTCAGGGTAGGTCTTCCGTGAACGAGAGCTGTCTCCCGAGTACGAGGACCAGACCTGGGAGTCCTGAAGACGGCGTCCAAGGATGCGGACTCAATCCCCGGGGGGGCGAAGCTTAGAGGATCTGGGGAGGGATCTTGAGGGTCCAAGGGCAGAGGCAGGGTACCAGATCCAGGGTAGGGTATGAGATTGCGCCGGGGTCAAAATGGGAATCAAAGTTTCAGATCCGGCGGTAGAAGCTCTAGAGTCAGAGAGCAGAGGTTTGGGTCCCAGCTCGAGGGCGCAGGTTCGAAGGGTGGCATCTCAGGCTGGAGGGCAGAGATGGAGGGCTGAGAGCCACGGCTCCCGGACCCGGAGATGGAGATACTTCACTGACCCCTTCCTCCGCTCATGCCCTAGATCGGCCGAGGCACTGACACCGCTGCATGTGGCCGCTGCCTGGGGCTGTCGCCGGGGCCTGGAACTGCTGCTGAGCCAGGGAGCGGACCCCGCGCTCCGCGACCAGGTAGGGGGCCCCATCGCAGTCTGTAACAAGGCAAACCCGGAGGGAAAGAGGAAGGAAAGGAGAAAGAGAGGGAGGGAAGGGGGCGCCCCCTACTGACCACACCCCTGCAGGACGGATTCCTGCCTCTGGACCTGGCGGAGCAGCAGGGGCACCAGAACTGTGCCCGTCTGCTTCGGGAGCTGCAGACTCGGACCAGGACCCCAACCCGGACCTGGAAAGGCTCCCGGAAGCCAGAACCCGAGCCAGAGCCTGGAGGTGAGTGGTATCTGGGCGGCTGGGAGTGTTTAGCCTCTGATATAACTTTGCAGATCTCTGCGTCTAATGCCCAGGGTTTCACCACCAGGGGCTCTGGTCAGTCTCTGCCTCTGCCTCGCTCCTTCCTCTTTGTGATTGCACCCTCCTGTTTCTGTCCGATCTGACGTTGATCTTTGTCTCTCACTTCCTTTTCCCCTCCTTTCTGACTTCCCTCTTACCCCCTGCTCCAGGCCCAGGCCCTTGTGAAAAAAGGCTGGATACCAGCCCCTCCGGTCCTCCTAATGTGATGCTGAACTCTACAACACTGGGCACAGGTGACGGCAAGGACGTGAGCCTGGAGGCTGGCCCTGGACCCCCCGGCCTGCTTGCCCACCCTGAGACTGCTGACACAGATGGTGGATTGGAGTCCCCCCTGGGGCGCTGGGACTGCAGCTCGGTGACCTCCTTTGTCACCGCTGTTGAGGCCTCAGGAGCTGAGGACCTAACTGGCCACACCTCCCCCTGGGCTGGTGTCCGACTCTCCCAGAGGGTGCCAAGGTCTTTGGGTACCCTACAGCTGGCGCATCAACCCCTCATGGAGGACAGGGAGGCAGAACTAAATGCCCATCTGCAGGCCCTGACTCTGACCTTGCCAGATGATTCCCCCTCCCCCAAGTTCTTCCCAGACAGGAGCCCAACCCATAGTCCCCCTTGGGAACTGCTGCCTGGACCTTCTGACACCCACATCACAAGAGAGGACCAGCTATCCCCCGACAGTGATTTGGCTGCCCTCTGGCTGACAGAGGATGAGGCGAGCGCCACAGTGGGCAGGGACCCCAGCCCCTCTGATCAGTGTCCACCGGACCCTACCATGTCTGACCTGGAGCTGCTGCAAGGGCTCCGGGCGCTTGGCAAGAGCCCGGGTCCCATCACATCCTTCACCCGGCCACGCTACCTCCGACAGCTGAAAGAAGCCCAGGCTGCTCCTAGTGAGTATCCAGAGTTCAAGGAGTCTCCGGGAATCTTCCAAGATCCCTTGGCTCTGAGTGCAACCTACTTCTCCCTTCATCTCTGGGAACCACTCTTTCCTTTGTCTTTCTTGACCCAGTTTCCCTTCCCAGGCCCAGACTTTTCAGGGCACAGCCCAGAGCTGGCCGAAGCCCTGCGGACAGGCCGTATCCCAGATGCCCAAGCCGATGAAGATGCACTTGCCCAGCAGTTCAAGCGGCCAGACCCCACCAGACGGTGGCGGGAGGGGGTCGTGAAGTCCAGCTTCACATATCTGCTGCTGGACCCCAGGTACTTGGAGCAGAAATGACTCAGAAGTGGGAGCTGGAACATTCTGAGATTGGTTCTTACCTGCTCTGTGTCTTTTCTTTTTTTTTAATTTATTTTTGGCTACACTGGGTCTTCTTTGCTGCAGGCGGGCTCTCTCTAGTTGTGGCAAGCCAGGGCTACTCTCCATTGCAGCGCGCAGGCTTCTCGTGGCAGTGGGTGCTCTTCTTGTAGAGCACAGGCTCTAGGCACAAGGGCTTCAGTAGTTGGAGCATGCGGGCTCAACAGTTGGGGCCGTGTGGGCTCTAGGGCATGCGACTTCAGTAGTTGGGGCACACAAGCTCAGTAATTGTGGCCCACAGGCCCTAGAGCTTGTAGGCTTCAGTAGCTGTGGTCCCCAGGATTAGTTGCTCCGCAGCATGTGGAATCTTCCCAGACCAGGAATCAAACCTGTGTCCATGTCCCCTGCACCGGCAGGTAGATGCTTATCCACTGTATTACCAGGGAAGTCCTGCTGTGTGTCTTTAGGAAGGGAACTGGCCCTCTCTGGTCATCAGTTTCTTATCAGTAAAAGGCAATTGGATCCACGTCAAGCTGCTGAGTGTCCTTGGGGATCAGCTACCCACCCTGCCTTTTATAAAAGGGGTCACTGGACATGGGTTCAGTTTGCTCTGTGTCATTAAGGACTATCTCTGGGGCAACTCTCGTCACTTTTCCCTCTCTGAGCCATCTATTTCATCTAGGAAGACTCAGGACCTGCCAGCCCGAGCCTTCTCAATGACTCTGGCTGAATGCCTTCGGATTTTTGTCCAGGCCATCTTCTATGTGGGCAAGGGAACACGGGCCCGGCCAGACGTTCACCTCTGGGAGGCCCTTAGCCACCGAAGACGGCCAGGAAAACAGGTATGAGGATGAGTAGCAGGTTTGTGGCAGGGGTGGCCCAGCTAAGGGCAGGTAGAGGGAATTGTGGGGCAAACCTCTGACCCTGCCCTGGCTGCCTCCAGGCCTGTCCCAAGGTACGCCGGATCTTGGACATCTGGGCCACTGGTCGTGGCATTGTTTCCCTGCATTGCTTCCAGCATGTGGTCCCTGCAGAGGCTTACACTCGAGAAGCATGTCTTGTGGATGCTCTAGGTAGGTGCCTGGCTTGTGGGGTAGGGGTGGGGTCACAGGAAGGGCACTTGATCTACTGATTCCCTGACCCCTTCCCCATCACAGCTGTCCAGTCAGCTAATGAGCAATTATTGAGCACCAACTATGTACCAGCATGTGCACATATTTTACTCCATTGGTTTATCCCTGCTTGAGGGCAGTACCCAGTGGGTTCCCTGGCACAAACTTCTGCCAGCAGTTCCAGGAGGCTGCCTTCATGACCTTATTCCTAATCTCCCCAGGAATCCAGATGCTGACTAACCAGAAGCAAGGACACTGCTATGGAGTGGTGGCTGACTGGCCCCTGACCCGGCGCTGCCGCCTGGGGGTACATCTGCTGCATCGTGCCCTCCTTGTCTTTCTGGCTGAGGGTGAGCGAGAGCTACGGCCCCAGGACATCTAGGCTTGTGCCTGAGCACTAGGGAATTGGCCATGTAACCTAAGTAGAGATCAAGGTGTTTGAATGTTTCAGCTGCCCCTGCATTGAGAGCAGCCCCCCATCCCCACCCCCCATCTCCAGCTCCAGAAGGCTGGTAAGGGAGCAGCAAGACAGATCTCCTCCTTGGGGTAAGGGAGGACTTTATTACAGATGGAACTGCTGGATAGATAGTGAGCTCCCTGTCATGGGAGGAGAATAAGGGGATGTGGGAAAAGAACAAGTAGACCAGAAGGTTCTTTGGAACATGGTGCTTTGAAACATGTCAGTGCTTTGGCAGTTTGGTCCTATCTGGGCAAACAAGTGACCATTTTTATCTCCCTGATACAGAGGACCCACGGTGTAGGTTGTGCTAGGTGTTCCTGAGCTATATGCAGGAAATCTGCCCAGCTCAAGAGTCAAGTGTTGCTGCTTCCCAGTTGTGGGACCTCGGACCAGTAATTTCTCTGTCTGAGCCTCAATTTCCTAAGTTGTACACAATGAGGAAAGTGCAAAATTCTACCTCAGGGGGTCACTGAGGGAATCAGATTAAACCGTCATGGGGTAAAGTGTTTGGCTCTGAGTCCTACTGACCCAGAGATGACCTTGCAGCCCAGGTGGAAAGTTTCTGGTGGAACGGGGTTGCAGGGGCATGCAGGATGTTCCTGAGGGGTGTGTTGTGTGTTGAGGGGTGGGTAGAGCTGGAGATTCATTGGAAGGACTGATGCTGAAGCTGAAACTCCAATACTTTGGCCACCTGATGCGAAGAACTGACTCATTGGAAAAGACCCTAATAATGGGAAAGATTGAAGGCAGGAGAAGGGAACGACAAAGGATGAGATGGTTGGATGGCATCACCGACTCTATGGACGTGAGTTTGAGCAAGATCCGGGAGTTGGTGATGGACAGGGAAGCCTGGCATGCTGCAGTCCATGGGGTCACAAAGAGTTGGACACGACTGAGTGACTGAACTGAACTGAACTGAGAGCTGGAGAAGTCGTCACAGTGTGGGTGTGAGACACCAGCCCTCCTTGGGATCGTTGTGTGACTGGAACCTCCTGGTGTTGCTTCTCTGAATCTGTGTCTTCAGCTATAAAATGAGATTAACCTCGACTTTACACAAAGAGCTTCAGTAAATGCCAAGCTACTATCCTAGGGAGGTGTTGGCCGGGTCATTTAAATTTTTCAGAAGTGATCCGCTGACTCATTGGGTTCATCACCTGCCTGTCATTGTGGCTCTGCCAACCAGGCCCTGCAGGGGGGCGGGGTAAGCGTCCATCTGCCTCCTGGCCTCCACTGCTGAACCCATGGCTACTCTGGCTGTTGTAATAATTAAGACTACCTGCCTCTGGCTTGAGCCTGGGCTCTACTCTTTCAACCGAGCTGATGACATCTCTCTCTCTGAGTGCCCCTTTAAAACAGCATGTCATGTCCCAAGAATACACAGAAAGAATCCAAAGACATCCCTCCCCACCATCCCCCCAAAAAAGTTCCAAAACATGGAATTTGTCTAACACAGTGTATCCCGACCTTGGCCCTACTGATTTTGAGGCCAAGTTGCTCCTTGCACTGGGGGATGTCCTGTGTTCTGTAGGGTGTCAGGCAGCATTTCTGGGATTAACACACAAGATGCCAGGAACATCTCCCCCCAAGTTGTGGTCATCAAAAATGTCTCCAGAATTTACCAACTGACAACAGTGTCCCTGTGAAGACCCCCAGTTTAAGCTAAAGGTGGGCTTGCAAACCAGGGGGGAAAGGATCAAAGGTGCAACAACTGAGGTGACAAATCTCTCCTCCCACCACCCACACAAATGACATGGTAAGCCTAGATATACATACATTATTAGAATAAAATATAGGGACTTCCCTGGTGGTCCAGTGGCTAAGACTGCACCCTCCCAATGCAGGGGGCCTGGCTTCCATCCCTGGTCAAGGAACTAGATTCCCACATGCCTCAACTAAGACCCAGTGCAGCCAAATAAATAAATAAATAAATAAATATATATATATATATATATATATTTTTTAAGAATAAAATATAGATGGCCATGGAGCAGAGAAATCCAGAGAAATCTGGATTCAAAAAATAGATTCAAAATAAAAATCGTCTTTGTGACAAAAGGAACCCAAAACCAAGTTATAAGATGAAATGGGACAGTAAAGAGGTACTAACTTGCTGTATGGTGTGAGGTAGAGGATTCAATGAATCCATGGGTATCAGGCACTCAGTATAGGGCTTTGCATACAGCTGACACTCCATTATGGCTACACTATTCAGATGCAATGGCCACTGAGCCTTATCTCAACTTTAGCATCAACCTCAGTTGGTTCTCCTCCTCTCCAGGGACTGTCTTCTGCTCCGGGAATGCTGCCCAAGCAGGCCCTGTGTTTTGAGAAGGGAGGTGAACTCGGAAAGCAAGCCTGGACCACCTACACCCTCAAGTCTTTGTGGGTCAGCCCTGAAGGGGAGGTACTTGAGTCAATTCAGTCTACACCTGGGGAAACTGAGGCTCAGGGTGGCCCTATGCTGTGGTCACCCAACACAAGTCTGGAGGCTCAGATTGTCACTTCTTTTTATTGAGTTACAATAAGAGATGTGCAGGTTCGGTGGCTCCAGCCCCCTCCCAAGCCCTCCCTACTTGGGCAACAATAGCTCCCAGCGCCAAGGAATGGGGGATCAGGGGTCTCGGGCATTGTGGCGGGGGTCCCGAGAGTCCCCGTGGGGCTCGTGGGTCCTAGGATCAAGCACGGTGGACACGGAAGACAGCGGGGTGGCGGCCTGCCTCGGCCCTGGCATTGTGGGGGAGGGGGCTTCTGTACAAGGTCACCCTCCGCGGGGGTCACTGCTGCGGCCCCGAAACACCGATGGGCCCCACAGGACTAGCAGAATCCAAGTGTGTCCACTTGGCTCCCACGAATGCCGCATCGTCCGGCCCAGCCGGCCAGGGGGCGTCTCCCTGACCTGACCCCGCCCACTGGAGCGAATGGCCCGCCCACCTGGTCCGTGCTGCAGGACCCAAGCCGGTTCAGGACTCTTCCTCCCGTTCTTCGGCTCACTAAGAGATACCCGGCCAGCTCAGTGGCTACTTCTTTTCCTCTGGGGGCGCAGGCAGGGGCTCGGGCAGGGCCTTGGGCGAGGGCTCGGGCTCCCAGAGCAGGAATTCGTGGAGCAGCGTGTTGACGGTCTCCGGACACTCCAGCATCACCATGTGACTGCCTTCATCGATGAGCTTCAGGAAGGCCAGGAGCAGGATCTGCAGAGGAGGCGAGCTCAGAGTGGCTAGAGCCAGGACCCGGGAGCTCAGGGCCGCTCAACCCCTATCTATGTATGGCCTGCAGCATCAGGAAGTCCTTCTTGCAATCTACCCTATATTCCTTCTTTTCCATATAAGGGGGAGCTAAAGGATGGCCTGTCACCCTCCATGCGTTTTAAGTCGCTTCAGTCCTATCTGACTCTCTGCTACTCTATGGGCTATAGCCCGCCAGGCTCCTCTGTTCATGGGATTCTCCAGGCAAGAATACTGGAACAGGTTGCCATACCCTCCTCCAGGGGATCTTCCTGACCCAGGGATCGAACTGGTGTCTCTTAAGTCTCCTGGCAGGCAAGTTCTTTACCACAAGTGCCGCCTATGAAGCTTGGCCTGTCACCCTGCTGGGGCCTAATTCAGTATTCATTCATTTTGCCTTTCTTAAGTGCCTACAATATGTCCAGAGCAGGATTTTTCAACTTGGGCACTCATGGCATTTGGGGCGGGATCATTCTCTGAGATGAGGACTATAGGATGTTGAACAGCATCCCTAGCTTCAATCCACTAGATGCCAGCTGCAGCATCCCACTCCCCCACCACAGTGTGACAAAAATCTCTCCAGGGAATTCCCTGGTGGTCCAGTGGGTAGGACTCTGCATTCTCACTACTGAGGGCTCAGGTTCAATCCCTGGTTGGGGAACTAATATCCCACAAGTTGCATGGCATGGTCAAAAATAAAATAATAATAAAATTAAAATAAAACCAGACATTGCCAAATATCTCTAGGGAGCAAAGTCATCTCAGTGGGAACTCACTGAGAGTGACAGACGGACAGTCTCTCATGCTAAGGTCGGGTTTCTCAATCTCCACAGGATAGACACTTGGCATTGGGTCATTTTCTGCAGTGGGGCTGTCTTGCTCCCTATAGATAACTGAAGAGCATCCCTGGCCTCCACCCACCAGGTTCCAGAAGCACCTCCCTTGCCCACGGTCATGACATGTCTGCAGACATTTTCAAGTGTCCCCTGTGGGGCAGAATCATCCCTGGTTAAGAACCGATGGTACAGAGCTATTCTAAGCACTAAGGATCCTAAGACCCTTTCTGGGGACTCTGATCTAAAGACTCCCACTCACTCTCTTGCAGGATTATGTTGCCCATCACAAATCCCAGCTGTGAAGAGTGCCTTTTTTTTCTTTTGGGCCACACCACATGGCATGTGGGATTCTAGTTCCCCAACGAAGGATCGAACCCATGCCCCCTGCAGTGGAAGTGTGAAGTGCTAACCACTGGACCGCCAGGGAGGTCTGGTGAAGGGTGCCTTTTAGCAGGCAGAGGGGACAGCACATAATCCAAACTCCTGTCCCAGGCAGCCCCACTTTCTGGACTCCACCTTTGACCCTCAATCTAAGCTCTGATGCCCCTCGGGCTGGAGCACAGAGCAGAGTCCCCCTGCGCTGTGCAGGGGGGATTTAAGGGGTGTGGTGACTGGGGTGCCATACCTCAGCCATGCGCTGGTCTTCCTCCACTGGCACAAACTTGTCGTGCATGCCATGGACAAGCAAAACCGGCACGGTGAGCTCAGCGTGGTAGACCTCGTCGCCCTCGGGCCAGTACTGGCCGCTCATCATGGCCCGAAGCACAAAGGAAGACACGTTGAACGCGTTGCCCTCCTTCAGCAGCTGCTTTTCTTTGGCCCCTTGGCGGGCAAAGCCGGCCCTGGGGGTGGGGGGTGGGTGGGGAGCACTGCTGGAGCCCTCAGGCCATCTCAGCCACCAGCGGTGCTCCGCATGCCAGCCCCAGCCATGTAGCCTCCCCTCCCATCCAGCTTGGGGAGATGTTGGGGCAGGGCCGGGTCACTCACTTGAGGAAGCTCCAGGCCAGACAGGGCGACAAACAGTGCAGGACGCACGTGGGCATGTTGAAGACAGAGCAGAGGCTGGGCTCCAGGGCCGTGGGCCCGCCGCCGTTGATCATGATCACCTTGTGCACCAGGTCTGGGTACTCGTGCGCCAGGAACGTGCAGAAGGAGACGCTGCCCCACAGGCAGATGGGGGGGAGGGTCGAAAGGCAGCGGTCAGCAGGATACAAGCAGCGAGAGGGTGAATGCCCTCCCCTCACCCAGAGGCAGGTCCTTGATGGCCAAGATTCTTCCCGTGGGGTCCATGAGCACCAAATGGGGGTGAGGGAAGGGAGGGGCAACCCAAATGCCCTGAAATTGTGCGACTGTGTGTGTGTGTGTGTGTGTGTTGAAGGTGGATTTTTTTTTCTTTTGGAGAAAGGATCCAAATACAGAACTTTTATCAGATCCTCAAAGTCATCATAACCCCCAAAGAGGTAAGAATTACTTATTGTCAAGTGTTGGGAAAGCTATTTGATTAAACAAAACCTTTGGCTTCTCAGAGAATGTCACTGTTTCCAGTGTATCCCTTCCCTTTAAATCTGCCTGCAATGCAGGAGACCCCGGTTTAATTCCTGGGTTGGAAAGATCTGCTGGAGAAGGATAGGCTACCCACTCCAGTACTCTTGGGCTTCCCTTGTGGCTCAGCTGGTAAAGAATCCTCCTGCAATGCGGGAGACCTGGGTTCGATCCCTGAGTTGGGAAGATCCCCTGGAGAAGGGAAAGGCTACCCACTCCAGTATTCTGGCCTGGAGAATTCCATGGACTATATAGTCCATGGGGTCACTAAGTGTCGGACACCGTTGAACAACTTTCATTTTCACTTCACCTTCCCTTTAAGGATCTTCTCTTATTGGCCTCTGGGTTTGTCTCATCTGCCTGCTTTATGCAAGGTGGAAGGGTGCAGGTACCTCTCATTACCCTGAAAGCAGGGTTTAGGCAAATGACGGCCTGAGGGCTAGCTGCTTGTTTCTGTTGTTAAACTTCACTTTAAAATTCTGTAAATGTGTACAATAGCTTATAAATAAAGATTTACTGGAACAAAGCCACACCCAAACAATTGTAAATTTGTTTACAATTATGTCTGCTTTCCTCCTTCTAGAGTGGTAGGCTTGTGAAGTTTCAACAAAGACCAACCATAAGGCCTGCAAACCTAAAGTATTTACTCTTTGGCCCTTTGAGAAAAAGTTCGCCGACTCCTGCTAAAAAGAGGAACAGGATACAAGCAGAAGTCAAAATGGACTTGACTGTGCCAGTGACTCACTGTGTGTCCTCGGGCAAACTCCTTAACCCCTCTGACATATCATCTCCACATCTGTGACACAGAAACTGTGCTGACCTCATAGGATTGTTATGGGGTCACAGGGGTTTCCACACATGGGTGTGCATTTAATGGAGGAGTCATTATTGTAAGCATCTGCTTTGGGGTATGTTTTCATATGAACAAATAGGAGCTATGCTACTGGCCTTCCTTTCTTTTATGTAACATTTCTTTTTCTTGTCTAATTGCATGCACTACAACCGCGAAAACAATGGCTCTCAACCTGGCTGGCTGATCAGACCCTGCCTTTCATCCTAGGTGAAGGACAGAATGGTACCACTTGGCAGTGATCAGACACCAAGACCCAGAGCCTTCCATGGTGTGGGCTCTCATCTAAATGCCCAGGTGGTATTATCTATCACCCCTTTAAGGGAGAGTACATGCATATTAAGTCACTTCAGTCATGTCCGATTCTTTGCACCTCTATGGACTGTAGCCCTCCAGGCTACTCTGTCTGGGAGGATTCTCCAGGCAAGAATACTGGAGTGGGTTGCCATGCCCTCATCCAGGGGATCTTCCCAAGCCAGGGATTGAACCTGAGTCTCTCCTGCATTGGCAGCCAGGGTTCTTTACCACTAATGCCACCTGGGAAGCCCTTAAGGAAGAGTGAATTAAAGTAAACTGTACCCTTGTAAACAAAAGTTATGAGATTCCAATTAGTCTTTGCTTAGAGCCCTTTGGGTCTCCAGAGCAATTCTTGAATTTAATAGAAGACAGTGGTTTTCAGCTAGGGGTGATTCTGCCCAGCAGAGGACCTTGGCACTATCTACAGGCATTTTTGATTGTCACAGTCATCACTAGACCATCATGCTAGTTCAGGGATGGAGACACTGCTTTAAAACAATGTGAAACAACAGTATTTGTGGCAGGAGTCCATGTGTTGTAGATGTTAGTGGGATTTTTCAAAAAGGGAAATCAATATTTTGCGAGTGGGTGTGGTTCCTGCCAGTCCCCACCCCTCACCCTCATCCCCACCGCAGCATTGGCTCACCCATAGGAATGCCCAATGAGCACGTTGCGCTTCTTGGCATAGCGCTTGAAGATTGCACGCATGTCCTCCGCCAGTGCATAGAAGGTGTAGGCGGCGGCCACTTGGGGCGCTGAGCTGGCCCCGTGGCCGGCCAGGTCAGGCGCCACCACCTCGTAGCCCAGACGCACAAAGAAGTCCAGCTGTTCCTTCCAGATGGCCAGGGAACCGCCGACACCGTGGATGAAAAAGAGCACCACGTCAGCCTGGGCGCCCTTACAGCTGGTGATGCGCTTCTCACAGTCAATGTGGATGGTCCGCTTGGGGCGTCGGGCTCGCCGCCGCCGGCCACCACTGCCGCTCCCAGCACTGCCTGGGACCGAGCGGCCATCGCTGCCCGCTGGGTCCGCCAGCTCTACCTCAAGGGCGGCTGGTG
Source organism: Bos mutus (assembly GCF_027580195.1). Taxonomy (NCBI): domain Eukaryota; kingdom Metazoa; phylum Chordata; class Mammalia; order Artiodactyla; family Bovidae; genus Bos; species Bos mutus. The sequence continues at coordinate 45,584,960 of NC_091623.1, forward strand.
GCTCCCCGGAGCCATTCTGCCCGTGCAGGAGGTCAGCTCGTGGTGCCCGGCCCAGGTTCTCCACCAGTAACCGCCCATTGCGGTACACGGTGATTCTGCGCTGGCAGCGGACCAAGCCGGACTGGTCCCCCTGGGCGGCGTCCGACAGTGGCGGAGGTGGGGTCGGGGCCGGAGCGGGTCCCGCATGCTTTACCCGCAGCACACGGCCAGGTTTGACCTCCACAAATGTGTAGCCATCGCTGGACTCCACGCTCTCCAGTGGCCCTACTGCATTGGGTGGCGCGCCCAGCAGGCAGCAAAAGATCCCATCGGTCACGCCGGTCAGCATGGTGTGTCCTGTGAGTGGGGGTGACAGCCAGGTCAGAGGCTGTCTGAATAGGAAGCCCTTCATGCCCACACTACCCACTCTCTATATCTGGGGTGGGTGAGCTGCACTGGGAGGCCCTGTCTAGGCCCCAGTTTAGGGGTGGTCAGAACCAGGCACGGACTGAGATGTTTTGTCTGTTCAGTGCCTGTGTGGTGGTCAGCCAGCCCCGTGGGTCAGCCTAGTCTACCTCAAAGAGAAGGCTGTGGCTATGGCTGACAACAAGAGGCATCCATGGGGAAGGTGGTAGAATTGGGGGTTGGGGGGCTTCCTGGAGAAAGGGACATTGTGGCAAATGTGACCCATCCCTGAGGACCCTCCAGCTCAGGTTTATAACTTATGCCTTCCTAAATCCGTTCATTCATTTGTCCATTCATTCACTCATGCACTCTTTTGTTAACTCACTTTCACTAAACCAGCATAACTTGAAGGCTCCAAAGATACCTTAAAAATATGCAGATCCCAACAATGAGCCCCCATCCCAGGCCTCTAAACGTGGTTTCTTAAAGTTAAGTCCCTGGGAGAGGAGTTTCAGGACTGAGCTCCAGAAGGCCTTACCCAGCTCCCTAAGATCATGGGTGCAATGGGTCTGTTTCACAGACCAACAAGCTGAGGCCCAGACACTCTGGAAAGAAGCTGCTATGTCCCCACTGGTCAGTACCCTGGATTCTAGGGAATGTGATACACAGCCTCCAGTGGTGGAGGTGAGGATGGAGCCCTGGCTGGGGGCCTCCAGGCCTCCATTCCCGCTCCCTGGGCCACCCCCCGCCCCGCCGTGGCCATGGCAACTGCAGGCAGTTACATAACTCGAGGGGGATACTCGTGCAGCGCACCCACATTGTTTAGGCCCTGATGATGGGACCAACCCTTCCCCGTCCCCATCCTGGGCTCCGCGGGGATAATGAACGCCGAAATTCCAGCCTGCGGTAGCCCATACTTGCTGGTGGAGGGGGAACAGGCCGCACCCCCCGCCTCCGGCGGGGTTCCAACCCGGAATTGCGAAGGGGGGGCGCAAATGCGCCATGCCAGCCCCCTTCCACAGAGCCAGGCCCTCAGCTCCTGGGTGCCCGTCAGCCCTGTGGCGGGATCGAGGCCACTGGGGCACCGCGGCTTTCTAAGAGCCCGAGGGCGGGCTTTGTGGACACCCCCTCCAAAGTGAAAGATCTAGGGGCCTCAATGTCCCTTTCCCACGGTCCTCTCCCTGCTCACCTCATCGAGGGCCCTGGGACCCGGGGCAGGGCAGAGGGGTCCCGGGCAGAGAAGCCAGCGTCCGCCTGCAGGCGCCGTTTACATGGTGGCGCGGGGTCTGCCCGGGCACGTCTAAGCGGGCTGGCACGGGCCCGGGGCGGTCAGCACGGGGACATCCCGCTACCTCCAAGCAAGCCGGCCCTTTAAGTGTCTCCCCGGGCGGGACCGTGAGCCGACTGACTGGCGTCTCGGCCAATCGCAGCTGCGTAGTGACCTGGCCTAGTTAGACTGCCAATCAGACTCGGAAGCTCCGGGATTAGGGCGGGCTCTTGGGGCAACGGCCCCGCCCAGCTCAGGGGTTTACCGAGGTGGAAGGAGAGATTGGGCCTGGTCCAACGCCGAGAAGGGGTCGGAAACTGAGGACTTCCGGGCCCCTGGGAGGTAGCAACCGGAGCCCTCCTCGCTGCAAAGAGGATTTCCTCGGCCAGCCTCAGCCTCCGTACTGGCCTGTCTCCTCTACACGTCGCCCCAATGCCCCTTTCTCTAAGCTCACCTTTTCTTTCTACAATATCGCAGATCTTTGCCATTTGCAAAGGAAATTGCAAAAGGCGAGGAAACAGGCTCATAAAGGGCACAAGGTCACAAAGTAAGCTGGAGGAGCAGAGATGGGACTTGGGACTACGGCTGTGTGACTCCAAGTCCTGCAAATAGTTGTTCTTTAAACCATTAAACAGGTATCTTGGAGCTATTAGGAATTAGTTTCACAGATAGGCCATTTTAACTGTTAGTCAATTTAACTGGTGACTCTGGTCCCAGCTGGAGCCAGAGAGCCCACAATTCAAATTCAGCTTCTGCCGTTTGCTGATATATGACCTTGGGCAAGTCCCTTCCCTGAGACTCCATTTATTTCTTTATGAAATTAATTCCCTCTCCCGCATGTGTTAAAACTCTTAGCGAGGAAAGTGCTCCATATGTTATTGACATTATTATTGTACTGCTGTCGTATTGTAGTGGTTTGCTAAATGATGGTGGAGGTAGGATGGGCTTCAGATGACAAGGGGTTAACCATCCCTTGCCCACTCCTATCCCCTGGAATTTGCTGCCGGAGCTGGATTAGGTCCAGCCACCCACTCTTGCCCACTCAGGGTGCTCCTGGGAGACTACAGTTTTATTCATGCAGAAAAAAAATTCCCCGCCCCCTCCCCAAGGTGGGTGATGCTGCGGGGCGGGGGCGGGTTGGACCAGAGGGAGGGACTGGAGTCGGGGAAAGGAGAGTATCTGAAGAGGATTTTTAAAAGATGAACAGGAGAGCACCAAGCAAAGGAGGGAGGGTGTGTGTGTATGTCGAAGGCAGGCTTCAAATGCCTGTCAAATATTTTCCCTGGGGCAATAAGGCGCCATAGAGGGTACGTAAGAAGGGAAAGAGCTCAGGTACGAGTATTAGAAAAATAGAGACTGAAAGGGGACACCACCAAGGGCAAGCCTGCAATCCTTGAGTTCTGCAGATTGAGAAACTGAATGACCACCCCAAGGACATCCAGCCAACTCCATCTCAGACCTCCTGGGCTCCCCGCCAAGGGGCGGAGACTTGGCTGAGGCGAAAGGAAAGCTGCCAGCCAGCTGTGCGCCATCTGCCTTGCTCCCTCTGGGGGTGGGAGATTGAACCAGCCGTTTCCTGAGGCTGCCACCAGCTGCGCCACCGTCGCCCCCGGGCACCCTCTGCAGGTCTACCAGAGAAGAAACTACAACTCCCAGCAGACCCAGGGAAATAATGTTTTGTAGGCAAGCGCATGCGGAGAAGGCGCCGTTCGCCTGCCGCCTGCTGGTCCAGAAGAAGAACTACACTCTCCTGAGGGCAAGGACGCTCACGCCAGAGGTGCGTTGCGTCTACGTAGAACTACAACAATGCCCAGGAAATGTGGGCTCCGCTGTAGAAGAAACTACATTTCCCAGAAGCCCTCGTTCCGCAGCTGCGGAGCCTATAGGCTGCGGAATAGCTGGAAACTGACGGCGTGCTGCGGCTGAACATGGCTTTCTCGGTCGGATCGGTCGGTTGCCTGTTGGGCCCCGTCAGTAGGTCAGCGGGGCTGCTGGGTGGCAGGTGAGTCTTCATGGGGACAGCTTCTCAAATCTGGGAGTAAGAGCGGCGTCGAGGGCTGCCTCCAGGTATTTACCAGTCGCATGACCTTCCAGTGCCCTGCGAACTCCTCGAGTACCTTTTCCTTTCAGGCTCCCTCCCGGCTTTGAGCTCCACGCGGAAGTCACACAGCGCCCCCTCTGACCTTTCTCTCCGTCTCTCTGCTCCCGCAGGTGGCTCCAGGGTTCCCGGGCCTGGCTGGGGCTCCCCGACACCCGGAGACTCCCCGTCATTCAGCAGACCAGGGGCAGGACGCGCGGGAACGAGTATCAGCCAAGCAACATCAAACGCAAGAATAAGCATGGTTGGATCCGGCGCTTGAGCACGCCAAACGGCGTCCAGGTCATTCTTCGCCGCATGCACAAGGGTCGAAAATCATTGAGCCATTGAGGAGTGCGACGTGGCGGCTGGATCTCCCCATTAAAGCATTTCCCTCGCTTAGTCTGCGGCTGTTTTTGTGGAGAGCTGGGGAGCAAAGAGTCGGACACGACTAAGCGACTGAACTGAACTGGGGAGCAGGGACTACTGGGACGGACATGAATCCTTCTCTAGGTTTCTCGAAGAGGGAATGGGAAGTCAGACCTTGCCAGAGTGCCTTTTTACGCTCTTGAATTAGGAAGACTTTGGAGCAATAGTCCACAGATGGTACAGCGAACACTTTTGTAACCCCGTACATAGCTGAATTCACAATTCGTCCTGCCCTCTCCTGTGAGGCAGATCTAAATATTTCAGAATGCACCTCTCCAAAATAAGGTTCCATTAATACATATTAACAAAACTTTTCTCAGCTTAAAAAAGTCAACAATTCCTTTATGTTGTTAAAAATCTAATAAATGTTCAAATTTTCACTTGTCTTATAAAATGTCATAATTCCCACAAGTTCTAGGAAGGCTTGTGAGCGGTGGAAGGGGTTTGAACTCTCCACATGCCCCTTGGGTATGGGCACTGTGATCTGGAGCAAGACCTTAGCCCTCTGAGGTTCTTTTGGTTCCTGTAAAAAGGGACTTCTCTGGTAGTCCAAGTGGTTAAGATTCTTAACTTTCCCAACTGCACGGGGGCAGGTTCAATCCTGTATGCTGGGTGGCGTGGCCAAAAATAAAGTAGATTCATCCTTAAAATGAGATGCTCATTTCTTCTTTGCTATGTTGGTGGTGGTGGTTTAGTTGTTAAGTCGAGTCAGACTCTTTGCAACCCCATGGACTATAGCCTGCCAGGCTTCTCTGTCCATGGGATTTTCCAGGCAAGTATACTGGAGTGGGTTGTCATTTCCTTCTCCGTGTTGTTGGAGTAATAATATTCTGTAACTTACTGAGTACTTCCTCAAAAAGTCCTTGTATCCAGGCTGTAGGCTGGGGGTGGGGTTTTGTGGGGCTTCTTCATACCCAGGCAATTTGGACTCAGTTCACCATGGAGTCAGGGCTGGGAGGATGATCGTGAGGATTGTAGAAGCCCAGAGGAGGCACTGGACCTTGCCTTGGGAAGAAGGCAGTAAGACAAGGCTTCTTCGAGAAGGTGGTCCAAAAGGAGAGACTGGACGAGTCAGGATAAAAGGTGGACGAAGGAGGCCGAAGAGTCCCAGAATTTTGGGGCAAGGAGGCGGGACTGGATCTTTGGGCTACTGAGGAGCCATGGGAAGTGTTTCAGAGATAGTCTATTCCGTCAGTTCAAAGATAGTCAAACGACTAGTGGGGAAGTTTCAGTTCAGTTCAGTTCAGTCGCTCAGTCGTGTCCGACTCCTTGCGACCCCATGAATCGCAGCACGCCAGACCTCCCTGTCCATCACCAACTCCCGGAGTTCACCCAGACTCACATCCATCGAGTCAGTGATGCCATCCAGCCATCTCATCCTCTGTCGTCCCCTTCTCCTCCTGCCCCCAATCCCTCCCAGCATCAGAGTCTTTTCCAATGAGTCAACTCTTCACATGAGGTGGCCAAAGTACTGGAGTTTCAGCTTTAGCATCATTCCCTCCAAAGAAATCCCAGGGCTGATCTCTTTCAGAATGGACTGGTTGGATCTCCTTGCAGTCCAAGGGACTCTCAAGAGTCTTCTCCAACACCACAGTTCAAAGGCATCAATTCTTGAGTGCTCAGCCTTCTTCACAGTCCAACTCTCACATCCATACATGACCACAAGAAAAACCATAGCCTTGACTAGACGAACCTTTGTTGGCAAAGTAATGTCTCTGCTTTTGAATATGCTATCTAGGTTGGTCATAACTTTCCTTCCAAGGAGTAAGTGTCTTTTAATTTCATGGCTGCAGTCACCATCTGCAGTGATTTTTGAGCCCCAAAAAATAAAGTCTGACACTGTTTACCCATCTATTTCCCATGAAGTGATGGGACCAGATGCCATGATCTTCGTTTTCTGAATGTTGAGCTTTAAGCCAACTTTTTCACTCTCCACTTTCATCAAGAGGCTTTTGAGTTCCTCTTCACTTTCTGCCATAAGGGTGGTGTCATCTGCATATCTGAGGTTATTGAGATTTCTCCCAGCAATCTTGATTCCAGCTTGTGTTTCTTTCAGTCCAGCGTTTCTCATGATGTACTCTGCATATAGGTTAAATAAGCAGGTGACAATATACAGCCTTGACGAACTCCTTTTCCTATTTGGAACCAGTCTGTTGTTCCATGTCCAGTTCTGACTGTTGCTTCCTGACCTGCATACAAATTTCTCAAGAGGCAGATCAGGTGGTCTGGTATTCCCATCTCTTTCAGAATTCTCCACAGTTTATTGTGATCCACACAGTCAAAGGCTTTGGCATAGTCAATAAAGCAGAAATAGATGTTTTTCTGGAACTCTCTTGCTTTTTCCATGATCCAGAGGATGTTGGCAACTTGATCTCTGGTTCCTCTGCCTTTTCTAAAACCAGCTTGCACAACAGGAAGTTCACGGTTCACATATTGCTGAAGCCTGGCTTGGAGAATTTTGAGCATTACTTTACTAGCGTGTGAGATGAGTGCAATTGTGTGGTAGTTTGAGCATTCTTTGGCATTGCCTTTCTTTGGGATTGGAATGAAAACTGACCTTTTCCAGTCCTGTGGCCACTGCTGAGTTTTCCAAATTTGCTGGCATATTGAGTGCAGCACTTTCACAGCATCATCTTTCAGGATTTGGAATAGCTCAACTGGAATTCTATCACCTCCATTAGCTTTGTTCATAGTGATGCTTTCTAAGGCCCACTTGACTTCACATTCCAGTTTAGATATGCTGAAACCTAAAAGGTTGGAACCCTGGGGAAGAGGCTGGGAGTGTTACGGCGGGTGCCCATCCTTCCAGGGCTGCTGTGAGAACCCCATGAACCACCATATGAAAAAGCGTAGCAAATGTTAGAGAGCGGCGGGACCTCCAGGTATTGCGGACTACAAATCCCAAGGGGCTTTGGGGACCCGGCCTCCACCCATTTCCGATTTCACCGCTCTCAGCTTGCAAGTCTCGGGCGGGGTTTTGCTCTCTCAACGTAACTTGACCACGAAGGAGGAGGCGTGACGACCAATGGGCGAGTGGTATGGCCGGATCTGGCCAATGGGGGGCGCAAAGGCCGCGTAACTTGGAGGCGGAGCCAGAGGGCAGACCAATGATGGAAGGGCGGTCGCACCATCATCTTAGGCTGCGCAGTGGCTGGAAGTTACTGTGCGGCGGCGGCTAAGAAGGCGGCTGTGGTGGCGGTGGCGGCGGCTGAGGCGGTGGCTGAGGCGGTGACGGAGGAAACAGAAGATGGTGAGAGTGGCCGGCAGGGCCGTATTCCCCCTCCGCTCGACAAAATGGCGCCGCGGGCCCACCCATTTCCAGTAATCCCTGAGGCCCCTCACCGCCCTACCCGGCCCCCTCGGGCCCGGCCCCGGCCCCGCCCCTCCATCTGACCTGTGACCTTCGATCCCCCCGGACCCTGCTGTGAGCTTCCTGCTTACCCCACCCTGGCTCCATCTTCGACCCCTGACCTTTTTTAGGCTTCCAGGCCCTGACAACTCATTCATTTCCGGGTCGCGGGTCCCCCCGGAAATCGCCTGGTGGATGGGGATGGGGTCCCCCAGACCCTGGAACTCAGGCCTAGTACTCCGCGCCCCGGGCCTGGGCCTTTTCAGTTCGGGAGGGTTTGGGAGGCCGGCCTGAGCCTCGAGGCGGGGAGGGGGCTTGACATAGTGACAAGCGGGGCTTTGTCGCGGAAGGAAGTGCGACATCGCGAACTGCCCTGGTCCCTCAGAGCCCTAACCCCACCCCCGACATTCCGGCCCCGACCAGCTGGAAGAGGGAGCAACTTTATCTCTCCAATCACCAGGCCCTTTCCCTGCTAAATGGGGGTAGCAATAGTCCAGACCTCATCGGGTTGTGATAATTTAGGGAACTGACGTCTTAAAGGGCTTGGGACAGTAAACGCTCAGCAGATAAGCTGGGTGACTCGGGGATGGTGACTTTCTCTCCCAGCTGTCTCCTCATCTTGAAGTGGGGATGATGCCAGCGTGTAGTTGGGAGGTTAAAATCCCCCTTGGGCCACTCAGTCATCCTGGGGTTTGTGTCTGGTGGTTCTCTGGGGTTCAGTCTTTTCACCTGTGAAGTGGGACCCAGCCTTAGAGTTGGGCTGAAGTCCCCTCCATTCCCCCCACTATTTGGCATCCCCAGGGCTGACAGAGGTGGTCGAAGCTTTTGTCAGGGCAAATCAAATAGCACTATCCCTGGACTCAAAGGTGTAGTCCTTAGGATGTCATGACTTCTTGTCAGGAAGAGTATGGGAAAGTGGTAAGTTGGTTCCTAGCAGGTAGGTCCCCAGGCCTGGGAGTTATCTTCGATTGCTCGCTGCAAACCTTATTGCCTGCGTTCAGTCCTTAAAGAGGGTTCTGTTGGCTCAGCCACCAGAACAAATTCTGAATCTATCCATGGCTCCCCACCCTGGTCCAGGCACTGCCACCTCCCGCCTGAACGCCTGCCAGCCTCCTACCTGGTCTCCTTGCCTCCATCCTGCCCCACTGGCAGTCTGTAATGCACCAAGAACCAGAGGGCGCTTTTAAATATGTCAATCAGATAATACCACCATCTCGCTTACAAAACATTCCGGGAGCTTCCTGCTGTCACCCCAATGAAACCCACCTCCCCGCTCAGCCTCCAGAGTCCCCCTGCTTACCTCTGTGGCCTCATCTGTACCCACTTCACCCCTCTCCCCATGAGCTCCAGCCACTGTGGGCTTGTTTTCACATCTTCACATTCCAAGTCCCTGCCACCCCAGGGGCTTTGCGCCTGTTACTCCTTCTGCCTGGAATTCTCATCCTCCCAGGAATATCATCCGCCAGAGGGCCCCTTTCTGACTGCAGGAGACCCCCGTGTCTCTATTTTCTGCACACCATTTCTTTTCCTCATCTTGCTTTGGTTGGGTCACTGGCAGGCTGCCTGCACAGGGACTGGCGCACCGATACTCAGTGAGTGTTTGCTGAAGCAGTGGACAGCTTCTGGGCCCAGCTGTAGCTGGGATTTGTCTTGCTGAGGTGAGGATTTCTCCCTGTGTCTGAGGCTTCATTTTCCTGCTCAGCTAACAGGAAGTACAGGTCATCCTGTCTGCATTAATTTATTCAGCACAGACGCACTGCTGCTAATAATGCTCAGTTGATGCTACCACCTCAGGGCTGCTCTGGATAAAGCTATTTCTCCATATTGTCTTACTGGAGCTCAGAACAACCCTGGTTCACAGCAGGAACAGCCAGGCTGGGAGTTCACCCGCCCCAGGTCACACAGCCAGGGAGAGGCCCGTCCAGCATTCAGTGCAAGCCTGGGGCTCCGGAGCCTCTCACCACTCTGCCACCCGGCCGCATGTGATCCCTGTCAGGGGCCCAGGGTTGAGCCAACCCTGCCCTCTGCCTCAGGGAGGGGACAGTCCATGAAGGAGCTGGGCGTGTAAACAGATGGCCTCGTTGGGGTGGGTGTGAGCATGGCTCCCAAGGTGTGGGGAGAGGTAAGGGGGAGGCGGGGTTTGAGCTGGCTGGAGAGGTTGGTGGGTGTTCCCCCATGGAAAACGGAGGGGCATTGGTGGAGGGTGGCTGAGGCTGGGGAGGAGTGTGGCAGCAGGCTGGCATGGGCTAAGCCCCGCCAGGGCTGTGGAGGGGGACCCCGTCCTCTCCTTTCAGGTCTGAGGCCTGCATCACTGGGCCTGGGCCTCCTCCCCACCCCCTCCGCTGCTGTCATGGGCCTCACGTGGCACCTCGTGGTGCCCTGTCCTTGTGGCCACTCGGCTTTCACCACACGCTCTTTGATCCACACCCGTGTCCCCATGCACTGGCTGTTCCCAGGGGCCGGGGGTAGGACTGCTGTGGCTCCCCGCAGTGCCCTCGTGCCTGGCGTGGGGCCCGCCACATGGCTGGGTCCCGAGAAAAGCCTGCCAGATGGATGAAGCAGATCCCATGGTCTGGAACTGAGCTGAGGCAGGGGTCCTGGGACAGGGAAGGCACGTGTGAGGGGCTCTGGGCTGACTTCGGGGCAGTAGGTCACTCAGATATGAGGGCCGCCTCCTCGGTGGGAGCAGGAGGCTCATCCCGCTGCCATCTTGCTTAGGCCCAGCAGAGGGAGAGGTTGGTCCCACGAGGTGAAAAACCCTGTTCCTGCCTGCCCCATAGGGGGATGGGGGATCCCCTAATGGCGGCTTCCCCGAGGGCGCAACCCGCAGGAGACAGTCACGGCAGCGGAACACCCGAGGGAAGGTTCACATGGCCTGCAGGCTCTGAGCCTCGGCTTTTAGGCGGGGAAGTGGGGGCACTGGCGTCACGGGAACAGGAGCTTACCTCCAAGACTGGGCAGACCTGGATTCAGCCAGCTTCTTGTTTCCCTTTGGGGCTGGGGGACCTCTGACGAGTGTCATGTGAGCTTTCTGCCTCAGTTTCCTCGACTGTATGAGGGGGTGCCTCCAGCTTGGGGGGGCCCTGGTCCTCCCCCTCTGTACACCTCCAGGCCTGAAGGCAGTGTTGCTGTCCTGCTCTGCTGGACGTCAGTCATTGCCCCAGGCTCTCAGCTGTCGTTCCTCCCCAAGGCTCTTGTGCCTCGGTTTTCTGAGGCGGACACAGCTTCTGTTGGCCTTTGTTCCTCACATCTTGTGGCCAGAGACCTGACCCCCACCCAGAGTCAGGGTCTTCCCCTTCCGGAGCACACAGCTGGTGCCAGCATGCCAGGGAAAAAGGACTTTCCACGAGTCAGGGCCATGGGTGAATGCCGTTGCTGGCTCCCTGGCACCTTGCAGACCTAAAGCTTCTGGCGCCTGAGCCCTTGCCCCAGGCAGTGGGGTGTGAGGGGGCAGGGATGGCCAACCTGCTCCCTTTAGGCTTCTGCCCACCCTCTCCCCAGGCATTCTTCCCTCACAAAGCAGCCTTTGGATGTGGGGACCCCAGGAGCAGCTCCCGAACTGACTGTCGTCCCCACAGTGTTTGACGAAGAGCTCAGATCAGATCAGATCAGTCACTCAGTCGTGTCCGACTCTTTGCGGCCCCATGAATTGCAGCACACCAGGCCTCCCTGTCCATCACCAACTCCCGGAGTTCACCCAGACTCACGTCCATCGAATCGGTGATGCCATCCACCCATCTCATCCTGTGTCGTCCCCTTCTCCTCTTGCCCCCAATCCCTCCCAGCATCAGAGTCTTTTTCAATGAGTCAACTCTTCGCATGAGGTGGCCAAAGTACTGGAGTTTCAGCTTTAGCATCATTCCTTCCAAAGAAATCCCAGGGCTGATCTTCAGAATGGACTGGTTGGATCTCCTTGCAGTCCAAGGGACTCTCAAGAGTCTTCTCCAACACCACAGTTCAAAAGCATCAATTCTTCGGCGCTCAGCCTTCTTCACAGTCCAACTCTCACATCCATACATGACCATAGGAAAAACCATAGCCTTGACTAGACGAACCTTTGTTGGCAAAGTAATGTCTCTGCTTTTGAATATGCTATCTAGGTTGGTCATAACTTTCCTTCCAAGGAGTAAGCATCTTTTAATCTCATGGCTGCAGTCACCATCTGCAGTGATTTTTGAGCCCCCCACAATAAAGTCTGACACTGTTTCCACTGTTTCCCCATCTATTTCCCATGAAGTGATGAGACCGGATGCCATGATCTTCGTTTTCTGAGTGTTGAGCTTTAAGCCAACTTTTTCGCTCTCCTCTTTCACTTTCATCAAGAGGCTTTGAGTTCCTCTTCACTTTCTGCCATAAGGGTAGTGTCATCTGCATATCTGAGATTATTGATATTTCTCCCGGCAATCTTGATTCCAGCTTGTGTTTCTTTCAGTCCAGCGTTTCTCATGATGTACTCTGCATATAGGTTAAATAAGCAGGGTGACAATATACAGCCTTGACATCCTCCTTTTCCTATTTGGAACCAGTCTATTGTTCCATGTCCAGTTCTCACTGTTGCTTCCTGACCTGCATACAAATTTCTCAAGAGGCAGATCAGGTGGTCTGGTATTCCCATCTCTTTCAGAATTCTCCACAGTTTATTGTGATCCACACAGTCAAAGGCTTTGGCATAGTCAATAAAGCAGAAATAGATGTTTTTCTGGAACTCTCTTGCTTTTTCCATGATCCAGCGGATGTTGGCAACTTGATCTCTGGTTCCTCTGCCTTTTCTAAAACCAGCTTGCACATCAGGAAGTTCACAGTTCACATATTGCTGAAGCCTGGCTTGGAGAATTTTGAGCATTACTTTACTAGCGTGTGAGATGAGTGCAATTGTGCGGTAGTTTGAGCATTCTTTGGCATTGCCTTTCTTTGGGATTGGAATGAAAACTGACTTTTTCCAGTCCTGTGGCCACTGCTGAGTTTTCCAAATTTGCTGGCATATTGAGTGCAGCACTTTCACAGCATCATCTTTCAGGATTTGGAATAGCTCAACTGGAATTCTATCACCTCCACTAGCTTTGTTCATAGTGATGCTTTCTAATGCCCACTTGACTTCACATTCCAGGATGTCTGGCTCTAGGTCAGTGATCACACCATCGTGATTATCTGGGTCGTGAAGATCTTTTTTCTACAGTTCTTCTGTGTATTCTTGCCCCCTCTTCTTAATATCTTCTGCTTCTGTTAGGTCCATACCATTTCTGTCCTTTATCGAGCCCACCTTTGCATGAAATGTTCCCTTGGTATCTCTAATTTTCTTGAAGAGATCTCTAGTCTTTCCCATTCTGTTGTTTTCCTCTATTTCTTTGCATTGATCACTGAAGAAGGCTTTCTTATCTCTTCTTGCTATTCTTTGAAACTCTGCATTCAGATGCTTGTATCTTTCCTCTGCTCCTTTGCTTTTCGCTTCTCTTCCTTTCACAGCTATTTGTAAGGCCTGCCCAGACAGCCATTTTGCTTTTTTGCATTTCTTTTCCATGGGGATGGTCTTGATCCCTGTCTCCTGTACAATGTCACGAACCTCCATCCATAGTTCATCAGGCACTCTATCTATCAGATCTAGGCCCTTAAATCTATTTCTCACTTCCACTGTATAATCATAAGGGATTTGATTTAGGTCATACCTGAATGGTCTAGTGGTTTTCCCTACTTTCTTCAATTTAAGTCGAATTTGGCAATAAGAAGTTCATGGTCTGAGCCACAGTCAGCTCCTGGTCTTGTTTTTGCTGACTGTATAGAGCTTCTCCATCTTTGGCTGCAAAGAACATAATCAATCTGATTTCGGTGTTGACCATCTGGTGATGTCCACGTATAGCGTCTTCTCTTGTGTTGTTGGAAGAGGGTGTTTGTTATGACCAGTGCATTTTCTTGAGAAATGCACTGGTCGTAACAAAGAAAAGAGTTCAACCAGGTTTAAAAAGCTAGCACTGACAGACTGAAACTTAGGTTTCTGAGTTTTCACAAGACTTGGAAGCTGGGTTGACCCTGGGCTCTGTCTGGGTCCTGTGTGCATGCAGCCTCTGAGTCCCAGCTGCCCTTTCCCCTTCGCCCAGGCTCCTGCTCCCCCAGCTCCATGCATTGTCACGGGGTGTCTTAGGGCAGACAAGTCTCTCTCCATCCCAGGACTCTATCAGAGATGCCTAAATGGAGATGAGACCAGGAGTTTTATCTCCAACAAGCACAGAAGGCAGGTCTGCAGTTGGATGGCCTGGGACCAGTTCCCCACCCTGCTGCTCACTCCTGACTTGACATAAGTGTCTGTTCCTTTTTGAGCCTCAATTTCCCCACACCTCTTGGACTTCCCTGATAGCTCAGTTGGTAAAGAATCCGCCTGCAATGCAGGAGACCCTGGTTCGATTCCTGGGTCGGGAAGATCTGCTGGAGAAGGGATAGGCTACCCACTCCAGTATTCTTGGGCTTCCCTTGTAGATCAGATGGTAAAGAATCCACCTGCAATGCAAGAAACCTGGGTTTGATCCCTGAGTTGGGAAGATTCCCTGGAGAAGGGAAGGGCTACCCACTCCAGTATTCTGGCCTGGAGAATTCTGTGGACTGTATAGTCCATGGGGTCGCACAGTGATGGGGCTGGTGTGAGGACTGGGCATTCCTAGTTAACTCAGATGGTAAAGAATCTGCCTGCAGTGCAAGAGACCTGGGTTCAACCCCTGGGCTGGTGGTCCCCCAGAGAAGGAAATGGCTACCCACTCCAATATTCTTGTCTGGAGAATTCCATGGACAGAGGAGCCTGGCAGGCTACAGTCCATGCGGTCGCAAAAGAGTCAGCCACGACTGAGCAGCTAACACTTTCACTTTCATGGGAGAACGAGCCCTAACCCCGGGGTTGTTTGCTCCTAAGAGTAGACACATCAGGTAGCCAGCCCAAGGGCGAGTTCTAGAAAACGTGACCAATGGGACAGAAAGAAGGAAGCGGAAGCTGTCTGGTAGCCCGCCCTGCCCCGGGTGCTCTGGGGGCAGCCCAGCCTGCCACCCGGTTTCTCACTCACCATCTTCCTGTCTTCCAGGCAGATTTTCTGAAAGGACTGCCTGTCTACAACAAAAGCAATTTTAGTAGATTTCATGCCGACTCTGTGTGCAAAGCCTCGGTGAGTACGTAGGCCATAAGCTGCCTCGAGGGAAAGGGTCGGGATGACGTGCAGCCCGAGGGTCAGAGTCTTGTCTGGAACAGAGACCAAGCTTCAAGCCCAGCCCCACTCGAAATCGTTGCATGTCTTTTAATCTGCCTGGGAGTGAGGGTGCCAAGTTGAGGTGTGTGGAGACCGAAGACCCGCCCACTCTCCTAACCCATGCCTTCCCACCCCTCTTGCAGAACCGACGTCCCTCAGTCTACCTGCCCACTAGGGAGTACCCGTCTGAACAGAGTAAGTGGCTGCTGTCCTGTGCCATCCCGGCTGGTGAGGGGAAAGGCCATGGGGTGGTACAAGAGGGGACTGTAGGAAGCTGGGCCACTCCCAGCCCTTGGGAGCAGCCGGAAGCCTGCCTTGCCCTGGGACCCTCCTGATCTCCCCACCGGCATCTACAGTCTGACCCCATCGAGTCAGATGGGCCCCACCTGGCTCCCTCCAGGTGGGCAGCCTGGGGAGTGAGTGTCTGGAAGAGGAACCTGCAGGGAGAGGCTTGGAGCCCGCAGAAC
Source organism: Bos mutus (assembly GCF_027580195.1). Taxonomy (NCBI): domain Eukaryota; kingdom Metazoa; phylum Chordata; class Mammalia; order Artiodactyla; family Bovidae; genus Bos; species Bos mutus. The sequence goes on from NC_091623.1 coordinate 45,600,156, forward strand.
AGGGGGATCTCATGGTTATTTGTTGTGGTCCTGGTGTGTTCTTTTAACTGTGAAAAAGAACCCCGGACCTTTCTCTGCTCACTCTGCAGTCACTGGGGCTCGGTCACGTGGATCTGTGCTCCTGGTCTGTCTGGGCAAATAGGAGATGGCAGGCCGGGGCTTGTTCCCTGCCCGAGGGTGGAATCTGAGCTCGCTTCAGACTCCACCTGGGAGGCCGGGACCCCGTCGCGGCAGCTGGCTCAGGCTGCTGCTAGTGGCAGTGCTCAGGTTGGGGGCTTTTTGGCTTCTGGGAATCTGCTCCTGGGTTGGGCGTGTGACTTGAGTCCCAGAGAGTCCACCCAGACAGTCCAGAGGCCATGTAAGGGAAGGCGGTGCCAGCTGGGGTGGCCAGCTTCTCCCTACAGCTTTGTCTTTCCTCCTCAGTCATCGTGACAGAGAAAACAAACATTCTTTTGCGCTACCTACATCAGCAATGGGACAAAAAGGTAAAGCGCGTGGGGGTGGGTGCTGGGCCTCGGGGAGGGACGCAGTGCCCAACGGGGGCTGAGTTGGGGAAGAGCGCTGGTGGCTAGGGGACTGAGTGTTCAGGTTGGGCCGCGCGGGCTGGGTAGGAGTTTGCCAGATGATCCAGGAGAGGGAAGAATGCTCTAGAGGAGAGAAGGGCTGTTCCGAGGCCATGGGGCTCTGGTGCCTGGGGACAGGCAGGGGCTTGGTAAGCTGTGCTGAGAGGCCTGGCTCCCCAGAGGGTGTGGGGAGCACGGCCCCGGTGGCAGGTGGACGTGGGTGCTGTTACTTAATCTTCATTCAATGATGAAAGGCTCACGTGATTAAGAAATTCAGGCCCCACTGGGGTGTGTAGCTGAGGTGAAAAGTCATCTTCCCCACAAAGGGCCATCTTTCGGACAGGATTTTTTTTGCTGTCTTGAAAATCTGCCTGTGTAGTTTTGCCACATGGTCAGGTGGTCTTATTTCCTCTAATGCTGACCACTGGACAGTGACCTGCTCTGGGCTAGGTTGACGGGGACCCCATGATGCAGTGACTGCTCGGAACACCCCAGCCCCAGGCTCCACAAGCCTTGCTCCGCACAAGCGAGGGAAGGAACTTTTCCCAAGTCAGCACACTTTCCCTTTCTATGGCAATTCGGGGGCCTCCCCAGGCGGCTCTTGAGTGCCCTTCACCCTCCGGCACAGCAGGTGGCATCTCTGTCTGAGAAATGGGCCACGTGGGGGTTCACTGAGACGTCGTGGTGACTCCATGATGCGCCTGTCATAGGCTGGGGTCCCCAGTGGCTCGGCAGGGCAGGTTCAGGGGACAGAAGGGTCTGCCCGGCCAGGGGCCCTGGATCAGCCCAGGCCCAGCTCAGGGAGGCACTGGAGCCCTGGAGCTGCAGAAGCAGCCTCAGACTTTAGGCACTCCCCCATGGGGAAGCTCACGGCCGCTCTGCTCCCCTGCCCCCCAGAATGCCGCCAAGAAGAGAGACCAGGAGCAAGTGGAGCTAGAGGGCGAGAGCTCGGCGCCGCCCCGCAAGGTCGCGCGGACCGACAGCCCGGACATGCACGAGGACACTTAAGACTCACGCCCCCCTCAGGCGCCTCCCATCTTGTCTGCTCCTTGCCCACCTGCCTTGTGTAAGCGACCCCGCCCCACCCCTTCGCCGGCCCGCCCATACCCCTTCCACACCACTTCCAACCTCATAGGAGCCAATGTATTTATTTTCCTTGAGTTTTTATTTATGCTGTAAAACGCACCAAGCGATGGTTACAGGGGACGCCAGACCCAGTAGTGTGATGTTGGTAGACGCTTTAAAACAAAAACAAAAACGTTGTTACTCACCTCCCCCTGTCCCCTCCCCTTCCTCCTCTTGCCCCCCAGTTCTCCTCTGGAAAACTGGAGCGTGTCTACAAGGGTCCAGAGCCGGGACCCCACTGCGGCCGGCCGGCAAGGGTGGGGGCCCTTCTCCCAGCGCCCACCTCCCGGTCCGGGCCTTAAAGACTTTGCCTTGTCTCGAGTTCCACCGGGACCTATTCTGTGCCCAGACCTTGCTCTGAGCTCGAGTAAGGGGGAGAAGTCAGCCCTTCTGGATCTTTCTCTTAAGTCATTTTATCATGGACTAGTGCGTGCTCCGTGTCCACCCCAATAAAAGGATCTTTCCTACCCGACCTTGCGTCTTTGCTCGGCGTGCCTCGGCACCAGAGGACAGAGTCCCTGAGAGTCGTCCCATCGTCACCAAGAGGAGCCAAGAGGGGCCTCCAGACACTGGGGCCCCAGAACCAGCTGGATCCTCTGTTGGGCCTGCGTGGCCATCTTGCTCAGAGTCAAGACCTGCCTGGACCCTCCCCTCGGCCTCACCCGCATCACAGTGTCCCCAAGGACCAGGACACCCTCCCCCATCCCCGCCGGAAGAACGGTCCATGCTGCCAAGGATGGAGCTGTGGTGGGCTCCATGCCCAGGACATCAGCGAGCAGGGCAACATGCCCACCCACCATCGTGGAAACAGGTGGCCTGGCCTCCCGCCTTGGCTCAGAAGGCGGCGTGTGGAGCGCCAAGGAAAGCCCAACCCCAGTGCCCTCGGGCAGCAGATTCCTTGGCCAGTCCTGGCCACCAGCTGGGCTGGGTTTGGGGCTGACCCCAGGGAGGTAGGGGGCATTCGGGCTCCAGGCAGAAGGTTCAAGGCCCTGAGCACCAGGGCACAGGGCCAGGGGAATGCCACTTCTAGCCCCCTCCCTTGAACGGGAGCCAGAGTGTTGGAGCTGATTGCTGGAGTGGTGGTGAGGGGTCGGGCTGTGGAGTGAGGGAGACAGCAGGCTGCAGGGGTTGCCTGTCCCAGGGTATCACCATGGAGATGGCAGCCTGAGTCAGACTGCTTGGTCCTGGGCCACCAGGGGTCTGCTGGGTGGAAGGTTCTAGGCTCAGCTGCCCAGCGGTGGGGCCCAGCTCTGGGTGTCTCTGCAGCAGTGTTCAGTTCTTCAGCAGTGGTCATAAAGCAGGTGCTTAGGAAAGGCAGGTTTGACCGTGGTCATGCCAGGGAGGGCCAAGTCCCTGGAGGCTCTCAGACCAGCTTGGAATCGCTAGTCTCAGGGGTTGGCCTGGCCCTGGGGAGGCGCGTGGTGTCACCAGCTGTTGGTGACTGAGTAGATGGCAGGAGTTCAGCTTCAAAGGCCACGGGGCCTGGGCAGGTCTTGTCCTTCAGCCTGTCCTTCCCCAAGGCTCACCCACACCTCCCTGGCCCCAGGGGGCTGGGTGCCATCTCCTGCCTGCGCTGTCCATGGTGTGGGTGGGGTCCCATGGCCTCTCCATGGTCTCCTCAGCTTAGGCCCCTCAGCTAGCCTCCACCCACTCCTCCTGCCTTTGGGGCCCTCCTTACTCTGCTCCCCGCAAACACCACACTCTGCCTTCCCACACCTCGTGCCTTTGCACAGGCTGCTCTCCTGCCTCTAGTGAACCCTGATGTCTTTTCTATGGCCTCCCAAAGTGCCCCTGCCTCACGCTGGCTCCACCAGCCCTGGGGCAGGGACTTTCTGACTCTGAGCCTCTGGATGTGGACCCCCTGAGGCTGGGAGAGGCCACGCCCATTCCTGATCACTCAGTGAAGGGTCCTGGCCACTGTGACAGCGGTGTGACAGCGGTCACACAGCAGGGCCGTGCCAGCCCTTCCGCGATGCTGCCCCCGAACACACCGTCCCCATAACATGGAGACTCAGGCACCAGGTGCCTTCAGATGCCCACACCCCGAGTGCCCCCTGTGGCCCTTGACTTCTCAGATGTCAGCCTGGGAGGCAGATCTGCCAGAAAGGGTGGCCTTGTACGACTGAGGCTGGCTCAGGACCCACACCTACGGCCTGACCTGCTGATTCCTGTCAGCACTTTTTGAGATTTCTTCCTTTGTCTAGGAGGCTGAAGATGGGGCCTGAGGCTCTGCAGCTTCTCCCAGGGGGACCCCTAGGCCTGGATTTCTGGAGTTTTCCATACGTTTGGCCTGGAGACCCAGTTCTTAGGCATTCCCCAAGGGTCTCAGGACAGAAGGGGAACCCACTCTGGGCCTACCAGTCCCCCAAAGAGCTGGCCCCAACCTTGTCATAAGGCCCCGGAAGTCCCCTTTCAGCAGCTCCGCCTTTGGGCACTGTTGAAATATACTTTTTATTGCATTTCTGCCGTTTTACAAAAATATGACAAAATAAATTAAAAACAAATAAATAATCGCCTATTCTGGGTGTGTTTTCTGTTGTTTTTGGGGGGTTTCTTTTTGTTTCCCCCTATCCTGGTCGAAAAGAAAACGGCAGATAGAGGGGCCCCAGGCCCCCGGCCCTGCCCCAGGAGGGGGCAGCCAATACTGGGGTACATCGGGCCCGGCCCAAGTGTTTTCTGGGTGGCGGCCGCCGCCCCGTCTGTGATTGATATTGCATATGAAAACAGGAAGGCAGGCGGGCGGAGCTAATGCCAGCCGCTGGGCCAGCACACGGCCTGAGGACTGGGACTGGAGCTGGGGCTGGGCGAGGGCGCGGGGGGCTGGGGGGGCACGGAGGTGGGAGGCGGCAGCGGCGGCGGGAGGCTGTAGAAGCTGGCATCCCCCGGCAGGGGCTGGGGGACAGGCGGGGGCCCGGCGAGAGCGCAGGGCGGGCAGTCAGTGGCAGCAGGGGCCTGGCGGGGAGCGGCGCCCTCGCCCCCGCAGCCCCACGGCCCATCCCACTGCCAGCAGCCCGCGGGGGGCGTCGGGGGCCGAGGCATTGGTGTTGGCGGCGGTGGCGGCAGCGCAGGGCTCCGGCTGCGGCGGGTGCGGAGGGCCGGGGCGCCAACGGGGGCCAGCGCTGTCCCTGCGGAGGCGAGAGGGGCCGTTCCGGGGAGATGCCGTCCCCGGCGCTGGGGACCCTGCCCGCGCTCCCTCTGGGCTTTCAGGCACATGGAGGGCCTTATTGCTTCTGATCAGTGACAAGGGGTGGGCTTCTTCGGATGCATCCCCGGCCTCTGGGCACTGGGCCCCTCCCCTTCACGGAGAGAGGGAAGTCTGAGGAAGTCCCGCTGACTTCCGACCTAAGTCCCTGGTGCTACAGCTGCCACCTCTTGGGCTCCCTGGGATGGGTCGCTGGACCCCGGGCATGAATGAGGTGGGAGGGGGGGCAGTGAGGCCTGTGACTCTGCTCCGCGGACACAGGGCTGCAGCCCTGAACTCCCCTAGTGGGCAGCCTGAGCCCCACCTCCAAGGAAGGCCTCCAGGAACAGCTTGGGCTGCAGGACGGGGGCTTGCATAGAGGCCTGGGGGTTCCGGTCCCCCAGAGTGAGCTGGGTGTGGGGTCTCATGGGGGCAGGAAAGGCTAGGCCAGGTGGTGAAGGGGGCTCCCTCATCTCTCCTGGCACCAGAGCATGGCAGGCGGGCACCCTGGGAAGGGATCTGGGGGACAAGGGACTTTGGCATCCCTCCCCCGGGGATGAGGAGGGTCAGGCACAGGGCTCCAGGCTCTCAAGGACCCGGAAAGACTGAGTAGGCTTTGATCAACAGGCTCCATGTACCACACACCCAGGTCCCCAACTGGTACTAGGAGACCGAGCCTCCCCTGTCCGCTTCAGCCCCTCTGCCCACGCCTGGACACCCCACCCCTACCCCCAAAGCCCAGCCCAGAGTCCCCACCCCCGAGTTAAAGCTTGTGACCTGAGCTTTCCTCTTCGGGCCGGGGTGTGTCCGGCTCCTCAGCTGCAGCCTCGTCCGCCAGCCCACTCCGCTGGGCTCGGCAACCGCCACCGCCGAGGGTCCCATCCTGCCGGGCCTGCCCGCCCGCCCCGTTGGACCCGGCCTCCGCCCGGGCCCCACCGAAGGGGAAAAGTTTGCCGGCGTGGAAGGCCTTGGGTGGAGAGTGGCTACGCTCTGGGTCCCGCCGGGTCTCAGGTGACTTGAGGAATTTGAAGCTAAGGAAGGCTGGCAGGCGGGTGTCGCTGCCAGTGGGCGACTGGGCAGGGGTTGGCCGGGTGGTGAGGTTGGCCCCTGTGCCGGCCGGCGAGGAGGACGAGGCCCCAGACGACAGGAACTTGCCCTGCAGCGGGATGATCTGCTTCAGCTTCATGACGTTGTTAGGTGCCAGCAGGGACCCCGGGCGCTTGGGTCGCTCCGGCCCGTGGCCACCTGCCCCACTGCCCTTGGCCTTGGCCGAGGTTTTCTCCGGGGCAGCAGGGTCCAACCCAGAGCCCTCAGCTCGCGCCTCCTCTCTGCCACTGGCGTCGCGCTCCCTCCGGGCATGGTGCTCGGCGTGGCGCTGCCGTTCCTCCTCCTCCCGCCTACGCCGCTGCTGCTGCTGGTAGCGGTGCTGGGCCTGGCGCTCGTGTCTCTGAGGGCAGAATGGAGCCATTACGGGCACTGGGAGGAGTGAGTGTGTGAGCAGCTGCCCACCCAGGCCCAGGCCCACGCTAGGGCTCTCCTGCAGAAGTGGGGAGAGATCCACACACTTCTTGGGTTCCAGCTGCATCCCTGGACCCACCCCAGGGCTCTCAGAGAACTGAGAAGAGAGCAAGCATTTACTGGCCACCAATTCTGTCCCCGGTCTCATGCCAGACGCTGTCTTAGAAATTGGGAGAGTTAAAACAAATATTGGGCCTCAGCAGTTCCCTGCTTTCTGGAGAACTGGGGAGAGACAGAGCTGTGACTGTCCAGTGGCCAGTAGCCACACACGGCATTGTTAATTAAAAAAAAAAAATTATTATTTTTGGGCCCCGCCACATGACTTGCAGGTATCTCAGTTCTCAGACCAGAGACTGAACCTGGGCCATGGCAGTGAATCCTAATCGCTAGACCAGCAGGGGACTCCCATGGTTTTGTCACTTTAAATAACTGAAATAAGGTAATTCCCTGGCAGTCCAGTGGTTAGGATTCTGTGCTCTCACCGCAGAGGGCCCAGCTTTGATGCCTGGTTGGGGAACTAAGATCCCATAAGCCACGAAGCATAGCCAATAAACAAACAACCAGGTAACTGAAGTAAAAGCTCGGTTTCTCAGTAGCACCAGGTCCCATTGCAAGCGCTCATTGGTCATCTGTAGTAACCGGCTACATGGGCAACCCAGAAGAGAACATTTCCATCACTATTTTTGGGGCTTTCCAGGTGGCGCAGCAGTAAACAATCTGCCTGTCAATGCAGGAGACTTCTCATAAGAGACTTGGGTTCGATCCCTGGGTTGGGAAGATCCCCTGGAGAAGGGAATGGCTACCCACTCTAGTATTCTTGCCTGGAGAATTCAATGAACAGAGGAGCTTTGTGGGCCCCAGCCCATGGTGTCACAAAGAGTTGGACACTGAGCAGCTGAGCACACACACATGGGGGGCTCCACTGGCTGGTGGCGATGAGCTCCCTGGCCCGCTCTGCAGCTTTCTGGGGAACGTGGCACAGGCTGGGCTTCTAGAAAGCATCGGCTGTGTCCCTGACCCCACACAGAACAATGCCCGGCACGCTGGCAGATGACAGTTCCTAAGTGCTGGCCTGGTGCGGGATGCCACCAGGACCCCAGAAGGGACCAGGTCCTTTTGAAATGCTAATTATTACCCTAGGCTTCCCTGGTGACTCAGATGGTGAAGAATCCGCCTGCAATGTAGGAGACCTGGGTTTGATCCCTGGGTCGGGAAGATCCCCTGGAGGAGGGCATGGCAACCCACTCCAGTATTCTTGCCTGGAGAATCTCATGGACAGAGGAGCCTGGTGGGCTACAGTCCATGGGGTCACCAAGAATCGGATACGACTAAGCAACAAACACTAACTGCACATCTACCCTCCTAAGGATGTGACTGCCCAGCCAGGTGACGCGTAGAGGCGACGCGGGGAGAAGCCCCTCGGAGCAGAGATGTAAAGCATGCCGGGCCCTGGCCCACGTACCTTGAAGGCCTCCCGGCGCTGGTACTCCAGCTTGGCCATCTCCTCGGCCACCCAGCCCGGGATGTCGGGGATGGCCACATGGATGAGGTACTTGAGGAGCAGAGCGAAGTGCTGAGGCGACAGAGGAGGAGGCTGCAGGCACGGGGACACCCCCCAACCACCGCCTGGGTCCCCCACCCGGCCACCGGTCCCACCTCGAGCACCACCACGGACACGATGGCTGCCTCGGGACTGAGCCAAGGGAAGAGGCGCTGCAGCTGCCCACACTGGCCAATTAGATAGCAATTGACCACGATTGCCAGGACGCCCATGACCTCCATCACCTTCTGCGGGGGTAGGGGGGACAAGGGGCTCAGGTGGGGTCTAGCCAGCCCCCCCAGCACCCGCTCCACCTCTGGGCATCCTGGCTCAGAGCCCTTGGCCCTTCCCCACCTGCCACTGGCCAATGCTTTCCACCCGCTGCCCAAAGGGCCGCTGCAGCCCCGTGCACAGCTTGAGGGCGTCACTGCGGATCTCGATGAGGTTGTTGATGAGGGCACAGAGGGCAGCCAGGGGGAAGGCAGACGAGAAAAGCACGACATAGCCAAACTGCACGAACATCTCCTGGTAGTCCTGGAATGTGTCCTGTGGGCAGGCACGCAGTGGGTGGGCCTAGGCTCTCCCCCAACTCAGGACACCTCTTCCCTCAGCCCACCTTCCTCTCATCAAGCCCGCCTCCCTCAGATTATCCTTCATGGACCCAAGCTCAGCAAGGTTAGCAAGTTTCTGACCACATAAGGGTGAGCCGCTCAGTTGTGTCCAACTCTTTGCAGTCCCATGGACTGTAGCCATGGGATTCCCTAGGCAAGAAGACTGGAGTGGGTTGCCATGCCCTCCTCCAGGGGATCTTCCTGATCCAGGGATTGAACCCGTCTCCTGCATCGCAGGCAGATTTTTTACCGTCTGAGCCACCAGGAAGGCCCTGATCACATAAAGGGGCCCATCATTCCTTCCTGTCGCTCCCACCCCACCTCCACCGTCAGACCGTGTGCACAGCCCGGCCGACGGCCCTGCCCCCACCCTCAGGTGCCCTCCTCACCTCGTATTTCTTCATGCAGCTCTCGAGCTCCGCCTGGGTGAGCTGAGATGAGTGTTCCTCCTCGGGTGGGTCGATCCAAGACGACCGGTTCTGCCGCCGCTGCTTCCGGGCTGAGTCGCCTGAGCCCGGCTCTGGATCCGGGCCCCCATCCGGCCCCTGGTCTCGGCCCTCGCCTCCAGCCCGGCGGAGCAGGACAGCCGGGGGAGTCTCCCGTTCGGGGCTGCTGGGAGCCCCCTCAGCCTCATCGTCCTCCTCGGCCAGTGTGAACACGCCCGGTTCCAGCCCCTTCTCCACCATGGTGGGGCTCCCCTCCTCCAGGAGGGCCTCCTGGCTTGGGCCCGGCCGACGCCGCCCAGCCCCCCGCTCGGCAAAGCTGACCTTCTTCAGTCGGAGCCCGCAGTCCAGGAGGCCGCCCTCCTCGCCTTCCTCGTCCTCATCCTCCTCCTCTTCGTCCTCCTCCTCCTCCTCTTCATCCTCCTCCTCTCTGCCCCCCCGGGGCCCGTCCCCCACCTCTCCTCCTTCCCCCGCCGGCCGCCGCTCCACCGCGGCCTCCTCTTCCTCCTCAGGTGCCCCGCAGCCCCCGCTGAGACACCTGCGGCCCCCACCACTGCTGCTGCCACCACCACCCTCTTCAGCCGGGGGTTCGAGGTGGCGGCGTGCGGGGCGCCGGAGGCTCAGAAGGCCAAGCAGGGCACGGGCCAGCTCCCAGGCCGCCCGCAGGCCAAGCTCTCCTCGGCCCAGCCGCCGATACAGGTGGGGCTGCAGAACCTCTCGAACATTCTGGAGGAACTGGCGGGTGATCAGCAGTGTGGCCAGCATCTGAGGGTAGGAAGGGGGTGGAGAGCGGCCTCGTGGGGGGCGGGCGGGGCCCTGGGCACTGGGACAGGCTGTGGGCACCCACCATCCCAAAGCACACATCCAGCCACAGCCTGAGCCCAGTCTGGATGTCCCCGGGCACAGAGGCAACCCCAAGCCACAGCTGGGCGGGCCACAGCGCTTCTAGCTGATCACCTGGGAAGGCCATGGCTTCCCATCATGCCACACCTCCCGGATCTCGGCTGGTGCCCAGGGCCTCCAGGGGCTCTTGACACCTGCACGCAGTCAGTGGAGCCCCATCCCTTCAGAGCATGCACCCTCGGCTAGGCGTGAGGCCCCCGGCACAGCCACACTGACCACCCTGGCAAGGCCCCGAGGGCTCGCCACCACCTGCCCGTACTTTGGCCCAGGCCTCAAGAAGGAGGCCCTGGAGGGAGAGGAGGAGCAGGCGGAACCGCAGGGCCACGAGCGGGACCAGCACCGCCCAAAGCTGCCGCTCGAGGCTCTGGGACAGGGACAGGACGATCAGGAGCTGTGGAGGGACCGACGGACAGGTGGACAGACAGATGGGGGGGGCATGACAGGCAGAGAGAGAACACACAGACAAATGGACAGAGAGGAGAGAAGGATGGAGGAGGAAGGGAGGGGCTGGAGAGCCCTTGGACCCCTTGGGCCGGTCTGGCCCCACAGCCAGCTGCCGTGGGGGCACTGCTTTAGGCCAGGCTCTCACCTCTTTCAGGCGTTCCATGTCCTTGAGGTAGAAGCCGATGTAGAAGAGGCTCAGGTATGAGTTGACGAACTGGAACTGTGCGAAGCAGGCAGGGGGGTGGTCACCCTGCCATGTCTGTCCCAAGGAACCCCCATGTGTCCCCTGTAGAACCCCTGCCTGGGGACTTCCCTGGTGGTCCAGTAGCTAGGACTTTGTGCTCCCAACGCAGGGGGCCTCAGTTCGATCCCTGGTCAGGGAACTAGATCACATGTGCCACAACTAAGACCCGGTGCAGCCAAATAAATAAATACTTAAAAAAATAAAAGAAGCCCTGCCGGCTTGCTGGCCACCACTCACCAGGACGACCTTGATGATGAGGTGCTTCTCATAGGCACTCTCCAGCCGATAGTTCTCTGGGGGCCAAGGAGACGAGTGAGAGTGTAGCCCAGGCCGTCATGGGCAGCAGGGACCCCAGAAGGCAGTGGGGCCCTTCCTGCTGGGGGCTGAGCAATGGGACCTCTGCTCACAGGGCATACCCATGTCGTTGAGCCAGACAGCCAGCTTCTTATAGCCCTCGGCACTTGCGCTGACCAGCAGGGCCAGCATGACTTTCGGCAGGAAGCGGGCAAGACGGGGCAGCCCCTTCACGCTCAGCACCAGCTCCTGCAGGAACAAAGGGGTTCAGAGGTTACCCCGGTCGCTGGGCTCGGCTCGGGGCCCACCTGAACAGGTTGGGGCCGAGGCCAGGGCTAGGAACTGGAGGTCACCTGGAGCTGGAAGCAGCCGAGCATGAGCAGGAACACGCAGGCTAGGCAGGTGAGGCACAAGGGAAGACTCACGAGCATCTGGAAGAGCAGCCGCTTCCAGGGCGGGTAGTAGAACTCCTCGGCCTGAGTCACGGGGCTGATGCGCCGCACGCCCTGGCAGAGGGTGGGGGCATGGCCCAACACAAGATCAGAGGGGCTGCCTCTGTCCCACACCCTTCCCAACCCTTCAAACTCCATGTCTATGATGCTTTGCTATCATGGTTTGTTGTAGTTCAGTTGCTAAGCCGTGTCTGACTTTGTGACCCCATGGACTGCGGCACGCCAGGCTTCTCAGTCCTTCACCTTCTCCTGGAGTTTGCTCAAACTCATGTCCATAAGGTGATGCCATCCAGCCATCTCATCCTTGCTATCAGGGTGTGTCCACTTAATGCACCCTCCCTAGTCTCTCAAATCCAACTTTCCACACCTCTCCCTTCGGGCATGCAGATCCCTTCACTTGGCAAACCTTCTCAGAAGCTGCAGCCCTACTTCACCTCCCACTTTGTTCTTGTAATGCACTTGCTCAGTATGTTTTCTCTTTTTTACCCCATTCTCGAAGTCCCTAAACTCAGACTGCCCCAACTGACCCTGAACTGGGGTCGTGGCTCCTCCACAGCTTCCCCGGGTGAGTCCAGTGTTCCCCACTTGTAGGCCAGCTCAGCCCCCCTCCGTTTCCACTCCTCCAAGAACAGCGTTGACCAGACCACGTTGAAGAGGGCAAAGACCACGCAGGATACATCCCGGCTTGTCTGAGGGTGACAGAGGAGGGCTGCAGTGTTGGCTGGCCCAGTCCAGGGAGGAAGTTGTCTGAGGTGTTCCACCCCCTGTCCAGTCCACACCCGGCACCTGATCAGCCTCTGTGAATGTGTACAGGACTGAGCCGAAGACCGCTGGGTACACCATTGCCGATGTGTAGAAACCCAGCCAGGCAAAGTACATGGCAATCTTCACACCAAAGTAGTCACAGATCTCATCTGCCGGGGACGAGGAGGGGGCGGTGCCAGTCAGCCCTGCCTGCCTCCTCGGACCCCCACCAACCCCCCACTCCAGCCAGGACCACACCTAGAGGCTGGTTTTCACACACAGCCTGCACCCATGACTTCATGAGACGGTTCAGGATGCGCTGCTCGTGGACTGGGAACACCTGCTGGATGATCCCGCGGGCCGCCAGTTCAGGGACTGTTGGGGAACAAGAATGGGTGACCCCACCCGTCTGCCTGTTCAGTCCTCCTCGGCTGAAACCCAACTTATAACTTTTTGCCTGCTCTTAAACTAGCAAACGCTTTTCCCAGGAGAAGAGTTCTGGGTGAAAGGAACATCATTCCTCAAAATCTGGGAGGTGCAGGGGCAGGTGGGGAAGGGTGCTCGAAACCTGGGAGGTGCGATCCCAGTGGGGAAACCCGTTTTTAAACAGAGCTGCTTGGTTTCAGCTCATTCCTCCAAACGTCTGAAGAATGGTGCAAAGCTGGCATTAGAAGGTTAACTTGCAGCGGCTGGTTTCCTGGGGGATACTGAGGCCCAGAGCTCACCACACAATGTGTGGAGTGCTGTCCATGGTCCTGCCCCAACCTTATCGCAGACCCAGAAAAGGGTTTCTCCTGGACCTGCCTCCAAGGAGACAAGCCCCACCCCTTGCTAAGGCCACACCCTTCAGCTTATTGATTGATCTCCAGGCCCCGCCCCACTCTTCGGGAGACTCTGATTGGTTTCATCTAGGCCCCGCCTTCCTAACCCTCCTACGTTGACAGCAGTCCTCTAAGAGCCCCAGCCAACTCCCCACATATGATTGGAAGCTTGGGACCACCTCACTCACTGATTGGCTGGTCCTCCAGAAAGCGCACATTGTGTAGTGCCTCGCCCTGCTTGGCACGAAGGTTCTGCAGCCAGAAGCGGATGATGCTCTGGCGCTCCTGCAGGGGACAGGGCGTGAGCACAGGGAGCAGCCGCCCACGGGCTAGGAATGTGCGCTGGGGGCCAGAGCCGGCCGCACCTGGGAGGTGAAGAAGCGCAGCTCACTCTCCACATTCTCGTAGATGAAGTCCTCCTCGCAGGAGAAGCCGCGGGTGCCCCCGCCAAACTCGGCCTTCACTGCTTTGCGCAGACCCAGCTCGTCGGCCCCTCTGAGTAGGCTGCGGGAAGGGCAGGGGAGGTGGGATCACGGGGAGACCCTGGCTCACCATCCTGGAACTAGGGATGGTGTACCTGGTGGACGTCTGGGACAAATGCAGGGTGGCTGGACCTCGCAGTTGGCGCTTGGAAGGGCGGGGAGCTGAGTAGCAGGGTCAGCGAGAGGCCAGGGACAGGGACTCGCCTCTCATATGTGGCAGTGACGAAGAAGGCGTACGCGCGTGTGTGGCGGTGGTGGCGGACTTGCACGATGAGCTCGGGGATGCCCACGCGGATGTGGTTCAGCAGCCATAGCAGCGTGTGGTCATCGGTCGTATCTGCCAAGGGGCACAGGGACCAATGGCTCTTGCCAGGAGTGACAGGGGAGCCCGGCTCGGGGGAATTCAGTGTAGGCCCTGGGCGGGTGAGCACAGACAAGTACCTGGGAAGGTCATCAACACGTCACAGTTTTCCGTGGGCACCGTCTTCATCCACGCTTTGTGGGACACCAGATACCGACCTACCTGCAGGAGCCGCTTCCCAAAAAGCTTATCTGGGGAGCAGGCAGCGCAGGCTGGGGTCAGGTCATTCTCAGATGGCCTAGCCTCCAGTCTTAGTCCCTCCAACCCTTGCCTCTGATCACACATTCGCCAGGGCTCCTTGGCACTCAGCTTGGCATTCAAGGCCCTGTGAGCTCTGGTCTTGGCTTGTTTCCTTCCCTCCACGTCCTTGTACCAGCCAGGCCCTTCTCCAGGAATGCCCTTCCCCCAGGTCCTCCCTTACAAATCTTACTCATTCTTGAGGCCCAGCTCCGCCTCCGAAACCACAATCGATGGGGTGCTCACTAACAGCTCTGAGCACCTCAGTACATTATGTCAGCGTCTCCTCATAGCTGGGTGCGGCTCTTACCCCCATTTCACAGGCGAGGAAACTGAGACCCAGAGCATTTAAGTTACCCAAGGTCACAGAGCCCAGCAGGGATTTGAACCCAAGACCGTATGATTCTGTATCCTCTGTGGAGAGGCGCTCTTAAGCGTATCACTGCTCAGCAGCGATCGAGTAGCCCAAGGGGTGACTGGGCTCAGTCCCGCACCGGGGCTCTAGGAGGGGCGTGTCCATATCTTTGCGCTGGGACCCCACACCCGCTGCACCGTTCCAGCCGCGCTCGCCCGGCCGCAGCCGCAGTGCCAGGAAGAGCCGGTGCCTCGACTGGACTCCAGGCCCGGGACGGCTGACTCCAATATCCCTCCCCGTAGACCTGCCGCGAACACCCCAAGCACCTGCAACCCTGTCAGATCCAGGCGCTGCACACGTACCCAGAACTCCGGACGCCGGGGCTGCAGGCTCGCCCTCCGGCGGGGGCCTCTTGCCACGCTCGCCCTCCAGGGACGTGCCCCCAGCGCCGGAGGTGGCTTCCGCCATTGCGAGGGCAGGTCAGGTCAGGGGCTGCGGGCGGCCCAGGCGCCTTGGGGCCGCGGTCTCATGGGGCCGGTGCTGCCACCGAGCGCGCCTGAGGAGGAGACAAAGGCCGCGCCCGCCCGCGCCGGCCGCCGTCCCCGCGTGCCCGAGCGCTGCTTCTCGTCCCCGCCCGCGCGGAACCTCGATTCTCCTTCCCGGCCCCGCGCGCGTCGTTCTCTGGTTCTCGACTCCGCCCGTGATGTTTTCCGAGTTTCGTTCTCGCCCGCCCACCTCGTTCTCTGGTGTTCGTCCCCGCCCGCGCCGAATTTTCATTCTTCTCCCTTTCCCCGCCCGAGTTGGTGCCCGGTCTCGACACCGCCCGCCCTGGGCCTGGATTCTCTGCCTTAAAGCCTTAGTTTCCCCGTCGGTTTGGAATCTGAGATGGTCTTGCGGGTAGGTTGTGTGGGTGGGGTTGGGGGGAGCGGGTGGTGAGCCTGATCGCGGGAGATTCTCGGTAGCAATAACTCCAACCACCACAGGGAGAGTGAGAATAAGTGTATCATGTCTTAGTACATGCTGGATGTGTAACACCATCTTTGTTACCTAGGACACTCTTCAAGCCCTCTTTGTCCAGTGAACTGCTGCACCCTTCAGGATGTAACGTCCTCAGAGAGGACCCGATAGAGTTCCCAAATTTCAGTTCAGTTCAGTCGTGCCGGCTCTGCGACCCCACGGACGCCAGGCCTCTCTGTCAATCACCAACTCCCGGAGTTTATTCAAACTCGTGTCCATTGAGTCGGTGATGCCATCCAACCATTTCATCCTCTGTCATCCCCTTCTCCTCCCACCTTCAATCTTTCCCAGCCTCAGGGTCTTTTCAAATGAGTCAGCTCTTCGAATCAAGTGGCCAAAGTATCAGAGTTTCAGCTTCAACGAATATTCAGGACTGATTTCCTTTAGGATGGACTGGTTGGATCTCCTTGCAGTCCAAGGGACTCTCAAGAGTCTTCAACACCACAGTTCAGAAGCATCAATTCTTTGGCGTTCAGCTTTCTTTATAGTCCAATTCTCACATCCATACATGACTACTGCAAAAAACCATAGCCTTGACTAGATGGACCTTTGTTGACAAAGTAATGTCTCTGTTTTTTAATATGCTGTCTAGGTTGGTCATAACTTTCCTTCCAAGGAGTAAGTGTCTTTTAATTTCATGGCTGCAGTCAACCATCTGCAGTGATTTTGGAGCCCCCCAAAATAAAGTCTGACACTGTTTCCACTGTTTCTCCATCTATTTGCCATGAATTGATGGGACTGGATGCCATGATCTTTGTTTTCTGAATGTTGAGCTTTAAGCCAACTTTTTCACTCTTCTCTTTCACTTTCATCAAGAGGCTCTTTAGTTCTTCACTTTCTGCCATAAGGCTGGTGTCATCTGCATATCTGAGGTTATTCATATTTCTCCTGGCAGTCTTGATTCCAGCTTGTGCTTTATCCAGCCTAGCGTCTCTCATGATGTACTTTGCATATAAGTTAAATAAGCAGGGTGACAATATACAGCCTAGATGTACTCCTTTTCCTATTTGGAACAAGTCTGTGGTTCCATGTCCAGTTCTAACTGTTACTTCCCGACCTGCATATAGATTTCTCAAGAGGCAGGTCAGGTAGTCTGGTATTCCCATCTCTTTCAGAATTTTCCACAGTTTATTGTGATCCACACAGTCAAAGGCTTTGGCATAGTCAACAAAGCAGAAATAGATGTTTTTCTGGAACTCTCTTGCTTTTTCGATGATCCAGCGGATGTTGGCAATTTGATCTCTGGTTCCTCTGCCTTTTCCAAGTTTAGCAAATAAAAATACAGTTCTCCTAGTTAAATGTGAATTTCAGATAAATGAATAAATTTTTAGTATATCCCCAATATTACATGCTTCCCGGGTCGCTCAGTCAGTAAAGAATCTGCCTGCAGTGCAGGAGACCCGGGTTCAATCCCTGGGTCTTGAAGATCCCCTGGAAAAGGGCATAGCAACGCACTCCAGTATTCTTGCCTGGAGAATCCCCATGGACAGAGGAGTCTAGAGGGCTACAGTCCATGGAGTTGCAAAGAATCGGATATGACTGAGCAGCTAACACACATACACACACACACACACACAAATATTGCATGGGTCCTAATTATACTGACAGAATAATCCTTGTTCATCTGAAATTTACATTTAATTGGGGGCCCTGTATTTTCTCTGTTGTCTGACCCCCTGACCATCCTCTGTAGCCTCTTCCATTGGACTGATAGATCAGCGAGGGCAGGGGCCCAGACTGATTCTTCGTGGTTACACGGTAGTCATTTGATGTATACTTTTGACAGATGGAACAGCTTGGAGACAGCGAACGTCATCATTCACTCCTCTTCTACAAATGAAAAGAAAGTGTTTTTTTAACTTTTTATTTTGTAGTGGGGTATAATCAGTTAACAATGTTGTGATAGTTTCAGGTAAACAGCCAAGGGACTCCGCCAAACATATACATGTATCCTTTCGCCCCCAAACTCCCCTCCCATCCGGGGTGCCACACAACATTAAGCAGAGTTCCATGTACTATAGAGTAGGTCCTAGGTGGTTATCCATATTAAATACAGCAATGTGAACATGTCCATCCCAAACTCCCTGACAAATGAAAAAACTGAACAGAGCGAGGCGTGGAGCTAACCATTAGAACTGTACTCTGTTCCAGTCTTCCCTAAGGATAGTCGCGCCACCCGCCCGCTCGTCCAAGAACCAGAGAATTCGCCGCTTGACAGTACCCCCGGAGACCCCGCCCATCCAGTGCCTGGAATTCCACCATCAGCGCTTTATTTCGCCGGCCGGAGCTGTCCCGGGTTAACCTGAAAATAATCTCCCCTTTCTGGCTTTCAGGGAGCCAGAGACAGACGGGACACACAACTCCGCACGAGGAGACCGGGGCCAGAGTAGCCCAGAGAGGAGAGAGGACTGTGCTGGGGATCCTAGGGAGGCTTCCTAGCGGAGGGGACCTTGGAGCTAGGCACTGAGGCTCTTTGTCAAGGGAAGGGTGTCTGAGGCAGAAGGACGGCGGGAGGGAAAGCTGGGGAGGGGCGAGAAACTGTAGACTTCTGAGAAAAGGAGAAGTCTTCCCAGAAATTTGGAATAGATTTCCCCAGGGCCAGGGCGTAGGTTCCCCGGAACTCATCCCTCCAGGCCACCGAGATGCTCTTGAAAATGAAAGGCACTCAGTCCTGTCCGACTCTTTGCGACCCCATGAACTGCAGCCCACCAGGCTCCTCTGTCCTTGGGATTCTCCAGGCAAGAATACTAGAGTGGATGGCCACTTCCTTCTCCATGGGATCTTCCCGACCCAGGGATCGAACATGGGTCTCCTGCATTTCAGGTAGATTCTTTACTGTCTGAGCTATCAGGGAAGCCCCCGAGATGCTCTTGCTTCGACTCAAACCCTCGCCTTCCTATAATTTCCATTGCCCTGTGCCACTCCTCATTTCCGGTGTCTAGGAACCTGGTCCCTCTAGGATCCTAAAAATTCTGTCTAATGTTGCTGGAGGAACACCATTTCACTGCACCGCAGCGTGCGAGCCCTCGGCTTCTTTCCCTGTCATTAGCCAGTAGAAGCGAAGATCTTCAGTGGATGGGCGGTACGTTTTCTACGGGGCCCAATGATAATCGAGAATTGTTGAGCACTTTACCAGTCACGCCGCGGAGTGGGCGGAACCTCCTTCGAGGACTTGCAGACCCCCGCGGCAGGGTGGGCAGGCGGGGAGCTGATTGTGAATCCATGTGGCGGGGGCTGTGGACCCTGGTATCCCGGGCTGCACGTGGGCCTCACAGGTGGGGTGATCTGGGCAAGGGCTGTGACAGCGTAGGGTGTTGCTCGGGCCCCAAACCCTCTCCCTGGGATCTGGGGGCCCGGTTCCCTGCGGCAGGACCACCTTTCGCTTTCGTCCAAGCCCCACCCCCTGCCGCAGAGCCCACCGCAATCCAGTCTTCTTCTGGCCTCAGAACTTCCGATCAGTCCATCCCCTAGCCACAAAACTTCCACTTGGGGGATCACGCGACCATCGAGCCATCTATCCACCTGCCACTCTGGCGTCAGAGCTTCTCAGATGCACTGACTCTCCTCCTCTCCAGTCCCAGACTGTGCACGCGCCAGGGCAGTGGTTACCGGGCCCCCGGTTCCGGAGCCACTATCTTCGCTCTGAGCTCTGGCCAAGGCCGCTGCGGCATCGCGGTGATCCGAACCAGCGGCCCTGCCAGCGGCCACGCCCTCCAGAGCCTCACGGCGCCGCGGGACTTACCCCCGGCCCGCAAAGCCTGCCTGCGCCTGCTCAGTGACCCCCGTTCTGGGGAGCCTTTGGACCGCGCGCTGGTGCTTTGGTTTCCAGGTACGGGACTTTCAGATCCGAAACCTCAAGTAGCTCCTGTGACCCAACTTCCTCCTTCCAGGCGGTGGCCCAGGCTGTATCCTGCTGACACCCATCTCTTCAACATACTAGGTCCCCAAAGTTTTACCGGTGAGGATTGCGCGGAGTTCCACGTGCATGGAGGGCCGGCCGTGGTGAGTGGTGTCCTGCAGGCCCTGGGTAAGTCTGCAGCCTTGGGTTTGAGGTATTGCTACGCCGGTGACCTGGGTACGGGCCAGGGGCCTCAGGATCTTGAACCTTCCCGCAGGCAGTGTGCCAGGGCTGAGGCCAGCGGAAGCAGGCGAGTTCACCAGGAGGGCGTTCGCCCACGGGAAGCTGAGCCTGACGGAGGTGGAGGGGCTGGCAGACCTGATCCATGCAGAAACCGAGGCGCAGCGGCGACAGGCCCTGAGGCAGCTCGATGGGGAGCTAGGTGACCTCTGTCGCGGCTGGGCCGAGACCCTCACTAAAGCAAGTACACTCATACCTTGCCGCAGAGACACTACCTAACCTTTTCCTGTGTTAGAGTTTCCTGTCTATGAGCCTCCAATCTGGTCCCTTAAGGTCAGGCTGGACCCGGGCACCCACTCGGGGCGAGTTTCTGTATGACCACACTACCCACCTCTCCCTCCCTCAGGCTCTGGCCCATGTAGAGGCCTATATCGATTTTAGTGAGGATGACAACCTGGAGGAAGGCGTCCTGGATCAAGGTGGGTCCCCCTGGGGGTGGGAGGTGGAGACATCTGGCATCCAGCCCCCCCAGGTCCTCTTACTCTCTCTCTCCTTTCCTCCATCCACAGCTGATAGTGAGGTGCGGAAGCTGGAGGTGGCGCTGGGCGTACATCTTCGAGATGCCAGGCGCGGGCAGAGGCTCCGCTCAGGGGCGCACGTGGTGGTTGCGGGACCTCCCAACGCCGGCAAAAGCAGCCTGGTGAACCTGCTCAGTGCGTGGGCAGGGGGCGGGGCTGGGAGCTAAGCTGCTGAGCTTTCTGGGGTAGGGAAGGGGCCTGGGAGGTTGAAAACTGTCCGTCCCGGGGGTGGAACCTAAGGGAGGGACCCTCTCATCACCACACCCGCTTCCTCTGAGCCCACCCCCACCCCCAGGCCGGAAGCCTGTGTCCATCGTGTCCCCGGAGCCGGGGACCACCCGAGATGTTCTGGAGACCCCCGTGGACCTGGCCGGGTTCCCAGCGCTGCTGAGCGACACTGCGGGGTTGCGGGAAGGCGTGGGGCCTGTGGAGCAGGAGGGCGTGCGGCGTGCCCAAAAAAGGTGGGCAGGAGGGAGGTAGGAGGGGGAAACGCGGGCCCTTTGCTGTTTCTACCAGTTGCATTTCTCTTTCATTAGTCCTTAATGAGGAGAGATTACTAAACCCCGTTAGGTGGGGCCTCAGTTCTTTGGGGAGGGCAGCTTTTGGGTTTGGCCTTTACTCCGTCCCTGCCGAATGCTCTTCAATGCGCAGCTCTGGGATCCATGCTCCATTTTCCCGCCTCCCAGGCTGGAGCAGGCTGACCTCATTCTGGCCGTGTTGGATGCTTCTGACCTGGCCTCTCCGGCCAGCTGCAACTTCCTGGACACCGTTGTCATCCCGGCAGGAGCCAGGAACCCCAATGGGAGCCGCCAGCGCCTTCTGCTTGTGCTGAATAAATCAGACCTGCTGCCCGCTGGGCGCTCAGACCTCCATCCTGACCTCCCCTCCCACCTGTTGCTGTCTTGCCTGACGGGTGAGGGGCTGGACGGCCTCCTAGAAGCACTGAAGAAGGAGCTGGCTGCACTGTGAGCCCCCTTGCCCACTGGGCAACCTCGCTCTGTCCAAGTTTGGGGGCTAAGCCACTGGCTTTGGGCACAGCTGGCCCTGCCAGCTCAGTTTCTGTATCTAAAAACGGGGTACGATTGTTCCCCTTCCCCCCACTTTGAATGCCGAGAGAGACCTTATCCTTTGTCCCTTCCAGGTGTGGGGACCCGTCCACAGGCCCACTTCTGACACGGTCGAGGCACCAACACCACCTCCGGGGCTGCCTGGATGCCCTTGGTCAGTACAAGCAGGCAAAAGACTTAGCCCTGGCAGCCGAGGCACTTCGGGTAGCCCGAGGGCATCTGAGTCATCTCACTGGTGGAGGGGGCACTGAGGAAATTCTGGATATCATCTTCCGGGACTTCTGCGTGGGCAAGTGAGGGGACAGCGGAAGCTCAGACCCAGGCTGGAGGAGCACCCGGAAGCCTTGGGGTATCTGGGAACAGCTTAGGCCAAGGGGGGGACCTTGACCGCAAACTACAAAGCCTCTGTTGCTGGTAGTGACTGAGCGGCAGCCGGCCAGATTTCGGGGGTTTGGCGTTGAGTGGGGCTGAAGGGAGGTCCTTTTGGGCCCATGATGCTGGGGGAGGAGGAGTAGAGGATCAAGACGGAGGTTGAAAGGTCTCAGAGGTTTTTGTTTTATAGTTTTTAATTTATTTTGCAAATACCAAAGGAAGGTAAAAAACAGGTGATCCAGAAATATTTGAACACCCTCTCCTTGGTGATTGTATCCTACCAGAACTTTCTGTATATGTTTGCATATTTGTGCCTATAAAATATATTTTGTCTTGTATTTTGTACACAAATTGGTGTTTATTGCTCTGCAAACTGTCCTTCCCCAACACTCACCACCACCACCACCACCCTGCACCACAGAGCGTGCAGGATCTTAATTCCCCAACCAGGGATTGAACCAGTGCCCCCCTGCAGTGGAAGCTGGGAATCTTAACCACTGGACTGCCAGGAAAGTCCCAAGCTGTCATTCCTTTTGTGGTATTAATCTTGAAACTTTGCTGCTTTTCTGCTCAAATTGACTTGCAAAATCCCTTCTTCCTTTCCAAGCTTAGTCATCCACTCAGTGGATATTTATCAAGTCCCTACGATGTGTTAGAATCGCACCCATCATTTGAGTGCATCTTCGTAACAGCACAATGCAGCGGTTATGTCGTCATAGTTTTACAGATGAGGAAACTGAGGTTCAGAGAAGTATTTAGTTGCTGAAGCCCCCAGGGGATTTGCACATAAGGTTAGATTTCAGTTTGAGTTCACTGGGGGCCTTCTGGGTGACAGACTGAGTGCAGGGGGCTGGAAACAGAGGGGAGTAAGTAGGCATTGCTCCTGCTCCTGTTTGTTTTTTTTTAATTTTCAGTTGTTCTTAGTCTTCATTGCGATGCATGGGCTTTCTCTAGTTGCGGAGCATGGGCTCCAGAGTGTGCTGGCTTCAGTAGCTGTGGTGGGCGGGCTTAGTTGTCCCCGGGATGTGGGATCTTAGTGCCTGGACCAGGGATCGAACCTTCATCCCCTGCGTTGGAAGGGGGATTCTTAACCACTGGAATGCCAGGGAAGTCCACACTCCTGCCCTTATTAAAGAAGAGACACAGCTCCTTTTGGTGAGGTCGGATGCTTGCTTGCTCAGTCCCTTAGTCGTGTCCAACACTTTGCAACCAATGGACTGTAGCCCTCCAGGCTCCTCTGTCCATGGGATGATCCCAGCAAGAAAACTGGAGTGGGTTGCCATTGCCTCCATCAGGGGATCTTCCCAACCTAGGGATCAAACCCACGTCTCCTCCAACTCTTGCGTCAGCAGGCAGATTCTTTATCACCGAGTCACCTGGGAAACCTGAGTTCTGAAGGCTGCTGTGCAAACGTATGATAAGGAGACCTGACCTGGTCAGGGATGGATGTGAGGGTAGATATGGAATTTACTCTGACATCTGAAAGGTGAGAAGAAGACGGAAGAGGCCAGCAAGAACATCCCAGGCAGAGGGCAGGGCATGTGCAAAGGCCCTGAGGTGGGAACATCACAGTGTGTTTGAGGGGCAGCGAGGTGGCCAGTGAGGCTGGAAGTAGAATGAGTGAGTGCTAGAAGGGAGAAAGAAATCCCGGAGAGGAGAGCCTGATAGTGAAGCCTTTGATTATGGGGACTTATGGGGGATCTGAGCTTCCCTGATAGATCAGTTGATAAAGAATCCGCCTACAGTGCAGGAGACCTGGGTTCAATCCCTGGGTTGGGAAGATCCCCTGGAGAAGGGAACAGCTACCCACTCCAGTATTCTGGCCTGTAGAATTCCATAGACTATATAGTCCATGGTTGGGGGACTATAGTCCAAGGACGAGGCGGTTTGTGGTCACAAAGAGTTGGATACGACTGAGTGACTTTCACTTATGGGGGATCTGCTGTTGAGGCAGTGGCAGCCCACTCCAGTACTCTTGCCTGGAAAATCCCATGGATGGAGGAGCCTAGTAGGCTGCAGTCCATGGGGTTGCTAAGAGTCAGACACGACTGAACGACTTCACTTTCATTTTTCACTTTCATGCATTGGAGAAGGAAATGGCAACCCACTCCAGTGTTCTTGCCTGGAGAATCCCAGGGACGGGGGAGCCTGGTGGGCTGCCGTCTATGGGGTCACACAGAGTCGGACGCGACTGAAGCGACTTAGCAGCTTAGCAGCAGCTGTTGAGGTGATGAAGCAGCAGAGGGCGCTTTGCCCTAACAAAAAAAGTGCCTGACACTCCAGTGACGTTCCGGCCCCCTAAGGTCTCAGGGATCCAGGCTTCCACGACCCACCTGATGGAATATGAATAGTTAACTCCCCTTTTGCCAGAGGTGGAAATGGAGTCTCAAATAGGGTCAAGCTCTTTTCCAGAATCAGAAAAAAATCTCCACCTCCAGTAGTTGAAGATACAAACTCTCAGATTTCAAGGGACACAGGAGCAGAGGCTGGGAAGTTTCCAGGGCCCATCACGCAACTATAGGGACTCTCTGACTCCATTTCATCATGGCTTCATTGCAATATGTCACTTTCTGTTGATTTGTTTGTTTGACAGCTGGGGTCCCCCCTGAATGGGGGGCTCCTGGAAGGGAAGGGTCACCCCAGTTCAGTCCGTGGATATTACTATTAGGTCCATTTTGCAGAAAGACAAGAAGCAGCAATGTAGGTGTAGAGAGGGTGGGTGCCCAGATGTCCTTTGCTTGGGGAGGGTCTGGAGGGCTCCCACCAGGGAGGAGTGGGGTCCGGGTGGGGAGAAAGATGCTCTTGGGAAAGGATGCCTCGGCCCCGCCCACTTACCCTGTCCCTGGCACATCACGGACTGAGGTCCTTGGCTACAGTCCCTTTTTTCCAAGAAGGGGGAGGTGGTTTGTGGGAAGCAGGCATGGGGGTTATTTATAGAGGTCACAGGAAATCCCCAAAGAGTCAGAACCTCACCCAGTGGCTGGACCACAGGATCAAGGAGGGGGGTCTGCCAATTGCTCCCTGACTAGGACTCAACCCCCACCTGGTTCTCAGGGCAGGGCGGGGCCCGCATAGGGCCTCAGCCTGGAGAAGTCAGAGCTCCAGGATCAGGACTGGAAAGAGGGAGGGATGGTGTAGGGGAAGTACCCCGAAGGAACAAGAACTCTGGGGCATCCAGAGGGGCTGCCAGGGGGAGCGATCTCTAGGGCGGGGCCTTGGGGAATTGGCAGGCGAGAACAAAGCCTTCTAGTCTGAGGGCACAATACAGATTAAAAGTCACTGAGTCTTCGGTCAAAGAGTCAAATGTCTGGAACAGCTGCACTGGCTGTGGGGAGGAAGGCACAAGAGAGCTGAGGATTAGGCCTTATTCCCAGGGCACTAAGGAGCCAGTGAGGGTGTGAGTGGGAGAGACACATGGTCAGATCCTGGGATGAATGGATCCCTCTGGACCAGCACGTAGGCTACAAAGGAGGCAGAGGCTGAGGCCCAGGTGTTGGAGGACTGACCTGGTACTGTGCTGTGCTGTGCTTAGTCCCTCAGTCGTGTCCGACACTTTGCGACCCCATGAACTATAGCCCACCGAGCTGGTTGGAAGATTGATATCCTGGGATGCTCTGAATGGGAGAGACCAACCAAGAGTCAAAGACCTGCATCCATGGGTCCAGAGAGTTTAGGATGATGATTTTTTTTTTAATTTATTTATTTAATTGGAGGATAATTACTTTACAATATTGTGATGTTTTTTGCCATGCATCAACATGAATCGGCCACAGGTATACGTGTGTCCCCCTCATCCTGAATCCCCCTCCCTCATGTTATTATTATTATATTCATTTCTAGGTGAGTAAATGGAGGCTGAGATCAACTGAGCCAAAATTTGAATGCAGGAATGTCGGGGTTTGGAACCCAAACTCAGAACTGGCTGCTGTCAGCATCCTCCCCAGGACTCCTTACTCCTGGCTGCTCAGGCAGTAGGCTCAGGGTCAGGGACGTCCCAGCTTCCTTGGGGCCTCCAGACTAGCCCGTCTGGGCGGCTGGGCCTGGCTGACCCTCCTGCCCTTGCTTGGCGGGGCCCCAGCCGAGTGTTTCCTGCAGCGGCCTGTCTCTCGCCCGGGTTTCCGTATCCAGGAAATATCGCTCCTTTGTCCCTCCTGACTAGCTTGCCCTAAGCGTGGCATTGCCAGCTCTGGCTCCTCGTGATTCATCTCCTCCCTGTCAAGGTCCCAGGGGATGGGCTGGGCTGGGGGGACAGACAAGCTGAGACTCTAGATGACAATTTTTAGGCTGTTCTCCGCCCGATGACCATTTGCTTTGTTTCCTGGAGTTTTTGCTTCTCAGGGACAAAGTGCTAGGAATGGGGTTGCAGAATCAAAGGATTTGTATGTCTTCACTTTCCACGCCCCCTCACCCCCGACCATGCTCCACAGTTTGTGGGATCTTAGTTCCCTGATTAGGAATTGAACCTGGACTCTTGGCAGTGAAACCAAGGAGTCCTAACCACTGGACTGCCTGGGAATTCCCTGTCTTCACTTTTATTAAATATCATTAAACTTATTTCCAAAAGGGCCCGGATGAGATGGGCATTTCTACCAGTCCTGTAGAAAAAATGCCCTTTTTTCTACATCTTCACAAGCAGTAGGGATTATGGCTTTTTATCCTTTTCCTTCCCCCACCCTAGTCTAATTGGTATGATATGATTTCCCTGGGTCCCTCTAATGTGCAAAATTTCCCTGGCTTCCTACTTATTTAGTGATCAGTGAGTTGAAGTGCTCCCAAACTGGACACTGATGCCCTTTCTAACATCTACCTTCCCATCAAAAATCCCCTCAAAAAACAAATGCCTGGGACTTTTGTGAAATTGTTCTGCAATAAGGAGTTTCTGCAAAACAGGCTACAGTTCCTCAGTAATTATCTGTACCTGGGGAAATCTTTGCAAACCTACCAAAAACAAAAGCTACAGGTAGACAATCTGCTTTTTCAGAAACCGATTTGTATTATTTAAGAAACTGCCTTAGAAATGTGTTTATTTACTTCTGACTGCACCGGGTCTTTGTCGCTACGCATGGCTTTCTCGAGTTAGGCAAGCGGGGGCTGCTCTGTAGTTGCAGTGACTTCTCTTGTGGCGGAGCACGTGTTCTACGGCACTCGGGCTCAGTAGCGGTGGCACACAGGCTTAGTTGCTCCACAGCATGTGGGATCTTCCCGGACCAGGGATCGAACCTGTGTCCCTTGCCTTGGCAGGAAGATTCTTAACCACTGGGCCACCAAAGTCCAAGAAACTGCTTTTTAAATATAGTTATGTATGTGTATAGCTGAAATCACTGTGCTGTACACCTGAAACTTTCACATTATAAATCAACTGTGTGTGTTATGTGTTCAGTTGCTCAATCATGTCCAGCTCTTTGCGACCCCATGGATGCAAGGGCTTCTCTGTCCATAGGATTCTGCTGGCAAGAATACCAGAGTGGGTTGCCATTTCCTCCTCCAGAGAATCTTCCCTACCCAGGGATCAAATCCACGTCTTCTGCATTGCAGGCGATTCTTTACTGCTGAGCCACCAGGAGAAGCCCCAGTCAACTATACTACAATAAAAAATGAAAAAGAAACTGCTTTTTCAATTTCTGTTTAAAAAAAAATTTTTTTTTAATCTGCTATTTTAAAGAAGCACTAAATTCATATTATTGCTGTCATAATGGGGGGCTTTGTAGGCATTTCATATAACCCTTATTGATTATATGATTTTGCCATTTCTCTTCACATATAGAGATGCCTCAAGCTTCCCCGTTGGCTCCGTGGTAAAGAATCTGCCTGCAAAGCAAGAGCTGCAGGAGATGTGGGTTTGATCCCTGGGTCAGGAAGATCCCCTGGAGGAGGGCCTGGCAACCCTCTCCAGTATTCTTGCCTGGAGAATCCCAAGGACAGAGGAGCCTGGTGTGGGCTACAGTCCATGGGGTCGCAAAGAGTCGGACACCACTGAAGTGACTTAGCATGCAAACGCACATGGAGATGCCCGCGTCTTGAGGGAAGCTGGCGTCTACCCATGTTTGTTCCAAGTTGAAGGGTCTTCTGTTCTGGGGATGCTGGGGATGGGGTTTTGCGACTTTCATCGTATTCCTAGTTCTTTGGCCACTCAGAGCCTGTTGGTGGCTTTTCAAAGCAGAAATCACGACTCAGGAGACTTTGAAGGGTTTCGATAACATTTATTTAGTGCTACTAACATTTATACAGGCCACAGGCAGGACTGGGTGTAGGGGAAGAAAGGGTGAAGGGGCAGCCCCCTCTCGGGCTCTGAGGGGGCCCCAAGATCAGAGACATTCCCTCTCTAGGGCAGGCCTAGAAACTCTCAGGGGAGGACGAAGGTGAATGTCTTCCTGTTCTCACTTCCTCAGACCTGGAGCACTACAATGCTCTAAACAAGTGGGATACGGTGGGTGCCTTGGCCTGGGTGCACGAAGGGGTGTGACTTTGGGCAAGGGCTAGGCAGAAAGTGCACGTGTGATGCCGCCATGTATCTCTGTGATGTCATCGCCTTGTCTCTGTGTGATGTCACCAAGCTGTCCATGTGATGTCAGTGCATCTGTGACGTCATCACGGTGTCTAGGCGTGAGGGATTGTGTGGTGTGGGTGTGAGTCTGTGTGAGAGTATCAGGGCGTGCAGGGAGGGTGTGGGTAAGGGTGAGCAGAGGACGCTGGCCCGGGGCGCCCACTTTGGTGTGTGTGTGTGGGAGGTCATCTGACGCCACCCTGGCTGTGTCCCACGCTGTGGGCGTCTCGCTGCACCTGGTCTCCAGACAGGTGAGTCGGGCCACCCTCAGTCAGCGGGCCTGGAGCCTCCTCAGCCACTGGAGCAGGAAGGAGATGAGAATACAGTAGTCGGTCAGGCAGAGAACAGGACAAACCTTGCCTGGGCCTGCCTCTTACTCTGGGCCCCTTCTTGCTCCCAAGAACCCTAGGGGTCTTCCTGGTGTCAACCACAAATTGGCACTTGCCGTGGGCACTGCCATCTACCTCTGCAAGGATTAAATCATGTGCTACTGCAGCTGCTGACCTCCAACACCCCCTGAGGGAGCTCGGAGGAGAAAGCAGAAATGAGGCACTCTGTGCTCCAGGAAGCTGGCAGGATGGGCCTTTAATAGTTATATATTCTCAGGAGCTAATTTTATGAGCCCGATTCTTATATCTCCTCATATCTAGAAAAGCACTAAAATCCTTCATGGTGGCAACTGTTTCTCATGACGAGCAGAAGCTTTCTGCAAAAAGTATATGTGCTTGATCTCATGTACTCCCCTTTTGCCAAAATCACATATACACCGTCTTTTCCCTATCTCTTTGGAGCCGTTGCTCAGAGTTATCTGAGCTTCTGTCTCCTGGGCTGCAGCCCTCACATGGCCCCAAATAAAACTTAATTTGCATTTCACATTGTACATTTTTTTTAGTTGACACCAGTATCAACCTCCCCTTAGATTTCGTTTTGTTGAACTTCTGTGGAACTGAGGTATGTGCCTGTCCATTATACAGCTGAAGAGACTGAGGTTCAGAGAGGCCACCTCCAGGTTTCTGCTGCAGTCTGTCTGGCTCTCCCCTTTGCTCCCTAAGGCCCTG
Organism: Bos mutus; assembly: GCF_027580195.1. Classification (NCBI taxonomy): domain Eukaryota; kingdom Metazoa; phylum Chordata; class Mammalia; order Artiodactyla; family Bovidae; genus Bos; species Bos mutus. Next base: position 45,629,188 of record NC_091623.1, read on the forward strand.
GGATCCTGGAAGTTTGTCCAAAGCCCCTGCCGCCCCAGTCCGCCCTCCAACCCCGACCCCCGACTCCCGACTCCCCAGGCAGGGCCTTAGTTTCCCTCTTTTGTCCATACAGAACTGACCTAGAGCCAGCCCCTCACCCATTCCCAGGAAGGTTCTTCTAATGAGCCTGCCCCTTTACACAGGATTCCCTGGTTCCTCTGCACCCTCAGGACAAAGACAGCTCTTTTTAAAGCCAAATCTTCTATATCTGGGATTCAAGGCTCCACCCACTCCGCCCCCCACTTCCAGACCTCCCCACTGGGGAATCAAAACCTGTCCAAGCATCGCCCAAATTCTCAGAGCCATCCCTTCAACTCTGCCCCTCCGCCTTGCCTCTGCAGGAGCCGTCCCACTGTCTGGAATGCCCTTCCCCCATCTTGGCCTGGCAAAGGTTCTCGTGAGGGGTCAGAGGTTGACGCGGAGGCTGTTTCCTGATGGGGGAGGTGGGGGCCTCAGCCAAGTCCTGCTTCCGCTGGCCCTCTCCCTTCCTTCCCCAGCTCTTCCCTGGGGCCCCCACAGCCTCACGTTCGTAGATTCCACACCCCCCGCCCCCGCCACCCCCACCCCCGTCCCATAACCAGCTCCAGCCTCTGTCCTTCACCAGGATCCACTGGCTTCGAGCCAACCCCAACAGAGATCAGACATCTTTAACCATTCCTGCCCACCAGCCTGCAAGGGAGGGTCGTCCCTGGCCAATTTCCAAGCCCCACTGCTCACCTGGACTGGGGCTGTCGCCCTCATACCTGGTCCCAGGTCCTTGCCTTCACCCCGCAGAACAGCAATCAGAAAGAGCCTGTGCACACCTGAGCCGGGTCATGCCCTCTGCTGTTCACAGCCCCTCGCAGGGCTCCCAAAGTCCTCACCACTGCCCCAAGGCCCTGCCTGATCTGTCCTGCCAGCTCCCTGACCTCACCTCCTCCCACTCCCCTCTCCTCACTCCACTCTAGCCACACCTAACTCCTCATTCAAACTCACCAGGCATGGATGGTCCTTCCTCAGGACCTTTGCACAGGCTGCCCCACTGCCTGGGGCACCCTGCAGGGAATCCCCTCCTGGCTCCTCCCTCACTTTCAGTTCTCTGCTCCAGTATCACTCCTCAGTGAAGCCTGCCCTGGCCCCTGGTGGAAAATCCCAACCTCGTCAAGCTCCCTCATCCCTTTTCTGTCTCACTCATTACCAAGGGGCCCTGTCATAGCTCATTCATCTGGTTTGTTATCCGTCTCCCCGACTAGACTGGCAGTCATACAGGGCGTGGGAATTTGAATATCTATGCCTTTTTCTTCCCTGTGTCCTTGGCACCCAATAGCTGCTCAAGAAATATGGGTTGAACAATAAAATGAATCATCATAGTGATGGTAGTGAACTTGAATTGACACTTGCTGTCTGCCTGGCTCACTGTCAAGGCTGAAGTTCCATCTTCAACCCTCCACTCTGTGACTTTTTCCATCTTCAACCACAGAGCCCCTAAACCAACATTTACTTAATATTTGTCTTCATGTCCATTGTGGGTTTTTTTAATTATATAAATTGATCTCCAAAGGAAGCTCAGTCTTACTAAGTAGAGGAAAGCTGGAACATTTGGCTTCTCTGGTGGCTCAGATGGTAAAGAATCTGCTTGCAATTTAGGAGACCCAGGTTCGAGCCCTGGGTCAGGAAGATCCCCTGGAGAAGGGAATGGCAACCCACTCCAGTATTCTTACCTGGAGAATTTCATGGACAGAGGAGCCTGGTGGGCTACAGTCTATGCGGTCGCAAAAGCCGTCAGACACAACTGAGCAACTAACACTTTCAGTACTCTTTGCCACTATTAGAAAACCACATAACAATGTTCACTTAAGAAGCATGACCTAGTTGTCAAGCCCAGCCATGGCAGAGGCCTGGATGTTCCCTCCCTCTCTAGCACAGGCAAGCTGCAAGGATCTGGGATGCATGGGGGTGATTTAGCAACAGCAGATTTTCTGGAGCCCCAGAAGGAAAAAGAGTGGAAAAGCAATCAACAGTCTCCATCATGGGATGGGTGATTTGAAGCCTGCCTCGAATCTACCTCCCTATTGGGTGCCTGTAAAATTCAGATGTTACAACTCAGTCATTCACAGCTTGTCCAGTGAGTAACTGGACGAACTGGGACTCAAACCCAGAGCTGAAGACCCCAGCCTGCCTGTCCCTGGCCCCTCTCTCAGAGGGAGGCAAATCAAGCCGGAGCCCATGGGCCAGAGGCTCTTCCTGCGATCCTGCAGAGAGAAGCAGGAGGGGCCAGGCTTAAGCACACATTGTTTCCTCGAAGGGGAGGGGGTGGGGTGCGTCACTTGGGGTAAACAATGTCAAGAGCTTCCCCATTCTCAGCTGGGACCCAGACACGCTTGGACGGTGAGCCTGGCTCCAACCCTGAGTTGCTGACGCATGACCCCAGGCTGATCACTTCCCTGGGGCCTCAGTTCCCTCCTCTGAGAAATGGGGATAATAATAGAACCTCCTTCCTTGCCATGATGGCTTCAGGCCAAGATGCAGAAAGGAAAGCTCTGTTTGTTCAAAAAGCAGGCTCAAACTCTAGTCAAAGAGTGAGGGGACCTGTTCCGCAAGGGGGGTGAGCTCCCCGTCAGGGGCAGTATGTAAGAAGACACAGTGAAGATGGAGCTGGGTGCGGAGAACTCTGGAGAGTCAGTGACAGACTTTTGGAAGCCCTTTGGATCCTATGGGCTTTGTTTAGCACCCTGGGGCTGAAACAGATCTAGCTTGACGATAGCCACATGGCAAAACCTTGGACAGCACAGGCTGTGGGGTCAGAGGGATCTGAAAAAAATCCCACACACTCCTCTGAACCTCAGGTCATAAACTGCAAATGGAAAGCCAATCCTTGACTCCTAGGTCAGCAGTGTGGTCCTGAAAGGGGGGTGTAGCAGCAACCTTGGTGGGACCACAGGGTGTTCTAGGGGCCACGGCCTGAGTCACCTTCCCCATGACGCACAGGCTGTTGTCCAAAGGATGACTGGGCTCTGGGAGGAGGTGACGGGGTCAAAGGCATGGAGCTATGACCTGATCACGTGCCAGCACCCTTGATGCTCCCCACGGAGGCTCTGGGTCCCTTGTTCTAGCCAGTAGTGGACAGCACTTTATAGCTGGCAAAGCATTTTCATGCCCTTAATCTCAGTGTGCATGCTCAGTTGCTCAGTCATGTCCGACTCTTTTGTGACCCCACGAACTATAGTCAGCCAGGCTCCTCTGTCCATGGAATTTTCCAGACAAGAATACTGGACTGGGTTACCATTTCCTACTCCAGGGGATCTTCCTGACCCAGAGACAAAACCCCTATCTCTTGCATCTCTTGGCAGGCGGGTTCTTTACCACTGTAACACCTGGAAAGATGATTTCAGAGACCCTCACCCCCCAACATTTTTGTAGAGTGAGAAAGTGTGGCTCAGAAGGGTAGAGTGAGGGGGCCAGGGTCACCCTCAGACACTGCTCTCCCTCATACCCTTCCTGGGCTACGTTCACTTCTGCTACCCTCATCTGGCCACAGGGCCTTTGCCGCAGCAGTTCTTGCCACCTGCAGGGACTGTTCCCCCTTGGCGTCACCCAGGTTGCCTCCTGTTCGCCTTCCAGCTCAAAGATCCCTTCCTCACAGAGGCTCTCCCTTGCCTGTCTGGAGTCTGATCACCTAGGTTCACGTCCCAGCTCTGGCTGTGTTACCTGGGGCATGACACACCCCCCCTCCATGCCTCATTTGCTTCCTCCAGAATGTGGGGGTAACTGTAGCTCACCCACGGGTTAGGATTCTAAAGCTTAAATGAGTTAAATGGGCAGAGTGCTTAGGACTACGCCAAGATTACAGTAAGCACCCAATCACGGCGGGGTTTTGGTCACTCTTCTTATCCTGCCTCCTTCATTGTCTCTCTGGCCCAATATTCAGAGACTTTCATGAATGAATGTGTCTTGGTCACAGCTCTGACCCTGGGCCCAGCATGAAGTGTTAGTCACTCAGTCGTGTCCAACTCTTTGCAACCCCATAGACTGTAGCCGCCCAGGCTCCTCTGTCCATGGGATTCTCCAGGCAAGAATACTGGAGTGGGTTGCCATTCCCTTCTCCAAGGGATCTTCCCGACCCAGGAATTGAACCTGAGTCTCCCGCATTGCAGGCAGATTCTTTACCATCTGAGCCACCAGGGAAGCCAAATGTGCCAGCACAGGGCCTGGTATACAGCAAGTGCTCAATTAAGGAAACAAAAAGTGCGATATGAGCTCCCCCCCCCCCCCCCAGTCCCGTACCCAGCCTTGCTCATACCCTGAGACTGCACCATCAGCCTGAGACAGCCCAGAGCCTCACCTGGCTGAGACCAAGACGTTGCTGGCAGGGGCCCGCTGGGAATCCAGGATCCTTCTCTTGAATTCCTCCAGGCTAGCTGGGTCTGCCAAAAGAGGGAGGGGTCAGGCCTAACTGGGTGCCTTAGTAGCCCTGCCTCCAGGGCCAGGGATGGGCTGGCAACCCGGGATACAAGGTGGAATCCGCCCCCCATCTTGGCCCTGCCCTGCCACTCACCGATAGGTGGAGGGTTGGGGACGGGGACTGCAGGTCTTGGCCCAGGAATCGTCAACTGCGACTGTGGGAAGAAGAGTGAAGGGAGGCTGGTGGAGGCCAGTGCCCCCAAACACGAGTCCTAGGGAGTTTCCTGCCTTTCTACACCCTTAGTGACCTGAGGTCCTTCCAGGGCAGAGAAACCGACAGATACCCATGGAAGAAGGACACGCAGGATGATGGATACATAATCACCTGCAGCCATCTGCCCTGAAATGACTGGGAGCTCCCCAGAGACCCCATTCTGCAGGGGTCCTGCCTCAGTCTCCACTACAGCCTCAGTGCCGCCCTGACTCTGACCCGTGGCCCCAGCTGAGCCTACCCGGCCAATCCCATCCCAGACCGAAGCTGACCCGCTCTGCAGACCACCGGGACTTCCGCCCTCAAGGCCATCAAACAGCCCTAAAGGAGCTCCTCCAAACCTGAGATCCAACCAGTCCTGAACTCAGTTACCTAAAGTTGGGTCCTAACTTGAAAACAGGACCTCCCTTAGAATCAAATCCAATCTCAATGACAGATCTGATATATTACTTTACGTCTAACTCTGACCATAACCCATCCCCTAGACCCAGCTGCTATGAAAAATCTACTCCACAACTTCATTCCCTGAGCCCCAGCCCTGTATTCCCCTATGACCACCCATAAATACTTTCCCAATACCACACTCAACCCCAACTCAACCTTTGACCTCAGCCTCAACCTGAGTTAGAATTCTAACCAACCTCAGCCCAAGATCAATAGTCACCCAGCTTCTACACTAGACCCAACACTGACCCTCACTGGAACCCTGGTATATCCCTGCTCTAACTCAGGATCACCTAATCCTTCCCTTCAAATATATCCCAACGCCAACCCAACTTGGCCCCAACCAACCACCCTAAACTCAACTTAGTCTCAACTCCTAACCCATGGTCAATTCCAACCCCAATCTTAATGCCCACAAAGTGCTGAATCTACCCTTAGCCCCAAACTTCTAATCATCCCTAGCCCCACCAACCACCTATAGCAACCTAAACCTCAACTCCAGCCTTAACTCAATGCAATCCCAAAACCACTGAAATTTACTTGACCTAGATACAATGACCACTCTGCATGCAACCTCTGACCCAACTTTTAACCTTTCCTCACAATCCACCTTCCAAACTCAATCTAATTCTAAGACTAATGAAATTCTACTTGAAACCCTTACCTTAACGGAAATCAACTCTAGACACAGGAGTCACCAATAATTCACCTTGATCCAAGTTTACACAAGTTTAGCATCCACATCAAGCCTTTCCTGTGACCTGCCTTAACCCTCATGCTAACCCCAGTGTCACTCCCAATCCTTAATCCAGCACCCTCTGATCCTTCAACTCAACTCAAATCCATCCCGACCCTGACCCCAACACTGAATGAGTCCCTAATTCTAACCCTAAGCCAATTTTGAGGCCCACCGCCTTCCTAAACTCCCCAATCTTTATCTCTTTCTTAATATCATTTCCAATCCAAACTGCACCACAGTCCTAATGCCAATAAAATCCTGTGTCAATACATGATTATAATCCTAAAGCCATTCTAGACTCATGGGCACCCATGTTTGATCCCAGCCTCAAGTCTAAATCCACCCTCAATGTCTCAACTCACCCCAGTCCCAAAGGAATCACAGTTTTAGATTCACCCCTCACTCAACCCTGGACCTGATGGACACCCTACCTCCGACTCCAGTCTTAACCCATCCCCTTTCTCAGTGCTGATACACTTTCTAAGCTCTGCCTCAATCCTAACATCAGTGAAACTCTGAAGCGAGTCCTAACAAACTCAATCTACACTGGGAAGCCAACCTCTAAAAGAAGTTAAAAAAAAAGCCAAGTTCAAACCCAGGTTCAACATCACCATCAACTTGGCCTCCAGACCCATCCCTCCAATGCAACCAGAATCTAGGGCCCCCTACCCACCTTCGCCTTGATACAGGTGTCCAGGGCTGAGTTGCTGACTGCCAACTGCAACTTGAGGTGCTCAGTCTCACGCTTCTTCTCTTCCAGCTCCTTGACCAGCCTGTCCCGTTCCTTCTGCAGTGCCACCTTCTCCTCCAGGGCCAGCTGGGTCTGGCGGGCACATTCTGCTTGGAGCTTGACAGCCTGGGCCTGCGCCTCCTTCTCCACCTTCTCCTTGGCCTCCTGACTGGCGCGTAGGCTCTGCTCGACCTCCAGTTTCTGGCGCTGGAGTTTCTCGTTCTCGAGGGTCACGCTGTCGATGCCAGCCCGCAAACTCCGGGCCAGCTCTTCCACCTTGGAGGTCATGATGGAGGGCAGGCTGTCGCAGGCTCTCTGGATGGAAGGCAGTTCCGAGCCGAGGGGATGGTACAAGTTGAAGCTCAGGGTACTGAGGGTGCGCGGGATGATGGAGTCCCTCCAGAGGTTTCGCAGATCCGTCTCAAACTTGTTCCTGTCCAGGGGGATGCAGAAGGCCTGCACCTTCCGCAGCCGGTCCTCAGCCAGCTGCCGTTCCTGCTGCTGCTGGTCTCGGGTTTTGCCGCACTCGGCCAGCTGTTCCTCTGCCACTCGCTTGCCCACCGTTAGACCGTCCTTGTCTTTGGTACATACCAACTTCTCCTTTGCCAGCTCCACCTCCAGTGTCTTGGCTTTCTGGGTCAGCGTGAGGGCCAAAGCTAGGGGTATAGGACCAGAAGACTCAGGAAGGTTGGGAGCTGCCAAGAGACTGGCCGGGGAATCTTGCCACCTTGCTCTCCACGGCCCATAACCCCGACTCCAGCCCTCACCCACTCACCATCGCAGCTCTTGTTAGCTTCCTTGAGGTGTTCTTGGCACTGCTTCTCACTCAGGATGATGGCGGCCATGTATCGCTGGTTGTTCATGTAAATCACCTGCCAGAATGGGACGCAAGACAGAGCTCAGTGTCCAGCACGTGGGGCCCCTGCCCCCAGGTCCGCCCAGACCGCTGGGACGGGGCACCCAGGTCTGTCAATAAGGTGGTCTGTGTTGGCACAGTTCACAAGGGCAATAGCTTCTTCACAGGGGATGCTGGTCTGATCTTCAAAAGTTGTTACAAGTATAGACAGTGGAATACTACTCAGTCATAAAAAAGAATGACATTTTGCCATAAGTTCCAACACAGATGGACTCGAGGGGCATCTGTGACAAAGATCAACACTGTACAGTATCACCGATAGGCAGAATCTAAAAAATACGACAAACTAGTGAATATAACAGAACAAAAGCAGACTCACAGATGCAGAGAGCAGACTAGTGGTTACCAGTGGGAAGAAGGAAGAGGGAAGGGCCAATATCAGAGTTGGAAATTTTTTTTAAAATGGGTTATTATGGGATTATATGAAATCATGTGTGTGAAACTTTTGAAAATTGTAAAACATTATAGAATTTAAAGAACCTCTCATTCAAAAAAAAAAAAAGGTTAAAAAAACAAATCCCACCCTTTCCCCTAGGCATTCTAGTCAACTAGGAAAAAAAAAAAAGTTTTGTGATTAATACTATTTGGCAATTAAAAGTTTTATATACTGATGCATTTTACAACCTGGAGCAATCTTGAAAACATTTACAGCCAATCAAAAATAGACGTTTAAGGGCTTCCCTGGTGGCTCAGTGGTAAAGAATTCGGCTGCCAGTGCAGGGGAGATGGGTTCAATCCCTGGAAGACCCCAAATGCCAAGGGGTCTGATCTTGGCCTGCATGCCACAACCACTGAAGCCTGCATGCCCAGAGCCTGCGCTCTGCAACAAGGGAAGGCACTGCAGTGAGAAGCCCATGCACTGCACCCAGAGACCGCCTGCGTGCAGCACCAAAACCCAGCACAGCCATAAAGTGAATAAATAAATATCTTAAAAAAAAAAAAAAGATGTTCAACATGGATGCTAGTATGGGCTGGATTGTGTCCCCTACCCCAGATTTCCATGTCAAAGTCGTAATCCTCAGGACCTCAGAATGTAAATTTTTTTGCAGACAGGATCTTGAAAGAGGTGGTTAAATTAAGATGAGGTCATTAGGGTAGGCCTTTATCCACAATGACTGTAGTTCCTACAAGAGGAAATCTGGACGCCCAGACATGCACGGAAGTGACATGAAGACACAGGGAGAAGGCAGCCGTCTGCAAGCCGGGGAGAGAGGCACGCAACGGCTCCTTCAACAGCTCCTTCCCCGATGGTCCTGTGTGTTAGTCACTTTAGTCGTGTCCGACTCTTTGTGACCCTATGACCTGTAGCCCACCAGGCTCTTCTGTGCATGGAATTCTCCAGGCAAGAATACTGGAGCGGGTTGCCATGCCCTTCTCCAGGGGATCTTCCCAATCCAGGGATTGAACCTAGGTCTCCCTCATTGCAGGCAGATTCTTTACCTTTTGAGCTACTTGGGAAGTCTTCAGATCAGATCAGATCAGTCGCTCAGTCGTGTCCGACTCTTTGTGACCCCATGAATCGCAGCACGCCAGGCTTCCCTGTCCATCACCAACTCCTGGAGTTCACCCAGACTCACATCCATCGAGTCAGTGATGCCATCCAGCCATCTCATCCTCTGTCGTCCCCTTCTCCTCCTGCCCCCAATTCCCCCCAGCATCAGAGTCTTTTCCAATGAGTCAACTCTTCGCATGAGGTGGCCAAAGTACTGGAGTTTCAGCTTTAGCATCATTCCTTCCAAAGAAATCCCAGGGCTGATCTCCTTCAGAATGGACTGGTTGGATCTCCTTGCAGTCCAAGGGACTCTCAAGAGTTTTCTCCAACACCACAGTTCAAAGGCATCAATTCTTGAGTGCTCAGCCTTCTTCACAGTCCAACTCTCACATCCATACATGACCACAGGAAAAACCATAGCCTTGACTAGACGAACCTTTGTTGGCAAAGTAATGTCTCTGCTTTTGAATATGCTATCTAGGTTGGTCAAAACTTTCCTTCCAAGGAGTAAGCATCTTTTAATCTCATGGCTGCAGTCACCATCTGTAGTGATCTTGGAGCCCAGAAAAATAAAGTCTGACACTGTTTCCACTGTTTCCCCATCTATTTCCCATGAAGTGATGGGACCAGATGCCATGATCATCGTTTTCTGAATGTTGAGCTTTAAGCCAACTTTTTCACTCTCCACTTTCACTTTCATTAAGAGGCTTTTTAGTTCCTCTTCACTTTCTGCCATAAGGGTGGTGTCATCTGCATATCTGAGGTTATTGATATTTCTCCCAGCAATCTTGATTCCAGCTTGTGTTTCTTCTAGGCCAGCGTTTTTCATAACGTACTCTGCATATAAGTTAAATAAACAGGGTGACAATATACAGCCTTGACGAACTCCTTTTCCTATTTGGAACCAGTCTGTTGTTCCATGGCCAGTTCTAACCGTTGCTTCCTGACCTGCATACAATTTCTCAAGAGGCAGGTCAGGTGCTCTGGTATTCCCATCTCTTTCAGAATTTCCCACAGTTTATTGTGATCCACACAGTCAAAGGCTTTGACATAGTCAATAAAGCAGAAATAGATGTTTTTCTGGAACTCTCTTGCTTTTTCCATGATCCAGCGGATGTTCATGTTTCCATGATCTCTGGTTCCTCTGCCTTTTCTAAAACCAGCTTGAACATCAGGAAGTTCACGGTTCACATATTGCTGAAGCCTGGCTTGGAGAATTTTGAGCATTACTTTACTAGCGTGTGAGATGAGTGCAATTGGGCGGTGGCCGGGAAGACCAACCCCACGTCCAGGAAGCCGTGGCTGCGCGGGCGCAGAAGGGCCTGGAGGAGCTATCCCACGTTGAAGGTCAGGAGGGGCGGCGGTGAGGAGATACCCCTCGTCCAAGGTAGGGAGCAATGGCTGCGCTTTGCTGGAGCAGCCGTGAAGAGATACCCCACGCCCAAGGCAGGAGAAACCCAAGTAAGACGGTAGGTGTTCCAAGAGGGCATCAGAGGGCAGACACACTGAAAACATACTCACAGAAAACTAGTCAATCCAATCACACTAGGACCACAGCCTTGTCTAACTCAATGAAACTAAGCCATGCCCGTGGGGCAACCCAAGATGGGCGGGTCATGGTGGAGAGATCTGACAGAATGGGAAGTCCTAGAAGGAAACAATTCTGCCTACATCTTGATCCTCCGCTTTGTGAAAATAAATTTCTGTTATTTAAGCCACCTGATTTGTGGTTCTTCGTTAGGATGGTCCTAGCAAACTAATACAGGAGACAAGATTATTTCATGGGAAAGATGATTCTTTTCAATAAATGGTGCCGGCACAACTGGACGGTCACATACTAAGAAATAAATTTGGACCCTAACTCACACCATATACAAAAATTAGCTCAAAACACGTCGAAGACCTAAATGTAAGGGCATAAACTAAAAAATTCCATAGAAGAAAACTTAGGTGTTAACTCTGCACGAGTTTGAATTTGGCAGTGCTTTCTTTCCTTTTCTTTTTAAAAAATATTTATTCATTTGGCTGTGCCGGGTCTTAGTTGCATCATGTGGGATCATGTGGGTTTTTTCAGTAGCAGCATGTGGGATCTAGTTCCCCTACTAGGGATTGAACCCAGGCCCCCTGCACTGGGAGCTTGGAGTCTTAGCCACTGGACCACGAGGGAAGTCCCAGCAATGTTTTCTTAGGTATGATACTAAAAGCACAAACAGCCAAAGACAAAACAGCTAAATAGGACTTCACCAAGATTAAAAACTTTCGTGCCTCAGGGGACAACATCAAGAAAGGGGGAAAAAACTCATAGATGGGAAAAATACTTGCAAATCATGTGTCTGATGATGAGACTACTAAACAGAATATATAAAAGCAAACTGTTTAGAAATTAATAATAAAGAGCAAACCAATTGCAAAACAGACCAAGCATCTGAATAGACATTGTTCAGGAGAAGACATAAACAAAATGTCAACCAACACATCAACAAATATTCATCATCTTTAGACAGCAGGAAATGCAAATAAAAACCATGATAAGATATCACCTCAGAATGATATAGAGTGGCCATAAATAAAACAAAAAAGAAGGGACAAGTGTTAGTGTGGATGTGGAGAAACAGAATTCTCAGTCAGTATTGGTGGAACTGTACAAATAATGGAGCCACAGTGGAAAAGAGTCTGGCAGTTTTCCAAAAAGCTAAACATAGAATTACACTGCTGTTGTTCAGTCACTTAGTTCTGTCTGACTTTTTGCAACCCCATGGACTGTAGCATGCCAGGCTTTCCTGTCCTTCACCATCTCCCGGAGTTTGCTCAAACTCATGTCCATTGAGTCAGTGACGCCATCCGACCATCTTGTCCTCTATTGTTCCCTTCTCCTCCTGCCTTCAGCCTTTCTCAGCATCAGGGTCTTTTCCAATGAATTGGCTCTTTGCATCAGGTGGTCAAAGTATTGAGGCTTCAGCTTCAGCACCAGTTCATCTAACGAATAATCAGGGTTGATTTCCTTTAGGATGGACTGGTTGGCTCTCCTTGCAGTCCAAGGGACTCTCAAGAGTCTTCTCCAACACCACAGTTCAAAATCATCAGTTCTTCAGTGCTCAGCCTTCTTTATGGTCCAATGCTCACATCCATACATGACTACTGGAAAAACCATAGCTTTGACTATACAGATCTTTGTTGGCAAAGTAATATCTCTGCCTTTTAATACTTACTCTAGGTTTGTCACAGCTTTTTCTCCAAAAAACAAGCGTCTTTTAACTTCATGGCTGCAGTTACCATCTGCAGTGATTCTGGAGCCCAAGAAAATAAAGTCTGTCACTGTTTCCATTGTTTCTCCATCTATTTTCCATAGAATTACACTGCTGCTGCTGCTGCTAAGTCGCTTCAGTCGTGTCCAACTCTGTGCAACCCCATAGACGGCAGCCCACCAGGCTCCCCCGTCCCTGGGATTCTCCAGGCAAGAACACTGGAGTGGGTTGCCATTTCCTTCTCCAATGATGAAAGTGAAAAGTGAAAGGAAAGTCGCTCAGTCGTGTCTGACTCTTAGCGACCCCATGGACTGCAGCCCACCAGGCTCCTCTGTCCATGGGATTTTCCAGGCAAAAGTACTGGAGTGGGGTGACCCAACAATTCTAGGTCTAGATATATACACCTGAGAGCAATGGGAGTCTATGTTCAGACAGAAACTTGTACACAAATATTCACAGCAGCAGTAGACACAGTATCCGTAAGGTAGAAAGAACTCAAGTGTTTCATCAACAGATGAATGGATAAAACGCGACCCAGCCACCCAGTGGAATGTTATTCTGCCACAAAAAAGGAACGAAACGCTGACACACGTGGTAACATGGATGAACGTTGAAAACATCACGCTGAGTGTGAGAAGTCGGACACAAAAGGTTATATAGTGCCCGACTCTATTTGAATGAAATATCCGGAATAAGTAAATCCATAGAAACAGAAAGCAGATTTGCAGCTGCTGGGGGCGGGGGAGGGAAGTGACTGCTGATACACTTTCTTTTGGGGGTAATGAAATGTTCTAAATCAAACTGTACCGATGGTTACCCAACTCCGTGAGTGTACTAAAAATCATTGTTATGTACATTTTTTTCTTTCATCTACATTTTTTTTGGTTATGTACACTTTAAATGGGTCAACTGTATGGCTTGTGCATTACATTTTAAGTTTACAACGTTTTATAAATAACTTTTCTTTATAAACAAAGGGTGTGCCTTTCAAACTTTGAAACAGAAGCCTCTGTAGAAATATAACAAGAAAAGGTAGGAGAGGGGTGAAGAAGGTTTGCTTTTCTCTCGCTTTTTGTCCTTCCTCCTTTCGGAAGCTGACCCTGTGCTAATGACCTGGGGATGGGGGAGAACAAAAGTAGCTCTGGGGGTACTGCCCTCGTGGGCCAGTGGCTAAGATTCCCCCCTCCCAGTGCAGGGGGCCAAGGCTTGTTCCCTGGTCAGGCAACTAGATCCCACATGCCACAGCTAAAGATCATGCAGGCCACAATGAAGACAGAAGATGCCGTGTGCCACAGCTAAGACTCCACGCGGCCAAATGAATTAATTAATTTAAAAAAGAAAAAAGGGCTCTGGAAGTGCTGTTTTCAAAAGCTTTAACTACAGAAAGGGAAGATCTAAGGGTGTAAGTTGGATCCAAAGATGAAGTAAGAAAGAGGTTTTCTTCCAGCTGAAGGAAGTGGCTCCCCAAAATACAAAAGTTCTGTTTCTGTACAGGTTCCCAGATGCCAAGATGATGAGAAGAAAAACATGTACTTAGAAATAATGCAATCTGATGGAGAAGGAAATGACAACCCACTCCAGTATCTTGCCTGGGAAACCTCATGGACAGAGGGGTCTGGCGGGCTACAGTCCATGGGGTTGCAAAGAGTCAGGCTCGACTTAGTGACTAAAAAACAATGGCAAACACAGTCTGAAAATACAAAAAAAGCGCCTTCTCTTGTTGGGGAGTGTTGAGGTACATCTTTCTGAAGCAAGTCAGGAGTCCCTCCCTCACTTTCTAGCAGCTGCCCTGAACTAAGAGGAAAAGAACTCACCGATTAGTAAACAAGTATAAACAATCTGAAGCATTTTCTAGAATATTTGTTAGGACATAAAGCCGGGAAGCGCTTAAAGACACAGGAGCCAGAATGCAGGATACCTAGTGACCTATTTCAGAATAATTTGACCATCAAAAAGATTATCACATACTGTATAGCACTGGGAGCTATATTTAATATCCTATAATAAACTACAATGGAAAAAAATAGGAAAAAGAATATGTTACTATATACATATGTGTAACTGAATCACTTTGCTGTACAATAGATATTAACACAACATGTAAATGAACTGTACTTCAATAAAATAAGATTTTTAAAAAATATTATTACAAATTCCAAATACAGAAAATTCTGGGAACTTCTCTGGTTGTCCAGTGGCTAAGACCCGCTACCATCAGACACATGGGGCTGCTGTGGCGAGGGTGGAGGCTCTTCCCCAGCATTAGCCCTGACTTTCTGGGGATCCTTGGAGAAAATCCTGAGGGGTTCCAGGCCAGAAGAATTTGTCAATTTAAAGGGGAAAAAAGCTATGATTTTCAAATTTCAAAGTTGTAAAGATCCAGATTCTTAGATTTCTAATATTCTACGATGGGGGCATCTGGGATTCAAAGATGTGTAAGTCTATAACTTTATGATAAAAAAATAAACCAACAAAAAAAAGGAACTTCCCTGGTGGCCCAGAGGCTAAGACGCCACACTTCCACTGCAAGGGGTACAGATTCAGTCCCTGGTTAGGGAACTAGGACCCCTGGGCTCGTGCTCAGTCGGGTCCGACTCTGTGACCCTGTGGACTGTAGCCGCCCAGGCTCCTCTGTCCATGGGATTCTCCAGACAAGAATACCGAAGTGGGTTGCCATGCCCTCCTCCAGGGGATCTCCTCCACCCGGGGATCAAACCTGCATTTCTTGCATTGCGGGTGGATTCTTCACCACTGAGCCACCTGGGAAGCCCCAAGATCCCTGTGCAGTGGGACCAAAACAGAACAAAAAAGGAAAGCAGAAAAAGAAAAAAACAAAACTATAAAACTTTACGATCCTGCGATCCCTAACAGTTCCTGGACCGGAAGGCCATCTGTGTCCTGAAAGATCCAAACGAGCCAATTCCCCTGGAACGAAGAAGATGGAGGGGGCTGCCCTGGCCTGGGGGGCTCTTGGGCGGGTACATGGTCCTGCCCTGAGGTCTGAGGAGGGCCTAGCCTCATGAAGGGTTCTGAGGGGGGACTCACCCCATTCTGGGGGTCTGAGGGGGACCTTCCCTGCCCTGGGGCATGAGAGGGGGGAGACACCGCCTTGACTGGGCAGTTTCATGGGGGTGGGGCACGCACATCCTTCCTGCCCAGGGGCAGGGACTGGGTAGTTTGAAGTCCCAGAAAAGACGTTTTCTTCCCATTTGGGGCTGTCCCCTGCCCCATACAGCCCAGAGACCTCCTGTGGGGGAAAGTGAGGCTGTTCCCTCACCCCCCACCAAATGTCCCTTCCCCTGCTCACCCCAGCTCTCACCCCGTTCCAGCCAAAGCCTGAGGAGGCGTCCTTATACCCAGCTGGACCTCCCCAGAGGAGCTGCGTGTGAGAGAGACCCCAGGGGATCTTGTTGAGTGAGTTTGACAGGAGCTGAGGGTGTGAAATGGGTGACAGTCTCCACAAGACCCAGGGGTAACTGTTTCTGCTCACCTGCCTTTCCCTTCACCAGGGGATGGTCCCAACCCAGGATCGAACCCAAGTCTCCCTCATTGCAGGCAGATTCTTTACCGGCTGAGCCACAAGGGAAATGCCGTTTCTGCTCCCCTGCCTCCCAAAAACCACTTCCTCTCTTCAGTTCAGTTCAGTCCAGTCGCTCAGACTCTTTGCAACCCCATAGACTGCAGCACGTCAGGCCTCCCTGTCCATCACCACCTCCCCGAGCTTAATCAAACTCATGTCCACTGAGTGGGTGATGCCATCCCACCATCTCATCCTCTGTCGTCCCCTTCTCCTCCTGCCTTCAATCTTTCCCAGCATCAGGGTCTTTTCCAGTGAGTCAGTTCTTCACATCAGGTGGCCATTTCCCCTCTGCAAAAGGGTTTTAAAGCTTCTCCCTACCTCCCGGCCTTCAGTGACAAAATAACATTTCCAAAGGAGACATCCAGCCTCAGGCAGACCTGGGCCATTCATACTAATTATGAAGAACTCAACTCTCTGTGTGGTTTATTAAGTCAGCTCTTATTTGCAGCTAGTGTGTGCTGGCACCTTCTGGGTGCCGTATACATATTAAGTATGTATTTAGCATCTATGTCTGGTAACAGACCGGATGCCCAGTTCAACTTGAATTCCAGACAGACCACAAATCATTTTTTTTCAGTCTAAGTATGTCCCAAATACTCTGCAAAAAGATCAAACCAGTCAATCCTAAAGGAAATCAGCTCTGAGTATTCATGGGAAAGGTTGATGCTGAAGCTCCTCCAGTACTTTGGCCACCTGATGCCAAGAGCCAACTCATTGGAAAAGACCCCTATGAGGGAGTCTTGGATTTGATCCCTGGGTTGGGACGATCCCCTGGTGAAGGGAAAGGCAGGTGAGCAGAAACAGTTACCCCTGGGTCTTGTGGAGACTGTCACCCATTTCACACCCTCAGCTCCTGTCAAACTCACTGGGAAAGATTGACGGGAAAAGGAGAAGGGGGCCGCAGAGGATGAGATGGTTAGATAACGTCGCCGACTGAAGGGACATGAGTTTGAGGAAACTCCGGGAGATAGTGAAGGACAGAGGAGCCTGGTGTGCTGCAGTCTATGGGGTTGCAGTCAGACACGACTTAGTGACAGAACAACAGCAGCAAAGTCCCAAATATTGCATGAGATACAGGAACAAAATACGCATCACTTCTCTACATGGGCTTGTCCTCCAAAATGTCCCCGTCTTCACGGATGAGGAAAGCGAAGCTCAGAGAGGTGAGGTGACCAGCCCAGGGTCCCCAGGGTGAGCGTCTAGCCTGCGGTCTTACCCGATCGGCCTGGCACTGGCGGAAGCTGGCGTTGATTCGGTCCAAGTCTCGGCGGGCGCTGAGCATCATCTGGTTGATCGCCTCCTTGGCGCGGGCAGTGAGGTTGAGCTCCTTGGTCAGGTTGGCCTGGGAAGCCGTGAGCCCCACCACCTGGCCGTACAGGCCGTCGGCCCGGCGCTCGGTGGCCTGCAGGTTGGACTCGGTACTCACGTGCACGTTGCCATAGACCATGAAGAGGACGAGGCCAAGGATGATGAGGAATTGGATGAGCGAGACGAAGAGGAAAAAGTAGCGCAGATAGTACCAGCAGCCCCTGGAGCTGCTCCCAGCCCGTGAGTAGGGGCTCCCGTGCTCCATCGCCAAGCCCATCTCCTCCCAGCGTCTGCCCCGTGTACTAGCGCTGCTTGGCTGGCTGGCCTGCTCAGGGTGGTGGCCGCTGCCCCTTCTAGACCTCGCCACGGCGGGGGGGAGGGGGAAGTGTTTATATTACTCCTCTTAATACTTCCTCTGCCTGGCTCCTTCCTGGCCAGGAGGAAACGGGGGCTGTGGGTTATCACAACACTCCCACCCCGGGCTGTGAAGGGAAGGGGGGAGGGCACCAAGGCACGTCTGGCCTCTCTGATTAACTACGGGTGGGGCACCGGCTGGAGTGGCCAGGCATCCTTGGTCTTACTGAGCCTCAGTTTCCCCTTCTGCCCTTGCTCTGTACCCAGAGCTGTTCTCAGCTGTGTATGACGTCTTTTCAACACCCCCCTTGTGTGGAAGACACAGACATGCAGGGAGGAGAAAGGACTGTTTTGGGGGGTGGGCGTCGGGTCTCCCTCTGGCCATTCACAGAGCTGGCCTTAACTCCCCTTGGAGAGGGCTGGCTACAGATGTATGCCCACCTCAAGGGACAGTGCTGTTACAGGAGCTAAATTGTGCAGAGCGCGTTGCCAGGGGCCAGGCATACACAGCACTCAGTAATTGGCGCACATCACCGAGGGCTGATCCGTGGACGGCGGTGGCGGGGGCTCCCCAGGCTGTCATCCCGCCATCCTACATGCCTGGCTCATGTAGGCACTTAGTAAGTGCAAGCAGCAGTGAACTTGGGGCCAGTGTGCGTGCCCATGATGGGCTTCTCACGTCGGAGTCTCAGTTTTCCCTTCTGCATGGTGCCAGGCCCCAGGGTGGGGGAGGGGGCTGGGAGAAAAGATTTGCCAGTTGCTATTACCACTACCACTTTCTGTTTGAAACCTCATTTTCGAGCTCTGTGAGATGGTGAATGGGAAGCACAAGATAGTGGGGGTCAAACTTCACTGTGGGAAGGGATTCAGGGACCAAGGAGCAAAGGATTCTGGGTATGCCCTCCTGCCCACTCCCGCCCCACCAAACAGGCACTCTAGGTAAGCCTCCTCTGTAGGTGACACCAGAACCCTTCCCCAAGAGGAGCGTTGAGAAGTCTTCAGTCTTGGGAAAACAGAGTGGGACACAGACCCTAGCCCCATGGGGTCAAGGCTGATAGCAGGGAGGGGCAGGAGCCAAAGGGAATGAGGCAAGGAGATAGAAAGGGGGCTGGAACATGGGCGGGCAACGATAACGCAGTTGCTGTCCGCTGCCTGTGTGGGGGCATAGCAGGGCGAGAGTGGTGGCATGGGGAAACATCCCGCTATCAGCCAGGGGAACAGGGTGGCAGAGCTGTTGAGGGGGAGGGATCCTCCAGGGTGATGTTCATCAAGGAGGCAGGAGTTGGGTGGGGAAGGAAGAAGTCCCAGTGGTGGGCAGGAAACCCCTGTCTGACCCTGGCCTTTGCAGCTACCCATTGATTCCTGATTCCGGACCCTCCTCAGCCACTACTGGGAGGGAAGAGAGTTGGGGGCTGCAAGTGATGCCCAACCAGCTCTTTCTCTAGGTTGGACAGGCCCACCCAGAATCCCCTGGAGCTGGTGGGAGGAGGAGATCGCCCCTCTTCATTAACGAGGGCCATGCGGGCACAGGGACTCCATGGTCTTGCTGTAGGCCTCCGGAGTTACGTTCCGGCTGTGCCACCTACTGCTGCGTGACCTGGGACAAGTGACTTCTCCCCCTGCGAGCCTCAGCTTTCTCCTGACAGTCAGCAGTGAAACACTGGTCTCAGTGCCTGGCACACAGTCAGCCTTAATAAACAGCTGTGTTTTTCAAAGGTGGGGCTGGATCATGGGTAGCCTCTGATGTTGGGCTGAGGAGCTGAGATGCAATGGTGGGCACTGCTCCAGGTGCTGTTGCCCTGGTCCTATGGGATCACCGGGGGCAAGGGGGCATGACAGGGGGAGAGCCTGAGTGACAAGGGTCCAGTTGAGAGCTCAGGCATGGCGACAGTGCCCGGAGATGTTACAGTCTTGGTGTGAACTTAAGATCCTGGCTATTCTTCATCTTATGTGGAAGATGTTGCACGTAAGCATGTATGAATACTGTATCTGTTGTCAAGAGAAAAAGATAAGCAACCATAAACTCCCAGAAAACTGAAAAGCCACTCTAGAACTGACAGTACCGATGTGCTACAATTTTGAGCAATTGTCACAGTCTAAGAACAAAAGTTTGAAATCTACACACAAATGTCTTTTGGGTCAAGCTCAAAAATAACACTCTTTCTGGCAATTTGGTCTCACAACTTAGATTTGTAATGTTTCTTTTTCAGTAAGTTTTTTTTTTCCTACAATAACTTTTTTTTTTAAGTTGGATTTTTTTTTTTAATGGAAACGGTAATGATGAAACTTCTTTTTGCTCAACATTATGACTTTTGAGACTGAGGATTCCTTTGACCACTGTTTAGGTTTTCAGCACATATATTTTACTATCATGATAATTATCAAGGGGAACTTAGAATATTTCTAAATTTTTTTGTTTCAATGAACAGAATAAGATTTGAAGTCAAATCTCCACAAGTGAAATTGCTGGGTGCTGAAGCAATAACATCTTATATTTTGACAGCTGTTATCAATTTGTCCTCCAAAAAGGTTGTTTCCATTGACACCCTTGCCAGCAGTGTCTAAAATTTCTAAAAACAGACTCTTTTGAACACTTTCTGCCTGCATTCCTGACCAGAAAATTCCAGAGGGGGGAGGTGAGTAACTGGTCCTTGAATTCACATGAGGTCAAATACATCAAATGATGGGAGAATTTGGTTTTTTCCTGAAAACCATTTGTCATAGTCACAGGAAATTTTGTGTACGAATCTCTCTGAATTCCCTTGAGGGGTCATCATAAAACCCAACACCAATTAAAAATTTTTTTTTTCTAAATCAAAAACAATCCATTTGGTTTCATTTGATTGTTTGGTCAGAGATGGGAAAACTGTCATGAGGAAGTCAATTCCATGTCACTCTGAAGACTGAACACTGATGTTCTCAAGGAGACACAAGGTTTTTTAAAAACTCTCATGGAGCTTCAGGAAGGTTCAGGAGGAAGTGATAATCCTGGTGAAGAAAAATTTCAGCAAAGTTCAGAAAACCCTCCACATTTTTGCCAACGTCTTCGGGTTTTGTTTAACTGCAAAGGAAATGAAGTTTGCGACTTTGGGTGTTGACAGAGGAGGCAAAGAGAGCCCTTTGGAGGGGAAGAGCCTGTCCTCTTTGGGCCTTCTGGTTGAACAACTGGGACTGTTGTTACAAGATCAAGTTGCTGCTGTCCCCCAGTGCCCTCCACCCAGGTTTTCCCTTTTCATCCTCGCCCCCGGCCCTCACCCCGCCCCACTGACTCCTGTTGCTGCAGCCAGAGAGGGATCCCAGGGTCACCATTAACAGGGAGGCCAGGACAGGGACCTGAGAGACGGGACAAGGTGGAGACACAGAGAAAAGACTCAGAGACAGAGAGATGGAGACTTTGAGTGGTAATTAGACAGGTGGAGACAGGGAAACAGAACGGAGCAAGGGCAGGCGGTGGGGCACCGGCCCTGTGGAGTGGGAGGGATATGAGGTCTGGGAGGCAGGGCAGCTGGGGGATTCTTAGTCCTGGTCTGGGATTGGGGTCTGTTCTCTCCCAGCT
This sequence comes from Bos mutus, assembly GCF_027580195.1. NCBI lineage: Eukaryota > Metazoa > Chordata > Mammalia > Artiodactyla > Bovidae > Bos > Bos mutus. The sequence goes on from NC_091623.1 coordinate 45,650,242, forward strand.
GCCCCCAGTCCTCATCCACTCCCTGTCCTTTGGCCTCCCCAGGGGATCCACAGCTTCCAGCCTCCCACCTCCCTCTTTTCTCCCAGACACCAGATTTGATGGGTCCCTTTCTGCTCACACACATCCCATGGCTCTCCGTTTCCCTGGAGCTGATTTTCAGTGATCTGACAGTTATGACCAAGGTGAAGTTAGCAGAATAAGTGAATAATAACGATAATATTTTAGGTTTCGGATACAGCGCTGAGTCCAACCCTTTGTGTAGATCAGCCCTGGACCCCACAGCTGCACAGTGAAGGGTCTTAAATCCCTGGGGCCGCAGACAAGGCGAGGCCAGTGTCAAGACCTAGCTGACTCCAGAAGGAGAAGCTGTTTCCTGCTCATTTCTGGATTTACGCCAGAGTTGGAGGGGAGGGCAGGGGGCAGAGGCGGAGGGTGGGTTGAGGGGGAGCGCGTCTCAGACCCATCCTTCCAGCCTCACAAGGTCTGGGCCCTCAGCCAGCAACTAGGTCTGAAGACTGGGGCGACCCCTGGTGGTCGGTAGCGGAACAAAACTCTTAAGACTCATTCCTCTCCTCAACCTCACCTCCTCCTTTGGCGCGAGAGATGGGGTCCAATTCTCCCTCTAGGTGGATCCTTTCCCAGTAAAGGCCCTTAAAGCCACCACCAAGGTGGGCGGGAGTGGGAGATTATGAGCAGAACTGCCTGAGGTGGGGATCAGAGTTTCAAGGGCTTCTAACACCAGCCTCTTAGATTTTTCAAGACGAATTTTAATTATTTTTAAAGGCAACACATGCATATGAGTTTTAAAACGCAAACTTTACAAAAAGAAGGGGACAACAGAGGATGAGACGGTTGGATGGCATCACCGACTCGATGGACTTGAGTTTGAGCAAGCTCCGGGATTGGTGATGGACAGGGAAGCCTGGTGTGCTGCAGCCCATAGGGTCACAGAGAGTCAGACACGACTGAGCAACTGAACTGAACTAATACAAAGGAACATGAGGCTTCCTCCCCGCACTGATCCCTAGATCCCTGATTCCTTTTCCAGGGGCCACTGCTGTATCTAGGGTTTCCTTTAGAGATATCTGGACAAGTTTCCCCCAGTTTCAATTTTTCAAAGATGTACACAGACTATAATGCTTCTGCGTATTACATTACTGTGTCTCAATGAAGGTCAGTTTTGGCCTTTTTAACAGTTGCACAGTGGGAATTCCCTGCAGGTCCAGTGATTAGAGCTCTGTGCTTTCCCTGCTGAGGGCTCGCGTTCAATTCCTGATGGGGGAACTAAGATCTGTAAGTAGGGCAACTTGCTGCTAAGTCGTTTCAGTCGTGTCCGACTCTGTGTGACCCCATGGACTGCAGCCTACCAGGTTCCTCCGTCCATGGGATTTTCCAGGCAATAGTACTGGAGTGGGCTGCCACTGCCCCAAACAAAACAATCCCCACCCCCCGCTGCCCCAGTCCATACGAACCAGTTGAACAGCATTCCGTGGTGTGGATGTATGCACACTCATTTAAACAGACTCCAGTTGGTGGACACTGAGGTTGTTTCCAATTTTTTGCAATTACCAAGAATGTGGTAATAATGTCTTCATTTCTCCTCTCCTCCACGCTTACTTTAAAAAAGTAAACTGTTTATTTGGAATGTTTTGTTTTGTTTTTTGGAATGTTTTAAATTTACAGAAAATTTGCAGAGATAATACCGTCTCTGAATAGCCCTCACACAGCTTCTTCTATCATTAACATCTTATATACCATAGTTCATTCGTCAAAATTAAGAAATTAATCTTAGTATATTACAATGAACTGAACTCTAGACTTTATTTGATTTCTTTACTAAATGTTTTTCTGTTCCAATATCCAAAGCCAGGACTCTCCACTGCATGCAGTCCATTATTTTGCATGCGTTTAAATATAGTTGTTGGGAATTTCCTGGCAGTCCAGTGGTTTGGACTCCAAACTTTTACTTCTGAGGGTTACTTCCCTAACCCTGGTCAGGGAAATAGGATTCTTCAGGCTGTGTGGCCAAAAAAAGTGAAAAGTGAATAAAGTACTCTGTTGGGTTCTTAGTATCCAAGACTATAATTAAAAAATGACTGTAGATTAAATTTTTCTTAATAAAAAATATGGCTGCAGGGAAACTGCTTGAAGAAGAACTAATGGGTCAAACACTCTTTTAATTTTGAGAGATTCTAGAAAATGGCCCTCCCAAGTAGTCATACCAACAAGCTGTTTCACCAGTACTGTGTATATTCACAAACTTTTGCTTTTATTTTTATCCTTGCCAAACCAGTGGGCAGAAAGTGGTACCGTGTCATCGTTTCAGTTGGCATTTCTTCTCTAGCAGTGAGACTGGGCACCTTTTTCTGCATGCTTCTTTGAACTGGTTGCCCATATTCTTTGCTTGTTTTCTATCCAGTTATTTTTAAAATTGTATTTATTTGGCTGCGCCAGGTCTCAGTTGCAGCATGCAGGATCTTCACTGTGGCACAGGAACTCTTAGTTGATGTTTGTGGGATCTAGTTCCCCAGCCAGGGTCAAATCCAGGCTCCCTCCATTGGGAGCCCCGAGTCTTAGCCATTGGATCACCAGGGAAGTCCCTCTACTGAATTATTTTTTGAAAATTTAATTTAGAAGAGATTCTTACATAATAAGCAAAGTAGTTTATTCCTGGATATGAAAAACTATGTCAATGGATCTTTCTTTTCTTCCAAACGATTTTCTACCTCGTTGTTTTGGATATAGGAAAGTTTCCGTTAATTCTCTTGGGTTTTCTATATATAGTCATACCACCAGAAGATAATATTAAGTTGAATTGTTTTTGAGGCATTCCTGCCAAAAATGTCAACCTCAAATTAATCATGAGGAAACCACAAAAACCCAAACTCAGACACCACAGAATGACTGGCCTGGGGCTTTGAAAAAAATGCCAACCAATGTCATGAAAGGCAAAGACAGATTGAGAAATGTTCCAGATTAACACGATGTGTAAATCAGGATAATCTTTTGTTACAGAGGACATTATCAAAATAGTTGGCAAAATCTGATTACAGTCTGGAGATTAGAACCTAAGTGTCCACTGACAGATGAATAGATAAAGAAGATGTAATATATATATATACACACACAATTTATATATACACAGAATGGAATATTAATAATAGTCTCATAAAAAAGAAATCTTGCCATTTGCAACAACATGGATGGATCTAGAGGGTGTTATGTTAACTGCAGTAAGTCAGATAAAGAGAAATACTGTATAATCTCACATGAAATTGTTGCTATTTTGATGACCTTTTCAGAATGCTTTTCATTTGATCCGTTAGCATGGCAAATTTTATTAACAGAGTTCCTTCCCAATACTGATTTATCTTTGCATCTCAGGCCTATGTTCCTTTGCTATGGTGTATCTTTCAAATGATTACTTGGTTCTCTTCTAAAACTTCATTTGGGAGCTTTGTACCCTCACAGTGAGAGGGGTGTGGAGTTTTCCTATCGTGCCATTTTTGCTAGGTTTTGGTGTCAAGGATATGCTGGCTCTCACCATTCCAATCACTCATTTTACAGACACGGTAAACTGAGGACCAGAGAGGAGAAGCGACCCCTTCAGGTCACTTCCAGATCAGGGCTGGACCCTGAGTCCTCATGTCCGAGGGATGAGGGCAACACTGGCCTTGTCCTTAGAGGGGACCTAAGTCCCGGCTCTGCACTATCTCACCTTGAGACCCAATGGACCTCAGTATTCCCGTCTGTAGATAGGCACTAGATAGTCAGAAAGACAAGGTCGTGTCTTCTTTCAGCAGTTTCAGGGTTGCTTCTGGGTCAAAAGCTGAGCGTGGATGGGTGTCGACTGAGCATCTCATCCAGCTTGGGCACCTCTCTGAGTGTCCCTGCAGGGCTCCCAGGGTCTGTCCTCCTGGTCTCGAGCCCCCATCCAGCTGGGGGCCGACTCACCCTCGTGCGCGCCGCGTAGGTCGCCTGCAGCCCCCGGAAGTTCCTGGGCGAGAGCGCGAGCGGGGGCTGGGCCGGGGTCGGGACCCGCCGCGGGTCCGGGGGTGTGAAACTCTGCGCTGGGCGCTCGTCTGGGCTTCCAGGGCTTTACTGCCGGGAAGGGGGTAGAGGGGCCGTCGGCACCAGGACACCTATCCCCAGAGACCCTCCGGGATTCATCTATTCTTCCTGGTATTCCAATCCCCAAAGATTCCAGGCTTCAGGATCCCCCATCCCTTCTCCCCCGGTCTTTTCCAGGACCGGTCCTCCGGGACTCCCAGTTTTTTCCACGGAAGCTCCGCCTCCAGGCCCCCGATCCCTCCCTTGATACTTTTCATTGCAACGTTCACCTTCACTCCCCGCTCCCCTCGGAGCCCCCATATACGCCCGACCCCAGGGACCCATGCCTCAAGAGTGCCAACCCCAATGTGGGCATTCTCGCCCCATAGAGCCCGCCGCTAGGTTCTCACACTCAGACCTTCATCTAGATCCTCTCCCAAGGCCCTGCCCACACGACCAGCCCCGCCCCTCCCCGAGCCCTGGACCCTTCCCTCCCACCCTTCACTCACATGTGATCGCGCAGCGCCGCCTCCCGGGCTGCGCAGGCTTCGCGCTCCGCCTCGGCCGTACGTGCGCGCCGCTGCGCCTCGTCCAGTTGCTGCGCAGATTTAGCGGCCGCGGCCTCCCAGCGCGCCAGGGCTTCTGCGGACGCAAGACGCGAGATCAGGATGGAGCCCGGGCTCCTACTCCGCACACATCAACTCCGAGTTTATAGTCTGCATACTGTCTATGTGGTTTGTTGTATTGGAATTAAATCTGTGTGCTGTTTGCATGACCTTTACATGTTATTTGCATAGCTTTTCAGAGGTTTACATGTCTTTGGGGAGTCTCTACATGGCGTGTGCATATTTTGTTGCGTTTGCATTATTCTGTGACATTTGCCTGACCTTTGCATATTATGTGCATTTCTTTCACAAGTTTTCACGTTGCTTTGCTTTACGTTTACACCCGTCTGTGTCTTTTGCCTAGCTAGGAACCGTCTAGGCTCCTCCCATCTCTAGCATGCCCACCCCTTTGCATCCCAACACACCTGTGAGCGCCCCGTTCTCAGCCCCCATCTGGGTACCCTGTGCCTTGGCTTCTTCCATCTCAGTTTTCAGTGTCATCAGTTGGGTCTGAAGCCGACTCTGTGGAGTGGAGTAGAAATGACGGGGGAAGGGAGAGAAAGTGAATGGGCTCTGCCCTTTCTAGGGGAGACGAGAACACCCTGTTGTTCCTTGAGCTTTATTTGGAATGAGAACATCCTGGTGTTCCTTGAGCTTTATTTGGAATGTCGTTTGGAGTCCTGTAGTTGTAAAACACAGAAGTGGCCTCTGAAGTCTGGGGTGAAAGGTGCCTGCCTGCAAGGAGATCTTTGCCCAGGTCCACTGACCCCTGGGGCATCCCAGGTGGCTCAATGATAAAAGAATCTGCCTGCAGTGTAGGAGACTCAGAACACGCAAGTTCGATCCCTGGGTGGGGAAGATCCCCTGGAGGAGGAAATGGCAAGCCACTCCAGTGTTCTTGCCTGAAAAATCCGTAGAGGAGCCTGGTGGGCTACAGTCCATGGGGTCGCAGAGTCGGACATGACTGAGGGACTGAGCACACTGACCCCGCTCCAGGCCAACTGGATATAGAAAGGTTTAGTTCTGCCGACCGGCTCGGGTTCCAATCCTAGCTATATCTAGATTCCTGGGACTGGGGTTTCAGACCAGCACAAGCCAATATGGTGGTTGATGATTGAGTTTCTAGGGTATCGGTCACCTCCGTAGGACATTCTGCAAAGCAACTGGCTTGGTCTCCTCTGAGACTCTTTCATGGGGGCTGGGGGAGAACCATAATTTGAATCCAGGGCAGGCTGCTCTTAATTTCAGCTGCCCCAGGCCCTTCCCTTAGGCAGGCTGGAAAGGCATAGGGATTAATTTTCAAAAGGCATGAATTTTCCAGAATTCGTATGCTGCCCAACCTCTGCTGCGCCCAGTACACAGAGGTACACAGTAGTTACTCAGTAAATGTGAGTGGTTGGGACTTTGAGGATGGTTCTTCTGCGAGGCCCAGGGTTGAGAAAGAGTTAAGAAAGGGTTAAGAAAGAGTTCGAAGGGGGTAGCAAGAGGAGAAGGGAGGACCTGGCTGGTACCTCCTCCGAAAGGCCAACTTTAGCTTCCTAATTACAGGTGACACGAATGTCCCTCTCTCAAAATAGGGCTGCTGGACACTGACTGGGGGGTGGTTGTTGAGTGGGTACTTAGGGGGAGGGTTAGCACAGGGCCTCCCCAGCGGGGCTCAGGGGTCTGGGGTAGCCTCCACCAGCAAATAGCAGAGGACAGTGGAGCCTTCTTTTTATTTTTTTAAAGTTCATTTATGTCGTATTTTTTTTCAACTGGACTATAATTGCCTTACAGCGTTGTTAGTTTCTGGTGTACAACGAAGTGAATGAGCTGTGTTAGTGGAACCTTCTTGGGCAGAAGGTAGACACAAGGGGGAATTGGCCCTGTAGGAACTGGAAGGAATGGTGCTGTTCTCATTTTCCTCCCTCAGTTGAAGAACGGGGGAAACCAAGGCACCGAGGGAGAAGGTTGGGTGTGTGTGCGCACCCTCTCCCCCTCATTTTTGGGGTTCCCCAGCCCTCCAGCCTGCCCACCTACCTGGCGGCCCTCACAGGCCCTTAGGGCCTCCTCCAGCTCCCGGCGGACACGCTCGGCCTGCTTCAGCCGCTTCGTCAGGGCCTCCTCGAGTCGGGCAGCCTCTGCCAGTCGGCGCCGAAGTTCCTCGACTTCGGGTCCGGGGTCTCCAGGCGGCGCCGTGGTGTTGGCGGCCGGCTCTGGGCAGCGGGGCCTCCGGGAGGCCGAGGAGGCCAGATTCCAGGCCAGAAGGGCTGCTCCGGCAGCAACCGCTGCCAGGAAGACTGCGGCCCCGCACAGGGCGAACACCCGCCAGGCGCGCCCCGGCTCGGGCTCCGGCCCGGGCTCGGCCATGCCGCTGTCCATAGCTCTGGCCCCAGACGGCCACGAGCATTTAATTGGCACCTTGGGCAGCCAGGGACACCCACGGTTCCGCCCCTCCTGGCGGTGGTTTCGAGTTTATTGGGAGGGGCTGGACCCACGCCAAGGGCCAGCCCAAGCTACCGGAGTCGAGGACAAGGCTGGGGATCCCGGGTTCCAGTCTTGTTTCTGCATCCCATGTGACCCGCTAAGCCTCAGTTTCCTCCTCTGTAAACTGGGGATGACAGTAGCTCCTGCCTTGTAGGGCTCTGTAGGAATCACCTGAGCATATCTGCGCAAAGCCCCCCTTTGCACCAGGGGCCCTTGGCAAGGGTCTGGGGGTATACTGTCCCCCATTCTGTTCATGGAGAGACCAAGCCTAGAAGATGGGAGGCTGTTCGAAACAACTGAGGTCGGCCTGGCTCGGGCGGCCGCACTTTTTTGTGACTGGATGTGCGGGCCAGAGTGCAGACCCAAGGGTAGATGCGTCCCGTCTCCCTGCCCGTTCTCCACTAAGCCACCAGGGGGCGACCTTACAACGTGCATCAGAGCCAGGCGCGTCTACACCGTTGCCCTGACTTGCCGGAGTCAAATCCTCCTCTTCCCTCTCTACCCTCTTTCATTTCCATTTCCCCTTCCTCCACCCTACTCCCCGCTTTTCCTCCTCCTCCATCCTTCCCCACTCCCCATCCTCCCCCTCTCCTTTCTCCTTCCCCGGCGAGGCCCCCAGCAGGTCTTCAGTGTCATCCCCGCCCCCTCTAGCCCTGCTGGGTGCTGTTCCGGCCAGCGCATTCCTATCCCGGGGTTGCCGGCCGGACTTTCCTCCCTCTTTGCTCAGCTAACTTCCTTACCAGTTACTTCCCTGTCCACCAGTGTGTCTCTTCTTCTCCCTTCCCCACTAACTCTGACCCCTTTTGATCTCTCAGCTCTGCTGTCATTTTACTGTGTTTGATTCCTGACTGCCTCTCCCATCAGACTGGGGTATGTGTGTGTATGTGTGTGTCTGACTCTGCGACCCCCATGGACTGTAGCCCACCAGGCTCCTCTGTCCACGGGATTCGCCAGGCAAGAATCCTGGAGTGGGTTGCCACTCCTCCAGGGAATCTTCCCAACCCAGGGATCAAACCCGCATCTCATGTCTCATGTATGGCAGGTGGATTCTCTACCGCTGAGCCACTGGGGCATCAGACTGGGCAAGCCCTGAAAAAGTAAAGCCTTCGCCTGCCTTGTTCCCACTGCCACCGCATGGGCTTGGCACACAGTAGCTGTGCAGTAAATGTGAGCTGAGTGAACACTAAGAACAAGAATCCGTGTTCCTCCTGACAGCCCTCCCCCTCCACGGCGCCCCCGCCCATTCCACAGGAAGAAAACAGAGCCCAAAGAGGCCAAGTCTCAGGCCAGGGACACAGAGCAGCTACAAGTCGCTCCCACATTCCTGCTGTAGCTGGAATCCCTCCCCATCCTGCAGGCCCTGCAGCACCCCTCAGGCCTGGTTTCCAACTCCTGGCTGGGTCACAGTCAGACAGGGAAGAGGGACATTTTCAGGAAGGAGAGAAGTTTATACCCCGGCCACTGGGTAGGAGTTTGGGGGAAGAAATTGAGCAGGTCAAACCCATGACATCAGGCAAAACTGCCTTCTCATCTGTGAAACAGTACACATAGAGTAGGGGGAGGGGCAGTGCTGTTTTGGGACTTTCCAGTAGCCCAAGCTGGGAGCGGGGGTGGCGGATGTTGGGTGGAAGTGGCAAAGACTGAAGTCATGTTTTAAGGGCTTCCTGGCAATCAAGAGAACCTGCTAGAAGCAGAGGGCCCTGATGCTGCAAAAGATTGAGGGCAGGAGGAGAAGGGGGTGACAGAGGATGAGATGGTGGGATGGCATCACCGACTCAACGGACATGAGTTTGAGCAAACTCCGAGAGATGGTGAAGGACCGGGAAGGCTGGCGTGCTGCAGTTCATGGGGTTGCAAAGAGTCGGACACTACTGAATGACTGAACACCACTGCCTGAGCAGCTGAGAAACCCTGAGCAAGTCCAGTTACTTCTCTGGACATCAGTTTCCTCATCTGTTAGATGGGGCTGCTGATGGGGGGTAAAATGCCTCAGTCATTGGCAAGGGACTCCACAGGAGCGCCTACTGAGCCCTCCTGTGAGCTGGGGGCACAGAAGTGATGGAGACCTGAGCCTCACCTTCTAGAGCTGAGATTCTCACTGGAATTGAATCTGTGCCCCCAGGGGACATTTGGTAATGTCTAGAGGCCTTCTGTTGTTGTCACAACCTGGCAGTAAGGTGCTACGGGCATCTGGTAGCAAAGGATGGTACTCAGCATCCCACAGTGCACGGGGCAGCCCCACCACAGAGAACGGTCCAGCCCAGATGGTGAGAGTTGAGAGGCCGAGAAACCCTGCTCTAGAACTTCAGAGTGAGGAGCAGGAGCTCCGAGCAGAGGGCAGAGACTGGCCGAGGCTGTGAGGCAGGAAGGAACTTGACGAATCAATATATAGAGAAATGGTCGGGGTGGGTGGAACAGGAGGAAGTTAGGGGACGGGGGTGTTGTCAGGGGGGTCTGTGGCAGGGATAGGGTTTGGGGACACTGGGAAGACAGTAGGAGCCGTGGAAGGGGAGTCTAAGACCATCTGGGTTGGGGCCCATGGGACCAGAGGGCAGTGCAGAATCCTGGGCAAACACAAGCAGCCTGCCCCTAGTGCTACGCACAAAAAGTTGCCTGGACAATAGTTGGCATTCCAGGAAAACTTGGAGGAAGGAAGATAACCGGGGAGGAAGGAAATAGGGGCCATGGGAGGGTCAAGGAAGTGGGTTAAATGGTCTATGAGACAGAACCCCTCAACTTTGAGCCCCTCCCAAGTTTTTTTTTCTTTTCTTTCTTTCTTTCTTTCTCTTTTGGTAGTGCCATGTGGCTTGCAGGATCTCAGTTCTCCAATCAGGGATTGAATCTGGGCCATGGCAGTGAAATCCTGGAATCCTAACTACTAAGCTACCAGGGAACTCCCCATACCTAATCTTCAATTTTGAGAAGCAGAGGGGCTCTCTGGGGGAGGGGTTCCCGGAGCTGGGTACTACAGGATGAATAAGACTTTGGGGACGGAGGTGGTGGGGCAATGTGACACAGGTCTGTCCCATGTCTGCACATCGAGGTTTAAGTCCCAGCCCTGTACTTTCTACTGGAAGGGACTGGGAATCAGGACAAAGTGCTCCTCATCACAGCCACAGTTTCCTCATGGAACCACTGGATCAGAAGATCCAGCCAGGAGATGAGAGCAGAAACCTGCAGGCAGGGAGCATTGATGAGGGTGTAGGTCCCTGGTAGCTCAGTTGGTAAAGAATCCGCCTGCAATGCAGGAGACCCTGGTTCAATTCCTGGGTCGGGAAGATCCCCTGGAGAAGAGATAGGCTACCCACTCCAGTATTCTTGGGCTTCCCTTGTGGCTCAGGTGGTAAAGAATCTGCCCGCAATGCGGGAGACCTGCTTTGGAAGCCTGGGTTTGGAAGATCTGGAGAAGGGAAACACTACCCACTCCAGTATTCTGGCCTGGAGAATTCCATGGACTATAGGGGTCACAAAGAGTTGGACATGACTGGCGACTTTCTCTCTCACTTTCAGAGGAGAAGAGGGCTGGGGGAGGGGCAGTGGGGTGATGCCTGCCAGCACCCCAGAAATCCCAAGGAACATTCTAGAGCACAGAGGCTGAGTTTGGATGTCAATGGGTGTCCACCCTTGCTCACAGGGCAGGTCCCAGGTGCTTGGGGGTGACACGATAACACTCCAAAAACTTGAGAGTACAATTTTTCCCCCCAAAGGGGTGTTTACTTTTTGCAGCCAAATGACGCCAGAAGAAAGTGACTTTCTAGATGTCAGCAGAAGCTGTCAGCAAGAAGCAGGTGCCCTACGCCTCACCCCTGAGCCCTCCCCAACTCTAGGGCAGACTGGGGCAACCCCCTACTTCTCCACGAAAGACATCCCTCCAGAGCCGACCCATTTGGACCCCTTAGGTTACCCCATCCCCCCACCCCCACAACCGTGTTGCCATGTGGTCCCCTCAGAACTGGCCGAGTCAGGAAGCCTCACACAGGGAAGCAGACAGGGAGCCAGACCAGTCCAGGTTATGGCCTAAAAAACATCAAAATAGGGACTCAGGTACTTCCCTGGCTGGTAAAGCCTTTGCACTTCCAATGCTGGGGTTGCGCGTTCGATCCCTGGTCTGGGAATTAAGATCCCGCATGTCATGCAGAGCGACCAAAAACCAAAAATTAAAATAAATTTTAAAAAATTTTTTAAAGAAAAAACAAAATACGGGCTCAGAGGCGGACAGAACACAGGCCCCGCCCCAAGCCCCGCCCCCCACAGGACCTCCCTACTCACTGAGGGCTCCCTCCCTCTCCAAGATCCTTCTCCGTGTCCAGCCCTCCGCCCCACAGACAGGCCACCTCCCCAGACCCTGACCCAGACCAGCTCCCGGGCCCTCCGAGCTTTCTTCTCCCAGGAGCTGCCCAATCCTTACCGGCCGGCTTTCTGGGATCTCATGTCAGCAGAGCGTTGAGGACCAAGACCGCGATCACAACGAATAGGAAGCTCGAGCAGCTGGACGCGTTGTTTTTGGAGCAGGTCTCACTCTGTCTTCTGGAGTAGAGATCAGGGCCACTCAGGCAGCTGCCGGGCCCGCTCGGGCCGCTCAAAGCTTGTCCCCTAAGAACCTGCACTCCTTCCCGACAAATCGCTGGGGAGAAGAGTGAGCAGCGCCCCCCGCCCCCAGTGGCTGTGTGACAGATGGGACGAGGCTGGGACTTAAACTTGGTCGCCTGAGCATCGAGGTTTTTTGCCCCGTGCCCAGGGGGTCGGGAGTTGGGTGAAAGGGGCGTGCCCCGGGGTGGGGGTGGGGGGCTCCTCTCAGACCTTAGTCGCTCCACCTCGGCCAACGCGTCCTTCAGATTTTGGTTCAGTATCTTCAACTTTCCTGGTTGAGGGGTGGGGTACAGAATCAGGGGCAGGTCGACACGGTGACCACACCCACTCACCTGACCCCCACCCAGGACATGACTCTTCAGGCCCTCATCCAGTCCCTGCTGGGAAATCTGGAGCCGCCCCCACCTCCCCAACTCCACCCCTCCCTGTCTCTGGACCCCAGCCCTGGGACCCTCCCTCCCTACTTCTTTTCAACACCTGATCCCCACCGCCCCCCACCGTGGAACCCTGGCTGTGTTTTTCTCACCCTGAAACTCTGCCACCTGGGCCTGCTCCTTCTTCAGAGACTCCCTCAGGGTCACCTGGGTCAGAGGGGAGGGTCAGAACATGGACTCCTGTCCCTGGGTGCTGGACCCCTCCCTAGGCCCTCGGATCAGAGGAGCTCAAATCCACACCCCCTTCATTTCCCCGCCAACTCTCTCCCTGCACCTCGGTCTCCCACCATGAAGAAAGGGCACAACCTCCCACCCTCCTCGGGCCACCCATAAGAAGGTGATCCTCAAAGTGTGAGTTTTGAGGCCCCCCGCCCCCGCAAGAGAATTTGGAGGTTTCCTATGCCCTAGAAGAAGTTTCCAGATCCACTGGGGTATTGCACAAAAAAAATTTTTTTAATATTTATTTGAAAAAAATTTTTATTTGGTTGGGCTGAGTATTAGTTGCAACATGCTAGATCTTTAATTGCTGCAAGGGATCTAGTTCCATGACCAGGGATCAAACCCATGTCCCCTGTATTGGGGGTACAAAGTCTTAGTCACTGGATCACCAGGGAAGTCGCTAAAGAACATTAAGAGGTCCTCCTAAAACCAGAAAATGGGGCAGGGTGCAGGTAGGGGAAGATTTCAGAGCCCAACTTAGATGTTCCTGAGAGTTTCAAGGTCCTCCATGTTAGAACAGAAGTGAAAATTTCAAAGGCTCTCAGGATGCAGTGGAAGGAGCTGGGGAGGTCCTCTTCCCAGTCCCTAAAGAAGATTTCTGCTCCCCAAGATTGGCCCAAGGGGAGTTTCTAGGTCCCCCCATCCAAGCGCCAGAGTTTAGAGAGCCTTGATACCCTACAGGGATACTGACACCCATAATGGGAGTTTTAAGGCTCCCCACACCAGCAACTCAGGGAGAGTCGGAGGTCCCCAAAGCCTGGTGGAGACATCCAGGGGGCAGTCTCAAAGTCCCTCTGGATCTCCACAAAGACCCTGGGAGAGCCTCTCAAGGACCCGGGCCTGTCTAGGGGCTGCAGTGGCTTACCATAGTATGGTTGCAGGTGGCAGCTTCGGCTTCCTTCTTATGTGAGAATTCCTGGGCCTGGGTTAGCTGGCGCTGCACGTGTTGGTTGACCTCCTGACACTCCTTCTGTGCTTGGAGGCCATCCACGCAGGCCTTGCTGTTGGCAGTGACAGTGAAGTAGATCATGGGCACAAGTAGCCCCACCGCCACCAGGAGCAGCAGGACCCCCACCCACAGCGGCAGCTTGCGGCCACACAGCGTTTTATCGTCTATGGGCATCACGAGCTCACTCATGTCCTCCTCGGTGTCCGTGGGCACTGGTCTGTAGTGCATAGAAGTAGTAGCATCCTGAACTGCTGGAACCCCTATGGGCTAGGACTGCCCCCTGATTAGCATAATAGTGGTGCCGACCAATGAGAAGCTCCAGGAGGATCCTCTGAGTTGGCGGTACGCGAAAGGAGCCTGTGCAGGCAGGGGGCAGTCAGGCTTGCAGTTTAGGTTTCAGTTTCCTATTTCCTTTCCCCGGGGAAAAACGTTGGGTTGGTTTTGCCAAATTCTGGCCTTGGAGCTTTCTGGGTTGGATGGTGGGCAGTGAGATCCTGTGAGAGGGGAGTGGGGCTCCCGGGGAGACCCCATGTCAAGTCCTAGCCCTTCTCCTACATGTTTCTGAGGGTGACCATTGCAGTTACTGAGCGGCCGGTGCACGCCAGCTCTGTGTTCTGTACCACAAAACGGAAGAGGCAGAGGGCGTTTTGGGGGGGCCATGTCCCCAACTGGGAGAAATGAAGGCTGAGACGTGAGTGGTGACTGGGGCGGTGTTGTGTGTGACTGAGGAGACAGGGTTGTGAATTCAGGAATCTCCTGGTGACCTTGAGGGGTTCAATTAGCGTCTCTGTCCCCTGCCGAGCGGACCATCAGGAGCCATGGGAGGTGTCAGAGGACCGACCAGAGCCTGCAGGGAGAGGAGAGAAGCGCTGGACCTCAAATACTACTCAGACTGCAGTTGTCCTACATGGCCACCAGGGGACGCACCAGGCAACAAACAACCACCAGGCCCTTGTCCTGGCTCCAGGCAGGAACTTGCTGTTTCTGCCAGCATCTGCCTCTACCACACCGGGACTCCACAAAAACCCTCTGAACTGTAACCGAACATTACCCTAAGTGGCCTTCCCAAGGAAGACTCCTCCCCATATCTTCTGTTTTAGCTCCTTTATGAAGTATGGAGATAATAGTATCTAATACCCGTTCCTGAGTTGTTTTCACAGGTGGGAAAATGCCACCCACCTTCCTGCCACCCAATCCACACACACCAAACGGAAGATGTTAACCACATGAGGATCAGGACATGTAGCCCCCAGACCTACTGGTGGAAAAGGATTGATAATGTTAACCCCTGTGACCTCACCATCAGTCACTCAGAGAATCATCCCATACCCTGGGCCTACTGGCCCCTCCCCTGGGCCTTGAAAATGCTTTTCAGAGACCTCTGGAAGGGTCAGGATTCACTGGTATAAGCGACCGGCCTCCTTGCGGGGCCCTGCAATGAAGCTTCCTCTGCTGCAAACCCCACAATTTCTGTGTGTCTGTCCTCACTGTGTGCCAGGGTCACGGACTTCAGTTCACGGAAGCTCAGTTTCCTCGTCTGTAACGTGGGGCCATCACAGGAGCGGCCTTGTCAGGAGGGGCCAATGAGGACTTCTGAGTGAAGCGCTCTGCATCCAGTGGGCACTCAGTGCCCGTGTGGCTGGGCGTGTGACTCAGGGCAGACGGACTGGGGGGAAACGTGGAAATCAGGCCCAGGAGTGAGGAGTACATTTTGAGGAAAGCAGATCAGATCCATTTGGGACACTCAGAACCCAAAGGATCTGGGCGGGAGGTGTCTAGGGAGAGACCTCCAAAGGGGGTGGGACCCTGGAGTGACATTCCAGGGAACTCAGGCTGCACTGATCTCCCTTCCAAATGATCAATGGCCTGATTACACACTTCCTGTTGCAGGAAGTGACTTCTGGAAGCAGCTGTGCACTTGTCCACTGGCTTCTTTCACCACAGCCCGACCACTACCCAGGTTCTGTAGGCTCAACCATTTGCAAGGCTTGCAGTCAGCTGGATCAGATGGTACGTGGGGCCAAAGCCAGGGATCCTGGTGTTCAGGATGACACCCCTCTGCCTAGTTACGTGGCTCACAGCAAAGACCCGCTTCCAGCAACTCAAGAGATGACTCTACACGCGGACATCACCAGATAGTCTATCTGAAATCAGATTATGTTCTTTGCCCCCAGAGATGGAGAAGCTCTATACAGTGAGCAAAAATAAGACCTGGAGCTGACTGTGGCTCAGATCATGACTCCTTCTTGCCAAATTCAGGCTTAAATTAAAGGAAGTAGTGGAAAACCACTAGGCCATTCAGGTATGACCTAAATCCAAAGCCTTACAGTGGAGGCGACAAATAGACTCACAGGGTTAGATCTGGTAGAGAGAGCGCCTGAAGAACTATGGAGGGAGGTTTATAACACCATACAGGGGTCAGGGACCAAAGCCGTTCCGAAGCCAAACACATACCTGAAGGCAAAGTGGCTGTCTGTGCTTAGTGACTCAGGCGTGTCCGACTCTTTGCCACCCCATGGACTCTAGCCCACCAGGCAGCTCTGTCCATGGGGATTCTCCGGGCAAGAATACCGGAGTGGGTTGCCATGCCCTCCTCCAGGGGATCTTTACAACCCAGGGATTGAACCCAGGTCCCCTGCATTGCAGGCGGATTTTTACTGTCTGAGCCACCAGGGTTGTCTGAGGAAGCCTCACAAACAGTTGAGGAAAGAAGAAAAGTGAAAGGCAAGGGAGAAGGGAGAGAAACCCGACTCAAGGCAGAGTTTCAGAGAACAGCAAGGAGACATAAGAAGGCCTTTTTCAAGGAACAATGCAAAGAAATAGAGAAAAACAGTAGAGTGGGAAAGACTAGAGAGTTCTTCTAAAAAATTGGAGATATCATGGGAACATTTCATGAGAAGACGAGCACAATAAGGACAGATACAGTAAGGAGCTAAGAGAAACAGAAATAATTAAGAAAAGGTGGCAAGAATACACAGAACAACTATAGAGGAAAGGTCTTTGTGACCTAGATAACCATAATGCTACGGTCACTCACCTAGAGCTGAACATCCTGGAGTGTGAAGTTAAGTGGGCCTTAGGAAGCATTGCTATAAACAAAGCTAGTGGAGGTGATGGAGTTCCAGCTGAGCTGTTTCAAATCCTAAAAGATGATGCTGTTAAAGTGCTGCTCTCAATATGTCAGCAGATTTGTAAAACTCAGATCCAGAAGAGGTCACTTTTCATTCCAATCTCAAGGAAGGCAATGCCAAAGAATGTTCCAACTACCATACAATTGTGCTCATTTCACAAGCTAGCAAGGTTTGCTCAAAGTCCTTCAGGCTAGGCTTTAGCAGTACGGGAACCAAGAACATCCATTGTCTGAGGTGGGTTTCAAAAAGGCAGAGGAACCAGAGGTCAAATTGCCAACATTCTTTGGATTGTGGAGAAAGCAACGGAGTTCCAGAAAAAAATTTACTTTTGCTTCATTGACTGTGCTAAAGGCTTTGACTGTGTGGATCACAACAAACTGTGGAAAATTCTGAAAGAGATGAGAGTGCCCGACCATGTTATCTGTCTCCTGAGAAACCCATATACGGGTCACAAAGCAAACTTAGAATTGGACCTGGAACCCTGACTGGCTCAAAATTGAGAAAGGAGTGAGACATGGCTTTATATTGTCACGCTGCGTGTTTAACTTTATGCAGAGTACAACGTGTGAAAGGCTGGCCTGGATGAATGACAAGCAGGAATCAAGACTTCCAGGAGAAATATCAACAGCTTCAGACATGCAGAGGACACCACTCTAATGCATAAAGGGGAGATGAACAAAGAGCCTCTTGATGAAGTGAAAGAGGAGAATGAAAAACCTGGCTTGAAATACAACAAGCAACAAACTACGGTCAAGGCATCTGGTCCCATCACTTCATGGAAAATAAAATCAGAAAAAGCAGAAACTGTGACAGATTTTATTTTCTTGGTTTCAAAATCACTGAGCATGGGTACTACAGCCATGAAATTAAAAGACATTTGCTCCTTGAAAGAAAAGCTCTGACAAACCTAGACAGGATATTAAGAAGCAGACACATCACGTTTCCAACAGAATTCCATGTATTTACAGTTATGGTCTTTTCAGTAGTCATGTATGGATGGGAGAGTTGGACCATAAAGAAGGTTGAGCACTGAAGAATCAATGCTTTCCAACTGAAGTGCTGGAGAAGACTCTTGAGAGATCCTTGAACAGCAAGCAGATCAAACCAGTCAATCCTAAAGGAAAGCAACCCTAAGTATTCATTGGAAGGACTGATGCTGAAGCTCCAATGTTTTGGCCACCTGATTGGAAGAGCCAACTCATTGGAAAAGACCCTGATGCTGAGAAATACTGAAGGCAAGAGGAGAAGGTGGCAGCTGAGGATGAGTTGGTTCGATAGCATCACCGACTCATTTGAGCAAACTCTGGAGGAGAGTGGAAGACAGAGGAGCCTGGCAAGCTGCAGTCCATGGGGCTGCAAAGCCAGGGACACCACTGAGTAACTGAACAATGACAATTTCCTCACCCCACCCCCACCCCAACTCCATTAAAGCCACTCAGCAGCCAAATGACCCAGGGATGGACTTGCTGTAGAGACTGACATTGAGCCTCTGTGTCCCCAGAGGAGGGACACACAGAGGAGGGCCTGAGGAGGGCCTCCCTCCCAGGCTAGGACTCCAGGTGCAAAGACAGGGCCCTTGGCAAAGCTGGTATCTGAGCTCCACTGGGCTGAATTTTGAACTTTAGGGTCAGCTTAGGACCATGATTTGAGATAGGGGTCAAGATTGCATGTGCTCAGCCCTGCCTCCCTGCCAGCCCTGGGCAAGTGATTTCATCCTAGCCTTAGTTTCCATAGCTGTAAAATGGGGATGAACATAAGAGAACTTTTGGGCCCCCCACCCCACATTTTGCAACCAAAGCCAGTGCTGTATTCACCTCATTCTAGTCTCAGCCCTGAAAACAGGAAGTTTGTGAGTTTTCCAAGATTTTGATCGGAAAAAGTAACTCATATTCTTCTGAATTTATGCTTTAAAAAACATATGTATATATATAATTGTCTGTGCCAGGTCTTATTCGTGGCAGGCTGAATCTTTGCCTGGACACATGGAATCTTACTTGTTGCCTGTGAGATCTAGTTTCCTGATCAGGGCCAAATCAGGCCCCCCTGCATTGGGAGAGTGGAGTCTCACCCACCGGATCACTAGGAAAGTCCTAATCTATCTTTTTTTTCTTCTGTTTTTTGGCTGTGACTTGCAGAATGTGGGATCTTAGTTCCCTGACAACAGATCTCACCCATGTCCCCTGCAGTTTAAGTGAGGGGCCTTAACCACCAGACCACCAGGGAAGTCCCAAGCTTTGTTATTTTTTCAAGACTCACTTTATTTTGGTTTGCACAAATCCAGCAAAGACAGTCCAGAAACATTCCATAGACTCCATTTCCATTTCCACCACCTTGGTCACCTTTCATCTCTAAGGTGCACGTGTTGCAATGTAGGAACCAGTGCTGACCAGTAACAGGATTAACTGAAATCCACGCATTATTCCCATCTCCTCAGTTTCCCCTGATGTTCTGCCCCCGGATCCTCACAGGACACTGAGTCCTGATGCTTCGGTAGGCTCCCTTGGGTCAGGCAGAGTCTCAGGCTTTCCTGGTCGTGATGACCTTGAGAGTGGAGAGTCAGGTGTTCTGTAGGGTGGTCCTCGGGTGGGATTGGTCTGGGGTTGTTCTCATGGTTGGACTGGCCTTTGGCGAGAAGGACCGGAGAGGGCACGTGCCGTTCTCATGACACTCATGTGCCCAGGACACGGGCTATCAGCCTGACTTACCCTGTGATGTTGATCGTGGTGCCCTGGCTGAGGTGGTGTCCGTCAGGCGTCTCCACCAGAAAGCTACCTCCTTCCTCTCTTCCACCTGTGCCTTCTGGAAAGAGGTGACCATTTATAGCCCACACCAAAGCCATGGGACCCGCACATCATCCTCTTGAGGGTGAGATATTTGTGAATGTCATTTGATATTCTTCGGCCTGGGAGATTTTTCTCCTCTCTTTCATTTATTGTTTTAGTCAGTCATGTATTTATATTCCTGCGAATTCATGGATATTTATTTTACACGTGATGATATTTATTTTGTCACTCAAACAGTTTCCACTTTGGCTCTTTGTTATTTTTCACAAGCTTCATTCCACTAAAGCATTCGGGAACATTCTTTGTAGTCATGTAGAAACCATACGCTTATAAGGGGCTCAGTTAACGAAAGCCACCATCAAACACCATTTTAGGAGCAGGGGGCACACACAGGGAGAGCGTTCTTTCCTTTTTACTGGTCATGTCTCCCAGCTTATGGGATATTAGTTCCTAGACCAGGGACTAAACCAGGCCACGGGAGCCTGGAATGCTAACCACCAAGTCATCAGAGAACTCTTCGAGGACTTCATTTTGAGAAGCAGAGAAGTCTCTGGGGAGGGGCTCCCAGAGCTGGGTACTGTGGGATGAATAGGAGCTTGGGGGATGGAGGTGGCAGGACAAGGTGACACAGATCTGTCCCAAGTCTGCTCATCCAAGTGTGAGTCCCAGCCCTGCACTTTCTGCCGGAAGGGATTGGGAGCCAGGACAAAGTGTCCCTCGTCTCAGCGTCGGTTTCCTCGTGGAACCGTTGTCATCAGAAGATGCAATGGTAATGAGATGAGAGCAGCCAGGAGATGAGAGAAGAAAGCTGCAGGCAGGGAGCTCTGACCAGGGTCCTTTAGAGGCTGCCAGCAGAGAAGAGGGCTGGGGATGCAGGGGGATGGTGCCTGCTGGAACCCCCGAGATCTTGAGGAACATTCTAGAGCACGGAAGGCTGGTTGTGGACGTCAGTGGATGTCCACCTTTGTCTGCAGGGCAGGCCACAGATGCTTTGGGAGGTCACCCAGTAACGCTCCAAACACTCGAGAGTCCAGTTTTCCCCCCAAAAGGGATGTTTCCATTTCGAGTCCAAAGACCCAAGAGGAAAGTGACTTTCTCAGAGCAGTGTCAGCAAGATGGAGGTGCCACAACCCGACTCGCGTGCCATCCCTAGCTCTAGGCGGCCCTGGGCCAGCTCTGCTACTTTCCCACTCTCAAGGCATCCTTTCAGGACTGCCCTGTCTTGGGCCCCTTAGGCTATCCCATCTTCCCTACAACGTGTTGCCATGTGGTCGTGTCAGGACTGGCCAGGTCCAGAAGCCTCAAACCGGAAATCCGAGCTGGAGTCGGCCCAGTCCTGGTTGTGGCCTAAAAGACATCAGAATAGGGAGTCAGAGGCAGACGGATCAGGCTCCGTTCCCAGCCCCACCAGACTCTAAGGCCCCTCCCAACTCACTGAGCCCTCCCTCGGTCTCCAGATTCCACTCCCCGGTGCCCAGCCCCCTGCCCCGAAGGCAGGCCACCACCCAAGACCTTGACCCAGGCCCAGCTCCCCGCCCCTCCGAGCTTTCTTCTCCCTCGAGACGCCCCCTTCGTACCGGCGGCTTTCTGGGACCTCATTTCTTCAGACACTTGCAGGTGATGAGCACACCCGCGGTCATCACCACACCCGCAAGAAACGCGGGGAAGAACAGGACGGAGAATCTAGAGGGGTAATCCTCTGCTGAAGCCTCACTCTTTCTTCTGGAATAGAAATCGGGGAACTCAGGCTGCGGCCCCCTAGGGGTCCAGGGGATCTGCGCTTTGCCTTTAAGAATCTCCACTCCCCCCAAGTCGCTGGGGAGGAGAGTGAGCAGTGGCCACCCCAGGGATGTGTGACAGTTGGGACGAGGCTGGGACTTAAACTTAGTCCCCCTGAGCATAGGGGTTTTTCTGAGCCGAAGGGACTGGGGAGTCTGGGGGGTGGAGTGAAAGGGGCGTGGCCGGGGCGTGGTCTCGCACCTTAATTTCTCCGAAAGGTCCTGCAGTTGTTGGTTCAAGGTCGCCAACTCTCCTGTTTGAGGGATAGGGTACAGATTCAGAGGCCTCGTGGACACAGTGATCTCGCTAAGCCACCTGACACCCAGCCGGGACATCACGTGACTTAGCGCGGTGTTCATTCATTACCAGCTGGGAAACCCGGCTCCCGGCTCCCCAGCCCAAATGGAATCTGGCCCCCCTTCCTCTTGCCTGATCACAACCCTGGGACCCTCCCTCCGGACTCCCTTTCAACACCTGACCTGTCGCTACCCCCCTAGCCCACTGTGAGGAACCCTGGTCATTTGCTTTTCTCACCCTGAAGCTCCTCCACTCGTGCCTGCTCCTTCTTCAGAGAGTCCCTCAGGGTCACCTGGGTCAGAGGGGAGAGTCAGAACCTGGACTCCTGTGCCTGGGTTCTGGCCCCTCCCTGAGCCCTGGGATCAGAGGCTCAGATGCACACACTCTTCATTTCCCATCCAACCCCCCTGGCCCCTCAGTCTTCTACCTTGAAGAATGGGCACAACTTCCCACCTTCCCCGGGACACCCGTAAGAGTGTGATCCTCAAAATGGGAGTTTGAAGGCCCCCCAGAAGAGAATGTGGAGGTTCCCCATGCCCAGACTCTAGGAGAATTTTCTAGATGCCCTGGGCTATAGCCCAATAAGATTAAGAGTTCCTTCTATAACCAGAAACAAGGGGCTGGGGGTGGGAAGTGGGAGTGATTATTTCAAAGCCCAAGTTAGAGGTCCATAAGAGTTTCAACGTCTCCATATTAGAACAGAAGTGAAAATTTCAAAGGTTCTCAGTATTCAGTGGAAAGAGCTGGCTAGGTCCTGTTCCCAGCCCCTAGAGGGGATTTCTGCTCCCGAGATTGCCCAAGGGGCGTTTCTAGATCCCCCCCATTCAAGCGCCAGAGTTTAGAGATCCTTCATATCCTAAAGGGATACTGACGCACATAATTGGGAGTTTTAAGGCTCCCCCTCAACGTACCCCAGCATCCCAGAGAGAGTTTGGAGGTTCCCAAACCCTGGTGGTGGCAAAAAGGACACAGTTTCAAGGTCTATCTCGATCTCCACAAAGACCCTGGGAGAGACCTCTAAGTCCGGGGCCCTCTCGAGGGGCTGCAATGGCTTACCACAGCCTGTTTGCAGGTGGCAGCTTCGGCTTTCTTCTCGTTTAAGAGTTCCTGGGCTTGGGTTAGCTGGCGCTGCACGTGTTGGTTGACCTCCTGACACTCCTTCTGTGCTTGGAGGCCATCCACGCAGGCCTTGCTGTTGGCAATGACAGCGAAGTAGATCATGGGCACAAGCAGCCCCACCGCCACCAGGAGCAGCAGGAGCCCCAGCCACAGCGGCAGTTTGCGGCCACACAGCGCTGACTCACTCGAGTCCTTTTCTTTGTCTATGGGCATCAGGAACTCACTCATGTCCTCCTCGGTGTCCATGGGCACTGGTCTGTAGTGAATAGAAGAAGTAGTGCCATCCTGACTGAACTGCTGGAACCTTTATAGGCTAAGACTGCCCCCTCATTAGCATAATAGCGGTGCCGACCAATGAGAAGCTCCAGGAGGATCCTCTGAGTTGGCGGTACTCGAAAGGAGCCTGTGCAGGCAGGGGGCAGTCAGGCTTGCAGTTTAGGTTTCAGTTTCCTATTTCCTTTCCCCGGGGAAAAACGTTGGGTTGGTTTTGCCAAATTCTGGCCTTGGGGCTTTCTGGGTTGGATGCTGGCCAGTGAGATCCTGTGAGAGAGGAGTGGGGCTCCCTGGGACACCCCCTGTCAAGCCCTAGCCCTTCTCCTCCATGTTTCTGAGGGTGACCATTGCAGTTACTGAGCGGCCGGTGCACGGCAGCTCTCTCTTCTGTACCACAAAACGGAAGAGGCAGAGGGCTTTTTGGGGGGGCCATGTCCCCAACTGGGAGAAATGAAGGCTGAGACGTGAGTGGTGACTGGGGCGGTGTTGTGTCTGACTGAGGCGACTGGATTTAGAATTCAGGGATCTCCTGGTGACCTTGAGGGGTTCACTTAGCGTCTCTGTCCCCTGCCGAGCGGACCATTAGGAGGCATGGAGGGTGTCAGAAGACAAACCAGAGCCTGCAGGAAGAGGGGAGAAGAGCTGGACCTCAAACAGTACTCAGACTGCAGTTGTCCTACATGGCCACCAGGGGACGCACCAGGCAACAAACAGCCACCCAGGCCCTTGTCCTGGCTCCAGGCAGGAACTTGCTCTTTCTGCCAGCAACTGCCTTTACCACCCCGGGACCCCACAAAAACCCTCTGAACTGTAACTGAACAGGACTCTAAGCGGCCTTCCCAGGGCAGACTCCTCCCCCATATCTTCTGTTTTAGCTCCTTTATGGAGATAATAGTATCTAGTACACATTCCTGAGGTGTTTTTTACAGATGAAAACGCCCATGCCCTATGGTGTGTCCCAGGGAGCCCCATTCCCCTTTCACAGGATCTTACTGGCCAGCATCCAACCCAGAAATGCCCAAGGCCAGAATCTGGTGACAGCAACCCACCGTTTTTTCCGGGAAAAGGATAGAGGAAACTGAAACCAAAACCTAAACCCAAAGCCTGGGCTGTCCCCTGCCTGCACAGGCTCCAAATGAAAAAGCTGCTGCTGCTGCTAAGTCACTTCAGTCCTTTCCGACTCTGTGTAACCCCATAGACCATATAGCCCTCCAGTCTCCTCTGTTCCTGGGATTCTCCAGGCAAGAATACTGGAGTGGGTTGCCATGTCCTTCTCCAAATGAAAAAGCCCCACCAACCTAATGGAAAATGTTAAGTACTTAGGACCATTAGTGTCTACTCCCCAGACCTACTGGTGGGAAAAGATGGATGATGTTAATCCCTGTGACAAACACCCTGTGACCTCCTCATCAGCCACGAGGAGAACTGTGCAGGAGCTGATCCCATAATCTGTGCCCAACGTCCCCTCACCTGAAAAACGCTTTGCAGAAACCCCTCTGGGAGTTCAGGAGTTTTTGTGGGTCCTGAGCCACCAGCTTCCTTGGATGGCCCTGCAATAAAACTTTCCCTGTTCCACGTTCCAAAATTTCCATGTGACTGGCCTCTCACTGTGCACTGAGCACATGGACCTGTGCTAAGGGAACCTCCGTTTTATCCTGTGTAAAGAGGGGCCACAACAAGGGCAGCCTCGTCAGGAGGGGCCAGTGAGGGGTTCTGAGCAAAGTGCTTTGGCCTCCACTTGTTCTCTCAGCTGTGTTCAACTCTGTGACCCCATTGTCAGCTACAAGTTGGCACTTAGCAAAGGCACTCTCAAGTAGTGAACAGCAAAGGCATTTGCCATCTGCCTCTATGGAGATTGACCCTCATGCTGCTACATCTGTTGACCTTCGACAACCCCTGAGGGAGTTCAGGGTGGAGGGAGGCACTCTGTGCTCCAGGGAATCTGCTGGGACAGGCCTTTAGATAGTTGGATGTTTTTAGGAACAGGTTTTATGATCTCAATCCTTGCATCTCCTCATATCTAGAGAAGCGCTAAATCCCTTCATGGTGACATCAGATCCTCATGACTAACAAAAAACCATTTGTAAAATGAGTGCTTCATGGGATTGAACTCCTCCTTCACCAAAACCTTATATATTGACCTTTCCATACTACTGCTTTGGAGCAGTCTCTCAGAGCTATTTGAGATGCTGCCTCCCGGGCTGTGGTCCTCATTTTGTCCCAAATAAAACTTAACTCGCAACTCTCAAGTTGTACATCGTTTTTTTTTTAAGTCAACAGTTATGGCGACCACCAAGGGACCCAGAGTGGACTTCCTTACTTCGACTGGACTCCACGAGGAACCGGGTACCAGCAGTGGCCCCTTGTACCCATCCGCCTCCTCAAGGAGTGCAGACAAATTTGGGTAAATTTCTCCTGGTTCTCGAATCTCCGATATTGATTGAGATTCTGAGTTTTATTTGGCAGTGGAACAGGTTACCTGCCCGCTCCCGGTAGGAAAGACACTGGGGTGGGCGGTGGGTGAAACACCCAGGGCATAGCCACTCATGGTCTAGACACTGAGTGGAGCTCGGTTGGAAGATACCAAGAAATTCCCACCCAGTCAAAAGATACTGGGTGGGAGTCTGGCTGAAAGATGCCAGGGGAATTGCCCACCCTGGGAGGGGGCTTGATTGTGAAATAAATCGAGGAATACCTGGGGCTTGGCTGAAAGATGCTGTGGTCGCCCCATTGTGGAGGACTGAATGGTCTTGGCTAAGTGGTTAAGTAAGAGGCTGATCCGACACTTTCCCTCAATTTGACTGCCATTATAGAATTTGTCAGGATAAAAGTGAAGAAAATATATGAGAGCTTTGCTCTGAAGAAAAGGGACAAGGCTCTCCCTGGCTGGTTTTGGTTTTCTCAGGTGACTGAGAAATTTGCGGGAGTGGTGGAGGCCTAGTCCTCATACCGTGCAGTGGGCCCGTAGGGAAACCCACTCATTAACTAGACGCACGTAAGAACTGGCCATTCAGCGACCTGAACGGCATAGTGGTCTTAGATTGCTGGAGGCAGAATCTAAGACACATAAGATGAGCTGAATCGACTCTGGGGTGACTCCTAGAGGAGTTAAGCTCACGAGCAGCACATAGGCCCACTACACAAGTTCACTAGTGATTTTTATCCCTGACAAATCCAGCTTCAAATGGGAAACAGAATGTTTCAAAAACAGAAACAAAGGAGTGTCAGAAAGCCAGCCTGACTAACACTCCAGCCAGATTCATGTACAGTACATGCGCAGCTCATACTTGCAATTACCTAGTTAATTGGAGAAATTATACTAGAAGAGAGCTCAACCTAAAATGGTCAAACTGGGGTTCTTTTCATATTCCAAAATTGATACTTTTGCATGCACAATTAGAAAAGGCCTGCCATGCTTCCTTTGAATGGTTTCTAGAAGCTTCTTTTTTTTTTAATTTTATTTTATTTTTAAACTTTATAATATTATATTGGTTCTGCCATATATCGAAATGAATCCGCCACAGGCATACATGTGTTCCCCATGCTGAACCCTCCTCCCTCCTCCCTCCCCATACCATACCTCTGGGTCATCCCAGTGCACCAGCCCCAAGTATCCAGTATCATGCATTGAATCTGGACTGGCGACTCATTTCATATATGATATTATACATATTTCAATGCTATTCTTCTAGAAGCTTCTAAAAGAGGAAATGGTAGAGTAACTTCTTCACAGAAAATTAACAAGAAATTGCTTTAAACTATATCAGAATTTAAAAAGGCTGCAGGCACTGACTCTGCCGGGTCACAGGTCTAATGGAACTGGGAAGTCATGTCTGGCATTTATGCCTCTTGGCTTTTGATTTCTGGGCATCTCTTTGCCTTTTGTTTCATTTGGAGTGTGACTGAAGTTCTGGTTCGGTTTGGTTTTGTTGGTTTGGTTTGAGCACACAGACACCTGTACAAACTGCTCGAATTAATATGGGAATTGCTCACCCAAAGGTTCCACACTCCACCTGGGAACCCCTTGGGAAAAAAAAAAAAAAAAGGTCAATCTAAAGCTATGTTCCAATGACAAGAAAAATGGCCTAAAAATATTCATCTTTACTGACACAGGATAGAAAAATGGACTGAAGTTCCCTTATGTCCAGGACTTCCTCCTGTAATCAACATACTGGGGCTGATCAAACTGAGACTTCTACTTCCCCAGAGGGACAATCCCTCCTGGGACCAATCTGCCCTTGTTATCAGGGCCAAGTTGAGTGCTATCTGGTCTAAATTTTGGCTATAAAATGATGGTCACAGAAAAACGATTTTTGACAAAGTGGTCGCAATATTCTTTAGACTCCAGAGAAAGCTTGAAGAAAAAAAAATATATCTCTTTAAGAATTTTGGCCCTGAGGAAATAACTCCTATACCTTTAGAACAGAGCTGTCTGGATCACCAGGTGGTGCTAGTGGTTAAGAACCCGCCTGCCAATGCAGGAGACATAGAGACACGGGTTCGATCCCTGTGTCAGGAAGATCCCCTGGAGAAGGAAATGGCAAACCACTCCAGTATTCTTGCCTGGAGAATCCCATGAACAGAAGAGCCTGGTGGTTTACAGTCCATGGGGTCGCGAAGAGTTGGACACGACTGAAGCGACTTGGTAGGTATGCACATCTGGATCACTTTGCTGCTGCTGCTGCTGCTAAGTTGCTTCAGTTGTGTCTGACTCTGTGCGACCCCATGGACTGCAGCCCACCAGGCTCCTCCATCCATGGGATTCTCCAGGCGAGAACACTGGAGTGGGTTGCCATTTCCTTCTCCAATGCATGAAAGTGAAAAGTGAAAGCGAAGTCGCTCAGTCATGTCAGACTCTTAGCGACCCCATGGACTGCAGCCCACCAGGCTCCTCCGTCCATGGGATTCTCCAGGCAAGAGTACTGGAGTGGGGTGCCATTGCCTTCTCCAGTATCACTTATCTAGACCATCTCTAATTCCTGAAGCCAAAAGGGGAAAAAAGGGGGAATGAAGCCTTTTAAAATCTTGTTCCAGCCATTTTTTTACAACTAGTATTCATAACTAAGTTTGGAAAACAAAGCTATAGGCTCCCTTGTGTCTATTTGGATGTATGTATGTCTTAGTGGCTGCGCGGGCGCAGGAGGGCCTAGAGGAGCTATCCCACATTGAAGGTCAGGAAGGGCGGCGGTGCTGGAGCAGCCGTGAAGAGATACCCCATGCCTAAGGTAAGAGAAACCCAAGTAAGATGGTAGGTGTTGCAAGAGGGCATTAGAGGGCAAACACAGTGAAACCATACTCACAGAAAACTAGTCAATCTAATCACACTAGGACCACAGCCTTGTCTAACTCAATGAAACTAAGCCATGCCCGTGGGGCAACCCAAGATGGGACGGTCATGGTGGAGAGATCTGACAGAATGTGGTCCACTGGAAAAGGGAATGGCAAACCACTTCAGTATTCTTGCCTTGAGAACCCCATGAACAGTATGGAAAGGCAAAATGATAGGATACTGAAAGAGGAACTCCCCAGGTCAGTAGGTGCCCAATATGCTACTGGAGATCAGTGGAGAAATAATTCCAGAAAGAATAAAGGGATGGATCCAAAGCAAAAACAATACCCAGCTGTGGATGTGACTGGTGATAGAAGCAAGGTCTGATGCTGTAAAGAGCAATATTGCATAGGAACCTGGAATGTCAGATCCATGAATCAAGGCAAATTGGAAGTGGTCAAACAAGAGATGGCAAGAGTGAATGTCGACATTCTAGGAATCAGCGAACTGAAATGGACTGGAATGGGTGAATTTAACTCAGATGACCATTATATCTACTACTGCAGGCAGGAATCCCTCAGAAGAAATGGAGTAGCCATCATGGTCAACAAAAGACTCCAAAATGCAGTACTTGGATGCAATCTCAAAAACAACAGAATGATCTCTGTTCGTTTCCAAGGCAAACCATTCAATATCACAGTAATCCAAGTCTATGCCCCAACCAGTAACGCTGAAGAAGCTGAAGTTGAACGGTTCTATGAAGACCTACAAGACGTTTTAGAACTAACACCCAAAAAAGATGTCCTTTTCATTATAGGGGACTGGAATGCAAAAGTAGGAAGTCAAGAAACACCTGGAGTAACAGGCAAATTTGGCCTTGGAATACGGAATGAAGCAGGGCAAAGACTAATAGAGTTTTGCCAAGAAAATGCACTGGTCATAGCAAACACCCTCTTCCAACAACACAGGAAAAGACTCTATACATGGACATCACCAGAGGGTCAACACTGAAATCAGATTGATTATATTCTTTGCAGCCAAAGATGGAGAAGCTCTATACAGTCAGCAAAAACAAGACCGGGAGCTGACTTTGGCTCAGACCATGAACTCCTTATTGCCAAATTCAGACTTAAATTGAAGAAAGTATGGAAAACCACTAGACCATTCAGGTATGACCTAAATCAAATCCCTTATGATTATACAGTGGAAGTGAGAAATAGATTTAAGGGCCTAGATCTGATAGATAGAGTGCCTGATGAACAATGAAATGAGATTCGTGACATTGTGCAGGAGACAGGGATCAAGACCATCCCCATGGAAAAGAAATGCTAAAAAGCAAAATGGCTGTCTGGGGAGGCCTTACAAATAGCTGTGAAAAGAAGAGAAGCAAAAAGCAAAGGAGAAAAGGAAAGATATAAACATCTGAATGCAGAGTTCCAAAGAATAGGAAGAAGAGATAAGAAAGCCTTCTTCAGCGATCAATGCAAAGAAATAGAGGAAAACAACAGAATGGGAAAGACTAGAGATCTCTTCAAGAAAATCAGAGATACCAAAGGAACATTTCATGTAAAGATGGGCTCGATAAAGGACAGAAATGGTATGGACCTAACAGAAGTAGAAGATATTAAGAAGAGATGGCAAAAATACACAGAAGAACTGTACAAAAAAGATCTTCATGACACAGATAATCACGATGGTGTGATCACTGACCTAGAGCCAGACATCCTGGAATGTGAAGTCAAGTGGGCCTTAGAAAGCATCACTACGAACAAGGCTAGTGGAGGTGATAGAATTCCAGTTGAGTATTCCAAATCCTGAAAGATGATGGTGTGAAAGTGCTGCACTCAATATGCCAGCAAATTTGGAAAACTCAGCAGTGGCCACAGGACTGGAAAAGGTCAGTTCTCATTCCAATCCCAAAGAATGCTCAAACTACTGCACAATTGCACTCATCTCACACGCTAGTAAAGTAATGCTCAAAATTCTCCAAGCCAGGCTTCAGCAATATGTGAACCGTGAACTTCCTCATGTTCAAGCTGGTTTTAGAAAAGGCAGAGGAACCAGAGATCAAATTGCCAACATCCGCTGGATCATCGAAAAAGCAAGAGAGTTCCAGAAAAACATCTATTTCTGCTTTATTGACTATGCCAAAGCCTTTGACTGTGTGGATCACAGTAAACTGTGGAAAATTCTGAAAGAGATGGGAATACCAGACCACCTGACCTGCCTCTTGAGAAACCTATATGCAGGTCAGGAAGCAAGAGTTAGAACTGGACATGGAACAACAGACTGGTTCCAAATAGGAAAAGGAGTTCGTCAAGGCTGTATATTGTCACCCTGCTTATTTAACTTCTATGCAGAGTACATCATGAGAAATGCTGGACTGGAAGAAACACAAGCTGGAATC
Source organism: Bos mutus (assembly GCF_027580195.1). NCBI lineage: Eukaryota > Metazoa > Chordata > Mammalia > Artiodactyla > Bovidae > Bos > Bos mutus. Next base: position 45,680,613 of record NC_091623.1, read on the forward strand.
AAGATTGCCAGGAGAAATATCAATAACCTCAGATATGCAGATGACACCACCCTTATGGCAGAAAGTGAAGAGGAACTCAAAAGCCTCTTGATGAAAGTGAAAGAGGAGAGTGAAAAAGTTGGCTTAAAGCTCAACATTCAGAAAACGAAGATCATGGCATCCGGTCCCATCACTTCATGGGAAATAGATGGGAAACAGTGGAAACAGTGTCAGACTTTATTTTTCTGGGCTCCAAAATCACTGCAGATGGTGACTGCAGCCAAGAAATTAAAAGATGCTTACTCCTTGGAAGGAAAGTTATGCCAATCTAGATAGCATATTCAAAAGCAGGGACATTACTTTGCCAACAAAGGTTCGTCTAGTCAAGGCTATGGTTTTTCCTATGGTCATGTATGGATGTGAGAGTTGGACTGTGAAGAAGGCTGAGCGCCGAAGAATTGATGCTTTTGAACTGTGGTGTTGGAGAAGACTCTTGAGAGTCCCTTGGACTGCAAGGAGATCCAACCAGTCCATTCTGAAGGAGATCAGCCCTGGGATTTCTTTGAAAGGAATGATGCTAAAGCTGAAACTCCAGTACTTTGGCCACCTCATGTGAAGAGTTGACTCATTGGAAAAGACTCTGATACTGGGAGGGATTGGGGGCAAGAGGAGAAGGGGACGACAGAGAATGAGATGGCTGGATGGCATCACCGACTCGATGGATGTGAGTCTGGGTGAACTCCGGGAGTTGGTGATGGACAGGGAGGCCTGGCGTGCTGCGATTCATGGGGTCGCAAAGAGTCAGACACAACTGAGCGACTGATCTGTTCTGATGTCTTAATGTGTGTCTGTGTTTGTTTTTTTGGATAATATTGCTGATTGCTGAGATCAATTTGTAAATAAGCTCTAATTTAATTGGCCTAAAAGAAAAAAGTAAGTGCTTACAAATCAAAGAGTTCTAAATACAAGAGAAATTAACCTAAATGAATTTCAGGTTCACCTGAACTGGGAAATATTCAGTATTAAATACTTGATATTAATCTTTGCTTGTTGATCTACCTAATGTAGACACGTTTAAGAGTAATTAACATTAAAGCAGAATATTTTCATTGTATCTAGGTTTCATATAAGTTAAACATTATACCTGTTACAGGTTTGTCAGCAAGGAAATTACCTCAAGTGATCAGATCAGATCACTAATTTCCTGGATAATTCTTTGTTGTTAGAGTATATTAATGTAAAATGTAATTGAATTATTAAAGGACACCCTAGGGTTGTTTCTGAAGCTTATCTCAGTAACCTGTCTTTGAATGAAGATCAGATGCCTCACGCATCTTGACCTGCAACCAAGACTGAAAGAAGACATAGTTTAAGGAACTGTCTCCAACCTGGATGGAAGGACCTTTCTATCAGGTTCTCTTAACTAGCTCAGGCCGAGTGAAACCGAAGGGAAATTGACTCTTGGGGTTAACTCCTGCTTCCAAAGGCCCCTTAGCTGGACTGATCTATAGAGAGGCCTGATTGAAGGAAAGTTACACGGCTCAAAATAGCCTGAAGTTAAAACTCCCCTCTGGGTCCTCCCCACCATTCTATGCAAAACAAAGAACTCTCTCACCCAAAGAAAAAAATGGACATTAAGGTTGATTTACTCCCAGCTCTCAGCCGGTCCCAGCCTCTGACCGATCACCTGAATTCTTTGACCCAGCCGTTTAAGAGATAACTACTCCGAACAACCTTGGAAAAGAACAGACCCCCTTAAGACAGTAGATTTCCACATATATGCCTATATATACTTACTCTTTTCTTGGGTTAGTGCAGCAGATCACTAATCTGCTGCCCCTTCTCGCCTCGTTAAAGATGATCTGTTCCTGTAAAGTGCTGGTCTCAGTCTCATTCTTTTTCCATACCTCACGTTCTCTTCATTACCCTACACTGCAGACCTCAAACTCACCTTAAAATGATTCTCAAACAGAGGAAAGTACACTACATTGGGATGAGAAGAAGACGACATCAGAAGCAGACAGCTTGCCCAAGATGCTGATCTGACTTGTATGATCATTTATAATGTTTTCTTGATTCCTTGGACCTATGCCTATCAATCAAATGTTTTCTATCATGGACATGATTTTATGCTAGTTTAAAACTCAATCAAGTCGTTGGGTTGTGGCCAATTACCTGTGTCTAGTACTTCCTGGGTTACCTTGGTGGATTTCTGTTCTCTAGGGCTCTGATTGGATACTCCCTAGGAAATTTATTTCAGATGAATGTTCAGTCCTGTTCTATCTATTCATGATATTACTAGATGGGATCCTCTCACCTGGCCAATTAATAGTACCTGCTGTGATGCTGGCCATAGATTTAAGTTTTCTCTTAGGATCATTTAAACTCAATCTGAGTGACGAGCTAAGTCTCAATTAAAAACATTTACCTCTCATCTATTAAAAGGAAAACCCCATGATTATGGGGTAGATCTACATGGTTAACACAAGGCTATGGTCATTTAAGTTTAAAAGCTCCTCCATGTTGGGAAGGGTTAAATCATACTAAAAATGATCAACCTGGTAATTAATTATGAGACAAGGCTCCGTACTTTATGAACTATGCCTATTATTACCCTTAGAGAGAGTGATTGGTATGGAATTCAGTGTATTTGTGGCATTCATGTATGGCCTTGACATCTCTAGGGATGGAGACGAAGGTGTCGCCTGGGATTCCCATGAATTTAAGGTCATACATATTAACAAATTAGAGGTAACCCCAACCAGTCTACCATTGGTATGATCACAATGGGTCAAAGATCTGTATTCTACTGGTATGAACATTTAGCAGCTTTTGGGTGTGTGTGTGTTTGTGTCTGCCTTCAATGGAGTTAGAGGATGTAATTGGCCATATCAAAGCCTTAACAACTTTCATAAGCTTTAAATGATAGTAACCAGGCTATTAGCCTATTAAATTCTGAGATCTCTATGATGAGAAAGGCAGTGCTAGATAACTGCAAGGCCCCTGACACCTCACAGTATCTCAGGGAGACATCTGTGCTATAATTAAAAATGAATGCTATATCTTCACATCTGATAAATCCTTTAATGTAACACATTTGATGAACCACATGAAAAATCAGGTTTATGCCTTAAAGTGACCCATTCCCTAGTCTTGACGATCTTTAAAAAAAAAACTGGTTTGGTGTGGGAGGCTCATGGTTAAAATATTTACTTTTAATTCCACTAATGTTATTAATTATACCATTTATATTTTGCTTGTTTCACAAGATTATTATTTCTTGTATTACCAAGTGTATGACTGAGCCACCAACAAAAATGATGACTAGACTTGAAGCAGTTGATCAAATGTATAGCTTGATATATGATCAATGATTGTAATAGTGTAAGTCTAGGTATGAAAAGATACAACGAAAGGGAATACTTTCCTGGACCATAACTAGAAGACAGGTGTCCAGAGATCTTTGACTATTAAGACCTAGTCCAATAATAGCACATTGAGTGGCCTATCAACAAAAACCTTCTTCAGAACTGGGAACAAGTCTTCCCAGCAACGCAGGGCAAAATGGTCATGAAATGCCCCCCAAAATATGGTCAGATTTATGACCACAAGGGGGCCATGTCAACTACAAATTGGCACTTACCAAGAGCATTGCCAAGAACTGAACAGCAAAGGCATTTGCCATCTGCCTCTATGGAGATTGAACCCCATGCTGCTACATCTGTTGACTTTCAACAACCCCTGAGGGAGTTCAGGGTGGAGGGAGGTACTCTGTGCTCCAGGGAATCTGGTGGGACAGGCCTTTAGATAGTTGGATGTTTTTAGGAACAGATTTTACGATCTCAATCCTTGCATCTCCTCATATCTAGAGAAGCACTAAATCCCTTCATGGTGACATCAGATCCTCATGACTAATAAAAACCTTTTGTAAAATGAGTGCTTCATGGGATTGAACTCCCCCTTCACCAAAACCTTATATATTGACTCTCCCCCACTGCCGCTTTGGAGCAGTCTCTCAGAACTGTCTGAGATGCTGCCTCCCAGGCTGTAGTCCTCATTTTGCCCCAAATAAAGCTTAACTCACAACTCTCAAGTTATACATTTTTTTTTTTTAGTCAACAACCTGCATACAGGTTTCTCAGGAGGCAGGTAAGGTGGTCTGGTATTCCCATCTCTAATAATTTTCCAGTTTGTTGTAATCCACATAATCAAAGGCTTTAGCGTAGTCAATGAAGCAGAAGCAGACATTTTTCTGGAATTCTCTCCCTTTTTCTATGATCCAGCGTATGTTGGCGATTTGATCTTTGGTTCCTGTGCCTTTTCTAAATCCAGCCTAAACGACTGGAAGTTCTCGGTTCATGTACCACTGAAGCCTGGCTTGGAGAATTGTGAGCATTACTTTGCTAACGTGAAATGAGTGCAATTGTGCGGTAGTTTGAACAATCTTTGGCATTGACTTTCTTTGGGATTGTAATGAAAACTGACCTTTTCCAGTCCTGTAGCCATGCTGAATTTTCCATATTTGTTGGCATATTGAGTGCAGCACTTTCACAGCATCATCTTTTAGGATTTGAAATAGCTTAGCTAGAATTCCATCACCTCCACTAGCTTTGTTTGTAGTGATGGTTTCTAAGACCCACTTGACTTCACATTCCAGGATGTCTGGCTCTAGGAGAGTGATCACACCATCGTGATTATCTGGGTCATTAAGATCTTTTTTAAGATCTTCTGTGTGTTCTTGCCACCTCTTCTTAATATCTTCTGCTTCTGTTAGGTCCATACCATTTCTGTCTTTTATTGTGCCCATCTTTGACCTTCAGTAGGTATGGAAAATCCCATGGCAAAGGGGCCTTGTGGGCTGCAGTCCATGGGGTTGCAAAAGAGTGGAACATGACTTAGCCACTAAACGACAGCAGCAACAGCAAAGGCATTCAATGGATATGAGGGCTGGCATGTGGCTCCGGGAAAGAGCGGTGGGTAACATGGAAACATGGCCCCAGAGTAAGGAGTACATTTTGAGGAAAGATGATCAGATCCACTTTGGACACTCTGAACCCAAAGGGCCTGGGTGGGGGACATGTGGGGAGAGACTTCCAAAGGGGGTTGGACCCTGGAGTGACGTTCCAGGAAACTCAGGTTGTACTGATCTCTCTTCCATATGACCAAGGGAACCAGAACTTCCTGTTGGAGAGTGGCCTAATTACAGCCCTCCTGTTGCCAAAAGACAGCAGACTTCCTGTCGCTGGAAGACAACTGTGTGCTTTCCTGTGGCTTCTCCAGGCGAAGCCTGACCACCACCCAGATTCCGCTGCAACAGCCGTTTGCAGTGTTTGTGGTCAGCTGGTCAGATGGTGCGTGGGCCCAAGGCCAAGGGTCGAGGTCTCCAGTTGCTCGTTCCTCTGCCTAGAAGCCCCTTCATTGAAGCCACTTAGCAACCAAATGACAAGGGATCAGGGATTGTCTTGCTGAGGAGGCCCAGGGAGAGCTTGTGTGTCATCAGTAGGGCCTCCCTCCAGGGCTAGGACTCCAGGTGCAAAGACAGAAACCTTGGCAAAGCTAACATTGTGCCCCACTGTGGTGACCTTCGAACTTGGGGTTGGAAAGGTCAGCTTGGGACCATGATTTCAGGTAGAGGCCAAGTCTGTGTATGTATGCCGCCCCGCCTCCATGTGGGACTCTGGGCAAAAGGAAATAGTTATTCCAGCATTTTACCTGTTTTATTTTTTGAAGAATCATTTTACTTTTCGTTTGCAAAAAGGAAAAGATAGTACAAAAATATCCCGTAAACCCCACAGTCCGTTTTCCCTACTCTATCTTACATCTGTATGGTACGTATGTTACAGTTATAGAAGCAGTAGTGATTGATAACAGTTTTATTTAAATTTTTTAAAAATTTATTTACTTTTTAATTGAAGGATATTTGCTTTACAGAATTCTGTTGTTTTCTGTCAAACCTCAACATGAACAGCCATAGGGAAAAAAATTTTTTTTATATAGACCTTTTTAAAAGCCTTGTTGAATTTGATACATTATTGTTTCTGGTCTCTTTTTGGTTTTTTGGCCACCAGGCCTTTGGGAGTTTAGCTCCCCAGTCAGGGATCAAACCCACACCCCCTGCATTGGAAGACAAAGTCTTAACTGCTGGACTTCCAGGGAAGTCCTGATAACAGTATTATTAACAGAAGTCCATGCATTATTTGTATCTTCTCCTAATGTTCTTTTCCTGCCCCAGGAGCCCCACCTGACATTTTATCCTTATGTTTCTTTAGGCTCCTCTGGGCTCAGACAGTTTCTAAGCCTTTTTTTTTTTTAAAAAGTTTATTTTATTTTTTTAATTAAAAAATTTATTTTAAATCGAAGGATAATTGCTTTATAATATTGTGATGGTTTCTGCCATATGTCAACATGAATCAGCCATAGGTATACATCTGTCCTCTCCCCCTTGACCCTCCCTCCCACCTCCCTCCCCATCCCACGCCTCTAGGTGGTCACAGAACATTGGGTTGAGCTCCCTGCGTCATGCAGCAAATTCCCACTGGCTGTCTGTTTTACATATGGTGGTGTATATGTTTCTGTGCTGCTCTGCTATTCACCACACCCTCCCTTCCCGCCAACCCCCGCCCCTATGTCCACAGCCTATTCTCTATGCCTGTTCTCAGGCTTTCTTGGTTTTGATGAGTTTGACAGTTTGGAGTCAGGTGTTCTGTAGAGTTGCCTTCACTTGGGATTTTTCTGGTGTTTTTCCCATGGTTGGGGTAGGCTTTGGAGAGAAGGAGCATAGAGGATAAGAGTCTTTCTCATCACACGTGTGTCTGGGGCACGTGCTGTCAGCGTGGGCTGTCACTGTGGTGTTGACCTTGATCACCTGGGTGTCAGTCAGGGGTCTCCACCATGAAGTTACCTTCTTCTTCCCTTTCTGTGCTGTGCCGTCTGGAAGCAAGTCACTATTTACAGCCCACGCCTAAGGGCTCCTCAGGTGGTGCTAGTGGTCAAGAACCCACCTGCCAATGCAGGAGACACAAGATGAAGGAGGAAACAGAACAAGCAGGACTCCATCATTGGCCAGAGTCCTTGGGCGTCTTTGAGCTCTATGCCCAGTATCTATGGAAACGAAATACCAACTGGAAAGCCAGACCCCCGGATGGAAGAGCCCCAAGGCTCATACCTAGACTCTCCAATGCCTAAAAGAATGCCCTAATTACCTGTGTAACTGAATAGAATCATAAATTCTATTATGCTTATTGGGGTATGACGACAGGCCTATTGATAATTATCCACTGTTAACTACCTAGGCTTAAGGCATACAAATCACAGGTTTAAGGCATACGAATCACAGGTTAACTTTGATTGTATCTTTCTTTTCAGAGAATTTGGGAAGGTGGGTTTGAGCACATACACTTAGAGTATATAAGGTTTTCACAAAAACTGGCCAGGGTCCTTGGCTAAGAGGAGACTGTGCCTTGGGCCCGCCGGTGTAATAAACTGCACTCCACTATCTGCATTGTCCTTCTGAGTGAGTTTGTTTCCCGGAACTCGTGGCTACAACACAAAGATATAGGTTTGCTCCCTGGGTTGGGAAGATCCCCGAGGAGGACATGGAAACCCACTCCAGTATTCTTGCCTGGAGAATCCCATGGATAGAGAAGCCTGGCAGGTTACAGTCCATAGGGTCGCAAAGAGTGGAACACGACTGAAGCGACTCAGCACACAGCTAAATCACGGGAGTCATATTCCAACTCCTCGAGGGTGGATCATTCGTGTAAATTGTTTGGGATTCTTCTGCCTTGGGGGTCTGTCTCTTCTCCTTCATTTATTTATTTATGAATCATGTTTACATTAGTTCCCAGACCAGGAACTGAACCTGGGCTGTCAGCAGTGAAAATGTGGAGTCCTAATGATTGGAGTGCTGGGAAATCTCTGTGGGTGATTTTTCTTTTTGTGGTTAATGTTAGGAGGATAATGTAAGACACAAGCGGAGAAGGCAATGGCACCCCACTCCAGTACTCTTGCCTGGAAAATCCCATGGACGGAGGAGCCTGGTAGGCTGCAGTCCGTGGGGTCGATAAGGGTCGGACATGACTGAGCGACTTCACTTTCACTTTTCACTTTCATGCGTTGGAGAAGGAAATGGCAACCCACTCCAGTGTTCTTGCCTGGAGAATCCAGGGACGGGGAGCTTGGTGGGCTGCCGTCTATGGGGTCGCACAGAGTCGGACATGACTGAAGCGACTTAGCAGCAGCAGCAGCAATGTAAGACACTAAAGAAACAGATGCCAAAAAGAACAGGAAGGCCATCCACAATCCTGCTTCCTTCTCTTAACTGCTTGGTTTCTGTTTATGAAACTGTTGTAGCCACACGTGTCGGGGTCCAGCCCCAGCAGGATCCAGGGGTACCCTCAGGATGACGGCCTAGGCGATTAGGGATAGATAAAAGAGAAGAAAAAGAGGCTTGATCTTCCTTGGTTTACACAGAAAGCCAATAAAGCTCCTGTGTTCCAAGGAGTCATCCTGAAAGAAGAATAGAGAGAGAAAAGGAGAGAAAAGGAAAAAAAGAATGAATGACACGGGGAGACCAAGCTTCCGTGAGCAAGGCCCATAACTTTATTTTCAAAAGGAACTTTTATACCTTGACTTGTACATAGAGGGAAATGAAAGATGCAAAGTCCCACAGTCCCTCTTCATGCCCATTTCTAACTAAATAAACTGACTTAACGAAAAATAATTAGAACACTGGTGGCCATTATGGGAAATTTTTTAATTCTTCAGACTTATTTTCTTGAAAGTGAATTGGACAGCCCAGGCTGTAAAACTGTCCAACCTGAATGGGATGCCTATTTTCATTGGTATTTTTGAGGCTTCCATATGTTATCAGGAGTCTAAAAGAGCTTCTGTGCAAAATACAATTTTTAAATTAACTGAGGCAAACAAATAATTGAAGACAAAAACTGTCAAGATGCTCTTTCCCACTCCCTCATCTTCTTTAGTTCCAGATGCCCAGCTATCATCTTGTGCTCAGGCCCGGCCTCTGGTGCCATCTTCCTTTTTTTCCCTTGAAACTATTTCCATCTTCTCTATACCCATTCTTCCTATTCTTGGGCTTCCCTGGTGACTCAGCTGGTAAAAAATCCACCTGCAATGTGGAAGATCTGGTTTTGACCCCTGGGTTGGGAAGATCCCTGGGTTGTGAAGAAAGGATAGGATACCCACTCCAGAATTCTGGCCTCGAGAATTCCATGGACTGTGTATTACATGGGGTCACAAAGAGTTGGACACGACTGAGTGACTTTCACTTTCTTTCCATATCCATTGTTTCCCCATCCTAATTCTGTCACTAAGCTTCCATTTTCCCCTAAATCTATCCCCCTTCCACTCCCCACCATCAGAATCCACCCCTTTAGAAAAAAAGGAAAAGGAAAAAGAATCTGCCCCTTTAAAGCAAAGTCTTGTGATTGATTCATTTTGATATTTGGCAAAACTAATACAATTATGTAAAGTTTAAAAATAAAATTAAAAAAAAAATAAAGCAAAGTCTTCTGAGGATCTAGATAACCCACAAGTTTTTTTTTTTTTTTTTTGTTCCCTGGACTATGACTGAATTACAAGCCATAGTTCCCTATGAATTACAAGAGCTTCCTAAAGCAACTGTGGACACCTGTAGGTTCCTGAAGAGTTTAACCTAGACAGTGTATTAAAAAGCAGAGATATCACTTTGCTGAGTAATGACCTATACCGAAAGGTCCGTATAGTCCAAGCTAGGTTTTTCCAGTGGTCATTTACAGATGTAAGAGTTGGACCATAAAGAAGTCTGAATGTCGAAGAATTGATGCTTTCGAATTGTGGTTCTGGAGAAGACTCTTGAGAGTCCCCTGGACAGCAAGGAGATCAAACCAGTTAATCCTAAAGGAAATCAACCCTAAAAATTCACTGGAAGGATTGATGCTGAAGCTGAAACTCCATTACTTTTGACCACCTGATGTGAAGAGCTGACTCATTGGAAAAGACCCTGATTCTGGGAAAGACTGAAGGCAGGAGGAGAAGGGGAGACAGAGGATGAGGTGCTTGGATGATATCACCGACTCAGTGGACGTGAACCTGAGCAAACTCTGGGAGACAGTGAAGGACAGGGAAGCCTGGAGTTTTGAGTCCGTGGGGTTGCAAAGAATTGGACACAACTTAGCGACTGAACAACAACAACAACACAGCCACACTCAGAAGTTTTCAGCCCCACGCCAGGTACCCTTGGTATTTACAGAGGGCAGTGTCTTTGGTTAGGAAGGTCCCTTTGACATTATAAATTGGGTGTCTCTTTGCTGAGGATACAAGGCTTTTATCTCTCCAATACCAGAGAACATATTGGGGATTGACATGCTATATGTTCAAAGTCCACAGACCCCTACCTGTGAATTCCACCTTGGGGCTAGAGTAATCAAAGCAATGCTGAGGGGAAACCCCAACTAGAAACCAGTAAGTCTACCCACTTCCTCAAAGACTGGTAACTGTCCAATGATGTAAATTGCCTGGCAGGCATAATGAAATAGGAGAAACTATCCCCAAACTGCCCTGAGCGGGTTATCGTACACTCTCCCCATAGTGTTTCCAACAGACTAGTGTGGCAGGTCAAAAAGCCAGATGGCTCATGGCGGGTGGGCTACTGAGAATTGAGCAAGGTAGTGTCCTCCATCCATGCAATTGTGCCCCAAATTGCCACCTTCTTAGATACCTTGGCTACAGTCCTAGGAGTATACCATGCTATGCTGGACTTAGCAAATGCTTTTTTTCAATCTCTCCCTGGCCACTGAGTCACAAGATCAATTTGTCTCCATGTGGGAGGGGCAACAGTGGGCTTTTCAGGCACTTCCCCAAGACTACCTCCACCCCTCACCATACGCCATAGCATGGGAGCCTCAGACCACTCCCTATTCTCCTTCCCCACAACACTAAAGTGAGCCCATTACATTGATAATATGCTAATAATATTGTCTTGTAAAGACTTGCCTGTGCTGCAAGGGCACTCTGCAGACTTGACTGGAACATCTGTGAGGGAGACAACGATGTGGATGAACCCACAGGAAATGCAAGTCCCATCACCATCTAGGAGTTGTTTGGTTGGGTGAGGGGCACATTGTCCCAGGAGCCATGATTGATAAGGGGCAACCCTGTCCAACCCCTAATTATGTGAAAGCACTGCAAGCTTTCATAAGGGTTTGGAGGTTTGGGGGGACTTTAATTCCCCACCTGGTGCAATGCCTCCATCCTTCAAAGGAATTTTTTTTATTGAAATATAGTTGATTTACAATATGTTAATTTCTGTTTTTGTATAATTTTATTTACCTTTGATTGCACTGGCTCTTCGTTGCTTTGTGCAGGCTTTCTCTAGTTGCGGCGGGCGAGGGCTACTCTATGCTGTGATGCTCAGGCCTCTCATTGCGGTGGCCCCTCTCGCTGGGGAGCACAGGCTCCGGGTGTGCAGGCCTCAGTAGCTGTGGATTGCAGGCTCCCGAGCACAGGCCCGGGAGTTGTGACATGCGTGCTCCACGGCATGTGGAATCCTCCCACATCAGGGATTGAACCCGCGTCTCCTGCATTGGCAAGTGGATTCTTACCCACTGCACCACCAGGCAGGTTCTCAGTGTGTTAATTTCTGCTGTACAGCAAAGTGACTCAGTTATACACACATATATATAATCTCTTTTCATATTCTTGAACATTATGGTTTGTCACAGGATAGTGAATCCATCCTGTATATAATAGTGCCTCTATCCGTTATTGCCACTTTAAAATAAAAAGAGGGCATATAGGGATTGAATTAGAGCAACAAGCTGCCTTTGAAAAGGCAAAAATGTTGGTGAAGCAGATTAAAGCTCTGGGCATCTCCTAAGCAGGGCTACCATTTGAGTTGGATGTATCTGTGACTCTGGAAAGTGTGGGCTGAGCACCCTGGCAGAGACAGCAGGAGAGATACCTCTAGGATTTTGGTTCAAGATCTGGAAGGGGGTGAAAACCCGATACATCTCCATAAAGCAATAGCTCCTAGCAGTGTATATCACCCTCCTCCTAGTAGAGTCTCTCACGAAAAACCACATATCCTGGTATAACTTAGTCTCAAGGGGTATGTTGAGAATATGTTTCATCCACCCACTTCTGCCATGGCTGACTCCCACGTTGGCTGAGTGACATCGCTTTGTGCAGCAGAAGATCACCCTGTCAGCCAGCCCACCGTCTCTAGAAATGGGGGTCCTACCAGGCTTTGTGGAGTATATAGATCCTCCGAATACCCGGCCTCTGTCCCTGTGGTAGCCTCTATATACTACATATAGGAATATATGCTTAGCATATTCCTAGGTATGCTGCTGCTGCTAAGTCGCTTCAGTCATGTCCAACTCCGTGCGACCCCATGGACTGAAGCCTACCAGGCTTCTCCGTCTGTGGGATTTTCCAGGCAAGAGTACTGGAGTGGGGTACCATCGCCTTGTCCGATTCCTAGGTATATATGTCTGCTATATGTAGGGGTCTGTCTTGTCCAGCTACAGCGGCAGGGATTGCAGTGGCTATTTAGTCCAACACTGACACCATGTGGATGGCAGACAAACTGCAGTAGTTTGGCTGGTGAGCACTCAGGAGCCCAGGCTACTTGCTAACCTTAGGCAGGGAAGCCGGAGAAGGCAATGACAACCCACTCCAGTACTCTTGCCTGGAAAACCCCATGGATGGAGGAGCCTGGTGGGCTGCAGTCCATGGGGTTGCGAAGAGTTGGACACGACTGAGCGACTTCACTTTCACTTTCCTGGATTGGAGAAGGAAATGGCAACCTACTCCAGTGTTCTTGCCTGGAGAATCCCAGGGACGGGGGAGCCTGGTGGGCTGCCGTCTATGGGGTCGCACAGAGTTGGACACGACTGAAGCAACTTAGCAGCAGCAGCAGCAGGCAGGGAAGCCAGGCCTGCTGCAGTCCATGGGGTCTCAAAGAGTCGGACACGACTGACCGACTGAACTGAACGGAACTGACAGTTGGGCTGGCTTGGACAATGGGAAGCCAAGCAGTGGATGCTCGTGAATAAGCCCTTGTGGGGCGAGGACCTTTGGAAAGACATTTGGGTTTGCTTCCAAGAGCCTGCGGCATTTCTCACTGTTTCCCATGCCCCTGGCTCTCTTAAGACACTGACAACCACTGGCAATTGGGGAGCTGATGTCCTGGCCCAGTATGAGCTCTGGCGGACCCCTCAGTAAATACAGCGGATTGGACGCAGGGGAAGAACAGCCACCATAGTGCCTGAATGGGATGACGTATTGCCAAGGATGCTGTATTACCTTGAAATACAGTGACTTGGTTAATACCATAACAGCATGTCCTGCATGTTCTAAATAACTGCCCCCACACCCCACCCCCCTCCCCAGGCAATGGCCAACGGAATCTGGCACCATTCACTGGAGTTCCCAGTGAGGGACTGGCGTGGCAAACTGATTACATTGGCCCCCTCCCTCCAAGTGAGTGTTCTAAATGTCTTGGTTTATGTGGACACAGCATCTAGGCTAACCCAAGCTTTCCCCTGCGGCTGCCCAAACCAGACTGCCACCATTAGAGGATTAGAGAAACAGAGTGAAAAAAATACCCTCTTCACATAGACCGTGACCGGGGGTTACATTTTAAAGGTCATATTGTGCAAGATTGGGCAAAAACACATGACATGGAGCAGAGGTTCCCTTTCTCCGAGAAGCCACAGGCAGCAAGGTTGGTGGAGAGGAAGGATGGAATTTTAAGACAGCATATTAAACAACTAACAGGTAAAACCACCTTGTACTACCCCAGGCTTCATTTCTGTTATTATTATTTTTTAATTTTAATTTATTTATTTGGCTGTGCCAGGTAGTTCCTCGGCCAGGGATCGAACTCAAACTCCCTGCATTGGGAGGGTGGAGTCTTAGCCACTAGACCACTAGGGAAGTCCCTCCCTGACTTTAATACGTTTAAATGATCCACCGATAGGGCCTGTTGCCCCATATGCCAGACTGGGGAACCCTGATGAGACAGATAACACTGTAAAGGTATGGAAGTAATGCGAGACTGCTACAGCCCTGACTCTCACCATGGATGACCACACTGTGCTGCTGAGACTACCAAGCCCCGTGATCTACTGGATTTTGCAATGGGACATCCCACTGTGGTGCTGGAGAAGATTCTTGGACAGCAAGGAGATCAAACCAGTCAATCCTAAAGGAAATCAGTCCTGAATATTCATTGGAAGGACCGATGCTGAAACTGCAACTCCAATTCTTTGGCTGCTTGATTCAAAGAGTCAACTCATCAGAAAAGACCCTGGGAAAGATTGAGGGCAGGAGGAGAAGGGGATGACAGAAGACGGGATGGTTAGATAACATCACTGGCTCAATGGATGTGAGCTCTGGGAGACAGTGAAGGACAGGGAATCTGGCACGCTGCAGTTCATGGGGTGGCAAAGAGTCAGAAATGACCGAGCGACTGAACAACAACAACAAATCCCAACAGCATGTGTGAGTTGCTTCTCATCTCTATGTGAAGTGGCTTACTTAATCTCCACTGGGATCCCATTGTCCTGCTATTAAATACAAGCTGTGTCCATGGAAATGCCCTGTCCCTGCCTTGGAACAAGCACCGTCAAGAGGGAGGAGGAGATAGGGGTCCTGATCTGACACATCCTGCCCCCAGCCCATCTCCTCACGCCTGACTGTGGGCCTCTCCCAGCCAACATGTATGATTTGTGCAACCAGGCCAAGTTCCTAAAGTGGAAGCTACATCAAATATCTAAGGATCAGGTCACAATTGTAATTCTTCTAGAAAAAAAGACTTCCCCATGCAAGTTCCTAATAAATAATATGTTTGTTTCTCTGTTTTTTGTCCGTGTCACTCAGCCTGTGGGATTTTAGTTCCCTGATTGGGGATTAAACCTGCGCCCTCCTATATTAGAAGTGTGGAGTCTTAACCACTGGGTCACCAGGGAACTCCCAAATAATCTGTCTTCTTGACTTTAAACTTCTGCTGCTCCTATGGTGTCTAGTCATAAAATGGGGATCTGGTGGAAATATGTTCCAAAGGTGAGCCCACCCATATGCCCAGCAGAGGAATCAATCCAACTGTTGGGTGTGTGGGCAGCTGCCCCTCACTACTTCACTGGCATTGCCATGCTGGGTACCAACACTCCAGTGCAAGAATGAATGAATGAAGGCACTAGAGCAGTACATGACATTACAAACAACAAACTAAGGTGAATGCTCTTAATTCATTTGATATTATCGATTTTGACCCAGAAGCTTGGCCTGGGGCACAAACCATCAGTAACACTGGACACGAGTGTTTTTCTTCTGTCAATCTGTCAACAAAGGCAGTCTAGCAAACTGCTGACCAGAAAGGTCCTAAAAATACCACCATCAGGACTTCCCTGGTAGTACAGTGGCGAAGACTCCATGCTCCCAATGCAGCGGGGCTGGGTTTGATCCCTGGTCAGGAAACTTGAGCTCACGTACCACAGCTAAAGAGCCTACATGCCACAACAAAGACTGAAGATCTCACGTATCAACTAAGACCCGGTACAGTCAAGTAAGTAAGAAAATACCACCATCAGAGCCGTCGGTGACTATGCCCAGCTCTAGGACGGAGTCACGGGGCTTAGTCTGTGTTATGGACATTTGAACAGCCAGGCACCCCTATGTTGCAAACAAAAAACACTCTCAATGGACCCAAACCAACTGCACCAGGGATGTAGGGAGGATATCTTTGGAACTGTGCAGGCCTTCTGTTTTACACAGTAAAGGGCAGCAACTGGTCTGGCACTGACTGGTCGTGTCACCCACATGTTTAGTGGGTGGTCATAAATAGGATCCAATGGATGTGTGACAAAATTCTTTGGATGTGAGTTTCACCTAGATGGTTGGGCTGCTGCACTCTGGGTAGAGGGGAGGATCCACCCCACGGTCACAAAAGTTGCCAGCCTCCCTCCCCCATCTGCCATCTCCCAGGTGGACGTGTTCTCTTCTCCCCCGGTACAATCATTTGGCTGCTGTCTTTATACCCTCTACTGGCCTGGAAGCTGTTATAGCACACACAGAAGCCCCTACTCAATTGACCCAGAAAGCCTTAAATGAGAAGAGCTGTCCTCCAAAATAAGAAGGACTTAGACATCACTACTGCCTCCCAAGGAGGCACCTGGGCCATTATCCAAGCAGGATGTTGTGTGGTCATACGTGAAGAGTCTGCTAACATAGTGTCTTCATTAAAGCACGTGAGGACACAAGTCAATGCCCTGAATGATCCCCAGCCTCAGGGACTCAATACATCAGTGGTTCGGATCAGGCACGCATAGCAACGACCAGTAGCTTGAAGTAAGACCTTAGTTCTCTGACTGGGGATGAGCCATACTTGTGATGGTGAGCGCTCCATGTTCTAACCACTAGACTATGAGGGCCCATGGCTAGAGTTTGGGTCCCCGTCTTTGCCTACCTTGAAAAGAAAAAATTCCCCCAAGGACATAGAAGGTAGAGAGGAAAGTAAAGTGTTTATCAGAAAGGCAGAGTACATATGGACAGATGAATTACGATTGATTTGCCTCAGAACCATACCCTATAGCATGATAGCCTCTGGGGCAGCGGGGTGGGAATTGACCTGACTTACTATGGTCTGGTGTCCCCTGTCTTTTGACCCCTGAGAAGCCTTTCCACTCCTGTGCAGTGTCTCTTTGCCCCAAGGATGGGAAATATGTGGTGCCTTGATGTTTATTCAAATAGGGTTGAGCCCCTCTTTGTCCCTGGCATAACTGTTATTTTAAAGTGTCCACAGGAGACAGAGCGGTTTACCCTGTTCCTATTGTTATGTATGGAACATATATGGATGTGAGAGTTGGACTGTGAAGAAAGCTGAGCGCTGAAGAATTGATGCTTTTGAACTGTGGTGTTGGAGAAGACTCTTGAGAGTCCCTTGGACTGCAAGGAGATCCAACCAGTCCATTCTGAAGGAGATCAGCCCTGGGATTTCTTTGGAAGGAATGATGCTAAAGCTGAAACTCCAGTACTTTGGCCACCTCATGCGAAGAGTTGACTCATTGGAAAAGACTCTGATGCTGGGAGGGATTGGGGGCAGGAGGAGAAGGGGACGACAGAGGATGAGATGGCTGGATGGCATCACAGACTCGATGGACGTGAGTCTGAGTGAACTCCGGGAGTTGGTGATGGACAGGGAGGCCTGGCGTGCTGCGATTCATGGGGTCGCAAAGAGTCGGATACGACTGAGCAACTGAACTTTATTGTTATTTATATCTCTTAGTGCAAACAGGAAGCCAGTTGTAAGTATCTAGCCTGGGGCCCACCTGCCTTCTGCTTCAGGAAATGTAACTAGTTGTAAATGCCCAGTCTGGAAACCCAACTTTTTTCTGCTCCAAGAAATATGGACAGGAGGCTAGTTGTGAAGGCCTAACCTGGAGCCCATCCTATCTCAGTGGGGCTCTTGGTAGAAAAAAATTGTTACTTATTTTGGGAATCATTATCTTAAGCTATGTTTTCTTCACACGTGCCTATGTTGTTGCTGAGCTACCTGCCTCCAGGACAACCAGATAGCCGTCTAACAAGCCATCTCCTTGCTAATGAAATCCCTCACTGAACCCTTATTGAAGGGATGAGCCAAATCTGCCTCTGTGATGAATCTGTTTCTTTGATTCTGCCTTTGTTTTTCATTGCTTTGGTTATTACAATCATACATGATGATCTGCCTCAGGGAACCCTGCCCCTCTGCCTGAAGAGATTAACGCATCCCCTCCTTGAGGTTGGCCATTCCAGGAGATATTTGCAAGATAATGGCCTTTACTTCCTCAATTCTTTCCCCCTCTCTATCCTATAAAAGAACCTGCATCTAGACCCCAATAAGATGGCTATTTTGAGACATTTGTTTGCCATCTTCTTGGTCAGCTGGCTTTCAAAAGCCATATTCCTTGCCTCACCACCTTGTCTCTTGGATAATTGGCCTGTTGTGATATGAGCAGAACGAGCCTGGACTCAGTAACACACTCGGTGCACACTGTGGAAGAAGGGGCTAAGTGAGATGAAAGAGCTGATCATAATGGGTGCAGTGTTGGCAAAGGTCGTTGAGAGGACATGACTGCCAGTTCATCCTCGAGGTGAACTCAGACCATCAGAGCCCCCCTTACCCCTTCCTGACCTTGAAAGGTATGCAATATTTTTAGGCCATTTTTCTTTGTCATTGGATCAGAGCTATAGATTGACTAGTCATTTAAAAGTTTTCCCAATGGATTCCCGGGTGGGGTGTGGAACCTTAGACGAAGCACTTGCCATTTTAGCTCAAGCAGTTTACTGTATCAAATGTCTGCACTCTCAGACCAAAGTAACCAAACCAAACTCACCAAACCAAACCAAACCAGAACTTCACCAGCCGGAAGTCACACTCCAAATCAAACAAATGGCAAAGAGATGCCCAGAAATCAAAAGCCAAATAGCAAGACTGTCTCCAAAAGATGGCAAAGTGATGCTCAGAAATCGAAAGCCAAATGGCAAAAAACCCCAAGAGGATGGCAAAGAGTTGCCCAGAAGTCAAAAGGCAAATGGCATAAATGCCCCAAACATGACTTCCTGGTCCCACTAGACCTGTGACCTGGCAGTCAGTGCTAGCGGCCTTTTTTAGATAGAGTTTCAAGCAATTTCTTGTTGGTTTCTTGCAAAGAAGTTACTCTCCCTGGTGACGCAGATGGTAAAGCATCTGCCTACAATGAGGGAGACCTGGGTTCAATCCTGGTCGGAAAGATCTCCTGAAGAAGGCAATGGCACCCCACTCCAATACTCTTGCCTGGAAAATCCCATGGACGGAGGAGCCTGGTAGGCTACAGTCCATGGGGTCACAAAGAGTCGGACATGACTGAGCGACTTCACTTTCACTTTCACTTTTCCTCTTTTAGAATCTTCTAAATACTACAGTATGCATTCCACTTGGTCTGTTTGATCTTACGACTGGATTTTTTTAACTGTGCATACAGTTGATATTTTGGAACATCAAAAGAACTCCGTTTGAACACTTTAGGTTGACATCTCCTTTAGCATAATTTTCCCAGTTAAGTAGGTACGTGCAGGTATAAACTTTGTATGTACATAACCCTGAAAGGAGTGCCAGAGGCTGCCTTCTGATGCCCCTGGTTTCTGTGTTTGAGAGGCTCTCTTTCCCATTTTAAGTTGTATTGGTCATGGATAAAATTCGCTCTTCGCTTCTATCCAGACAAATTGTACCCTTTTCCGCAGTACCTTTCCACTGGTGGGTATTCCCCTGGTATCATTGAACCAGGCCCCACCCAGTGCCATTCCTCTGGATGGGTATTCTCTTGGTATCTTTAAACCAGCCTCCTTACCCCTGCCCAGTATCTTTCAACTGGGTAGGTGTTCCCCTGATACCTTTTAACCAGGCCTCCCCTAGTATCTTTCAATTGGGTGAGTATTCCTCAGCATCTTTCAAATGAGCCCCATCTAGTTCCTTCCCACTGGGTGGGTATTCCCCAGTGTATGTCAATCAGGCCCCAGTATGGGATATCTGAGAACCAGGAGAGATCTGCCTAAATTTGTCTTTACTCCCCAAGGAGGCAGATGGGCCCAAGGGGCCACTGCTGGCATCAAAGGTACCAAAGCTCCAGTTCCTCCTAGAGTTCAGGTAAAGGAGGAAAGTCGACTCCAGTTTGCTTCGTTGGTTGCCATAACTGCAGACAAAAAAAGATGCAGTGGGAGTTGCATAATAAGTTTTATTTGGGGCAAAATGAAGGCTTAAGTCCAGGAGATAGCATCTCAGATATCTCTATAAAACTGTTCCAAAGAGGTTGGGGTTGGGGAAAGGTCAATATATTTGGCCCTTATTTTACAAAAGGTTTTCTTTTAGTCACGAGGAGCTGATGTCACCATGAAGAGATTCAGTGCTTTTCTACATATGAGATGTAAGGATTGGAATCATGAAATCAGTTCCTGAAAATATCTAACTATCTAAGGATCTGTTCCACCAGATTCCCTGGAGCACAAAGTGCCTTCAGGGCGTTTCAACAGCTGCAGCAGCTGCTGCATATGCAGGATTCAGATGGCAAATGCTGTGGGCAAGCACCAATTTGTAGTTGATAAGATTCTGGTGAGAAAAATTGTGGCAGGAAAGAAGGTGGGGTGGGAGAGGACCTCACACATCCCAGCTCTCAGGTGAGTCCCTGGGATGTCTACCAAGTATGCATTCTTGGCTTTGCACAGGAAAGAATTCAAGAGCTAGCCTTAGTAAAGTGAAAGAAGGTTTACTCAGGGAGAGATGCACTCCACAGACAGAGTGTGGGCCATCTCAGAAGGCAGGAAGCCCCACAGTATGGGGTTGTCAGTTTTTATAAGTGTGGGTAATTTTGTAGGCTCATGAGTTAAGGAGTCTTCCAGCTATTTTGGGGGAAGGGACAGGAATTTCTAGGAGTTGGGCCACCACCCCTTTCTCTTCCCCTTATGGTCGATCTCATAAGAGATTGTCGATGTGCCTGGTGGGTGTGTCATTTAGCTTGTGGATGTATTACAATGAGCGTATGGTGAGGCTCAAGGTCTAGTGGAAGCTGACTCATCCACCTTGGACCTAACTGGTTCTAACCAGTTTATGCTGTGT
This sequence comes from Bos mutus, assembly GCF_027580195.1. Lineage (NCBI taxonomy): Eukaryota > Metazoa > Chordata > Mammalia > Artiodactyla > Bovidae > Bos > Bos mutus. The sequence continues at coordinate 45,701,227 of NC_091623.1, forward strand.
CCTCAATGGCTATGTCATTCTTTTAAAGGTTGTGCCCTGCCCCTTTCCTATCTCAGTGTGGAGATCTTACTCATTCTCTGTCTCTCTCTCATGTCGCTAAGCCATGTCCAACTCTTGTGACCACATGGACTATAGCCTGCCAGGCTCCTCTGTCCATGGGATTCTCCAGGCAAGAATACTGGAATGGGTTGCCAGTTCCTTCTCCAAATTTTACTCATTAGTGAAGAACAGTATGAAAAGGCAAAATGATAGGATACTGAAAGAGGAACTCCCCAGGTCAGTAGGTGCCCAATATGCTACTGGAGATCAGTGGAGAAATAACTCCAGAAAGAATGAAGGGATGGAGCCAAAGCAAAAAGAATACCCGGCTGTGGATGTGACTGGTGATAGAAGCAAGGTCCGATGCTGTAAAGAGCAATATTGCATAGGAACCTGGAATGTCAGGTCCATGAATCAAGGCAAATTGGAAGTGGTCAAACAAGAGATGGCAAGAGTGAATGTCAACATTCTAGGAATCAGCGAACTGAAATGGACTGGAATGGGTGAATTTAACTCAGATGACCATTATATCTACTACTGCAGATAGGAATCCCTCAGAAGAAATGGAGTAACCATCATGGTCAACAAAAGAGTCCGTAATGCAGTACTTGGATGCAATCTCAAAAACAACAGAATGATCTCTGTTCATTTCCAAGGCAAACCATTCAATATCACAGTAATGCAAGTCTATGCCCCAACCAGTAACGCTGAAAAAGCTGAAGTTGAACGGTTCTATGAAGACCTACAAGACTTTTTAGAACTAACACCCAAAAAAGATGTCCTTTTCATTATAGGGGACTGGAATGCAAAAGTAGGAAGTCAAGAAACACCTGGAGTAACAGGCAAATTTGGCCTTGGAATAAAGAATGAAGCAGGGCAAAGACTAATAGAGTTTTGCCAAGAAAATGCACTGGTCATAGCAAACACCCTCTTCCAACAACACAAGACAAGACTCTATACATGGACATCACCAGATGGTCAACACCGAAATCAGATTGATTACATTCTTTGCAGCCAAAGATGGAGAAGCTCTATACTGTCAACAAAAACAAGACCGGGAGCTGACTGTGGCTCAGATCATGAACTCCTTATTGCCAAACTCAGACTTAAATTGAAGAAAGTATGGAAAACCACTAGACCATTCAGGTATGACCTAAATCAAATCCCTTATGAATATACAGTGGTAGTGAGAAATAGATTTAAGGGCCTATATCTGATAGATAGAGTGCCTGATGAACTATGGAATGAGGTTCGTGACACTGTACAGGAGACAGGGATCAAGACCATCCCCATGGAAAAGAAATGCAAAAAAGCAAAGTGGCTGTCTGGGAGGCCTTACAAATAGCTGTGAAAAGAAGAGAAGCAAAAAGCAAAGGAGAAAAGGAAAGATATAAACATCTGAATGCAGAGTTCCAAAGAATAGCAAGGAGAAATAAGAAAGCCTTCCTCAGCGATCAATGCAAAGAAATAGAGGAAAACAACAGAATGGGAAAGACTAGAGATCTCTTCAAGAAAATTAGAGATACCAAGGGAACATTTCATGCAAAGATGAGTTCGATAAAGGACAGAAATGGTAGGGACCTAATAGAAGCAGAAGATATTAAGAAGAGGTGGCAAGAATACACAGAAGAACTGTACAAAAAAGATCTTCACGACCCAGATAATTATGATGGTGTGATCACTGACCTAGAGCCAGGCATCCTGGAATGTGAAGTCAAGTGGGCCTTAGAAAGCATCACTACGAACAAGGCTAGTGGAGGTGATAGAATTCCAGTTGAGTATTCCAAATCCTGAAAGATGATGCTGTGAAAGTGCTGCACTCAATATGCCAGCAAATTTGGAAAACTCAGCAGTGGCCACAGGACTGGAAAAGGTCAGTTTTCATTCCAATCCCAAAGAAAGGCAATGCCAAAGAATGCTCAAACTACGGCACAATTGCACTCATCTCACACGCTAGTAAAGTAATGCTCAAAATTCTCCAAGCCAGGCTTCAGCAATATGTGAACCGTGAACTTCCTGATGTTCAAGCTGGTTTTAGAAAAGGCAGAGGAACCAGAGATCAAGTTGCCAACATCCGCTGGATCATGGAAAAAGCAAGAGAGTTCCAGGAAAACATCTTTTTCTGCTTTATTGACTATGCCAAAGCCTTTGACTGTGTGGATCACAATAAACTGTGGAAAATTCTGAAAAAGATGGGAATACCAGACCACCTGACCTGCCTCTTGAGAAACCTGTATGCAAGTCAGGAAGCAACAGTTAGAACTGGACATGGAACAACAGACTGGTTCCAAATAAGAAAAGGAGGATGTCAAGGCTGTATATTGTCACCTTGCTTATTTAACTTATATGCAGAGTACATCATGAGAAATGCTGGACTGGAAGAAACACAAGCTGGAATCAAGATTGCCGGGAGAAATATCAATAACCTCAGATATGCAGATGACACCACCCTTATGGCAGAAAGTGAAGAGGAACTAAAAAGCCCCTTGATGAAAGTGAAAGAGGAGAGTGAAAAAGTTGGCTTAAAGCTCAACATTCAGAAAACGAAGATCATGGCAACCAGTCCCATCACTTCATGGGAAATAGATGGGGAAACAATGGAAACAGTGTTAGACTTTATTTTTTTGGGCTCCAGAATCACTGCAGATGGTGACTGCAGCCATGAAATTAAAAGACGCTTACTCCTTGGAAGGAAAGTTATGACCAACCTAGATAGCATATTCAAAAGCAGAGAATTACTTTGCCAACAAAGGTCTGTCTAGTCAAGGCTATGGTTTTTCCTGTGGTCATGTATGGATGTGAGAGTTGGACTGTGAAGAAGGCTGAGCACCAAAGAATTGATGCTTTTGAACTGTGGTGTTGGAGAAGACTCTTGAGAGTCCCTTGGACTGCAAGGAGATCCAACCAGTCCATTCTGAAGGAGATCAGCCCTGGGATTTCTTTGGAAGGAATGATGCTAAAGCTGAAACTCCAGTACTTTGGCCACCTCATGCGAAGAGTTGACTCATTGGAAAAGACTCTGATGCTGGGAGGGATTGGGGGCAGGAGGAGAAGGGGCCGACAGAGGATGAGATGGCTGGATGGCATCACTGACTCGATGGGCGTGAGTCTGAGTGAACTCCGGGAGTTGGTGATGGACAGGGAGGCCTGGCGTGCTGCGGTTCATGGGGTCACAAAGAGTCGGACATGACTGAGCAACTGAACTGAACTGAACTGAAGACAAACCTCATAAGTAAGTTCCCTTGTTTACTAAACCTGCCACCTACCAATCTGGTCCATATAGTCAAAGCTATGGTTTTTCTAGTAGTTGCGTACCAATGTGAGAGCTGGACCATAAGGAAGGCTGAGCACCGAAGAATTGATGCTTTCAAACTGTGGTGCTGGGGAAGACTCTTGAGAGTCCCTTGGACAGTAAGGAGACCAAACCAGTCAATCCTAAAGGAAATCAACCCTGAATATTCATTGGAAGGACTGATGCTGAAACTGATGTTCCTATACTTTGGCCACCTGATCAGAAGAGCTGACTCATTGGAAAAGATCCTGATTCTGGGAAATGTGGTGACCCAAGGATGAAATGGCCTTGAAATGCAGGAATGGAAAAACCAGACCCTTATTGTCCTTCCCTCCCCGCATTGTAACTATTAATGGAACAGTATAATCTGTCTTCCCTCCTTCCCCATAGGGAGGAGGTATTTGCCTTACTCTTCCCCCACCCAGTATATGTGCCTTATCCAATCAGCAAATGACCTGCAAGACCCCATCCCACTCCTTGTACCCTGGGTATAAAAGTGGACTAAGGACCCCCATTCAACGTCGGTTCTCCCTTGAGCTGGCCTGCTGTTCTAACAGCGTCTCCCACTCTAATAAACTTTATTTCCCTTTCATTCTGTCTCATGTCTGGAAATTCTTTTCCAATCCATGCCACGACCATGACAGGAAAGATTGAGGGCAAGAGGAGAGGGGGATGACAGAGGATGAGATGGTTAGACGGCATCATCAACTCAATGGACATGAGTCTGAGCAAGCTCTGGGAGACAATAAAGGCAGGGAAGCCTAGTGTGCTGCAGTCCATGGGGTCACAAAGAGTTGGACATAACTTAGTGGCTGAACAACTGTAAGGCGAGCACGGAGAAAGAGCAAGCCGGGCATTCAAGCAGAGAAAGATTTATTACAGTAAGAGCGAAAGTGACTGGCTTTAGAGAAAAACCAGTGCACTCACTGTAGCCAACCCTTCTTATACCCTATAGATGGGAAATCGTGACCCGAAGGGAGGGAGCCTTAGTTTGTCTTTAGCCCGCAGCTGGGGTCTTGTGATCACGTAGTTGGAGGGTTCTCACACTTGGGTGGTCACAAAGTCTTGAGAAACTGGCACCAGCAGGGAAAAACAGGATATCACCTTAAGGAAAAAAAACAGGATGGCACCAGGGCACTGTGGCCACTGTGACTTCATCCCTTGTTTGTCAGGTCACCACAATAGGCCACTTTAAAATAATACACGATGAGCCCCTTGTGGACCCTGAAAACAACAGCCACCAATCTGGAGAGGTCTGCCTCTTTCTTTGGTTTCTCCTTGCCTTCTATGTATGGGGGCCAGCGTCAGATTCCACCTGGGGAACTTCTGAGTTGGGAATCAAATTTCTCCTAAGCAGTGGGAATAATGGGGCCCTATAGTCTTGAGATTGTAAGCTGGGAGATTTCAGAAAGTTCTGAGGACTGTTCCAGCCATTAGAGGTTAAAGAACAGTTGTACAGTTTTTGAGTCAACGTTTTGACAAGTTTACATAGCTCACATGTGCATTATAAGGTGAGTAGTGGGTCATAATGACCCCTCACAGGATTGAGAAAGAAATGTTATCTCTTAAGGAGCTACTGATCTCGGTGAGGCAGCAGTGAGCAGTGGCATGAAGGGAGATCTTAATTTTCTGCCCAAGAATTGAACCTGGGTAGCCTGGATGAGAACCAGGAATTCTAGCCACCAGACCAGCAAGGGCTAGAGGCTAGAAGTGATTTTTCCCTGGATCTTTGCCCCCAGTGAAAAACACAGAATGGCAGAAACCATAAATGTAGGTGCAAAGTTTATTATTAGAGACACAGCACAACAACAAGTGGGCCAGCACAGAGAGAAATGGTTTGTTAAGACAGAAGCAAGGCAGAGATGCACACCCAGAGAGAAAGGGTGTGGCTTACCCCTCGTGAGGAGGAGCACAGTAAAGAGCCACTTATATCACTCATACAGGTTAGTTCTTCTGGGTCTTTGTCTTCCTTCAGGCCAATTATCTGGTTTCTTTTAACACACCTGACCTACCCTGGGAATCTCCACTGGGTGTACTCACATCCCTCAGCCAAGAAGCAAGACTCATTATGGCCTGGCATTATCCCCTGACTTTAGACCCACAAGGAGCCTTTCTGCGCATGTGCAGTGTCTCCCTTGTCTCCAAAGAGGGAGGAGCAGAGATCCCTTAATCCTTTACTCAAACAGGGTTTTGCCCCTCTTTGTTCTTGCCATGATTATTACCTTGACTATTGCCATGACTACTATTACCTTAAGGCATTTACAAGAGACAAACACTGGCTATTTACCCTGCTTCTGTTGTTACTTCCAGTGTGGAGGGCAAACAGTTCAGTTCAGTTCAGTCACTCAGTTGAGTCCAACTCTTTGCAACCCCATGAATCAGAGCACGCCAGGCCTCCCTGTCCATCACCAACTCCCGGAGTTCACCCAGACTCACATCCATCGAGTCAGTGATGCCATCCAGCCATCTCATCCTCTGTCGTCCCCTTCTCCTCTTGCCCCCAATCCCTCCCAGTATCAGAGTCTTTTCCAATGAGTCAACTCTTCGCATGAGGTGGCCAAAGTACTGGAGTTTCAGCTTTAGCATCATTCCTTCCAAAGAAATCCCAGGGCTGATCTCCTTCAGAATGGACTGGTTGGATCTCCTTGCAGTCCAAGGGACTCTCAAGAGTCTTCTCCAACACCACAGTTCAGAAGTATCAATTCTTCGGCACTCAGCCTTCTTCACAGTCCAACTCTCACATCCATCCATGACTACTGGAAAAACCATAGCCTTGACTAGATGGACCTTTGTTGGCAAAGTAATGTCTCTGCTTTTCAATATGCTATCTAGGTTGGTCATAACTTTCCTTCCAAGGAGTAAGCGTCTTTTAATTTCATGGCTGCAGTCACCATCTGCAGTGATTTTGGAGCCCCCAAAAATAAAGTCTGACACTGTTTCCACTGTTTCCCCATCTATTTCCCATGAAGTGATGGGACCGGATGCCATGATCTTCGTTTTCTGAATGTTGAGCTTTAAGCCAACTTTTTCACTCTCCTCTTTCACTTTCATCAAGAGGCTTTTGAGTTCCTCTTCACTTTCTGCCATAAGGGTGGTGTCATCTGCATATCTGAGGTTATTGATATTTCTCCTGGCAATCTTGATTTCAGCTTGTGTTTCTTCCAGTCCAGCATTTCTCATGATGTACTCTGCATAGAAGTTAAATAAGCAAGGTGACAATATACAGCCTTGACATCCTCCTTTTCCTATTTGGAACCAGTCTGTTGTTCCATGTCCAGTTCTAACTGTTGCTTCCTGACCTGCATACAGGTTTCTCAAGAGGCAGGTCAGGTGGTCTGGTATTCCCATCTCTTTCAGAATTTTCCACAGTTTATTGTGATCCACACAGTCAAAGGCTTTGGCATAGTCAATAAAGCGGAAAAAGATGTTTTTCTGGAACTCTCTTGCTTTTTCCATGATCCAGCGGATGTTGGCAATTTGATCTCTGGTTCCTCTGCCTTTTCTAAAACCAGCTTGAACATGAGGAAGTTCACGGTTCACATATTGCTGAAGCCTGGCTTGGAGAATTTTGAGCATTACTTTACTAGCGTGTGAGATGAGTGCAATTGGGCAAACAGGAGGCTGATTATAATGCCTTAACTGGAGACCACCTACCTCTTATATCAGAAAATGCTAACAGTTCTAAGTGTTCAGCCTAAAGCCCACTTCTTTGTGCCCCATGAAATGCAAACAGGAGGCCAGTTATAGAAATCTAACTGGAGCCCATCTATATCTTGCCTCACTGCCTGGCAGGCACCAGAAGAAAATTGCTCTTTTCTAAGCAGGCATTCCTGTGTTAAGATCTCAGTTCAGTCGCTCAGTTGTGTCCGACTCTTTGCAACCACGTGAACTGCAGCACACCAGACTTTCCTGTACATCACCAACTCCCAGAGCTTATTCAAACTCATGTCCATAGAGTCGGTGATGCCATCCAACCATCTCATTCTCTGTTGTCCCCTTCCAGTCCTTCCAATGAATATGCAGGGCTGATTTCCTTTAAGATGGACTGGTTCTCCTTGCAGTCCAAGGGACTCTCAAGAGTCTTCTCCAACACCACAGTTCAAAAGCATCAATTCTTCTGCACTCAGCCTTCTTTATAGTCCAATGATCACATCTATACATGACTACTGGAAAAACCATAGCTCTGACTAGATGGACCTTTGTTAGTAAAGTAATGTCTATGCTTTTTAACATGCTGTTTAGGTTGGTCATAGCTTTTCTTCCAAGGAGCAAGCGTCATTTAATTTCACAGCTTCAGTCGACCATCTGCAGTGATTTTGAAGCCCCCCCAGATAAAGTCTGTCCCTGTTTCCATTGTTTCCCCATCTAATTTGCCATGAAGTGATGGGACCTGATGTCATGATCTTCATTTTCTGAATGTTGAGTTTTAAGCCAACTTTTTCACTCTCCTCTCTCACTTTCATTAAGAGGCTCCTTAGTTCTTTGCTTTCTGCCGAAAGGGTCATGTCATCTGCATATCTGAGGTTATTGATATTTCTCTCTGCAATCTTGATTCCAGCTTGTGCTTCCTCCAGCCCAGCATTTCGCAATATACAGCCTTGACATACTTCTTTCCCGATTTGGAACCAGTCTGTTGTTCCATGTCCAGTGCTAACTGTTGCTTCTTGACCTGCATACAGATTTCTCAGGAGGCAGGTCAGGTGGTCTGGCATTCCCATCTCTGTAAGAACTTTCCACAGTTTGTTGTGATCCACACAGTCAAAGGCTTTGGCGTAAATTTAGTTAATCTATAATACAGACACATAACGCACACTAAAGGCGAGCAGGTAGTCACCCAAGAGGGCAGAGAGAATTTTACATTAAAATTTTTCTCATCCTACATTAAAAACGATTTTATTTTATCACAAATATAAAAACCATTTTTTGCTCTCCTGTGGCATCAAAAAAACAGGCAGTGGACTAATCGATAATACGGTAAAAAGCTGGAACATGTATAGGAGTAGATAATATTCTGTTCCCCAGTTGACCATATATGTTCCATCTAAGCGTGTAAAGCACTTAGCCATTCTAAATACTTTTATACCATCTTAATGAATTATATGTGTGAATAAATCCTCAAGTTACACCAAGATTTCATGGCTCACGCTGGTCCGTACTTTTTACTAGTCGCTGTATAACCCATGCAAGTGTCTCTAGGATCAAAAATTGCGGATTTTTCATATTTCTCTCGGAAATTTCCGGGAAACACCGACGACAGTAGCTCTGGAGGAGAGGCTGATACCGCACGGAATTCTGGGAAATGTAGTTCTGGTTCCCAGATAGCGAGACATTTCCGGCAGAAGTCGCTGGGCTTGAGGTGAAAGCGAGACAGTTTTCCGCAAACGTCTCCCACGGGCGCACCTGAGGGACGTGGCTCCTTGTCCCCACAAGATTGGCCGGCGGCTTTCCCGGCACGCGCATACCGCGTTTCCTGGCCCCCCGACATCGCAAGGCCGTCTGGGAGTTGTAGTTCAGGTTCCTGTCGAACTCCGTAGTCCAGCTGCGGCTGGAAGGTCCGAGGCTGTCTGCCGCCTTCGGTGCTTGTTTTGGAGGATGGATCCGGGGCCCGGGGCCAACGGGATGCCGTTGGCTGGCTTAGCCTGGTCGTCGGCCTCGGCGCCCCCGCCGCGGGGATTCAGTGCGGTGAGCGATGTCAGGGGGCCGGGGACGGGAAGGCAGCGGCACTAGGGGCCGGGGGTTGAATCGGGGGCAGCCGCGGCTGCGGCCAGGTGATATCCTGCCTCTGACCAGCGTTCGCGCTGCAGATCTCCTGCACTGTGGAGGGGGCGCCCGCCAGCTTCGGCAAGACTTTCGCTCAGAAATCTGGCTACTTCCTGTGCCTCAATCCTTTGGGCAGCCTAGAGGTAGGGAGCTCCCATCCTCGGAACCCCCCGCCCTTCCCACTTCCCCTGTCTATTCGCGGAGCATTATGCCCGGGACACAGTCCCTGCTGCTGAGTGATTCTCCCTGTTTCCCCCCGCGCCCCGACCCCGACCCCGACCCCAGAATCCACAGGAGAACGTGGTGGTCGACATCCAGATCCTAGTGGACAAGAGCCCCCTCCCGCCGGGATTCTCACCAGTCTGCGACCCCCTGGACTCGAGTGAGTCCCACGTCGAAGGCAGGGGTGGGTGTGTGGAGGGGGTGAGGGGCAAGTTCGCTCCTCTCTGCCGGGAAGACCAGGCAGGGAGGGAATGGAAAGACCATAGGCGCGCGATTTTTGAGCCTTGGCCGCCCCCTCGATGCTCTGGGTAATGACGGTGTTGGCTGAGGATTGATCTAGGGCGGGGTGATGAACCCCGCCCTGCGTAAAAAATGTGTCTCTCTTTAGAGTAAGTGTTCAGTTTGTGCTACCTGTTTTATTCCTGTTGTTACTCCACCTTCTTACACTGTAGCCAAGCTGATCCAGGCGCAGTTCTCTTTTCCATTTCCAGGCTTTTGTACAGGGACTGCTCTCCCAGCTCTCGGCCCTGACTGCTCTGCTTTCTAATCAGGCTCTCCCTGCCTTCCATGCCCTCTCCGTGTCTTGTCATTTGTATTTGACTGTCAGCATATATCTATTGGTGGGTTTCTCTGGTGGCTCAGCAGTAAAGAACCTGCCTGCCAATGCAGGACACGCGGGATCCATCCCTGCATGGGGAAGATCTCTGGGAGGAGGAAATGGCAATCCACTCCAGTATTCTTGCCTGGAGAATCCCATGGACAGGGAAGCCTGGCGGGTTGCAAAGAGTTGGACATGACTGGAGGGACATAGTATGCATATATATGCCATAGACAGCATCTGGGTTGCAAAGTCTAATATATTTACTACCTGGCCCTTTACAGAAAAAGTTTGCCAAGTCCTGTACCAATAGATAAGTGTTGTTTAGTCACTAAATTGTGTCCAACTCTTGGTGACCCTGTGGACTGTAGCCCGTCAGGCTCCTCTGTCCATGGCATTCTCCAGGCAAGAATACTGGAGTAGGTTGTCATTTCCTCCTTCAGGGGATCTTCCCAACACAGGGATCAAACCCGTGTCTCTTATGTCTCCTGCGGGTTCTTTACCACTAATGCCATCTGGGAAAGCCCTTGCACATATATGCATATATGTAAAAGCCATGCTTAGCTCATGAGCCAGACAAGAATAGACTCTGGGTCAGATTTGGCTTATCCATTGTAGTTTGCTGATCTCTGGGTTAGAGGGCTGAGGGCAAGTGAGTTTGGAGGGCCAGCACGGGCACCCGGTGCTATCTGATCCCACAGCTTCCCACCCTCACTGTGGTCCCCATGACCACCCCATGAGTGCTCCTCCATATCACCAAAGATGAGCCTGTCCCAATGGCTCCTAAAAGCATCATGGATTCTCCTCCTATGACTTTACCATTCATGATAAATGGTACCCTGGAGAGCGATCTCCTGGAGCCATCTTTGGACCCCTTCCCTGCTTCTTGCCTCTTCTCACCCCCTTGCTCCCCACCCCTCCCCTTCCCAGAGGCCTCCGTGTCCAAGAAGAAACGCATGTGCGTGAAGCTGGTGCCCTTGGGGGCCGCGGACACAGCTGTCTTTGACATCCGACTGAGTGGGAAAACCAAGACAGTCCCTGGATACCTGCGAGTAGGGTACGCCTGCTCCCCCGCCTTCCTTCTTTGCCCTCCCAACTCCCTGCCTGCCCCTCTGGCTCTCAGGGACTCCCATGAGGCCTCACATCCCTCTGCCACCTCTCTGTGCCTCAGTTTCCACATGTTAAGATGGGGACAGTTGTACTGGGATCTCACTGGGCAGTGGTGAGGAGCTGGTGTGTCCGAAGTGCCCGATACGGTGACTGAACCCAGCAGGATTAGTTAGGATGTTGCTGATGGTGTGGGCTGAGACCTGAGGTCACCAGAGCCTGTCTTCCTGCTGGCAGCTGTTCTCATCCCTGGCTGCACATCAGGCCAGAGCCCCTTCTCTCTCTTCTTCCTCCCCTAGGGACATGGGGGGCTTTGCCATTTGGTGTAGGAAGGCCAAGGCCCCTCGGCCAGTGCCCAAGCCCCGAGCTCTTAGCCGAGACGTGAGGGACCTCTCCCTGGACTCGCCGGGCCAGCCGAGGTGAGTCCTCCAGCTATGGGGCTGGGGTGGGGGCGGGGTCAGCATCAGGTCGCCGACCTGGGCTGTCCTGCCTCCATCAGCAAAGGTGGCTTCCCGGAGCGGACACTATCCAGACTGGGCTCTCGGGCTTCTACCCTGCGGAGGAACGACTCCATCTATGAGGCCTCCAACCTCTATGGCATCTCAGGTGAGAGCAGAGTGGGGAGATTGACACCCTGGGGTGGGGGTGGGGGGGTCCGAGGTTGTACCCCCAGGTAGAGGCCAGGGCAGGGTTGGACCAGCCCTGGGCTTGCCCTGTTCTGTCAAGACTGGGAAGAGCCGAGACCTCTAGGCTGGGCTTCTTGGGTTGGGGTGGGCAACAGGCAGGCTTCAAGTCTCCTCAGCCTCAGCTCCATCCCTCTCACCCACTTTCCTCAGCCATGGATGGGGTTCCCTTCACGCTGCACCCCCGATTCGAGGGCAAGAGCTGTGGTCCCCTGGTGAGTCCAGGTCCTGGGGAGTCTGGGGCTGCCCCACCCCTTGAGTTTTTAGGCACCACGATGCAGGATGTATCAGCGTGTGTATCCAGCACAGAGGGGAGTTCCTGAGTGGGAAGAGGCTGGAGGCCAAGGGGTGGGGGTGGGAGGGTCTCCTTCTGGAATGAGGGGTTCAGGAGGGGCAGCTGGATGCTGGGGGGCGAGAGGCAGTGGCAGGAAGGGGAGATGATGTTCAGGCAAATATTGAGGGGGCCCTTCATGAAGATGAGGGAACAAGGGTTCCAGGTTGGGGTCCCTGTCCCAGACTGACCTGCCCTTGCCTGCCAGGCCTTCTCTGCCTTTGCTGATCTGACCATCAAATCGCTGGCGGACATTGAGGCGGAGGTGGGTGTGGGATTAGGGAGGGGGTGGAGTTGCGGGGATGCAGGCCACCTCCTCTCCCCTGGGCCCCACTTCTGTCCCAGCTGTAACCCACCTTGAGGGCTGCAGATCCCTCATGCCCCACACACTACCATTCCTCTGGCGCCCCCCAGTGGCTGCTCTCTCACTTTGTACTCTCCCTTCACCCCACTCCTCACCCGCCAGTACAACTACGGCTTCGTGGTGGAGAAGACGGCAGCTGCCCGCCTGCCTCCAAGCGTCTCTTAGCCCTTCAGCAGTCCCAGGGAGGAGCCGCCACACCTGACACCGCCCCTCCCCACCCCATCACCCCGCTGACTGGCAGCTGCCCAGCCCATTCCACCTTGGGACCTTTAGCAGCGCAAGGCATGCTGGACCCTCGGCCACTTGGAGGAGCTGCAGCCTGGAGGAGGGAGCATGACCGGTCCGCCCTGTGATGGGTTCCCGGGCCCTAATGGATAGGGGTGGGGGCTGGACAGAAACCAGTGCCTTCAAGTCATTTGTGTCAAAACTCTCTGGTGCCTGGAGGCCATGCGGGTGTCCTGGTAATAAACACCACGCTGTCCAGAGGTTATCTATAATCTCCATCCTGACTGTGTGTCTCTGTGTCTCGCGGGAGCTGGGGTGGACGCACGCTGAGCAAGTGGGTGAAAACCTGGAGGGGAGGGGGCGCTGCTGCCGCTCCCATTCTACAGGGAGAAACAGGCTCCGTGATTCTGGACCACATCAGGTCCCGCCCCTCCATCGTTGCACCCAACCATAATAATAGTAACAGCTACGGTTTGTACTGTGAGGACCTTCTCCCTAATATCTGGTGCGTAGTACCTCATTTAGTCCTCCCGAGCCCAGTGGGAAGTCCTGGTTTTGTGGCCATTTCACAGATAGTGAAACTGAGGCACGAGGTGGCTAAATTCAGAGCTGGGATTCGAACCCAGAGCCTGCTTTCTTAACCATCAAACTGTACTGCTGTCTGTATCTCTTTTCCTCTACCGTGTGGTGGACACAAACCATGAATTCTCATGAATCATGATAGTTATCGTGTATAAAGTGGAGGGAACCCTGAATTAGGAAATACTGGTGTCTCCAGGGGACACAGGTAGGTTCCTCTAAGCCTCTGGTCACATTTTTCTCAAGTCATCAATACATAACCTGTGCGTTTCAAGACACCTTGTTTAACACGCAGCTGATTAATGGTGAACTCACAGCCACTAGTCCTATAACTCATGTCTGAGCAAAATCATGCCTGACACTTGTGATCCCCTGGACTGTATCCCACCAGGCCCCTCTGTCCATGGGATTTCCCAGGTAAGAATACTGGAGTGGGTTGCCATTTCCTTCTCCAGGGAATCTTCAAGACCCAGGGATTGAACGCAGGTCTCCTGCAGTGCAGGCAGATTCTTTACCAACTGAGACACCAGGGAAGCCCGAACAAAGCTCATCTAACAGTATATTCTCCCGGAGGCACATCCCAGCCTTCTTGCACTTGCGGACACTAGATAGCTTTTCAGCACCACACTTGGGGACCTTTTTGAACAGCAAAAATCACCAATGAAAAAGCACAAAAATGAAAAATTTCCCACTAGCTAGACCTCAAGAATGATGCCTGTGAGCTGGAACAGGAAGGCAGAGCATCGGCTTGTCCCACCACAGCTGCAAACATGTACCTCTGGGGACTCAAATTTTTCCCTGCACTGGGAATTCCCTGGTGGTCCAGTGGTTAAGACACAGCGTTTTCACTGCAGTAGCCACGTTCAATCCCTGATTGGGGAACTAAGATCCAGCAAGACATGTAGCATGGCCAAAAAAAATTTTTTTTCCCTTCACTGTGTATGTCCTTCAGTGACCACTAAAGCACTGTGAGTGTTAATTTGGGAGTCACAGATTTGAGCCAGTAGGAGGACTGGCAAATATAGACTCTGTGAATAATGAAAGTCAATTATTTCTGTTAAGAACATAGGCGATGATGGCTCAGATGGTAAAGAATTTGCCTGCAATGCAGGAGACCCGGAGTCATTTCGTTCCCTGGGTAGGGAAGATTTCCTGGAGAAGGGAATAGCTATTCACTCCAGTTTTTTTTGCCTGGAGAATTCCACAGATAGAGGAGCCTGGCAGGAAAGGGAGACTGCAAAATGTACCCCTCCCCCACACATGTCAGCTGCCTTGGGAAAGTTAGGCCCCTGGTGCTAAGATATCTCCTGGAATCTCCCCGTTCTGGGCACAGCCGGCACCTGCCGGACCCACCCAGGCTGCTGTGGCGCCAGCCGTGGAATCTGATCCACCTAGGAAGCAAAGGCTGTTTGTTCTCCCTGGTTGGGATCTTGGCCATCCTGAAACCAGCCCCAGATCACTTTCCAGGGCATCTGTGTGTGACCAGGGGCCCCCGGATAACCTGGGCTGGCCTTGGGTCCAGGTGGACCAATCATCGTGGCCAGTCACTGACTCTGCAAAATCGCAACTCTCTGAACCCCACAGGGCCTGGCGACAGACAGCCTCACAAAGGGACCAGAGGATCCCGATGGAGCCTGTCCCCCGGCTCCGCAACTCCTGACTTGGGCCACATTGATCAACACTCTGACTGAGCTTATATCATCTTGGGCTACAGGGGGAGGGGGCTTCTTGGTGGCTCAGGCAGTAAAGTATCCACCTGCAATGCAGGAGACCTGGGTTCAGTCCCTGGGTTGGGAAGATCCCCTGGAGAAGGAAATGGCAACACATTCCAGGATTCTTGCCTGGAGAATCCCATGGACAGAGGAGCCTGGTGGGCTACAGTCCATAGGGTCACAAAGAATTGGACATGACTAAGCAGCTATGCACACACAGGAGAGGGGAAAGAAGAGCTTTATCCTTTTGCCTTTTGCTCTCTCCTGGGCGCTGAGAGCTGGGTATTGCAGGGACCTGAGTACTGAGAGAGAGATTTCTGAAGACATGCGGTCACAGCTCCAATGCTCACTAGCTGGTCACCCTGAGCAATGGCTTAATCTCTCTATACCTCAGTTTGTCTATCTATACGATGGGCATCTCACTGGTCCTCACCTCAAAGGGTAGTTCTGAGGGGGAATTTTTGTGGGGGCATGTCTCTCCATTGTCCATGTTGACTATTGCAAAAATGCTTCCTGGCTCTGAAAGTCCTTCTCTGCCGGAAGGTTTCTGCAGCCCGAAGTCCATGCAGAGTGGATGGCCTCTGCTAGTGGAAAACCCCACACTATGAAAGTGAAAGTGTTAGCCCTCAGTCATGCCTGACTCTTTGCAACCCCATGGACTGTAGCCCACGAGTCTCCTCTGTCTGTGGGATTCTCCAGGCAAGAATCCTGGAGTGGGTTGCCATTCCCTTCCCCCGGGGATCTTCCCAACCCAGGGATCGAACCCAGGTCTCCCACACTGCAGGCAGATTCTTTACCATCTGAGCCACCAGGGAAGCCCAAACCCCACAGTTGTATTTAAATGTTTCAGAGGCCGGCTGTGGTCCCTGCTTCTCTCCCCACCCCCAAATCAGAGCATTGATCTGTGCCAAACCTGAGCATCCCCTTTGGGCCCCTCCCTGCCAATTCCCACAAGGCTTCTATCCCATCATTCATTCTGCCTGTTCTTTTTAAAAACTATTTGAATTTATATATTTGGCTGAGCCAGGTCTTAATTTTGGCATTTGAACTCTTAGTTGTGGCATGTCAGATCTAGTTCCCTGACCATGGATTGAACCCAGACCTCCTACATTGGGAGCATGGAGTCTTAGCCAGGGGACCACCAGGAAGTCCCTAGATTTACTCCTAACCAATGGAATACAGTAAGGGTTCTGGGACTTCACTTTTGTAACTAAGTTTAAAATACAAGACTTTCATCTTGTTACAGGCTCTCTTGCTGTCTTTGATGATACATGCTGCTCTATAAAGAGATCCACATGTCACGGAACTGAGGGCAGCCTCTGGCCAACAGCCATCAAGGAACCTAGGGCCTCAGTTCCACAGCTCATAGGGAATTGAATCCTGCCAACAACACAAAGTGAGCTTCAAAGCAGATCTTGATCACAGTGTGGAGGGGAGGACTCAGGAGAGCCATGCCCAGATTCCTGACCCACAGAAACTGTTAGATAAGAAATGTGTTGTTTTGAGCTGCTGATGTTTAGGGATAATTTGTTATGCAGCAATAAATAACTGATACAAATGACAAGTATATTTAAATCAGGGAAAGAGAGTGTGCTGGGTTTTAAGGGAACATTTTTGTCATTCCTGCTCCATTTGTCCTCATAAACTCAGCTGGCATCTCAGGTGGTCTTCTGAGTCTGAGGCTCTATGTGCCTTGTACCTAGAACCATCCTGAAGATGGGAGACTCATGAAGTCTTTTCAAAATTTTTATTTCACCAAAATATGTTTTAAAGGGTTTGAATAAAGTATTCTCTGATGGGAATGGGCCCCTTGTTGCTCTGAGCAATTTCCCTGAAGGTGGCATCTGGCCTTCTGTTCTAAATGTCATCATTCCAAAGGAAGCAAGAAATAAAGGAGAGAGAGGGGCTTCCCTTGTGGTCCAATGGCTAAGACTCTGCACTCAGGGAGCTGGGTTCAATCCCTAGTCAGGGAACTAGATCCCACATGCCACAACTCAGACCTGGTGAAGACAAATAATTTTCTTTTTTTTTAAAGTAAAGGAGAGAGACCAGGGATTGTATTGAGTTGACAACAGTGGTGACCCTTGTGGGAGTTAGGCAAGGTGTTGGCACTTGGCGGGCATCCAAAAATTAATAGTTCTTCTCAATCACAAATAGCAGAGTTAAGTGCTTTCAATATCCCATTTATGCCTGCTGTTGCAAAAGTGCCTTGAAGCTTGAACAGATGCTATCTATGCCTCCGTCCCCTCCACAGTAGTCTCTATGTGATGAAGGCCACTCACAGTAAATCCCTGTGGCCCTGCCTGGGGCCTCCTGTGGTCACAGGTGCATGTCTAGCTGGTACACAGGGACGGCCAGGAACGTGAGGGGTCAGCCCCCCAGGAACAGATCTCAGCTAATGCTGGATGGTGATGAGAGGATAAATACCCCAGCCCCTTGCCCCTGGA
The DNA here is from genome assembly GCF_027580195.1 of Bos mutus. Classification (NCBI taxonomy): domain Eukaryota; kingdom Metazoa; phylum Chordata; class Mammalia; order Artiodactyla; family Bovidae; genus Bos; species Bos mutus. Next base: position 45,718,586 of record NC_091623.1, read on the forward strand.
GTGGGACCAATTGCCGTGTGTGTTCTATGCGTCTCCCTGGGGTCCCCAGTGGGATGGAGTCCCAATTGCCCTCAGGGCCATCTGCTCATTGGTGCCCACTGCAGGGCTCTAGGGCTTCTGGGGGACGTTGTTGTTTAGTCACTAAGTTGTGTCCAAACTCTTTGCAGCCCCATGGACTGAGGCCTGCCAGCTTCCTCTGTCTATGGGATTTCCCAGGCAAGAATACTGGAGTGGGTTGCTGTTTCCTTCCCCAGGGGATCTTCCAGACTCAGAGATTGAACCCTGGTTTCCTGCACCAGCAGCTGGACTCTGTCACTTCCCAGATAAACCACATCTCAGCAATCGTGTCAGTCTTTGGTTCTGATGACCCCAAACCAAGGCCACATCTTTGACAGATGTTGTCTACATCTTAAAGTGCGCCAGACTGCTAATAGTGACTTGCGTTGGGGAGGAGCCACTGACACCCTTTCTGATTTGGTCCTCACAGTGGTGCTATGTAGGAGCCGGGGGAATTTGCCCAATTTTTAAAAATGTATTTGTTTATTTGGCTGCATCCAGTCTTAACTGCCATACTTGGGCTCTCCTGCTTTAACGTGAGGGCCCCGGAGTGAGCAGGCTCAGTAATTGTGGCACAAGGGCTTTGTCGTTCTGTGGCATGTGGGGTCTTAGTTCCCCGGCCAGGGATCGAACCCTCGTCCCCTGCGTTGCAAGGCAGATGCTCAACCGCTGGACCACCAGGGCAGTCTCTGGTCCAATTTTTATAAAGAAAGAAACTGAGGTAGAGGTTGCATGACCGCTCCCTAAGCCAGGTCTGCACCAGCTGGCTCCTGGAACACCAGACTTTCACCATTTAAAAATGTGCAGCTCAGTGTCAGTTCGTGCATGGACCGCCTGTATCTAGTTCCAGAACATTTCCATCACCCCAAAGGAGACCTCGTCCCTATTAGCCATCACTTTCCAGTCCCCACCCAGCCGCTGGCAACCACTAATCTACACTCATCGATTCGCCTGTTCAGGACATTTCATATAAGTGGGATCATACACCACGTGGCCTTCCGTGTCTGGATTCCTTCAGCCTGACGTTCTGTAGGCTCACCCGTGCTGCAGCGTGCCAGAGCTCATTCCTCGTCACGGTTTAGTACTATTCCGTTGTATGGAATATTATCGTATCACCACTTTGTGTTTGCTCATTCATCTGTTGATGGACATTTGCGTTGGTTCTGTCTTTTGGTGATTATGACTAGAATGAACACATACGTACAAGGATTTGTTTGAACACTTGTTTTCAATTCTTTTGAGCTGCCTTAACTTTTGTCCGTCTCCCCTAGTCCTGGCCTTGGGTGTGAGGCCTAGAAGTTCAACTTCTAATTCTCCTGACCAGTCCAGGAGATGAGGCACTCCTCACCCACAGCCACCTGGGTCCTTCCTCCTCAACTCTCTTGCCCCTCTTCAGAGTCCCCAGGGCCTCCCCCATTCCAGAGAGTTCGCAGAAAACTGGAGTCTCCAATGTTTCCCCGGCGTGTGCTCTGTCCTGGATCCATGTGACAAGGTTACGTGCTCCTAGCGATCACCATCGCTGTGTGGTCGCACAGAAGCGGCCTTGCTTCTCCGGCCTCCGTTTCCCTATCGGTGAGCGGGGTTGTCCTAAGAATTAACTAAAGCCAAGAAGTGCCTGGTGCGTGTCTGCAGTACCAGGCATGTGACATGACATGGTTTTTTTTGCCTGCACTGTGTCTTGGTTGCGGTCACAGGCTCTAGAGCCGGGAGGCTCAGTAGGTGCTGCCTGCGGGCTCCCTAGTTGCAGCTTCGTTGCCCCATGACATGCGGGATCTTAGTTCCCCAACCAGGGATCGAACCTGCATCCCCTGCATTGGAAGGTAGGTTCTTAACCACTGGACCACCAGGAAGTTTGACATTTGTTCTAACGTTATCCTCTTCCATTGATATTTTCATGCACACCAAGAGGCTGGATACCCCCTGAGACAGGTGCCATGTAGGAGGAGGAGGTTTGTGTAGGCTCCCAGGGGGCTCAGGAAGGATGTGGCCCAGGGGAGTGGGGCATCCAAGTCTCTACCTGATCATTGGCTTGGGGACCAGCCTCCCCCAAGGCTGCTGGGCGCTGCCACCTCTCTGCCCATGGGGACAGGTCCTGGGGTCTTCAAGCCACTGTGTGGCTGAGCTTTCTCCACTAGTGGCCCTAGGTGGCCCAGGAAGGGAGGGACAGGCTGGGAGACTGCTGAGGACACTTGTCCATTCGGAGTGGGGGCAGGAACCAGGGCATCCCCACCCGCTGTGATATTTATATGCATGAAGATTTGTGGGAAATGGATTCCAGACTTGGCTCTACAAGGGGTACACTCTGTCCCCCAACTCTTGCCCTCCCCACCCCCACTCCTTCCAGTGCACCCTTCATCCTAGACCTAACTTGGCCATGAGGCACATTTGGTTGTGGCTCAAGTGACATGGAGATAATGACATGGAATTTATTTTCCAGTTGTGCAGGACAGGGATGGGGCCAGGACCTCGGGAGACCCCTGAGGGTCTGAAGGGCTCAGACCCCTGAGGGGCTCTGAGTTAACCACCAAGCCCCATAAGTTTCAAGAGTCCCAGAAACCAGCCATCAACCCACATTTTCTTGCCACCAGGCACCCCAACCTAACAGAAGCACAGGTTGACAAGCATTGAGGACCTGCTGTGCACAGGCCCCTGGAATGACTCATATAGTGTCTCACAGGAGCCCTAGAAGAAGGAACCACCTCTGTTCCCATTTTACAGGCCAGGAAACTGAGACACAGAGTGGTGAAGCCCTCAGCCACAGGCACAGCCAGGAGCCTGGGTCCAGGTCTCCAGGTGCATCCGTGGCCCGGGGCTGCTCTGAGCTCGGCACATGCAGGTTTCAAATGCTCACAGCCCAGAAGGAGTCGCAGAGTCTGAGACTTGCACTATCAGCAGCATGGAGGTTACAGGACCCAGGTTCGAATCCAGGCTCTGGCTCAGTACTGGCCATGGGACCCTTGGTGAGTCACTGCCCCTCTCTGGGCTTCGGTTTCCTCATCTGTAAAATGGATGAAGATGTTTAGAGAACCACTTTCTAAGCTCTCCCCTCCCCCTCCTGCCTAGAACAGAATTTTATTCATTCTGGGCAGCTACATTTCCTTGTCTCCTCTATGCTGAAGTGTGGCCACATGACTGTTTTGGCCAGTGATGTATAACCAGAAGAGTTCCAAGGCCTCTCAGGAAGATTTCCAAAAGCTCCTGAGTCAGTCCTGGCCTCTACTTTTCTCTCTGAGTGAGGAGGTGAAGGCTGGACCCCCAGCAGCCATTCTGTGCCATGAGGCAAACTTGAGGACAAAACTCAGAGATGCTGCGAACTGAGAGAGAAATCAAGTTGTACTGCTACTGTGGTTGAACCTGGAGCTATTTCTACAAGAGTCCTCTTCCTGCTGCCTGACACTAGGTCTCTATCCCTGATCCTTGGGTTCACACCAAGGTAGAGTCCTTCCCTGAACCCGCTGGCCTATGGCCCAGGATGCTGCGCATCTCATGTGTGACCTCTCCCCAGCGCCCCTCACTGGCAGACAGTGTCCGGTGCATGCGGGATGCAGGCAGGCAGCTCTCCCGGCCTCCTCCCATGACTGCAGGTGCTGTGTCAGTGACCATGGGTCTGAGGGAGTCCCCCAGCTTAGGGAAGGATGAGTAGAGAGTCCAGTGATGAGTACCCTGCTGGGGCTGGGCCCTGGGGCCGGCCTTGGAGACTTCAGCAGGGCGGACAGGGTCATCTTCAAAGTGTGGTGGGGACAGTTCATGGACGCCCCGGCGGGTGGTCCGGGCAGCCTGGAGCAGAGTGTGGGTCAGTGCTGCCACCAGGACTAGAGCACCCAAGCCAAGGATGGAGGCAGCTGCTGCACCTGTCTCGATCTCGAAGAGCAGCAGGGCGTAGATGGACAGTGCTGGGGAAGGAAATGGCTCTCATTCAATGTTTGATCCCCAAGCCCTGGAAGAGCTCCCCGACACGGAAGGCAGTTGTAGAAAACTGTACATTATGATAGGCACATAGACTAACTCATCTAACCCTTCCACACCTGACAAATGTGTCACCATCACATCCATTTTACTGTGTGTGTAGACGCTCAGTCATGTCCAACTCTTTGTGACCCTGTGGATTGTAGCCCACCAGGCTCCTCTGTCCATGGGATTCTTCCGGTAAGAATACTAGAATGGGGTGCCATTTCCTCCTCCCGGGGATCTTCCCAACCCAGGGATCGAACCCTCATCTCCCGCTTTGGCAGGAGGACTCTTTACCCCTGAGCCACCAGGGAAGCCAGTGTTATGTGTACTTAACCACAATTGAAACAACCCAGATCTCAGACTTTTGCAATCCTTGTGATTGACCTGGAGTAAATCACAGTCCCTCTCTGACCTCAGTTGGCTTATCTGAACAATAAGACAGTTGGCGACCTGACCTCAAGGACCGGTTCTCTGTTGCCCTATCCAATGTCCGGTTGGCACCTTTCTTTTCGGTGGGAACTATCCTGTGCATCGTAGGATATTTAGGAGCTTCTACCCAGCAGATACCAGTATACCCTCCTCCATCCTATCACGAAACCAAAAATGTCTCCAGATATTAATTGCCCAGGGTCCCCTCCGGGGCAGAATCAGCCTCCATTGAGAGGTGCTGGTCCAGTTCCTAACCCCACCCTGTTCACTGGGCTAGGAGGACTGACCCGCTTCCCTGGCATCAGTGATGTATATGGTCCTAAGTCTTGGCCAGTCAGAGTGTTGCTTCCCCTGGTTGTAGTGATTGGTGCGTGGCTATCACATGACCCGAGTTCAGCCAATCAGAGTCAGCCCTGGGACCTTTGCCTGGACTATGGGGATAGGGGAATTTCCTTATGGCAGCCATTAAGGAATTGCCAGCCTGGTGTGCTGCAGTCCCTGGGGTCGAAAATAGTCGGACATGACTTAGCAACTGAACAACAACAAAAAAAGGAGAGCGGCTCAGAGTTGGTGGGGGATTTCTTGGCACTTTGTGGACTGTTTTTAGGCTTTCTCCAGCTCTGCACTCTTGCTTTTGAACATGCCACACTGTATTATGTCTGGCATATTAAAGCGAGGCCAAGGACTTTTTTTGCTCTAAACATTTTTAAAAGGTCTTTATAATTATTATTTTGGTTCTGGTTAGCAATGAATGAATGACTGGCTGGACATGCTTGGGAATTCTTGCTGAGTGAGGTCACCTAACCTCAAAAAGAATATAAATGGGAGCTGAACAAATTCTTAATTTAATGCTTAATGAGGCTGACATAGTTTTTGTGCCCTTTGTGAGTTTTTGTGTATTTTAGGACAAGAATATTTTATTCTCCAAGTCTCTTAACAGTTTTGTCAGCCCCTGAAAAGGCTTGAGGTCATAGGTACTATGTTGAAAGTGCTTACAGATAAAGACTTCTTTCTCAGGGCACAGTGGGTGAAGAGGTGAAGTGAGAAGCATTTTTTTTTTTTCTGACCTCATTTGAGTGCCTAGATCCAGCCACACCTGAAGCCACTAACCCCTGACCTTTTCAGATAGATAAGTCACTCCATCCACTCTCCTTTTTTAAAAAACCCCACATCCAGAGTATTTTATTAAGTCAAACAACAAGAGCGATCCAGAGTTAGTTATCCTGTGTGTACAAATTCCCACAATAAACCCTAGGCTCATATTTCATAAATTATCTTTTAAATATATCTTCCAAACTTCTATTTCTCTATTGTGGTACTAAGGAAAAAAAACAGTAACAGCAAATCCCTTGTTATTCAGTAAGCTGATTTTTTTTTCCTCCAGTAAAACAGGTAATCTATAGGGCTACTAGAGATCTATGGATGATTTAACACTGAGTCTCCAGAATCAGCGACATATTTTTCAAGATTGGAACAAAACATAAGATGTCAACAGTCTCTTCAAAGAAATGTGATGATCTGATTTCTTTACCAGCATGTGTGGGTGATCAAAGAAGAGTTACAAACGAGGGAAGGAAAGACTGTGTGTTCTTCTGGCACCCAAGTTATTAGATTTTACTCTGCTTCATATTTGGGAATTTAAAATTGCATTTCTGGTTTAGAAAGCTTTTTTTTTTTTTCTTAATCCCTTCTTAAGCTGGATTCTGATATTTGTGATCAAAACACAGGTTTGCTAAGGCCAACCTGTGAAACATTATCTCCAGAAACCAGCAAAGACTGGGAAACTTTTGTTCAAACCAGGTGTAGACAAGTGATGAATCACGAGTGTTCTGAAGACAACCACCATTTATGGAATCCCCATTGGGATCAGATGCCAGCCGTGTGCACAAGTGTCAGAACCAAGAGTGAGAAAGGTGGGCTGGCTCCAGAGCTGACCCTAATTGTGGGGCCATTACCCTTGGCTGCTCCAACTCAGGCTCCTACACCCCATGTTCTATCCTGAGCACATACCTGCCAAGTAGACGGAGACCCCACAACAGAAGAGGCCGAGAGCCACATGTCTGAGGAGGCGGCAGTCATAGAGAAACCAGTCAGACCTGGCAGGGAGGGGGGCAGGAAGAAAATGGACTCAGGAGGCAGAACTGGTGGAAGAAGCTTGGGGAGGAGAGGAAGGGAGAATGGTCCAGCTCTGGGGAACTGGAGATCCATGTGAGGACCCAAACATCCACCCATGTATCCATCCCCCTCCCTGCTCAATCATTCTTTACCATCCGCCACCATTTACTATCCATCCATCCACCTATCCATCTGTACGTATTCAACCATACAGCCATCCATCCATTTAACCATGCTGTGTTAATCCATCCACCCATTAATTTAAACAGCCACTATCATCCATTATCCATTTGTCATTCACCATCCATTCATTCATCCATCGATCCATCTCCCACCCCTGACCCACCCATCCATCATCTGTCTCCCAGTCACCATTCATTGAGCCAGCCAACACTCTGTCCATTCATCCATCCTGTCATCATCCATTCCATTCCCCTCCCCCATAACCCACCGATGTAGTGAAAGTGAAAATGTTAGTCGTCTCTGACTCTTTGCCACCCTGTGGGCTGTTTTAGCCCACCAGGCTCCTCTGCCCATGGAATTTTCCAGGCAAGAATACTGGAGTGGGTTGCCACTTCCTTCTCCAGGGGATCTTCCCAACCCAGGGATTGAACCTGGGTCTCCTGCATTGCAGGTAGATTCTTCACCATCCGAGCCATAAGGGAAACAACCTACTTATATACATCAGTCCACTAGAACATCCAACATTTATGAAGCAGCCGTTGCATGTGGATACTTGCTAGGCACCTGACTTCCGTTATTTTACTACCATAAGCTTATTTGGGAATGAGGAAACTGAGGTGAATTTGTTATCAGCTGCAATAGAAACAGAGATTCCCAAGAGCTGTGTGCATTGAGGACATAACTTTGAACCCGGCCCTATGTTAAGTTTTTCTGCTGTGTGCATGCTCTTCTCCAGTCCTGTGAGATCAAGAAAAGGAGCTTCCATCATTGCTCACCTCCCACCAGTACCGTAGGAATGGCTTCCTCCCTCTTTCTGCCAACTCCCCTCCTGACCCCTTTTCTGCACAGTAGCTAGAGTGAGTTCTTCCAAACCCACTTAAGTCAGATTATGCCCCTCCTGGCTCACAGCTTTCTCAGTCAGAGTAAAAACCCAAGAGCTTCACCAGAGCACAGGAACCTCTATCCAATCCAGTACCTCTTGGACTTCCCTGGTGGTCCAGGAGTCAAGACTCCACACTGCCACTGCAGGGAGTGTGGGTTCTATCCTTGGTCAGAGAACTAAGATCACGCAAGTTCCACGATGTAGCCAAAAAAATCCAGTACCTCTCACTTCCACTTCCTGGTCCTATCTCCCTTATCTACCCCTACCCCAGCCACACCAATGACCTCCATCCCCCTTTAACACGTCAAGCTCATTCCTGCTCCAGGGCCTTTGCACATGCTGGTCCCTCTGCCTGGATCACAGTCCCTTAGATCTTGAGCCTCCTTTCCTTCTTCAAGTCTCAGCTCAGTCCTCCCTTGATGGTAGGACTCACCCCCATCCCCATGATGGTTGGTGTCATCCCTACCCTTTCCTGCTCCACCACATTACCTCATTTTCTTCCCTTTCCAGCATTCATCACCATTTGACATTATTAATCTGTTTTTCTTCTTCATTATCTGCATCCCCAGGAAGGTGGTCCAGATCCACTTGGATCCTGCTGAGTCCCCAATACCCAGTACTGGTCTCAGCCCCCCTTGAACTAGCAGATGGAGGGTGCATGGTTTGGATAGGATTCAGTGGAAGAAGCGCCCATCTGATCAAATCTATGGAAGCCTGGGCCAGGATCCTGGCTCCCCTCCCCCAGGAAGGTGGGACAGCCAAGTCTTTGGCTCAAGGAACGGTCCTCACTCCACATGCAATGCCCCACCGCCTGTGCCCATCTCCCTGAGCTCAGGTGCCTGATAAGGAACCCTACCCTCACCCCCATGCCCACCCCTAGCCAGGGCACAGGTTTCTGGCTCTATCAGCTTCAAGTTCAAATTCAGTCCACTCCCTTCCAATCTTAGCAGCTAGACTGAGCAGCCTCCCCTGTCTGAGACTAAACAGGAGGATGATCACGAATACCAGCCGTTCAGGGGGCTTCACTGTGCTAATCACAAGATGTGGGAGGCACATAGAGCCTAGGGTTCCATTAAATAACAAGTGCTATCAACTGGGGCTAGCTGCTTCCAGGCCTTCTTTGAGCCTCAGTTTCCGCATCTGTGAAATGGGGAGTTGCAGCAGCAGTTGTACCTGCTGTAAATTTTCAACAAATATAGGAGAGAGGGAGGGATGGATGGAAAGGAGAAAGCGAGGGAGGGATGGATGGACGAAAGGAGGAAGGAAAAGGAAAGCTCTCCCCCAAGCTGAGGCCCAGAGAAGGGCAGCGGCTCTCCCGGGCTCGTCCAGACCCCAGCCAGGCAGTGGGGCCGGTCCTCCTACCTGTTAGAGCCCGGTCCCCGCGCCATCTCGGCGCCCAGGTGGCCGCAGAGCGCGGCGAGCAGCAGGCAGGTGAGGCCCAGCACCAGGGCAAGAGCGGAGAGCGCGGCTGCCAGCGGCAGCAGCGCCCCGGCCGCGTCCTCCGGCAGCCGGGGGCCGGCGCCCAGCTCCGGGCCCAGCCCGTCGATTCGCGGTCCTCGAAGCTCCGCGCGGCCCGCCTGCAGCTGGAACAGCAGCTGCGCGCCCAGCGCCGCCAGCACCGCCGCGGGGATGCCCAACAAGACCATCGCGGCCAGCACCCGGCCGCCGTACGACCTGGCCATTGGAGGGGTCCTGCGGGCCTGGGGGACAGCTGAAGAATCAAAGAGATTTTAGGAGGCAGGGCAGTTGAGGAGCGTTCTAGGGCCCTCGGCGGTCCAGAATGGGGCGGTTTTTGAAAGTTGGAATGGGCACAGAGAGCTTGGGACGCCAGTCGCGGTGGGGACGAGGAAGCGCTGGGAAAACTTGAGACGAAGTCTCCTCTCTCTCTGGGGACCCTGTGGGCGCCAGCTCCGGGCCTCCGGGCTCTTGGGGGGCGTGGCCAGAAAGGGGCGGGGCGAATAAGGGGCGGAGGCGGCCCCACGTGGGATGAGGGCACAGTGGCTGTGTCCAAGGGCCCTCACGGGCCACTAAACTCATTAAAGTGTCCCCCTTTCCCTTCCCGCCGCTCCAAGCGCCTGTTTTATCGTTGTTTGAGGGAAAAGAAAAGAAACTTGCACCAATTTTTAAATAATTCACTTTGTTACGCGATCTCTACCCGCGGACCTGGCAATTGACTGGGATGTCCCCTCCGCTCACCTTCTTTCAAGGCTGTGCAGAGACGTCACCACCTCAGAGAGGCCCTCCTGGACCTCCTCCCCAAGAGCACACCCGTCCTTCACTGCTAGACTTTGTTCTTCCCACGGCACCTTTTGGAGGGTTATTATTTCTTTAATTTTTTGCATTTCAAGAAGAATTTTTTTTTTTAATTTTTAAATGAACCTTATTTCTTGCATCTTCCCATACATAGAAAAACAGCATAACCATGAACTTGAAACATCTGTTCTTTGTGAGTAGCAGTAATATTTCACCAAGATTTATGTCTGATTACATTTATTCCTTAACAGCAAAACATATAAACTAGTTTCCTCCCACCTCTTCAGAGCAGCTCCTCAGAGCTGAGAGACTTGTCTCCCAGGTTATAGTCCTCAGTAAGACCCTGAATAAAATTTAACTCACAACTCTCACATTGTGTATTTTTCTTTTAGTTGACAACACAATATATACATATTTATGTGTCTGTGTATATTTCTCTGTATATGTATATATTAATCACAAAAGCATTTAGAGTGATTATTATTTCCTGTCTACCAGGGCTTGTCAGCATGTCTTCCATATAATGGACCGGTATGGTGTTCTGTGGGATGTCAAGATATTTGGAGTCCCTAAGTACTCTTGCCTGGAAAATTCCATGGACTGGTAGGCTGCAGTCCATGGGGTCGTTAAGAGTCAGACATGACTGAAGTAAGTGACTTAGCACCAGCAGCAGCAGTAGCAGCAAGGTCTATATTATGATAAGGAACAAAGGAACTGGCATTGCCTTGAGGCCTTAGAAAGCATCACTACGAACAAAGCTAGTGGAGGTGATGGAATCCCAGTTGAGCTATTTCAAATCCTGAAAGATGATGCTGTGAAAGTGCTGCACTCAATATGCCAGCAAATTTGGAAAACTCAGCAGTCGCCACAGGACTGGAAAAGGTCAGTTTTCATTCCAATTGCAAAGAAAGGCAATGCCAAAGAATGCTCAAACTACTGCACAATTGCACTCATCTCACGTGCTAGTAAAGTAATGCTCAAAATTCTCCAAGCCAGGCTTCAGCAATATGTGAACCGTGAACTTCCTGATGTTCAAGCTGGTTTTAGAAAAGGCAGAGGAACCAGAGATCAAATTGCCAACATCCGCTGGATCATGGAAAAAGCAAGAGAGTTCCAGAAAAACATCTATTTCTGCTTTATTGACTATGCCAAAGCCTTTGACTGTGTGGATCACAATAAACTGTGGAAAATTCTGAAAGAGATGGGAATACCAGACCACCTGACCTGCCTCTTGAGAAACCTGTATGCAGGTCAGGAAGCAACAGTTAGAACTGGACATGGAACAACAGACTGGTTCCAAATAGGAAAAGGAGTACATCAAGGCTGTATATTATCACCCTGCTTATTTAACTTATATGCAGAGTACATCATGAGAAACGCTGGGCTGGAAGAAGCACAAGCTGGAATCAAGATTGCCGGGAGAAATATCAATAACCTCAGATATGCAGATGACACCACTCTTATGGCAGAAAGTGAAGAGGAACTAAAAAGCCTCTTGATGAAAGAGGAGAGTGAAAAAGTTGGCTTAAAGCTCAACATTCAGAAAACAAAGATCATGGCATCTGGTTCCATCACTTTATGGCAAATAGATGGGGAAACAGTGGAAACAGTGTCAGACTTTATTTTTGGGGGCTCCAAAATCACTGCAGATGGTGACTGCAGCCATGAAATTAAAATCACGACGCTTACTCTTTGGAAGGAAAGTTATGACCAACCTAGATAGCATATTAAAAAGCAGAGACATTACTTTGCCAACAAAGGTCCATCTAGTCAAGGCTATGGTTTTTCCAGTAGTCATGTATGGATGTGAGAGTTGGACTGTGAAGAAAGCTGAGTGCAGAAGAATTGATGCTTTTGAACTGTGGTGTTGGAGAAGACTCTTGAGAGTCCCTTGGGCTGCAAGGAGATCCAACCAGTCCATTCTAAAGGAGATCAGCCCTGGGTGTTCTTTGGAAGGACTGATGCTAAAGCTGAAACTCCAATACTTTGGCGACCTCATGCGAAGAGTTGACTCATTGGAAAAGACCCTGATGCTGGGAGGGATTGGGGGCAGGAGGAGAAGGGGCCAACAGAGGATGAGATGGCTGGATGGCATCACTGACTCGATGGACGTGAGTCTGGGTGAACTCCGGGAGTTGGTGATGGACAGGGAGGCCTGGCGTGCTGCGATTCATGGGGTCGCAAAGAGTCGGACACGACTGAGCGACTGAACTGAACTGAGGCATCAACCAAAGTTATACGCTTGTTCCCGCTTCTATTCTGATTTTGGTTGCGATGTGAATGAAGAAGAAAGCATTCTCCGAGTCTGTAGCTCCATTATCAGGTGCCTGGTGCTGTGTTAATTTGCTCCAGAAGAGATTCCTCACTTAGAATTGTGATTTTTTTTTTTAAAATCACCACCTAGATAAATTTGTGATGATCTGTCATTTTTCCATGACTCAACTGGCTTTTATTAGTGGCCAAACAGAGGCCCTAAGGAGACTAGCCACTGGGTTGGAAGGCAGATATTCCAGGTGTAGCAACTGAGACACTTGTATGCAGAGCAGGGATAACTGCTTCAGAGACTGGGGAAAGGACGCCTCCTTGGGCAAAGGAGGTTTGGGGCAATTTAGAGGTATTCAGTTTGCAGCCTCATGTCTGCCTAAATGTACCCATCCCAGGTCTCAGAGTTCCACCCGTTTCCACCAGTACTGTTACCTTGGCATAACAAGCATGGCGAGGCTGACCATTTAATTTGTGACGGCAACTCTGCAACTCACATGCTTAGCTCCTAGGTTTGGTATTAAGTTCACGTATCTGCCTACAACCCCCAGGACATGGAAGACTCCTCCAGAACTCCATGGATGCATCATCAGTTCAGTTCAGTTGCCCAGTTGTGTCTGACTCTCTGCAACCCCATGAATCGCAGCACGCCAGGCCTCCCTGTCCATCACCAACTCCGGGAGTTCACCCAGACTCACGTCCATTGAGTCAGTGATGCCATCCAGGCATCTCATCCTCTGTCGGCCCCTTCTCCTCCTGTCCCCAATCCCTCCCAGCATCAGAGTCTTTTCCAATGAGTCAACTCTTCGCATGAGGTGGCCAAAGTACTGGAGTTTCAGCTTTAGCATCATTCCTTCCAAAGAACACCCAGGGCTGATCTCCTTTAGAATGGACTGGTTGGATCTCCTTGCTGTTCAGGGACTCTCCAGAGTCTTCTCCAACACCACAGTTCAAAAGAATAAATTCAAATATATATATATATATATATAAGCTCATGGATATTCTTTGTATATATTCATAACATTTAATTTCTTTTTTCCCCTATGTATGCTGTAAAAAGAAGGTGCATGCCCAGTCGTGTCCAATACTGCAACCCCGTGGACTGTAGCCTGCCAGGCCCATCTGTCCATGGGATTTCCCAGGCAAGAATACTGGAGGGGGCTGCCATTTCCTTCTCCATATTTATTTATTGTTAAGTTTTAAAAATATAACTGAAACTTACATGACATAAAATTAACCATTTTAACGTGAACCATTCAGAGGTCTTTAGCACATACCCAACGCTGTGCAACATCACCTCCATCTAGTTCTGGAATTTCCATTCCCCACCCCACCCCCCATTAGCAGCCATTTTCCATTCCCCCTCTCTCAGCCCCTGGTAGCCACTAATCTACCTTCTGTCTTCTACGGATTTGTCTTTTTTGGACATTTCATATGAAAGAAACCAGACAATACGTGGTCTTTTGAGTCTGGTTTCTTTCCCTGAGGCTAAGATTTTTAAGGCTCATCCATACTGTAGCACGTGTCATTCCTTTTTTATGGCTGAATAATATTTCATTGTATGAATGGACCACATTCAGCTTATCATCCATCTGTTGATGGACATTTGGGTTGTTTCCACCTTTAGCTGGTTATGAATAGTGCTGCTAGGAACAGGTCCATGGAGCAATTTGAGTCCTGGTTTTCATTTCTTTCGGGTCTATACCCAGAGTGGAATGGCTGGGTTATAATGGTAACTATAAGCTGTTGAGGAACTGCCTGTTTTACACAATGCCAGCACCAGACACCCCAAAATCATTTTACATTCCCACCAACAGTACACCAATTTCTCGATTTGCACATCAACACTTGTTATTTTGTTTGTTGATTATAACCATCCTATAGGATGAGAAGGGGTATCTCGTTGCAATCTTGATTTGCATTTCCATAATAACCAGGGATGTAGTGCATCCTCGTTGGCCAATGCACTTGTTGGCCATTTGCATGTCTTCTTTGGAGAAGTGTGTCTTCGTATCCTTTGTTCATTTGGGTTGTTTTGTCTTTTTGCTTTCCTACAGCGCTTGGCATCTCTGGCAGCACATTGCAGCACATCGCATACACTTTCCTGCTATCTGTGGCTGGGGGGTGGGGGCGAGGCGGGCTGCTTCAGGACCGTTGCTTCAGGACTACTTCAAGTGTCCACTGCTGCGTTCCCTTTGTGTCTGGATCTGCACCCAGCACATAGTAGGTCCTCAATAAAGGCTTGCTGGACATGAATGAATGAGTTGCCTTGTACTCTGGCTCTGGAATTCTTGTAAAGTTTGAAATATCAAATCTGGAAAAGGTTTCAAAAGTAACACATTCCTGCTGCATCCAGAATCTAAGGGTAACTGAGGTCAACATGGCCTGATGCAAGCAGGTCCCTGTCTTAATGTATCAGGCCTGAAAGATGACATAGCCATCATCTGGACTTTATAGAAGAGGAAACTGAGGCCCCGAGAGGTTCAGTGACTCCCTGGGCCACACACTCACCACAGACAGCCTGGCTGTATAAAACCAGTGCTTTATACTACTTTCCAGAAATGTTATAGATCCCACTGGTTTTGAATCTCCATGTCTTTTCTCCAACTTGGGGAGTCATTTATCTTTTTCAGGTTTCAAATTTTTGGGGTCTTTTTGGAAAAGTTTGTGAGCCTTGAGCCCCCAGCCCCGCACCTGATGGGTAAAATGACCGCAGGGTCGAGAGTACAGGGTGAACTTTCAGCAACAGGTGGCCTCTCTTCCCCTGGAGATTGGGGGTTAGGGATGAGCATGAAATGAAGCACTTGTCCAGCCCCAAAACTTCTGCTGCTGCTGCTGCTGCTAAGTCGTTTCAGTCGCGTCCGACTCTGTGCGACCCCATAGACGGCAGCCCACAAGGCTCCCCCGTCCCTGGGATTCTCCAGGCAAGAACACTGGAGTGGGTTGCCATTTCCTTCTCCAATGCATGAAAGTGAAAAGCGAAAGTGAAGCCTCTAGGGCTTCCCAAATCCGAGTCTCAACTCCTTCCCCACTTACCTTTTCCCTGAGCTGGGAGAAGGTGTGGGTTGCATTTATTAGCATGTTTAGCCCCACTCAGACGACACGTCTCGCCGCCAGGCGGCGCCAGAGACAAAGTGAAGAGATAGGTGCGCGGGGCGAGCTCCAGCTCTGGCTCCTTGGCTGACCTGCCAGGTAGAACCTTATCTTATTGTCATTTCCCAGGAGAAAGAAGGCTTCCCAGGTGGCCCTAATGGTAAAGAACCCGCTTGCCAGTGTCCGAGACTTAAAAGACCAGGGTTCAATCCCTGGGTAGAGAAGATCCCCTGGAGAAGGGCATGACAATCCACTCCAGTATTCTTGCCTGGTGTATCCCATGGACAGAGGAGCCTGGAGGGTTACAGTCCATGGAGTCGTAAAGAGTCCGACACGACTGAAGCAACTTAGCACAGGAGAAAAGGTGGCTTAGAAAGGCGGAGGTGACTGTCTTAGAGTCACACAGCCAGGAAGTGTTCCCGCCTGGCATTTTTGATATCTATATTCTGCTGTCTCTCCATCCCCCACCCCCTCACGGGGAATCCTCGGGGTTCACCAACAACAGGGAGACTGAACCCTCGCTGTAGGTCCGGGACTCAGCGCACATGGTACCAAATACTGAACTGCATCTTTTGTAAACGATAAATCTGTTGTTAAAGGATTGTTGCAAGTTAGCGCATGAAATACGTGAACAACTCATTTAGCGTGTGATGGGCGAGCCGTTCTCAGCACAATTCATTCGATTTTAGTTTGTAGTTTCCCTTTTTGCAACTATTAACCATCTCACCTCTTCAGTCTTAAAGATATTTCTGAATATTTTAAAATATGAGTCAGACATGCCACTGGAGAACCAAGACAGGCCCTGGGTGACAGATTCTGAGGGGGATCTCACCTAGAAATCTCCGTCATCCGCCCTGCCCTGGGTCCCACCCTCCATCTGTTGGCGGGGGTGGCGGGGTGGGAGTTGCGGGAGGGTGGGAGGGTGGTCAGAACTGACTCCATCAGGTCCTGCCCTGCTTCTCTCCGCCATGTCATTACACACCCCCTCGCCCTCACTCATTCCTGGAGGATGGGCCTCAAAAACACCTCGACGCCCCAATTCTAGGCTTTTCTTCCGCATCCGGGTAGCTCAGAGCAGCCCCACCCCTACCGCCCTCTGCTCCTGGGGCTGGGCTCAGAATAAAGACAGCTTCCATCCCCAGCCCTGGGGTTCGGCTTTAAGCTGGGTCGCCTCCCTCTCAACTGAACTGAACCTCCCTCTTCCTGCACTTCTCAGGTAGCCTTAGTGATAAAGAATCCGCCTGCCAATGCAGGAGACGTAAGAGACAGTGAGTTTGATCTCTGGGTTGGAAAGATCCCTTGGAATAGGAAATGACAACCCATTCCAGTATTCTTGCCTGGAGAATCCCATGGACAGAGGATCCTGGCAGGCCACACAGTCTATGGGGTCGCAAAAGAGTCCGATACGACTGAGCCACCGAGGACATCCTCCTTCCTGGACTGAACTCAGAGAGGTTCCTTCCCCTCATCCTGTCCCCCTTTCCCGCCCTGTTGAGCCTTTTCAGAGATTGTGCTTGCTCTGCCAGCCAGCCTTCCACCTTCGGGCTCAGAACAGCTTCCCCCACTCTGGTCCCGCCCACTACCGGGAGGAGGGGTTTGTCTTTGTTCAGTCGCTCAGTCGTGTCTGACTCTTTCCGACCCCATGGGCTGCAGCACGCCAGGCTTCCCTGTCCATCCCCACTCCCGGAACTTGCTCAAACTCACGTCCATCTAGTCGGTGATGTCATCCACCTATCTCATCCTCTGTCGCTCCCTTTTCCTCCAGCCCTCAGTCAGGGGGAGATGAGGGCTCATCAAAGAATCGCTTTCCCCCTCGCTGTCCCCCGCCCCGCCTCCTTGTGTTCTTTCCTACAGGGGATTCAGAACAGCCTCCAGCCGCCAGTCCCACCTACCCTTGGGTGTGGGGGGAGGACTCATCACAGACCTGCCCCTCTCTGTCCCCTCCCACCAAAAGGATCAGAGCAGCCGGCTTCCCCCTCCCCCCCGGCTCCGCCCCAACCTTCCTCCTGAGGTTTCATCATAGAACTCCCAGTCCTGTCCACCCTCCAGGGGTCAGAACAGTCCCGCGGCCTCGCCCTCGGCCTCGCCCTCCTGTCCGGAGCCGCCCGCTCTTCCCCGGCCTCGTGCCCTCCGCGCAGCCGGGTCTACGCGGTACTTGCAGCGGCGCAGGGGCTCGGTAAGGCTCCGCGGCGCGGGGTCGTCCAGGTCCTCGGGCTGCAGAAAGCTGCGGTCCAGCACCTCAGCCGCCTCCTGCCAGTTGGCGAAGCAGGCAGGGCCCAGGCGCCGGATCTCGTCGGCCGCGTCGAGCGTCAGCACATCCCCGCTGGGTTTCAGCACCACGACAGCTGGCAGGCGCTCCACGGAGAACTGGCGCCCGAGGTCCCTGCGGGGCGGGTGGGTCAGTCCGATCGGACCCTCGTCCTAGATTCTGAGCTGAGGAACACTCCACCCCGCCTCCTAGTACTTGCTGAGCGCCTTCTGTGTGCAAGTGTCCCATACCAGCCTCTGAGAATGCCCAGGAACCCAGAGAGGCCAGGGCCACCCTGGGCTCCTGGCTGTGCCTCCAACGCCCCAGACACGCACCCACCACAGAGCCTTTGCACTGGCCGTGTCGTCTACCTGGAGCGGTCTCCCCAGACATCTGAGGATTAAGACCCTGTATGCTGCAGACACCCAGCCTTACATTTCAGTGCCTCCCTGCCGCTGGCTCTGCTGATCCACGACTCTCCACACCCAACGCACTGCATAGTTTATTTCTCCTGTTGTCATTTTCTCCCACAATAGAAAGCAGTTTCACTGGGGCACGGATTTCTGTCTCTATACCCGGGTGTCCCCAGTGTCTGAAACAGTGCAGGACACACAGCAGATGCTCAGAAAACGCACATGGGATGAGTGAATAAATATTGATCAATTCCATAAAGAGGTATTAAACTGGCTAAAGGACTTAGGGTCAGAGAGGGCCTCTCTCAGGAGGTGCCCTTGGAGCTGAGATCTGCAGGATGAGGAAGGGGAGAACAGAGGAAGGTTTTCCCAGGCAGAGGGCTCAGCTGGTGCAAAGGCCCGGACATCAGGGAGAGATTGGAGTGCGGCCCTGATCGTAGTGCAGGGCCATGGGAAGAACTTGATTTTGTTTTCTGTATGAGAGGAAGGCTGTCAGAAGCCATCCACTGGAGACCCCAGACTTCATCTCCCATTTAGGCCAGAATCTTATGCAGTCTTCATAGAGTAAAGGAGGCTGCCAGGGCTGGGCCCATCCATCCACAGTTCTTAATTTGGGTTCTCAGGTGGCCCTTTTGCCGGCCTTCACGCAGAGAAACATAGTGCTTGCAAAATCCCAAAGGAATAGGTTGCCAGACTTAGCAACTAGAAATAGAGGATACCCTGTGTGAATGAATTTGAATTTCATGTAAACAACAAATAACTTTTTATAAGTATATCCCTGAATTATGTGGGACGTACTTATACTCCCAATTCTCCATTGCTTATGTGAAATTTATATTGAACTGGGTATCCTGTATTTTATTGATTAAAAAAGTTGTTTTTAATTTGGCTATGCAGCCTAATTTGGCTTCCCTGGTGGCTCAGATGGTAAAGCGTCTGCCTGCAGTGCGGGAGACCCGGGTTCAATCCCTGGGTTGGGAAGATCCCCTGGAGAAGGAAATGGCAGCCCACTCCAGGACTCTTGCCTGGAGAATCCCATGGACAGAAGAGCCTGGTGGGCTAGTCCATGGGGTCGCAAAGAGTCGGACACGACTGAGCGACTTCACTTTCACTTTCATGCGGCCTATGGGATCTTAGTTCCCTGACTAGAGACCAAACCCACAATCGCTGCATTGGAAGTTTGGAGTCTTAACCCTTGGACCACCAAGGAATTTCCCTGGGTATCCTGTATTTTATCTGGCAGCCTAGTATGTAGGAAGGGTAGAGGGTAGAAACTGTCTGGATACTTGCCTGGGGGAAGGGTGTCCGACTCTTTGTGACCCCATGGACTGTAGCCCACCAGGCTCTTCTGTCCATGGGATTCTCCAGGCAAGAATACTGGAGTGGGTTGCCATGCCCTTCTTCAGGGGATCTGCCCAACCCAGGTATTGAACCCTCGACTCTTACTTCTCCTGCATTGACAGGCGGGTTCTTTACCACTAGCACCACCTGTTGTTGGGAGGACCCTGCCCCAAACAAAGTCAGTGTTTGGCTGTGATGCCCTTGTAGTTGGCATTTCTTGCCCCTCAGGAGGGAGATATTTGCCCTTTGGGGAATGGAGCCTCCTCAGCTGCAGAAGCCTGTGGGAGTGAGCAAGTTTGCAAACTCTGATAATCTTGGGTGGCAGATAAAGTTCTCCATGACCAGAAACTTCTACGTTTTGTAACAAAACTGATGAGATCAGTAAAATGTCCCAAAATCTGCAACTCACTTTCAAATGGTTCAGCACAAACTTCACACCAGTGGAGATAAAGCAAACAGAAACATATGAATAATCTTCATGGGGTTCATTGTGTGCTCCTTTCAACTTTTTGATATCTTTGAAATTATTCTTATCTCTCTCTTTTTTTTTTTTTTTTTTTGGATGCTCTGTGCGGCTTGCAGGAAATTTTTCATGATAAAAACTGGGGGCTTAAAAAGAATGTAAGTCTGAGTTTTCCCTGGTGGTCTAGTGGTTCAGACTTCATGCTTCCACTGCAGAGAGCATAGGTTTGATCCCTAGTGAGGGAACTAAGATCTTGCGTGCCATGTGGTGCAACCAAAAAATAAATAAAAAAGAATGACAATCTTATTGCAGAAAAGGGGAAAGTGTGAAAATAGCCACAAATGATCACACTGTTTATCGGGCAGCTCACTGGAAAGCTTGAACCCAATCACCTCTCTCTCTCAGCTCCACTGCTTGTCTGAGGATCACAGGCCCACTTATTAGGCGACATTTGGGGCAGAGACATTACTTTGCCAACAAAGGTCCATCTAGTCAAGGCTATGGTTTTTCCTGTGGTCATGTATGGATGTGAGAGTTGGACTGTGAAGAAAGCTGAGTGCTGAAGAATTGATGCTTTTGAACTGTGGTGTTGGAGAAGACTCCTGAGAGTCCCTTGGACTGCAAGGAGATCCAACCAGTCCATTCTGAAGGAGATCAGTCCTGGGTGTTCTTTGGAAGGAATGATGCTAAAGTTGAAACTCCAATACTTTGGCCATCCCATGCAAAGAGTTGACTCATTGGAAAAGACTCTGATGCAGGGAGGGATTGGGGGCAGGAGGAGAAGGGGACGACAGAGGTTAGGATGGCTGGATGGCATCACCGACTCGATGGACATGGGTTTGAATAAACTCTGGGAGTTGATGATGGACAGGGAGGCCTGGCGTGCTGGGATTTACGGGGTTGCGAAGAGTCAGACATGACTGAATGACTGAACTGACTGACTAGGGCACTGCTACACACAATGCCTGCTGGCTTCCCAGGTGGGCGCTAGTGGTAAAGAACCCGCCTGCCAACACAGGAGACAGACTCGATTCCTGGGTTGATCCCTGGGTTGGGAAGATCCCCTGAAGGAGAGCATGACAACCCACTCCAGTATTCTTGCCTGGAGAATCCCATGGACAGAGGATGGCTACAGCCCATGGTTACAGCCCATAGGGTCACAAAAGAGTCCGACACGACTGAAGTGACTTAACATGCATGCGTGGTACCTGCTGGCTTCTTTACAGTTCAGGGAACAGTTACAGTTCCCTGAACTGGCTGTTTTTTCTCTGAAATCCTCTGAGCCTTTGTGCTGTGTCTGTCCTCTGCCTGGAAACCCTTCCCTTTCCTAACTCTGTACCCTCCTTTCCTCCCTCCTTGGGGTTCTCTCTTTGAAGCCATTTCCTCTGGGAAGCATTCCCCGACTCCCAAATCTCAGCAAGGTTTCCCTGTTATATTTCACATGACACTCTCCCTTTCGCCTTTGGAACTGCTGCAGTTTGTTATTATGTATTTCTTTGTGTGTTTGAGTGTTGGTTTCAGGTTTGGCTCGCCCCCTAGGTGGTAAACTCCCCTGCAGCTGGGTGGAAATGGGCATAGGTGCCCCTCCCTCCCCCATCTCCACACCTGACTTCTCTGTCCTGACTGGCCCACAGAGGATGCTTTTATCAACTCCAGATGGAACAGATACACCAATAAACAAATGGTCTTCCTGGGTAGCTCAAATGATAAAGAATCTGCCTGCAACGTGGGAGACCTGGGTTTGATCCCTGAGTTGGGAAGATCCCCTGGAGAAGGGCATGGCAACCCACTCCAGTATTCTTGCCTGGAGAATTTCATGGACAGAGGAGCCTGGCGGGCTCCGGTCCATGCAGTTGCAAAGAATCGGACACGACTAAGCAACTAACACTTCACTTTCAGCAGAAACAGCCCCTCCTCCAGGAAGCCCTCCCTGACCTCTCCTCTTGTCTCACCTCCTCAGGTCATCCTTGAAGGGCAAGAAGAGCCACTTCTCGGGCATGTCCCTGAGGAACAGGTCTTGCTGCTCCTCCGTCGGGTCCTGGGACACGTACACCAGGGCCACCTGGGCTGCCCGCAGCACATAGAACTCATCCGTGAGCCGCACGAAGAAGTCCCGGAGGATGGGTGCAAAGGCCTGGCACTCCGGGCAAGACCCAGCACCAAAGAACAGCAGCACAAGCCGGTTTTCCAGTCGACGGCTGAGCTCAGCCTCTGTGTCCAGCTCATCCTGGTCGCTGTTGTTTCGGATCAGGACGCGGCCAGAGAAAAGGGAGGCCATGGCAACTCTGGCTGGGTGCTGGGGACAGGGTGGAAGGACCTTGTGTGACCCTGAGCCTGCTGGCTGGCTGCTGCCCCAGGATTAGGAATCCTTAGGAGGCCAGTTTAGGACGTCAGTAATCTACCTAAACCTCGACCTGATTCTTTGCTGCCTCTGAGGGCAGAGGGCCAGCTGCTCATGGGCTGGTCTCAGGAGACAGCTGCGAAGAAACTAAGAAGCCAGTCAGATTGAGATGCAGGTGTGAAAATAGCTTATTCAATTGTGATGTAAAAAGATAAGTGAATCTTACTGAATGCACTCAGGAATTCAATCTTCATAAATGCATTTGGTAATCCTAAATCACAAAGGCTCTACTAATTAATGACTGTGATTTCTAAGTTGTTGTTTGGTCACTCAGTCGTGTCTGATTCTTTGTGACCCCATGGACTGCAACACTCCAGGCTTCCCTGTCCTTCACACTCTCCTGGAGTGTTCAAACTCATGTCCATTGAGTCGGTGATGCCATCCAACCATCTCATCCTCTGTCGTCCCCTTCTCCTCCTGCTCTCAATCTTTCCCAGAATCAGGGTCTTTTCCAGTGAGTCAGCTCTTCGCATCAGGTGGCCGAAGTATTGGAGCTTCAGCTTCAGCATCAGTCCTTCCAATGAATATTCAAGATTTATTTCTTTGGGGATTGACTGGTTTGATCTTCTTGCAGTCCAAGAGACCCTCAAGAGTCTTCACATTTCAAAGGTATCAGTTTTTCGACGCTCAGCCTTCTCTGGGATCTAATGCTCACATCTGTACATGGCTACTGGAAAAACCATAGCTTTGTCTATATGGACCTCTGTCGGCAAAGTGATGCTTTTTAATATACTGTCTAGGTTTGTCATAGCTTTTCTTCCAAGGAGCAAGCGTCTTTTAATTTCATGGCTGCAGTCACCATCCACAGTGATTTTGGAGCCCAAAAAATAAAAGTCTGTCCCCATCTATTTGCCATGTGATGGGACCGGATGCCACGATCGTAGCTTTTTGAATGTTGAGTTTACTGTGATTTCTAAGTTGAGATGAGTGTAAATGATATTTGAAGGTATCCGCCTGCCATGACCATGAGGTGCTTGAAATTATCTGAGATTTATGCGGGTGGCAGTGTCATAGAACTGGCCAATAGCTGCTTTGATAGCCCATGAGAAAACACGCACAATTCCAGTTAGAAGTTAATAAGAGTCAACTATTTTTTTTCTTCCCTCCTCCCTCTTCAATTCTGTCTGGACAGCCCATCTTGAGATTCCATGGTGTCTTAAGTGTGAAATTCACCGTCATAGTATTTTGCAACCCTCTCCTATCAAGCCCTGGGGACTAGTTTCCCTCTCCTTGAAGCCAAGTTGGCTCCTAACTTGCCCCCTGCCTTTTTTTTAAGTTTATTCATTAAAAAAATATTTTTTAATTCATGGCTCTGCTGGGTCTTCATTTCTACTCGCAGGTTTTCTCTAGCTGCAGCGAGCAGGGTCTACTCTTCGTTGCGGTGTGTGGGTCTCTCACTGCGGTGGTTTCTCTTGTTGCAGAGCACAGGCTCTAGAGCACAGGATCAGCAGTTGTGGCACACAGGCTTAGTTACTCCGAGGCATGTGGGATCTTCCTGGACCAGGGATCGAACCCGTGTCCCCTGCATTGGCAGGAGGATTCTTAGCCACTAAACGACAAGGGAAGTCCATTCTTGACTTGCTTTTGACCAATAGAATGTGATGGAAGATGAGAATTCTCAGGATAAGGCTATTCTTGCCTCCCACGCTCTCTGTTTTGGAACGTGGCCTCCTGACATCCCATGTAAGGAAGTTGATCTAGCCCCGAGGTTGGCAGACTTTTTATGTAAAGGGCCAGGGAGTAAATATTTTCCACATTGTAGGCCATATGGTCTCTGCTACAACTTGGAATTCTCTCATTATGTGCGTGCAAAAGCTTCTCTAGACAATATGAAAATGAATTTATGTGTCTGGCTTCCAATAAAACTCTATTTACAGATATGGACATTTGAATTTCCTAGAATTTTCATTTGTCATGGGATACCAATCTTCTGACTTTTTTTTGTTTCAACTGTTCAAAAATGTGAAAACCATTCTTTGCCCATAGTGAGCAGGGTTTGGCCTGTGACCCTGTGCTAATCTACTGGTTCAGAAGCCACATGGAAGACACCTAGACGCCCAGCCAACTGCCAGGACCAACTGCCACACATGTGACCTTACAGCCTAGCTGCTAGCAGAATGTAGCAGAGTGCCTGAGCCAGGTGAGACCGGCAGAGGACCATCAGGTGTTACCGACCAGGGTTGGGTTCTTGGCCTCCTTAATCAATAGAAATTGATCAGAGGCCAGATGAGAAGTTCAGGCAAGACTTTACTGGCAACCCTGATGTAGCAGTGGGGAGAGGGAACAAGTAACAGTTTCTGTTGCTTGCTCACTCACTGGGAGGGGGGAAAGCTTGCTCCTTATTTGGGGCGAGGGTAAGTGTGTGTCCAGGAGTGGGGTAGGAGGGGTGGCTTTGGTGGTGGTATGTGCACGTGGAATACCCCACTGCTGTTGCTCAGTCACTCAGTCCTGTTCGACTCTTTGTGACCCCATGGTCTGCAGCGTGCCAGGCTTCCCTGTCCTTCATCATCTCCCAGAGCTTGCTCAAACTCATGTTCATTGAGTCAGTGATGCCATCCAACCATCTCATTCTCTGTCGTCCCCTTCTCCTTCTGCCTTCAATCTTTCCTGGCAAGAGGGTCTTTTCCAATGAGTCAGTTCATCGCATCAGGTGGCCACAGCATTGGAGCTTCAGCTTCAGCATCAATCCTTCTAATGAATATTCAGGATTGACTTCCTTTAGGATTGACTGGTTTGATCTTGCTGTCCAAGGGACTCTCCAGAGCCTTCTCCAACACTACAGTTCAAAAGTATCAATTCTTCTGTATTCAGCCTTCTTTATGGTTCAACTCTTACATCCATATATGACTACTGGAAAAACCATAGCTTTGATTATACAGACCTTTGTTGGCAAAGTAATGTCTCTGCTTTTTAATATGCTGTCCAGGTTGGTCATAGCTTTTCTTCCAAGGAACAAGCATCTTTTAATTTTGTGGCTGCACTCACCATCTGCAGTGATTTTGGAGCCCCCCAAAATAGTCTGTCACTATTTCCATTGATTCCCCATCTATTTGCCATGAAGTGATGGAACCTAATGCCATGATATTCGTTTTTTGCATACTGAGTTTTAAGCCAGCTTTTTCACTCTCCTCTTTCACTTTCATCAAAAGGCTCTTTAGTTCCTCTTCACTTTCTACCATAAGGGTGGTGTCATCTGCATATCTGAGGTTATTGATATTTCTCTTGGCAATCTTGATTCCAGCTTGTGCTTCATCCAGCCTAGTGTTTCAAACTCTGTATATAAGTTATATAAGGGTGACAATATACAGCCTTGATGTACTCCTTTCCCAATTTGGAACCAGTCTGTTGTTTCATGTCCAGTTCTAACTGTTGCTTCTTGACCTGCATGCAGGTTTCTCAGGAGGCAGGTAAGGAGGTCTGGTGTTCCTATCTCTTGAAGAATTTTCCACAGTTTGTTGTGATCCACACAGTCAAAGGCTTTAGCGTAGTCAATGAAACAGAAGTAGATGTTTTTCTGTAATTCTCTTGCTTTTTATGATCCAACAGATGTTGGCAATTTGATCTTTGTTTCCTCTGCCTTTTCTAAATCCAGATTGAACATCTGGAAATTCTCAGTTCGTGTTCTGTTGAAGCTTGTCTTGGAGAATTTTGAGCATTTCTTTGCTAGCATGTGAAATGAGTGCAACTGTGTCATAGTTTGAACATTCTTTGGCATTGCCTTTCTTTGGGATTAGAATGAAAACTGATCTTTTCCAGTCCTGTGGCCACTCCCGAGTTTTCCATATTTGCTGGCATATTGAGTGCAGCACTTTCACAGCATCATCTTTTAGGATTTGAAATAGCTCAACTGGAATTCCATCACTTCCACTAGCTTTGTTCGTCGTGATGTTTCCTAAGGCCCATTAGACTTTACATTCCAGGATGTCTGGCTCTAGGTGAGTGATCACACCATCGTGATTATCTGGGTCATGAAGATCTTTTTTGTACAGTTCTTCTATGTATTCTTGCCACGTCTTCTTAATATCTTCTGCTTCTCTTAGGTGCCTACCATTTCTGCCCTTTATTGAGCCCATCTCTGCATGAAATGTTCCCTTGGTATCTCTAATTTTCTTGAAGAGATCTCTAGTCTTTCCCATTCTGTTGTTTTCCTCTATTTCTTTGCATTGATCACTGAGGAAGGCTTTCTTATCTCTCCTTGCTATTCTTTGGAACTCTGCATTCAAATGGGTATATCTTTCCTTTTCTCCTCTGCCTTTCGCTTCTCTTCTTTTCTCAGCAATTTGTAAGGCTTTCTCAGACAGCTGTTTTGCCATTTTGCATTTCGTTTTCTTTTTTAAGTGCTACCAGTTTATTGCTTCCAACTCATCTCCCTCCACCCTCATGCATGCATGCTCAGTCATGTAACCCCATGAACTGTAGCCCACCAGGCTCCTCTGTCCATGGGATTCTCCAGGCAAGAATACTGGAGTGGGTTGCCATTTTCTTCTCCATGCATTTCTTTCTCCTGGGGATGGTTTTGATCACTGCCTCCTGTATAATGTCGCAAACCTCCGTCCATAGCTCTTCAGGCACTCTATCAGATCTAATCCCTTGAATCCATTTGTCACTTCCCCTGTATAATCATAAGGGATTTGATTTAGGTTTACCTGAATGGTCTAGTGGTTTTCCCTATTTTCTTCAATTTAATTCTGAATTTTGCAATAAGGAGCTCATGATCTGAGCCATAGTCATATTCAGGTCCTGTTTTTGCTGACTGTATAGAGCTTCTCCATCTTTGGCTGCAAAGAATATAATCAATCTGATTTTGGTATTGACCATCTGGTGATGCCCATGTGTAGAGTCGTCTCTTGTGTTGTAGGAAGAAGGTGTTTTCTATGACCAGTACATTCTCTTAGCAAAACTCTGTTAGCTTTTGCCCTGCTTCATTTTGTACTCCAAGGCCAAACTTGCCTGTTACTCCAGGGATCTCTTAACTTCCTACTTTTGCATTCTAACCCCCTATGATGGAAAGGACATCTCTTTTTTGGTGTGTGTTCTAGAAGGTCTTGTAGGTCTTCACAGAACTGTTCAACTTCAGCTTCTTTGGCATTAGTGGTTGGGGCATAGACTTGGATTACTGTGATATTGAATGGTTAGTGTGGAAACGAACAGATATTATTCTGTCGTTTTTGAGACTGCACCCAAGTACTGCATTTTGGACTCTTTTGTTGGTGTGAGGGCTACTCCATTTCTTCTAAGGGATTCTTGCCCACAGTAGTAGATATAATGGTCATCTGAATTAAATTCACCCATTCCTGTCCATTTTAGGTCACCGACTCCTAAACTGTCGACCATCACTCTTGCCATCTCCTGTTTGACCTTTTCCAATTTACCTTGATTCATGGACCTAACATTTACAGGTTCCTATGCAACATTTTCCTTTACAGCATCAGACTTTACTTCCATCATCAATCAC
The DNA here is from genome assembly GCF_027580195.1 of Bos mutus. Taxonomy (NCBI): domain Eukaryota; kingdom Metazoa; phylum Chordata; class Mammalia; order Artiodactyla; family Bovidae; genus Bos; species Bos mutus. Next base: position 45,746,133 of record NC_091623.1, read on the forward strand.
ATCCACAACTGGGTGTTGTTTTTGCTTTGGCTCCATCTCTTCATTCTTTCTGGAGTTATTTCTCCACTCTTCTCCAGGAGCATATTGGGCACCTACCGACCTGGGGAGTTCATCTTTCAGTGTCCTATCTTTTTGCCTTTTCATAATGTTCATGGGGTTCTCAAGGCAAGAATGCTGAAGTGGTTTGCCATTCCCTTCTCCAGTGGACCACGTTTTGTTAGAAGTCTGCATGACCCGTCCATCTTGGGTGGCCCTACTCGGCATTGGCTCATAGTTTCTTTGAGTTGGACAAGGCTGTGAGCCATGTGGTCAGTTTGATTAGTTTTCTGCGATTATGGTTTTCGTTCTGTCTGCCCTCTGATGGATGAGTTTAAGAGGCTTGTGGAAGCTTTCTGGTGGGAGGGACTGGCTGTGGGGGAATCTGGGTCTTGCTCTGATGGGTGGGGCCATGCTCAGCACATCTTTAATCTAATTTTCTGCTGATGGGTGGGGCTGTGTTCTCTTCCTGTAGTTTGGCCTGAGGCCAGACTATGGTAGGGCTAATGGCAGTAATGACCACCTCCTTCAAAAGGATTTATGCCAGAATGCGGGGCCTCCCAGGACTGTTGTAGTTAGTGCCCCTGACCCTTGGCAGGCCACCGTCGACCCACACCTCCACCAGAGACTCCTGGACACTCACAGGCAAGTCTGGCTCAGTCTCCTGTGGGGTCGCTGCTCCTTTCTCCTGGGTCCTGGTGCACACAAGGTTTTGTTGTGCCCTCCAAGTCTTGTTTCCCTGTGGGTTCTCAGCCCTTTGGCTGGATCCCCAGTTTGGGAAGTCTGTTGTGGGCCTTAGAACTTTTGCAACAGTGTGAGAACTTCTTTGGTGTAATTGTTTTCCAGTTTGTGGGTCATCTGCTCGGCGGCTCTATGGTGGGGCTAATGGTGACTTCCTCCAAGAGGACTTAGGCCACATGCCACGACGCCCGGGTCTGCTGCAGCCAGAGCCCCTGTCCCTGTGGCAGGCCACTGCTGACACTTGCCTCCGCAGGAGACACTCAAACACTCAACGGCAGGTCTGGCCCAGTCTCCTGTGGGGGTCACTGCTCCTTTCCCTGGGTCCTGGTGTGCACAAGGTTTTATTTGCACCCTCTGAGCGACTCTGATGGGTCTGAGATTTGATTTGAAATGCGATTGCACCTCTCCTACCATCTTGTTTGGGGCTTCTCCTTTGCCCTTGGACACTGGGTATCTTTTTTTTGGTGGGATCCAACATACTCCTGTCAATAGCTGTTCAGCAGCTAGCTGCAATTTTGGTGTTCATGCCGAAGATGAACTTTTGTTCCTGACACCCTGCTTTTGCTCCCCGATCTTCAGAAGTGGCAGTTGGGTTTTTTTTTTTTTTGGTCTTTTTGTACCTTGTTGTCCACAGTTTGCAGTTTTTTGTTTTTAATATTTATTTTTGTTTATATATTTGGCTGTGCCAGGTCCTAGCTGTGGCATGCAGGATCTTTAGTTGTGGCTTGTGGGATCTAGTTCCTTGATCAGGGATTGAACCCAGGCCCCCTGCCTTGGGAGTGCGGACCACCAGGACACCTTGGGAGTGTGGACCACCAGGGAAGACCCATATGCATTAATGTTTAGTCCCTGATCTCCCTATGAGGGAGCTCAGTTGTTAAAGAATCCTCCTATAATGAAGGAGAGCTGGGTTAGATCCCTGAGTTGGGAAGATCCCTTGGAGAAGGAAATGGCAACCCACTCCAGTATTCTTGCCTGGAGAATCCCATGGACAGAGGAGCCTGGTGGGCTACAGTCCACAGGGTTGCAAGAGTCGGATGCAACTTAGTGACTAAACCACCATGAAAGCAAAAGTTGCTCAGTCGTGTCTCACTCTTTGCAACCCCATGGACTAGATAGTCCGTGGAATTCTCTAGGCCAGAATACTGAGTGGGTAGCCTTTCCTTCTCCCAAACCACCAGTTTCTTTGTATTTTGCTCCTCAAGGAGACATCTGTCCAGGTACAAGCGCTGCAGCAAAGGGTTCCAGGTCCCAGGTCCCAGTCTCAGAGACAGCTCATGGGACCCTGAGAAATAGTTGATTACCCTTGTATGAAAGCACTCAGTCTGGAGTGATTACACAGCACTAGGTAATCAGAACACCAGACCCTGAGGATGTTTTCTCCATCTGGGGAAACATGAGAGACTCTGAAAGAAACTCAGTACTGGTTTTAAATAGTACAAAAGAAAACCCACAAGATCCTCATTCTCAAGAGTCTACTTTGCCTTGTCAAGGCCTTTGTCACCTGGCCCATACCTGATGGGATCCCATTAGGCTTTGCTGGTGGCTCTGTGGTTAAGAATCTGCCTGCCAATCCAGGAGACGTGCCAATCCCTGTGTGAGGAGGACCCCCTGGAGAAGGAAATGGCAACCCACTCCAGCATTCTTGCCTGGAAAAATCCCATGGACAGAGGAGCCTGGTGGGCTATGGTCCATGGGGTCGAAGAAGAATCGGATACGACTTCATTCTGATAGGGACAGAGTAAGATAGTTACACGGTTAGAAATCCCACTTGGGGATGAAAGGTAGAGAAGGACTTCAGGAGATCATTATAAACTAGACACCGATCAGGAAATGCCCAGACCTTCTGGTGACTAAGCAACAATTGGAACATTTTGAAATTAAACAAACTTACTTAGGCCAGTATCACAGAAAAAGATACAAGACCCACTCTTGGCCTTGAGAGGTCTGTAAGATAAAGAACCCTGAAAAACTGCATTCCTGCACGTAGCGTGCACAAGAATATGGGGGAAAGGTGAAAGAAACTGGGGGAAAGGTGAAAGAAACTAGGGGAAAGGTGATGTCATACTGAAACCTGAGATGAATTACCATATTTTCGTCTATGTTACAGACTTTTTGCTAATATCCATATGATTCTAGGTAGCTCATAAGAGTCCCAGTTAGACCATATAGAGTTAAAAGAGGAGCTAATGATGTAAGTCTTGACATCTACCCAAGAATGAGGAAGAAAGTGGCATTCTTTCCTCCCCACTTTTTCTTCTTAAAGATGTATCTGTTTGCTCATTTATTTTTGGCTGTGCTGGGTCTCCGCTGCTGCTTGTGGGATGTCTCGTATTGCGGGGAAAGGGCACTGCCTTTCGTTGTGATGTACGGGCTTCTCATTGTGGTGACTTCTCTTGCTGCAGAGCACAGGCTCTGGGAGCTCATGCTTTGGTCGCTGTGGCGCCCGGGCTTAGCTGCTCCAAGTCCTGTGGGTTCTTCCTGGACTAGGGAGCGAACCTGTGTGCCTTGTTTTGGCAGGTGTATCCTTAACCACTGGCCCGCCAGGGAAGGGCTTCCCTTGTGGCTCAGATGGTAAAGAATCCACCTGCAATGCAGGAGACCTGGGTTCAACCCCCCCTGCTTTGTTCTCAGTGTGGCAGAGTGCTCGTGCCTGCCTTCTTTTATCCTTCACAAGCATCCTATACTATTAAATCCACTTCTTACCTATCACTTTGCCTCTTGTTGAATTCTTTCTGCACCAAGACAAAAGCATCTGAGCTTCAGTAAGCTCTGTGATCAGGTGTGACGTTTCAGCTGGGAGATTGTGGGTTTGAGTCCCATCTGAGGCATGTGGCTTCAATTCCGTTCAGAAACAATTTCCTGGTCAAATTTTCCTCAGTCTGCCAGAACCGTGGGAAGTCCCAACTTGTGAATTCAAGATGTTACTGAGAGCAAAATGATCTCAACGATGGAGAATTTTTCTATGATGTTTATGAGGTGTGAAGGAAAATAAAAGCAAACCTCAGGAAAATGGTGTTGGGAGGCCAGAAGGGGGAGCTCTCACGTAGTACACTCAAGATCAATAATAGGAAGACCTGTCCTTTACAGCGGAGACGGCGATGGCACCCCACTCCAGTACTCTTGCCTGAAAAATCCCGTGGACCGAGGAGCCCAGTAGGCTGCAGTCCATGGGGTCGCAAAGAGTCGGACACGACTGAGTGACTGAACTGAACTGATTTATTTTGGCTGCACTGGGTGCTTGTTGCATCATGGGCTTAGTTGTATGTGGAATCTTAGTTCCCCAACCAGGGACTGAACCCAGCCCCTGGGTGTGTGTATTGAGAGCACAGAGTCTTATCCACTGGACCACCAAGAAGTCCCCTTGTCTGGTGTTGTTTTTTCTTTTTTAATCATTGGACTTGCCTATGGTTTATGCTATAGCTTGCATGTCCTGAATTGCAATTCCACACTATTCCCCTATAAGCCCATCTTTGCTGGTAAAATAACGGTTTTATTTTTAAGGTCAACAGAGGTGCTGGGCTTGTGTTCTCAGAACAGCCCTATAAGGCCTGCGTGGTTTATTCCATTTTACAGTGAAGCATAGAACCTGGGAGCAGTCACTCAGCCAATGATATCTGTCAGACCGCACAGCCCATCCCAGCTTGACCGAACCGTTCAGCTATCCGAGAATTTCCAAACTGTAGCACCTCTCCCCTTTGGGGCCAGATCATTCTGGGGGCTGTCTTGAACATCACAGGACATTTGGCAGACTCCCTGGCCTGGACTCGCTAGATATCATAAGACCCTCCATTCCCACAACACGATTCATTGTAACAATTAGCAATGCCTCCAGGGACTTCCCTGGCTGTCCCTGGCTGAGACTCTGAGCTCCCAGTTCAGGGAGCCCTCGTTTACCCCTGGTCAGAGAACTAGACCTCACATGCCACAACTAAGACCCAGCACAGCCATATAAATAAATAAATACATAAATAAATATTTTTTAAAATGTCTCTAGGTGTCAACAAATGTCCGGGGTGGGCAGGATGACCTCCTAGTTGAGAATCACTGGTCTAATGTGTTACCGTGCTGTTACTGGGCTGACTGGTTGCCCTTACAGAGACATGTGCAAGTCCTAACCCCCTAGAACCTGTGACTGTGACTTTTTTTGGAAAAAGGGTCTTTGAAGATGCAATTAAATTAAAATTTCATGATGCGATCATCCTGGATTATCTAGGTAGGTCCTAAATCCAAAAAGTGTCCTTGTAAGAGGCACAAGAGATACAGACACAGGGAAGCAACGTGAAGATGGAGGCAGAGATTGGACGAAGGTGGCCACAAGCCAAGGAATGCCTGGAACTGGAGGCAGGAGGGAGACGCCCCCCTACACCCAGAGTAAAGGGATCAGAGATTCATTCCCCATGGACTGAAACTCCAAGAAAAAAACAGCAGGACAATTAAAGGAGGAGGCTGGGCCCTGCCCAGACCACATATTTCTCATTCTTGAAGTCAGGAGAACTTCCCGACCACACATGTGCAGAAAGACTCTTTAGGAGTCCAAGGTGATGTGAAAGGATGCTCTATGCCTTTTCAGTAAATCCATCTTGGCTAAGAGATGCATAAGCACACATGGGAGGATCCTGAGATATACCAAACATGGACTGTGAACCAGGAAATCAAAGTGACTGGCCAAAGGAAACCCGGAAGAAATGCCCCCTAAAGTAATTCAACTACCACAAGGGCGAAACTCGGCGGCTCTTTCTCTCTCTGAGTCTGCCCATGTGCCTATCCACGTCGGTCAGATCAATCGCCCAGTCGTATCCGACTCTTTGTGACCCCGTGGACGGCAGCACGCCAGGCTTCCCTGTCCATCACCAATTCCCAGAGCTTGCTCAAACTCATGTCTATCGAGTCGGTGATGCCATCCAACCAGCTCATCCTCTGTCATCCCCTTCTCCTCCTGCCTTCAATCTTACCCAGCATGAGGGTCTTCTCTAAGGAGTCAGTTCTTCACATCAGGTGACCAAAGTATTGGAGCTTCAGCTGCAGCATCAGTCCTTCCAATGAATACCCACATGTACTGTACTCTTTTTCCTCTTAATACTTGGTTTGACTACCTTCCATCTTTGCGGGAATTCTTTTCTGCAAAGCCAAAGGGCCAGGGCCTTGTCACTGACCACCAGTCCACTGGCTAAGATTTGGTGGTCTCCCACCAACCTGGCCTCAGTCTCCAGCTGGGAACCCAAGCCCTGCTTCAGGCTGTTCCTCGCTGAGGACGCTTGAGGTCAGAACCACCAGAAATGGAAAGAGGCAAGAAAGGACCTCTAGAAATTCCAGACGGAGGGAAGTTGCTGACACTTTGATTTCTGAGCCCGGCTTCAGGAAAAACTGTGAGACAATACACCCCTGTTACTTTAAGCTACTCAGTTTGTAGGATGTTGTTATGGCATCCCCACTCAACTAATACTTCTACTGTGGTGGGCACTTGAACTTGCCTGAGAGAAACCACCCCCTCCCCCACAGCGCTCATGTTTTATTTATAGTGAAATTCCCGAGCTGTGATGGTCCACTTATTTTAGTTCAACCTATGCTTCACTTCTCTCGTTCTTCCAGAAAGTTCTGATAATTCCCTCTGCTGAGGCCTGTGGTTACCTGGGGAAAGGAGACACCTGTCTTTCTGTGTCCCCCGCCTGTTCATTCCCCAGATGAGAAGCCTCCACGAAACTTTGTGCATGGTGCCCTGGGAGGTGATCAGCCAGAGGACAACCAATGTGCAGAGGTGAGAGGTGCCCCACCCAGGATCACCCCACTGGAGAGGCTCAGAGCCTGCTTGACCCTGAAGCTTGAGTTCTGCTCCCCTTGTCCAGGTCTCAGTTGCCCCTTCTGTGAAATGGGGACAGGACTGTTCCTTCACCGGTCATCTGGAACCCTGGAGAATTGCTATGTTTTTGGAACTGGGAATTATTCAGATCTTAGGAAGGGAATGCTGCCCTGTGTTGTGTGATGTCCCTGGGGGTGTGTGGAAGCCCTTATGTAAAGAGACAACCAAAGGGCTTCCCGGGTGGCGCTAGTGGTAAAGAACCTGCTTGCCAATGCCGGAGACCTAAGAGACGCGCAGGAGATGTAAGAGACGTGGGTTCGTTCCCTGGGTCCGATGCCTGGGTCGGGAAGATCCCCTGGAGGACAGCACAGCAACTCAGTCCAGTATTCTTGCCTGGACAATCCCATGGACAGAGGAGCCTGGCAGGCTACAGTCTGTAGTGTTGCAAAGAGTTGGACACAACTGAAGCGACTTAGCAGCAGCAGCAGGGGTAAAAAAAGAACACTGCTCACTGAAAACAGCCTGGGTCAGTGCTAGGGAAAGGGTCCCTCCACTGGAGGAGTACTGGCACCATCTCAAGAAAAAGGTGGGTCTCCAGAGCCGTTAGGACTTGGGGATTGCTGACTGAAGACCCAGAAGAGTGTCTCCAGTAGCCACGGGAGGAGTTAGAAGAGATTGTTATGTGGCATATGGGATGAACCCTGTGGAAGCACAGAATCTTAATAAGCACTGGACCACCAGGGAAGTCCCATGTGTACTACTGGTATTTAGCCAGGGCTCAGTAAACTTGGAAAGATGGGGGGAAGAGGAGAGAGAAGAAGTCGGGAGGAGGGAAGGCCACAGGATGGGAGGAGAAAGGGAAGAGGAGTGGGTGGAGGAGGAGAAGGTGCACAAAGCGGGAAGTGGAGGAAGGCTAAGGGAGGGGGCAGAAAACTTGAAGAAGGGAAGGAGAATGGGGGAGGGGGGTGGGGGGGAATCAGGGCAAGATGGAGAAGAGGGAGAAGTTTAAGGAAGACTGAAAGGGGAGGAAGGGCAGCAAGCTCTCTGCCCACATTTGTGAAAGAATGAATCTCAACTCCAGCTAGTGCGACAGTGTCAAGCCTCAGTTTCTTTACCTGTAAAATGGGGTGATCACAATAGCGCTATCTGGAAGGAAAAGAGTAGCTGCTATAGTTTCTGGGCATTCCTGATCCCTAGCTGAGAAAGTCGGGGACCAGTGGCTGGCTCTGGGCCTGTGCTCCGGATCTGCCTCCTCGTCCCCATTTCACCCACCCTAGGCAGCCCGCAGGGACCAATGGCAGCATGTGTGGGGAGTGCCTGCCCAGTCCTGTCCTCTAAATGGTGCTGGAAGCAGACGCTGGCTGCCTCCCAAGGAGAGAGCTGAGAAGGTCGGCCAAGCAGGAAAGAAACAAGCAGGGGTGGGATAGGCAGGAGGGCAGAGGTAGGGGGAGCTTGGAGAGAGGGTTCCAAGGGAGAAGCCCACAGGGGCATAATGCAATCACAGCAGGCCCCATGAGACGGCAGAACCAGAAGCCCCAAGGGGAGGTCCTCTGTCTTGGCCTCACTGTCGGTGTCCGCCTCCTGCCTGAGCTTCTGGGAGCCCACGACCGAGCAGCCAAAGCCTGAGGATCCGTGAGCGGCTCCAGGTCAGCCAGGGAACAAGGTGGTGAGCGGTGAGGACAGCACTAGCCCTCACCTGATCAGCTGGAGGGCTTTAGGGTCTCTAGGTGAGCATTTAGGGTTAGGGTTGCAAATAAAGGACTCTGTGGAGCTTCCTGTGGAAGGATGGGGACCTGGTGTGTGGATTTTTTCATCCTCCCTGGGCAGCTGGGGTGTTATTGAGACTAAACTCACAAGATTTGGAGATTCGGATTTGGGATTAGTCAGGTCCCTGGAATATACCTTTAAGACTGAGACGGGGGTTGGATTCCCTCACAGGTCAGTCTCAGTCGGTGAAGAATCTTTCTGCAGTGCAGGAGGCCTGGGTTCCATTCCTAGGTCGAGAAGATCCCCTGGAGAAGGAAATGGCAACCCACTCCAGTGTTCTTGCCTGGAGAATCCCATGGACAGAGGAGCTTGGTAGGCTACAGTCCATGGGGTCGCAAAGAGTCGGACACGACTGAGCGACTAAACCACCACCCAGGGGTTGGATATTCTGGGGCCCCTAGGCTGTGAGTTTAGGGCTCCTCAGGTTCCTGGAACGTGTGTTTAAAACCGAAGAGGCGTTAGGGATTGGATTTAGAACAAGCTGGGCCAAAACCCAGTACAGGTAGGCCCTGAGTATAAACTGGGACTTTTTAGTCTCCGGGCGGTTAGAATTCAGTTTGCCATCTAAGGCTTGGGCCGGGAGCGCCGGGGAGCCACGCCTCTTGGCTGAGTGACGCACAGTTTTCTAATTACCAGGCTGGGAGGGGAGCTGGGAGCCTAGCGAAATTTGGTCTTGGAGACAACAGCCGTCCTTGCCAGGGCGTTCTAGCCCCCGGGTCTCGTTGGCAGTGGTCTCTCTGGCCAGAAACCCCTCTCTATGGTCCTGGTCTCCGGTACGGGGAGGGCCTCGGCTGTGCCGCAGGGGTCTCTAAGTCAGGTCCGAAGAGAGCTTGTCTGGGAGGGCAGGTGGGGCGGGGCCTAGGGTGCTAGGTGGGCCCGGGGGGTGGTGACTGCCAAAGCCTGAGGGCGGGGTCGGTAGCCGGGGTGGAACTCAAGCCTGGGAACACCGGCTAAGCCCAGGATCGGGGGCGGGGCTTGAGCCCAAGGGCGGGGCCTGATTCAGAGTGGGGCGGGGCCATGGGACTAACCTAGGGGCCGAACCTGGTCTAGAGAGGGCGGGGCTCTGGAACAGTGCCTGGCGCTTACGGGCTGGGCCAGAGGCCCAACCTGGGGGCGGGGCCAAGTGAGTGGCGGAGGCAGGTGGAGGCGGGACCTAGGGGAAAGCCCGGGACCAGGGTGGTGGGGCCAAGGTGGAGCCTAGGCTTGTGGGTAAGTCGTTAAGGTGGAGCTTGGATTCTGGGTACCGCCGCTCAAACGAGGCATAGGGCGGGGCTCGCCAGTGACTGACGGAACAGAGACTGTGTCGGGGGCGTGGATATACACTAATGACTGGCAGAAAAGCCTGGGCCGGGCTTGAAGCAGGGAGGTCTGGGACGGGGCGGAGCCTGTCCGAGACACGTCCAATCCCAGACATCGGGGTGGGGCCTGGCTCGAAGCGGGAGCCGAGCTCGACCTGGGGGCGGGGTTGGGTCGGTCTTGAGGCGGGGCCCGGGCTGCCCGCGGCTTCAGAGCTCTCCGCCTCCCCAGGATGCGAGCTCCGGGTGCAGGTTCGGCTTCCGTGGCCTCTCTGGTGCTGTTATGGTTGCTCGGACTGCCGTGGACCTGGAGCACAGCGGCGGCGCTCGGCGTGTACGTGGGCGGCGGCGGCTGGCGTTTCCTGCGCATCGTCTGCAAAACCGCGAGGCGGGACCTCTTGTGAGTACAGTCTGGGCCTGATCCAGGGGCTGGGGTCGGGGGCGGGCTGAGTGTCCATGGGGGGCGAAGAGAGGGGGTCTGCAAGGGCGGCGTGAAGACTTAGGGGAGAGAGGTTTTGGAGCCTCGGAGGCGGGGTTTGGGTGAGGGCGGGGCTAGGGCGGTGCTGGGACGGAAAATAGTGGATTGGGGACTCTGAGGGCACCTGCAGGGGACAACTTGAGGGTCTTTGGAGGGAGATGAGTAGGTTTCAATGCCCTTGAGACTGAGTGGGTGACTTCAGGGAGCTGGACGACAGCTTGGGGGTATTAGGAGTGCGAGTAGGACTTCCGGAGAGCTGAGACTGATGGAGGGGAAGCTGTGCGTTTTAGGGGGGCGAGGGTCTCTATGCGGCTTTGGTGACTGGAGGACTGGGGACTCTTCAGGGACTCTGGTAGGTTCCTAGGGGGCTGTCAGGGGAACTTTCTCGGGAAAGATGAAAGGGCTTCCTGGGGAATGTGTAAAGGGTTTTTAGGGTCTTTGAAGGGTGTTTGTCTCTTTAGGGCCATTTACAGGTTTCTCTGTAGTTAGAATGATGTTTGAGAGTTTGAGATCTGTGCGTGATTTTGGGGGTTGTTCAAGGCCTGCCGAGAGGTTGCTTAGAGGTCTCTGGTGACTGACTATCTCTAGGGAGAGTTCGCAGGCATCCTTGGAAGGTCTCTGGGCTGTCTCTGAGGGCCTTGCTCAGAGAAGCTGTTGGGAGTCCTTCTGGGGTGACATAAATGTTTCTGGGCATTCCACTGGAGCAAGTCTTAGGAACAGCCTCGATGTGGAAGTCCGTGAACACTTGCTATGGGTCTGCCAGTCTTGGTGCCCATGAGAAGATGGGAGGACTAACCCACTGTAAAGATAAACTGAGTTTCTGTGAGCAACAGGGGTAGTGTGGAGTTGGGAAAAGTTCCTCTGCTAACTGACTGGTTCTGAACCTTTTAGAACCCACCCTTTCCTTTCTATACCCTGGTCCCTGCCTCTGGTTTTCTGACATGCAGCTCAGACTGTGCTCTCTGCTCACACATTTTCCACGACCTCTACCTGCTGCAGTAGAAAAGACTCAGTCCCCAGCTGTGTCCTTGGGGTTCTGCCATTCTGTTGCCTGCCCACTTGCCACTCCCCACGTCTCCATAGGGCCCCCAGATCAACTTGCCTTGTCAGGCTCAGGCTGCTTCCTCTGCCTGGAACACGTATGTGTGCGTGCTCTGTTGCTCGGTGGTGTCTGACTCTTTGCGACCCCCTGGGCTGTGGCCCACCAGGCTCCTCTGTCCATGGGAGTCTCCAGGCAAGAATACTGGAGTGGGTTGCCATTTCCTTCTCCAGGGAATCTTCCTGACCCAGGGATCAAGCCTGAGTCTCCTGTGTCTGGAGGATTCTTTAGCACTGAGCCACCTGGGAAGCCCATGGGCCCTCTTTTTTTTTTCCCACCTGCTGATGCGTTATGATGTTGCCTCCCTCAGATGAACCTTTGCTGAATTTTCCTGGGCAGCACTCTCCCATGACTCCTTGTTGCTCTAAGAATCTAGACCACATGAGCTTTCTGACCTTGTCCCCAACCTCCTGTCCTTTTCTTTGTCGCTCTTCCCACTGTACTGGCCTCTATGCCATTCCTAAACACGCTCCTATTTCTTCAAGCCCCAAGGCCTTTGCACTTGCTGTTCCCTTTGCCCAGATCACGGTTCCCTTGCTCTTTATTTTCATCATGGGTTAAATGTCACCTCCTCAGACAGCCCTCCCTGACCCTGTGTCTCTGTAGACCCTCCTACGTTCTTGTTTTCTAGAATAGCAAAGATTGCCGCAGGGCTCCCTCTGTGTGAGGCACCCTGGGAATCATGACTTCTTCAAGTCCTCCCAGCCACCCTGGGAGGTCTGTACTGTCTTGTCCCATCTTACAGATGAGCAGATTGAGGCACAGCATGGTTTGGTCACTTGCCCAAGGTCACACAGCTGGCCGATACCAGGGGCAAGATTTGAACCCCGACAGTGTGGCTCCAGAACTTGACTTGTAACCACGAGCAGCATCAGTCACTTATAATTATCTTGTGTGTCTGCTTTCTTGCCTTTTAATTTTGGGGTCTCTTTTCCCCCTCGGACTAAACTGTGGGCCTGGTGGGGGCTGGTGGCACAGACTGTGCCACTGTGGCCCTGGCCTCTTCCCATCAGGGTGGCACCCAGGAAGTGCACAGGATATATTTTTTGGCTGATGGACCTTTCCCTGCCTCCTTCCTTGGACTTGCCTAGGCCCCAGCTCTGCTCCATGGGGCAGGGGCTATCCATGCCCAGGCCTTTCTTCCCTGGCACAGGGTAGGAGCTGAGTCCACTCTGAATCCCCGACACAGAGCTTGGCACACTTTCTGTAAGGAGGCAGCCTGGAAGATGGCCTCACCTTCTGGTCTTCATACCTTTGTATGATCCCTTTGCTTTGAGTGTGGGCTGGACCTAGTGATTCACTTCTTTTTTTTTTTAGTTCACAAATGTTTATTACCAAATTGCTGAAAGCTTTTAAGAGAAAAGATAAGAGGATTTCCTTAAACCTGGAAAAACAAAACATAAAAGAACCAGCAATGTTTTAAACAAAAAATCATAAAAATTTATAATCTTCATCAGTTCATTCAGTCCTATGCGATTAGTTTTTGATCTTCATCTTTTGTTAGCAGTTTTACGAATCTAGTTTTTCTTTAGAGTTCTATAAATCCTTACCCAGTTGATGTTATGATCTGAAAATTACCATCAACTTGTATCCTAGAGTACTTGTCAGAATCCTTTTTAGAAATTTCTCTGAAGAAGGAACACTCTTGTAGTAACTCTTTAGGAAAAGCCTCAGAGTAAAGCAGTAACTGTCTGTAAATGTCAAAAGACTTAAAATGCCAAGGCTAAAGATCTGATTAGAGTTCAATACAGTGTAGTTGACAGGGAAATTTGGTTATTTCTATGATACATAGCACTGTAAGACAATGACTAGAATTATGACTGATAATATTATCAATTATTATATTATTATTATAAATAGAATATCATTATATGTATTATAATGTTTTATCTCAACATTACCAGATACTAACGTATGTTATATTTCTAGGAACATCATATAATTTTAAAAATACTTACATACCTATATAAATACAATATAAAGAAAGCTTAGTATTTTTACTTCTTAATGCTTCTTCACATGTAATTTAACATATCAAATAAGTCTAATTAGTTTAACATCTATATTTTTATGAGAAGAGAGAACAAATCTTTTGTAATATGCTGCTGCTACTGCTGCTAAGTCGCTTCAGTCGTGTCTGACTCTGTGTGACCCCATAGACGGCAGCCCACCAGGTTCCCCGTCCCTGGGATTCTCCAGGCAAGAACACTGGAGTGGGTTGCCATTTCCTTCTCCAATACATGAAAGTGAAAAGTGAAAGTGAAGTCGCTCAGTCGTGTCCAACTCTTAGCTACCCCATGGACTGCGTGCAGCCTACAGGCTCCTCCATCCATGGGATTTTCCAGGCAAGAGTACTGGAGTGGGGTGCCATTGCCTTCTCCTTGTAATATGCTAGGGGCCCTCTAAAAAAATCCCAAAGTTAGTTTGAAGTCAAAAAGACTTCTTTGAGAATTTCATTTTGGGGAAGTTTGTAAAAAAATATTAAAAGGTTTAAAAACACTTGGTCACAGAGGGTCATAGGACACTGTGAAACAATACTTATGTATTTAACCAAAGTGGCAAAGACTTTACAGGCAAATATAGATTGCATGGCTAGTGATTCACTTCTGATGAACAGAATATAGCAGAAGCAATAGGATATTATTTCTGAGATTAGGTCATCAAAGACTGTGGCTTCCATCTGGGGTGCTCTTTCGTGGGTCCCTTACATGGCAGTCAGTAAGACAGCTCTCTGGAGAGTGAACTTGGAAGTGAATTCTTCCCCAGTGAAACCTTGAGATGACCACAGGCCCAGCCAACACCTTGATTTACAAGAGAGCCAGAGCCAGACCACCCAGCTAAGATGCTTCTGAGTTCCTGAAACTGTGAGATGATGAGTGTTTGTTATTTCCAGTCGGTAACTTTGGGTGTAATTTGTTACACAGCCATAGCTAACTAGTGCAGCTTGTCATAATACCCACCTCCCACGCCACACCAGTGTTCCAGTGTTCTCACAGCCTTGTAAGGAAGGAATGCTTACTAATCCCATTTGATTGTTGATGAACCAAAGCACAAATAGGGCAGGTCATTTGCCTAAAAATGCATAGCCAGGGAGGAGCAGGGCTCTGGAGTCTGTTCTTTGCTGTGTTGTGCTGGAGTAGTGGTGGAGGCTGGCTGCCTTTAGATCTGACGTTCAAAAATATTTCAGCACCCTGCCCCAGTTCTTCCAGCTCTCCTCTGTTTTCATCATGAAATCTGATCACATTCATCCTTGTTTATTTCTTCCTGCCCTGGTGCCCTGGAGCTCAGGGTGGAAAACAGGAGGGGGCAAAAGGAACAGAGGGACAAGAAGAAGTCTCAGGAAGGGTCCAAAGGCAGACAGTGGCCTCTTTGTCCCCAGAGTGGGGGTGGCTTGTGCTGCTGCCAGGCAGGGCGGCCCAGGCATGTGGCTGGAGCCCAGCGCTGAAGTTCACTGCCCATCCGTGGGTGTGCTCCAGAGAGGGCTGCGGATGTTCGGGTAACGTGAGCACGAGCCCCTGTGGCCTCAGTTCACATTTCTTCGCTGTGTTGTCTGTGGACAGGAAGCATCCTTGTGGGGGCTGTTTCCTATGGTTCCGACCCTTAGTGCTAACCCTCTCCCCATGGCTGTAACACTAGTATCCCTTCATGGGGTTTTGGGGGTACCGTATTGAATTCATCCATGGGAAGCTCTTAGAGGAGAGCTGGGCACAAAGTAGGTGCTCAGACTTGTTGGTACTGATTGCCTTCAGGCAGCAGTGGGTACCTCAGGGGTTAGGAGCTTGGTGGCTGGATCCAGAGTAGCTAGCCCATGAAATATCACCCTCTGGGTCTCCGTTCCTTCGTCTGTAAGAGTACACTTTGTACAGCACCTCTCCTTCAAGAAAACGTGAATTGAGCACCTGCTGTGTGCAGCACGGGCACTTGGCCTGCCACGTGGTACACGTTGAATGTTGCCCTCAAGCTTCGGGGCAAGCTTGAGCAGGAGCAGAGGGACCGTGCCAGGGAGCCTGGGTCTGGGTTGTTCTGTCCTCTACTTGTTGTGTGACCTTGGGTATGTTAATTCACCTCCCTGAGCCCCCACCTCATCCACCATCTGACATGGGGATTTTAGAACCCTACTTTGAAGGGTGGCTGTAAGGTCAGCTCAATAAACATTGAAGACGCTCATCGGAGCAACTCTATTTATTAGTTGAATGGTCAAGATATCAGGATTTGACCGGGGAGTTGAGTGTATAAACAGCTAACTTTTGGCATTTTACATTTTCAGTTATTTTTTTGTAGCAATTAATACATAACAGGTACAAAATTCAGATGTTAGAGAGAGGTTTGCAGTGAATGTTGCCCTCTCTGGACTGCCTGCAGCTCTGCAGTTCCCCTCCTCAGAGATGTCTTATGTCTTTTTGCCAAGATATAGTTATGTAGGGGCTTCCCTGGTGGTCAAGTGGCTAAGACTCCATGCTCCCAATGCAGGGGGCCTGGATTTGATCCGTGGTCAGGGAACTAGATCCTACACGCTTCAACTAAGAGTTCATAGGCCACAACTAAAGAACCTGCTTGCTGCAAACAAAATCTGGCGCAGCCAAATAAATACATACATATTTTGAAAAAGAAATATATGCAGACCTTTTGTTCTTTTTTAAAAATACTTGGCCATACCCCTCGACTTGTGGGACCTTTGTTCCTTAACCCAGGGTCAGACCCATGCCCCCTGCCTTGGAAGGCAGAGTCTTAATCACTGAACTGCTGGGGAAGTCTCAGACCTCTTGTTCTTGGTGCTCACGAGTGGTCACACATTCATCATCATTTTCTTCACCTCATGCTTTCTTTCTTCTCTCCACTTATACTTGAAATTTTTACGTTTATTAAAGTCATGCAAGGTTCAAGATGAAAGATTCTAAGCCGTCTACCTCAAGTGGCAGCTGCCTGCTCAACCTTGACCCACATTTTCTCTTCCCTATCAGGAGTGATTCTTACCTCTTGTTTGAATCTCCAAATGGCCTGCTGCTGCTGCTAAGTCGCTTCAGTCGTGTCCGACTCTGTGCGACCCCATAGATGGAAGCCCACCAGGCTCCGCCGTCCCTGGGATTCTCCAGGCAAGAACACTGGAGTGGGTTGCCACTTCCTTCTCCAGTGCATGAAAGAGAAAAGTGAAAGTGAAGTCGCTCAGTCGTGTCCAACTCTTAGCGACCCCATGGACTACAGCCTACCAGGCTCCTCTGTCCATGGATTTTCCAGGCAAGAGTACTGGAGTGGGGTGCCATTGCCTTCTCCGCCAAATGGCTTATGTGACAGTATGTGCATTTTTTCACTTTGAGAGCTCGTCTGTCCTCTCCCTCTATGGAAGATGAGGATTCAGCATCCCTTTATCCCCCGTTCTCATTTTCTTTCTGTTCCTGTGCATGTTGTACGCATATCCACCCCCCGTACATACCCAGACATACATGTTTTTCCATTCCTTCATTGTCCCAGTATTATCACAGTAGATTCTCATCATCTGTTCTACAGAATTGCTGCACACATTGAATTAGCAAATACTGAACCATTGTTCCTAGGGAAAATACAGGGTTAGGTTCCTGAGAGCCTCTGATCATGACATTTCCATCAACCAATCAGTATGTAATCTTGTTTTATGCGTGTTCTATTTAAAGACACCTCCTATATATTATTTATTACAACTTAACTCACTGCCAACAACATTATAACTCATGCCTGAATAAAACTTTTCTAATATGCATGTCTTCTCCAAAAGGCACATCACAGCCTTCTTGTGCTTAGGAACCCTAGACATCATTTCAGCATTATGCGTAGGACCCATTTTAAACAGAAAAATCACCAACAAAAAGCAAAAAGCTTACAAAAACTGTGGTGTATGTGGTGTTTCAGTTCAGTTCAGTCGCTCAGTCGTGTCCAACTCTTTGCAACCCCGTGAAACACCATACGCCAGGCCTCCCTGTCCATCACCAACTGCCAGAGTCCACCCAAACTCATGTCCATAGAGTCGGTGATGCCATCCAACCATCTCATCCTCTGTTGTCCCCTTCTCCTCCTGCCCTCAATCTTCCCCAGCATCAGGGTCTTTTCAAATGAGTCAGCTCTTCGCATCAGGTGGCCAAAGTATTGGGAGTTTCAGCTTCAACATCAGTCCCTCCATTGAACACCCAGCACTGATCTCCTTTAGGATGGACTGGTTGGATCTCCTTGCAGTCCAAGGGACTCTCAAGAGTCTTCTCCAACACCACAGTTCAAAAGCATCAGTTCTTATGCACTCAGCTTTCTTTATAGTCCAACTCTCACATCCATACATGACTACTGGAAAAACCATAGCCTTGACTAGATGGACTTTTGTTGGCAAAGTAATGTCTCTGCTTTTTAATATGCTTTCTAGGTTGGTCATAACTTTCCTTCCAAGGAGTAAGCGTCTTTTAATTTCATGGCTGCAGTCAGCATCTGCAGTGATTTTGGAGCCCAGAAAAATAAAGTCAGCCACTGTTTCCACTGTTTCCCCATCTATTTGCCATGAAGTGATGGGACCAGATGCCATGATCTTTGTTTTCTGAATGTTGGGCTTTAAGCCAACTTTTTCACTCTTCTCTTGCACTCTCATCAAGAGGCTTTTTAGTTCCTCTTCACTTTCTGCCATTAGAGTGGTGTCATCTGCGTATCTGAGGTTATTGATATTTCTCCCGGCAATCTTGATTTCAGCTTGGGCTTCCTCCAGCCCAGCGTTTCTCATGATGTACTCTGCATACAAGTTAAATTAGTAGACTGCCAAAAGGATGTTTGTTTTTAATATAAGCTAAATAATTTTATGTATTTTCTCTGGAGTTATTGATTGCCTTTGTATTTGTTAGTTTTCTATGTATCTATCTCTACTTCGGGCTCAAACTCCACACATTTGTCTCTCTCTCTTCTTATGTTTATAGTATCAGATGGGCTTCCAATTTCACCTTTTTGGAGAAATCTCTGTTCTAGCCTCCAATCTGTCCAAACTGTGCAAATTTCCCTTTCCACCTGGGGTGTAACCATCACCCCAGCCTTGCGCCTAGCCATCTTCCTGAGGATTAGCATCACTTTGTCTTGGGCTGGATGCCCTGTTTCCTGAGTTCCTGGTAGTCCTCCTCTTTGGTTTACTCTCTTAATTAGTGGGAGCACATCTTTATTAGTTTTGGGAGAAATGATGCATGGGAATTTAAGTTTTTGAGACCCTCCATATATGAACATATCTTTATTTCCACCCTCACACTTGATTGATGGTCTGGGTATAGACTTCTAGTTTGGATATTATTTTCCTTCAAAATTGAAGGCATTTCTTATTTTCTTCTCACATCATGGTTATTATTGAGAAGTCTAAAACCCTCTGGTTCCTGATCCTTCGTAGTGGCCTGTTTTTTTGTTTTGCTTTCTGGAAGCTTGTGGGATCTTTTCAAGATAGTGGGCTATTTCCATCCATCATACGATCTGTTGGTGGGGTTTCAGGTCAAGGAAGTTTTTTTTTTTTTTTTTTTACCATCATAATTATTTTTATTCAGGGGCCACTGAAAGGGTTGCTGCTTAGCTTTCCAGTGAAAACCCAAATCTGCTTTTCCTACAGGTTCCCTGGTACTTGGTGCTGGTCTTCTCTTTTCCCTCCGCTCTGTGCGCTCAGTGATGCTACGGGCTGAAGGGAAGCAAGTGACCCTCACCACTCATGCCCCCTTTGGTTGGGGTGCCCATTTTACGGTTCCCTTAAACCAGGTATCTTGCATGGCCCACCGAGGAGAAGTCCCTGCCATGTTGCCTCTGAAAGTCAAAGGCCGACGCTTCTACTTTCAAGGAAGTTTTTTTAATCCTGTGATTGGTGATTTCCTCACCTTTCCTTCCTTTGTTCTTCTTGGAACTCCTGTTATTGAGTTACTGGAACAATGTCTAGCTTGATACCTATTTGTTGAATATGATTTTGGATCTTCTGGACTGATGCTATAATTTTCTTATCTTTTCTCTTTTATTTTCCATCTCTGTCTTTTTATTCTACTTTCTATGATATTTCTTCAAATTACTTATAACCCTTCTATTAATGTTTAATTTATGCTCTCACATTTAAAATTTTTATTATGTTATCATTTGTTCAAATTAATAAACTTTTTATTGATTTTTTTAATTATGTTTTTTCTTTTTTTACAAAGACTTCATTTTTTATTGTGAGTTATAGGTTTACAGAAATTGAGCAGAAAGTATTATATACTCCCTCCCTATCCCCTGCAGTTTTCTCTATTTTTAAGACCTTGTATTAGTATAGTACACTTGTCACAATTGATAAGTCATTATTGATACATTATTGTTCAGTTCAGTTCAGTCGCTCAGTTGTATCTGACTCTTTGCGACCCCATGAATCGCAGCACGCCAGGCCTCCCTGTCTATCACCATCTCCCAGAGTTCACGCAAACTCATGTCCATCGAGTCTGTGATGCCATCCAGCCATCTCATCCTCTGTCGTCCCCTTCTCCTCCTGCCCCCAATCCCTCCCAGCATCAGAGTCTTTTCCAATGAGTCACCTCTTTGCATGAGGTGGCCAAAGTACTGGAGTTTCAGCTTTAGCATCAGTCCTTCCAAAGAACACCCAGGACTGATCTCCTTCAGAATGGACTGGTTGGATCTCCTTGCAGTCCAAGGGACTCTCAAGAGTCTTCTCCAACACCACAGTTCAAAAGCATCAATTCTTCAGCGCTCAGCCTTCTTCACAGTCCAACTCTCACATCCATACATGACCACAGGAAAAACCATAGCCTTGACTAGATGGACCTTTGTTGGCAAAGTAATGTCTCTGCTTTTGAATATGCTATCTAGGTTGGTCATAACTTTCCTTCCAAGGAGTAAGCGTCTTTTAATTTCATGGCCGCAATCACCATCTGCAGTGATTTTGGAGCTCAAAAAAAATAAAGTCTGACACTGTTTCCACTGTTTCCCCATCTATTTCCCATGAAGTGATGGGACCAGATGCCATGATCTTTGTTTTCTGAATGTTGAGCTTTAAGCCAACTTCTTCACTTTCCTCTTTCACTTTCATCAAGAGGCTTTTTAGTTCCTCTTCACTTTCTGCCATAAGGGTGGTGTCATCTGCATATCTGAGGTTATTGATATTTCTCCTGGCAATCTTGATTCCAGCTTGTGTTTCTTCCAGTCCAGCGTTTCTCATGATGTACTCTGCATATAAGTTAAATAAGCAGAGTGACAGTATATAGCCTTAATGTACTCCTTTTCTTATTTGGAACCAGTCTGTTGTTCCATGGCCAGTTCTAACTGTTGCTTCCTGACCTGCATATAGGTTTCTCAAGAGGCAGGTCAGGTGATCTGGTATTCCCATCTCTTTCAGAATTTTCCACAGTTTATTGTGATCCACACAGTCAAAGGCTTTGGCATAGTCAATAAAGCAGAAATAGATGTTTTTCTGGAACTCTCTTGCTTTTTCGATGATCCAGCAGATGTTGGCAATTTGATCTCTGGTTCCTCTGCCTTTTCTAAAACCAGCTTGAACATCTGGAAGTTCACGGTTCGCGTATTGCTGAAGACTAAATCCATATTTTTCACTAGGGTCATGTTGTATGTTGTATATTCTATGGTGCCCTCACATTTAAATTTTCCAGGATCTTTTTTTTTCTTCATTCCCTGAAAGCTTTTTTTAATAGCATTCTATTCTTATTTCATGGATGCAGTAAATCTTCTTACATCTTCAGGAATATTAATGACTTTATTAGTTTTCTTTTCCTCTTTGCACAATCTTTTTTTCCTCAGAGATTTTCTTCTTTGTTTAGTTTAGTCTCCATCATCCCTGTTAGAGGAGCTCCCCAAGAGTCTGGTAGTCTTTGGTCATAATGTCAATCAGAAGCTCTCAGCATGAGTGTGTGTAAGGGGCGAGGGGTCTTGTCAACTGAGCTTCATGATGAGGGCCACCTGGCTGGGTGGTGCTTTGGGGAAACCGCAGTGCAGTGTCTTTGGGTCTTTCCTCTGGGCCTGGTCACGTTTCCCCATAGGAAGCTCTTCTGGTCTTCTGCCTGGGGTAGAGACCCCACCAGCAGCGTCCCAGGAATGCAGAGGGGGAAGCGGGCTGGAAGCTCAGTATCTGGCAGGTGAATGTTAACACCCATTTGCAGGAAAGTGTCCCACCCAGAAACCATCCCGTGGTTGGATGTTCAGTCTCCTCCTGGGTGGCAAAGGGGCCACTTTCTTTTAAAATTTTATTTATTATTTTTGGCTGTGCTGGGTCTTCCCTGCTGTGCAGGCTTTTCTCTAGTTGTAGCAAGTAGGGGCTACTCTCTAGCTGCAGTGTGCGGGCTTCTCGTTGCAGTGGCTCCTCTTGTTGCAGAGCACAGGCTCTAGGGCACGGGCTTCAGTAGTTGCAGCACATGGGCCCAGTAGTTGTGGCTCCCGGGCTCTAGAGCACAAGCTCAGGAGTTGCAGCACAGGGACTTAGTTGTTCCATGGCACACGGGAATCTTCCTGGACCAGGGATCGAACCCCTGTCTCCTGCACTGGCAGGCAGATTCTTTACCACTGAGCCACCAGGGAAGCCCTGATTGAGATACTGACGCATAATACTCTTGGTTTCAGGTGGGCAACATAATGGTTTGCTATTTGCATAAAGGTTTCCCCTGCTATACAAAAATAGAGCATTCCTGTGAAACTGTTCATTAGCCAAAATGATGTAATGCAAAGAAGCAATTACCTTAGGATGCATCTTGCTAATGGATGCACAAAAGAAACTGAGGTAAAAGTCAGGTGCTCACAGAGTTCAAAGCTATAGTGGCTTGATACTGGGATGCCGAGTGTATTCAGTTCCAGCGTAAGGGGCTTGGCGGTGCCTGTCTTGCTCCTTTGGGTTCATGCTGCCCCTGTAACAGCTCCCTGTAAAACAAACACTGAAGGCTGTTTTCACATTTTGCCTTTTACCTTGAAAGTGAAAGTCCTCTTTGGATTTCTTTTGGTTAGCAAAAACAGGTACTCATTTAGGTCTTTCACATAAGTGAAGAGGCATTAAAGTGAATTTTTGAGAAGTAAAGTGCATTATGTATATTATGAAATGATTACATTATATATATTGTATCTTGTATATTATGAAATGATTAACCACAGTAAATCTAGTTAACACCTATTACCATACAAAGTGACAAAATTTTTTTTTCTTATGATAAGAACTTCTAAGATCTACTCTCTTCGCAACTTTCAAATATGCAGTGAGGTATTATTAACTATAGTTGTTATGTTGTACGTGGATCCTCATGACATTTATTTCACAGAGGGAGATTCTTAATTTAATTTTATTTTTTGGTCATGCCATGTGGTATGTGGGGTCTTAGTTCCCTGACCTGGAATGGAACCCACACCCGCTGCATTGGAAGCACAGAGTCTTAACCATTGAACCTCCAAGGAAGTCCCAGAAGGGGCTTCTTAAACAGATCTCTACCAATCCTGCAGCCCAGGATTCTGCTTTCTCCCATCTCCTAGAGCCCCTACCTCTTATCTGCTGTTTCCCAGCTTTTCAAAGTGAGGTGATTTGGTCTCTACGCCCATCTTCCCAGTCCTTTGAGTACACACTTAAAAAAAAAAAATCCTTTTAAGGACTTTCCTGGTGGTCCAGTGGTTAAGACCTCAAACTTCCACTGCAGCGGGCACGAGTTCAACCCCTGATCAGGGAACTTAGCGCCTCCATGCTGTGTGGAGCAGCCACAAATAAAACAAAAAACTTAAAAAAATAAACCCTTTACTAGCTGTTTGGGGGGATTCAGGGAGGTGTGATGATCAGTCAGTGTTGGGTGCTCAATCAGCTGCCTTTGCTAGGAGGTCAGCACTGACTTTTCCCATTTACCTTCAGGGTCCTTCCTCATTCCTCGCAGTGGGGGTGCCGTTCTCCTGTGCAGCTTTCTGTTGTAACTTCGAGCTGATGTTCATCTAATCCCTCACCTACTGCAGGGTGTTTGGATTCCTTCCTATCTTCTACTCAGAGCTTCCCAGGTGGCTCAGTAGTAAAGAATCCACCTGCCAATGCAGGAGCCGCAGGAGACCCAGGTTCCATCCTTGGGCCAGGGAGATCCCGTGGAACAAGGAATGGCTATGCATTCCGGTTCCTGTCAGGATAATCCCATGGACAGAGGCCCCTGGTGGGCTATAGTCCAGTGGGTCACAAAGAGTCGGACATGAACTGAGCACACATATCCATCTTCTGCTTGTTGGAAGCTGCAAATGAATAATGTGCTGTCATTTCCCCCATGTGACTTTAATGTGCCAAAATCAGTCCATGAGTTAGTGGAGTGATTCAGAGCCATGAGAGATGTTCCTGACCCCGTGCCTCTCTACCCAGTCTCTGCTTCACTCTCTTTTCTCCCCTGTGGGCCTTTGCTCTCTTTTAAATCTGCCAATCTCCTTTTTGCCTCCAGGTCTTTGCACTCATGGAGCCCTCCATCTGGAATGCTTTCCCTCAAGCTTAACCTATGGCTGATTTCTTCTTATCCTTCAGAGTTCAGTGCAAATGTTGCTTCTTCAGGCAAGGCTCCCCGGTCCCCGTGGGTGAAATCTGGTCCTGGTTGTGCCTGATCACATCATCTTGTTTGCTTTTTTCTTAGGAAACATATAAAACTGTAATGGTTTTTGTTTGCTTTCTCCTTGATTATTAACTGTAGACCCATGGTGGCAGGGGTCACACCGCCTTGGTCCCCTGTGTGTCCCCGTTCCTGTCATGATGTCCAGCATGTTGTCATCCTTCATGGAGGTGCGCTGCACATGTGGATCAACTCCTCTGGGGAGGCGTTCTCTGTGAGGAGGCTTCAGCTGCAAATAGTGGGAATCCCAATTAGAAGTGGCATCAGTAGTAAAGCACATTTATAGCCACATGCAGTGGGGTATTGGGACATTAGATGGCTTCAGATGGTTGATCAGTTTGTGTTCAGCATGTTCTGTTGACCCAGGTTCCTTCTGCCTTTCTGCTCTGGCATCCTTGCTGCAAAGGCGTGGTGTCTCCAGTTGATTACCCTCATGGTCTCAGATTGGCTGCTGTGGCTCCAGCCATCACATGCTGACAACTTCTTTGGACAGAAGAAAGGGAATACAGGATTACTGTGTCCCATGTTGCAGGGGGTGTGAAAGGAGCTATTGTGATGGCAGGGGGTCTGTGAGTTGGGCACTTATGGAGTCACAGCCAGATTTCCAGAGCTTTAAACACTGAGCAGAAGAGTCTTATGTTCCCAGGGAATGGTTCTGAGTAGGGAAGCAGCACAGCCAGGCTGACCTGCAAAGAGGAGGATGGTGGCTTGGTGAGGAGGATTTGGGGCAGCCAGACAGGAAGTGCTCTTGTTCCCAGATAGTGGGAATGGAGACACACACCCCTCTCTCCCCTTGAGTGGGGCACAGGGGTGAGAACAGTAAGGAAGACAACCAAAGGCTGGAGATGAAGCAGTGTGTGTTAGTTTCCTGTGGCTCTCAGAACAAAGTAGCACAAACTGGGTGACTTATAACAACAGAAATTCATTTGTGGAGGCCTGCAGTCTGAGTCTTCCCAGGTGGCACAAGCAGTAAAGAACCCACCTGCCAATGTGGGAGACATAAGAGATGGGGATTCGATTTCTGGGATGGGAAGATCCCCTGGAGAAGGAAATAGCAAACCAATCCAGTATTCTTGCCTGGGAAATCCCACAGATGGGGGAGACTGGTGGGCTACAGTCCACGGGGTCACAGAGAGTCAGACACAACTGAAGCAACTTAGCACGCACCCACAAAGTCTGAAGTCAAGGTGTGGGTAGGGCCTTCTGGAAGCCCCAGGGAGAATCTGTTCCATGCCTCTCTCCTAGCCTCTAGTGGCTTCCAACAATCCTTGGTAGTTCCTTGGCTTGTGGTTGCATCACTCAGTCCAATCTCTGCCTCCACCTTCACATGGCCTATTTCTCTGTGGTTGTGTCTCCTCTTCTGTCTCTTAGAAGGACACTTGTCATTGGATTTAGCTGTGCTTAGTCGCTCAGTCATGTCTGACTCTTTGCAACTCCATGGACTATAGCTTGCCAGGCTCCTCTGTCCATGGGGATTCTCCAGGCAAAAATACTGGAGTGTGTTGCCATGCCCTCCTCCAGGAGATCTTCCCAACCCAGGGATTAAACCGAGGTCTCCTGTATTGCAGGTGGATTCTATACCATCTGAGCCACCAGAGAAACCCATTGGATTTAGGGCCTACCCTAAATCCAGGAGGATCTCATCTGAAGATCCTCAACTTCGTTACATCTGCAGAGACCCTTTTTCCACATAAGGGCTCATTCACAAGTTTGGAGGGTCAGGACTTGCATGTGTCTTTGGGGGGCCACCATTCACCACCCCCCCCCACATGCAGGGTGGGGCCTGGCCCAGGGTGGAGGTGGGAGACTCGGAGGAGAGGACTGCACTGTTCCAGGTGTGTGATGTGGGGCCTTGGCCGTGCTGGTGAGATTGTCAGGCTCCAGCTAGTCTTCAACGGAGAAAGTAATTTGTTGTACCCAGTCTTGAGGACCTCCTGAGCACCACACCCCATCTGGGCTTCGGGATGCCGGGGTCACTGTGACGTGCTGTGAACACATCAGGCACTTTTTGTGTCCTCCAGAGCCCACAGCATAGAGAAGGACACTTGAGAAGGAATTAAGGAAATAATTTAAACATCAGAAAGTGACAGGAAGGGGACTTCTCTGGTGGCTCAGTGGTGGAAGAGCCAAGCTGCCAGTGCAGGAGACACAGGTTCAGTCCCTGAACTGGGAAGATCCCACGTGCTGTGGAGTGACTAAGCCCGTGCACCACAGCGACTGAGCCTGTGCTCCAGAGCCCACGAGCAGCGGCTACTGAGCCCACCTGCTGCAACTGCTGAAGCCCTGCCCCTACAGCCTGTGTCTACAAGAGAAGCCACCGCAACGAGAAGCCTGTGCACCGCCACCGGAGTAGCCCCTGCTCACCACGGCTAGAGAAAAGCCCGAGCAGCAGTGAAGACCCAGCACAGCCCAAAATAAAAATAAACAGATAAAATTTATTTTTTTGAAAAGAGAGCAAGTGACATAAGGAATACAGCATGAAGGGGGTGTCAGGGTTCATGCTTGACTACTTCAGCCAGGGCGGTTGGTATGGGGCACCCTGCACAGGTGGTCAAAGAAGAAGGGACCAAGCTTGCAAAGCCGAAGAAGGAAGACCTGCTTCAGGCAGAGGGAACACCAGGTGCAAAGTCTGGAGGCAGGACTGGGCTGAGTAATGATAAATCCCTCTTACTCAGTCCTTTTACTTGGTCGGGCACTTAATACACTTGACAGGTATTAGGCCAAGAATCCTATTGTTTCCCCATGTACAGAGGCATTGCCACTCTGGGCCTTGCTTCCTGTTTGTAAATGGGACGATGGCAGTACCTATACTTTGCTGAGCTGAAGAATACTTTAGAGGTTGTGATGTTTAGCCTTCTGATTCAAAGTAGGGAAACTGAGGCCCAGAGAGGGCAGGATCTGCCCAGGTGCCACAGTGGGTAGGTGGTACCAAAGCTGTCAACTCCAGGCCACTTCTTCTTTCCTCTGGGTTCTGCTGGAGCTCAGAGCTCTGGGACAGACACTTGAGGAATCAGTGTTTGCACAAGGCTCTCAAGTGATGTCTTGCCCCATCTCCTAGACTCCTTGGGGATTTTCTGTGCTGGCCCCCACTCTTGGAACTTGTTTGTTCCTCTTTCTTCCTTGCAGTGATAGTGAAGTTGCTCAGTTGTGTCTGACTCTTTGCAACCCCATGAACTATAGCCTACCAGG
Source organism: Bos mutus (assembly GCF_027580195.1). Lineage (NCBI taxonomy): Eukaryota > Metazoa > Chordata > Mammalia > Artiodactyla > Bovidae > Bos > Bos mutus. Next base: position 45,773,107 of record NC_091623.1, read on the forward strand.
CTCCTCCATGGGATTCTCCAGGCAAGAATACTGGAGTGGGTTGCTATTTCCTTCTCCAGGGGATCTTCCCGACCCAGGGATCGAACCCAGGTCTCCCGCATTGTGGGCAGACGCTTTACCCTCTGAGCCACCAGGGAAGTCCAATGCTGGGCTGGAGGAAGCACAAGCTGGAATCAAGATTACCAGGAGAAATATCAATAACCTCAGGTATGCAGATGACACCACCCTTATGGCAGAAAGTGAAGAAGAACTAAAGAGCCTCTTGATGAAAGTGAAAGAGGAGAGTGAGAAAGTTGGCTTAAAGCTCAACATTCAGAAAACGAAGATCATGGCATCTGGTCCCATCACTTCATGGCAAATAGATGGGGAAACAGTGGCTGACTTTATTTTGGGGGCTCCAAAATCACTGCAGATGGTGACTGCAGCCATGAAATTAAATGACGCTTACTCCTTTGAAGGAAAGTTATGACCAACCTACATAGCATATTAAAAAGCAGGTACGTTACTTTGCCAACAAAGGTCCGTCTAGTCAAGGCTATGGTTTTTCCAGTAGTCATGTATGGATGTGAGAGTTGGACTATGAAGAAAGCTGAGCGCCGAATTGATGCTTTTGAACTGTGGTGTTGGAGAAGACTCTTGAGAGTCCCTTGGACTGCAAGGAGATCCAGCCAGTCCATCCTAAAGATCAATCCTGGGTGTTCTTTGGAAGGACTGATGTTGAAGCTGAAACTCCAATACTTCGGCCACCTGATGCAAAGATCTAACTCATTTGAAAAGACCCTGATGCTGGAAAAGATTGAGGGCAGGAGGAGAAGGGGACGACAGAGGATGAGATGGTTGGATGGCATCACTGATTCAATGGACATGGGTTTGGGTGGATGCTGGGAGTTGGTGATGGACAGGGAGGCCTGGTGTGCTGTAGTTCATGGGGTTGCAAAGCGTCAGACACGACTGAGCGACTGAACTGAACTGAACTGAACTTCCTTGCAGGGTGGGTATGAGTCAAGTTTGGGAGCTTCCCTGGTGGCTCAGATGGTAAAGAATCTGCCTACAATGCAGGAGACCCGGATTTGAATGTTGGGTTGGGAAGATCCCCTGGTGAAGGAAATGGCAACCCACTCCAGTATTCTTGCCTGGAGAATTCCATGGACAGAGGAGCCTTGAGGGCTACAGCCCATAGGGTCATAAAGAGTCGGACACGACTGAAGTGACTGAGCATGAGTCAAGTTGCTGGGCAGATAAAATGCTAATTCAATTCTGATTTCTTATTGATAGTGCATACCTCCCTGAGGACAGGACAGCAGCAGAATTTATTGAGAATGTAAGACATGTCAGGCCCTGTCCTTAGAAGTCTCCATCCATCTCTTTTATCCCCCAGTGACCTGGAAGGCATAGAATCTTATTGTCTCCATTAACCAAGAGGCCCAGTGCAGGATGTACCCACCAGGGTCCCATGAGTGTCCTGGGGCTGCTGTAACAAAGTGCCACAATCCTGGTAGCTTAAAACAAAAGGAACTTGTCTCAAAGTCCTGGAGACCAGAAGCCAAAATCAGCTTCTGGGGACTCCAGGTGCCTTTGGCTTGTGGCTGAATCACTCCAGTCTCTGCCTCTGTCTCCACAGGGTTTTCTCCCTTGTGTCTCTGTGTTCTCTCTTCTTCTTTTTTAAGATCAATACTTCTTGGCCACGCACACCACTAGCATGCAAGATCTTAGTTCCCCAACCAGGGATCGAGCCCACATCCCCTGCAGTGGAAGTGCACTGTCTTCACCACTGGACTGCCAGGGACGTCCCTCTCTCTTCTTATAAAGATACCTGTCAGTGGATTTAGGGCCCACCTAGGCAATCAGAAAGACCTCATCTCATATTTACCTTAATTATATCTACAAAGAGCCTGTTTCAAAATAAGGTCACAGTCTGAGGTTCCAGGTATACATGAATTTGGGGGACAGTCTCCCACAACTATAGTCACATAGACAGAAGAGACTGGGTTGCATTCAGGTCAGCCTGTGGGACACCAGCGTTATCCTTACATTCCAAGCCCTATCTCTAGTGCTGGAATTACAGCTCTGGACACAGTAGACAGACAGACAGACAGACGGGGTGCCTGCTGTCATGGAAACAGACAAAGAACTTAGGAAATGCACAAAGGAAGAACTGAAACCCACAGCTTCAGATTGTGATGATTGCTTTGAAGGAATAAAACCATATAGGGGTGGGAACTGGGAGTGTATTTACCCACTGTTACCCACTGCTGTGCAGCAAATTACCCTTGAGCCTCAATGAGGGGCCTAGGGCAGAGTACTCCAGGCAGTGGGAGCTGTGCAAAGGCCCTAGGGCAGGAACCTTTGACTTGCTGAAGATCAGGGAAGGAGGCAAAAGCAAGCTGGGGGAATGAAGGGTGAAGAGGTGGTCAGATGCATGGGGCCGGTCCATGCTGGGCTTCCCAGGACACAGGGAAGGCATATGATTAACAAAACAATGGGAGCCTTTGGAGAGTTAAAGTATTATTTTTTTTAATTGATTTTTAATTTTTTTTTAATTTTTAAAAATTTAGGGAATTCCCTGGGCAGTCAAGTGGTTAGGGACTCCATGCTTCCATTGCAGGGCACCCAGGTTTGATCCTAGTCAGGGATCTAAGATCCTGCAAGCCTCATGGTGTGGACAAAAAAAAAATTAAAAAATTTCAATTTTAAAATGGAAACATTTTAAACTAAAATTTATTTTATTTAATTTTAAAAATTTATTTATTTTTTAAAATTCTGTATTAAAAATTTTACTCTGGAAAATTCAAGGCTGCAAAAGTAGAAGGAATAATGTAATAAGCCCACGTGACCAACCCCCCAGCCTTCATGATCTTCATATGATTGTTTCCTCATCTCCACCCACTTCCTCCTCTGTCTGAATCTCAGCGGCACATACTTTCATCTGTTAGTTTTCCAGAGTATATCTCTGGAAGGCAAGGGCTCCCTTTTTTAACCTTATCACAGATAGGCTTCACGAGTTTCAGTAATTTTTGTTGTAGTAAAATGCATATAATTTACCATCCGCAACATTGAGTACATTCACAATGTGGTGCAACTGTTAGCTCTAATTCCAGAACATTTCCATCACCCCAAAAGGAAACCCTGTCCCCATTAGCAGTCATTCCACATTCCCCTTTCCACAGCTCCTAGGAACCACTAATCTGCTCTGTCTTCATGGATTGTTTATGAGGTGTAACTTACCTATAATAAAATGTACCCATTCTAAGTGTTCAAGTGGGGCTTGGGGTATCACACCCAGGTTACCACCACTATCAAGATATAGAACATTCCTGGACTTCTCTGGTGGTACAGTGGTTAAAAATCTGCCTTGCAATGCAAAGGATGCCGGTTCAATCCCTGGTCAAGGAAGATCCCACATGCCGAGGGGTCACATGCACAGCTACTGAGCCTGCACTCTAGAGCCCTTGAGCTGCAACTCCTGAAGCCCACCTGCCCTAGAGCCAGTGCTCCACAACCAGAGAAGCGACTGCAATGAGAAGCCTGTATACCACAAATAGGGAGTAGCCCCACTAGCCCCAACCGGAGATATCCCATGCACAGCAACAAGGCCCGGTACAGCCACAAATAAATAAATAAGTATTTGTAAAAGCTGGATTAATCATTTCAGAAAGATATGGGACATTCCCATCTCCCCAAGGACCTCTCCTGCCTCTTTGCTGTTGGTGTCCCTGCCCTCCGCCCCAGGCCCCCACTGATCTGCCTTCTTCCACTGAATCAGGTCACCTATCCACAATAGGTGCTCACTGCTTCCGGGATGAATGATGGAAACTCTGCCTTTGTCCTGGCTGCCAGGAAGGGACAGGATTCTGGGCTTCATGTTCAGGGATGTGAATACAACCATCCAACCTCTGTTTACAGAGCACCCACTATGTGCCAGGCTCCTAGTCAGATGCAGAGGGAGTTGCTTCCTCTGGGCCCCCTCAGCAGGCTGCTGCAAACAGCGACTTTGATGAGGGGAACCCTCCAATTGGAGATGTTCATTTACAAGGATCCATTCAGCCACCAAGAGTAACAGGGCAGGCACCCAAAGGGACCTGGTGGGCAGGAAGCTGCCCAGGACTCCTTGTCCTCACTCTTCACATCGGTCTCCATTGCTGGTCCCTATTCAGAGAGGCCTTGCCCCGAGACCCTGTTCATGTGTGGCTGCCCCTGCCTTTGCCAAGGATCTGACCAGGGCCTGGCCAGCTGCTCCCTTTGGTTGCGAGGTTCAGGCCTGGCCTGGGAGCCCCAGACACTCCTCCCTTCCTCCCAGTGTCCCATGCGATTATTTATGGCAGGCTCACTCTACTCCAAGAGGGTGAACCTTGGTCTGTCTCCTCCACTGCTGTTTCTCTTGGGCCGAGAATGAAAAAGACAGAAGTCCTGTCTACCAGGAGCTGGGAGAGACAACTCAGAGGCAAATGGTGAACGAGTAAACTGCATTTGGCATTTGTGTATATGTGTGTGTGTGTTTTAGTTGCTCAGTCATGTCTGACTCTGCGACCCCACGGACTGTAGCCTGCCAGGCTCCTCTATCCATGGAATTCTCCAGGCAAGAATACTGGAGTGGGTTCCCATTCCCTTCTGCAGGGGATCTTCCTGACCCAGAGATTGAACCCAGGTCTTCTGCACTGCAGGCAGTTTCTTTGTCATTTGAGCCACCAGGGAAGCCCTTTAAAGACTGTAAGTCCATGTTAAAAAAACAAAGCAGGGAGGGGACTTTTCTGGCGGCCCAGTGGTTAAGACTTCACACTTTTACTACAGAGGCTGTGAGTTTGATTCCTGGTGGGGAACTAAGATCCCACATGCTTTGAGGCATAGCCAAAGAATAATAATAATTACAAAAAAACGTAGGAGGGAGTTCCCTGGTGGCCTAGTGATTAGGAGTCCATGCTTCCACTGCCATGGCCCATGTTCAGTTCCTGCTTGGGAAAGTGACATTCCCAGAAACCATGCAACGCAGCCAGAAAACAGAACAAGAAAGCAGGGACCCGAGAGGGAAGAGGAGGGGGTGGTGCAGTAACAGATGGGGGTCCAGGAATGGCCACCTGAGTGGGTGGCATCTGAGCCAAGACCTCACAGAGGTGGGGAGGAGCCATTTGGATGTTGGGAGGAGTGGTCCAGGCAGAGGGCAGAGCCTGTGCAAAGGCCCTGAGGCGGAAGCATGCCAGGTGTGCTCAAGCAACAGCAAGGAGGCTGGAGTGAGTGAGTGAGGGGGAAATCTGTGGGGAGGACAGAGGGGGAGGAGGGTTGGGTCTTCCTAGGCCTGGCACACAGCAGGTGCTCATCATTTGGGGATGAATGGAATAGTCTGTGCTCCTGTGCTGGCTGCTAGAGAGGGCAGGCACACCAGGTTCTGAGTTCAGGCAAGAACAGCCATTCAGTTTCTGTTTACTGAGCATCTGCTACATCCTTGGCTGGAGCAGATGTAACTTCTCTGGCTGCTCAGAACCCTGGGGAAAACGGACTCAACAGGGTGGCTTCACACAGGGGTTTTGATGGGGGTGGGGGGCGGGTAAAGGGAATTAGGGAGGGCTCTTGGGGTGGACAAGAGAACATTCCCCGAGCCCAGCCAGCACCCAATCCAGACTGGCCCCCTTTGGGGATGTGATGGGGGAGCAGTGGGCACAGCACAGGGCCCGAGCCCTGGAAGGCCCCTGGGGGAGGTGGTGAAAGGAGTCACCAGAGAGTGAGCAGGTGTGTGGGGCTGTGTGTAGCTCAGTGTGCTGGCAGGTGGCGTGTGTGCAGGTGCTCTGGTTGAGCCAAGTCACAAGGGCCACAGGATCCTGGTCCCTTCACAGGGGCAGCTAGAGGGGCCCTCCAGGGACTCTCGGGATGTGCAGCTTGACACCAACAGGAAGTCTCATAAATCTCTCAGAACCCTGACCTCTTGTTTTTAAAAACTGCAGATGCAGGTGGCTGTGTGGATCCATCCCCTCCTCTAACAGACCTTCCTGGCCCACCCAGGACCCTGTCTTCCTCCATTCCCCAGGTCCAGTCCTACCCCAGGGCCTTTGCACTGGCTGTGAACCTGGCTTTACATTCACACCCTGCTTTTCACTTCTGAGGCCCTGCACAGGCCTGACCTACCTGGCTTTCTCCAGGGCCACCACTGCCTGCATTCTGACCCACGTCACTCTGACAGCCTTGTCATCATCTAGCGCTTTCCTCATGCTCATTCATTTATGTAGAGGGGGTTTCTCTCCCGGGAAAACTATGAGCCTCGAAGGGTTGGATCTAGTCATCTCTGAGCCAAGAATGCCCAGCGTGCAGTAGGTGCTGGTACCAAGAAAAAAAGAAATTCTGAAACAAACAAAAATAAAGCCAATTAGATCTTCAAACTGAAAAAAACAAAACACAGTAGGCCCTGATACACATCAGCTGCCTTCATGAATTAAGGACAGAGGGAATGAATGAGTGAATGAAAACGCTGAGGTCTGTTGTGGACCTGTTGAGTCTGAGGAAGCCATTGCAGGGAATTAAGGAAGCAGCACAGCGGAAGCAGTAGGGCCAAAGGATGGTTCTGATAACCAATTTGACACTAACACTGGTGGGACACAATAGCCAGATGAAGCCTAAAGCGGGAGCAGAGTCAAGACCACTTGTATTGGTCAGGGCAGAGGAAGCTGCTCTAACAAACAGGTCCTCACTCACCAGAGGCTTAACCCAGCACCAAGCTGCCTCTCAGAGCCAGGGGCTCTGGATGGTGGGGCAGGGAGCCAGATAAAGCCAGGAGACCACTTGTTTCTTGAGCTCCTGCACTAGGAAATTCTGGCTTTCTTGCTTCTGTGATCTAAAAGCCGCCACTTTTGCTTTACACAATACAAACAAGTTCAAGTCTCACTCATCTCACGGCCTGGCGTCAGTGATGGCTGATCATCCCGACAGGGTCATTCAGGAGGCTGGCTCCTTCTCCTGGAGTTCTCCTTTCCCCTGGGACCTCTGATCGCCTTGTATCCGCTGTCAGGTGGGGACAGAGGAACAAGTCACCTGCCGTTAGGGCCTCTCACTAGCCTGTCTCCTGGCCCCACCTGGGGCAGAGGCAGCTCCCCACCTTAGGTGGGGGCACCCGAGCTGGATGACTCAGCCAACTCAGCCTAGTGCCATTCAGTGACTTGGGAATGGGGCAGCCACCCAGCTCAGGGATGGACCCCAGGGCCCAGTTGAGCAGGCAGGGCATGAGGAGTCCAGGCTGGAGGCGGTGTGGAGTCAGCATGGGGTACTCTGGATCCCCCAGTAAGGAGAAAGAAGGACTGGGCCCTGGCTTCTGAGGGTCACCAGGCAGGCTGTGATGGGGGAGGACAGGGTGACTCTAACACTGCATGGCCAGCTTTGAGAATCCGCCTCCTTCTAGGCTGGTTGGTAAATAGCCCTTTGCCCTTCGTCCTCCGAGAGACCCGGCACCCCAAGCATCCTCTTTGAACCCTCGTCACCCTTAGGGAACTGGGGTCTCTTCCTCTGCTCTCTCCGTGTGGGATGCCGAGGCTGGGGGAGGTATCCTGGGGTGGGTGGGGCACCCAGTGACACCGTCTCCTCATCCCCCCTCCCAGCGGCCTTTCCGTGCTGATACGCGTGCGCCTGGAGCTGCGGCGGCACCAGCGTGCGCGCCACACCATCCCACAGATCTTCCAGGCGGTGGTTCAGCGGCAGCCCGAGCGCCTGGCGCTAGTGGACGCGGGCAGCGGTGCGTGCTGGACCTTCGCGCAGCTGGATGCCTACTCCAACGCTGTGGCCAATTTGTTCCGCCGGCTGGGCTTCGCGCCGGGCGACGTGGTGGCCATCTTCATGGAGGGCCGGCCTGAGTTTGTGGGGCTTTGGCTGGGCCTGGCCAAGGCAGGCGTGGAGGCCGCGCTGCTCAACGTGAACCTGCGGCGGGAGCCCCTGGCCTTCTGCCTGGGCACCTCGGGCGCCAAAGCCCTGGTCTTCGGAGGGGAGCTGGCGGCGGGTGAGGCCGGGTGTGGGTAGCATTTCTCGGTGGGGGCCTGGGGCTGCTCAGGGCAGGGAGACGGTGCTTCCCCTGCCCTGGGAGGGGCACCTGTCCATCTTCAACCACGACATGTTTCGCGCCGCAGCGGTGGCGGAGATGAGCGGGGAGTTGGGCAAGAGCCTGGTCAAGTTCTGTTCTGGAGATGTGGGGCCTGATGGCGTCTTACCGGACACCCAACTCCTGGACCCACTGCTGAAGGAGACCTCCACAGCCCCCCTGGCGCAGCCCCCTGGCAAGGGCATGGATGGTGAGTGCAGGTGGGATCCCCTTGCCCGTGCCTATCCTGTCCCCTCGTCCCACCCAGCCCAGCCTCTGGTCCCCAACACCCGTGTCTCTCTCAGATCGACTCTTCTACATCTACACGTCGGGGACCACGGGGCTGCCCAAGGCTGCCATCATCGTGCACAGCAGGTGAGGGGCCCGTGGGTGTTGCCTGCCACCCCCACCCCCTACCTGCGCCCCAGCTCTTGTTGAGGATCCTGTGGGCATCTTGATCTCAACTGGGTAAAACCCACAGCCCATCTCAGGACCCAGTGCTGTCCTCTGCCCCTCCTCAGCCTCCTCCTGCCCCCATTCCTGCCCCCAACAGCCCTCCTCTCCTCCACGGCCATAGGATATCCCAACTTATGCCAAACTGCCCTGTACTTACCTTGGCCCTTGGATAAGAAGCCTCATTCGTGTTGTGCCCCACCTGCCACTTCTCTGATGTCATTTTCCCCTTCTGCCTCTTTGCTCACTCTCTCCTTGATTCCTCCAACCTGCCAGGTTGCTTCTGACCTCAGGACCTTTGCATATGCTCTGCCCTTCACCTGCGTGCCCTTCCCTAGCTCTCCCCACAGCTCCTTCTTACCAGGTCTCAGTCACTTCCCCAGAGAGGATACCCCAGCCTCCCTGGTTTTGTCCCCTTCAGCCTCTCTCTATTGCTCTGTTATATTCCTCATGGCACCAAGCATCATTTCCTTTCTTTGTTGCATGTTCTTCACCCTCCAGCCTCTAAGGCCGGTAAGAGCTGGGCTGGCTCTGCCTGGGTCCCTGCTGTGTCCCCAGTATCCAGCACGCTCCTCCCCCAACTCCCACGCTTTTCTCGGGGACGTGGGCCCCAGCCCCTGCACTCCCTGCCCCGCAGGTACTACCGCATCGCGGCATTTGGGCACTACTCCTACAGCATGCAGGCAGCAGATGTGCTCTACGACTGTCTGCCCCTGTACCACTCAGCAGGTACCACGGGGCGGCTCGGGCGGGGAAGGGGGCGGGGAACCGGGGACCCCTCATCGAGTCCACTCTCTGCAGGGAACATCATGGGCGTGGGTCAGTGTCTCATCTATGGGCTGACGGTGGTCCTGCGCAAGAAGTTTTCAGCCAGCCGCTTCTGGGATGATTGCGTCAAGTACAACTGCACGGTCAGGCCCCGCCCCTCTTTCACCCCTACCCTCCTCCCACCCGTCCGCTTTACTTCTCTGAATGGCTTTCTTGCAGGGACGTGAGGGGGCTCGGAGGGGGTCATCAGTGCTTTATGCTCTCTGTCCGGCCAGAGACTAAACCTTCAACATGTAAGCTCCTTGTATCCTCATAGCTGCTTGGGAGCGGGCAAAGGCATCACACCCATTTTGCAGGTAGGGAAACTGAGGCTTCTAATGCAGTTAGGATTGGACGCGGACTGCCTGAGCTCCTTAAGATGCTGCCTTCCCCACACCCTGTGCCGGAAAGGTTTTCCCTGCTGGTAGCTGCAGGCAAATGGATGGGTCATGCTTCCTGGTGGGGTAAGCATGAGGCAGAGGTGGAGGGCATCACTGTCCTGCAGAGCAGGTAGGGGTTAAGACAAGTCCTTTCCTCTCTCTGCCCTCCTCAGTGAGAGGAGACAGCCGGAAGGTTTCAGTGCCATGGTGGGGGTGGAAATCCAGGTGCTAGTACCTTCCTCCAGGTGGAAGAAGGAGTGAGAAGGGGGTGTGTCCAGAGACTGACAAATTGGGAGGTGCTGCCGAAGGCAATGACACCCCACTCCAGTACTCTTGCCTGGAAAATCCCATGGACAGAGGAGCCTGGTGGGCTGTAGTCCATGGGGTCGCTAAGAGTCTGACACAACTGAGCGACTTCCCTCTCACTTTTCACTTTCATGCACTGGAGAAGGAAATGGCAACCCACTCCAGTGTTCTTGCCTGCAGAATCCCAGGGACGGGGGAGCCTGGTGGGCTGCCGTCTATGGGGTCGCACAGAGTCCGACACGACTGATGCGACTTAGCAGCAGCAGCAGCAGCCCTCACCTTGAACAGGCGGGGCCGGGAGGGGTTCAGCTGGTTGCCTGAATCACACAGTAGGGCAGGGTGGGGGCTCTGGGCTGGCATCCTGGGGGACCCCTCAGGGTGAGGGCGGTGCCCTGCTCTGCTTCTGAGGATTTTATGTTCTACTTGGAGGTGGGGTCTTGGGAAAAATTGCTAATCTGAATCTTGACACATTAAACAGTCCATTTGATTAACTCAATTATTGAGAGTTGCAAATACAAACGCGACAGAAACGTTTAGGGGCTTCCCAGGCACCCATCGCTCAGCTCCAGAAGAGATCAGATGCCCTGTCCTGCCCCCTTCGCCTGCCCACCCATGTCCCTCCTCCAGTCTTGTTGTGAAGCAGCTCCAGACAGCAGCCCATTTGCTTTAGAGATAATCTCAGTGAAACCGCCAAAAGATGATGGGTTTTTTTTCTAATTGAGGTGAAATTTACATAAGATTAGCCATTTTGAAGTGGGCACTTTAGTGGTATTTAGTCCATTTATAGTGTTGTACAACTAGCCCCTCTATGCAGTTCCAAAAACTTTCCATCACCTCAAAAGGAAATCCTGTCCCCCTTGGCAGCCACTCCCCATTCCCCCCTCCCACCAGGAATCTTTCTGTCTCTATGGGCTGGCCTGTTCTGGACATTTCTTGTAAATGGGACCTCTGTGTAGGCTTTTGTGTCTGGTGAGGGCTGTCCTTAAAACAAAAGATCTGAAAGCAGGGTCTCAAAGAGATATTTGTCCATCCATGTTCATAGCAGATTATTCACAATAGATAAAACATGAAAGCAACCCAAGTGTCCATCCACAGATGAATGGATAAGCAAAATGGGTCCATCCCTACAATGGAATATTATTCAGCCTAGAAAAGGAAGGAGACTCTGACACAGGCTACAGTGCGGATGAACGTTGCAGATATTATGCTAAATGAAATACGCCCATCAAAAAAAGACAAATACCGCCTGATTTCACTTACATTAGGTACTCACAGTAGCTAGAATCATAAACAGAAAATAGGGTGGTGGTTGCCAGGGGCTGGGAGGAGGGAAGAATGGGGAATTAGCATTTAATGGGGATACAGTTTTAGATTTACAAGATGAAAAGAGTTCTGGGATGGATGGTGGTGATGGCTGCTCAATAATGTAAATGTGTTTAATACCCCTTTAAAATGGCTACCCAGGTGGCGCAGTGGTAAAGAATCTGCCTGCCAGTCGGGACACAGACTCAATCCTTGGATTGTGAAGATCCCCTGGAGAAGGAAATGGCAATCCACTCCAGTATTCTTGCCTGGGAAATCCCAAGAACAGAGGAGCCTGGCGGGCTACAGTCCATAGAGTTGTTAAGAGTTGAACATGACTGAGGGACTGAGCGTGCACACACAAAAATATGCCAAGATGGAAAAAGAAAATGCTAAGGTGGTGAATTTTATGTTATGTGTATTTTACCACGATAAAAGAGGAAAAACAAGAAGGAGAAAAACCCCACAAACACATAACTGCAGTATCATTATCACAGCCCCAAAGGATTTCTCAACGTCAAATCCTGTCCCCAAAGCGACAGGATTTCTCAACCATCAGGAACCTAGACACTGATCCCCAGTGTCTTACCATGTCAAAAATATGGGTTGTTTTTTTTTTTCTTGTTTCTATATATTTTTAAAAAATTTAAATTAGATAAGACCCACACATGGCAACTAGTTGAGGTTTCTTGTAAGATTCCTTGTCTCTCTCTCATTCTTTCTCCTTTTCCTCCCTCCCTTCCCTTATAATTTATTTATTGAAGAAAGGGAGTTTGCCCTGTGGTGTGTTCCCAGCCTGGGGATTGCTGTGAGGTCCCTTGACATACTCCTGTCACTCTGGTATTTCCTGTGCCTTGGGAGTAGGGTTAAGCCCAGCAATTTTTTTTTTAATCTATTTTTAAAAATTGAAGTATAGTTAATTGACCGTGTTGTCTTGGTTTCAGGTGTGCAGCAAAGTGATTCAGTTATATCTATTTTTTTCCGATTCTTTTCCATTATCGGTTATTACAAGGTATTGAGTACCGTTCCATGTGCCCCACGTATGTCCCGTTGCTTATTTTATATATAGTCGTGTGTATCTGCTAATCCCAAAGTCCTAATTTATCCCTTCCCACCCCCGACCCCCTTTCGTAACTATTAGTTTTCTATGTCCGTGAGTTGTTTCTGTTTTGCAAATAAGTTCATTTGTATCGGTTTTTTAGACACCACATGTAAGTGACATGTGGTATTTGCCTTTCTCTGCCTGACTTCATTGTATATGGTACTCTCTAGGTCCATCCACGGTGCTGCAGATGGTATCATTTCGTTCTTTTGTTATGGCTGAGTAGTGTGTATATTCCATTGTGTATACATACCACGTCCTCTTTATCCGTTCATCTGTCAGTGGACATTTAGGTTGCTTCCATGTGGACACTGAGATGCATGTAACTTTTCAGATTAGAGTTTTGTCCAGATACGTGCCTGGAAGTGGGATTGCTGGGTGTTTAGTTTTTTAAGGACTGTCTGTACTGTTCTCCATAGTGGAAGCACAGCATCTCTCAACTACAGCGCTGTGGACACGTGGCTCTGCCTCGTTCTCTGTGGTGGGGGCCATCCTGCGCACAGTAGGATATTTAACAGCATTTCTGGCCTAAAATCACTGGATGCCGCCAGGACCCCACCGCCCACCCGTGATAATTAAAAATGTGTCCAGACATTGTCAAGTTCATGGCCATGGTTCAAAACCACTGCTTTAGATATTTGATTGATTCAGCGTCTACTCTTTTGTCTGGGGTTCCCTGTGGGTGGTGTCATGGCCTCCTACTGGGAGGCCCAGAGTGTCTGGTGGTCCCTCTCTTTGTCCTTAACACGCATATGTTGCTTCCATTCTGTTTCCTTAGAGAGTTATTTCTGTGACCAAGAGAAAGCATTGAGGAGCTCTATAAGGATTAGATAGGGTGGAATCCTCAAGTGAAAGTCACTCAATCGTGTCCAACTCTCTGTGACCCCATGGACTGTAGCCCGCCAGGCTCCTCTGTCCATGGAGTTCTCCAGGCAAGAATACTGGAATGGGTAGTCGTTCCCTTCTCCAGGGATCTTTCCTACCCAGGGGTCGAACCCAGGTCCCCGCACTGCAGGCGGATTCCTTACCGTCCTAGCCACCAGGGATGCCACCAGGACTTAAGAAATGCTGCTGGGTTCAGAAATCCCATCTCATGGCTGTTGGATGGGAGAAACTGCATGGCTGTTTTTTTTTTTTTTTTTGCAGCAGTGGGTGCTGGCCCAGATCAACTGGCCAACTGTCCTTATCAGAGGCAGCAGGCTATAATCTGCTTTCTTGGCTGCATAAAGCAGGTGGGCAGGCAATAGACAAGTCAACCCATCATCCATCCATGGGTATTCGGTTCCTGTGTCTCCCTGTCCATTTGGCTGTGTACATTTGGAGTTGTAGCGGGGGTCCCAGGTTGACAGTTCACTCCTAGCTTCTGCTCAGATGCTGCCCTGCAGGCTGGAGGTCACAGCATGGGGCGCCTGGTGTCTCCCTCTCTGAGCTGACCTGAGTTGTTTTCCCTTTAGCCCTGGGTCTGTCCGAAGGTCCAGGCCAGAGTAAAGATCAGCTGTTTGACTCTCAGTACGTAGAGCTTGCCTCAGAGCCGCGGGCATGTCATTGTCACCTTCAGCTGCCTCAGTTGTGGTTCCGTTATCCCTTCCCCAGCCTAATTTCTGAAGAGGACAGTGGAAAGCTGCCTGGGAGTACTTGTGACGGTCTGGAGGGCAGCTCTGTTCTTAGGCAGGACTTTGTCAGCTGACAGGTAAAACCGAAACCCTAACCCTAGCCCTAACCTAAACTCTAGCTTTCTTGAGGAAAGGCATATTATCAACTTGTGGAACTGAAGAAGCCAAATAGTGGACAGCTCCAGGCACATCTTGATGGGGGTGGGGGTGTCTCTTGTTTTTCTCTTCCTTTTGATCTCTTCTTTCCTTAGTGGGTGGCTTCCTCCCCACCCTTGCTTCCCCAAGAGGGTTCCCAGCAGCCCCAGTTGACAAAGAGCCTGTGTTCCTACCAGTCTATTAAAAGTCTCAGGGATGATGCTCATTGGCTGAGCTGTGGTCACATGCTTATCCTTGAACCAATCAGTGTCTGAGGATGGACTGGACTGATTAGCCAGGCTGTATGACTTGCTCTGCCCTCGAAATGGGGTGGACTGGGCCACCAAGACAGGTGAAGGAGCCTGAGGGCAGAGGGAGATAACCCATCAGGGGTCTCTGATCTTGCCTTGCCCAGGCTTGCCTCCTGGTGATCTTCGCCCAACCTTATCTCCTCTCTGGGTCTTGGTGCCTTCACCTTCAATAAGGGAGTGTTGGGAAGATTAAACAGATGAGCTCTGTGTTCAACAGGCTTGTATTCATCAGATCCGCACCAAGTCCTGCTCAGCCATGGTGGCATTTGAACTGAGACCTGACTCTCAGTGCATCAGAGGGAAGAGTGTTCTAGGCAAAGGGCACGGTATGTTCAAAGGCCCTGAGGAGGAGACCCATGTGACAAGAGCACAGGAGTGAGCACAGGAGTTGGAGGGAGACAAGGTAGTGAGGAAGGCAGGGCCAGATAGAGTTGATCACAGGTCAAATTTTATAATGCATTTTGGTATGAGTACTTTGAAGCTATGACTGCCATGGTGGTTCATTCTGAACATGTAACTGTTTCATTGAGACTCTGGAGCCAGGATGTCAGATTCCAATCAGATTTTACCACGTTATCAGCCTTGGTGGGCACTTAGTGTCTATGAGCATCTGTAAAGTGGGGAGGGTACATTCAGAAGCTCACCTGAAGATGAGGACTCAAGGGCAACTGAGTATCTGGGAGACGACCCCAGAGGTGGAGCCACAGGAAAGAGAGGGAAGGAGCTGGCGGAGAGGGGTGGTCAGTAGCCCCTGAGCCACTGGGGCTAGGTCTGTGCTGTGACTTCAGGGAAGCCACAAAGAACATGACCTGACAAGTTATCCCAGCCCTAGGTCAGGCGGGCAGCCTGAGCTCAGAAAGGGCTCTGAGCGAGTGCATAAGTATAAATGGTCTGGACTGTTCTCCTGCTGTCATAATCTTTAAGGCCATTTTGCACCAAGTGCCCAGATGGGAGGAAGGAGGTTGTTGGGTCTGGGGGGCCTCCAGCCCGTGGCAGCCTCCGCCCCCAGTGGGCTCCTCTCTGCCCCAGCGCAGGCGCTCACTGCTCACTTCCCACCCCACCCCCAGGTGGTCCAGTACATCGGGGAGATCTGCCGCTACCTGCTGAAGCAGCCGGTGCGCGAGGCGGAAGGACGGCATCGTGTGCGCCTGGCAGTGGGCAACGGGCTGCGGCCGTCCATCTGGGAGGAGTTCACGGAGCGCTTCGGTGTCCGCCAGATCGGCGAGTTCTACGGGGCCACCGAGTGCAACTGCAGCATCGCCAACATGGACGGGAAGGTGGGCGCGGGTGGGGCGGCCCGGGCAGGGCTAGGGGTTCGGGGAGCACTGCTCCCTCTGCCTCGCCGGCCTGGGTTCCCATAGAACAGCCTGGTTTGTGGTGGGCAGCCTTCCTGACAGCTTGCTCAGTCACCTGACTGTCACCCCTGAGTTCTGATTCACAGCATGGCTCTGTGCCTCAGCCTTTCAGAGCCTCAATTTGTAGCAATAGAGGTGGCAAGGGGGAGCAGGGCTCTGGGGGACCCAGGGCCAGGAATGGGGTGCTGATCTACTAGGCAAGTCACTCAGAGGGCTTCTTGGGCCTCTGTTTCCTCATCAGTAAATGGGATTAACAACTTAGGTTTGTTCTGATCATGGAACATCCCAAACTCAGTATAGCACCCTTTCCCCCTGCAGAAAGCTCTCTGAAAACATGCAGACGTTTATGATTAGCAAATATTATCTCTGCTATATCCTTGCAGGACCCTCCTTCTCCCTTATCAAGCGTTTCCCACCCAATGTCAGGGACAGAAAAGGAGAAGAAGAATAAAGCAAGCGCCCCGGAGGCAGGCATTCTTTTTTGTCTCTTGCTGCTGGGTCCCCAGCGTTGGACGACAAGGCCTGGTCCCCACCATGCACATGAGTTGAATATGCAGCCCCAGAGTACACTCTTGTCAAACCAGCAGAGGTTGCTGCTGGAACAAACATGCCCAACCACGTGCAGCAGTGCAAACCCACTAGATGGGCATTTCTGCTCCTAGAACTGAGCCAGGCAGTATGCCATGCACTGGGCAGAAGCTCTGCCAGGTCCCTTCATGGCTTCAGAGTCACTCAGGGCATCCACTTCCTGCCAGCCTGGAGGGTTTTAAGGACCAAGAAGTGGTGGCCGACTGGCAGGTCTCCTCACGTGACTGCAAGGGAGGCTGGGAACGGGGAGAGAAGGGGATGATTCCTGGTGGGAGCCTGCACTTCATAACCCCCTCATTCAGATCATCGAAGGTCACAGAGTTAGTGCTAATTCTAGGCCCTGAGGCAGGAGAGGCAAGGTGTCGGGGGTGGGGGTGGGGGGAGGCCACACCATGTCACTGCAGGGCTCCTCGCTGACTGGGTTGGCCCCATCCCAGGTCGGTTCCTGTGGCTTCAACAGCCGCATCCTGCCCCACGTGTACCCCATCAGGCTGGTGAAGGTCAACGAGGACACCATGGAACTACTGCGGGATGCCCAGGGCCTCTGCATCCCGTGCCAGACCGGTGAGCAGGGTCCTGTCCAGTGCCCCCCGGGGAGCTGGGGGCCCCACCTCCTGCCCGCCCAGCACAGCCTGAGTGCTGCCTCCTCCCCAGGGGAGCCCGGCCTTCTCGTGGGTCAGATCAACCAGCAGGACCCTCTGCGTCGCTTCGACGGCTACATCAGTGAGAGCGCCACGAGCAAGAAGATCGCCCACAGCGTTTTCCGCAAGGGTGACAGCGCCTACCTGTCAGGTGTGCAGATCCCGGGGGCGGGCTGTGGGGGTGCTGGGCCACCGTCTCACCTCCCGCTCTCCCCTCTGCCAGGTGACGTGCTGGTGATGGATGAGCTGGGCTACATGTACTTCCGGGACCGCAGCGGGGACACCTTCCGCTGGCGTGGGGAGAACGTCTCCACCACTGAGGTGGAAGGCGTGCTAAGTCGCCTTCTGGGCCAGACAGATGTGGCTGTGTATGGAGTGGCTGTGCCAGGCAAGCTGGGGCTCTGGGGGTGGTCCCAGGGTCCTGGGGGCAGCCCCAGAGGAGCCCAGCCAGGAGGAACTTGGAGGTACAGGTGCCCTGGTAGGCAAGACCTAAAACAGTGCACAGCCTGGACAACCGCTCAACAGGGTGGTGTCCTGGATCTGGAATTATTCCTCATGCCTGATGTTGCGCTTCAGTTTCCTCATCCAGGAAATGGGCTCATGAGATCAGCTGTGGCTCAAGGTTGCAGGGAGTGCAGCAGGAGCTCAATAAAGGGTTCACTGCTTCAGCGAGCATTATCCCAGGTGGATAGGGCTGGAGGTCAGAGGCCAGGGGCTGCCACTGGAGGATGGATCTAGTCTCATGGTGGGGCCAGGGTGGTGGTCTCAGCCAGGTCTTTGTCTCTAGGAGTAGAGGGCAAAGCAGGCATGGCAGCCATCGCAGACCCCCACGGCCGGCTGAGCCCCAACGCACTGTACGAGGAACTGCAGAAGGTGCTGGCGCCCTATGCCCGGCCCATCTTCCTGCGCCTCCTGCCCCAGGTGGACACTACAGGTGCGGCCCCCTGCCTCTCCGTCCGCCCATTTGTCAGTTTCTCAACCATTTACTTACCCGTTCTGGTTCAGCCCCTGCGCCTGGTCTAACCTGCTGTCCACGGCCAGCTGGCACTATGAGCTAAGCTCTCCTCTTGTCATATTTGTGCGCTTCCTCCTTCCCGTTCCTCACTCCTACCCCACTGGCCATCCTGCAACGTTTGCTTCATCTCTTCATTTTTGGCATTTTTCCGAGGACTAGGGAATTTGAGCGAATCATCTCACACCTTTGAGGTTTCCTATTCTGTAAATCACCTGCTCGTATCTAGTATTGTCTCATTCTTTCCTTGTGATTTACGGGAGTTCCTCCTAATAGTGTAGATGTTAATTCCTTAGCAATTTCAGACATTTTAAATCTCCTCTATTTTGGAATCTGTTAACTTTGTCCATGGTGCCCATTATTGAAAAGAAGCTTTAATTTTGATACAAAGGTGAACACCACCATCATCACCTCTGCCTCTGCTTTTTTAATCTTGAGGTTTGTACTTTTCCAGTTTCTTTCTTTTTTTTTTTAATGGCCAAGCAGCATAACTTGCAGGATTTTAGGATCAAACCGGTATCCCCTGCAGTGAAAGTGCAGAGTCCCAAATACCAGGGAAGTCCCTGAAGTTTCATTAAAAAGAAAAAAAAAACCAACCTTCCTAATTCTTGAGCACACAGGGATTCTCCCTCGATTTTCTACAAACCCAGATCTTTCACAAAACCCCTCTTTAATTGTCTACTTCAGGGAGTGCAAACTTTTTCTTTAAGGCCCAGATAGTAAATATTTTCAGTTTTGCGGGCCACAGCCTCTGCAGCAATGATTCATCTCCTCAGCTGTAGGGCAGAAATAGCAGTGAGTAGTGTGTATGTGTCTGGGGGTGGCTTCCTCAGGTAGGGGGTTGAATTTGGTCCATGGGTGGATCATGGGCCTATAAGTTGCTGACCCCTGACCTCCTGTGTGACCGACCCAGCCCTTTCACCTTCTTGGTCTTGTGTGGGGTGGACATGTGACAGGCAGGGAGTATACATGGAGTTTTGGGTCATGCGGGAGGTGGTCAGGGAGGCCTCCCTGGCAGAGGGAGCATGAAGCTGAGATCCAAAGGCCAAGGGGGAATCAGGAGGGCAAAATGGGGAAGAATGCTTCTGGCAGAGGGGACAGCCTATTCAGAGGCCTGGAGGTGCCAGAGAGAGTAGTTAGCTGGGGCAGGGGGTTCCTGGCAGCCCCCTGCCAAGTTCCCACCCCACCCCCACCCCTACTTCCGCCCCCGTCCCCACAGGCACCTTCAAAATTCAGAAGACCCGGCTGCAGCACGAGGGCTTCGACCCACGCCAGACCTCGGACCGGCTCTTCTTCCTGGACCTGAAACAGGGCCACTACCTGCCTCTGGATCAGGGTGTCTACACCCGCATCTGCTCAGGCGCCTTCGCCCTCTGACACTCCTCTGTTGGCCCAAGACTCCGCACCAGGCCCAGCGAGCAGGGTGGGCTGGAGCCAGACAGACAGCCCTGCCCTGTCCTGGGGCAGAGAAGCCGGATCGCAGGAGGAGCCCTTGTTTCTCACCTTCATCCTCCTCCTCTCCACCAGCTGGCTGCCCCTGCCTGTCTTCCACTCTCGTGTCTGTGTGTCTGTCTGTGCTCCCTGCTTCTGGGCCTCCCCGCTGTCCCTGACTGCCCTCCCCTCTTCCTCCATCTCTCCTCCCCTGCTCACTTCCTGCCAAAAGTAGAACAGACGTTTCTGGGAGCTGCAGTCTGTGCGGGGGCCCACAGCTGTCCTGGGGGCCTCTTCGGGTCCTCCCGCAGAGGGTGGTAAACCCAGAGTGGGGCTGCTCCACCTCCCTCTCAGCTGTGCCTTATTAACAAACCCCACCCAGCCCAGCCTTCCCTAGGCTGCTGGATTCCAGGACATTGTAGCCCTGTAGGAGCTCCAGGCAGCCCCTCTGCCTTCCTTGCTGAATGAGGAGCTAGGGATAGTCTGTCTGGACAACCTGGGGGGGCCTCGGCCCAGGGCCCTCCAGGTCAGCAGGGATTTTCTGCCCAGCTGGGCCAATTGCCTTTTGCACTTCCTGTCCCTGGTGGCTCTCCCTTGTCTTGCCTGCCTTTCCTGATGCCCCAGAAACTTCTGGAACTGACTGTGACCACTTGGATATTGCTCCTGCCCAGTTGTCACCATGGAGCTCCTGCTGGAGGGGACCTGAAGATGGCCCTGGGAGGCTGCTTGGCCCACTGCTCAGATGCTTACCCTGGAGGAGGCCTCTTGGGGACCCCACCTGCCATGGCTGCTGGCAGGACCCAGGGGAATGGCAGCAGTGGCTTTGGGGGAGCTGCCAGGTCAGGGGTGGCCTCTGAGATGCCCTCAGGGGTTCCTGCCTATTGACTGTTCCCCTGACCTTGCTAGTGACAACTTGGACCCTTGATTGGTGACATCCCGAGACCACCCCGCCAGGACAGCCCGGACCTTCCCATCAGCTTCGTCGGTGGCTCATCCCAGACACCCATCGGTGGGGCTGGCCACCCAGACTGCCCCCCGTCCCTCCCTCTGGCAGCACCGCCCGGCAGCTAGAACAGCAAGGCCAGTAGCAAATGACCCCGTGCTGTTTCGCATGGGCCTTTTCAAGCACTGAGGTTTTGTTTCCTCATTGAGTTTAAGAAATAAACCTGCAGAGCGTCTGGTGCCTGATAGGAGCTCAGCCACTCACCTTTTGTCTCCATGTGGCCCAGAACCCTGTGAGTCTCAGAGAGCAGAGAGCAGGCCCCTCCCAGGGAACACATGGTTGGTCGCCAGACACAGGCAAAACACACTCAGCCTTTACTGATAGCTCCTGTTGCCTCTTCTCCCACCTGCAAGGTCCAGGGTCTGGGGACTGGATAGGGGGTGGCGGGGCCACGGGTTAGCATTCTTACCACCTCCCTACAGCCTCTGGGTTCTGGCAGGTGCACAGGATGGCCCGGGACAAACAGTATGTCTCGGCAGGTCTGGCTTCCCCTCTCTGGGGGGCCAGCATGTGTGGCTGTAGCTCTGAGTGAGAGCCACCAGGCCTGCGAGGGTAACTGTCTGAGCTGGGATTTGAACCCAGGACATTGAGCTCCAGAGTTCATCTTCTCAGCTTCCTCCTCCAGAATTACAATGTCTGTCTTATCTTGTCTCCAAAGGAGAGAGGAAGAAAATCTTATGAAAATTGCTAGGTGCTAGGTGGGGGCACCCAGGGGGTTACTCTGGGGATGCATGGGGGTTGGATGAGTCCTGGACCAGCCTAAGAGTGGATGAACTATTGTTGTGGGGTGCTGGTCCTTCACTGCTCACGGTGCAAGGAAGGTGATGCAAGGTAGAGCCTTTGAGATGCCCAGTGAAGGTGAGAAAGATACGTCGTGGTGGGGATGGAGGCCCCTGGTGTGCTGATAAGCAAGTGCATTCTGGGTAACATCCCTTCAGACATCTGACCACCTCCAAAGGTGTCATCATGGTCCCTGTTGAACAAATGAGGAGACTGAAGACACAGGGAGGGGAATGAAATCCCTGTCAGGGGCTCTAGTGAGGAAGTGGTCTAGTGGGGACCTTTCTCAGTGCACAGTCAGTCTCTCTAGCTGCAACAATGTAAGAAGTTCTCTCCGACCAGCAAGAAAATAATCCTGATGACTGTTCGGTTCCGGCTCTGTGTGTGTTTGCTCTTAAAAATTAATAGATTTTTATTTATTACCACAGTCTGAGGTTTACAGAAAAATGAGCAGAAAGGACAGAGTTCTCATATGCCCTTTGACCGCTGTTTCCACTAGAATTAACATCTGACATTCGTGGGCTACGTTTGTTACACCTGATGAGTTAATCTTGATACATTATTATTAAGCCAAGTCCACAGTTTACATTAGGGTTCCACTCTGTTGTACATTCTATGGGTTTCAACAATACATAATGGCTTGCAACCACCCTTAAGAGTATCACAAAGAATAGTTTCTCTTGCTCTAAAAATCCTATGTTCCACCTCTCATCACTCCTATCCCAACCTGTGGCAACCACTGTTCTTTTTACTGTCTCCCTAGTTTTGTTTTTTCCAGACTGTCATGGATAGATTTGGAATCAGACTGGGTGTCATCTTTTCAGAGTGACTTCTTTCATTTGGGGTTCCTCTATGCCTTCTTCTGGCTTGATAGATCTGTATTTTTTTTCCCCATGCCAAATTAGGAGCTTCGTTGCCCCTGGGGACCCTCAGTAAATCATGAAGAGAGATGGGAGCTGATAGTGCTCTGCCCCGAGCTGCTCCTTTCTGGATGGGCCCTGGAAGAATGTGCACAGAGAGGACGCCTGTACTTGTGGGAAGGGAAACGCCCCAGCCTGGTGTTGGCAAGTGTGCTGTGAGAGGCAGGGGCTGGGCCGTGCACAAGGGACCAGGAAGCAGCAGCAGCTGCCCGAGCGGGCACATGGAAGACGAGAGTTAGCGCCAAAATAGGGGGCTGCAGGCTGGGTCCCTGCCCCACACTCTTCTGGCGTCCCCATCACTTTGGGGAAGAGTCCAGGCTCTTTGGGTAGCACTGCTGTCCTGCAGGCTGCTTCCCTTGTACCATGGATAATTGTTTCCAGCCTGTGTCTGGTTTCAACGCCTTCATTCCGATTATTCCTTGTGCCTGAATCACTATTTTTAATTGAGCTAATTATGCAGACCATAAATTCGCCCTTTTAAATAGTGCAACATAGTGGCTTTTAGTATATTCACAGGGTTATGCAACCACCCCCTATGTCTAATCCCAGAACATTTTCATCACCCCAAAAAACCCTCATATCCATTAGAAGTCACTGCCCATCCTCTGTCTTCAACCTCTGGCAACTACTACTTCCTGTCTCTATGGATTTATCTATTCTGGATATTTCATAGAAATGGAATCACACAATCTGTGGCCTATGGTGTATGACTTATTTCTCTCAGTATGCTTTTAGATTCATCCAAGTTGCAGCTCATTCCTTTTTATGGCCAAACAATATACCATTGTATGGGTAGACGACATTTTTTTTTTAGCCACCAATTGATGGATGTTTTTTTATTTCCTTTTTTTTTTTTTTTTTTTGGCTATTGTGAGTAATGCTGCTGAGATCTTTTGTGTAAAAGTTTTTGTGTGAACGTATGTCCTGAATTCTCTTGGGTATAAACCTAGGTGTGGAAATGCTAGGTCACATGGTAACTATGTTTAACCTTTTGAGGAACTGCCAGACTGTTTTCCACAGTGACTGTATCACTTTATATTCCCCGCAACAGCAGTGTGTGAGTTCCAGTTTCCCACATCCTCCTCAGCACTTATTTTCTGTTTTTTGTTTGTTTTTTTTTTGGCCGCACAGCTAGGCATGCAGGATCTTAGTTTGCCAACAAGTGGTCGAAATTGTGCCCCCTGCAGTGCAATCTTGGAGTCTTAACCACTGGACTGCCAGGGAAGTTCTGTCTTTTTTATTGTGATCATTTTAGTGGGTATTCAGCGGTATCTCCTTATAGTTTTGGTTTGCATTTCTTGAGGGCTAATAAGTAGAACATCTTTTCATGTGTTTGTTGTTGCCTAGTTGCTAAGTCCTGTCTGACTCTTTGCCATCCCATGGACTGTAGCCCACCAGGCTCCATGGAATTCTCCAAGCAAGAATACTGGAGTGGGTTACCATTTCCTTCTCCAGGGGGATCTTCCCAATCCAGGGATCGAACCTGCATCTCCTGCATTGGTAAGCAGTTTCTTTACCACTGAGCCACCTGGGAAGCCATCTGTATACCTCCTTTGAAAAGAAATGTCATTCAGATCCTTTGCCCAGTTTTTAACTGGGTCGTCTATTTAGAGTTGGAAGACTTCTTACTGTAATTCTGTATACTAAATCCTTATAAGATATGGTTTGCAAATTTCTCCTATCCTGTGGATTGTCTTTTCACTCTTTTGGTAGTATCCTTTGAAACATATTTTTCATTTTGATGAAACTCAGTTTATCTGTCTTTTTTCTGGCCACACTATGCAGCATTTGGGAACTTAGTTCTCCAACCAGGGATTGAACCTGTGGCCCCTGCATTGGGAGCATGGAGTCTTAACTGCTGGACTGCCATGGAAGCCCCACTCTTGCTTTTGGAATCATTTTCTAACCCAAGGTCATAAAGATTGATGCATCTGCTTTCTAAGAATGTTTTCGTTTTAGCCCTGACATTTAAATTTTTGTGCACGGTTTGAGGTGGGAATCTCTATTAGTTTTCTAGTGCTGAGGTGACAAATACCGCTAACTTGGTGGCTTAACACCAGTCATTTTACAGTTCTGAACGTGAGAAGTCAGAACTGGACCTTACTTGGCTAAAATCAAGGTTTGACAGGGCTGCTTTCCTTCTGGAGTTTCTGAGACAATCCACTTCCTTGCCTCTTCCAGCATTTAGAAACTGCCCACATTCCTTGACTCGTGGCCTCTTCCTCCCATCTTCAAAGCCATCAGCAGTGGGCTGAGTCTTTTTCATGCTGTCATTTCTCTGGTCCTCCTCCTCCTGCCTCCTCCTCCCATTTTCAGTGACCCTTGTGATGATATTGTGCTCATTCATGCAATCTCTTCTAAGGACAGGTGATTAGCAACCTAATTCAATCTGCAACCTTCATTTCCCCCTGCCAAGTAACCTAACAAATTCATAGATTTAGGGAACATAGATTTTGGAGAAGGCAATGGCACCCCACTCCAGTCTTGCCTGGAAAATCCCATGGATGGAGGAGCCTGGTGGGCTGCAGTCCATGGGGTTGTGAAGAGTTGGACATGACTGAGTGACTTCACTTTCACTTTTCACTTTCCTGCATTGGAGAAGAAAATGGCAACCCACTCCAGTGTTCTTGCCTGGAGAATCCCAGGGATGGGGGAGCCTGGTGGGCTGCCGTCTATGGGGTCGCACAGAGTCAGACACGACTGAAGTGACTTAGCAGGGTGTGGACACCATTGGGGAACTATTTTTCTGCCTACTACAGGGTTCAATTTCATTCTTTTGCATGTGACTAATTTTCCCAGCACCAGTTGTTGAAAAGACTATTCTTTTCGTATTGAATAATTCTGGCACCCTTGTTGAAGAGTCACTGATCACAGACATATGGTTTGTTGTTCTAGCTCAGCTCTATTCCATTGATATATCTGTGTACTGTATGTCAATACCACAGTTTGATTACTATAGCTTTGTAGTAAGTTTGAAATCAAGAAGTGTGAATCCTCCAATTTAGTTCTTCAAGACTGGTTAGCTATTTGGGGCCCCCTGCAATTCCTCATGAATTTTAGGATCAGTTTGTTGCTATCTCAAAAAAGGCTCTCAGAATTTTGATAGGGATTACATCATGTTTATAGACCAGTTTGGGGATTGTTGCTATCTTAACAGCTTTCCCATGTGGCTCAGAGGTAAAGAATCTGCCTGCCCATGCAGAAGATGCAGGAGTCACGGCTTTGATCCCTGGCTTGGTAAGATTTCCTGAAGGAGGAAATGGTAACCCACTCCAGTATTCCTGCTTGGAAAACCCCATGGACAGAGGAGCCTGGCGGGCTACATACAGTCCACAGGGTCGGACACAACTGAGCACAAGCACACAGGCTATCTTAACAATATGAAGTTTTCCAATCCATGAATGTGGGATGTTTTTCCATTTATTAAGATCATATTTTAAGTTACTTTTTGGCAAAGTTTTATAGTTTTCAGCGTATAAGTCTTGCACCTCTTTTGCTAAAATTATTAAGTATTTTATTCTCTTTGCTGCTATTATAAATGGAACTGTTTTCTTAATTTGCTACTTCTTTGAAAGATGCAGTACCTAGGCAAATCTCACTGCACTTATTACACTATCCTAAACTCTCAGGTTCTGAGGTGGTCCAGCTGCCCTGACCCACCAGACCTCCTGCCCCTTCCAATCCTCCCTGCTCATGTTATTCCCTGAATATTCTATCTTATCGGGCTTCCCTCCTGGCTCAGTCGGTAAAGAATCTGCTTGCCTGCAATGCGGGGGACCCCGGTTCAATTCCTGGGTCAGGAAGATCCCCTGGAGAAGAAAATAACAACCCACTCCCTAAGAGTCAGACAGGACTGAGTGACTTCACTTTCACTTTTCACTTTCATGCATTGGAGAAGGAAATGGCAACCCACTCCAGTGTTGTTGCCTGGAGAATCCCAGGGACGGGGGAGCCTGGTGGGCTGCCGTCTATGGGGTCGCACAGAGTCGGACACGACTGATGCGACTTAGCAGCAGCAGCAGCCAGTATTCTTGCCTAGAGAATCGCATGGACAGAGGAGCCTGGCAGGCTACAGTCCATGGGGTCACAAGAGTCGGACACGACTTAGCGACTAAACCACCACCATTCTATCTTATCAGCCAAGGCCCACTTGTCTCTCTCGGAGCTTCTCCAGGCAAGACCCAGAGGGGAGGAGATCTCCACAGAAACATGCAGGAGAAATTCAACACAGCTGCTACACCGTGCCACAATTCAGGAGGGTTGAGAGGACTCTGTGAACAAACGAAATACACCCGTCCTTATCAAGTATATACTTTAAAATACATAATTATACTTTAATTAAAGAGAGAAACAACAAATACCAACAAGATAAACGTGCTAGTTCAGAAATTTCAAAGTCCACCAAAATCCCCGCCCTCGAAGAAATCGGCTCCCTCTAACCCCACCCCAGGGCCCCCTCATTGCGAGCCTCGAAGCTCTGAGCTCCGCTCTCTAGGCCCGCCCTGATATCAGGAAGTAGAGCTCAGCTGCACCTACTCTGCCTGCTCCAGCCCAGGAAAAAGCTCCATGATCAGGCAAAAAAATCGGTGAGCGCATCAGGACCCACTGCCCGGCCTCTCCGGGACGTCATTCGTGGGTCTGCGCATGTGCTACAGGCACCTGGGTAGCGGGACGGGCGTTCACGCAGGCGCACTCGTGGCCGCCGGGAGGGCTTCCTCCTCCCTGCCACCGCCATCGCCATGGCCGCGCCGGCCCCCCGCCTCATCTCTGTCTTCTCGAGCCCGCAGGAACTGGGTGCGTCGTTGGCGCAACTGGTAGTGCAGCAGGCAGCATGCTGCCTGGCGGATGCCGGCGCCCGCTTCACGCTCGGCTTGTCCGGCGGCAGCCTTGTCTCCATGTTAGCCCGCGAGCTGCCCGCTGCCGCCGCCCCCGCTGGACCCGCTAGCCTCGCGCGCTGGACGCTGGGCTTCTGCGACGAGCGCCTTGTGCCCTTCGAGCACGCCGAGAGCACGTACGGCCTGTACCGGGTGAGAGCTACGGGGGCCGCCGGGGGTCACGCCGAGAGGGCCGTGCACATCGCCTGGACCCGGCTACGGAGGCCACCGGGGGTCATGTCGAAAAGGCCGCGCCCACCGCCTGGACCAGGCGACGAGAGTTATGCAGGGTAGCACCGTGCCCTCTGCCTGGACTGGAGCTGGGAATGGTCTGCTGGGTGCCCTGAGGTTCCATCTGGGGTGCACCTCCACTGCCACCCGGGTGGACCGGTGATGCATTTTGTGTGTGTGTGCTCTGTCGCTAAGTCGTGTGCGATTCAGGTGGCCAAGTAGAGGGCATGAGCAAAGGCATAGAGACGAAACTTGGTGGTCCATTCCAGGACTTCGAGACGCTCAGGCGCTGCAGGCTAGTAAGTGCAGAGGCCGAGTTAGGGAAGAGCCAGGTAGGCGGGATCTGGTGTGGAAACTGGGCCTCGGTTTCCCCATCTCTAACCTGGCAAGTTCTCTTTGATCTCCACTCTGCTTGTGGCGCTGTCAACTCCGTGGCTGGTTATCTTTGGCCTGGGGCCCCAGACTCCTATAGAATCAGGGAAACCCCCCACCCCCATTTTATAAGAAGGGAAACTGAGGCCTGGAAGAGCTATAATCTGAGCTGCCCTCCACTCCCCCACCCCCTCCCGCGCATCTGAGTCAACTCTTCCTGCTGTGGATGGAGAAGGAAAACCCACCCAGGGAGGTGTGGGAAGGGTGGGTTTGGCCAGAAGCCTCAGATTGCTCAGGTCCTGGGTGTGTTGAGTTCTCTTCGAAAAGAAGCTTGAGCTGTTTTGTTTGTTTGTTTGGTAATAAGGAAGGTTTACTGATTACCATGGCTTTATCCACATCATCTCATGAAACCCTACAAGTGACTATGAGGCGGGGACTGTTAGTACCTGCATTTCATAGATGGAGAAACTGAAGCCAGACAAGGAGAGTCACCTAGTGACCAGTGAGGGAGCTGGGGTATGAACCTGCCTGGCGGAACCCCCCAGAGAGCACCCGGGACACATTTCAGGGGCAGGGGTCACTCTCAAGTCTGCTTTCCTGCGTGTCTTCCCCTAGAGCTTAATTTAAAAGTGACCCCGTGCTTCTTTTTTACTTTGCCAGACTTTGAAAGACTTTTTAAATTTTTTTTATTTTTGAAGATTTTTTTTTTTTTTGATGTGGACCATTTTTAAAGTCTTCATTGAATTTGTTGAATATTGCTTCTCTTTTATGTTTTGGTTTTTTGATGGTAAGGCGTTTGTGATCTTAGTTCCCTGACCAGGGACGGAACCCATATCCCCTGTGTCAGAAGAGGAAGGTCCCTGAAAGACTTTTAATTAGGAAAGCCATACTTGCTCAAGTAACAGAATCCTAACAAAACAATAGAGAGAAAGTTGCAAGGACGTTCAGTGTGTGTGTGTGTGTGTGTGTGTGTGTGTGTCCTTGTATCCAGCACTAGGGACAGTTCCCTCGTAGGGCTCATAGTGGGGTGGGGCACCAACACACAGGGCAGTAAGAGTGGAAATCCATTCATAGCCGCCGTGAAATGCAGTTTGGACAGAAGATAATAGTGTGAGATGATGGGGACTTCCCTGGTGGCTCAGAAGGTAAAGCTCCTGCCTGTAATGCAGGAGACCCGGCGATCCCTGGGTCGGGAAGATCTCCTGGAGAAGGAAATGGCAATCCACTCCAGTATTCTTGCTTGGAAAATCCCATGGACGGAGGAGCCTGGTAGGCTACAGTCCATGGGGTCGCAAAGAGTCGGACACGACCGAGCGACTTCACTCCCTGGTAGTCCAGTGGCTAAGACTCCACGCTCCCAATGCAGGGGGGGCCTGGGTTTGATCCCTGGTCAGAGAACTTAGTGGAGAAGGCAGTGGCCCCCCGACTCCAGTACTCTTGCCTGGAAAATCCCATGGATGGAGGAGCCTGGTAGGCTGCAGTCCATGGGGTCGCTAAGAGTCTGACACGACTGAGTGACTTCACTTTCCCTTTTCACTTTCATGCATTGGAGAAGGAAATGGCAACCCACTCCAGTGTTCTTGCCTGGAGAATACCAGGGTTGGGGGAGCCTGGTGGGCTGCCATCTATGGAGTCGCACAGAGTCGGACACAACTGAAGCAACTTAGCAGCAGCAGCAGGAGCAGGGAACTTAGATCCTGCATGCTACAGTGAAGATCAAAGATCGCAAGTGCTGCAATTAAGACCCAGTCCAGCCAAATAAATATTTTTTAAAAACTGTGAGATGATAAGAAGTGCCAGGGGAGAAGGGAGAGCATCCTTCAGCCAGGGCAGTGGGGCGCTCTGAGGAGGTGACATTTGGGCAGCGACCAGGAGGATATGAGGAGCTGGCCACAGGTGAGCTGGGGCAGAGGGTACAGCAGAGGCAAATACTATGCGGTGGGAACAGATGTGGGGCGAGGATTTGCTCCTGCCAGTTTTCCCCGGAAGGGAATCATATTAGTTTCCTGGGGCTGTGGTAGCAAAGTACTAACCAATGGGTAGCTTAAAACAACAGTCATCAATTCACAGTTCTGGAGGCCAGAAGTTCAAAATCAAGGTGTCAGCAGTCCCATGCTCCCTCCAAAGGCTGTCAGGGAGGAGGCTTCCTTGCCTCTTCCAGCTTCTGGGGGTTCCAGGCTTGGGGCCACATCACTCCAATCTCTGCCTCTGTTTCTCCGTCACTTGTTCGTCTGATTCTCTCTTTGTGTCCTCCTCTTGTAAGGACACAAGTCTTTGAATTTAGGGCCTTTCCAAATGCCCTGTGACCTCATCTACGCTAATGACAACTGCAAGGCCCTCTTTCTAAATAAGGCCACATTGTTTTTTTTTAATTAATTAATTATTTTTGGCGGTGCTAGGTCTCTGTTGCCAAATGGGCTTTTCTCTAGTTGTGGCGAGCGGGGACTGCTCTAGTTGCAGTGCCGGGGCTTCTCACTGTGGTGGCTTCTCTTGTTGCGGAGTTCGGGCTTCCGTAGTTGTGGCTCCTAGGCTCTAAAGCACAGGCTCAGTAGTTGCGCACAGGCTCAGTGGCCCTGCAGCACGTGGGATCACCCCAGATTAGAGATCAAAGCCGTGTCTCCTGCATTGGCAAGTGGATTCTTTATCACTGAGCCCCCAGGGAAGTCCATATTCTGAGATTCCAGGTGGATGTCAATTTGGGGCGGGATCACTAAGCAACATGGTACAGGGACGCAGAGGGGTTCCTCTCCTGGAGGATGGGCCCCGGGCAGTTGGGGTTCTCCGAGTATGAATGGTTCACCCTGTACCATGGGCCTTCTGCTGTCCAGGCTGGGAGGAAGAGCTGGGCCCACCTTCCTGGGGATGGTTCCTCAGCACCTGCAAAGTGTTTAGAGAGAACCCACCCAATCAACCAGCCGTTCCAGTTCTAGGAACCTGCCAAACCGATGTCCAGCCTGAGGAGGAGGAAATGGCTCTGAGCCTCTAGGGGGAGGGCAGCTACGAAGGGGACTCAGGGGACAGAAATAGGGCGCCCGTACTCCCCCCTGACTTCACTCATACGATCCCCAAGGGTGTGTGTAGATAGGGACCTTGGGCAAAGCTGGTCTTTCCAACTGTCCATATGTCTGATCGTGCTCCTCCCCAGCTCACACACCCTCCTTGGCTCCCTGTTACGCTCAACACAGAGCCTGCACTCCTCTGGCCAGCACTGGTGGGGAGTCAGCACCCTAAGTTCTGGCTGGCTCATCCCATGTCCTTGCTGCCTTCCCCCTCTGCTCCAAACACTATATTTTTGTTGTTTACCTACTTTTACTTTGTGGGTCAGCCCGGCGTTGCCTTGGCTGAGCTAGGCCCTGCGCAAAAGGAGGCACCGAGGTGGGGGTTGCCAGCATCCATCCCAGGGCAGATCAAAGACCATGGGGCTCATCTCTGCGGGAAAGGGCTGGAGCCTTCTGCCTTGCAGGATGCCTGACTCCAGGTTCTTCTGCATTAAATCCACTGATCATAGGCTGGGGTGCTTGCTATGGACCGGGCATGCTCATCCTGTAGGGCAACCCAGAAGAGATCAGTGCTTACCACGGTTACATGTCATACCCCGGGAAAGGGCTGGAGCCTTCTATCTTGCAGGACGCCTGACTCCAGGTACTTCTGCATTAAATCCACTGATCATAGGCTGGGGTGTTTGCTGTGGGCCGGGCATGCTCACCCTGTAGTGCAACCCAGAAAAGAAATCAGTGCTTACCACAGTTACATGTCACACCCCCAAGCAGCAGTTGGGGAAGGTGCAAGCAGAGGTGGCTGCTCAGAAGAGGCAGCTTGAGGAATGTGTAAGAATTTCCCAGGCAGGATCAAGAGCTGGTGTACCTGCTGAGGCCTGGAGGTCAGCAGGACCTCCTGGAGGGCTGAGAGGGGCTAGGTTTTATCCTGAAGCCCAAAGGACCCTGGGCGTTTAGAAACAGGATCCTGATGTGACTAGACAGGTGCAGGCCAGAGCCAGGAGACCTCCAATCACCAGGGACTTGAAAGACCTCTGGCTGAATGCCACTGGGATCCTCACTCACACAGGAAGTGGGTATAATGACAGTCATGTCCTAACCTGGAGGATCCAGGTAGTCCCAGGTGTAAGCCCCATGCCCCCACTGACTGTATATTGCTGTTGGTGACACTGTGCCTCTGTCCACTGCAGACCCACCTGCTCTCCAAGCTCCCTATCTTCGACAGCCAGGTGATCACCATCAACCCTGCGTTGCCTGTGGAGGAGGCGGCTGAGGACTACGCCAAGAAGCTGAGACAGGTGAGCGTTGGAGCCGCTGCAGGGAGACGTCATCCACCCAGTGGACTCTCCCAGAGTGATGGAGTAAGCCTACTGGTGACACTGAGTGGTCATCACAGCAGAAGCTCTCCCTGGGGGTGGTCAGTAGACCCAGTCTCACCCTGGGCAGACCGCTTTGAGGGTCCCCCTCTCAGAAGCCACAGCCCTGCTCTGGGGGAACCCCCAAAGGCGGCCTTACTTCTGACACCCTGGCAGTAGGCCTGGGTATTCACATCTTGGGCACAGCTGCATCCCCAGATTGTCAGGCCATTGAGACAGTGAAGTGTGAGGCCTTGCAGATTAATAGAGTTCCTTTTTTTTGCAGATAAGGCTGAGCCTGGCTTACTGTGTTACAGCAACTTGTTTTTCTGACAACTCTTTCTTTGTGTCCTCTGAGCTCTTCCCTCACAACTTCTCGGGACTGTCTTCTTTCCCCATCCAGGCCTTCCAAGGGGACTCCATCCCGGTTTTTGACCTGCTGATTCTGGGTGTGGGTCCTGATGGCCACACCTGCTCACTCTTCCCAGACCACCCCCTCCTGCAGGTGAGCACACCCCTGAAGGCCCTGCTCACGTCTGAGCCCCGACCTCTGCCATCTGGGGCTTCCAGAGGGTTGGGAGGTGCCTGCAGAATGGTGTGAGTCAGCCTCAGCCAACAGGCGTGCCCACTGGGGCTTGACCCTTCTGAGCTTCAGTTCACCCATCAAAATGGGCCTTCAATCTAGTACCACAGAATTAGCAGGGTGGGATGGAATGGTGGCTGGATGGTGCCTGGCCTGTGTGAGTACTCAGGAAGTCAAGTGGTGTTTTCCTGTTTCCACCTTGGGCTTCCCTGCCCCCAGGAGCGGGAGAAAATTGTGGCCCCCATCAGTGACTCTCCGAAACCACCTCCGCAGCGCGTGACCCTCACTCTTCCCGTGCTGAACGCAGCTCGAACGGTCATCTTTGTGGCGACAGGAGAAGGCAAGGCAGCTATTCTGAAGGTAACAGTGAGGGCCCCCTTCCCCAGAAGGTTGTAGGCGGAGAATGTGATCCTAGACACTGCTGTGCGGAAAGCACCAGATCCCAGGGCATTTCGGTAATTCTTGGGTTGAAGGAGGGATGAAAACTGAAAATACAGGCTAGTTAGGGGTTAACTATTATGAATTGAAATTGACGAGATATGGCCAAGATGGCTTGGAGGTAAATTCATAGCACTTAATGTGTATACATATATATTTCATTATTAACTAGAAAACAATTGAAATAAACCAGTCAAGCACTTTAGAATGAGAACAAAGGAAAATAACATAAATCTAAGAAAAGTCAGAGGAAGGAATAAGTGAGATTGAAATCACTGAATTGGCTCATATTCTTAAAAACTTAACGGTAAATAGATCCATAACATAGACAGAACCATGCATAGACAGAGCCATAGCACAGACATAGATCCACAGCATAACAACTACCCCTGGTGAAACTGGAGAAAAATCATATGTAGTAGGAATAAGTTTTAAAAAAAAAATAGGAATAAGAAGGTATATACATAATATATTAGGAAAGTATAAAATTAATAAATTTATATTGGGCTACCCTGGTGGCTCAGTGGTAAAGAATCCTCCTGCCAATGCAGGAGACATGGGGTTCGATCCCTGATCCAGGAAGATCCCACATGCCATGGGGCAGCTAAGCCCATGCACCACAACTGCTGAGCCTGTGATCTAGAGCCCACCAGCTGCAACTCCTGAGCCCACGTACTGCAGCTGTTGAGGCCCACATGCCCTAGAGCCCACCCTTCACAGCAAGAGAAGCCACCGCAATGGAAGTGGATGTCCCACAGCTAGAGAGTAGCCCCTACTCGCCACAACTCGAGAAAAAGCCCACGCAGGAGTGTAGACCCACCACAGCCAAAAATAAATAAAACCACATTTTAAAAAAATCATAAAGTGGATATTAAAAATAAACAAAAAAAACACTTTAATCACCATCACTGAAAAGACCAACCACTATGGGAGAAACTAGACATATTTTTAAAGATAAATAAGTAACAATTCTTCCACCAACTGTGGGCCCAGATGTCTCCATGAGGGTGGCTAATGTTAGGGTTCAGGGTGTAGACTCCAGCAGACCCAGTGTCCCTGCCAGTGACACCCAGCATGGCCTTAGATGGCCACTGAACGCCCCCGCCCCACCAAGCCTCAACTTTCCCATCTGCAAGGTGCGCTAGGAGGGTTCCTCCCCATGGACCTCCTGAGGGTCAGTGAAGGCAGCTGCAACTCACAGTCCACTCACAGGAGGCTGCCCTCAGCCTCAGCTTCCCTGACTGTAAAAAGAGGGGTGAGAACAGAGGCAACCCTGCAGGGCTGTGGTCAGAAGTGAACAAGTTAATGATTCAGAGTGCTTGCGGCAGACCCAGCTGGCAGAGAGTACTATTTCCCATGCCCGCTGATCATGAAATCACATTAGAGGGTCAGCCCACCACAGCTGGAGGGACTGAATCCTCCTGACAGCTAAGAAGGCTTTTGACCTTTTTAAGCGGTTGGGAGAAAAAGCAAAAGAGGAGGAGTATTCTTTGGTGTGTGAAAACGTTACAGAATTCAGATTTCAATGTCCACGAATAAAGATTTGTTGGAACCTGGCCATACCCACTTGGCGACGAGTCATCTGCTGGTACTTTTGCCCTGTAACAGCAGAGCCGAGTAGTTGCAACAGAGTTGGGGTGTGATCTGCAGAGCTGAAATAGTGACTCTCTGGTCTTGGCAGCAAAGGTGTTCTGGAGACTTCCCTGGTGGTCTAGTGGCTAAGACTCCATGCTCCCGATGCAGGGGGCGTGAGTTTGATCCATGGTCAGGGAACTACATCCCACATGCCACAATTAAAGATGCCCAGTGCT
The DNA here is from genome assembly GCF_027580195.1 of Bos mutus. Classification (NCBI taxonomy): domain Eukaryota; kingdom Metazoa; phylum Chordata; class Mammalia; order Artiodactyla; family Bovidae; genus Bos; species Bos mutus. Next base: position 45,807,953 of record NC_091623.1, read on the forward strand.
GTGGCTAAGACCTGTTGCAGTCAAATAAATATATTTTTTAAACGTGTTAGAAAAAAAAAAAAGTGTGCTGACCCCACTGTTAAATGGTCACAGATGATAAAAAGGAAGAGACCCCCGTCTCTGCTGGTTGCTTGAAGCCAGGACATCTGGGAAGGGTGATCTCAACTTCTGAGGGTTGGAGAGGTCTGAGGGGTGCCGGGGTGCAGGTGGGGCCCCACGCTCCTGCCCTCTCCACACAGCGCATTTTGGAGGACAAGGAGGAGAACCCGCTCCCCGCCGCACTGGTTCAGCCCAGCACTGGGAAACTTTGCTGGTTTCTGGACGAGGCAGCAGCCCGACTCCTGACCGTGCCCTTCGAGAAGCATTCCACTTTGTAACCCGTGCCGAGAGATGCCACAGCTGCTACTATGTGCAGCCCCAATGGCCTGGGACATTCTGGGGCTGGGCCCCACTGCCAGCCCACTCCAGGCTTTATTTTAGAAAAGCCGAGTGGTGCCACTGGAAGCTGTAGGGTCTGGCCACCAGGCCCACCCAGGGGCTTAGCCCATGGGCCGTGGCTCTGGGTGAGTCATATTAAAAGGAGCATCTGTTTGAAGTTTCCACTGTCTCGTGGTCCTTGGTGGGTGGTGGGACCATTGGTCTCTAGGTGGCGCGCCTGACTCGTAACACTCATCCCAGCCTGTGGAGGGCAGGGATGGGCATCTGGCATGAGTGTCCTGGGCCTGCCATAGCAAAGTACCACACATCAGGTGTCTTAAAATAAATGCAGGTCACTGTCTCACAGTTCACAAGGCCAGAAGCCTGAAACCTCCATGTCAGGAAGGTTGGACCCTTCCAGAAGCTCTGCAGGAGTCTGTCTCCAGGTCTCTCTCATGGCTTCTGGTTGCTGCTGGCAGTTCTTGGCCTTTCCTGGCTTGGAGATGCCTCACTCCAGTGTCTGCCTCTCTTGTCTGGCAGACTGTCCGTGTCTGGCCTTCTCTTCGTGTGTCTTTCCGTATCTTGTCCTTTTCTTTTTTTCTTTTGGTTTGTCTTGTTTTTTTTCTTTGGCCATGCCCTTAGGTTTATGAGATCTCAGGTCCCAGACCAAGGATTGAACTTGGGCCACAACAGGGAAAGCCCAGAATCCTAACCACTAGGCCACCAGGGAACTCACTCCCATCCTCTTCTGATATGGACCCCTGTCCTTGGACATAAGTCCACCCGAAGTCCTAAATCTTGAGAGTTTGTCTCAAGATCCTTAATTCATTATGTCTATAAAAATGCTTATTCCAAATAAGATCGCATTCTGAAGTTTCAAGCGTTAGGACATGGACTTAACTGTTTTTTTTTAACTGTATTAAAATAACACATAACATGAAATTTACCATCTTCACCATTTTTATACAATTCAGTGTTTTCAAATACATTTACCTGCCATCCATCCCCATAAGTCTTTTCACCTTGTAAATCTAAAACTCTGTATTTGGGACTTCCCTGCCGGTCCTGTGGCTAAGACGCTGTGCTCCCAGTGCAGGGCGCCCAGGTTCAATCGCTGGTCAGGGAACTAGAGCCCCCATGTCGCAACTAAGACCCAGTGCAGCCAAATAATTAAATAAAAATAATATATATGTATAAATATGTGTAGATATTTGCTTATTTTAAAACCGCATACTTATTAAATGCTCACTTTCTATTCTCTCCTCTCCCCAGCCCTGGCAACCACCATTCTGTTTTCCGTCTTTATGAATTTTCTTTTTGGAAGTATAGTTGATTTACAATGCTGTGTTAATTTCTGCTGTACAGTACATTATTCAGTCACATACATATACATTTTCTATATTCTTTTCCATCCATGATTTATCATAGAGTATTGAATGTTGTTCTCTGTGCTATACGGTAGGACCTTACTGCTTATCCTCTTATCTTTATGATTTTGGCTACTCTTAAGTGCATCATACAATTAAAATCATACAGTATTTGTATTAATGTGATGGGCTTATTTCACTCTGCACAGTGTCCTCAGGATTCATCCATGTTGTAGTGTGTGTGAACTTCCTTCCTCTTTAAAATACGATCATATCACATTTTAGTTATTTATTCATCAGTCGGCGGACCCTCGGGTTACTTCTGTGTTTTGCTATTGTGGATAATGCTCCTGTGAACAAGGGTGGACAAATATCTCTTCCAGAGCCTACTCTCAATTCTTTTCAACAGACATCCAGAAGTGGAATTGCTGGGTCATATGCATATGGTAATTCTAGTTTTAATTTTTGGAGGACCTTCTGTTGTTTTCCATAGCACTTGTACCATTTTTATATTCCCGCCAACAGTACACAAGGATTCCCATTTCTCCACATCCTGGCTCACGCTTGTTTTCTGGTTTCTTGATAGTGGCCTGTAGATATTATCCTTTGTGGGGGACACAGTTCAACCCTCTCCACTCTCACTTGGCCGAACTCCCGCTGCAAACCCAGGGCCAGGGTGACTTCTGCACTTGGCCCTGCTGCAGGTCTGCTGAGAACCTTGAATGTGCCAAGGCACTGCTTCTTTGCCTCAGGGCTACAGCATTTCCCCAGAGTGTGTCCGCTTATGGCCCACCTGGCTCCAGGGGCCAGGGCAAGCAGAGTGGGCGAGGGGCGTGGGAAGTGAAACCTCAAATCCGAAACCACAGAAAGTGAAGTTTCTTTCAACATCTTGTCTGGGTTGATCACTCAGATGTGAGAGTGAGGAAGTGGGACCGATTCTGAGCGGAAACCGAGGAAGGTCGAGGAGAGGTTTGGAAGGAAAGCTGCCCAGCCGTGACCTTGGACAACAGCAGGTGTTATGACCCCTGAAGCCGCAGGCAGAGGCTGAGAAGTGGAGGGAAAGTGATTAGACAGTTAGAAAGACCCCATGTGGAGGGCCCTGCCTGAGGCATGTCACTTCTCCTGTGCCCCTCTCCCGGTAGCAGCAGCTGTTCCTGCTCCAGACCTGCCTGTGGCTCCCCTTTGCCTTCATAGTGAAACCCATCCTTCTCACTCGACCCACAAGCCCCCATGTGGCCCCTGCAATCCCCCACCCTCCTACCTAATATCTACTCCCCATTCACTCTCCTCCAATCCATCCACCTTGTGTTCTTCCTGGAACCAGCCGAGTCCATTCCCACCTCAGGGCCTTTGCATGGCTTGACCCTTGTTTCCTTCAGATCGTGGTGCACCATAACCTCTCTGACCCCTCCTTGCCCCTAGCATTTTCTATTTTTCCCATTCCATGTTTCTCCCTTATCCATACTGTCTGACAGTTTTGTTGTTGTGCTAACCAGTGGCCCACGGGGGCTGCCGTGTGGTCTGTTTTGCCCATATCTGCATCCCCTGCTCAGGGATGGCACTCAGGCTATTATGGAGTGATGTTGAAAACAGGAATTCTGGGGAATTGGTGAAGATTACAGTCAGATGTTCCTGGTTTAAACAAAATGGAGATTTAGCTTTTCCTCTGGAGGGAGGCCACCCAGAACTGGTGGAGCAATGTCGTGAACTCTTTGGGGACTCTGCAACTGACATCATAGTTGTGCATTGTCATCACAAGAGTTTTACCTCATGGTCCAAAGTGGCTGCCTATGCTCCAGCCATCATGTCCATGTTGCACCCACTGGAATTTGATGCTCTCTTCATCTGAAATCCTGTGAAAACCCCATCTGATCACATTTCAGTCTGAAATGTAGACCTTCCTTCCTCCCTGTCTGCCTTTCTGTCTTTCCTCCCTCCCTCTCTTCCTTCCGTTGCCAAACACTGAGGACTGCTTTGTGCCAGGCAGTGGAAAAACAGGTGAAGGGGTAAGGAGGCCCAACTCATTCAACACAGTCCTCTGCTGTAGATGGGTAAAGCAGGATCTGAAGGGACATGTCCCACCTGTCTACAGCAGAACAGTGGCACCCCACCTACTCCTGCCCTAGCACGGACCCCAGGACTGGAGGTGTCAGTCCAGTTCTGTCTTCCCAACATGGGGCTGGACTAGGCCTGAATCCTCTTGGGTCCCAGAATCACTCTGCCTGGGTACAGATGAGCGGATAGGTACATGATTTAGATGCCCTATCCCTGCCTTCTCCCCATTTCCCTGCCCTCCCCACACTAACAGTTGCTCTCATGTGCTGCCAGATGTCTGCCCTTCATCCACCCTCCAAGGCCAGCTAGGTCTTTTTTCTCCACCCGCACCCTGGGGCAGCCCCTACAGAAACCACCGGTTCTGGGGAACTTGGCCCAGGGGAAGTGGGAGGACACAGGTGCAGGGTGAGGCGGGCGGGGCAGGGGGCAGGGCAGAGTGGGGAGCAGGTATCCCGCGCACACACCCTAGGACTGTGCTCTGGCTTTGGATCCCAGGTGGCTGGCCTTGCAGCACTCGGGCCCCGCAGGTCACCTTGCTCCCAGGGTGGCCCCTGAGCTGAGGAACCTGGGGCGTTGTGGGGAACAGAGGGGTGTTTACTTCACTCAGCGGAGCCCAGGAGACGGCAGCAGGATGGGCGGGCGCCCCTCGAGCCCCCTGGACAAACAGCAGCAGCAGTACCTGAAGGGTGAGTGAGGTGGGAAGGAGCCCAATATTGGCAGGTTGGATTTAGGGCTGGGTTGTCAGCTACACAGGATGTCCTGTTAATGTGAATTCTAGAAAAGCAATGAATACTTATTTTAGTATCAGTGTGTCTCAAATTTTGCATGAGGGCATATTTGTGCTGGAAAAAAGTATTCCTTAGTTACCTGAAATTCAAATTTAATTGGTGTCATGTACTTTTATTTGGGTAAATGTGGTAATCCTACTTGGGGCATGGGTTCAGTTGGTGGAGGGGGGGGGGCGGTGCGGGCATCGGGCCAGGAGGAAGGTGCCCGGAACCTGGCCAGATGTGGAATGATCTCTCAGGCGGGCAGGGACTGATAGGCCCCTCCGTGTGGACCTCAGGGACTGAGTCACAGATCTTTTGAGACAAAGAAGGGCCAGGGTCCTTCCCACTCCGTACCTACAGCTGAGCACTCACTGTGTCACGCGCACTGGGGATGCGGGGGGGCTCACAGAGACCAAGAAACAAGGTCAAGTTATCACTACATGAATGGATTCAATAAGCTACTCTGCAGAGTTTTGACATTTTTTCTGTAGTGGCTTAAATGAGATATTTATTCTCTCTCTCATAGAGGGTTAGAATTCCTGAAGAAGGAAATGGCAATGCCTGGGAAATCCCATGGACAGAGGAGCCTGGTGGGCTCCAGTCCACAGGGTTGCAAAAGAGTTGAACGTGACTGACTGAACAGCAACAACACAGAGGGGAACAGTGGAGGCAGGCTGATCACAGACAACCCAACCCCTCCCATCTCACGGTTCTGCCACTCGTGGCTTCTGTGCCTGAGTCACCACCTGGCCCAGAACTGCTGCTCAAGCTCCAGCCATTAGATCCACATTCCAGTCTGCTCGATGGATGTGCTGTAGACACAGTCAAGTGCACACATCTTAGAACAGCTTGAAGAGCTTTAACAGGAGTGTGATCACCTCCTAAATCAGGCTACAGGACACGTCCATCACCCCCAGAAAGTCCCCTTGTGCTGGGTGAGGTTTTTAAAGATTTTGATAGTCTCCTCAGGTAAGGGGCACAAGGAAATTTTCAGATGCAATGATCTGTTCTTTATCTGTGATGATTTAACAGACGTGCACGTGTGTCAGACTCATTAACGTTTGTGATTTATACAATTAAGTTCTGTTGTATATTGGTTATAAATTAAGCCTGAGTCCCTTAACTCCCCTGCCCCCCACCAACCCCCCTGTGGATAAAAACAGGTCGTAGAGGGTTAAGGATGAATGGATTTGGAGCCTGTCTTTCGGGGATGCTTTGGGGTGTGGGTGGGAATCCGTAAGTAGCCTCTCTGCCGGTTTGGCCTCCACTTGGGCAGGCTTAGAGGACCTAATTCAGCCACCTCACCACCCTCTCGTCCCTGCAGGCCAGGTGGACACCCTGCTGAGAAACTTCCTGCCTTGCTACCGCGGGCAGCTGGCGGCCTCGGTCCTGCGGCAAATCTCCAGAGAGCTGGGCCCCCAGGAGTCAGCCAGATGCCAACTGCTGCATAGCAAAGTGGGTGCCACAAGGGGGAGGGGCGCAGAGCAGGCAAGGCTGGGGACGCCGTTTGTTTGAGGGTCCCTCTTCACCTCCTTGCCCTTGCTGGAGCCACGACCTAGGGTGACTGTTAAAAATCCATCCTTGGAATGCAGTAACGACATTTGCAGGCACGTGGATGAAGCTAGAGATTGTCATGCAGAGTAAAGTAAGTCAGAGGAGGAGAAGTATCGTATAACATCCCTTATATGTGGAATCTAAAAAGAAATGATACAAGTGAACTTAGAAAAGAGACTCATAGACTTAGAGAAGGAACTTATGGTTGCCAGGGGGAAGGATGGGGGGAAGGGATAGTCGAGGAGTTTGGGATGAACACACTGCTTTATTTAAAGTGGAAAACCAACGAGGGCCTGCTGTATAGCACAGGGAACTCTGCCCAGTGTTATGGGCAGCCTGAATGGGAGAGGAGTTTGGGGGCAGAAAGGATACAAATAAGAAAAAAAAAGATTCATCCTTTGAACAAACATTCACTACGCATCAGCGGCCTGCCACATCCCTGCTTGGATGCGGGGGTGCAGGGGGTGCTAAGTTGCTTCAGTCATGTTTGACTCTTTGTGACCCCATGGACTGTAACCCACCAGGCCCCTCTGTCCATGGGATTCTCCAGGCAAGAATACTGGAGTGGGTTGCCATCCTCCCTTGGGCATCTTCACAACCCAGGGATCAAATCCACATCCCTATGTCTCCTGCATTGGCAGGCAGGTTCTTTACCACTAGTGCCACCTGGGAAGCCCCACCGGGGATGCTGGGGACACAGTAGTAACTGAGAGAGACTTCCCTCTGCCCTCCAGGGCTCACAGTCTAATTGGGAGAAATGACAAGTTAGTTATCAAGTTAATGTATCATGATGCAGGATAACCCCTGACAGGTGCCAGGAAGACAAAATGAAAGGTGGTGTTGAGGGTGGGAAGCTGGGGTGTAGGAGGGCCCTTCTGAGCTGAGATGTAAAGGATGAGACAGAGCCAGAGCATTCTGGAGCCCACATCGGAAGGTCATTTTGGGAGAGGGCACAGCCAATACAAAAGCCTAGCAGTTGGAAAAGGTGTGACCTGGCTGAGCGTGGTTCCCAAAGGCACAGCATGCCCATTGGACCCCCAGGCCTTTTCACGTGCCACCCTCCCTATTCCATCCCATACTTTGGCTGCTACTTCTTCCAAGAAGCCTTCCTTGATTACCATCACCCTTGCCTGAGTTGGGCACCTCCTCTGGAACCCCCCATCTGTCTGCTTCTCCAGCGCAGCTCCAGGGTCACAGGTCTGCCTCCTCCACTTGTCTGCTCTGTAAGGACAGGGTTCAAGTCTTATTTCCCCTGACCCCGTGGTGCCTGTACCTAGTAGGGGCTCAGGAAGAGTGTGTCGATGGAACGAAAGAGCCTGGAGCCGCCCAGTCTCAGCTCCAAATGTCTTCTGAGCTGGACGACAGTGCCCAGGATCTCCATGTGTCCTGCCCAACTTACTCCATCTTCACCAGCCTCAGAAGATGAGTCTTTGACTATAGAGGAAACCAAAGTACAGAGAGGTGAAGTGACCTGCCTGAGGTCACACTGGCAGCAAGAGGCAGAGGCGAGATTGGAACCCAGAGCCCACAGTCCTTATGGCACTGGGTCATCTGTCCCAACCAGGGCTCTGAGATTTCCTCTTGGACACCCCATCTCCTAGCTGTGTCTGCCCTGGGGTCAGGGCTCTGTGGACACAGAGCCCACTCCCACCTGGGATGCCACCTGCCCCGCTTGGGGCCCCACGGAGTCTGGGTGTCACCCCCACCTGCACCTTCCACCACCTGTTGGTCCCAGCCACCTGGCCAGGGCACAGCTGATGTGGGGGTTCAAGCAGCATGGAGGGATTTCCTCTTGCTTCAGTTGGAACATTTTCTTTAATATTTATTTTTATCTATTTGCATTAGGTATATCATTTCTGTTGCTGTGAAAAATGTCAGACCTAGGAAGAGGGATGGAGAATCCTTTAACAAACATCTTAGTTCCCACTACTCTCCCAAAGAATTAAAACATCACAAATGCTGGTCATTTAGTCATCAAATATTTACCGAGTGCCAACTATGCACCAGGCACCACTCTGGGGCCCAGTTGTGGACAACACAATTCAGGTGGACAGGTAGTGAGATGAGCAATAAAGAAAACGAAACAAGTTAATGTCCCATCCTGCCTGAGGGAGGGGCCTGTGGACAAGAGGCCTGGCCGTTTCTCATAAACTTCAACTAACACCTGTTCCGTGATCTAGCAATCCCACCCGTATCAGCTATGCTGCATAACAATACACTGCAAAATCACTCCTTCAAACAACACACATTTATCTTTAAAAATATGTCTTTAAATTTAATTTTGGCTGTACTGGGTCTTCGTTGAATGTGCAGGCTTCTCTAGTTGCAGCAAGCAAGCAGGGGCTACTCTTCAGTTGCAGTGCGTGGGCTTCTCATTGCAGTGGCTTTTCTGTTGCAGGGTGGGGGCTATAGGGTGGGCGGGCTCAGTAATTGCAACTTATGGGCTCCAGAGCACGTGGGCCCAGAGTTGTCATGCGCAGGCTTAGCTGGGCCATGGCAAGGAATCTTCCCAGACCAGGGGTCAAACCCACGTCCCCTGCATTGGCAGGCGGATTCTTTACCACTGGACCACCAGGGACGTCCCCACACACTTTCATCATCTCAGTTACGCTGGGTCAGGAGTCCAGATGGGGCTTCTTTCAGTTTCTCAATCAAGATGTTGGTCAGGGCTGGGGTCTCATCTGAAGCTCAAGTGGGGGGATTCCCTTGCAAGTAAATTGGAGATAACAAAAGTGTCCACCTCGATTCATATTTGGAAGTGAATGCTGTGAGCACGTGTGATAAAGAATAAAACAGCACAACAGCAGCTCCCAAGCCCCTCGTACTTGGGGGCACCCAGCTCACAGCACGAGCTGTCCATGGGATTTGGACACTGGGGCACCATCTGATGCTTCTGACCTCTGCCTGCCCATCCTCCCGCAGAAGCTACCCCGAGTCCGTGAGCACCGAGGGCCCCTGACCCAGCTGTGGGGCCACCCACCCCAGTGGCAGCCAAGCTTCTGTGTTCTGCGTGGGGATGGCCGCCTGGAGTGGTTCAGCCACAGGGAGGTGAGTGAGTGGCTTACAGTCCATCTACCTCTCCATCCCACCCTCCCCAGTGTGGGTTTGGGGTCCAGTTCCTAGCATAGCCCCCCTCCTTTCTTCAGTCATCAAATATGAATCAAGGTCATCTGTGTGCTTGGCCCCTGGATGGGCAACCATCTCCTGCTGTGCCAGGTGGGTAAACTGAGGCCCAGGCCAGGGTAGGGGCTCACTTGTGGTCATCAGCAGAGTGAGGTTGAAACCATGCGAGGCCTTTGCATATCCCACTTGCGTCCTGCTTCCCAGCTGGGGAATCCTTGTCTCCCTGGGACTCAGTTTTCACCTCTGTGAAATGGGATGATGATGGTCTATGCCACGTGGGGCTGTGAGGATTCAATGAGATAGTCCTCACATAGGACTGGCCTAACACACAGTGGGTACTGGGTGCTCCACTGTGGGGAAGCGGGGAGGGGTGGAGGCAGGGAGGTGGGTTAACCCCAGTTAACCCCAAATCTTCCCCTGATCCCACGTTGGGACATAGAAGCCACCGTTTAGATCTGTCTCAAGACAGTTCTTTGGATGCCTTTTGCAGGAATATGAAAATGGGGACCGTCCCCTGGGCTCCACGACCCTGACGGGGTACACAGTCCTGACTTCCCAACGTGAATATCTCTGCCTGTTGGATGCTCTCTGCCCAGACTCCTCAAGTAAGGCTCCTGGGGACCCCAAGAGCTGGCTTCTCAACTTTTGCGCTGGTGATAGAGCCAGATCACTTTTTTCTGCAGTGAGGGCTGCCCACTGCACCACAGTTAAATAGTATCCTATTCACTATTTACTACTGGTAAATAGTATCCCTGGCCTCCACCCACCAGATGCCAATAGCACTCTGCATCCCAAATGTGACAACTAAATATAACTCCAGAAATTGCCAAGTGTCCTTAGGGGCAGCATTGCCTCTGGTGAGCACTCTGTCTCTTGGAAGAGAAACACCCACTCTTGTCAGGGTGAAGGAGTTAGGTCACTAAACCAGAATCAAAGCAGCAAAGGGTAGAAATGATAAAAATCTGGTGTCAGCAAGCATATGGAGAGATGGACAGTGGTGGGCAGGAAAACTGTACAGACTGGGTAAGAATCTAACTGTTCAGTTTAGTGTTTCCAGGAGGGTTCTCCTTCCCTCCTTCCTGCCTTTTCTCCCTTCCTCCATCCTCCTCCTCTTCCTGCCCCTCCAACCTCCCTTCCCCTCACCTCCCCTTCCTCCCCACTCCTCCTTCTCCTCTCTCTGAATAGAGTAAGGAGCAACATAAGTGGCTGGCATGCATCTGACTGAGGGCCTGCGTCATCTCATTGACTCTGCCCAGGAGGCAGTCCCATCACTAATCACCCCATTTCGTAGAAGGGGACACTGTGGCTGAGGACTACCACACCGTAAGAGATAGAGCTAGAATTCCACCCTTTGCTTCACTGCAGAGCTATTCTGCTGCTTAATGATGCAAAGATGTAGCAATAGAAACCGTCTGCAGAAATGTTGATGATGATGTTGAAAAGATGGGAGTCCACCCAAATACTCATCCTTTGGGGTTGATTAAATAAACTATGGCCTGACCCTTAGGAAGGAAATCTGTGCAGCCTCTGAATGTATTCCAGACATACACAGGAGCCAAAGGCCAGTTATACATCAGAAAACTCCATCCTGTTAAAAATGCATCCCATACAGCTTCATGCAGATTTTAAAATCTGGAGTAATGTCTCCCAAACTGTTAACAGTTATTCTCATCTCTGGAGGCTGCGATTAAAGGGCCACATGATGAGGAATGTCCACTTCTTTTTGCATTATTGTATTTTACTGCAGTTTATATATATCATTCTGGAAATCTGAACAAAACACTTAAGGATTTACGAGATCCCAATTTAAGTAATCTGGGATTCCCTGGTGTCTCCGTTGGTAAAGAATCTGCCTGCGGTGCAGGAGACCACAGGTAGCCTAGGAGACCTGGGTTTGATCCCTGGGTAGCAAAGATCCCCTAGAGAAGGAAATGGCAACCCACTCCAGTATTCTTGCCTGGAAAATTCCATGCACAGAGGAACCTGGTGGGCTACAGTCCATGGGGCCACAAGAGTCAGACACAATTTAGCAACTAAACCATTGCCAATTTAATTAATTGAAATAAATTCACTCATTTTTGTCCTCCCAATAGTTCTAGGTCATTGGTATCACTTTTTAGTCCATTTTACAGATAAGAAAACTGAGGGTTTTTTTAGGGTGATGGAAATCTGTGCAAAGAGCTAGAAAATGGTTTGGCCAGGTATGAATCTGGGCCTAGCTGACTCCAGCACCCTCCAGCAAGCAGGACTCAGATCACATGCCAATTCAGACAGTTGTTGGTGGCTGCCCAGGCCTCTGTGTTGAGGAGAATGCTGAGGTGGATTATTAATATCTGCCCTGGGCACACCTCCTCCTGGGACTGAGCTGGAATAAGGATCTCTAAGCATTTCAGTATTCTTGCGAAAATTCCACGGACAGAGGAGCCTGGTGGGCTACAGTCCATGGGAGTAGTCCAAAGAGTCGGACATGACTTGAGCAATTGAGCTCACACACAGAGAAGGATTTCATGGTGAATGAAGGGAATGAATGAATGAAGATGCGAGCTTCTCTGTCTGCTTTCAGGAGACCATACACAGGAAGAGCCTGATCCCCTCTTGGAAATGCCTGTTAGCTTCCCCCTGTTCCTGCAGCATCCCTTCCGCCAGCACCTCTGTTTCTCTGCAGCCACAGGGGAGGCGCAGCGTGCCTGGAGACTAGCCCTGCAGGGCGGCATCCGGCTTCGAGGCACAGGTGGGTCCTGGCAAAGGGCAGGCAGTGGTGGGGTGCAGAATCTAGGGTCAGATGGCTCTGCTCCTGCTGGCTGTGGAATCCTCTCCAAGCCTCAGTTTCCTTATCTATAAAATGGATCGTGGGGAAGGACAGAGGGGAAACAGGCAATTATGCATGGCCAGGGCTGTGATGAGGGCACAGGCCTGTGAGAGCTTAGCCTGGGGATCAGGGAGGGGAGGTCAAAGCTGGAGTCTCAAAAAGATGAGGGACCAGCCAGGTCAAGAAGAGGAACAGAACTGACACGTACAGTTGGGCAGGTTGTTGACTGAACAAGCGTACCTAACTGGAGAGGCAATTGGAGACTGCCTTGGGACCTGGGTAGTGACTGCCTGTAGGGGACGTCTTTTCCTAAATGGCATCGGCATCGACAGGAATTTAAGCCAACTACAGGAGATAGTGGAGGACAGAGGAATCTGGTGTGCTACAGTTCACGAGGTCACAAAGAATAAGACACGACTGAGCATCTGAACAACAACAAAACATAAAGCTCGCTTATGGGCTCTTGATGGTCTTAGGCAGGTGTGCTTCCTGCGGAGGGCAATTTTTTGTGCAAAGGTCTGGAAGTGGTTGACCTAGCTGTTTGAACCTGGCGAGGAGGTGGAGGGCTTCCTCCTGAAGTGATGGGGAGCCAGGCAGCCTGAGGAGAGCAGGGGAGGGATGGGTGGACACTTAGGAGTCGCCCCCTCAGTCCTGCAGCGAAGTCAAGCGCCGGCAGCCTGTGCCTTCCTAGATGCCATACGGCTCTACCGGCAACAACATGGCCAATTTGGCAACGATGACGTGACCCTAGGTTCCGACGCTGAGGTCAGTGCCCCATCAGGCCGCACCCGGGACCCCCAGGACCCCTCTCGGCCCACCGAAGCACCCATGGCCACCTCTCCCGCAGGTGCTGACCTCGGTACTGATACAGGAGCTGTTGCCAGCGCTGCGAGCCCAGACTCTGCCCGGCCTGCGAGGAGCCGGCCGCGCCCGGGCCTGGGCCTGGACCAAGGTAGGCACAGGGTCGAGGAGGTGGAGTAGGGATTCTCGGGAGGCCAGGAGTGGGATAGGAGTCGGACTTGAGTGCCCAGTTTCTCTGCGCGTCTCTCTGTGCCTGTCTCTGTCTCTCCGTTCCTCTCATCCCCGCCCCGTCTTGGCTGTCTACCGCGCCCCTGGCCTTTGTCGGGTCCCCTCGCTGGTCTGAGCAGCTCCTGGACGCCGTCCACGCTGCAGTCCTGGCTGGGGCCACCGCGGGGCTCCGCGCCTTCCAGCCAGAAAAGGAAGAGCTGCTCGCGGCCCTGGAGAAGACAATCCGCCCAGACGTGGATCAGATGCTGCTGCTGCGGGCGCGCGTGGCTTCGAGACTGAAGGGTGCGGTCCGGGGGCGTGGCCCAGAGGGGCGGGGCTTGAGTGGGGGCGGGGCTGGGAGCCCTAGAGAAAGAAGGGGAACTGGTTGGGTGTAAGTGGTGGGGGCCAATGATCTGGAACCCGGAAACCTAGCAGGGCAGGGCCAGAAAAGGAAAGGGCGGGGCCGAAGTGGGAGAATGGACGTGGTTTTGAGGTTTAGGGTGAGGGTTAGGGTTAGGTTTAGGGGCGAGACAAGGGCCGAGTCAAGAGGAAGAACTGGGCCTCGGGAAGGGGGAGCCAGGGATGCAGAGGGTGAGACTCCAGACCCTGACTCGGTGGGGAGATGCGCCGAGGCGTTGGCAATAGCGGGGTCTGACCCGGGTTGGGGGTTGTCCGGTCAAACGGCGGAGATGGCTCCTACTCAGCGCAGTAACAAAGAGAACTGGGTTTGAATCCGGACTCAGCCTCCCAGTGTGCGACTTTTGAGCTGATCCTCATCGCACTTGAAGCCTCAGTTTTCTCATTCGTAAAATAGGGTAGAGGAGGATGCTCAGAGTCTGCGCTCCCATCTTCCTCACCCTGTTGAGGAAATAGTCGCACACCTCCTCCCCTCCCCTCTCCCATTTGCTGAGCACCTGGAGGAGATCCAGGCCAGTGTCTTCCACTCGTAGCGGAGGTCCAGGGCCCCCTGGAGTCGTGCCTGCGCGGGAAGGTGGATGCACAGCTGCCCCGGATCACGCAGACGCTGCTGAGCACTGTGGAAGCCGAACTCGCGGCGGTGCGGACCCTCCTAACCCAGGGCATGGACCGCCTGTTCCGCCTCCTTCGTGGGAGTTCCTCCAGCACCCAGCTGCGAAAGGAGGTGAGCTCCCGGGGCTCTGGGTTCATCGGGCCTATGGGCAGTGTCTTAACTTTATGGAAGAGTCACGTGAACCTTGCATCTTTCTTGTTTGAAAATCATCTTTTGAAAATCTCCGAACTTTCTTCTAGGCTGCATTTTACTCGGGGTGGGCCACGATGGGGCGGGGAGGAGTAAGAGGACAAGATTAGCGATTTAGTAACATTCATCTGGAATCACCGCACCTGAAAACTCTTCCTCCTCCCATTCACTTGTTTGGCCACAGCCCACCCCATCTCCTAAGACAGAATTCTGCTCTATGCAGGTCAGCTCAGTTCTTCTGCTATGAAATGAGAGCATACTACATGCCAAGAAACATTCAATTCACTGTCTGTTGACCTTTAAAATGAAACAGCCAGTTATTTTACCAACAAAACATTTTAGGGAGAGAGAGACAGCCTCCATATTGCAATTTGGGACATGCAAGCTAGGGCAAAACCATAGGCAAGTCTGACAAAGGGGAGGAATGTTACTTTATAGAGAAAAAGGAGGAAGTTGGGAGGGGTGACTTTAAAGGAAAGCATTTCAGGATGGTGACACTTTCTCATTGGCTGAGTGGTGGTAGTTTCTCATTGGTTGGGGCTGTTACTGGGTAAGGAGAAAATCTTCCTCCTGTGGGAGTGGTAAAGCAGTGATTTTCTTTTCCCTGTTTGGAGGGGAGGGCAGAGGACAAGGAGTGGCAGTGCACGAGAGCTCTCCCTTTAGGGTTTAATGGCTTCGTTTTATTTATTTATTTGGACCAGCCACTCGACTTGTGGGATCTCAGTTCCCTGACCAGGGACTGAACCTGGGCCATGGCAGTGAACTCGCCAAATCCTAACCTCTAGACTGCCAGGGAACTCCCATGACTTCATTTTAAATGAGGTTTCCAGTATTCTTGCCTGGAGAATCCCATTGACAGAGGAGCCTGGTGTGCTACAGCCCATAGGGTCTCAAAGAGTCAGATATGACTGAGTGACTAACACTAACACTCCCTTTATTAATTTTCACATCTCTGTTTCATAGTCACCTCCTGCAGAAATTTCCCCTGGTCCTTTCTGCAGCTGCAGCTGCTTATGCTTCCCTCCTCATATGAGCATTTACACACTACTATAGTTGTTTGTCTAAACTCTGTCTCCTCCAACTTTTGCGTGGGCAATTTGAGGGAAAATACAACTTTGGATTATTCCACTTCTGCAGCCCCAGGATCTGGCACAAAGAGAACATCAGGTGATGGCACTGGTGGGACAAGGGCTGGGTGTGCCCATTTCCCCTCAGTCACGCCATCACCACATTATCATTTTTTTCAAGTTTCACCATTTTATGTCCATCACACCATACCTCACCTTTATTGTGGTTTGTTTTTTTTTTTTTTTGGTAACAACTGAGTTGGGATGTGTCCAAGTTGTGTTTCCCCTTCAATGAATTGGCTGTGAGGCCCTTAGCCCCGCTTTTCCACTGGTGGTGTTTTTCTCACCTGACTGTCATTGGAATGCAGGTGTACTCATTTGGGGAGATGCCATGGGACCCAGAGCTGATGCAGATTTGCTACCGAGAGGCCAAGAGGAGCCGGGGGCAGCTGGGGCAGCTGGCAGCACTGTTTGGCTTCTTTGGAATACAGAGCCTAGTGTTTGGGGCCCAGGATCTCGCACAGCAGGTAAGGGTTAGTGGAAGACTGGGAGGAGACAAGGCAAGGATGGCAGCCCCTACTTAACAGGTGCTACGTGTGTGCTGAGGAGACCACAATGACCCAGACAGACCTGAGCCTCCCTGCCCGGGCTCCCAGTGTCACGCAGACATGAACTCATGAGCAGGCAGTAACCTCATCTGATGGACAGGGCTGTGATGGGGACACCCGAGGTGCTATGGGAACCCTGAGGGGGCACCTGGTTCATCTCCAGGGTCGGGAGAGTTTCCAGCAGGAGAGGACTGCCAGGCTGGGGCAGCCATGGGAGGAATGGGACTAGGGTATGTCCTGGGCGTAATGAACAATGTAATGTGGTTAAGCCCTGGAAGGTGAGAGAGCTTGTCCACCTTCAGGAAAGTAAAACAGTTTAGAGACATTGAGTTGTAGATTTCAAGAGTGGGCAACGATGTGAGAGATATGACAGAGAGGTGGGGAGGCAGATGAATCAGGGCCTTGAGTAATGGGGCTGCAGGGGCTGGGTTCTTTTCAAGGGCAATGGGAACCACAGCAAGTCTGTAAGCAGGAGAGGGGCACGAGCAAATTCAAAGTTTTTTAGAAAGCCCTGCCTGCCATGGGGAGCAGTGGCTGTTGGTGGCAGGAATGGAAGCAAGGAGGTCTGAACCAGAGCAGGTTGGTGGAGAGAAGCCAGGGGTTTTGAAGGCCAAGGGGATGGGACCTGCTAATGGACATGGTAAGTGAGAGAGACAGATTGAGAAGACCCAGTACTGCCTGGCCCGGTTGTTCGGTCTGCATACTGCACAAGAGGGCTCAGTCATGCAGCCTGGACTCTGGAGAACTCTCTGCTCCCCATGCTGGGCCTCCTGGCACTGACTGGATGAGGCTCAGATCCTGAGAGGAAGAGAGTGCTATATTTTTCTTTTTTTAAATTGTATTTTTAAATATTTATTTGGCTGTTCCCAGTCTTAGTTGTGGACGCAGGATCCTTAGTTGCAGCACATGGGAATCTTCAGTTGTGCCAGGCGAACTCTTAGTTGCATAATGTGGGACCTAGTTCCCTGATCAGGGATCAAACCAGGCCTCCTGCATTGGGAGCTCAGAGTCCTAGCCACTGAACCACCAAGGAAGGCTCAAGGGTACTGTATCTTGGGACAAGAAGGAACCTGGGGGGAGGTAGGTGCTCAGGGCAGGCTGGATACTGAGAAGGGTTCAACTGATCAGGCGCAGGGCCCAGAGAGAGCATAGATTTCCAAGGCTCATCTCAGCATCTCCTCCCACAGCTCATGGCTGACGCCGTGACCACCTTCCTACAGCTGGCTGACCAGTGTCTGACCACGACTCTGGACTGCGACCAGGCCACCCAGCAGCTGGAGAAAGTCAGGGGGCGCGTGCTGAAGGTGAGGTCTGCGAGGAGGGCATGGCGATGGGCCTGCCTGTTCAGGTGGTTGGGGGACCAGCTGCTGTGTGTGTCATGCAGAAATTCCAGTCGGATAGCAGCTCGGCGCGGAGGACATTCATCCACAGCTGGCTGCTCTGCATCTTCTTGCCCTTTGTGTTGAGCCAGCTGGAGCCGAGCTGCAAAGCGGTGAGCTGATGGGGGGCAGGCCCTACAGAACAACCAAGCATCATAGAGCCACCCTGATGCTTAAAGGCTTTGGTTCCCTGAGCCCTGAGGCTGGGTCAGACGGCTCCTCTGGGCTTCCATAACGTTTCTGCTTCTCCCATGACAAAGCTCGATGTCTGCCATTTGAGAGCTGGCGTGGGGTCCCATGTATCACATATCAGCAGGTGATACAGGCTTCAGAGAAAGGAGGAAGCAGAGAGGGAGTGTGTGTGTGGGGAGGGTTCTGAGAGGTTAGGAAGCTGTCTTTGAGAAGACGATGCTTGAGAAGCAGTGAACTAAAGGCATGAGCCATATTCGGGGGAAGGGTGTTTTTTGCATGTGCATAGGTCCTCAGGTAGATCTGTTCCTGGTATGTTGGAAAACAGTGAAAAGGCGAGTGTGGTTGGAGCTTGGCGAGCAAGAAGGTGGGAAGTAGAAAAGGGAAGAGGTCACAGGCACCTGGCTACACGCGGCTTAGGGGCACTGGAAAGCGGTCTGCAGCAGGGGTCAGGCAGAAAGTGGCTGTGAGGGGACCCAGCAGGAAAACCTATACTGTTCCCACTGAGCTGTGATGTGCTTTGTTTCACCAGTCCCCACAACAACCAAGGGAATAATGAGCCAAGGAGTCCATTTTAAAGATGACAAGACTGAGGCCCAAATTTCCCTGGCTAATCAATGGACATGAGTTTGAGTAAACTCTGGGAGTTGGTGATGGACAGGGAAGTCTGGCGTGCTGCAGTCCATGGGGTGGCAAAGAGTCAGACACGACTGAGCAACTGAACTGAACTGAATCAGTGACAAAGATGGGGAAGGAGTCCATTTTAAAGATGAGGAGACTGAGGCCCAAATTTCCCTGACTAATCAGTGACAAAGCTGGGGCTGGAACCCATGTCACACACAGCCCACTCCTCTAGCTCAGCCCCTCACCTGCTTCGGTTCCAGGAGCTGCTTAAGTTTGAAGGGGCGTCCTTGCTGTGGGCAGCCCTGCCCTGACCATCGAGGGGATTTACGAGGATGTTGTCCGGGGGTTCCTGCTCCAGAGGATCAATCGAGGTGAGCCCCTCCCCCTACAGCTCAGGGGAGCCTGGTGACTCCTTGCTGTATCTACTGAGCCCTACTAGAGTCCCCATTGCCTCTCACTTCCTGTGAACACTAGCCTTTTGACTCAGGGCCAGGACTGGGAAAGAAGGTATCTGGGGTGGGAGAGGCTATAGGGACAGTGATAGAAGTTCCCTGAAGGAGGGGGCACTGGAGTGGGGCTGTGAGGGATGTGTAGGAGTTCTTAGGCTGAAAGGAGGGAGGGAAAATTTAAAAACTTGGGATACATATTTACATTTATTCATTCAAATAACCTCTCCCTGTTTTATTCTGAGCTGGCATTGAGGCCCCAAGTGTACCTGGACTTGGGAGTAGGCCTCTCAGGATTTCCTGGACTGGGAAGAGGCTCCTGAATGGTCTCTTCTCCCTCCTGCCTTGTTGCTTCCTTCTTGACCCAATGCCTGTGACTGCTGAGACGTGTGTACTCACAGGGTAATGAGCAACGTGTAATGGTTATTCAGGGAAAGCCACCGCTGACACAGATGGAAGGAGAGGAGGCTGGAGCCTGTCAGGGAAGATGTGCAGGGCCTTGCATGACAGGCAGAGGAGTTTAGACATCTCGTGGCCGGCAATAGAGAGCCATGGAGAGTGTGTGAGCAGAGGGCAAGAGAGGCCAGACTGGCAGCTAGAGAGGAGGCTGAGGACCTGGTCCTGGGAGCAAACGATGGACTTGAGCAGGGGCAGAAACCAAGGGGACACAGCCCAGGCATGAGGAAGAGGCAGAAATCAGAGGCTGTTGTTGGCCTTGGGTGTTACTAGGTACATGGGAGGGACCACAACCCTGGAAATGGTGTGGATAGACTGGAGAGGCGTCCCAAAGGGCCTGGATTTGAAGGACACAAAGAAGAAGAAAGGGGATTTCCCTGGCAGTCCAGTGGTTAAGAATCTGCCTGCCAGTGCAGGGACACAGGTTCGATCCCTGGTCTGGGAACTAAGATCCCATATGCCTCAGGGCAACTAAGCCCACGCACTGCAACTACTGAAGCCCCCCAGAGCCTGTGCTCTGCAACAAGAGAAGCCACTGCAACGAGAAGCTACTCTGCAGTTGGAGAGAAGCCCCCACCCGCTGCAACTAGAGAAAAGCCCACACAGCAACAAAGACCCAGTGCAGCCAAAAACCAAGATAAATAAATAAAATTCAATGCATATATATGTATATGTATTTAAAAAAAAAAAAAGAGTAAGAAGGGATGCAGACGGAGCAGTCAGAGTTAGCAAAATTCTGGGAGCCAGGAAGTAAGGGTGAGAAGAAACTCAGAGAATCTCAGAGGAGAAACTCAGAGATAGCAAATTTCTGGGAGCCAGGAAGTAAGGGTAAGAAGTTTCCTTGTTCTGTGCATGGCCAA
This sequence comes from Bos mutus, assembly GCF_027580195.1. Taxonomy (NCBI): domain Eukaryota; kingdom Metazoa; phylum Chordata; class Mammalia; order Artiodactyla; family Bovidae; genus Bos; species Bos mutus. The sequence continues at coordinate 45,827,904 of NC_091623.1, forward strand.
ACGAAAAGAACCCAGTTATCTTAGAATAGGGGACATTTTAAATGGAAAAAGGCTGTTCTGTGGAAAAAAGTTTTTAGAAAACAAGTTTCTATTCCTAGAGGCTTTACATGTCATGTGGGTGGGGTATGGTGGGTAGCTGGGGGCGGGGTTTCCATCCTGAATTGATTTGTGATGTCTGTTTGAAGTGCTGGGCTGGAAGGTAGAGTAGGTCGCATTCAGGCTCAGTGAAGGTGTGAGGATTGGCTAGCAATGCCTGCCATGGGCACAGGTGTGGACAAGGGTTCGTATGAGCCATTCCTTTAGGGTTCCTGGTTGAGATACATCCCCCATCCTTTGCCCTCTTGTGGCCTCTCAGGGAAAATTCATGGAAGCCGTGGGATTACGGGGTTTATCCACGTGGGCCCAGGGGTTTCTGTTTTATTTTAGAATTGAAAAAGGCCCTTGGGGCCAGAAACATATCCTGCATTCTGGATGACTGCTCAGAGGAGCCATGGGACCAGGCAGAAGCAGGTGAGGCGCTCAGAGGTTCTTGGCCCATGCCAGTGAATTGCTGGGGCTCAGGCAGGAGGGTCTTCAGGGGGTTGTGAGTGTGGGTTCTTGGATGGAGCAGCATGCACCTTGTCTGCTGACTTGGCCGGGTTGGCCAGGCTCATAGTGAACTAGGGCAATGGGAAGCCACAGAGTGTACCTGAGTGACAGAGGCCTCCTCTGACATGCGTATGAATTTGTGTCCCATTTCTTCTTGTCAGGACCCTATAGGGCCTCTCCCAGCAGCCACTGGTTCCCAACACTGATGGGGAAGATAGTGGTGATGGGAGTTTTGAGTTCACCTCAAACAATGCAAGGAACTGCCCCAGGGCTGGGGCAGCCTGGCCTCCTACTATAGGACCCTACAGCAAGCTCCTTGTTGGAACAGTAAATGCGTGTAGGGCGGGAATTCCCTGAAATGGGACAGAAAACAGCTGGTCCAACTGGAAGCGAACCAATGGGCAAGATGTTTATAATCTGGGTGCTCAGAGCCCAGGGTGGATGTAGGGATTCTGGAGTGGCTCACAGCTCCTCAACTCCCTTGGGTATCACTGTTTTGAGAGCTTTGTGAATCCACCGAGCTACGTGGCTCCCACATTCTTTACCCACAGAAACTCTGAGATAATAAATGTAGTTTTCAGTGGCTAACTTTTGGGGTCCTTTGTTATGTGGCAGTAGCTAATACACATCCCAGCTGATCTGGGACAGCATCTCAGAGTCAATTGGGTTTCTCAGGTAGCTCAGTGGGTAAACAATCTGTCTGCAATGCAGAAGATATGGTTTCAATCCCTGGGTCAGGAAGATCCTCTGGAGGAGGGCATGGCAACTCACTCCAGTATTCATGCCTGGGAAATCCCATGGACAGAGGAGCCTGACAGGCTATAGTCCATAAGGCTGCAAAGAGTTGGACACGACTGAAGTGACTGAGCTCAGGGTCATTTCTCAACAGATTTAAATGTCTACTAGTGAAATATCTGAGTCAAAACATATGTACCATTTCAAGGCTTATTATGACCCCCACACCTTCACCTTACTCCTCTCTGGAAAGGCTGTGCCTTTTAGTGAACTCAGAGTCAATTGCTGTAGATAAACTGATGAATATTCTCACTCACTGGGATGAATGAAGATTGGACACTTTTTAAATGATTAAAATTATCCTGAAATGTCAGAATATTTGGGGATTTGCAGCTAGGATGAGGGATTGTGGATGGGCTTCTTAACCTACTGTTGTTCAGTTGCTCAGTCGTGTCTGATTCTTTGCGACCTCATAGACTGCAGCATGCCAGGATTCCCTGTCCTTCACCATTTACCAGAGCTTGCTCAAACTCATGTCCATTGAGTCAGTGATGACATCCAACCATCTCGTCCTCTGTTGTCCCCTTCTCCTCCTGCCTTCAACCTTTCCCAGCATCAATTTAACCAGAATATAATTGATGATAGGGTTTTGCTTCTAGTCTTTTGCACTGATAGCTAATGCCACTGTGAATGACCTTTCATGTACTTTTCATTGTAAGGGGGTAAATCCCCCAAGGTGAAATCTCAGGGTTTAGAGCATATATGTTTGTCATTTCAGTAGCAGTTTCCTGAGTGCTCTCCATCAAGGTGGTCCCACCTGGTACCCCCTCACCTGGAGGTGGACTATTTCCCCACAGGCTGTCAGCTGACTTGGAATTTCTCAGATCTTCTTAGTGAACATATCTTATTGGGAATGAGGTGGAGAGTCTTTTCATGTGTTTAGGAGCCTCTCTGTGAAACTATTTCTCTCGGTGGCCCACGTACGTATCTTCTGGGTGCTTTTACGTTTGTATTAAGCTTTTCTCACTAAGTTTCCATTTCCTAGGTATATATTATATGCTAGGCACTTGATATGTCCAAATGTTTTGGCATCATTACGATACTTTTCCATTTTACAGATGTATAAACTGAGGCTCAGAGAGGGACTTGCTCCAGGCAACCAGGCCCCAGCACCGAGGTCTAGCCACTACGCCCACGGCCTCCTCTGGGGACATTCCAGCGCTGAAGCTCTGCCCACATTTATCATCATTCTCAGCGGATAAATGTCTACTTGTGGAATTTCTGAGTCAAAACATATGTACCGTTTCAAGGCTTATTATGACCCCTACTCCTCTCCAGAAAGGCTGTGCCTTTTATTAACACTCCCACCAACAGTATTTGTGCATATTATCCTTTCCAAACACTGGGACTTTTCATGAAAGAAAGACTGCCAATCTGATAGACACACACAGATT